>NC_136115.1:9273914-10652664 GCF_965212315.1 Lampetra planeri | reverse complement strand
TCGCTAACAGCACTTGCCCCTACAGTCTGTTAAGGCTATATGGGGGATCTTTGTATATATAATGATGTACACTGCACGTCAATACGCATGCACACATTCACAGCACGCGCAGGTTATGCAACGCGGGTTTTTAAATATCGCGGTTGTTGAACGACAGCCGGTAAATCGGTAACCGTTTCTACAAGAATCAGTTATCGGTTCGGAGAATCTGGAACTTACCCACGCCGGGTATTTAAAGATGGACGCACGGATCGCAACACGCGAGCATACAAACCGCATGGCGGCAGGCCGGCAATTGCTTCCCAGCGGAGGAACCTCCCACTCGAGAGGAGGCTTAGAGGGGGCGGGGTGGGGGGTGTACTTGGCCTCCTCTTCCACGCCGACCGGCATCTTTTACGAGATAGACGTGCCCACACCTTTTACCCCACCGGACGAGATTTTCTGATAGATCAACTGTGGTGGATCCACTCGC
Source organism: Lampetra planeri (assembly GCF_965212315.1). Classification (NCBI taxonomy): domain Eukaryota; kingdom Metazoa; phylum Chordata; class Hyperoartia; order Petromyzontiformes; family Petromyzontidae; genus Lampetra; species Lampetra planeri. The sequence goes on along the minus strand of NC_136115.1, from coordinate 10,652,192 downwards.
TGCTGCTGCTGGGTGGATAGAGGTGGTTTTGGTGGTGGTGGGTGGTGGTGGGTGATGGGTGGTGGTGGTGGTGGTTGTTTAATAAACTCGCCCCACATGTATGAGCTGGAATCGAACCGGTGACAATCCGGGTCGGATTGACCATTATAGCACCAGCGTTGCAGCTGACATCGAATGCCGGTTTACGATGCAAACGCATGATGTTCATAACTGGACATTGCTATATATAAATGTCATACGGAAATCCGGTAACCGTTGTTTATCGGTTTGAAAAATAAAATTTGGTTACCGGTTCATGCAAAAAAAGCAGCAGCGATTTTAACAACCAAAATGAGTCAACTTGTGTGTACGTACATTTATACGCACACACACATATACACACTACACTACTGCATGCGTAGTGTAGTGTGTATTCGTGCGTATGAATGTGCATACATATATAATGCTGGATATGTACGTGAAAAGTCATTGTATATATTGTATATATATGTGTGTGTGTGTGTTGGTGTGTGCTTTATGTTACATACGTGTGTGTGTACATGTGTGAGCAGCGCTCACGGAGTGACGATTATCTGAACCGGTCCTGGGACTCCCCTAGGTCGACTCAGCGTCAATTGAGTACCCGGTGCGATGTGTAAAAAGATTGCCACGAGGGAGACAAGGCGGCCGGGCGTGGTGCTGGCCACCCACCCTCTTATGTGCCGTGCCGGCCTTCATAGGCGCTCGCTAACAACGCTTGCCCCAACAGTCTGTTAAGGCTATAGGGGGGATCTTTGTCTTTGTATATATATTATACGTGCGTGCGGTGTGTAGACTAAAGCGTTGCGTACAATTTCCGAACCGTAGCCACCACCACCATCATCATCACAATCGCGACCGTCAGTGATGACACACACACACAAATACTACACGTGCGTGTGCGTGTGTGCGACACCGAGGACAAAGACAAAGATGCCGCGTGCAGGCAAGTGCTGTTTGCGAGTAGCACCGATGAAGGCCGTTACGGCACACGAGGGGTGGTGAGGGTGGGTGAATCAGCGCCACGCTCGACCGCCTTTGTCTCCCCAGTGGCGATGTTTACATCATCTGCGTCGACCTAGTTGGAGGCCCAGGACCGGTTCAGATAATCGTCACCGGTGTTGGCCGTGAGCGGGAGACGATCTCGGCGCTAACCCCTGCGCCACCGCTCCCCACAATAAAGAACGAACGCACACACACACGCGCGCGTACCCCAGTGCAGTACATACACACATACTCCTGCACACACACGCTGACACGCCACAAATACACACAGACTCCTTGACATACACACAGACGCCTGCACACACACGCTGACACGCCACAAATACACACAGACTCCTTGACATACACACAGACGCCTGCACACACACGCTGACACGCCACAAATACACACACACTCCTTGACATACACACAGACGCCTGCACACACACGCTGACACGCCACAAATACACACACACTCCTTGACATACACACAGACGCCTGCACACACACGCTGACACGCCACAAATACACACAGACTCCTTGACATACACACAGACGCCTGCACACACACGCTGATACGCCACAAATACACACACACTCCTTGACATACACACAGACGCCTGCACACACACGCTGATACGCCACAAATACACACAGACTCCTTGACATACACACAGACATGTATGCATACGCACATGACGTTTACACACACCACAAGCAGACACGTATACACAAACGATGTACGTACAATATAGCCACACCATTTGCATACGTACATATATACGTAAATATATACATACTCACAAATGACACACATCACAATGACCACACAGAAGCAAACACACATATGTATATACACGCGCACACAAACATACACTACATCTCATGCACCATGTACGTACACACTACATCTCATGCACCAAACAAAGACAAAGGCCCCTCGTATAGCCTTAACATTATTTCGGGGCAAGTGTTGTCGTTAGCGAGTACCCCATATGAAATCCGGAGCGGCACACAAAGAGGGGTGGGGGTGAGGGAGGGTGTGACCAGGACCACGCACGTACGGACACACACAAAGACAAAGATCCCCCGTATAACCTTAACAGACTGTTGGGGCAAGTGCTGTTTGCGAGCACCTATGAAGGCCAGAACGGCACACGAAGGGAGTGAGTGGCCAGCACCACGCCCGGCCGCCTTTGTCTCCCTCGCGGCGATGTTTTACGCACCGCGCACAGGTACTCGTTTGAGGCTGAGTCGACCTAGAAGAGGCCCAGAACCGGTTCAGATAATCGTCACCGGTGTTGGCCGTGAGCGGGAATCGAACCCGGGTCGACAGGTTTTCGTAGCGCAGCGTAGCGCTAACCACTACACCACCGCTCCCCGCACACACACACACACAGAGAGAGACACACACATTAACATCACTCTGACGTTCGTCCCTACCCGCGTGTCCCATCAGATGCTCCGGGTTCCCGGGTCGGAACATCGCGGCAGCAGCAGCAGCAGGAGGAGGCGGAAGGAGTCGCGGTGGCTGCGTGGAGCGCGCGTGTCTCTGCGTCTCTCTGTGCGTGTCTCTGCGCGTGTCTCTGCGTCTCTCTGTGCGTGTCTCTGTGCGTGTCTCTGCGCGTGTCTCTGCGTCTCTCTGTGTGCGTCTCTCTGTGCGTGTCTCTGCGCGTGTCTCTGCGTCTCTCTGTGTGCGTCTCTCTGTGCGTGTCTTTGCGCGTGTCTCTGCGTCTCTCTGTGTGCGTCTCTCTGCGCGTGTCTCTGTGCGTGTCTCTGCGCGTGTCTCTGCGCGTGTCTCTGCGTCTCTCTGTGTGCGTCTCTCTGTGCGTGTCTCTGCGCGTGTCTCTGCGTCTCTCTGTGTGCGTCTCTCTGTGCGTGTCTCTGCGCGTGTCTCTGCGTCTCTCTGTGTGCGTCTCTCTGTGCGTGTCTCTGCGCGTGTCTCTGCGCGTGTCTCTGACGCTCTGTGCCTGTCTCTGCGCGTGTCTCTGTGCGTGTCTCTGTGCGTGTCTCTGATGCTCTGTGCCTGTCTCTGTGCGTCTCTCTGCGCGTGTCTCTGTGCGTGTCTCTGTGCGTATCTCTGCGCGTGTCTCTGCGTCTCTCTGTGTGCGTCTTTCTGTGCGTGTCTCTGCGCGTGTCTCTGCGCGTGTCTCTGCGTCTCTCTGCGCGTGTCTCTGATGCTCTGTGCCTGTCTCTGTGCGTCTCTCTGCGCGTGTCTCTGTGCGTGTCTCTGTGCGTCTCTCTGCGTCTCTCTCTCTCTGCGTCTCTCTCTGTGCGTCTCTCTGCGTCTCTCTGTGCGTGTTCGTGTGTCTCTCTGTGCGTGTCTCTGCGCGTGTCTCTGCGTCTCTCTCTGCGCGTCTCTCTCTGTGAGTGTCTCTGTGTCTCTCTGTGAGTGTCTTTGTGTCTCTCTGTGAGTGTCTCTGTGTCTCTCTGTGCGTGTCTCTGTGTCTCTCTGTGTCTCTCTCTGTGCGTGTCTCTGCGCGTGTCTCTGACGCTCTGCGCGTGTCTGTCTGCTGAGTCTCTGCGTGTTCTCTGTATGTCTCGCGCGTGCCTCTCTCTGCGTGTGTGTCTCTGCGCGTCTGTGCGTCTCTAAGTGTGTCTCTGTCAATGTATGGATGTGTCTCTATGTGCGGATCTGTGTGCGTCTGTGTGTTTGTGCATGTGTCTTTGTGTCTGTGTGTTCGTGTGTAGTCTCTGTATGTAGGTGTGTGTGTGTCTTTGTTTGCCTGTGTATGTGCCTCTGTCTGTGTGGAGTCTTTGTGTGGGTCTCAAAGTGTGTGTTAGTCACTCGATGTATGTATGCGTCTGTGTGTGTGTTGAAGTCGCTGTGTGTAGGTGCGTGTGTGCGTCTCGGTGTTTTTGAGTGTGTGTGTGTGTATCTACGTGTGTGCCTTTGTAAGTGTGTGTGAGTGTGTGTATGTATCTATGTGTGTGTCTTTGTAAGTTGTGTGCGTGTGTGTGTGTATCTACGTGTGTGCCTTTGTAAGTGTGTGTGAGTGTGTGTATGTATGTGTGTGTCTTTGTAAGTTGTGTGCGTGTGTGTGTGTATCTACGTGTGTGCCTTTGTAAGTGTGTGTGAGTGTGCGTGTATCTCCGTGTGTGCCTTTGTAAGTGTGTGCGTGTCGCTGTGTGTCTTACGTTCGTCCGTACGTACGCGTGCTCGTTCTTGTGTGGCTACGTGTGCACCTAGACTGGCACAGACGCTGTGTGTTATGTCTCGGTGCGTGTTGTGTCTGTGTGTTGTGTCTGTGTGGTGTGTCTGTGTGTTGTGTATGTGTGGTGTGTCTGTGTGTTGTGTCTGTGTGTGGTGTCTATGTGTTATGTATGTGTGTTGTGTCTGCGTGTTATGTCTGTGTGTTGTGTCTGTGTGTTATGTCTGTGTGTTAAGTCTGTGTGTTGTGTCTGTGTGTTGTGTCTGTGTGTTATATCTGTGTGTTATGTCTGTGTGTTGTGTCTGTGTGTTGTGTTTGTGTGTTGTGTCTGTGTGTTGTGTCTGTGTGTTGTGTTTGTGTGTTGTGTCTGTGTGTTGTGTCTCTGCGTTGTGTTTGTGTGTTATGTCTGTGTGTTGTGTCTGTGTGTTGTGTTTGTGTGTTGTGTCTGTGTGTTGTGTCTGTGTGTTGTGTTTGTGTGTTGTGTCTGTGTGTTGTGTATGTGTGTTGTGTCTGTGTGTTGTGTATGTGTGTTGTGTCTGTGTGTTGTGTATGTGTGTGTTATGTCTGTGTGTTGTGTCTGTGTGTTATGTCTCTGTGTTGTGTTTGTGTGTTGTGTCTGTGTGTTGTGTTTGTGTGTTGTGTCTGTGTGTTGTGTTTGTGTGTTGTGTTTGTGTGTTGTGTCTGTGTGTTATGTCTCTGTGTTGTGTATGTGTGTTGTGTGTGTGTGTGTGTTATGTCTGTGTGCTGTGTCTGTGTGTTGTGTCTGTGTGTTGTGTCTGTGTGTTGTGTATGTGTGTTGTGTCTGTGTGTTGTGTATGTGTGTTGTGTCTGTGTGTTGTGTATGTGTGTTGTGTGTGTGTGTGTGTTATGTCTGTGTGCTGTGTCTGTGTGTTGTGTCTGTGTGTTGTGTCTGTGTGTTGTGTATGTGTGTTGTGTCTGTGTGTTGTGTCTGTGTGTTGTGTATGTGTGTGTTATGTCTGTGTGTTGTGTCTGTGTGTTGTGTCTGTGTGTTGTGTATGTGTGTTGTGTTTGTGTGTTGTGTCTGTGTGTTGTGTATGTGTGTTGTGTCTGTGTGTTGTGTATGTGTGTTGTGTTTGTGTGTTGTGTCTGTGTGTTGTGTATGTGTGTTGTGTCTGTGTGTTGTGTATGTGTGTTGTGTCTGTGTGTTGTGTATGTGTGTTGTGTCTGTGTGTTGTGTTTGTGTGTTGTGTCTGTGTGTTGTGTATGTGTGTTGTGTCTGTGTGTTGTGTATGTGTGTTGTGTCTGTGTGTTGTGTATGTGTGTTGTGTCTGTGTGTTGTGTATGTGTGTTGTGTGTGTGTGTGTTATGTCTGTGTGCTGTGTCTGTGTGTTGTGTTTGTGTGTTGTGTCTGTGTGTTGTGTATGTGTGTTGTGTCTGTGTGTTGTGTATGTGTGTTGTGTCTGTGTGTTGTGTATGTGTGTTGTGTCTGTGTGTTGTGTATGTGTGTTGTGTGTGTGTGTGTGTTATGTCTGTGTGTTGTGTCTGTGTGTTGTGTCTGTGTGTTGTGTATGTGTGTTGTGTCTGTGTGTTGTGTATGTGTGTTGTGTCTGTGTGTTGTGTATGTGTGTTGTGTCTGTGTGTTGTGTATGTGTGTTGTGTGTGTGTGTGTGTTATGTCTGTGTGTTGTGTCTGTGTGTTGTGTCTGTGTGGTGTGTCTGTGTGTTATGTTTGTGTTGTGTCTGTGTGTTATGTCTGTGTGTTATGTCTGTGTGTTATGTCTGTGTGTTGTGTCTGTGTGTTATGTCTGTGTGTTATGTCTGTGTTATGTCTGTGTGTTATGTCTGTGTGTTATGTCTGTGTGTTATGTCTGTGTGTTGTGTCTGTGTGTTATGTCTGTGTGTTGTGTCTGTGTGTTGTGTCTGTGTGTTGTGGCTGTGTGTTGTGTCTGTGTGTGGTGTATGTGTGTTATGTCTGTGTGTTGTGTCTGCGTGTTGTGTCTGTGTGTTGTGTCTGCGTGTTGTGTATGTGTGTTGTGTCTGTGTGTTATGTCTGTGTGTTGTGTCTGTGTGTTGTGTCTGTGTGTTATGTCTGTGTGTTATGTCTGTGTGTTGTGTCTGCGTGTTGTGTCTGTGTGTTGTGTCTGCGTGTTGTGTATGTGTGTTGTGTCTGTGTGTTATGTCTGTGTGTTGTGGCTGTGTGTTGTGTCTGTGTGTGGTGTATGTGTGTTATGTCTGTGTGTTGTGTCTGTGTGTGGTGTATGTGTGTTATGTCTGTGTGTTGTGTCTGCGTGTTGTGTCTGTGTGTTGTGTCTGCGTGTTGTGTATGTGTGTTGTGTCTGTGTGTTGTGTCTGTGTGTTATGTCTGTGTGTTGTGTCTGTGTGTTGTGTCTGTGTGTTGTGGCTGTGTGTTGTGTCTGTGTGTGGTGTATGTGTGTTATGTCTGTGTGTTGTGTCTGCGTGTTGTGTCTGTGTGTTGTGTCTGCGTGTTGTGTATGTGTGTTGTGTCTGTGTGTTATGTCTGTGTGTTGTGTCTGTGTGTTGTGTCTGTGTGTTATGTCTGTGTGTTATGTCTGTGTGTTATGCCTGTGTGTTGTGTCTGTGTGTTGTGTCTGTGTGTTATGTCTGTGTGTTGTGTCTGCGTGTTGTGTCTGCGTGTTGTGTCTGTGTGTTATGTCTGTGTGTTGTGTTTGTGTGTTATGTCTGTGTGTTATGTCTGTGTGTTGTGTCTGCGTGTTGTGTCTGTGTGTTGTGTTTGTGTGTTGTGTCTGTGTGTTGTGTTTGTGTGTTGTGTCTGTGTGTTATGTCTGTGTGTTGTGTCTGCGTGTTGTGTCTGTGTGTTATGTCTGTGTGTTGTGTCTGTGTGTTATGTCTGTGTGTTGTGTTTGTGTGTTATGTCTGTGTGTTATGTCTGTGTGTTGTGTCTGCGTGTTGTGTCTGTGTGTTGTGTCTGTGTGTTGTGTTTGTGTGTTGTGTCTGTGTGTTGTGTTTGTGTGTTGTGTCTGTGTGTTATGTCTGTGTGTTATGTCTGTGTGTTGTGTCTGTGTGTTGTGTCTGTGTTTTGTGTCTGTGTGTTGTGTCTGTGTGTTGTGTCTGTGTGTTATGTCTGTGTGTTGTGTGTGCGTGTTGTGTCTGTGTGTTATGTCTGTGTGTTATGTCTGTGTGTTGTGTCTGTGTGTTGTGTTTGTGTGTTGTGTCTGCGTGTTATGTCTGTGTGTTATGTCTGTGTGTTATGTCTGTGTGTTATGTATGTGTGTTGTGTCTGTGTGTTATGTCTGTGTGTTGTGTCTGTGTGTTATGTCTGTGTGTTGTGTCTGTGTGTTGTATCTGTGTGTTGTGTCTGTGTGGTATGTCTGTGTGTTGTGTCTGTGTGTTATGTCTGTGTGTTGTGTCTGTGTGTTGTATCTGTGTGTTGTGTCTGTGTGGTATGTCTGTGTGTTGTGTCTGTGTGTTGTATCTGTGTGTTGTGTCTGTGTGGTATGTCTGTGTGTTGTGTCTGTGTGTTATGTCTGTGTGGTGTGTGTGTGTGTTGTGCCTGTGTTTTATGTCTGTGTGTTATGTTTGTGTGTTGTGTCTGTGTGTTATGTCTGTGTGTGTGTCTGTGTGTTATGTCTGTGTGTTGTGTCTGTGTTGTGTATGTGTGTTGTGTCTGCGTGTTGTGTCTGTGTGTTATGTCTATGTGTTGTGTCTGTGTTGTGTATGTGTGTTGTGTCTGCGTGTTGTGTCTGTGTGTTGTGTCTGTGTGTTGTGTCTGTGTGTTATGTCTGTGTGTTGTGTCTGTGGGTTGTGTCTGTGTGTTGTGTCTGTGTGTTGTGTCTGTGTGTTATGTCTGTGTGTTGTGTCTGTGTGTTGTGTCTGTGTGTTATGTCTGCTCATACGCGCATGCCCGCTTGGTGTGTGTCTGTACGTTTGCGTGCACGTGTGCCAATTCGTGTGTCAGTGTGTGCGTGTGTGTCAGTGTGTGTCAGTGTGTGTGTCAGTGTGTGCGTGTGTGTCAATGTTTGCGTGTGTGTCAGTGTGTGTGTCAGTGTGTGTGTGTGTCAGTGGGTGTCAGTATGTGTGTCAGTGTATGCGCGTGTGTCAGTGTATGCGCGCGTGTCAGTGTGTGTCAGTGTGTGCGTGCGTGTCGGTGTGTGTGCGTGCGTGTCAGTGTGTGTGCGTGCGTGCCCCTGTCTGTCAAGGGCTCTCCGGGGTGGGGGGACCTTTGCCTTTGTGTGTTCCCGTATTTGTCCTTCGATGTCGCGTCGTCGGTGCGTCCGCGCGCGTGCCCGCGACTCTGCTTCTCTGCGCGCGCGCGTGAACCATCAACGTGAACTCTCTCCGCGTGTGTCACTCCGCCCTCTCGCGCGCCTGTAAGTATGCCGATGTGTACGCGCAGTCTGCACCGTCCGTCCCTTTCGCTAATCCGCGTGTGTGCGGCGTGTGTGTGTGTGTACGTCTGTCAAGGGCTGGACGTGCACGTAGCCTGGCACAAGCGCGCGCGAGTCACGTCACGGCCACTTAGTGGCTGTTGTTGTTGTTGTTGTGTTTGTCTCTCTACCTGGCTCAATGCCGCGTGTCGCTCTCTCTCTCTCGCGTGCGTGCGTGTGTGCGCGTGTGTCAGTCCGCGTGCGTGCCGATGATGACGAGCGCGGAGAGGAGACGCACGACTTCAATGCCCGCCTCTGCGCATCGCCCCCCCCGAGCCCCCGAGTGTAAACCGCACGTGGACAGATCGTGTAGGGGTCGCTCTCCCGCCCGTGCGCACTTCTGTGTACACGTGTGTGTACACGTGTGTACACGTGTGTGTGTGTACGTGTGTGTGCGTGTGTGTGTGTGTGCGTGAGAGAGAGAGAGGAGAGAGACTGCAAGGGCTGGTGAGAGTGAGTAGGAGAGAGAGAGAGAGAGAGTTGCTGCCGCACATTGCACTCTACAAACTCTGCCTCTTCGCGCTCTCTCTCTCTGCGCGTCTCCCCATCTCCTCCTCCTTTCGCTCTAACGGGGGGGGGGGGGCTGGCTCAATGAAGCGATGCTAAAGACATTAGCTCAGACAACGCCCTTATAGGCTATCGGGACTGCTAGATGATAAAAGCGAGATAAGTCACAATATGATCAAACAAGGTTTATCCCAGCCCCCCCCCCCCCCAGCTTCACCCCCCCCCCCCACACTTCCACCGTGGACAGCGACACGGAAACCTCCACGGGCCTAGCAAAGCGGGCGCTCTGGACCCGCCGGGTTTCCCATCCGCCCGGGTCCCCGTCAGCTGCGTCGTGGGGGGGGGGGGGGGGCTTGCCGTTGTCGGGATCGAGGGAGCCAAGCTACGAGTTCATCGTGGTGGTGGTGATGGTGGTGGTGATGGTGGTGGTGATGGTGGTGGTGATGACGACGGTGATTAATGGTGATGGTGACGATGATGACATTCGATGTGTCGCGTGATAGCTGCTGCGATGGCACGGCGGTTGCACAAGCACACGTAGCACGCGACCTGAAGCTGCAACCACATCGGGACAAGGGCTCCTTCTGCATGAGGCCATTGCCCGGAACGTCGCCTGTTGTCTGCTTCACCTGTCGGGCGGTGTTGTCGACGGATGTAATGCCACGTGGTGCGTTGTGTACAATTAGATACTGTATATGTGTTTTTGTTAGATCTTTGTGATAGGCTCACAAATATTGATATTGATACTGCTGCTGCTGCTGTGTTTGAGTGGCGTAGCGACACAAACGCCGGGTCGAAGGAGGGTACTGCTTCCACACTTGCTTTGCTTTGCTTTAAATCAAGCGTTGATTTGCACAGCAGCGTTTAAAATATATATAGACACAGTACTATATACACACACACATATGTACACTATACGCACGGAATACATATGCGCAGCATATGAACACAACCATGAAAGACGCGCACACATACACAAATATATACGATCGTATACAATATTCGCACCCACTTATACACACACACACGTAATTAAATGCATGCAGCATCTGTATAATGCGTGCATATGCAGACACATGAATATTGTACGTACGCAGGCAAACGCTCACGATTTACCGAAAACACGCGTGACACACGGACTCACGCGCATAGAGTCCAGGTACACGCACAAAGAAAAAGATCTCCCGTATAGCCTTAACAGACTGCAGGGGCAAGTGCAGCACCACGCCCGACCACCTTTATATCCCAAGAGCGATGTATACACACCGCACTAGGTGCTCATTTGAGGCTGAGTAGACCTAGGAGAGGTCCAGGACCGGTTCAGATAATCGTCACTGAGTTGGCCGTGAGCGGGAATCGAACTCGGGTCGCCGGGTTCGTAGCGCAGCGTGCTAACCACTACACCACCGCTCCCCACGCGCACACAGACACACACACAGACACACACACAGACATACACACAGACACACACACAGACACACACACAGACACACACACAGACACACACACAGACACACACACTCATTCACACGTGTACACACACACGCGACAACACAAAGACAAAGATCCCCCGTAAAATCTGTAACAGACTGTTGGGGCAAGTGCCGTTAGCGAGTAGCACTGATTAAGGCTGGCGCGACACACGAAGGGGGTGAGGTGACAGGCACCACGCCCGACCACCTTTGTCTCCCCAATGCCACAACATGCAACAACAACAACCGCCATTAGCCACTAAGTGGCGGTGACGTCACCACGACGCTTGTGCCAGGCTATGTGCACGTTGAGGCCACGTGAAGTGTCGAACGCCCGCTGGCACATCTGCACACGAGCGCACGCATATTCATATATATATACACGCTCGCGTATAAAACTACATCACGTACGGGTTTATTTAAAAAAAGAAAATACATTACAGAGCCACATAAAACGTCATCGTCATAATAATCGTTAAAATGCCAGATGGCACTTATTTGCAGCCCACGGTAACTCCACTGCTGGATGATCGCCTCCCCACACCCCGTGTCGGTTGATGGATGATCGTCTGACCATACTTGCACCACGCTGGTCAGCGCGAGTTGATTGAGGTGCAGGAGGTTGGCGAGCGGCTCGGTTGTCATCACTCGCCACTGATGAAAGCCGTGGTGGCCAGGGCTCTAAACTCGCCCTCCCTGGGTCTCACTGCGCGATGCGCCGGGTTTTGCATGCGGGCGCACGCCTAGTTGAACGTCGCCTCGCTTGGAAACTGTCAGCGCCAGATACACTGGTCAACACACTTTTTTCTGGCATCAGGTATTCCAACGGTTTTAATGTATTTTTGGGGTGCTGATTCCAAATCTGGGATCAGTTTTTGTCTATCACATCAGGTTTTTGAGATATCAAATATTGCATTTTCAGTAAAACTGCAGAAGAAAAATATTAGATAAATGTGGATATCTACATAAAATGATATTATAAACACACTATCCTAAAAACACAGCACCATATTTTAACACTAAAGCAGTCACTGACTCGCAACAACTTGCAATCATAAGTGACAGAGTTAATTTCGGGTAAAATCAATGATAATGGGGTATGCCGATAGCATAAAAATGAGATGTGATAGAGCAAATCTGAGATCAGATTTGGAATCAGCACCCTCAAATTAGTCTAGAACAGCTGCAAAAGTTCAGGCCAGAAAAAAATTTTGTTGACCAGCGTTATTTACCGAGGGAAGCCTCGCCTCCCTCTTCAAGGGGATCCTTCGATCGGATGATGTTTATCCAATCCCCCTAATGAGTGTTTGACAACGTAAATCACAACGCCAGAGTTGGTTGTAAAAGAAAAAAATGCCACACTCCGCGCGGGCCCAAAGGTTTATCCCGAGCCTGGCACAAGCGTCATGCGCGGTGACTATTTAGACTTTGTTTGGATGATTTTGCTGCTATAAATGTCCAAACGATCATCCACTTTGTTGTTGCACTATCATTTGTGGCCAGGTCGCTTTTGAAAAATAAGTGAATACTTATTGATATAGAATGTGGATGATTTCGTTTAATTGACACGTGTGATTCGTTAACCTTCCTTGGACTTTGCACTCCAATCGTGTGTTTGTGTATTGTTTGTCGTTGTTGTGACGTTCTTACCCACCCCTACTGCACATCTGCGCAAAAGAGCTTTAGAGTTCATCGGATTCCTCCAGTGTACATAAATATTCTGTCACCGCCACTTAGTGGCAAACGGCGCTTGTTGTTGTTCTATGTAGTGTGTTCTTAAGCACGCTGGCCGTCATGGTTATTACCGGCCATGTTCAATTCGCTGTTGGATGAAGCCCTGTCCACGCAGCAGCCATTACATAATCCACCCAGCACCGGCGCACGAGCTGATCCCCCCCGCCCGCCCGCTCCATCTCCTCCAGTGGATGTCCTCTCGGGCGAGTCCCATACATTGTGCTGCCACTCCGCGGTTAGTCTCGACCACGGGTCCCCAGCATCGTCCCGTCTAGCCGTGGCGCGTGCTGCCCCAGGCCCGCTTGCTACGTATTCACAGACAACCGCGATGTCTCTAACGTGCGCATGTTCTCGACTCCACGTGCTCCTCTGTCTGCTTGTCAGTGTCGATCGAGGAATGGCCCCACCTCGTGTTTCTCTGCGCACTGTTCAGCTTGGCCGTACACATACAAGAAACTCAACATGTTCGTCATTTTATACATACACACACAAATATCCCCCGTGTTGCCTGAAATGACTGTTGGGGCAAGTGCTGTCTGCGGGTAGCACAAATGAAGGCCGGCACGGCACACGAGGGGGCTGGGTGACCAACCACACGCTCGGCCACCCTTTTGTTTACACACCGATGCAGGTGCCCATTTGAGGCTGAGTCTCTCTAGGGGAGACCCAGGGCCGGTTTAAATATTCGCCACTGTTATCGGTCGTGAGCGCGAATCGAACTCGGATCGCCGGGTTCCTAGAGCAGCGCGCTAACCACTACACTACAGCTCCCCTATATATAAAAGACAAAGATCCCCCGTGTAGCCTTAACGGACTGTTGGGGCAAGTGCTGTTAGCGAGCCCCTATGAAGGCCGTCACGGCACACGAGCGGGTGGGTGGCCAGCACCACGCCGGCAATGCCTTTGTCTCCCGAGTGGCGGTGTTCTTAGGGGCCGTCCATAAATGACCTCACGCACCTAGGGGGGGGGGGGGGTCAAACATTTGTGACGATGTGTGACGAGGGGGGGGGGGGTGAGAAATGTGACGTCACATCAAAATGCGAAACTCTAAATAAATATAGACAACACGTTCTACTTAATTAAATCGACTTTTGAATAAATGCCTTCTCCTACAACATCAGAGTGCAGCGCCACATTAAATACGCGCTACAATGACAATAGTTTAAAGCGATTTCAAGCATGTTTTATTTTTTTTCGGGGGGGGGGGGAGGCAGAGCTTTGTGACGTCATATTTGAGGGGGGGTCTGATTTTTGTGACGCCATGTGACGAAGGGGAGGGGGGGGTCAAAAATCGTAATTTATGGACGGCCCCTTACACATCGCAGCGAAGACTCATTTGAGGCTGAGTCGACCGCACGAGAAGACGCTTGATACAATCAGCGTCTACCGCCAGCACCTCTACGGTTTCAGGTCAACTCCGTCCACAACGAAGGTGGCGCTATTCTACCCCGAATTGGCTCGAAGCGGTAATGGAAATTCCACATTCCGATGGCAAAATTGCCAATGCACGAATTGTTAATGATGTACCGAATGTTGAGTCTCTTTCGCACCGTACGTAGCCAACCGTGATAATCGGAGGTGCAACGATGGTGATGATGATGAAAATGGATTTGCGATGAATCCCTAAGACCCTTCCCCTCCCCGGGGGTTCTGAGTTCGATTATCCGGCCACGCAGGGCAATAGCAGCGGTGGCCATCTGCACCGGTCTCACGGCGCGGCGCGTAAACATCAGCGCTGGAGAGACAAAGGCGGCTGGGAGTTGTGTCCGCCACCCCGCCGTGTGCCCTGGGGGCATCGGGCGAGGCACCTTTCGTGCGGAGCGATTCCCACGGTCAACGCACGGGCAAAACGTGAGCGATCGTGTTCGATAAGGGCTAAAAAGACGATATCAGGGTCCGCTCATCGATCGTCGAATCTTCGTTCATATCCAGAGAAGGCGGATTTTTATTCAGATTTTATTTCAGTTTTGGAGCGCCAATAGCGAGGGGTGCGGACGTTGCTTTGGGGTCGCGCTCACGCGGGCAGGCGCGGCCTAAAGTTCGCCAAGTAAAATGGCAACTTGCACGAGGTCCCCCCCCCCCCCTCGTCGGTGAACCGAGTACTTCGCCTCTCGTGGAGTGTGACGCCAACGCCGACAGAAAGCGGGACGGGCCCGCGAAACCGTGGCAGCAACAAAACGGTAACTGCCGATTGAGTCCAGTAAAAAAAAATGCTTTTTTTTATATACACGTTGTACACACTGCGCATGTAGGAAAGCGCGCAATGAATTAGACGGAGTCTTTAAAATAAATTCTCAAACTATTCAGACACTTTGGCTTCGGTAATATTTTATTCAGGGGCTGTGGCTTATATAATAAATAAAAAACTGAACATCGTCGTAACAGTGACCTTGATAATCAGCATCATCACATTGGGGCAGATGCGTAAGTGGCTCACGCAGTGCTGATGATCGTTAAGTGGATATCACGGGCCGAGCTTCTTCGAGTTCCGTACGTTCTCTGATTTCCACTCTCGATTTAAACCGTAAAAGCATTATCGGATAATAAAACAAGCACGTGATTCAGCGAACACATTATTATTATTATTATTGAGCGGTGGTATGTCATCACCATAACTCGCCATGGTCTATCAACTGCTGGATGAAGGCTCTTCGGAAGGCGTCACCATCCCTCACGGCCCTGCGATGCCCCAATCCATCTCACTACCGCACCTGGGATGAATTCATCGCTCCGTCTCCGCCGCAGTGTGGCAGCCGACCTACGAATCGTTCGGCTGCCACACTGCGTCATCATCCAAGCTTGTCCTGCAAGCCCACTTAGCACCCACTCTTGATGTCACCGGTTTGCATTTGTCTCCTGACGCACGCGCCTCCCCCCCCCCTCACCCCCTCTCCCTCCGTCTCTACACGTCTGTGTGTAATTCAGAGCAACGCAATCTCCTCTCCAAAGCGTCTTCACGCACTGGTCAGATTTGTCAGACGTTGTCTCTGTCGGTGTTCATGTTTGTGGTTGGGGGGCGCCGCGGTGGCGAGGTGTTAACGACCTCGCCTGGTGTACAGGAGGTCGTGGATTCGATCGCGACCCTGACGCCTGCTGTGTATTTGGAGTTGCTCTACCCGTGGTCGCGTGGATTTTTCTCCGGGTCCTCCGGTTTTTTCCGGCCCACATTTATAAACGCGCGTTCACAGTGTTTGGCAGCTCTAAACGTCCGCATGATAAGCCACATCGCTTCTGGAAAAGAGCGAGAAAGCTTAGTGGGGGTTAAATAAAAAAAAATGGTTTAAATAATATAGCTGCACCGATTAAAAAAAATACTCTACAATCGATGTACATTGTATAATAAATTTAAATTTCAGTTTAAAGAGCCCAAACCATCCAGGTTTTGTTCACCCCCTTAATATCCTGACTTTGATCCCAGATCGCCGTCAATATATTTCACGTCACGTGACTCTGTTGAGCGACGTTGCCGATCCTCGCCTATTGGTTGCTGTTCGGGCCCCGACCATGCTTCTCTCTTTGTGACGTCATTCAATCATTTCCCGTGCCTCGGTGTAATTGGTTGTGATATAATGACGATGTCACCAGAACATCTGAGATTGGTAAATATGTGTTTCTCTATTTATTTCCCAAGCATTTAGAATAACATTACAATAATACAATATAAAACAACAACACTTGCGGAAAATACACGAGTCTACTGTAGATTCTAAAATGTACACATACTAAGTGTGTGCGTATTTATTCATTTATTTAACCAAATATTAATTAATATTAACATATGTTGTTTCCGAAAACGGTCTGCATGCAGCTATTTTATATTTCAACATATGCACTTAGAATGATAATTTAAAGAAAACATTTATATTTTTTTATGATTACAGCGTCAGCTGTAAATGATAGTTTGATGCATTTCATATTGTACGCAGATATGCACCATACGCACATAGACGGCTGCATATTCCGCTCAGTACAGGTACACACACTGGCATTGTGATTGTTGAAATGTGTACACGTATACACATACAGCATGCACACACAACATGCACACACACGTACATGTATACGTTCGTGCAATTAATAATGTTGATAGGCGATTGTGAATGAGCGACTCTTAAACTTCTAGATTTGAAGCTTTCGTGACTGCAAGGATTCATATTCTTAGGTTTTATCGGTAAAGTCACGTAGGTAAAACATCAAAATTAATAAAAATAAAATAAAATAAAAATCACGACGTTTCGTGATTTTTATTTGACTTTACCGAAAAAACCTAAGAATGTGACTCTTTAATTCTAGATTTGAAGCTTTCGTGACTGCAATGATTCATATTCTCAGGTTTTTTCGGTAAAGTCACGTAGGTAAAAACATTAAAATTAATGAAAGTAAAATAAAACAAAACAAAAATAAAATTCACGACGTTTCGGAGGCAACACAAGTCCCACCTGATGACGGAGACTTGTGTTGCCTCCGAAACGTCGTGAATTTTATTTTTGTTTTGTTTTATTTTACTTTCATTAATTTTAATGTTTTTACCTACGTGACTTTACCGAAAAAACCGGAGAATAAGAATGTGACTCTTAAACTAATGACAATATTCCGTGAGAGTTATCGAGCTGAAATTGTGCACGACTATATCCCAAGCCACGCTCATAACCGCTCAATTCCAAAACCAAACACTGCGAAATGCAGCCCCAAAATTAGATCTCGTCCTAAACACTTACAAATACACGACTCCCATAATCGGTGAACCGAGTAATTTGCCTCCCGTTGTGCGTGACGTTATAGCCGATGGAAAGCGGGCAATGCCAGTCACACCGGTGATGATTAGCGCCGATGTATTCGTGACGCAGGTACATTGCACGCAGGGCTTGACATACACACGCACACGTGCACCAGTAAACATACACCGCTCAGCGTAGACATTCATATACTCCTAAACAAAGTCAAAGATGCCCCAGCCCCCCCTCCCCACAGCCTTAACATATCTCTAGTGGCAAGTGCTATAAGCGAGCAGCACCTCTGAAGGCCGGCACGGCACACGAGGGGGTGGGTATCCGGTAACACGCCCAGCCACATTTGTCTCCCAGGTAGCGACGTTTACCACACATCACACCAGGTAGTCATTTGAGGCTGAGTCGACCTAGCGGGGTGGTGGGGGGGGGGGTCCAGGATCGGTTCAAATAATCTCATTGATTATTGATCGTGAGCGGGAATCGAAGTCGCGTCGCCGGGTTCGTAACCGCTACGCTGGTGCTCCCCCACTATAAAAAACAAAGATCCCCCGTGTAGCCTTAACAGACTGTTGGGGCAAGTGCTGTTAGCGAGCACCTATGAAGGCGCGCACAGCACACGAGGGGGTGGGTGGCCAGCACCACGCCCGGCCGCCTTTATCTCCCTAGTAGCGATATTTACACACCGCAACGAGTACTCATTTCAGGCTGAGTCGACCTAGGGGAGGCCCAGGACCTGTTCAAATAATCGTCACTGGCGTTGGCCGTGAGCGGGAATCCACCCCGGGTCGCCAGGTTCGCAGCGCAGCGTAGCGCTAACCGCTTCACCACCGCTCCCCACTATAAACACGCACACACACGCACGTTTAGTACAAAACAATGCCACGTGGGGTTATATCGAGCGCCGTCTAAATGCGAGGAACAGCGCCGTGTTTACTTTGGAGGGAGAGGTGTGTGGTGGTGGTGGGGGGGGCAGGCGTAGGCAGAGGAGGCTGCGTGCAGAACGAGAGAGAGCGAGCGAGAGAGTGAGCTAGAGGAGGGGGGGGGGGTGTTTACATAAAGGCAAGTTTTAAAATTTAATACAAAAATAACAAAAAATTACGAAATGATGAACGAAGCAAAGTGCCGAATACACCGAGCATCTTCTTGTTTCCACTGATCGTAAAAAAAAGGAGGAACCCTGAGTCGAGCTGGAGGGGCACAAGGAATCGACAGCACAGATGGCTGGGGGGGGGCGAGTTATAGGACCCCGGGGGGGGGGGGGCAGAGTAAAAATGAGGCACCTCCCACTGAACGAGCGGGTGGATGTGGTGGTGGTGGTGGTGTTCTCGTGGTATGGTGACGTGCGAAACGGTGACGTGACGCCGTGGTGGAGTGAAGGTGGCGTAAATGTTGTGATGTGAGAATGTGGTGGAGTTGTGATGACGACGATGGGGGTGATGCTATAAATGATGCTGTGATGTTGTGGTGTTGTGATGTTGTTGTGATGATGTTGTGATGATGCTGTGATGATGTTGTGATGATGATGTTGTGATAATGATTTGATGATGTTGTGATGTGATGATGTTGTGGTGTTGTTGTGGTGTTGTTGTGATGATGTTGTGTTGTTGTGATGATGTTGTGATGACGATGTTGTGATGTTTTTGTGGTGATGTTGTTGTGATGATGATGATGTGATGATGTGATGTTGATGTTGTTGTGATGATGTTGTAATGATGATGTTGTGGTGTTGTGATGATGATGTGATGATGTTGTGATGATGATGTTGTGATGATGTGATGTTGTGATGATGATGTGATGATGTTGTAATGATGATGCTGTGGTGTTGTGATGATGATGTGATGTTGATGTGATGATGTTGTGATGATGATGTTGTGATGTTGATGTGATGATGTTGTGATGATGATGTTGTGATGATGATGTTGTGATGTTGTTGTGATGATGCGGTGAAGTTGCTCCGTGCTCGCGGGCGAGGCGAGCACGGAGCGCGACACGCGGTGACCCTGAACTGTCAACAGCAGCAGCCTCCGCACACACAAAGACAAAGCTCCCCCGTACAGCCTGTAACAGACTGTTGGGGCAAGTGCTGTGAGCCAGCCCCCTATGAAGGCCGGCACGGCACACGAGGGGGTGGGTGGCCGGCACCACGCCCGGGCCGCCTTTGTCTCCATAGTGGAGATTTTCACACCGCACTCAGGTACTCATTTGAGGCTGAGTCGACCTAGGGGAGGCTCAGGACCGGTACAAGTAATCGTCAGTGGGTGTTGGCCGTGAACGGGAATCGAATTCGGGCCGCTAACCGCTGCACCAGCGCGTATGCGGACGTACAGTCATGCAACCACCTCCCCTGCGCACACACTTGCTCCATGCAGAATACTCACAATATCCTCGATACATATATGTACACACACATAAGCCTACACACTAACACACGCATACCCGTGCGAATGCGGACAACCGATCCGCACGGACGCATGTACATATACATACGCGTTGTGCGTGCGTATATACTGTATGCAAATCCACAATGACGTTAATTCTATGGTGTTCTACAAGCACTCAGCCGGTTACATTTGGTACAAAGACATGCCGAGTATAATGATAACGACGAGAACGCAATTAAAAAAAAACACACCCAGAACATTACTATTCGGTGTGACTCATCACCTCGGTTCACACTCAATTTGCTTGAATTTCCCGAGTGGAACCCAGTGATTGAGTGCGACCCTCAAGCCGATAAAAAGCAAGCGAGGATCGGTGGCTGCCAACACCCACCACGATCGTGCACAGATCACGCACAGAGAGACACCCAGAGGGTGCTATCAGACGGGCTACGTGTTTACACAGCGCACAGATTACGATTTTTTTTTTACCCCGAGTCGACCTAGGGGAGACGACGCTATTCCAGGGCAGGAGCGGTTCAGAAATTAGTCACTGATGTTGGCCGTGAGCGGGAGTCGAACTCGGGCAGTGCGCTAAACACTAAACTACCGATCCCTAAAAGCATATACACACAAAGACAACGATCCCCCCTATAGCCTTAACAGACTGTTGGGGCAAGTTCTGTTAGCCAGCGCCTATAAAGGCCGGCTCGGCACGCGAGGGGGTGGTTGGCCAGCACCACGCCCGACCGCCTTTGTCTCCCCAGTGGCGATGTTTTTACACACTGCACCAGGTACTCATTTGAGGCTGAGTCGACCTAGGGGAGGCCCGGGACCGGATCAGATAATCGTCACTGGGTGTTGGCCGTGAGCGGGAATCGAACCTGAGTCGCCGGGTTCATAGCGCAGCGCGCTAACCGCTGAACTACCGCTCCCCACAAATACACAGACACACACACACACAGACACACATACACATACACACACACAGACACATACACACGTACAGACACATACACACACCGACACATACACACACAGACACATGCACACATCGACACACACAGACACATACACACACCGACACATACACACACCGACACATACACACAGAGACAAATACACACAGAGACACACATACACACACAGACTCATACACACGTACAGACGGACACGTCACCAATTTAGGGCGCAGACCCGAAAGGGGGTGTCGCTGGGGAATATATTCGTGAGACAGCAAGTAGCCAGGGAGCCGTTTAGCAATCACTCAGCGGTTCGATTCCCTCTTCAGAGCTTCGGGACCCGACCGCGGCAGATGACGTTCAAGACACGCACCGCCTAATTCACAATGGGAGACCATTGTGTCCCTGTGAGTCTGCTGATGAGGCATTGAATGTCAAACCCGGTCCCGAGTTTGCTGTTGTTGAACCAACGCTGTTACAATAATTAGACACTTCCAGAAGGTAGTACGACTGATGGGACGTGTACAATTTTTTTTTTACCTGGCGGGACAGATTTGTGAACGAGGTGCATTGTCTGCTTATTTATTTGGGTCTCTCCTAGCTCTGCTCAGCCTTAAATCAGTACCTGGTGCGGTATGTAAACATTGGAACCTCCGATTATTATCACGGTTGGCTACGTACGGTGCGAAAGAAGTTCAACGTGCACACAAAGGCGGAGCGATGTGTAAGAACATCTCCGTTCCGGCCTTAACAGGTGTTCGCTAACGGCACTTGCCCCGACCGTCTGCGTGGTTTACCACACGGGGGACCTTTGTCTTTGTGTGCCCCTGGCACGAGTCGGTAAATCCGCGTGCGACGAGAGCGGCGAGCGAAGGGCGCGATGGGACGCAGCCTTCAGGTCGCGCCTCTCATCGACAATAATAATGATGATTATTATTGGGGTGCGGCAGCCGCGTGTACATAAACCCTGAAGTCCCAGCCAGCTCCCTCTCTCGCCATCCCAGCTCTCGTTCTACCCGTGTGTGTGAGTCCCAACTCTCTCCCGCCATCCCAGGTATCTCTGTGTCCCAGCTCCTTATCTCTTTTTTTTTACGCTCAGTGGAAACAAGAAGATGCTCGGTGTAGTCGGCACTTTGCTTCGTTCATCATTTCGTAATTTTATTTTTTTAAACTTTGCTTTATGTAAACCCCTACCTCTCGCTCACTCTCTCGCTCACTATCTCGCTCTCTCTCGTTCTGCACGCAGCCCTTCTCGCAGTCCAACGGCCTCCTATCACCATCCAGCCATCTCTCTCTCTAGACCAGGGGTCGGCAACCTACGGCTCCGGAGCCGCATGCGGCTCTTTACGGGCTGCTTCTTGACGATATGTACGTATGTACATAGATGCATTGCGGCTCTTGAAATACTGAATTTTGTACCGAATTGGAAAGAAATGGCTCTTCTTGTTATTTTGGTTGCCGACCCCTGCTCTAGACTTATCATCTTTCTTCCTCTCTCTCTCTCTGTGTCCCAACTCTCTCCATCTCTCTGTGTCTCCGATCTCCCTCCCACCATCACAGACCTCCCTCTCACCATCCCAGACCTCCCTCCCACCATCACAGACCTCCCTCCCTCCATCCCAGACCTCCCTACCTCCATCCCAGACCTCTCTCCCTCCATCCCAGACCTCTCTCCCACCATCACAGACCTCCCTGTCACCATCAGAGACCTCCCTCCCACCATCACAGACCTCCCTCCCTCCATCCCAGACCTCCCTACCTCCATCCCAGACCTCTCTCCCTCCATCCCAGACCTCTCTCACTCCATCCCAGACCTCTCTCCCTCCATCACAGACCTCCCTCTCACCATCACAGACCTCCCTCCCTCCATCACAGACCTCCCTACCTCCATCCCAGACCTCTCTTCCTCCATCCCAGACCTCTCTCCCTCCATCCCAGACCTCCCTCTCACCATCACAGACCTCCCTCCCACCATCACAGACCTCCCTCCCTCCATCCCAGACCTCTCTCCCTCCATCCCAGACCTCCCTCTCACCATCCCAGACCTCCCTCCCACCATCACAGACCTCCCTCCCTCCATCCCAGACCTCCCTCCCTCTATCCCAGACCTCCTTCTCACATCCCAAACCTCCCTCCCTCCATCCCAGACCTCCCTCCCACCATCACAGACCTCTCTCTCACCATCCCAGACCTCTCTCTCACCATTCCAGACCTCTCTCTCACCATCCCAGACCTCCCTCCCTCCATCCCAGACCTCCTTCTCACATCCCAGACCTCCCTCCCTCCATCCCAGACCTCCCTCCCACCATCACAGACCTCTCTCTCACCATCCCAGACCTCTCTCTCACCATCCCAGACCTCCCTCACACCATCCCAGACCCCTTTCCCTCCATCCCAGTCTTTTCTCTCACTATCCCAGATCTCTTTCACACGACCCCAGCTGTCTTTAACTATCCCAGCTCTCTACCTCACTCTACCACCGGACACTCTCTATCGTTCTGTCTCACACACAGAGGACAAGGCCCAGTGCACCCATCAGAGGTCAAAGATGCAACGATAGGGCTGTGCCATCGACAGAGGTCAACGTTATTGTGATCATGCCGCCAATCGCCGGGTGCGGCGTGGTGGCCGCTGCTGATGTAACGGCTGAGCGCTCCACCACGAACACAGACACTGCAGCCGTAGCGAGTCGTGCCCGCATCACAGAACGTGTACAGCCTTTGTCAATCCGCTGCTGGATGAAGGCCCCCTCCTCTGCACTTTGCCGGTCAAAGCGGTTTATTTGACCATACTTCACCAGGCTGGTTAGTGCGGGTGGCTGGGGAGGGGCAGGCGGCGTGGGCAGGGCGGGCACATACATCACTCGCCACTGATGGTGGCCGGGAATCGAACTCAGCTTGGATGTCGGGTTTGTAGCGCAGTGCGCTCAGCGCTGCCCTGCAGGTCCAGCAAAATGCCTATAATATAAGCGTGTGATAATAATAACAATGTGCATATAACATGAACATCTGTGAAAAAGAGCTTCATAGCTAATTGGATTTATCCAAGATAAATACATATTCTAATTCTGTAGACTGTATATGTGTGTTCATGATAAACGTTTTTGGGTTTAGATCGCGTTATTTACAAATGTGTCGTAACCCTCCACCACCCGACACGGCCAATCAGCAAAAAGTGTCACGTTGACAAGAGACAAATAGTTCACTACTTTAGCCCACCGGTGTGTTGAAGAGTGAAATTATTATGAATAATATTGGTCGCGAAAGCCTACGTGTTAAACTGTATATGTGTGTGTGGCGAATATTTGAACCGGTCCTAGGTCTCTCCTAGGTCGACATAGCCTTAAACGAGTACTTGATGACATGTGCAGTAAACATCAGCCCTGGGGAGACAAAGGCGGCCGGGCGCGGTATTGGCCACGCAATCCCCACGTGCGCCGTGCCAGCCTTCATAGGTGCTCACTAAACACGCACTTGGGGATCTTTATATAAATACGTTGAACTTCTTTCGCACCGCACGTAGCCAACCGTGCTAATCGGAGGTGCGGCGAAGGACAGAAAACTCAACACAACAACAATCAGTTCTGAAGGAATCCGTATTCAATCTAGATTTACAAGTGCATGGCTCCAGTGGCTTCCTGTGTGTGCGTGTGTGTGCGTGTGTGTGCGTGTGTGCGTGTGCGTGTGTGTGCGTGCGTGTGTGTGTGCGTGTGTGTGTGTGCGTGTGTGCGTGCGTGTGTGCGTGCGTGTGTGTGCGTGTGTGTGTGTGCGTGTGCGTGTGTGTGTGTGCGTGTGTGTGTGCGTGTGTGTGTGTGCGTGCGTGTGTGCGTGCGTGTGTGCGTGTGCGTGTGTGTGTGTGCGTGTGTGTGTGCGTGTGTGTGTGTGCGTGTGTGCGTGCGTGTGTGTGTGCGTGCGTGTGTGTGTGCGTGTGTGTGCGTGTGTGCGTGTGTGTGTGCCACGTGGCGTATTGCATTGTGTACGGCATTTCTCGATGTCGTGCGATCCGTGAACATCCCTCGTTGATTTCTATCGTCCAGCCGTGCTGAGCACCGGCCGTACATGTTACGTATATCGTTTATTGTTAAATTTGAATCACAGTTCCTATGATTACTGTTGTTACATTGGTTTAATAATTATAAAATTATATCCCTTCTACGTGACTTTACCGAAATAACTAAATAATATGAATCCCTGCAGTCACGAAAGCTTTAAATCGAAATTGTTTTTGTAGCTTTATTTTGGTGATTTCGAAAACGTTTTGGTTGAGCCATATTTGTTTGTTGTAGTACAGAGTTAGACTGATAACTTTAATCTAAATTGTCTTATGGTTGTTATTGTTTGACTTGCATCCCAATGGGATTTTTGCACACAACGTTGATATAGGGTGCTTTTTCTGGAAGACTTTGCTGTTTTTTCCTGGATTTTATGTTCATGTTTTTGTTTGTTGTGGTTGCACCCGATTCAAGAGCCGAATGGCTCACAGAGCTATACCTAATCAATGAACTGAACTGAGGACCCCCGGTCTTTACCCGGCGTCTCATCCTGCACAACTTGGTTCAACCACCATCATTGCAGGTTGCGCCACCGCTCTCTCGGTCTCTCTCGCTCTCTTCACACCTACTGGAATTTTACAGCCAGTGTTGTGATTCCTAATTGTTTTTGTTGTTGTTTAGGCCACGTAATGATCTGCTCACAGCTGTGTCGTGAACACCCTCCGCCACGCCACCCGAACCGAGCTGAACGCGCCGATTATTGTTTTGTTTCATCTCGCCGACAAAATTGAATAACAATTCTCACAATCAAAATTTTGCAAACATACACTAAATGTTGTGATGAGCATTGTACTCCTACTTACGGTGGAGCTAGGACACTACTAATTGGCAGAGGTGTGGACTCGAGTCATGCGACTTGGACTCGAGTCAGACTCGAGTCATGATTTTGATGACTTCAGACTCGACTTGGACTTGCCTCATCTTTGACTCGACTTGACTCGGGACTCGAGAGCAAAGACTTGAGACTTACTTGTGACTTGCACAACAATGACTTTGTCCCACCGCAGAGGTGTGGACTCGAGTCATGCGACTTGGACTCGAGTCAGACTCGAGTCATGATTTTGATGACTTCAGACTCGACTTGGACTTGCCTCATCTTTGACTCGACTTGACTCGGGACTCGAGAGCAAAGACTTGAGACTTACTTGTGACTTGCACAACAATGACTTTGTCCCACCTCAGAGGTGTGGACTCGAGTCATGCGACTTGGACTCGAGTCAGACTCGAGTCATGATTTTGATGACTTCAGACTCGACTTGGACTTGCCTCATCTTTGACTCGACTTGACTCGGGACTCGAGAGCAAAGACTTGAGACTTACTTGTGACTTGCATAACAATGACTTTGTCCCACCTCTGCTAATTGGTGTGTTAAATGATTGTACACCACGTGGCCATTCATTTGCTTGGCCGTGTCGGGTGGTGGAGGGCACCAACAAACACAGTTGGTACGATCAGTACGTGGCCTTGCCCCAGCATCTATTATGAATCACTTCTCTCTCTCTGCTTCGTCCCTCGCTCTGCTACACTCTGGAATTCTCTCCCATCACCGTCTCTTTTCCCAAGCGCTTGCGATGGTCTCGCTCAGCACAAGCGACGTGTCAACTCTTACCGATTTACAGCCGTCAAACAAACGATTCGTTGATGCCGCTGCGTTGGCAGTGGTGCACAAGCACAATTTAACAAACAAACACAACACTTTACACGGTCGTTAAGAGCACTGTGACCTTAAAAGAAAACAAATAGTACACAGCATATTGTATCGACTGTATTTGTATCTAAACACTATTTACGTACACATCTTTTTCACCAAGTGAGGCTTTCTAGCTCTTTTTCGGAAACGACCTGGCCACAAATGATAGCTCAATGCAGTGGCAAATTTGGACATTTATAGCAGCCAAACACCCCAAACGCGTGTTTCTAAATGTGGAGAGAAAAACCGGAGGACCCGGAGAAAAATCCCCTTATAAGTGCCTATCTTATTCTAGACCAGTTCCGACCTTATTGGTCACCCCGTGCCCTCATAAATCTCAACGTCATCTTACAAAGTCCCATCATAAGGGGGAAGCACAAACAAATCGACACAATTATTGACACGGCTGTACGCCGTATGGACCTGAAAACTCAATTTCCCTCTTCAAGAATACGGGCTCAACCGCATGGGATCGAACCCACGACCTCCTGCATAGCAGGCGAGGTTGTCCACCGTTGTATTTGCATGCGGTTTACCCATAACGCAGTGCAACAAAGCGCGCATGAGTTGAGTGAATCCTGAGACACGTGTCTGAGCCCCCCCCCCACAGCCCCCTCCCCCCAACACCCCCCCCCCCCCCAACTGACCCCCTCCCCCCTAAACACCCCCCCCCCCCAACTGACCCCCTCCCCCCTAAACACCCCCCCCCCCCAACTGACCCCCTCCCCCCAACACCCCCCCCCCCCCAACTGACCCCCTCCCCCCTAAACACCCCCCCACCTCAAGGGCTAAGTCGGTTACGAGCGGGCAGGACGGGGGGTGGTGGTGGAGGACGACCACGTGATCACTCCGCCACGCGCTCACCCCTGACCCCCCCCTTCCTCTCCCACCACGCGCATGCGCAGTGCCGGCGAGGCCTAGGCGAGGTGGGCCCCGAGCGTCGTTCCACGTTTGTCGAGTGGAGGCGGATTTCGCGAGCGGCGCGCCGCGTCTGCTGTTGTTGTTGCTGCTGCTGCTGCTCCCCGAGTAGCGTCGCTTCTCGCTTGGTTACTCCCCGAGTGAGTGCGGCTGCTCGCGTCGTCGTTGTTGTCGCTGCTGCTGCTCTGGGGTTTGTGTGTAAAGGAGAGCGCTGTGCTGAGACTGGGCGCCCGCGCGGGTCGCCCGGTGGAGCGAGTGCCAGAGAACACGTGGAGACACGGAGTGGGGGGGGGGCAGAGACAACACGTGGAGACATGAGGGCAGAGACACGGGGGGCAGAGACACGGGGGGCAGAGACACGTGGAGACGGGGGGGGCAGAGACACGGGGGGGGGGGGGGGGGCAGAGGACACGGGGGGCAGAGACACGTGGAGACACGGGGGGCAGAGACATGGGGGGCCACAGAACACGTGGAGACACGGGGGGCAGAGAACACGTGGAGACACGGGGGGCAGAGGACACGGGGGACAGAGACAGAACACGTGGAAACACGGGGGGGGGGGCAGAGAACACGCAGAGACACGGGGGGCAGAGGACACGGGGGGCAGAGACTCGTGGAGACACGGGACACCGGGAGACGATGGGAGAAACTCAAAGATAGACACGGGTCGACATACTTTGAGATACGGGGAAACGGGGCAGAGACATCGAGACGGACAAGGCGGGAGGGTAGAGAGGGGGTGACAGACATGCGGAGACAGACACCGGGGTCAGAAACACGGTGGGGACAAATCCAAGTGGGGACATGGGGAGACAGACAGGGAGATAGAGATACGTGGACACACTCGAGACAGAGACACGGGCACAGACACATGGAGAGAGACACGAAACGCAAGAACACCGGGGACACAATGGGGACCGAGACATAGGGCCTGAGACTGGTTTTGATCATGCAGATGACACCGGTACACTGAGACACAGGGACACGGCTATCGGGAGACACGTGGATACGGAGACAGCAATAGTGTGTGGAGACTTGGGCCATTAAAAGTAATATTTTTAAAATACTTAAAAAAAAGACGCTTTAATGAAATGTACCATACTAGCAATGGAAGAACTCCACGACTCCAGGAAGTGGCCCTGAAACTTACCATAACTTAAGGGACGTTTAAAAAAATACTTTTTTAATTTGTAACGATAGTTTATAGTATTGTCATCAGTATGACATAAGTATACCAAGTTTGCAGTCAATACCACATTGGGAATTGGGTAAAAATTGAGTTACAAGATTTGAGGATACAACAACAGACTTTGTGAGTTAATAAAAAAAAAGCGTGTAATAATAAAATTGATATCTAGTGTGTACTTTATTTAACCCTGGTGAGAACCTATTAAGGTTGCACATTTTTTTCTAAAAGTGAAGTTTCCCAATATCAGAGCACAAAATGCCTTTGGAAAGAAGGGAAAGTATTTCAAACAACAGCGAAGACGGTGATATAATTACTCAACTGTAACAGAGTGCTTATTAAAGAACGACGAATTACCTAACCGCGGGGACGTTTCGTTAACAAATGCATAGAACTCTCAAGGCGACGTCAAGTCTATACTCAAAACACACGCCAGGCTGTTAGTGACCACCACCACCACCCCCCACTGCTGAGAATTCCTTCCTGCTCTGATGGCGTGGAAGGAGGGAGGCAGTCGCTCCAATATACTTACTCAAGGAGCCTTATAAATAGATGTAAATTATTACGATAATTGTAATCAGAGGGAGGTTTGTCACTGCGGATTGTTGCACTTTAGCTGGATTTAAGAGATGGGGCGTAACATTGGCCTGACTGTAGAAATAATATCCCCGGCACGTCACAATAAATGCATACGAATGGATGCTGTGCATTATGCTGTCAACACATGCGTTTTTTTTACCCCGTATTCCTGTACAGGGAAATGGAGTTTTCAGGTCTATACGGGCAAAACAAATAAATCAAAATTGTGTCTCTCTTGTTTGTTGTTCACCCTTGAGATGGGACCAATAAGGTCTGAATTTGTCTAATAATGTAGGCATTGATAAGGGGTTGACAGGTATGCATTAATTTAAAATAAAATACTCGAAATAAATCTTAAAAAAGTTTTTGTTGTGCCTGCTGTTTATTCGTTGGGGTTAATGGCCGGTTTGTTGGCGCTGTGGTTAGAGAGCTTGACACAATCTGTTAAGGTTGTAGGTTCAAATTGGGGGGTCAGCTCTGGTCATTTATCACTCGGCCTGTTTTGACAAAACTGGTGGTGCTTGTCCAATGGAGAGATCGCTTGCCATAGGAAGCTGGAATTTGTCCCAGTGCTTCGGGCCACCAATGGAGATGAGCAGCAACATGTAATTTACATTTGAGAAACACACTCTTTGAGTTTGACTTTAATATTTGGTCAGGAATGATACGTTCATAGCTCTATTACTAAGTCTGTAAATGCAGCCTAATGTCACTGTGTGTGTGTGTATTTGTGTGATTTCTGGCAAACGTCAGTGGCGGGGGAAATATTTACATTGACTTCACAGATGAACGTCCCTTGGGGTACGGCCAATCGGGGCAGCTGCCCCGGGCCCCATGCTTTTGGGGGGCTCCTCGCTTCGACGTCACGGTGTCAGATGTTTACTGGCGTCGGCGAGCCCACGTGGTGTCATTTGCCCCGGGCCCCGCACCCCCCTATGGCTCTGTACACATGTGCCTATTAAGACGAGGAAATGAACCCTCTCGAAAATCAAGAGGCTTAGTGAGGTTTTTCCTGGTAAACAGTATTGTAATATAAATATAATAATTGATGCTACTTATTGCTGGCTCACTGAACCCTTCCCCCTCTGTTCTAACCATTCAGTGCTTGTGCATTTCTAATTTTTCCCCAGTGATGCTGTGAAGCTGTCTGAATCGAGACATTTTTTACTTGTCTTCCCTCAAGTCCTCACTAAGCAACACCAACAAACAAAACCACATCTACCAGCACCAATCGACACCAGCACCACCACGTGGAGCCATGATGTTCGAGGGACTCTCGGACGTGGAGGCGTACGAGGATGAGCTGTACGGCGAGGTGGACTCGGAGTCCGACTCGTGCGTTGACAGCGAGGTGGAGTTCCAGCTTTACAGCCAGGTGCACTACAGCCAGCAGCTCCCATCAGGCGCGGATGTCACAGCCGCAGACACAGCCGCAGACACAGCCGCAGACAAAACTACAGACACAGCCGCAGACAAAACTGCAGATGTCTCTGGCAATGCCACTGCCGTCGTCAGCTCGACCCCTCGCCCGCTGAAACCCGAAGTCATCGTCATCTCGTCTGACGACACGGCGGCTCCGGTGATGTCCGTGAGTAGCATCCGAGCGAGCGGCCGAGCGAAGGAGGCGACGGTGGCGAGGCGCGCCAAGCGCACGTCTCCGCACGTGGTGGTGGCGGGCGGCTGGAAGGCGACGCGGGGCGGCGTTCGCGGCAGGGTGCGCGAGACCATCACGCTCGAGACCGAAGGCTCCGACACGTCGCACGCCCAGACCCTCGACGACAGCAGCGACGACAAAGATGGCGACGACGACGACGACGACGATGACGACGACGGCTCGTCGGTGCGGAGCTGGATGCTGCTGGGCGGTAAGGGCAGAGGGAGGAAGCGCGACGCACTGGAGAAGCCCGAGGAGATCATGATCAACCTGCAGGGCGATGGACGGGCGGGCAGAGAGTTCAGCTCGGAAGGTGAGCGACGCGAATGGGAGATCTCACAATGGCACTGGTGTTGAATGGAAGAACAACGTCATCTCCAATTGGAATTGGTTTTGTGGTGCAGGCGGGCGGACGGGGTAATGGTTGTTGATGGACGTCATCATGGACGACATAACCACGCTTGCAATTGCAAGTGTGGTTATGTCGTCACCCAATAGCTGTTTAATGGATCGGCAACTTCATTTTAATTGCACTATGATCAGTCTAAATATAATTTTGCAGGTGATTTAGGCTACAGGGAATGTATTATTTTAACGTTGATTCGTGTTTGTGCAATGTTTTAGATTCCACGTGACGCTTGTATTTGTGCTGATTTCTATTTGCCTCATTGCTTTACTTTAATTTTGTTGTTGCTTTCGTGATTTTGGTGACCGAGGTCAATATTGCAAATTACACTCATCCTGGTTCCGTAAGTTCTCACCTGGTTAATGAAATAAAACTCGAGGGAACCTAAGATTGGCGGTAATAGGGCTTAGGGCTAGCGATTGGATACAGCGCTTTTTTCAAAGTGGCAGTCTCTTCCGTTACAGCGTCGTGAACGTGGACTCTTAACGGGTTCATCCCTTGCACGATGAGGTGCATTTCCACCATGGTCACTGATTTGTGTGTTTTTACTTGCCCTGTGGTAATGCGAGTCTATAGAGTATTTAATGCGAAAAAACAGTTGTTGCACGCACACATTGCGAGGCTTTTTTCATGAGCATAAGATTCGATATTATTCAATGATCCGTGATGTTCACACTGACCAGTGGGATGATTCGTCTGTGGGGCTCCTTGCCTGCTGAACGTTTTGCTCCCAAACACCTGGTTTGCTTGGCAAACTTAAAAATATAATTACTGGTTTTGCCATGTATGTTTCAATTGGCCTCCTGCTGTCACAATACACAGAACCTTTCATTGATAATTTCACAGTGAATGGTGGAACTTCACATTGGAATGTAACTTGAAATAACTTTTTCCGAGTCTGATCAATTTTACCTTTTTATTCACAAAGCAAAACTTTAAATATCTCCGATGTGTTTTGGATCCTACCCCGTGTTTTAATTTATTTTCGGCATGGTATCCGACGTATTATATCCATGTCTTGCGAACTTCTTCAGGAACTGAATTCAAGCAACGTAGTTAAATAACTTGCGTCATGCCATGCCGAAACAACATGCCGCACAGCCTCAAAACACATCGGAGAACTCTACGGCACCACCGTGGAAACCTACGTGGTGTAGCACACCTTGTTACAGTTCCTGCAGTGGGTGTTGGTCACTTTGCAATTGAAACCACAATTTGATATTCCTAATATCTGAAATGTAACCATTTAAGTGGCAAACCGAATGTAAATGTTTTTTTTTCTGCAGTCATTAGTAATTAGTCTGAGACCATGAACTTGATAAGTATAGTTTTAGGTGGCTGAAACCTAGCCTCTTAGTGGTGCCGGCATGGTACTGTGAATCCTCTGCCACCTGGACACCTCTAAAAAGGGTGCTCTGGACTGTAGACAGACAGACCGGTCTCCGATGGGGCCCCCTAGACAATAGACTGACTGACCAGTCTGATGGGTCCCCTAGACAATAGACTGACTGGCTAGTGTCTGATGGGGGCCCCCTAGACAATTGACTGACCTGTCTCTGATGGGGCCCTCTAGACAATAGACTGACTGACCTATCTCGAATGGGGCCCCCTCAACAATTGAATAACAAACTGGATTCTGATGAGGTTCCTAGACATTTGACGATAGGCATGACTCTGCTGTTACATTTGGACAAAAGACTGAGAGATCTGTTTCTGATGTGTGTCTCTAGAGGACCATGATAACAGACCGGTTTAAGATGAGGTCTTTAGGCAAGAGAATGATGAACTGGTCTCCGAAGGGGTGTGTATACAATAATAATAATAGACAGACTGATCTATGATGGACTCTTTTGACAATAATTATCTACAGGCAGCTATCTGATGAGGTCTCTATACAATACGCTGACAGGGGCCGTCTCTCTCTCTCTCAAGCAACATTACCCCGAAAGAAACCCAACACAAACGTGCATTTGCCACCGCAGCTCGGCTCCGCTTGTCAGCTTCCCAGCCCCGTGGCCTTTTGACCCGAAAATCAATTTGTGGCGACAGACACGGCGACCGTGCCACCGAGAGAGTCCATTGCGACGTTGTCACGATGCGCGCCATGGGTCAGAAGGCTCCTCTTTAGGACTCCCCAACGTTTAATGACCGAGGCCCACGGAGGCAGAATGTTAATGAGTGAAACGACTCTCGGATTCACAGGGTTCGGCTGTTAAAAGCCGGAGCCTCGGAGAAACCGAACGCAAATGTGACCGCGTTCTTGCGTTCCACTGACTCTGCAGAGTGGACACGACGTAATGGGCTGGCCAGCCTGGTAGTCAGGTTGGTGTTGTTAAAGTGACTTTTTTGCCCAGTTTTATTTGTCTCATACCGGTGATGATTATTTATGTGGACACTTCTTACATTTTCATAGGTTTTAGGTATGTTGTTAGGTGAGTCGCGTCTTCCGCCTATCATGCCTCTGGGGTCGATAACATAATGCGCAACTTTGCGGAAGGTTAAAAGTGATTTTTATCTGGGCTGTGGAATTTCCAGTTGGTTCTTGGCATGTAGAATAGTTAAGCGACACCCAACAGCTGTTTGAGCAGAGATGTTTTAACCCTGACTCGCTACGTGCATGCACACAAACGCACGCGCAGACTCTTTCACCGAATTCTCAAACACTCGGTTCTGCCCCGCAGAAGGGATAATTAACCTCGGTGAGCTTTCACCTGGGCGAATAGAGGACGCAGATGTCTCGCTAATGAATTGACTCTGAAGGCAGTCACGGTCAGTTTGGGTGTGAATGCATTTGCCATCGATTTCAGATCATTGAAGTTGATTGTGAGCAATTCTGATCAATACCACGCCCCTGCCCTCAATGTTGACTGATGAATTCCACTTGGCTGTCAAATGCACGTCCATTTCCCCCACTTGCATTGAGCTGCCGATCGTTAAAGTCAATGGGACTCGATTTGATTCAATGTCCCTTCGAGTTACCTCTCTTTCACTGGGGGGAATTTTTTGCATAGAGAGTTGGAAGCCTAATTACGTTAGAACTCTACTTGTGGGCAAGTAATCCAGAAGCGGGTTACGTGGAGTGCTCGAATCATGGATAGAAAGGTTTCGAGTCTCAGTCCCGGTCCAGGGATTCCTATGTTGAAAGTATGAGTGCCCCTTTTTGTCAGAATCGGTGGCTGTCCCATAGGGAGACCAAGCCCTTCCACATAAATGTGGAACATTCACCACAAGCTGACAGCTGTCAAGCGCGTTGCCGCACGCCCTCGTTTGAGTAGGACGGTCTGCGATCGAACTTGGGAAACGTTCTTCCCTCGACCACCTTCAACAAAAAGCCGGCGTCTTCAAATCGCCGCTAATCACCGTGTTAATAACTGCGTGCGAATTGTTCCCTGTGTTTACTCGCGTCTGTCGGGGCGTGCGTTTTACCGCCCGCTGGCTGACCTTACCTCGGTGTCAAGTGGTGCGGGGGGAGGGGGTGTAGAGGGAGGTTGGTGGGTGATGTAGGGGTGGATAGTACGCATGAAACTATACTTGCACACTCACACTCGTCACTATCGACCCTGCTGTGCACACCACACTGACTCCTCCACCTCAAGTCTCCAGTACCACCATCACCCCTCCCAGTCCACCCCCCCACTTCAGCACCGGAGCATGCAGACCTCATTTTCGGCCGACACGGCCACGTCGCATTATCACTGCACGCCTAATTAGCGACAGCGCGGGGAGAGTGAGAGGGAGAGATGTGGAGGCGGTGGGTGGGTGGGGGCTCTGTTGTCCTCTGCAGCAACAACGACAACGGCGGTGGCGAGCGATGGGAGAAGCAGACCGCACACACGGGGGGGGGGGGGACGAAACAAATCAGCCAAGGACGTCAACAAACACAGCAGCCGCAGCGAGAATCTCGCGCGCGCCCCGCGCTGCTGGGCAGACAAGGGCCGCGGCGTCACGTTGCGCCGTGTCGCCCCGACGATCCCGCCTCGTTCCCACCGCCGCCACCGCCGCCACCGTTCCTCTGGCGCAAACCGGGCCCAAGCTGGACCGTGGCCATGCCAGAGTCCTCGCTGTGTTTGCACGGCGGCGCAAGTGTGGACACGCCGGTGCTTTGGTTGTGCCCTACTAAGTGTGCCCGAGGGCGGGGGGGGGGGGTCCTCACGGCGCGGATGACGCCGGCTTAGGTTCCGTTGCGTCGAGGGAGTGGCAGGGTGTGTGTGGCGGATCGATGGTTTGGTTCGTATTATGACCAACATTCGGGTTTTGACTTGGGCTGAAACTGGTCCAGAGTTATCTGTGGAACAGTGCTGCTGAATGATATTAGCCTGGAAAGCCGAGTGGCAGATGGACCAAAATTGAGCTCTATATCAATTTCTTGAAGAGACGGACTTCTTTCCTGGCTATTATCTATTTATTAACAGCCTTATGCTCCGACTCGTCTCTGTGAACTGAGATACGCCGCCAGTGTTGCTCAGGGAATGAAGCATCCTCCTGCGATGTGCCGCGTGGCCTTCCGTCACGAGCGTCCTTTGGTCTCTGCCCGGTGTGGAGATGGCGGTGGCCCCCGCGGTAATTAAGACGGACGGCCGTGAGAGACGGAGTTGGGTAGAGCCGCAAGGTCGGCGTTTGATTGGCTCGCCGCTCCCGCTTTGCGACGTGCGGGGCGAGTGGCACGCGGATGTCGGCCCCGTGATTTTGATTTGGCCGTCACCGGCTTCATGCTGATCTTGATGAATGCCGTGGACACGGAGAGCGAGGGAGAAGAGAGAAGTCAAAACGTGGCTCCTCTAGGTTACACTGTGGATTTATGTCGCGTCTGAATGTGACCGCATCTCCAGAAGCTGTCCCAAGGCGTGTTCACTTCATCAAGCGTGGAAGAGTCAGACATAGGCTGAACAAAAAATGGAACGGTTTTGAGCCTGGACTTGAACAGGGGACAGGAATCGACAGAACGGACGGCTGGGGGGAAGGGAGTTACAGACAATGGGGTTAGCAAATGAAAATGAGCAACCTCCCACTGACCTGATGTTGACTGGGGTGGGGGGGGCTTTGTCAGAAAGCCTTGCTTTCTGGGCGCAAGACGTGTGGAAGGGAGTGGGGAGAGGGCCGAGTGCGTGTGAGTCGAGCGAGGGGTGAGGGGTGCGGTAGGCAGGGCGGGTCCATGGACAATGTCCAGCCAGAGGGATGGAGTGTCCTGCGCACACTGCACTGGGCTTGGCACCGGGTCGCACCACCTCTGCTACGATTCGGGGGCACGATTATACCCGAGCATCGGCAGCTTTATTTTCTCCCGTTCGTGTCGTGTTGATGGCATCGTCCGTCTCGTATAGCTCTCTCTCGATTGGTCCGTGAGCTTAAATATAACGATTAAATATTTGCTGAAACCATAAACAATCCATTCTTACATGCACGATTGAACGCGTCTGCCGTGAGGGCAGGAATCACGTTGATGAATCGATGCACGCGCGCTGCCCACCGTGCTTACCGGTGTACCGACTGACTCGTGCCTCATCGTGGGAGCGCCGGTTTCTAACTCTGCCTCTTGGTGCCCATCTTGTCTATCTATCACAGCCCGCAGTCGGTGGTGGAAATTCTACGTTTCTTCATTGGTGCGGACTTAAAGCAACTATTGTCGACCGCCCACAAAGTGACTTCGATTTTACCGATGCTGGAGGGATGATGACGACGATTTTGGACCGATTCTTGTATTTTGTTGCTTAAATATCCAATATCCTCAAAGAATCGTCATAACGTGGTTGAGGTGGTTGCCCAATCACGTGGTTGAGGTGGTTGCCTGGTCACGTGGTTGAGGTGGTTGCCCGGTCACGTGGTTGAGGTGGTTGCCTGGTCACGTGGTTGAGGTGGTTGCCTGGTCACGTGGTTGAGGTTGTTGCCCGCAAGTGAAGTGGCTTTAGGAACGAGAGAAACAAACAAAAGCAAACGGCTGCGACGCCGACGGTACGAGGAGGAGAGAACTCGCGAGCAGTAGCAGCAGTAGTAATAATAGTAAATGCACGGCGAAACAAACGCGCGAGAGAGAGGTGTTTAGCTTCGTCACCTCGTTTGATCTCCAAAACCTCCGCGCTCGCTCGGCTCGCCTCGGGATTAAAGCGATCGCCGGCGCTCGGCGCGCGTCGAGTGCCGCCGCCAGGCGAATTTAAATCCACACGCGCGTGTTGGCGCGCGTCAACACGCTCGTCGTGTATGAGGACGCGTGCGTGAGCGGCGCCCACTCGAGAGAGGAGAGGAGTGCGTTCGAGGGCGACGGCAGCGGCCGTGCGGGCCCGTAGGCCCCCGGCGCGTCCGCTTGTGCAAGCACAGGTGTCGGGCCCTGGAGAGGGCCGCCGTTATGTCTGGTGTGTGTGCCCAGTGGGGGCGGTGGCGGGTTGGGGGGGGGGGGTGTCCCCTTTGCTCCGGGGCCTCCATCGGCAGCACTCTGCCCCGCGGCTCAAGAGGCTCTCTCGCTGGCTCTCGCGTAATTGACGGACTCTCGCGCTCGAGGGCGGTTGCTGGAACTGTGCGGAAAGTCGTCGTCGCGTGCACGTGCCGAGCGGGCGTGCGTGTGAGAATGGAGAATTTTTGCGCGGGTTTGTGTGAGCGTTTGTGAGTCCGTGGTGTGTGTGTGTGTGAGTTGAGAGAGTGCCCGTTTGAGTTTTGTCAGTTGGCAGGTAGCGGTGGCACAGTGGTTTGCACGCTGCGCTATTATCTTGGAGGTCCGGGCGACCTGAAATCGATTCTTGCCTCCTGGCTAACAACAGTGGGAAGTGGTGTCAGAACTTGTCCTGGGTTTGGGTATCTGGTATCATATGTAAACATCGGCACTGAGAATCCAAAGGTGGCTGAGCGTGTTGTCGACCACACCACCCCAACTTAAGCGTGCCCAACCTCAACCGGTGCCTCTCACAGCACCTGCCTCGGCGGCGTAGGGGGCTGTCCGGTTGATCTTTGCGCTGTGCCCGTGTGCGTCTATACTTGTGTCTGGGTCACAGCAGTTGGGACACGCTGTACTGAAATCCCAGCAGACCAGGTCGCACTCAAAAATACATCGACAGGCCAGTCACCTGCTTTCCATGCCTCCCTCCTGCGGCATGGCCATCTCTGCACGATGCGCCAACCACTCCGGCTCAAGGGCAGACGTTTCCCACCGTTGCAGTGTCCGCGTTCTTTTCCCCCAACCGCCTCTCAGTCGCTGGGCAGCAGAAGCTCTCAGGATCGGCGTTCACTCAGCGCTCGAGTGGCTTATAACTTCCTACCCCCCCCCACCCCAACACTCTGGCGAGGCAGGAATGTGGAGTGGTGCCGCCGTGAGGGTGTGAACCTGCGGTGAGGCTCACCTGTTGGAAGAGGAGTTTTCCATCTTCAAAACGGGGGGGAGAGGTGGGCGGCCGGGGGGGGGCGATTGCTGCGTATTCCGTGTTGTGGTTTGAGCCGAGCGTTTATTTGCACCCCCCTCCTCTGCCCCCACCCCTGGCTGCTCTCGTGAGGTGTAGTGTGTGTGCCTCGGTGGCCTTGAAGGGGGCTCGGCAGGCTCTGGGAATAATCCCCTGTGAAAGGAGAAGGTGGACCATGGTTTGTTTCGGGGTGGTTGTGAGTGAGCGGCGCTAGGTGCGTGATCGTGTGTGTGTGCGTGCGCTATTGTGTGAAAGGGGTCGCCCTGGTCCGTACGTTAAACCGTTGCCTGCTGCTGTCCTCACGTTGACCCACGCCGGTGATCGTTTCCAACTTGCAGTGGTATTCTTGGTATCACTTGGGGAAATTTTAGTAATCGATCTGATTATACACTTAAAGTAGAATAAATGTCCGTATGTATGTTGAACTTATTTCGCACCATATGTAACCGACCGTGCTGATCGGAGGTGTGAAAAATATACTGGATGTTCTTTGCATTTGCCTATCCGATGGATGGACCTGCCCTTGTCTTAGGAATGTGGAATGTATACCACTGGTCCAGGGCTACCGGTTGAAATGACCACCACCCATCAGGTTGCATGTTGGGTGGGGAAAAAATTCCACTTTGCTTTTGTTTTTGACTGTCGCACCGCCTGTATATGTGAGAGCTACAGATATCAGCTCATCATCCCTCCAAGGTCAGTAAAATAGCTAGCTGCTTTTTGGCAATGCTATGGTTGTTGGCTTAACAATTTTTGATATGGAAACAAAAAAAATGTCCCAGCATGCTTTGGATGTCGGGATGAACCCCCACTGATCTCCGTGCGCATATTCTGCCACGCATCTCTGTGACTGCCACCGGTTCAAAAGGTCATTGGCTTTCGAACCTTCCTTTCTCTTCGGGTACCCCGGCTTGGCGATCGCGTTGCAGCCGCGCATCGCTTGTGATGCACGACTCCCCCCAAACGCGGACCGTTACCCCAACCGATTAAGAATCAACAAGACGACTGTCTTCATTCCGCGGGACCGGCCGACTGCGCCACTCCGTCGCCGGCTCCGCGTCCGCCGGCTAACGTTTTTTTGTTTTACGAGCACGAGCGTTCGGATACTAATCATCCGCTAGACCCCTCCGCCGCTGTGCGCGCCGCGAACTCCTTCGGTCGAGTAATCGTATTCGGCCGCCCGAACAGCACGCTGTGAAAAAGAAAAAAAAATTTGCGGGGAGGGAGGGGGGGGCACATAAATCTGGCTTTAGTCGGCCCGTCTTTGGGCTGTCGCGCGGGCAGATGGGAAGCGCAGGCCCGCCTCCGCTCGCGTACCCTTCTTGTCGCGAGCGGCGGGGAAATCAAGATAAATGACGCGGCGTTAAATCTCACTTACTGACAATTTTTTAATTTTCGGGAACGCGCCCGCTTTCTGACCGCCGGCGCGCGCGTAAAGAGCTAATTACGTGCGAGCGCGAGCAAAAATAACTCCTCATTTTCCGCGGGGCGGCGGTGGCGGCGGCAACGACGGCAACGGTGGCTTGCGGTGGGGGGGGGGCGGGGGGGTGTGGAGAGGCGGTCGCGTGCCGGAGAGAGCGCGGGGGGGGAGAGAGAACGAACGAGAGAGAGGGGGCTACCCCCCACCTCTCCGCCCCCTCGCGCCACCTCCGCCCCCCCCGCCCGCTCGCCCGCCCGCCGCCGCTCCCCTCTCCCCATTAATAGTGCTATTTATCTTGTTTTAAATTTCTGTCTCTGGCCAAGATAGCCGTGCGCTCCCCAGAGAAAACGGACGTAAAATGAAATTGAAGTCATAACTTAATAGGTTATTAAAATGGCTGAGTGCATATCACTTCTGCTTTGGATTGCTGTAAATTTGAGTTGAAGTTCAGGGAGTGGTTATGAGGGATACGTGACGTGTTTTGACGCGCCGACTGAAGGCCCTCGTACGTCTTAGTCACCGCCAGCGCCGGCCGCGCTCGCAGCGCCGATTTGTCTCGGCAAGCGTCGGCAAAGGGGAGCCCGTTTTTATCCGAATGTTTCATTTCATTTGGTTATTTACATTTTATTTTCGTTTGTGCGTTTTTTCTCACTCGCTCTCTCTCTCCCTCCATCTCTCCCCTGCATGGTGACGGAGAAAAAGTGTTCACGTTTTATTTCGTCCGGCTTGCTTTTTCTAAAGCCTTTCATCTTCGAGGCTAAACGTTCGAGGTTTCTTCATTTGCCCGAG
This sequence comes from Lampetra planeri, assembly GCF_965212315.1. Taxonomy (NCBI): domain Eukaryota; kingdom Metazoa; phylum Chordata; class Hyperoartia; order Petromyzontiformes; family Petromyzontidae; genus Lampetra; species Lampetra planeri. Next base: position 10,611,812 of record NC_136115.1, on the reverse strand, counting down.
TGAGCGGCAGAGATCGCCTCCTAGGCAGCCACGAGCCAGCAGTGGAAATTCCACATTGCCATGGCAGGCTTATTCATGGGGCCACAACTGATAATATTAGCTGATGATTTTTGGTCGTATTTTTTCACGTGGTTTCAACTTTGCCGGAAGTGGTTGTGCTACGGATAGACTGCTCCCGTCATAGGAATGTGGAGGGGCCACCACTGCCTTAGGGCTACCAGCAAATGCGCACTGCACATTTGTTTATGGCATGGGGAAATCATCAGTTTTAGGGCACTGAGCAGAGGTTACTACGCTACTGTCACTCCGACCTAACCCACGAGTTCAAATCCAGGTGTAGTTTCCACTCAGCTCATCGTCATTTTCATCTCCCTTCAGGGGTCAGTGAATATGAGTACCACTTTTGGTATCGTCATGGGGGTTGTGGGGAAAAACCTGTAACTGCCATGGTAATGTGGAATTTCTACCACTTACTCGGGCCGACAGTGCGGATGAGCACCGCCCCATACTTGCCGAGTGAGCACCAACTACTTGGTTTCCGTTACAGCTGTTTTTTTTCTGCTCACGATCAACACGCCCCCCTGCACTCTGTTTATTCGTAGTTTTGTCAAAATGGTGAATTTGTTGTCAAAAAATAACATTTGTTGCGCTCTTCTTAAATTCTAGTTGGCGGTCGCCCCGCAAACACGCACCCAGCGCGCTCCCGTGCGACGGAGGGAACGTTGCTTTCGTGCCAATTGTGGCACTAATTACGCCACCGTGGGTCTTGCCTTATCGACGCGCCCGTCGTTCATCATTGCGCTTTGCGGGGCGAATTTTGTAAAGAGGCGACGTCTGCACGACGGCTGATTTACGTCGGAGTGATTAAACGACGAGGACACGAACGAATGCGCAGGGGGAGGAGGAGGGGAAAAAGTAACGGCGTCTCGATCGCCGAGCGTGTTCCGCGCCGGGGCGACGGCGCGTCGCGTTTGCCGCCAGTCGCAGCCTCCGCCGCCGCCGCCGTTTGTTGTTTGTTCGTCCCCGGCTTATTCGGCGCCGTTTGCTGCGCAAACAAGCGCGGAGTGAATTTGGGCGCCCGATCGCTCATCTCAACCGTTAGCCCCCGAGCGAGTGGGGTAATAATGATCATAATCCAACCGCGAGGATCATTAATATGTCCCCCGCATTAGCGTTGGGCCTGGGCTGGATTTTTCCCAAATGGGATTTTCTCGCGGTTCGTGGTCTTCCCCCCCCCCCGCATGCGTGTGAGCTGGAGCAAGACGGAAGGGAAGCAATTGTTCTCAAAAAAACAGTGGCGTAGTAACTAAAATTGGAGCTCCCAATTTAAAACAAATAAAGAAAAACATAAAAAAGCCAACTCGTGCCATGTTTCACACCTATTAGGTGCCTGATTATGCAGCACATTATGCATTTGGTTTGGAGGTCTCCCACTGTCTGCAGCAAAACGACTAAACATCGCGCGCTGGAGCCCGCCTGCCGCTCCCTTGGCTCCTCCGACTGTTCAGAATCATTACGGAATGAGAGGAACTTTTGAAATGTATTGGGCATTTATTTGGCTGCCCGCTGCAGCCAAGCCGAATGTTGGAAAAAAAAAGTTTGAAAATGCCCAGCTCGGCGTTCCCTTTTGGCCAAATGTTAAATGATCCAAACGAGGACCACGGAAAGGTGGCGGCTGACATACCGGATGGGGCTTGCCTCTCAGCCCATCATCGCTTTGTAGGGAAAAGGCAACATTGGTTTCTCTGTGGATGGACTCGCCCCCGCCATAGGAATGATGAATTCACACCACTTGTTTTATGCTATGAACGGGTGATGAGCATGTAAATACATTTTTTGTCGTCGGAATGGACCATTTTTCTGTCAAATATGTCGCCTCATTATTGCACGATTTCTTTCTTGCGCACGTTGTGAAGATGATCCAATTTTAATCGGGGGAGCCTCTATTTTGCGATAAAAAGCAGGGCTAAAAGGGTTCGCTTTGCAGGCCACGACGATGACCTCACGTGTCACATGCCATGTGACCTCTCCCCGTCGTGCGGCTTTGAACATCGTGCGATTATCGCTCATTTCATACTCCCGAGGACAAAATGAAACACGTTGGTGGGCGTTACACAATCCGCGCCTGTGTATGGCTCTTCTCCCTTGTTTATTGCGTGTTGTGGGGTCTTCTTACTTGAATGTGTTTGCTGTGTGGATGCTTCTTGATGTTTGTACCTCCAGTCTCCTTTGCAGAAGTGACCTTGCCTTAAGGAGCTCTTGTTCGCTAAGGACTTAAGTTCGTCTCAGTGATTATGATGATGACGGCGCGTTCCTAAATAAAATGGCAATTTTTTTTAAAGCCGACTGTGAAAGATAAAAGAATCGGCAGACAAACCGGATAAGTTTCGCGCCCGACAGACGCTGCTACATCAATGGGAGGCCACTCAGCTGTCGTACATTGAGAGACGCTGAGTTGTGGTGTTTGGAAGTGTGGCCGGGGTCATTGTCTCGAAGGGAAGCGGTGTTAATGTTCTACAAATTGGTGCCTATTTTATGACCCTTGCGGCATGTTGACGATGAAGAGCTGAGTTGGGGACCCCTGACTGGAATTCGAACTCGTGCCTGTGACTCGAGTACTCTGACCGCAGTGGCTCCCGACAGGACTCCGGACTAAACGCCGAAATCTCGTCTATGTCACGAGTCATCGTGGCTCTCGCTCACGAACGCACCCGTCGTCACGTACAGGGCGTCACCGCGGCCAGCGCTTAACGAGCGATAAGCGGGGCGTCTGCCACGTGCTGCGGCACCCCTGACGCGGCAAATCCCTCCCATCCCGACCCTCCCTCCCTTCCGCGCGCGTTTGCTCGCCCGCTCGCTCGCTCGTCCGTCCCGCCCACCTAACTACATCCATCCATCTATCCTCCCTCCATCATCCACCCACACCGACCAGCACCCTAACCCCAACCCTAACCCTCGCCGCCCCCCCCCCTCGCGCGCTCCTCGCGCCAACTGCCGCGCCACTCTCTTTGGCGAATTTGAATTTTACAGCCACTTCATTAGGGGCGCGCGACGCAAAAAAAGAGCATCTGCTCTCGCGCATTTCGCCTTTTGTCTTTAGCGGACGCGCCGCGGCGAGCCGCACATGGACCCCCGTCCCCGTTGGGCTGTTTCAAGCTGGCCGGGGCCATTGTCCACTGAATGAGGGAGCGTGAAGTCAATTATTCCTGTATAATTAGCCGCAAATGTACTGGAAATATCTGGCTGATGGCAATATAATGGCTCATAGGCGGCCAGAACACATGGGCAGTGACTGGGGAGGGTGGGTCGCCTACCCCCCGCCGTAATCGGGGCGGGGGGGGGGGTGAAGTGTGCGGGGGGGGGATGAGTGGCAGGGATGTTTGGGGGGTGGGGGTGAGGGGGGATACATTTTGCGGCGACACATTTCGGTATCGGCGGTCGCAAACGATGGACAAATTGGCGGTGGCGTTCGGTGATGTGGACGCGATTTTGCTTTGTGTCTTTGCTGGGTGGCGCTGTGGTTGGAGGGACTGACATGGGGCCATGAGGTTCAATTGGATTCGCGGTTGGGGTTCAGCTTGACCCATCTTCGTCATCGTCACCATCATAATTGTCCCTCTGGTCGATTCGATTATTGACCCTTTGTAGGATGTCAGCAGCGGTCTTCCAGTGGAAAGACTCGTCACCACCATGGGAATGTGGAATCTATATTTGTGGGGTCGACTTGACACCCCACTATCATCATCATCATGGGAGATGATTGATGAGAGAGATGTGTAGAGAGAGAGAGAGAGGAGGCGGAGGAGGGAATGAGATGATGCAGGAGGTGGATGAATGGGAGGTGGTGGGTAGTGCAGTGACATATGGGAGGGAGGGGATGGATGGGAGGGAGAGAGCAGATGGGATGATATGGGAAAGAGTGAAGGAAAGGTGTGAACGAGTGAGATATGGGAGAGAGAGAGTGATCGAAAGCAGAGATAAGTAAGATCATCGTGGTGATCGTCATCATCATTGTCATCACACCCTTTTGGGTAGGTAAAATAATGACCGCTTTGAGGGAAGGTTATGAACATCTCAGATGGATATCTGCCATAGAAATGTGGAATTTCCACCATGAATAATGGAGATGAGCATCGGCCCATGCTCGTTGGAGTGGGGGAGACACTAATGATTTTTTTAAAAAGTTCTTTTTAAACATGTTTGTTCTATCTGGTCAAATCTTGGGATCGTATTTACAAATGAAAGGAGTTTTTGGCATGAATTATATTACATATTAAAGCAGGAAAGAAAGTGATATCAAATGGTGTTCTCAATTAAATTTAGCAGCGTGATGAAATTTCGGCAGTGCTATTTGAGCGTTTTTAATCTCCTGTGCACACAAGTGACAAGCAAAGAAGTCATTAGCAACTTAATTTAGCGTACTCGGTGTGTTTTTGCATTAAAACGAGGAATTATTTTTCACGTAAATAGTGCCGATGATCTCTTTTATTTATCACCGGAGAAGCTCACGGAGTCTCAAGGCTCCTCTTTCCGGAGCATCCTGCGTTGGGATTCATACTCTTAGGTTTTTTCGGTAAAGTCACGTAGGTAAAATTTTTTTTTAATTAATAAAAGTAAAAAAAAAATTCACGACGTTTCGGAAGCAACACAAGCCTCCGTCTTCAGGTGGAAGACGGAGGCTTGTGTTGCTTGTGTTGCTTCCGAAACGTCGTGAATTTTTTTAAATTAGTTTTATTTAACTTTTATTAATTTAAATTTTTTTTACCTACGTGACTTTACCGAAAAAACCTAAGAGTATGAATCCTTGCAGTCACGAAAGCTTCAAATCTAGAACTGCGTTGGGATGTTCGTCGTCTAGCGATGCATCCACTCAGCGGTACAGTGGGCAAATCGGAAGGTTCCGAGTTCAAATCCCTGATTAGGGGGTCGACTCAGCCCATTGTCCCTCTGTGTATTTAAGTCAACAATGGTATGTATGCATGTTGAACCTCTTTCACACCGTACGTAGCCTACGGTTGTCCTATGGATGGACTTGCGTCTGCCATAGGAATGTGGAATTTCCACCACTGGCTTGGGGATGTAAACGGGAGATAAGCGCTGCGTCATTGTTCTCTTGAGCAACAGGAGACCACTTTGAGTCTAGATTCTAAGGTGTGGTTTACTGGAAACTGTTATCAATATCATCATCATTGTAAACTTGATATATACATCACGTGAGACTACATTGTAAACGAATAATAATAATTGTTCTTCATGATGGTGATAATATTAATTAATTATGCCACTGTTATTATTGTTATTGTGGGCTTGATTTACTACCTGGCCCGACACGCCTGTGCCCCAGTCCATTCGACTTGCAGTGCGCAAGTTGAATTCCTGTTCGACGGTCGACTTGGTACCGTCATCATCGTCGTCGTCGTCGTCATCATCATCCCTCCAGAATCGATATATCGAGTACTACTTTGTCTGGGGCCAGGGGTGGCCTTTTATATAGACCCGAGTCTGCCATAATAATGTGGAATTTTTCATCGTTTGCTCAAGGCAGCCATCGGAAATGGGTCCCCTTCCGCACGTTCGTTGGATCCCAGATCCACGCAGACTTTGAGCTCTCTGATATTTCTTGCGGCAATTTTTTTTTAAATCAACCACACTCACCACCCTCTTTTTCACTTTCGCCGCCCCAGCGCAGCAGTTTACTCGATCGGACGGACCAAATTAAAAGCCTTTTAATTTGCCGTAACGCTTCTCCCCCCCACCGCCACCCCTCTTACCGAGCTACCCCATCCCCTGCCCCCCCCCTCCAACACTTCACGCGGACATTATTATGCGGTAATTGCACTGTTCCATCATGCCCTCCGCTGAGTAGCATCAGTTAATTTGCGCGCCCGTCGTCCTCCCGCCCGGCATCGCGGCCGGGCCTGGGCGACGCGCGTAATTAATGGAGCCATCAGCGGAGCTAAGCGTCGCTGCTGGCCGAGTCAGCACTACATCGCCGCCGCCGCCGCCTCCTCCTCCTCCCACCACCACCGCCACTCACCGCTTTACCCACAAAGCCTCGGGCGCTTGCGAGCGAGCAAACCGCTGGGACCCGGATTAATATCGACGGCGAGATAATTGCGAGCGATTTGGCGGAAGCGGCGTCTGGGGCCGAGTTTTTGCGGTCTGCGTGCGTTCGTCCGGTTTGCGCCATGCCCGTCGCGTTGTGGTGGCACCCCCCCTGGTCCTGGGGTTAGCCGATCGCAAGGAGATCGTCGCCCTCAAAAATCGTGAGGCCGAGAGGGGGTGGCTTCTTGGAATCGCTTGTTTTTTTTAACCACGGCGATGGGGGTGCACATCCGTAACGTGGCACTGTGGAGGCAGGGTTTGTGGATCAGGCAGAGGTCATGGTGCCTTGTGAGACTCCCAACCCAGTGGCAGTGCGGCAGTCGGGTTGCTGACCTGCCGTTCGTAAGGATTATTTTTTTACTTGTCACATCGTGTGCTTGGACTTTCTCCGGGCGTTTCCGGTTCCTCACCTGTGCCCAAGCTCTCGGCAAATAATTATCCACACCTTCCAAGGCAGGACCCTCTTGAAAATGACTCCGGAGAGTTGCATCACGTCACAGTCCTGTGGTTGGAGCACTTGACTAACGTTTAGAAGATCATTTAAACGATTACTAATTTGTGGCAAGTCAGTGGTAGCCATTATTGGGAGAGTTTTTACCGAGGCTCAGGACCACCAATGGGGATGAGCGCCTTCCGTTGCCGTTTAAGCTGAAAATGAATCAAATTTGTCTGAAATAAAGGCAAACAAAAGTCTCTATGGGCCCGTTCGGAAACTCAATTCACGGTCTCTTTGAAAATGAGCGCTCGGTGGCATTCGCCTCCGTTGGCAGCCCTGACCCAGCGGGGGGAAATTCCACATTCCCATGGTAGGGGCAAGTCTGTTCCACCGAACAATGGACATTGACTTGGCGGAAAACTGTTACCCGCTTTAGCGACCCCAGCGGGATGCTGATGAGGACGTCGATGGTGATTGGCCAAGTGGAGCCTGTGCCAGGGTTGGAACTCGCGGCGGCTGTGGGCGGAGTGGTGCGGGCGAGCAGATTTACCGGCGTCTCGCGAGGCTTGTCGCGCGGCAACTCGCCGCTCAAACGTGCCCCCGGGATAATTTAATATTTCCCTGGCCGCCGCGTAGTATTTCACAAAGTGAGCCCTATTAATTTGCAGATTAAGCGGTCCACCATGGCCAACCCCCGCCGCCGTCATCGCCGCTCCTCCTACGCGCCCCCCTCCCCGTCGCGTGACGAGAGCTGGCGGTGATGAGTTGAGTTGGGGGAGGGCGTGGGGGGACGAGAGGAGGGACTCGTGATTTAACGCCCGATGCCAGGCCAAGCGAGCGGGTGAGCGGTGCCGCGGCTGCCTGCCTAACTGCCGGTTTTTCCCGCATGTCGTGTGTTACCGTTCTTAGATGTTTTTTTTGTGTATGGCAATGAAACTTGTTCTTCGCATATTAAACTCGATGGACGGTCACAAATGAAGGGTTCAAGTGGTCGAGTTGACGTTGTTTTAACGGAGGTGAGAACTCACGAGACCCGGGGAACGAGTGTCATTTTGCGAGAGTGGCCTGCGGCACCAAAATGACAAAAAGCTAAAAAAATAATCTAATGAAGTGGAGCAAAGAAGGCAGGAAGGGTGTTACCCATCTCAGGCAAGCTGAATTAAAGTTGACTCGGTTGGCTAGGAGGTGCTTGTTGTGAGGACAGAGGAAAATCACAATGAAAGGTGATGAAAATGGAAGCGCCAGGGGCAGAGACGGAGAGGCCGGCCTCGGAAGAGGTGGTACCCAGCGGTGAGCGAGGCTTTGAAGGACTGTGGAGAGGAGATGATGGCCCAGGGCAGGAATGAGTTGAGAGGAAGCACCGCAGACCCCACAACCAACCCGCTCACCCACGCCAGAAGGTGATTAGATTGAAACGCTTATCTGTGACGAAGTCGGAGGTGCTGATAAGCAAACTGGTGTGGTGTAAGTGGAGTTTAATCCTGTTATTTTTGATGAAAGCTCATTTCCATGTTATCTGTGATGTTGCGGAAAATGGGATTAACTGTTATTTCTTGAGCCATCTATTTAACCGGCTAAGTTAAGCAAGGAAGCTGCACTGAGTTGGAGACTTTTTTTAGGAGGGTCCTGCTATGGATATGTTTGGTTAAAAAAAACCCCCCATAAAAACCACAGCCACTGGAAAGCATCGATTTCCAGGAACTGTAAACGCTTTGTTTCCTTTACTCGGATACCATGGACAACGGGGCCGTGCTGCAGCCACAGCTCGGAGCCTGCGTTGGAAATTCCACATTGGTTGGGCGAGTGGGTGTTTGGATTAATCGATGGGTGGTAGGCGGGTGGGGGAGTCAGGTGGGGGAGCAGATTGGGGAGTGACTGAGTGGGCGCGTGAGTAAGTGGATGGGTAATACTCCCTGTGTTAGAGCTTCTGTGTGGGTGAGTAATTGGGTGGGTAAGTGGATTGGTGAATGAGTGAGTTGGTTAGTGGTGGGAAGGGTGAATGGGGGTGGTATGCGGGTTGGTGAGTGGATAGGTGAGTGAGTGAGTGAGTTCATGGGTGGATGGCTAGGTGAATGGATGTATCTTGAACTTCTTTCGCGCCGTACGTTGCCAGCCGTGCTACCATGAGGGTGGGTGAACGGCGACGTGAGCGAGTGCACGGCTAAGTGAGTTCGTGGGTGGGAGGGTGGTGCAGTGGGTACGACTCCTCGGAGCCCCGGAGAGGCTGCGAGCCGTCGTCTGCCGCGATTTTTTTTCTCTCCTCTCGCCAGTGTCGAACAGAAGCGTCCGGGCTCCTCCCCCATTGTGCACCGCTCCGACAATGTCGGGGCAGGCCCTTTTGTCGGAGCCATTGGCTTGCAAATGCGGGAGGTCGACCCCCTCACTCGCAAGGCCACCGTGTGGCCGCCCCCCCTGTTCCCCTCTCTTCCTCACCAACCAAACTCCCTACCACCCCCCCCCTCTAGAATTCACCAACTTCTGTCGCCCTCGTTTGCTTCCGTCAGGCCGTCCCCGCCCCTTCTGCGACTCTTCCACCCCCCCTCCTCCTCCCCCCCCACCGACACTCCCACCCAGCGTGGCCGTGGTCTGCCCGCCGGTGACTCCCCAGTGCCGCACAGTGACCCAACACTAATGCATGGAGTGAGCGCGTGTGCGCGCGTCTCTCTTTGGCGTGTGGCTTTTGCCCCGACAAGACGCGGCCGGTGGCTGGCGGCGGCGGTGGTGCCTGCTCGGTTTTTTTGTGCGTGTCCGCCCCACGAAGTCGTGCGCTCGACCCCGCTGTCCCGCGCGCGGCGTCGTCACAATGATCCTTGTCACCGTCGTCATTGTGCCGTTTTTATTTATTGAGAAGGGATGCGCCTGTTTGTGCTGCCCCTGCTAACAGTGTTCATCGCTTGTCAAATCAAATAGAAAACTGTAGTTCTCAGAAAGTGATTAAGTGATGAAACCAATTTAATGATTTTTTTCACGTGATCCTTGGTGGTTGGGCTGAGACCATCAACTGGCTTTACATAAGAACCCAGTTGACTCATGGGTGGCCGAACCCTCGATTGGAACCCAGGCTCCTAGCGGTGCCACTGCTGACACGATATTAGCCCCTGAGCCAAGCGGTCACCCTCCTTTCACGCTGGTGCTGTTCCGTTTAAAAAAAAAAAACACCTCGACAATTTTTGTTGTTGGTGTCAGCGTGGGGGTGGGGAGGGGGTGGTATTGGCAGTCCTCGAGCCAGTGGTAGAAACTCCACTACGGCGAGCGCTCGTATTTTCCACGCGATTGCCACCGCCGGCATGGCTCTGAGTGGCGCTCGTTCCATCGGCAATGATGGAGACGGACCGAGCCGACCTCCGATCTGGATGTAAACTCGCGAGTGCGATCACGAGTCGAGCGCTGCTCTAACCGCAGAGCCACCTCAAACCCCTGCTCCTATCTCTCTCGTGCCCTACCCCTCACCCTACCGCCACCACCACCTCCTCCTCCATTGCAGCCGCAGACAGACACAGCAGCAAACAATGCGGCTCCGCTCTCTGCCTTGCCACCGTCTTTCAGCGGCGAGCGTCTATTCTACTCCAGCGGAACCTCCCCGGCAGTCTCTTTGTGTCGCCGCCGCCACCAGCAGCAGCACTCTCTGTCCGTCTGTCCATCCCTCACTCTCCCTCCCCCCACTCACTCTCGCTCTCCCTCCTCTTTCTTTCTCGCTCTCTCTCTGTCCCCGTCTCCTTGCCACGTTCCCCTCTGCGGGTGGCCAGGTTACAGCGGACGTCAAAGACGGCGGTCGCCTTTTATCAATGGAATTCCTTTTTTTTTGTAGTGCATTTGATTTTGGCACTCGCGACTCGGCTCTCTCGCACTTGGATCTCAAAAACCGAGCGATGCCGAGGAGCCTCGAGTGGCTGCGTTGGGGGAAGACGCAACGCCGCGTACAAACCCCTCCCTGTTGTGCGTGCACCTGGGGTATGTGCTGCAAGCCAGCTCGTGGCGGCTGGCGCTGCACATTGCCTTTAACCCAGCACTTGAGAGGCAGCAGAGAGTGTTGGCGGATCACCAAAATGTTGTGAAAACTCCCTCCCTTCCCATGGATGTCGAGGAGGTACCATAACCCCTAGCTCGCCGGGAGAAGGCGGGCTCAGCAAGTGGACTAATCGCCATCTGCTTCCATCCGTACGGGGATAAATAGAGTGTTGCCCCCTCGCGCAAGGCTTGGGTTTTCTCTCGGCGCTCCGGTTTTCTCCCACTTGTATGAACATTCATTAGTGGCCTGAAAACGGCTTAAAATAAACCCCCCACGGAGCAGGGCGGCCCTGCTGAATACCTAAATGACTGCGATCATTATTTCAAGAATCTGCGGCTTCCTCGGTGAGAAGAACGGCGCGAGCGGGAGCGCGCTAGCGACGACACACAGTGCGGCGCGTCGCTTCCGTACCTTTGAAGGGCGCCACCAAGGAAAAATGAGCAGCGAGACAATTTTGACTCTCTGAAAACTTTAATTTCAATTTAAAGCTTTCGTGACTGCAGGGATTCATCTTCTTGGTTCTTTCGGTAAAGTAACCCAGCTTAAATATACGCTCCAAGCGTGGTGGTGTTTCATTCAGACGCTGTCTCCCCGACAGACCTGGTCTTCACCTGAGGACGGCTGCTTGCGTTGTGGCCGAAACGTCGTGAGAATTATTTTATTATGTTATATGTTTTATTATTTTATTATTTCCCTTCTACGTGACTTCTCTGAAAACTTGTCTCTGCCGTGGTGGCGGTACCCGCAAGGTTTCCCCTCGAAGGCCTTAATAGGCGCTCGCTGACAGCAGCTGCCCCCGCAGTGTGCGTGTGGACTGGAAGGCGAATGTTGAGTGGTGGGTGGCCCGGGGTTCATGGTTGTGGGGGTGGGGGTTTATCTGGAGTTGGCAGGGGAAGTTGAGGCAAGAGGTTTGTCTGTGTGTGTGTGCGTCTCGTGTGTGCGTCTCGTGTATGTGTGTGTGTATATTTACATACCCAAACGTGCTTGTTTACTTGTGTGTTCCCTTGTATGCATATTTGTTGATTCACAATATCGGTTTACGTGTGCCTGTGTATCTCTGTGTGTCTATATGTGTGTGTGTGTGTTTTTGAGGAGTTGGTAGTGCAGCGGTTAGCACGCTGTTCTACGAAAATTGTGCCCCGAGTTCGATTCCCGCTCACGGCCAACACCAGTGACAATGATCTGAACTGGTCCTGGGCATCTCCTAGGTTGACTCAGCCTCACATGAGTACCTGGTACGCTGTGTAAACATCGCCTCTGGGAAGAGACAGAGACAAAGGCGGCCGAGCGTGGTGCTGGCCACCCACCCCCTCGTGTGCCGTGCCGGCCTTCATAGGTGTTCGCTAACAGCACTTGCCCCAATAGTCTGTTAAAGCTATTCGGGGGATCTTTGTTTTTTTTGTGTTTGTGAGTATCTGTATCTGCCCTTCCGTGCTTGTAAATTTGTATCCACATTCCTGCATGTGGATGAACATGTGCTTCTTTGCTTGTGTACATGTATGTATGTGCGTGCACATATGAGTGTGCATGTGTGTGTGTGCATGATTCTGAGAATATGCATGCTTGGCATCTGCTTACGCGGATGTGTGTGAGCGCGTGTGTCTGCATGTGTTCGTGTCTGCACGTGTGTGTGTGTGCGCGAGCATATGCGTGCATTCGTGTGTCTGCTTGTTCGTAAATGTGTGAGCGTGTCTGTGTGCGATTGTGTGCGAGTGTATGTGTGCGTGTGTGTCGAGGAAGTGCGATTTCTTCGGCTGCATTCCCTTTCCGCGCGGAGCAAGTTGCCCCAGTGACGCCGAGGGTCAAAGGATCAAAGCTGCCCGCCCTATAAATAGTCCTTTAAGCAATTGCAAATTACTGAAGAGCAGTAGGGAAAAAAAAACAACACACGATTGTCGTCTAGGATACTCTTCGTAAATAATAAAACGTCGCATAAATTACTCCCTTGTTTTACGAATCCACAGGAAGTCAAAATGATGGACTTTGATTTTGGTGTAGCCGGCTTCGGAGGATCATGGTGATGCATGTGTTTGTGCGTAGAGCCTGGGCCGCTGACAGACTGGGTTCGATTCTGGGGCTCTCACCCCATATTCGATATTTGCGGCAGGTGTTAAAGCGAATCGGAGTGCTTATTGGAAATTGAATTTGATCGTGAAAAGCAGCATACAAAAATATATTTAAAAAGTTTTTAATCAGTTTGTGCTCAGAAACGTGGACGCTGACAAAATAATATGAAACAAAAGGCTGAACATCCATGCAAAGAAGCAAAGGGAGAGATGCATGCTGGGAATTACCTTGAGATACAGACAGAGGGACACCGGGTCAGAGAGCAAACGCACATCAGAGACATCATGGTGACTGTTCAGGAAAGGGTGTGGGCTTGGGCAGGTTCATTGCAAACGGGATTGATGGTCGACGGACGGGAATGGTGAGCGAATGGCAGCCAGGGGAGTGATCGTGCCCGAGAGGATGACCATCGTGGAGATGGAGTGATGAGATTGGATCATGCGCTGTAGTCAGATGGATTGTGGCATTACAGGACTGCGAGGGATGACGATGGCTTTGGGGGGGGGGGGGGGGATGCCTTTGTCCAGCAGTAGCTGGAACATGACTGGATGCCACGGTGGCGAGATTTGAACTACCTCGGCTGGTATATTTGAGGTCGATCCTGGAGCAGTCGTGTGGATTGTTCTCCAGTTCCTCTGCGTTTAGGGTAATTGAATGCTATAATTGTCTACGTGATAAGCCACTGCGTTGAACTATCATTTGTGGCCAGGTTCGCTTCTGAAAAATAGCTCGGTAAAATAAAACGTTTGTTTAATCCGACAACATTGAAGTATTTTGTGGTGGCGGTTGTCCTTGCTGATTTACCAGAGAAAGAAGAGGTGCCGGAAAAGGGGGGGGGGGGGGAGGGGCATGAGGGGCCCCCTAGACCTTCGTTAAGAACAGATGGGTCAAAGGGGGCTGAACTTGCGTCAGACCAGCACATGCCCGACGTGGTGAGACACGAGTGGGGGAAGCCCACTAGGAGTTCCAAGGTCCCCCGAAATCACTTCAAAAAAACATTACAGCCCTGCCCGGAGGATCAAGGTGAGGGCCCTGTAAACCTCCCCATAGGTGGATGCGACGCTGGCTTGGCTGATCCTGCCCTCACAGACCGACGGGACAAGGCCTTCTTAGTCGCATCCTTATCGCTCAGGGCTGGGGCGCATGTAGGCTGCTAGCTCTCGCCCCGGACTAAGCGTTGGAGGGCCTCTGAACAATTTTTCTGCGTGTATACGGCCGGAATGATAGGTGGGAGGCGGCGTCTAAGCAGAGGGGGGTAGCCGCATGGGTGCGGGAATGCGTCCTGCAGGCTCATAAAGCGAAAAGGACACGGTCATTTGGGCAGACGTAACCCCAACTCGACCCGAGCGACGGCGGCCTCATGGGTCGCCAGCAGGGGATATGGGCACCGCTGGCAGATGCACGCAAGGGAGCCGCGTGGAGCTCGCCACACACTTTCACGCGCCGCCACGGGCTCGACGCACGCATTGGTGTCTCGGGAGGGCCCGTTCGGGAGGGCCGTCCTCTGTGTGTGCGCGGTGGCGGCGGCGGCGGCGGTGGCGGCCTATGAAAAAGTGCCACAGCCCAGTTTTTATTTTTTTACGCTCAATTTGTCCAAACCCAGCTGTGGGAAATCACACGCACTCGACGCACAGCCCCGCCGAGTTGACCGCCGAGCCCCTGGTGTTTGCCGCGGGCCCACACAAAAGCGTGGCTGGAAACAGCCAGCGGGGGCCATAGGTTGCAGGGCCCCACCCCGCGCCATCGGCTCTTCTGAAGTCATGGAGACCACCAGCTCTGGGCTCAAAGCGACACAGACAGGCTCCAGCTGTCACTCACTGTGTCGTGGACATGGGGCACGGGTCTGATATTCATCAGAGGGCCTCCACAAGAGCCTGCCAGCCCACCCAAGTTATAATAGTTTTATTACGTCCCTGTATTTCAATTAAGTCAAATTTTACTAAGCTTTTTATTATGTTTTATTTTTTTTATTTTGTTATTTCCATTCTACGTGACTTTACCGAAAGAACCAAGAAGATGAATCCCTGCAGTCACGAAAGCTTTAAATCGAAATTTTACTAAGCTTGTTAAGCGATCTTGGATGTTTTAAATGAAAGGCAGTGCATAAATAAATGTTTAAGAATATTGTTATCATCACAAACTCTCAGAGCTAGTTTTAGTCATTGTGCTGTACGTGTGTGCGATTTGATATCTCGGGCACATGAAGGCACTTCAATTTTGCAACTCTCGCAAGAAAGCAGTGCACCACATTGCGTCAGCAGATGATGCCCGAGAACCGGATTGGAATGCCCTAACGCAATGGCGTGCGCTTTGTGTGTCGTGTCGTACGAGGAGGTGTAACGACGGTCGGTGAATTGATTAATGCCGATTCTTAAGGATGGCAATACATACATTGAATTGCGTGTGCAAGAAGCCATGCGTTGTATTCATGTGAATGGTATGCAGATAAAATGCATTATCTGCAAACAATGTTGCCCACGCCTAGGCCAGCGAGTCAAGTGGATCTGTGCAAACGAGACAGAAAACGGAGAAACAATACACACACGCGACAGCAAAACCGAGATTTAAAAAAACCCGATGGATCTTTGAATCGCCGTGGGGGGGAGTTGGGGGGGGCATCGTTGCAACAACCCCTTCTCCATTCCCCGTCTGCATGCTGGTTGTTGCTCTTCTTCACTTTCCTCTCAAAGCCTCAACTCCGTCTCTCCCTCCATCATCCCTCCTGCACATCACGCCGCTGGCCCATCGTCCGCCTTCCTCTCGTCGCTCCCACATCATCTCCGTTCACCTCCTTCCCTCTCTCGTGTGTCTCTCCACATGGTGCGCCCCCCCTTCATTCTCTCGTGCTCACTTGTGAAATTACCTTGCTGTCGGTCCCTCTCCCAGCCCGGCCAATTCCTTGGGGAGGTGGACGAGGGGCAGCACGTGTTGGGTGGGCGGCGGGGGCAGAGGCGAATGGCTGGGCGTCCGGCTAAAGATTCTCAACCGCTTAGATCTCACAGCCCTTCTCCTGCACGGACCGTCTCGAGCCCAGCCAATTTCTCGGGAGCCATCGCCACCCCTTCCCCAACACCCCACCCTCGCCGCCCAGCCTCCCCCGGCAGCACCCTCCCTCCGCCTCGTGCTTCCCCCCCCCCCTACCATCGCCATCGTTTGCATTTTCTAATGCCTGTGCCCCGGGCCTGGCTTGAGGCCGGATCCTCGCAAATAAATAGGAGCTGACACGGTAATTTACTCAACTCTTCCAAACCGTTTTTCACAATTTGACTCCAGAGGGTTGCGTGTTTCTCCCCTGCTCCCCCCTTTTCCTCCCCATCCACCCCCCTCCCCACCACCACTACCACTGCCACTGCCATTTCCCTCCTCCTCCCCAGACCACCCCCTGTCCCCCCCCTCCCTCATTCCCCCCCTTTTTCCCCCCACCCTCCCCATGCAAGAGCACTTATTTTGGTAGTGTGCGATTGTCTGGCGAACGGCGTGCACCCCGCGGCAAGGAGCGACGCTAATCCAATAATGGGAGCGGCGGTTTGATTGTGCCGTTTATATGCGCGCGCCACAGAGGTGAATAACAATCTGCGTGTCGCGCTGATGTGTTGTTCTACCACCTCCGGTGGTCTGTCTGTCCGTCCGTCCGTACGCTCGTCCGTGCGTTCGTCCCCCAGTCACTCCCTAGCTCGCGCACCTCCACCGTTGGGCCCTGTTGCCTTCATTGGGCCGCCTGACGCACTTGATGTGCCTTTTAGGTGCGCGCTCGCATACACACACGGTGCCCGTGCACACGCACACTCACACACACACAGAAACATTCAGGCACGCAGTCACTCATATGGGCACAGACACACACACACAGATTCACATCTACACACACACACTGTCATACACGCACTTATCGACGTAGTCTCTCATATATCAGGACATTTTATTATTTTTGTCCGTATTTTGGGGAGCAGTCTCTGCTGTGCTAGGGGCTATTTTCTGGCATTAATGCCACGACCCGGGCGAATGCAGGCGACCATCGTTGGGGGTTTGTGTATGAAATGGGGAAGCGTCTTGGTGTTCCTCATTTCCACGTCGTCTAAGTCGACGATTCGACAGTTCCCCGAAGGGAGCAGGATCCTTCTTTAGAGGCCTCCTCCGAGAGGACCACAGTGCCACCCTTCTGGACGATGCCTTGGTGCCGGGTGCCCTTGGAAACCTGCGATTGGAGCGCTGGCCCTCGTGCGTATTAAACGCACGCCGTGGAAGGGTGGCGGTGACGGCGGCGATTTCCCCTGGCAGGGGGGGAGGGGTGGTCAGGGAACTTAAGGCCCTGTGCTGCTACTCCTCGTTTGGCCAATCGGTTGGAGAGGCCATTTAACACGCACGCCATCTCAGGGAGCCGGTTCTGACACTTGCTCATGCTGTCCGCTTGCTGGAGTTAATCCCGGTGGTGGAATCGAATTGTCCCAAAAATGGTGCCATATGTTTTTTCAACAAAGCCACCAAATATTCTCCGGGACTCCACAGTGGCTTCCCGTTGAAACAAGCGTGGAGCAGCGCTCCTCTCCATTGGCGGCCCTCTGAGCCGTTGGTGGAAATTCCACATTCCCACGGCATGAAACAATTCCTCTTAGGGGCAACCTGCTATCAAATTCCCCTCAAGTGGCACTCATTCATTTACGCTGAAGAGAGACGATGGCAAGGGTTATGGGCCAGGTCGACCACCGGCCCGGGCCTCTAGTCGAGAGTCTGGTTCGCTGCTCCTCCCGCCCGTGCGCTGCCTGGTGGAGTCCACGATGACGAGGACGAGGACGACGACGACGACGATGACGGCGGCGGCGACTCGACAAACTCGTCG
Source organism: Lampetra planeri (assembly GCF_965212315.1). Classification (NCBI taxonomy): domain Eukaryota; kingdom Metazoa; phylum Chordata; class Hyperoartia; order Petromyzontiformes; family Petromyzontidae; genus Lampetra; species Lampetra planeri. Next base: position 10,594,358 of record NC_136115.1, on the reverse strand, counting down.
AGAACTTCGGCGCGAGTTGATTAGCGGCCGTCAGCAGCCGGCGAGAGCGCTCGCTCGCTCGCTCGGCACGAACCCGGTCGGCGAATTCGGCGCAATATGTCGGGTGCTCATTACGGCGCGCGGAACGCAGACGGCGCGAGGTGCTGTGGGCGATCCCGCACGCGCGCCCGTCTGCCGAGCACTCCGCGGCCGCGCCGCGTGCGCCGCGTGCGCCGCTTGCGTTGCGTTGGGTGCCTTAGGCTTGCCCTGGGCTTGAAAGTGTACCCGGTGTGGTGTGTAATCATTGGTTCTGGGGAGACGAGCGTGGTTCTGGCGATGCTGTGCTGACCTAAATAGGTGCTCGCAAACGTCACTCATCCCAACAGCCTCAGCTTTATATGTGGTGGTCAAAAACAAAGATCCCAATATAGTTTGTACAGAGTCTTGGTGCAAGTGCTGATATACACACAAAAACAAAGATCCCCTGTGTAGCCTTAACAGACTGTTGGGGCAAGTGCTGTTTGCGAGCACATGAAGGCCAGAACGGTCCACGAGGTGGTGGGTGACCAGCACCACGCCTGACCGCCTTTGTCTCCCCGCTGGCGATGTTTACACACCGCACCCACCAGGTACTCATTTGAGGCTGAGTCGACCTAGGGGAGGCCCAGGACCGGTTCAGATAATTGTCACTGGTGTTGGCCGTGAGCGGGAATCGAACCCGGGTAGCTGAGTTCGTAGCGCAGCGCACTAACCGCTACACCACCGCTCACCGCCGCACCACACACACGCGCACATATACAAGCCAGCCAGTGATACACACACACGCACGCACACTCAATTACTTGCCCCGCCTAAGGTGTTTCGAGGCAACGTGGGCCCCATCCTCTACCCATATGCATCCCACAAATGGGCTTTTTCTCTCCTCTCTCTCCTCCCCAGCCTGGCTCAGCCCAGGGCCTCGTCTGCATAGGGAGCAGCGTCCGTTTGCGGCCGTGCTGAGCCGAGGTGGCTCGTGGTGGTGGCGGGGAGGGGGGGGGGACGGGGCAGGGGGCGGGGGAATGTCGGGGGGGGGGGGTGCGCGGGCTGAATGTTATTGCCTCGCGAGCCCGCGGCGTACACCGCGCGTAAGCTGTTGGCCGTGCGGCGTGCGGGCGGCGGTGGCGGCGGTGGAGGCGGCGGCGAGGGCCCCATGTGGTGCCGGCAATAACGCGAGGGACCAGCGCCCCCGGGCTAGCACGCGGAAATTGAATGATAACTGCTGCACTCGCCAAGTCTGCTTCTGCTACTGCTGCTGCTGCTACTACTGCTGCTGCTGCACTCGCCAAGTCTGCTGCTGCTACTGCTGCACTTGCCAAGTCTGCTGCTGCTGCTACTACTGCTGCTGCTGCTACTGCTGCTGCTACTGCTGCTGCTACTGCTGCACTTGCCAAGTCTGCTGCTGCTGCTGCTACTACTGCTGCTGCTGCTGCTGCTACTGCTGCATTCGCCAAGTCTGCTGCTGCTGCTACTGCTGCTGCTGTTGCTGCTACTGCTGCTGCTGGACACATGGTGTGTGCTTGCGCTGGTTGTACGCGCGCGCCCGCGTGTACTCTGTGAACGGAGGAGTGCGTCGCTGCATGGTCGATGTCAAGTTGTTGCGAAGCGTGTTTTTATTTATTTCGGAAAATGCGTTTCAATCGATTGAAAAGAAAAAGTAGGGGTTTTGCTTTCCATAATGAAGTAATTATAAATGATTAAAAATGCCAAAAGTAAAAAAACTACGTTTTTACATCTATCTTTTTTTCCCATGATTTAACGGGGAAATAAAACATGTATATTGGAATGAAGAATTTGAGGTGGAAATGGTTCCTTCATTTTTTTTGGCTGATGGATGTTGTTTAAGGTCTTAAATTTAGATTTTTTATGAATGTTGATTATTTAAATAAAATAAGAATATATAAAAAATACATCTATAATTAACAATACGTTAAATACTCTTTTCAATGAACAAGTTTCGATTTTTGTTATCAACTTTTTACTTGAATGTATAATGATATACATTATTATTAATAATATATTCATAATAAACTTTCACTCCTTGTGTTTACTGTCCCAGCGCGACTTTGTGAGTTGAACCCTCCCTCCCTCCGCCTCCATCCCACGCCCACTCACAGACAAGAGACAATTATGCCTGGCAATTACAAAATGCTTGTCAAAGGCTAATTTATCCTGACCTCAGCATTAGGAGGGATTTGCCAGCGTGCGTGCGTGCGTGTGTGCGCGTAAGCGCGCTCGCGCACACTCGCCGCTCGTTTACTCCGCCACCTTCGTGTTTCTCACTTGCCTGTAATTTGCGCCGTTGGGTTCTGGTCTTCATTGTCCCCGAGACACCTCGGGCTCCGAGCGGTCCTTTCTAGGCTGCGTCGAGGGAGATAGGACCCCCTCCCATGCAAAAAAACTAAGATGTATGAAATGGTGCCATTTTATTTTCGCTGCCAAAACACTCTCAATGCACGGTAACAATCCTTTGCAACCTCCATGTAAACGAACCCAGACGGGTCACCCCTGATGGACCGACTCGCTGACCGAACATGCCATCATTCGTGGGCTTAAAAGTTGACAAGCGCTCCTAGCAAGCACCGCGCGTTCTGACGAAGCTTTAGGGCCGGCTCCCACAATGCACTCCCCACGTCCAGCGGACGCTTGTAAGAACAGAGGCGAGACTTTATTCCCCACACTTTTTTGTGCAAGTTTCATCCACTCTCTTGAGTAAATGGAACCGATACTCGGGCAGGGTAACCGATTACCCACACGATCCGCGAGCCCAGCAACAATACGAAGGCACGTAATGTTTGGGCTGTCAATTTGGCTGTTTTGGCGGTATAAACACGCGCATGCATTTACTTTCACGATGCACATACGCACGGGGGTGGCAGTGAGCCTCGATGGACAAGACTAACGGAGGAGCGGTGCTGTGTGGTTTGTCTGGAGGCAAGCGCGCACGCCGCGGCCGGGTTTAGCGTCGCGTGGTTTGTTCCAGCAAGGTGGCGATTCCGTGGCCGTGTTCATGGAGCGTTTGCCGCATGGCTGGCCTCAGTTGGTGGAGTGTGCGTGGGGGCGTGGCCGAGTGCATCGATCCGGCTGACTTGGGTGGTGCCGCTCGCGTCCGCGATGCACCGCTGTGACACCGTCACCGCCGGTGGAGGTTGGAACCGGAACTCCGAGGGTGATTTGGCCAAAAATTATCACCCGGTGGCCACAGTCGCCACGCAACCGTGTATCTCATTGACCTTAATTGGTGCTCTCCATTGTAACTTTCCCAACTGGATTTCTGGCTAAAGGAAGACCTTTTGACTGTGCGCGTGTGCATGCCTATGCACGTGTGTATGTTATGTATGTACGTGTATAAGTGTGCGTGTATCGTTGGCACAGTGGGGAGCGCAGGTGGCATATCGGGCAGTCATCTCAGTCGGTTAACTCGTAGCACCTGGGTCCATCCCGTGACCTCCTGCCAGCGAGCCTTCCACACTTAACGCAATCGTCTCAAAGCGCACTTAGCCTGGCACGAGCACTTTGTGGCAGTTAGCGGTGGCTGCTGCTGCTGTTGTTATGTGTAATTGTGCGTGTGTTTTTCTGTGTCTTGGTACATGTGTGTGAACGCCAACAGTGATTGTGACCAATGGGGAATATGTTTTGATGCGCACTGTGGCAGCACTCTGTGGGGTTTGTCCACGTGTCCGCCGAGGATTGTGCCATTGCACAATAACCGACGGGCACACGGAAGTAAATTCCACGAAGACAGACTTCCCAGACGCCGCGGTGGCGAGATGTTGTCTACCTCACCTGGTTTTACAGGTCTTGGGTTCGATCCTGGAGTTTGCATGTTCTCCCCGTGGTCGCGTGGACTTTTCTCCAAGTCCCCTGGTTTTTTCCCCCCTCCACATTTAGGAACATGTGCTAAGAGTATTTAGCTGCTATACATTTCCACATGATATAATTTGTGGTCAGGTCAATTTTGAAAAAGGAGCTATATATCTCGGTGGGCTTTATCTGGTAAAATATAAATAGTTTGTTTTTGTTAAATAGTTTAGTTTTAAGCTGAGCTGACTATGTGGGCAATCATACTATTGTGTCCGTGTTTGTAGCGCAGTGTGCTCACCACTTCACCACCGCTGCACACTCACACAAAGATCAAAGACAAAGATCCCCCGTATAGCCTTAATAGACTGTTGAGGCAAGTGCTGTTAGCGAGCACCTATGAAGGCCGGTACGGTACACGAGGGGGTGGGTGGCCAGCACCACGCCCGGCAGCCTTTGTCTCCCCAGTGGCGATGTTCACACATCGCACCGGGTATTGATTTGAGGTCGAGTCAACCTAGGGGAGGCCCAGGACCGGTTCAGATAATCGTCGCTGGTGTTAGCCATGAGCGGGAATCGAACTCGGGACGCCGGGTTCGTAGCGCAGCGCGCTAACCGCTACACCACCGCTCCCCACTCGCACGCACTCGCTTACACGCACGAACTCGCACAGCGGTGGGTGGCAAGGCCGTGGTATCGAATGTTGGCCGAGGGGAGCGGTAGCCGAAGGGGAAGCGGGGTGCTCTAGGAGGAGGGAAAGGGTGTGGGGGTGGATGGTTATTTTGCAGCGACGGCCGCGGCGATGGCGGCGGCGGCGGCCATCAGTCCCCGCAGGGCGTCGCCCGCTCGTCGGATGCCGATGTAAATGAGGGGCCGGGCGCGGTGCACATTAGCTGCCAGCTGCCAGCCCTGGCGACTCGCTGGGATGCCAGACTGTCGGCATTAATCGTGACGCGACTGGCTGCCTGACAAATGAGCCCCGCGTTTTACATGCTGTTTGTAATTATCCCCCGCGCAACAGCCAGCGCGTGTGGTGCGCTCGCCGTGCCTGTCCCGAGACACCCACCCTCTTCTCCCCCCCCATACCGGATTTATTCTTTCTCCCCTACATTACGTGTATCCTGGCCGGCCATTCTCGGCCACCCACCCAGCTATACCCGGCCACCCAGCAGGGGACGTTCCACCGGTTACTCAGTCGGTCAGTCAATCAGCTGGTCAGTTGGTCGGTGAGTCCATCGGGCAGTTGGTTGGTCGGTGGCCCAGTCAATTGCTTCGTTAGCTGGCCATTCAGTGGCCCATTCAATTGGCCATTTAGTAGGCTGGTCAGTGGGCCATTTAGTAGGCTGGTCAGTGGGCAGTCATTTGTTTAGTCAGTTGGTTGGCCATTGGCCCAGGCTAATTGGCTAGTTAGCTGGCCAGTCAGTTGGTCAGTTAATTGGTTGGTCAGTGGGCCTCCCAACAGGCGGGACCCTCCGCTTGTCATGGTTCACCATTGTCACGTGCGTAGCACAAGGCACCCGGTTGTGTTGTGTACAAAAAGACAAAATCATTGCTGGGTTTTTGCTGCTCTGATCGTTCAACTAACTTCAAGTTCTTTCATTTTTTTTATTAATGGAATTTGCTTTTATCATGTTGTGGTTAGAGGGCAAAGTTCATAATCTGGACGTTGTTATTTTCACAAATTCTTCTCACCTATGAGGTTGATGAAAAATTACTTTGTGGCTGAAGTGCAGTGAACTTTCAGCTCCCATAAGCCACACGGCCTTCTGGGAGTTGCTTTAAGTAAGCGAGCCTACCTCGGTTGATGAGACTCCGAATGTCGAAACTGGTCCAGAGTTTTCTTGTATTATTACTGAAAGTCATATGGCTGGAGGGATGTATAAAAAAACACACACACACAAGACTTCTATCGTTTATGCGGGGAGACAATTATAGGGAGGAGTCGTTTTGTCAACTTATTTGTATTGTAACCAGGGCCCTCCATAGGGGAGGTGCAGGGCCCGGGGCAAATCCCACCGTGTGCCCCCCCCCTCCCCGCCGACGCTTTCAAACTAAACTGGAAGCATTACATCTGACACCGTGATGTCGAAGCGCGGGCACCCCCCCCCCCCCCCAAGCGTGGGGCCCGGGGCTATCCCCGTGTACCCTAGGGATGGCCCTTCATTGTAACGGTGGTCGAGGGAGTTGTGTGGCGCCGATTCCCTCGTGCTCACGATTCCCAAGTGCTCACAATTCTCAAGTGCTCACAATTCCCAAGTGCTCACGATTCCCAAGTGCTCACAATTTCCAAGTGCTCACGATTCCCAAGTGCTCACAATTCCCAAGTGCTCACAATTCCCAAGTGCTCACGATTCCCAAGTGCTCACGATTCCCAAGTGCTCACAATTCCCGAGTGCTCACGATTCCCAAGTGCTCACAATTCCCAAGTGCTCACGATTCCCAAGTGCTCACAATTCCCAAGTGCTCACAATTCCCAAGTGCTCACGATTCCCAAGTGCTCACGATTCCCAAGTGCTCACAATTCCCGAGTGCTCACAATTCCCGAGTGCTCACAATTCCCAAGTGCTCACAATTCCCAAGTGCTTACGATTCCCAAGTGCTCACAATTCCCTTGTGCTCACGATTCCCAAGTGCTCACAATTCCCAAGTGCTCAGAATTCCCAAGTGCTCACGATTCCCGAGTGCTCACGATTACCGAGTGCTCACGCTGCGCTTGGCTGTGAACACTTCCGTAAACCTCCAGAGGAGATTTTAGATCCCACCGATTTTTTTGCCCCTGGAGGAGTTAAATTTAGACGACACAAAATGCCTGGATTAAGCACTTCGTGTTGTTAAAAGTGACTAAACACGCACAAAATTCCCCTCCTTCGCATAGGTGTCCCCTCCACGTGGCCGTCAGGGAGTGCGTAATTTTGCTGATGGGATACTTTTATTTTTTAAGTGGAGATACAGGAGTATCGTCTGCTTTTAGATGTTACGATTATGTTATTTTAATGATTAAGCTTCACCCAGGACAGCTTCGAGTCTTTCTTTGTCGTACGGAGGGTCCTGCTGTGTTTTGCAGTCGAGGGCGATGTGTGTTGCGATCCAAATTGAGTGATGTCGCAGGTAATTTTTCATCATTGCGATGTTTGGTCAATACCAATTCCAATGCGCGGCTTGAGCTAAATGATTGTTTTGTGTTTTTAAAGCCGGCTCGCGTCTTCGTCACACGGAGGCACCGCCCGCGTTTGACTCGCGACAGACAGGGCACTTGACTGCTCCAGGTTATTTGGCATCTGCAGGGCGCTGCTCAGAGGTCGCCTCGTGTCCCACGGCGAGCTGCGCAGGTGAGCGCAGGTGAACGCAGGTGAGCGCAGGTGAACGCAGGGGCGGCAAATCGCTCGGCACGAAGCGACGCCACCTCATGGCGTGCTTGCCAAGGGACATTGGAGGGGAGATCCTGCGGAGTTTCTTCCGTGGCCTCTCAGGAGCTACAAACACTGCCTGGTGGGGGCGGTGGGGGGGGGAGTGAAGTGGGGGGTGGAAAGGTAATTCTTTCAATTTGTGCCCAAAAATAACTCTCGTACTTGAGATGTCGTTGAAGCAAAACAAAGCTAAACGTAAGCACGTGTGAGCGGTTATAGAGTTGAAACGCATGAGCGAGCGCAGCACAAACGGTTCTTACCGCGACAGTTTCCCGAGGGGGGGAAGAAAAAAAAAACACGGCGACGAAAGACACGGCACGGGAGCAAATGATGACTGCAACCTACCTGAAATCCGGTGACTCTATCCGGCACAATCATCGCGCACCGTCTAATTGGGGAAACGCCACGCTGCGACTTTCCCCGCGGAGCTAAATAAAACCGTGCCGCACGCGGACGGGAGTCTTCCTTCCCGCTCGCCCCGCCTCTCCCTCTCTCTCTCCGCGCTCGTGTACTGGTTTCAGTCTCCCACTCAGCGCGCGGGAGGCGCAATCAATCACGGGCGCAGGCTGCGAGGAGTTTAGTGGGATATTTTGTAGAATGAATAAAATATCACGCTGTGAAATTTGATGATGTGATTTATCAACCTTTATTGTGGCCTACAAGTGGTGTGTACGGTGAATTATTGGCGCGATGCGTGGTCCCGAGACCTGGCGTGTTAATGTCGCCTTGTGCTTTTCTTGATGTCGCCTGGAAAATATATATGTGTGTGTGCGTGCACGCGTGTAAGCGCGTGTGTGCAGATCTGTCTATTAGTCTTAACCCTGGCTCCATTGCAGTGTGGTGAAATGCTTTGCCGTGGAGGGAGGGGATATTGTAATTGTGTGCTCAGGACTACAATGATCAGGATCAGATTGTATTCAAAACCCGAGATCACGGAGTGGCAAATATGAAGAAGTCGAAAGTGGTTTCCTGGCCAAACAAGCGTGGCGGAGGTACCCGTGTCCTGTTACAGATTTGACTGAACCAGTGGAGACAATTCCACATTGCTATGGTGGGGATACGTCTATCCATAGGATGACCACTGTCATTTAATGTGCAGGTATTCACACAGCCGATATGATGATTCATGTTTGATTGTTGCATTAGGCCACACAATGCCATTGCGTGACCTAACCCCGCCCCCCCGCCCCTATTGGACATCTGTGAAAAAGAGCTTGATAGCTCATCGGATTTTGCCAGGATTAATAAATATTCTGATTCTCACCCAGAAGTCAACTCTGACGATCCAATCAGTGTCATATTTTCGAAAAATCGGTGCTCACTTTGTCAGCCCTCGAGGTATGATGGGCTGAGCAGATTGGCCCATCTGTGAAACTGGACATAAGCAAGTATGACATTTCTGAAAAATAGCTTCATAGCTGATCGGATTTCTCCAGCATAAATAAACGATTCCGAGATCTCCATCCGGGAGGTAACCACACGTCGAATCGTTGACACGATCAGCAATGCTGGGTCGATGTGCGGACTATTCCGCATGCCCGTCGTCACGTGGTGTGAAAGTGGAGTTGGTGGATCATGTGGGGATGGAAGTAGGTTTGTAGTAGACCCCTGCGTGGTGGACTTTGAGTGTATGCCTGATCACACGTGTGGGTATGCGTTCACGTTTCAGAGCAGATAAGTCGCGCAGGTTACATCACCCGTAACATTTGTGTCCGTTCCACAGCATCTTGCCAATGAGTCTTCGCCACTCCACGCGTCCTGAAAGTGCACCTCGCCTGGCATGAGCGCTGTGTTGGCATCGGCACAATTTACTGCTGAGATCTGTGTTGGTTGTTGTTGCTTTTGGGGGCACGGTCGTGCGGGAGTTGTGCGCACTGCACTACGATACCGGCACCCCCGAGTTCCATTCGCAGCCAGGGTGTACATTGACAGTGGAGTGTGGTGCCTGTCCTCCTAGGGCGACTCAGCCTTAAATCAGCACATTGTACGGAATGTGAAACTCGGCACCTGCAAGAGCGTACAGGGGATATTTGTGTTTTTGAGTGCGTGTGCAGCTGTGTTTGTGAGCTGTGGGTGGCGTGAACACAAACTCGGCGACTTCGGTTCGCTTCGTAAGATCGGGGCATTCCGCAACGCCACGTGCTTCCGCAAAGCACGCGCAGCAATAAGTGATGCTCCCTTCGCCAAACGGAGCGGGGTGCACTTGTAAGAAAGACGTACGCGGAGCGACGCAGCCTGCCTGCGTGCGAGCGGACGCTCAATAACGCCGCTGCTGTCCCTGCGCGCGGGGCTCCGCGTGCAGACGAATGTTGTGGTCCCGCAGAAAGATGCTCGGAGGGACAGACGCCGTCCCCCTTGTAAACGAGCCGTCAGCCGCTCGTTCCCGAGCCCGTGAAGAGATTTCTTTTAGATTCCCGATGGCCGAGTGGCCCGGCGAAACGTGGGGGCTCATAGATTGGAAACTGACGTCTTCAGAACTGCTTTTTGTGTTTAGTTTGTTGTCCTTTCCCCGCACCTCCGATCAGCACGGTTGGCTATGTACGGCGCGAAAGACGTTCAACTTGCATACATACATGACGACCTCGTCAGAGTGGCCGGGCCTGTGCCGCTGAAAGTCTGGACCTGGGCGCGGGCAACGGCCGCACGTGGTTAAAGCGGGTTTCGGGAGTTGGCGAGCTTTGTATGAGCTCGGCCCGGTTGCCGTTGACTGATCGTTTTTTGAGTCGTGCGAGGAGATGAAGAAACACGATTGAGTTGTTCGTGCCCCTTTTGGCCGACTCTGCAAGGAGAAGGCATTCGATTATTCTCGCGCTCGGCCGAGGAACGGGCAGTGTGCGCTGCATGCTCGTACACACTGGGACTTGTGGAAGGTTGATTCCTATCAATCACACCGTCATTGGTAAATTGAGTACCCGCAGTAGCTATCCGTTCGGATAGCTACTGCCTTAGTGCTGCGTAGAATCGAATCATCATTTGATACATTATTTAAATGCATGCCTACCAAGGGCAGCGTACTTCAATAGGAAGATATACGTAGCCAGTCCGCGTGAATTTGCGGTCAAATTAAATGACTTGGTAAGTGCCCAGGTGACTCGCATTGCACAAATGGGCGGCGCTAAGCGCATTAAAGCATTTGCAAACGGACCGTCCCCTCCTTTGCAGACGCCAGCCCCTCTGAAGGGCACGTTGTTCTTCAATTCATTGGAATGGCCTCCGTTTAATCAGGTGGGAGCCCATCGAGATTCATTATCTGCATTTGCAATGGAAACTTGGGTGAGCGTGTTAAGGTTGGGACGGTGATTATTGTGATTGCCTTGCCACGACTGCTCGGTCACCCAGCCTCGGGCCATGCTGCAAAAATACAGCCGCCCATTAACCAATGAGAAGCCCTTGCTCGCCCGAGCCCTAGCCCTAACGCTGTGTTTTAACTCTTGAGGCTGAACAATAAGCCTGGCTTTAAGCTGTTAACACTAACCTTGACCTCCAAAGCCGATGCTAAATTGACCTCTTAACCACAGCAGTAACCCTGACCATTAATCCGTGAACACGCCATAATCCCCTAACCCTATTCCCAACACGAACCTTAACATTGACACTTACCTTTGACTGCTGACGCCAACAGCTCACACTAATCTGCAACGCTAAGCCTTTACGCTAACCCCTACCGCTGAGCGTCAACACTAACCCTAATCTCCCAGCACTAAACTGTCAATCTCTCCCTATCCATAGCTCGATTCCTAACATTGGTTTAACTTGAACCGTAAATATTCAGCGTAATACTGAGCTTCCTCCACACAATCCTCAACTAACTAACCCTAACGCACGTCTTCCTGCAATTTTTTTTTAACCGTAGCCACCATCCGCGCTCTGGATGTAACCTTAACCCTAATCGCCCAGGTTACCCGTCTGATACTGAGTGATTGGATGACCGACCGACTGGGATGGCTGTCATTTCCTACATCTCCCGCCCCAAGCCCTCTCCTGCCTTCCCACTTGACAACAGCTGTTACCGACATCTGCATTGATTAGCACAAATATGACCCTTACTCTTAGGCATGTAATGATATATCTATTAAAATAACTGCGAAGGCTCGTTGGTAAATGCATCGAATGGTTCGTGTGAAAAAATCAACATCAGCGTGGTTATGATCCATGCTGAATTTTTGCAAGCTCCTGTCGCGAGGCTTTATCGGCGAACGGGACGGAACTGTGCGGGAGACGCGCACCGCCAGCGACGGACAAATACAAACGAGGCAGGGGGGTTAAAGAGACGACGGAGCGCGCTGGCTGCACGGGTCGAATCGCAGCTCGAGATTGTGACGTAGAACGGCGAGGGGTTGGGAAGGGTCGCCGCATTGTTTATAACGCCGTCAACTCTTACCGGCCGCCTTGACCCAAAGAGCAAACAAGCACCACCTTCGTCATCAACAGTGTCTTGTCATCGTCATCAGCCGCGGTCGATCCACCGCTGGGTGAATGCCTCCCCGTGCCACCGCCACCTCTGACGATCCCCGCGGCGATGCACTGCCAATAGCAGCGCCCTGTAACAAATAAAACCTAGAGCAGCAGGCCGCGAGCGTTCGTTCTCTCCTCGCTCTGCGGAGCGGAGGTGGGGTGGGGGGCCGGGCCGAGTTGGGGTGTCCACAGAAGCCCCCTCCCCACCCTCCCCCACCGGTATTTCCCCGTCGCCCTCCGTGCGAGGAGGTGAGAGTCACGGGGGGGGGGGAGGAGGACGTGAACCCACGGAGGCGTGGGCGCGGGGCGAGCGCGCGCCGGAGCTCGGGAACGAGGCCGATGTTCGCGCCGCCGCTGCCGCCGCAAGCGTAATTCCGGGGAATGGATGGCGCGCATTACGGCGCTGATTTAAATGGAGGAGCCTGCTCTGGAGGGCACTTAGCGCAGGGATGAGCAGCGATGCAAGTAATGAACGGCTCGCGTGCAGTTGTTATCGTCCCCGGCTTGTTCTTAACCGAAAACCGGCATTAGCGGTGGCTGTGGCGGTGGAGGCTGCACTCCCGCCCGCCCGCGTGTGAGAGTGCGTGCGTGTGTACGTGCGTGCATGTACGAGTGCGGGAGCGGCGGTGTAGCGGTTGGCGCGCCGCGCTACGAACCTGGCCACCCGAGTTAGATTCCCGCTCAAGGCCAACACCGGTGATGATTATCTGAACCGGTCCTGGGTCTCCCCTAGGTCGAGTCATCTTTGTGCGGAGACAAAGGTGGTCGGGCGTGGTGCTGGCCACCCACCACCCCCCCGTGTACCGTGGCAGCCTTCACAGGCGTTCTCTAATGGCATTTGCCCCAAAAGTCCGAAAAGGCCATTCGGGGGATCTTTGTCTTTGTGTGTGCATGCGTGGCTGCACGATGAACTGCCCTGGCTGCCAGCAGAGCCCATCTTTTGCGGGAGGCTGATTATGATTTTATGAGGAGAAATAAACGCGCGGGGCAGGGGATGTGACGCGGGGCGAGGTTTGGCGCAGCGCCTCCCGCGTGTGCGCGCGTGTGCGTGGGGAGCCAGAGTGGGGAGTGGTGGTACAGTGGTTAGCGCCCTTCGTGACAAAACCCGCCAACTTTCGTTTGAATTTCGATTTAAAGCTTTCGTGACTGCAGGAATTCATCTTCTTGGTTTTTTTTCGGTAAAGTCACGTAGAAGGGAAGTAATAAAATAATAAAAATAAAACATAAAACAATTCTCACGACGTTTCGGCCACAACGCAAGCAGCCGTCTTCAGGTAAAAAAAAAGAAATGTTTTTTTTTATTATGTTTTATTTTTATTATTTTATTACTTCCCTTCTACGTGACTTTACCGAAAAAAAACCAAGAAAATTTTGGTTTGATTTCCAGCCAACGTCATCGGCATCGATAATCTGATCAGCCTCAAATGAGTTAGCTCCTGCGGTATGTGTATGTATCTTGAACTTCTTTCGCACCGTACGTAGCCCACCGTGCTAACCGGAGGGTCGGTAGGTACGGGGGAGACAAAAGTTGCCTCTGGAAATATTTGTGAAATACTGGCCTTGGTCAGCTGCTCACTAATAGCTGCCCTGACAGCCTGTGAAGCTATATGGGGGAATGTTTGTGAGTGTGAATGTTGGTGTGCGGGTGTGCGGGTGTATGTCAATCATCACATAGCACCTCAGTCTGTCCCATGAAATCCTGTCACGTGGCCTCAGCGCACCTAGCCTGGCACAAGTTGCCATGGTGACAACACCGGCACTTAGTGGCGATTGGCGACTGTTGTTGCTGTTGGATGTATGTGGTTCGTGTGAGGCCTGTACGTGTGTGGCTGTGTTTGTGTGATTGTGTGCGTGCGTGTGTCTCCTGGGGGTTAATGATGATAGACTGAGTCGTCCCTCAACGGAGATGTTAACTCGTGCTGTCTCATTGCGAGACGAGCGTTTTGGGACCGTGCCCACCTGACAAGGTGTTTCCAGGGCTACATTTGACAGACAGCTACTCATCACTCCGCTCCCCCATCACACCGCTCCACTCCCCCATCACACCGCTCCCCCATCACTCCGCTCCCCCATCACTCCGCTCCCCCATCACTCCGCTCCCCCTTCACTCCGCTCCCCCATCACACCGCTCCCCCATCACTCCGCTCCCCCATCACACCGCTCCCCCATCACTCCGCTCCCCCATCACTCCGCTCCCTCGTCACTCCGCTCCCTCGTCACTCCGCTCCCCCATCACTACGCTCCCCCATCACACCGCTCCCCCATCACTACGCTCCCCCATCACACCGCTCCCCCATCACTCCGCTCCCCCATCACTCCGCTCCCCCATCACACCGCTCCCCCATCACTTCGCTCCCCCATCACACCGCTCCCCCATCACTCCGCTCCCCCGTCACTCCGCTCCCTCGTCACTCCGCTCCCTCGTCACTCCGCTCCCCCGTCACTCCGCTCCCCCGTCACTCCGCTCCCCCGTCACTCCGCTCCCCCGTCACTCCGCTCCCCCGTCACTCCGCTCCCCCGTCACTCCGCTCCCCCGTCACTCCGCTCCCCCGTCACTCCGCTCCCCCGTCACTCCGCTCCCCCGTCACTCCGCTCCCCCGTCACTCCGCTCCCCCGTCACTCCGCTACCCCGTCACTCCGCTCCCCCGTCACTCCGCTCCCCCGTCACTCCGCTCCCCCGTCACTCCGCTCCCCCGTCACTCCGCTCCCCCGTCACTCCGCTCCCCCTACACACCGCTCCCCCATCACTCCGCTACCCCATCACTACGCTCCCCCATCACACCGCTCCCCCATCACTCCGCTCCCCCATCACACCGCTCCCCCATCACTACGCTCCCCCATCACTCCGCTCCCCCATGACACCGCTCCCCCATCACTCCGCTCCCCCATCACTACGCTCCCCCATCACACCGCTCCCCCCATCACTCCGCTCCCCCATCACTCCGCTCCCCCATCACTCCGCTCCCCCATCACACCGCTCCCCCCATCACACCGCTCCCCCATGACACCGCTCCCCCATCACTCCGCTCCCCCATCACTACGCTCCCCCATCACACCGCTCCCCCATCACTCCGCTCCCCCATCACACCGCTCCCCCATCACTCCGCTCCCCCCATCACACCGCTCCCCCATCACTCCGCTCCCCCATCACTCCGCTCCCCCATCACTCCGCTCCCCCATCACATCGCTCCCCCATCACTCCGCTCCCCCATCACACCGCTCCCCCATGACACCGCTCCCCCATCACTCCGCTTCCCCATCACACCGCTCCCCCATCACTCCGCTCCCCCATCACTCTGCTCCCCCATCACACCGCTCCCCCATGACACCGCTCCCCCATCACTCCGCTCCCCCATCACACCGCTCCCCCATCACACCGCTCCCCCATCACTCCGCTCCCCCATCACTCCGCTTCCCCATCACTCTGCTCCCCCATCACACCGCTCCCCCGTCACTCCGCTCCCCCGTCACTCCGCTCCCCCGTCACACCGCTCCCCCGTCACTCCGCTCCCCCATCCCTCCGCTCCCCCATCACACCGCTCTCCCATCACACCGCTCCCCCATCACTCCGCTCCCCCATCACACCGCTCCCCCCGTCACTCCGCTCCCCCATCCCTCTGCTCCCCCATCACATCGCTCCCCCATCACACCGCTCCCCCATCACTCCGCTCCCCCATCACACCGCTCCACTACCCCATCACTCCGCTCCCCCATCACTCTGCTCCCCCATCACTCCGCTCCCCCATCACTCTGCTCCCCCATCACACCGCTCCCCCATCACACCGCTCCCCCATCACTCCGATCCCCCATCACATCGCTCCCCCGTCACACCGCTCCCCCATCACTCTGCTCCCCCATCACACCGCTCCCCCATCACTCCGCTCCCCCATCACACCGCTCCCCCATCACTCTGCTCCCCCATCACACCGCTCCCCCATCACTCCGCTCCCCCATCCCACCGCTCCCCCATCACTCCGCTTTCCCATCACTCCGCTCCCCCATGACACCGCTCCCCCATCACTCCGCTCCCCCATCACTCCGCTCCCCCATCACTCCGCTCCCCCATCACTCCGCTCCCCCATCACTCCGCTCCCCCATCACTCCGCTCCCCCATCACTCCGCTCCCCCATCACTCCGCTCCCCCATCACTCCGCTCCCCCATCACTCCGCTCCCCCATCACTCCGCTCCCCCATCACTCCGCTCCCCCATCACACCGCTCCCCCATCACTCTGCTCCCCCATCACTCCGCTCCCCCATCACACCGCTCCCCCATCACTCCGCTCCCCCATCACACCGCTCCCCCATCACTCCGCTCCCCCATCACTCCGCTCCCCCATCACTCCGCTCCCCCATCACACCGCTCCCCCATCACTCTGCTCCCCCATCACTCCGCTCCCCCATGACACCGCTCCCCCATCACTCCGCTCCCCCATCACACCGCTCCCCTTGCCCATCACACAGCTCCATCACTCCGATGTTTCACACGTTTTTGATTGTCTCATTTTCAGTGCAAGGTTGTTACGCAATAATTGATTTGGCCATTTATGTGATACGTTTTGCTCGTAGTGTATGCATCAAATTACCATCGAGTACGGCACGGCGGTGGCGCAGTGGCAACACTCGAGTGCACCCCTTTCTTTCTCCATTGTAAAAAAATGTACAACGTCAATAAATGCGTGGGGTTTGATGAAACGAAGTGGTTGTACTTACGTGTGCCCGTGCTTCATTTGCGTTTCGATCATTTACCTTCAAACAAAGAATCTGGCCACGTCTCACGCCCCCAGGAAGGTCATCTCGCACCCCCAGGGGCCGCGTGCACCCCAGGTTGAGAATCGCTGCTCTCGTGCCTCAGAGCAAGAAGGGCCTGGGTTTGATTCCCGACTCGGGCACCTGGTGGCATGAATTTGGTCTTTTCTCCCCCTATTTCTGCATGGATTTCCTCTGGGTTCTCTGATTTCCTTCCATAGCTAAAAATATACAATACCATGCAACTGGTATGGGCCAAACATCGCAATGCTGTGCACTGACCTGCATTTGCTCAATCGGGATCACAAACATTGCAACATCGCCCCTTACTGCGAGAAAAAAAAACGTGGCAGGACCCTCCTGAAAAAAATGTCTTGAGACTCGGTGACTCTTTCCTGGGTGAAACAAGTGGAATAATAATAATAATAAAATATTGCATACACAAATGTGGCTCATAATTTTGTATTAAAATGAATTTGTTGAAAAATACCAAGCAGGCAGTGAACGTAATCGCATCTCCGAATAGCTGAGAAGGAGTGCAATTCATGAAGGAACGATCATGACTCTGGCTTCCGCCATTCCTTGTCATCTCTTTTACCAGTTCCTGCAAATGTCAACGTTTGACCTCGAAGGTTGACACTCGCAGTCTCATCATCATCATGACCCACTGGGTGCCCACTCCATTGCTCGTCTCGGAGACCTGCCCCCTTCCTCCTCCGTCACCACCTCCTTTTGTCCGTCGCAAACTTCCTGCCGTTCCCAATTACAAACGTGAAACTCGCCTGCCACTTCGCAGTCCGAACCTTCACGCTGCTTTCCCGATCTCACCGTGACGTCCTTCGCGAATCGCCCGTTTCGTCGCTAGTCCAGCTCTCTCCCAACCCGTGCGGATGTCGGTGCCTGCCTCGGACCTTCCGTGCCTTTGCGCGTACGCAAATCGAGTGAACAAAAATGAACAACGCAACACGGAAATAGCAGCGGCACCACCAACAGCAACAACAAAAAATAAAACTCCCCACCGTGCAGCTGCCGGGGACGGTGGCTGCAGTTCAGCACAATTATTGCTCAGCCGACGCGGCAAGTGACACCGCCGCTGCCATGCACCATAGCTCATCTAATCTCGCCCTGATCCCATATGACTTCTGATTGATCTTCCAGACCAGCAGCTTAAGCTTTTCACACTTAATTGACTAAAGCCTAAAGCACTTCATTCAGCGTAATTAACACTGCGCAGGCAGTGATTAGCCCCGTTCAGCTCGTTTGGAGATCCTCGAGGTGTCCGTGTCGGCCGGGGGAGGAGGGTGACCGCGCGATGCGTGGATAATGATGGCTGCTTAATCCATTCGACAAACCTTTGCTGATCTGGCCGCAGTGAAAATTTATTCGGGTCGCGGATGCACGGGCGGTGTGGCTTCTATCCCCCCCACCCCCACCCCTTCGCCCCTCCCCTACACAGCCCTACGGGCTACACAACCATATCCTCCTAGGAGGGCAAGCCATATGATTTTTAAACATTCTGTTGCTTTAAAAAAAAGTTCATTTTATAGATTGTTTAAAAACAAAACAAGTTTGGTGGTTCGGTTCAAGCTCTTCTCTCCGTAGTACATTGCGGCTGCATTGTAAAACAATAAAATAAGTCGAGAGAAAACAGAAAGAAAAATAAATGGCCTCGATTCACACATTGGGGAGTTTTTATTTTTCGCCAGATTTTTTAAACAATGAAAGCGCCCGATGTCTCCATTACAAACAGCGGCGCAAATCACCAAGGCCGTGCACGTCTTGTGCCATTGAGGTCATGAAGCGAAATCGGGTTCTGAGTGTCCTCCCAGGATCGAGCCAATGGGTGAAAATTCCACATTCTCATGACGGGGCTCAGTCTCTCCATGCGGCCACCGCCGGTGTCTCCTCCCCGCATGGTGGTCGTCAAGTTTTATGGATGGGGATGGCGAGATGGCCACGTCGAGCCCCGACTGGGATTTGAAATGAAAGGTGGTGGCCAGGGTGGTGTCGGTCTGTGCCCACTGCGTTGTTCAAAAGGTCATGAGTTTGCCATGCCCACAATAAAACACCGACGTGGCATTTCCACGGGAAAAATTACGTAAGAATAAGTTTGCAAAAATTGGCGTGGGTTGGTGCTCATCCTTGTCGGCGGTTCATGGCCAGCTATGGGAAATGACCCATTCCCATGACAACATGCAGGCAACATGCCGGCATTCCCATGACAACATGGGCAGTCCACTTTCCACGAAGTATCCCTCGTCACTCTATTGGCCCCTGAGAGATGGTGATGATGATGATGATGATTGAGCTCATCATCATCATTTCAGTGACTCAAGTGCTCTGTACAGGGAAACGGTGAGCCGAGTCTCAAAACTCCCCAAGACTTTTTTCCTGCCATGGGAATGTGGACTTTCCACCACTGGCTCAGGGCTGCCATTGTAAATGAGCACCACAAAATGCAGATTTGATCAGGCTCATAATTTGGCTTATCCATGGAGCCCTCTTGTGTATGTGTGTGTACATGTGTGTATATGTGTGTGGATGTCATTCTCATAGTGCACCTGGCCTGGCACAGGCGCCGTGGTGACATCACCGCCACTTAGTGCCGAATGGCGGTTGTTGTTCTTGGATGTCATCCCACAACTCCCGATCTGCCTCATGATCTCCTGCTAGTGTACCTAGCCTGGTACAAGTGCCGTCGCATTGTCTGTCACTGCCACGTAGCGGCGAACGATGTCTCTTTTTGTTGCGTTGTACACACGTGTAAGTGGTGTTGTGTGTGTGCATGCATCCACATGCGAGCATATGTGTGTGTACTTCCGTAGTGCAGGCGTGTGTGCGTGTGTGTGTGTGTGTGTGCGTGCGTGTGCGCGCGCGTGTGGCATTGGAGCTAGATCAGAATCGGAATCAGATAATCGTATCTGTCACTTCATAATGGCATTGAAGATCCAACAGCAGCAATAGAAGCCAGCAGTAAGTAACATCAATGATAGCTGCATCGACATTAGCATTATCAGTACCGGCAACAGCAGCAACAATACTAACAGCAGCAGCAGCAGCAGCAATTGCGGCAATAGCTGTAGTAGCAGTGCAAATATTCGCAATATCAGATGCGGTCGTATTAGCAGCGGTACTTAGATGCACGAGCAGTAGCATCAGTAACCACCTGCAGCAGTGTCAGTTGCAGGGGCAGCAGCAGGAAGTAAGCCAACAACAGTCGTGGTGGCAACAGCAATCATCAGCTGTGGTCGTGATATCGACAGCATTAGTAACAGCATCAGCAGCTACGCTTGGCAGCAGCAGTAGCAGCAGAAGGTATCAACACGAGCGGTAAGAGGAGCGGCGGCAGCAGCTTGCACATCGTAGGCACGAGCAGCGTGAACCGCATCAATAGTCCGAGCATCGACGGTCGTAGTATCGACACAAGCATTAACATCAACACAGCATTAGTAGTCCCATCAGTAACAATCATAGCATCAGTAGTAACATCAGCAACATCACCTCTAGCAGCGGCAGTAGCATCAACAGCAGCAGCAGCAGCAGTATCACCATCAGCACCGGCAGCGGTAGGAGGAGCAGCAGTATTACCATCAGGAGCAACATTAACAGGAGCATCTGCACCAGCAGCAGTATTAGCAGCAGTAGCAGCATGAGCACCGTAATTAACAAAAGCTTTAGCAACGGCATTAGTGGCAGCATCAGCAGTAGCATTATTGGCAGCATTAACAGCAGCATTCATAGCAGCAGCAGCAGCATTGCCACGGGCCCTCCTCGCCCATCACCACCACTATCATCACCATCACCACCACCATCGCCGCTACCTCCACTGCCGCCTGCGCCGCCCCCGTTCTCCCCGCGGTTGGCGGTGGCGCGGTCCCCGCGTCTCTCCCTCTCGACAGCCCCACGTGTGCGCCGTGACCTAAAACGGTGGCGACACGCGCGGCGACAAATCTGACACCGAAAAAATTGTGCAACAAACAAGTCGTGTGTGGCTAGCCAAGCGGGAAATCTGGCCGATGACACGCTTTATTAAGCAATCCATTTCGCCGTCGTAATGGGCCATCTGCGGTGGGGAACGCATGGGAGGCGGTGGGGGGCGGTGGCTGGGCGAGGGAGCCGGGGAGGTGTTAGGGGGTTGTGTGTGTGTGCGCGCCCAAAAAAACGCGTTGCCTCATTCGTGCTTAGCAATTTAGGCCGAAAGGGCAGCGCAGCCTTTGCCGAGTCGGGGATTTTTTTTGTCGTTTTGTGTGTGTGTGTGCGCACAGCGGAGGCCACTTATTTTATATGAATGCGCACGCGCGCGCACATACACACGCGCAAACACGCGCACACATCCCCCCCCTCCCACACCCCTCCACACACCCCCACACGCGCACGCATGCACACACGCACAAACATGCACGCACGCTCATAGACTCACGCATGCACGCATGCATACGCGCACATCAACGCAAATGCACGCACACCCATATGCAAACACAAACACGCGCATACACCCCCACACGCGCGCATATACACACACACGTGTGCGCGCACACACAAGAGAGTATATGTATCCGGCTGGGTAGCAGAGGGGTCAGAGCACTGGCCCGCAATCACAAGGGTCGTGAGTTCAAATCCTGGTTGCCGATTATTGCCTCTGCCCACCACCACCATCATCATCATCGCCATCGTCATTTCTCCACAGTTATTAAAATCGATTCTTGTGCTTTATTAGGAAGTATCAGTGGGTGTTCTGTGGGGGAGACTTCCCCTATCAGAGTAATTTGGAATTTCCACCAATAGCTTTGGGGTTCCAATGGAGCTTTGGGGCCCTCGGTGGAGAAACACGATTCAAGAAGAACTTGAATTGTGTTTCCTTGTAACCTCAGATGTGACAGCGCTGTGCAAGGATCGTCAGCAGCGCTTCACGATATGCGTGTCCTTGCATTAACCCACGCTGCAGGCATCACTTCCCCATTCTAATCGTTTTGAATAGATGTATCTCTTTCATTGTGAGTCACGAGAAATGTAATGAACCGGTAAATGGTAAGTTAATGTAATCTGATTACACACTGCAAACTTTAGCGTTGTAATCATATCGGATTACCTGGTACCTGCCTTCAGTAATGCGATTTAAATAACACCTTTTACTTTTCAACCTATTCTTTATCATCATCTTCTTCTTCCGTACGGCGCTTTGAGCAGAGATCAGCAACTGATTTTGGGAACGGCAACAAAAGTTCGAAATCGGCGTGCAGGTAATAGTCAGTTTAACACGTAGGCTTTCGCGACCAATATTATTCATAATAAACGTTTTTGGGTTTAGATCGCGTTATTTATAAAAATAGTCATTAACGATGGCTTCCCTTGATGATGATCTGTGCCACGATCGCCACTCACAGTGATGGTTCTTCCGGTCCAGTTAGGCGACCCAGGGCTCGGTGACCCCAACACGCGGCCATGCCTCCTTATGAGTGTTTTGTGGCACGCAGCGCTGAATGCCGAACCCAGGGCGAACGCTGCAAGATTCCAGCACGGCGGGAAAAGTATCTCCAGCTGTCCTTGTATGTTTTTTTTTTATTCTGCTTGTTTCTCCCAGTAAAGTCTCATTGAGTCTCAAGACTCTATTTTCGGGAGGGTACGGTGCCAAGTTTTTCGCTGTGGGGGGGCGATTGATGTCGCTGCTCTGTGTGATCCTAATTGAGTAATTTTGCACGACATTTTGACGCATTGGGAAGTGGTTTTGACCAATACCAGTTTGTTACATGGTATGTTTTTTTTTTGCTTTTGGAGGAAATCTGAGAAATCAAAGGAAACCCATTCAGAAACAGGGAAAGAACATACAAACTCTCGCCTGGGTAGGGGAATAAAACCCAGGTAGTTTTTGTCGTGAGGTGCGCGTGTTACCACCACGCCGCCACCCTTGAGAAGCTGCCGTGATTTTCATTGGAACGTGATTGCTCTTCCATTGTTCCTGTTGCATTGTTGGGCAACCTGTGTGCATTTCACGCCAGAGAGAGGGCTTTTGCCCCCCCCCCCCCCCCCCCCGTGTAAGCGAGACCACGTCAGCTCGGTGGCCGTAGCTCAGCTGTGATGGGACCGAGCGATGCTGCGATCAAGAGCGCTTGACCCTGCAGGAGGAGGTCGCGAGTTCAAATCTTTGCTCGTTCGTGGTCGACTGTGCTCATCGACGTCATCCTCCTCGTCACCACCCCCCCACCCCGCCCACGTCGAGCGTCTTGAAATTTCGGAGTGCCACCGCTTCGTGACTGAGCCCTGCCGTAGGAATGTCGAAATCCGGCGGCGGGCTCAGTGCTGCCAATTTAAAGGAGGGACGCTCCATCGCTCTTCTGAGCCGGGAGACTGACTTGACAGTGTCAGTATATTCACTGTGTGTTGCCACCGTTGCGCCATCAACCGCCACTTGCACGCACCACCTAGTGGCTCCGCAAGGCCACTCGGCTCGCCTCTGCGGGCAAACACGTGTTTTATTGTCGAACTCGCGAGACCCAAATTGTCATTGTCGCACCTCCGATTAGCACAGTTGGCTATGTACGGTACGAAAGAAGTTATAATGGAGGGGGGCGTTCAGATTCATGATTCTGCTTTGTATTGGGCAGGCATTGCAACGTTGATTTGTGTTGCTTTCTTTGCCATTCAAGAACCTATTTGACGATTAAGTTTGTTTATAATGTAGACATATACCCAGCTCCCTCTTTCAAATAAGACTATCCCTGTCACTTGGTCTTCTACGTGGTTCAACAAATCGAATTTGACTTGATATTTGTTTCACGCTTTGGTAACGAGATACCTTAGCCGTCACTTAGTAATGATGTGTTATGTTCATTTCTATTATTCAGTGCAGTTCTCAAATAGGTCGGTGACCTACTTGCTCCAGGCATCGCTGTTTGCTGTGCCGGTGGGTCTATCGTTCACACTGCAGCGCCATCTGCGTGCGATCCACCGACCCCACCTCCATGTAACCGTGCATTGTAGCCGGGATTTAAAAGCAACGGACTTGGTTACAATTTTCTAAGTCTGGAATAAACCAACCGAACGAAATTATTCTTTTTTCGGTAAAGTCACTTAGGTAAAAAATTAAAATTAATAAAAGTAAAAAAATCACGACGTTTCGGAGGCAACACAAGCTTCCGTCTTCAGGTGGAACCATCACAGTACGATAGCTGTATCAAGTGAGTCACTTACAGCTATCGTGCTGTGACCGTTCCACCTGAAGACGGAAGCTTGTGTTGCCTCCGAAACGTCGTGATTTGTATTTTATTTTTATTTTACTTTTATTAATTTAAATTTTTTTACCTACGTGACTTTACCGACAAAACCTAAGAATATGAATCCTTGCAGTCACGAAAGCTTCAAATCTAGAATCAACCGAACGAAGTTGACCGTTTTCATTTCGGCAGCCCTCGATGTTGAAGAGGCTTGGTCCCCAGCCATGGAAATGTGGAATGTCGACCGTCGGCTCGAGGCCTCCCAACGGTGACGAGCGCCGCCCAATGCCCGCTTGAGCGTAGCCTTGGCTGAACCTCTCGCTATGAAACGCTTGCTTAACGGATGTGTAAAATACATTTAAAAAAATCTCTTGCGCACACTTGCACTCCGCACTTCCACATCCATTCCACATCTGCCTGAGCCAGTTCCTGTTGGTTCCAGTCGCTTCCCGCGCTCATTCCTCATTTCACACTTGTTGGGTTTCCTGTCTCGTTATGCCTTCTTATTTTATTTAATAGGCACCCTTCCTGGTTTTTTTTTTCTTCGCGAAACTGGGCGGTGGCGCTGTGGTCTCGGCGCTCGGCAGTGCACAATCGCAACGCGTTCCAAATTAAACTCTCGCTCGGGGTTAACGTAGCCCGCCTGCTCGCCCCCCCCCTCCCCTCCTTCCCCGTCACCACCCTGCCCATCGCCCATGTGCAGCAGTTGGTCAAATGAATACCGCCTTGTGGGAAGTTGAGAGTTGCTTGTCTTTGTCGGGCGTAGCCATGTGGAATCTCCACTGCTGGCCTAGGGCCACCGACAGAGGTGAACGCGATGCCGTACACCCGTCGGAGCCGAGAGACGCTTTCACTCTCTCGCTGTCAATGCTCGCCGCGATGTTTTAAGTTGTGGGGCGGACTATGCGGGGGTGGCATGGGCGGTGTTGGTGAGCGTCCCGCCCCGGCTCACCGACCTTAAGCGAGCACAGGTCTCGCTTTAAAGAAAGGGTTTTTGATGTTCGTGCAAAGTTGTGAATTTGTGGCACTTGAACCATATCGATAATGACATGAGTGAACCAAGTGGAGCCCGTCTCCCTGTTTATGTCTGCTGATGGTTCTGAACCAGCGGTTAGAATTCCTCATTCGCATGACAGGGCCCTTAGATAATCCATAATACACCATTGTTGAGATCCCACAAATTAGTTAACCTTATGTTATCTACCCCAAAGTGGCGATGATGGGTTGAGTCAACACCCAACCTGGATTTGAACTCTTGACCTTGATGCACACGTACGAATATATATGAGAGCGAAGTTGCAACAGCATCATCAGAGCTCTGTGAAGTATCATCTGGTTATATATTCTTGGTTCTTTCGGTCAAGTCACGTAGAAGGGAATAATAAATAAAATTATATAAATATAAATCTAAATATCATCTGATTGTAACTTTAAAGCCTTTTTTTCTCTCTCACGAAGGAAACTTCAAACTCGGGCGGGACAGCCCAGCGCACCCGTATACCAGATCTGTTTTTGTGTTTTTTTCTGGATTTGCGAATGAGGAACGTATGTCAAAGCCGGGCATATTTCACGCTCTGTAATGGTCAGCACGCGGTCCAGTAGAGGGAGCTTCGAAAGCCCCCTCCGCCTTGCGAGCGCTGCTCGTGCAATGCTGCACGCGGTGTCACCGCTCGTACGCGGGCCCCAATCGGCCAGAAGGCCGGGGGGGGGGGAGTCCGTTTTGCAACAACGTTTTCTGACGTCCATAATGCCATTTTGCTTTCCAGTTCAGCACCCATTTGGCTTCCGGTCTGATCATGTTACTGTAGTCGTGGTGTAGCACCACTGCTTACCTGGCAGTCTGTGTTTACCTGCCAGGGTAAACAGCGGAGCGCGCTCAGTTCCCACTCGCGAGTTCATTTAAAGGTCATGTGTGTTTGTCCCTGTAGACGATTGACTTGGCTTCACCACCACCACCACCACCATCATCATCATCGCCATCCCTTTGGGGGGGGGTCAATAAAATGAGCACCGCTTTCTGGGAAGTCCACAGTGGTCGTCTTGCAGGGAGACTAACGCCTGCCATGGGAATGTGGAGTTTCCACAGCTTGCCGTGAGACCTATAATGGGGAATGGCGGCGTTAGTTTAAACGTTGGAAATCGTTAATATTCGTGATAATTGGTTCCCTCCATACAGTTTTTCATTCTATTGCTTACGTAGCTTTATTTGTTTTGTTGCTTGATGTCACTCTGCCTCTCAATGCTCTTAACCCCAGCATCACTCATACCCCCACCACCGCCTCTGACTTTCTGATGAACACAACGACACTAAGCGCCACTAAGCGATGATGGTGGTCACCACAGCTGTCGTGCCAGGCTAGGTGCACTGACATACGCAGCGACATACGCACACACAAAGACTTCTTGCTACTGTGGCGCAAGCATTCTTGCCATGCTTTGCTGCTGATGTCTGTCCATTGCTCCCAATGCTCAGGCATTCTACAATTCCCTCCCTCCCTCCCTATGCCCTCTATCTCTCAATACCCTCCATATATCTCTCTTTTCTCTCCCTTCCTCTCTTCCACTCTCTCCCCTTTCCCGCTCTCTCTCCCGCCGCTGCCTTCCCTCCCACCGCCCTCTCCCACCCATCCCCTCCTTCCCTTCACCCTCCCTCCTCCCTCCCCGTTGATCTCCCCCTAGTGAATAGCGCTCCCCCACACACTCGCTGTATAATTTATGGCTGCCGCCGGTGCTGCTGACAGATTATTAAAAGTAAAATGAGTTTTTGTGGTTGAATTTCCCCGCCGGGAGAGAAGGGAGGGCGCCGTTCGCTCTGCCGCTAATAGCCGATTGTTCCCGTTGTGTTTCGCTTTTGATGCACGCGCGCGTCCGTTTTTTGCCGCCGTCCCCGCGTGTCCCCCACGCGTCTCTCATCCGTGCGCCGCGTCTCACCCCGTGCCGCGTCTCTCCCCGCGCCGCGTCTCTCTCCCCGCGCGGCCCGCTCGGAGCCGGGGTGCCGGCGAGAGCGAGCGCCGCGTAAATACGCGCCGCCGCTGCCACCGCTGTCTCTGAACAAACAGCAACGCATCATTAACATTTCCTCGTGTGAAATGAGAGAGGCTTTAGGGGTTGTAAAGTCCGGGATGATGTCGGGCTTGAGGCAGAGAACTCACCGGCAGCGATTCTCTCCCTCCCTTCCCTCTCTTGCCCCGCAGCCCCCAGCCCCCCCCACGCCCCCCCCACGCCCCCCCCCCCACGCCCCCCCCCCCCACGCCCCCCCACAGAATGAATGAAGATTGACTCAGCCACTTTGCGGGGCACAGCGTGGAATACAGATAAATTTTTTTGGCGCGCTTTTATTCATTCGTGAATGATTAAACATGGTCGCCCGTGTCTGTGCGACACGGCCCAATCCGTCGCGAACGATTGTCTCGTTTGCGAATGGAAAAGGTTTTGATTTTGGTTTCTGGAACAGTTTTGAGGGTCAGGTGTTAGGTTGTTATCCCATTAGCGGCCCGAGCCAGTTGTAGTAATTCTGCATGCCGATGGCAGAGATGAGTGGGTTTGTCGGTGTGATCTTCACAAATTTTACGGGGAGTTTGAATTTTTTACTTGGGACGAGAGCAGTGGACCACACGTGAAGTTGTGTTCAAAAATATATTTTATCTCAATATTAATTTCAGAAGTTTGCGGCTCATCATCCCTACTGGGTTCATGAAAGTAGTCGTGCTTCTCTGTGGGAAGAGTCAACAGTGGTCATCCCATGGATAGAGTGGCCTGGCCATAGTAATGTGGAATTTCCGGGTCATCGACAGAGCTGAGCTCACGCTCGGCAGCGACTCGCCACCCGCGCAGCTTCCAGGTGCCGCTCCGCTCCGTCGGGGACGTTTCCACCGCTCCTCTGCGCACGTCCCCCACTTTATTCTGCGCGCAAACCGGCGGCGTCGGCGTGGACATGTCCAGCCGGCCCGTGGTGAGCACGATGCACTTCATATAGTCATGCGAATTGAGCGCCGCGGTGGTGAGTTGTTATTTTTTACCTCCACGTTTAGAGTATTTGGCTGCTATCAATTCGCACGTGGTAAGCCACTTGGTTGAGCTAACATTTTTCGTCGGGTCTCTTCTGAAAAACAGCTGCAAAGCTCGCTGCGCCTTACCTGGTAAAATAAAAAATAGTTCAGTTTAAGTGGAACGTTGTTGCAGCAGCAGCAGCAGCAGCGAAAGAAGTTGTTGTCGCGGTAGTGAACGAAGTTCACAAGCATGCGTCGCGATAATCACATTTGATTCATTTTTATTGCGGCACGAGAAACGCGCAAATAATTGACGGGTTCCGTGTACGCGGTGCACGGGCAAGGACGCGGCAAATAAATAAGCAAAGCGGCGACGTCGCGGCGCGTTGCTTTTGCCGCCGCCAAGGCTCGGCGAAAATTAGCTTTTTTTCAAGATACGTGCGAGTGGGCGGAATTGGCGGTTGTTTTGTGGAGGCTGCGGCGTCAGACGCGCAATTGGTTTGCCGCGCCCCTAACGCTCCTTAATCCACGCATAAAGCGGCGCTCGTGGCCGGGGCTTATCGCTCGCGATGTTCATTTCAGCTTGGAGCGCAAACACAAATGCCTAGAGAATGATTTCCGGTTGCCGGGAATTGCCCAATTAATGCCGCGTGGCATCTCAGGCAATTGTGTGGAGGGAGGAGGTCTTGAAGATCCAGGGGGGGAGAGGGGTGTGTCGGGGGGGGGGGAAGTTTTTTGTGTGCCGTTATCTTGAGCGGAGCCGTGCGTCCAGAACTGGGAAGAGAAAAAAAAAGCCAAAGGCTGCTGTGAAGAATTGAGCGATTCCCATTTTTAATGAGTTTAGTGAATACAGAGTGAGCTGCAGTAAACACACACAATCGAGAACACAGACCAAAAAATAACAACAGTAATATAATGTTTGGAAACCTAACAATGTTTGCGTGTGATGGATTTGGAAACGATCAAAGTGGAAAATACAAATTTGCGTCGAGGGGGGAAAAAAAACGCGCGCAATAATAATGCGGAGAGGAAAACACAACTTTGAGCAGTTCTGTGTGGTTTAACACGTAGGATTTCGCGACCAATATCATCCATAATAGAGGTTTTTGGGTTAGATCGCGTCAATATATAAATGTGTCATTAAAACCCGCCACCATCCAACACAGCCAACTAGTAAGGGTTGTCACGTAAACAGAACATTCCAATTTGTCACTGGTACTGCACTAACCGGTGTGTTGGAGAGCCAAGCCACACACATCTGGCTGTCACCTGATGAAGCTGGTTGTAATTACTGGCGAAATGTCGTACGCAGATTGTAAATATTGTGGCTTGGCTCTCCAACACACCGGTTAGTGCTGTACTAGCGACGAATTGGCACGTTCTGTTTACGTGAAAACCCTTTCTAGTTGGCTGTGTCGGGTGGTGGCGGATTTTAACCACACATTTATATATTTACGCGATCTAACCAACAAAAACCCAAACCTCTATTATGGAGTTCTGTGTGGGGCGGCATGGCCACGGAAAAGTGAAATCAGTGGAAGAAGAGGGGAAAAAAATCCATTGGCTCGTCCCATCTGAGGGTGAGGTTTAATCTTATGCATCATTAACCGCCCGGCCCAAGACCAGCTTCGTGCATATACATCATCCACGCTTAATAAACATGATGATGACTCGAAATGTAATTCTGGGTGAATTTTCATTTTACAGCGAAATGGAGGAGTCCTGCGCTGGGGAGGGATTGGGGGGGGGGTAGGTGGGTGTGTGGGAGAGTGGGAGGGAGTAGCAGCAGGGTTGTAGGGAGATAGAGTGAGGCAGAGGAGGAGATGGTGGGGGGAGAGAGAGAGAAAGGAGGGAGGAGAGAGGGAGAAGAGACAGGAGAGTGAGTGAGCAGCAGAGGGAGAGAGAGCGCGATTGAAGCGAGAGGGTAGAGAGAACGTGGAGAGAGTGAAGGGGAGATAGAGGTGGATGGAGGAGATACAGGGGAGAGATGGATGAAACGGAGAGGATGGACTAAGTGAGGACAGGGATGGATTGAGGAAGGGGAGGAAGAGATGTGAAGAACGAGAGAGTTGTACGGAGAGACAAGAGTGTGATGGAGAGAGTGTGAGAGAAAAGGGGAGAGACATGTGAAAGGGTGAGCACGGGGGGGGGGGGAGAAAAGGAGATGACTAGAGGCAGGGAACAGGGAGGGAGAGTTAGAGGAGGAGGAGGGAGTCGAGGGTTATCGGGAGATGGAGTGGCGGCGGTGTGGGGGGGGTGCGAGGGGATACGGTCACAGGGAGTGATAGCTGGGGTGGGGGAGAGAGAGGAGGGAAAGAGAGGGAGGATTATCAGGAGAGAGAGTAAGAGAGGGATAGGCGAAGAGAGAGCGAGTGGGGGAGCAATTCTTCATTTCCACGACCCGTTGGGAGCCGTGCCAGGCCTGGCCCGGCCTTGCCCGGCCTTGCCCGGCCTTGCCCGGCCTTGCCCGGCCTGGCCCGGCCTGGCCCGGCCTTGCCCGGCCTGGCCCGGCCTTGCCTCCGTGTCCCCATGCCGCGCGGGCAACGTGGCTCTGCGTGCTCGGCCCCACCTCTTTACCATCTGTTTAACAAAGTAAAATACATTCAACGTAGGCACGAGTTGTTAGTGCGTTAAGAATGCGTTGCTTAGTTTTTTTTTGCGTTTTCTACCGCTCGCGCGGCCGCGAAGTGAACCAAGCAAGCGACGTCCCCGGCGGTGCAGACGAGAGCTGGGCCGCCTCTTTGGCAAGCGGATCAGGACTGTTACGGTTAGGGCCCGGCCACCATGGTGGGTCCCCGGGCTCTATAGCCCGGCCCCGATCATCCTCAAACCGGCACGGTTCCCGTTGACCATGCGGTGGAGTCACAGGGGAGAGAGAGAGAGACAGAGCTACAGGGAGAGGTTAAGTGAATGACACCGTGTGACTGAAATCGAGCGAAATGCAGAGATGCACCGCCGGTGGGAGAGCGAGCGTGAGAGGTGCGGGGGGAGATGGGGCGACAGCGGAGAGTGCTCTCACGGGGAGAGGGGCATCCGGGGGGGGAGGCTGGCGGGAAGAGGACCTTCAGGGGGGTGAGGTGGAGGCAAAACAAAATGGGGGGACATGAGCAGGATCACGAGGGAATAATAATTAACGACGTGGAGGGAGAACGTGAAGCGACCGGGGTGTTGTGAAGACCGGCGTGGTATTTGTAGGCCGAGCTGCCGCCCTGGGCACCACGAAGGTCCGGACGCTCGACCCGTAATTTGAAGGTCACGAGTTTAAGTTTCTAGTTTGCGTTAAAATCAAACCGATCACCAACATCCATCCGCCTTGGGTCGATAAAATCAGTCGCCTGTACTGCTATGTGTGAAATCAACAGCGGTAGTGGTATTTTAGCTCTCAGGAGGTAATAAGACGGGGCCCCTGCCATGGGAACGTGGAATTTCCATCGCCAGTGGAGACGAGCGTGCACCCTCTCCGGGACTTTGCCCTGGGACGGAAGTGGGGAGCGAGCGAGTGGGGGGTGGACAGGCGCCTCTGTGATGGAGACTTCATCATAACGGTGATGAACGGACTCTACACGACTAAGCCAACAGTGCAGAGGTCCGCTGCTGGCGGCCCCCCCCCTTCCCTCTTGCCCCCCCCACCCACCTCTCCATCTCCTCCGCCACTTTTATTGATTTTACCTAAGGCCATTGGGCCGGTTGGAGTGTGCACTGTGTTAACCAACGCCTAATGGCGCTTCACAATTAAAACCCAAGATTGCTCATTAACACACTCCATAAAGTGCTGATATTTGCATTTAAATTTAGCCATGTTCATTAATGTAGGAAAGTGCAATGTTTTATATACACGCACACACTTGCATATTGTGCGTGCGCGTGCGTACGGGCGGGGAGCGGTTGTGCGGTGTTGGTGTGGGCACCACGCTTACAACCCTGGCGAGCTGGGTTTGGTTTCTGGCCGTGGTGCAGGGCATCGGATGCTCCTGGTGTCTTGAGCCTGCCTGTTACCGCCTTCAGGTCGACTCAGCCTTAAACGGGCAGCTGGTGTCGTGTATAGAGACATCAGCTCTGGGGAGACAAAGGCGGACGTACCTGGTGCCGGCTACACTGTATGGCTTAACATCGATCATTGTCCTAATGTATTGGGTTGAAGCTACTTAAATAATTGTGTTCAGCATTAAATGATTAAGCTTTATTACGTTTATTTATGATTAACTTTACATTTATTTAAGCCTTTACACGAGCATAGGTTGTAATGACACAATCCATTGGGCTATATTAGTCTTGTGTGTATAAGGGTATCTCATGCAATGTTTAGCTTTGCATGTTAAATAATACAAAGTGCACATGAAGGAATATATATCTTGAAACATTTTCCTCGTAATAAAAATAAATTCCAGCCATTCTCAAGCCACTGCTGGTGGAGGGCCTCCCCATGCCTTTTCAGTCATCGGGGATTGTTGTCCATAGTTCTCGACGCTGGTGTCACGGTGGGTTAGTCAAGGGGTTGGAGGGCAGGAAGGGTTCTGATATCACCTGTCACTGATGATTGCCGTGGCCAGGAATTTAACTCGTTTGGCTGCGGTCAGAGTGCCGCGCGCTAACTACGGCGCCACCACTCCGCCATAACATTGCCTTACAACAGCACTCTGCATCTTTTGGAGTTGGAGCTTTGCTCTGGCGCACAGAGCCAAACACCAGCGTCAGGTGACCGGGGAAATCGCCTACGTCGACATTTGTAGCGCATGGCAATGCCGCCTGGAGTCGTGGGTGTTAGTCTACTGGACATCTGTGAAAAAGAGCTTCATTGCTCATCGGCTTTCTCCAGGATAAATAAAGATTCCGAGTTAATGCACGCGTCTATTTCCAGCGCTCGGAAAATAAACAATCAGGCATGCCAGGCCGTTAAGGGAGGCTCCATTGTGTGATGGGATATTGACTGCACGATGAAATGTGCGCACAGAAGCGCACGCACGAAGGGCGTGGTAGGTGTTGGGGTGCGCAACCTGGAGAGTTGTGTGACTGATCTAGGAATGTTCTAGAAGTGTTAAGAGGGCACCGTGACCGATGTAAATTCTTAAAGCTGTTTAACTTACTCGCCGTGTAGCCCATGGACGCCAATGGTACCGGTACGCGGCATTTCGTAAAACAAAACAATTTGGAATTAAAAAAAAAATTGTGTTTACAGATATCGTTGATCAACCACGTGTGGTTATCATGAAATGTAAGTGGCCTCGGACGGACAGCCCATGCGGGCACAGCAGTAATTAGGCTATTGGCTGCCTTCAAAAACTATGAGAATGCCTTCGCGGGATTGATTGGTGGGTTTGTGGCGGCGGTGCCGTGTGAACCGCGCTCTGGCTGGCCCAACGGGGGCGGGGGCGGCATTCCCACGGGTACCACCGCTCGGCTCGCGCGTGATGGAGGGGACACTGCGGCGGAGGTGAGCGCCCGTAACCCGAGTCGGGAAAGTTTCACTCCCCGGCTTCTCTCATTTCTCATGGGGGCGGCTCGGGGAGGGGAGGGGAGGAGAGGGAGGGAAGGGGAGGGCGGTCGGTCGGTGGGTAGGTGGAAAGGGACGGCCGTGGACAGGAAATTAGAAGCTGATTGTGGGGGAAGATTGAAAAGTAATCGCCGTGCCGTGGTCACTTGGAGACCATCATCAAAGAGCGCTTTGCAGCCAGTGGGAGTGGCCAGTCTCCGTGAAGGAGATGAAAGCTTCCCTGCCGATGGAGTGGGGTTGGGGGGGGGTGAGCGAGGAAGATGGGAACAGGGATCAAAAAAAAAATACCGGCGTGTGGGAAATTGGTTTGTTGGTTTATTTAATTTGTATTTATTTTTTTATTTTGCCCTCTTCCCCCCTCGGTGATGTTGGTTTAGCTTTAAACGCATAACTGTAAATCAGCGAGGCTTTGAAGCAGTCGGAACGTGGGTTAAGTGCTCTGCACGTACCGTTAACCCCTCGCGGTCATTCATTACCCTTTATGCAAATAGGTCACGGGCTCACTGGTTTTTTTTGTTGCTTGTCGTCGTAGTCGTCCGCGTCGTCGCCACCGCCCCCCTCCACCCCCGGCACCGTGTCCCACGTTCCCGCTTGATTCAATTAGAGCGGGCGAGCTCCCCGTCGTGCGGGCCAGGCGGAGCGGGGAGCGGTAGGCGGCGGCGGCCAGCGAAATGCCTGCAGAATGTGCCGGCGTAACAACACATCAAAGCATTGCTCAGGAAAGGTTATCTTTTTTTTTAGGATGTCAGCGGTGTAGACAGTAAATAACTAAATCCTATCGTGCATTTAGAGTGTTAGATATACAATATATAAACATTGATACAATGTCGGTCCAATCCGTCACTGTCCTTTATTCAACCATGAGAAAAAGGCGATTGAAATTCTCTACGTATTAATTAATTTGCATCCGATGGCGTTTTACTCTGTTGATGCCCCAAAGCCAGTGATGGAAATTACAAATTCCCATGGCAAGCACCAGTCGGCATAGGATGACTACTCTACTCTTAACGCTCCACGAGATGATACTAATTTTTTATCAATTTCACAATGATGAGCTGAGTCAACCCCAAATCACGATTTAAACTTGTGATGATGTCCCGATTCTATTGCCGTTGTCACCTCCGATTAGCGTAGTTGGCTACGTATGGTGCGAAAGAAGTCCAACATTCGTATATACCCTGGCAGGTCATTTGCCTAATGTTTGCGAATAATTTAGACAAATCGGAACATTGATAGCAGCCCATTTCACAGGCTCTTTTAACGTCGGAAAACGTTCGCCGCCTGGCTGCGGCGGGAATTGAACCGGGAGGTGGTGGCTGCGCATGTGGCCTGTAATCATCCGGCACTGTGGACTGAAGCTCACTTCCCGTGGGTTGTCGAGGGAGGGGGGCCCTAGCCTGGCTCTGCCAGGAGAAGGCAGTGCCGAAAAAAATGTGTACTCCACCTGCTCCGTCTGTACGGGATGGATTGTTTCCTCCCATCGGCACGCGTGGGTTTTCTCCATGCGCTCCGGTTTTCTCATCACCTGTAAACACTCAGTTAATTGGCCGATAACCCTCCACGTACGGTGCGAAAGAAGTTCAGCGTACACCTATAAAGAGAACCGCAGGGCTTGGGCAATTGTAGGCGCCGTCTCACCGCGTGGCTGCTGCCTCGCGCCTCGGAGTCTACGAGAGAGGGGGGCGAACGCTGTGCGGCGGGCGCAGCGTTACAAGTTGGCATTGTTATTTTTATTTTGTTTTTATTTCGTTAAATTGTGAGCGTGCACGAGGTCCAGTGGCCATTCCTCTGACCGCTCGGCCACTTGAGCCACCCGGCGGGTGAACAGCGCAACCCTCGCTGCGGCTGAAGCACAGGAGAATGCTTCGTGATTAACGGTGTTGAAATCCGTTTGACGTCTCCGAGTCCCTGTGCGCTACGTCTCGGGTTTATTAAGGAGAGGGAGCTGATTTAATTAATAAGTTTGCGGATGTTTTTTCCCCCTCCCAGATTATCCCCTCTCCCCCCCCCCCCCCCCGATTTTACATTTTTACTTAAAAGTTAAATCACCTAATTTTGCGCATCATTAATCGAAAAAAGTTCAGATTTGTGTAAGGATGTAGCGCTCGCGCGCACGCAAACGCACGCTTATAAAAATACGCACGCACCCGTATGTGTGTGTGCGTGCGTGCCACGAAACACGCACTCAAACGTGAATTTGCACACACGCAAGTGTATGTACACGCAATTCCTGTTGAGGCTGGCAGGAGGTTACGGTCAGTCCCACACGAGCCCACACTCACACAGCATTCGCATCCCAGCGTGCATTCGATCCGCGGTTGTTTTGTAGACACAGCCGCTTGGCACGGTGCGTGCCGGAGAGAGCGAGTGTCTGCCCTGCCGTGTTCCGTAGGCAAGTATCACGAGTGCGGGGGAAGTATGGGGATCGGCGGCGTAGTCGTTAGGGCGCTGCGCTACCAACTTGGCGACCTGAGTCTGAGTCCGAGGCCTACGCCTTGCCTGGCGTGCCGTGTAAACATCAGCGCCGAGGAGTCAAAGGCGGCCGGGTGTGTTGTTGGCCGTATCGCACACCTCGCACGCCATGCTAACAGCAGCCAGCAGCCTGCGTGGTTCTGCACGGTGTTTGTGTGGCGGGCGCTAGAGGCGGTGTGGGCGGGCAGCGCGGTGGGCAGTGGTGCCCGCCCGCGCTGCCCGCTGACGAACGTATGCATCACACTTACGCTGGCGTGCGGGCGCGCCGCGCCGTGCCATGCATCAGCATTCCCTCCCGTCACAAACCCTTACGGCCGCACCGTGCCTCCCGCCGTCGCCGCCGCCGCGCGGCTCGGCTCAGCCGGCGTTCAGGCCGCCTCGCTCGGCTGCCCCCGGGAAGCTGGCCGCCCCGCATTTTACTCGGAGAAAGGGACGGGTGTGCGTTTTTTTTTATTCCTCTTCTCGCGTCGCCGGTTGGGTGGCTGTTGCCTCGGCTTCTCTCGCTCCACGCAGGGAGACACCGCCGTGTCGTTAGCGTTCGGAATCAACATTCAAGGGCCTCCCAGCGCGAAACGGGCATTGCGCGACGCTCGTTTCTGCTCGTGATTCGGAGTTTCGTGGTGGAAATATTCCACATTTTTGACTGCGAGGAGGGAATCTGTCGTTCGCTCGGTCACTCGTGGTTGCTCACAAAGTCGTCGTTTTATCGACCCCGATCAAATTAAATGTTGACGGCAGTCCGAGTTGTCTACCGGTTGGGGTTTGAACTCACACCCGTCGTATTGTGAATCATGCGCTCTTCCCGCAATGAACACGCACACGATGTGTTATACGTCCCCATGTGATTGTGTACGTATGCGGTTTAGAGAAGCTTGTTAATGCAGCGTTGCTAAAGTTGTTTGAGATTGCCGTGTTAGTGTCACTCGGTATTCCTGCTCACAGTGTAAAACGTGTGTCCAAGTGTACGTGATGTGGGAGGCCTGAGGCCTGCAGCTGAGTGTCGCTGTCTCCGTGGTGAGAAACGTTGCGTACGCACGTGCACACGCACGTACGTACATACGCACGCACAAGGTGAAGTGAGTAAGCGATAGAGGGGGAATGAGTGGGGCGCCGCGGGGGTGAGATGTTAACTACCTCGCCTGGTATACAGGAGGTTGTGGGTCTGATCCCAACCCTGATGCCTGCTGTATATTTGGAGTTTGCGTGTTTTCCCCGTTTCCGCATGGATCTTTCTCCGGGTCCTCCGATTTTTCTCTCCACATCTAGAAACGTGTGTTGAGTATCTGGCTGCTATAAATTGCCACGTGATAAGCCACTTCGTCGAGCTATCATTTGTTGCCAGGTCGCTTCTGGAAAAATATCTATGCAGCTTAGTGGGCCTTACCTGGTAAAATAAAAATAATTTCAGAATTTCTAAAGTGAGCACTGCCAAGGTGAGTGAGTGAATGGATGGGTATGTGGGTGGGAGAGTGCAGAAGTGAAGCAAGTCAGTGAGTGGATGGATGAGTGAGTGAGGGAGCGAGTGAGTGGGTGAGTGAGAACAAATGCGGGAGTGTGAGTGGCTGACGGTGTGTTTAGGTGAGTTAGGAAAGTACGTGGGTGAGCAAGTGAGTGAGTGAAAATCTCGTGAGTGAGTGTGAATGATGAGCGAGTGAGCAAGCGAGTGGTTGAGAGAGTGAAGGGAGCGAGTGAGTGAGAGCGGGAGAGCGAGCGAGCAAGCAATGCAATCGTGGCGCAGGCCTGGCTATAGGTGAGGCCTTGCTGGCTAGGCCTGACAGGCCGAAATGAGAATGAACGACGTGAAGGTGGGACGATTGAGCACTCAACAA
Organism: Lampetra planeri; assembly: GCF_965212315.1. Classification (NCBI taxonomy): domain Eukaryota; kingdom Metazoa; phylum Chordata; class Hyperoartia; order Petromyzontiformes; family Petromyzontidae; genus Lampetra; species Lampetra planeri. The sequence continues at coordinate 10,556,941 of NC_136115.1, read as the reverse complement.
CCTCCGCGTGTCGCTCGTGTCAGCCCGATCGATCGGCCCGGGGGGGCGGGGGGCGTTGAAGGGAGGGGGCGGGGAAGGTGAGGGTGGGGTGCTGGGCGGCCTGGCCACGGTGGGCCAATGGGGGGGGGGGCCTGTGGGGGAATGTGGGCGCAAAAGAAGAGATTGCACGCACCAGTGCAATGTAGCGCTGTGAGAGGATTTATCTAGAATTCGGTAGTTTTTATTTTATTGTTCGTGTCTCGAGAGACTGGTCACCAATAGAGGAATGTGTACTCTTTTCCACTGGTTTAGGTGCAGCCAAGGGAGACGAGCTTTGCCCCAAATGGAGAACTTTGACGCAAATTGGAATAGTTTTTACCATACAGGTGTGTGTGCTTGTATATACATTAACAACAACCGCTGTTCGCCCTGAAGTGACGGTGACGTTATCACGGTGCTTGTGCCAGGCTAGGTGCACCTTGAGACCACGTGACGTGTCCAAGGCTCGCCGTTAGGAGATCATGGAACAGACCCACGTGCCGCAGGTTGGCTGACCGAGACAGCTAGCAGATGCGCACACCACCTGTGCTCCCCACTGTGCCAACTACACCTTCTATATACACACACACACATCGGGCTTTGAGTGGTGCTGTAGCAGACCACTCAACTCACAAGTCTGAAGGTCACGAGTTGTAATCCGGGGTTCATGGTCAACTCCACCCATTCGTGGTCGAGAAAATGAGCACCACCTCGTAGTTAATCAACACCGGCTGTCACGGGGCCAGGCTACTCGGAGTCTGGCCCTGCCGTGAGAATGCAGAATATCCACTGCTGGCCTCCGTCGACCAACGGAGAATACTCGTCACAAGAGTTTTAAGCAAATTACATATTTAGATGTTGTCACAATTCAGCGTAATGCTCCAGTGTGGCAGAACCTGCCTCCGTCCGTCGCGCTGGAAGGCGCAACCTCGTTAAACGAAAGCCGTCTAATGGAACGACAATGTTTCCACCAGCCCGGGCGTGGCGTCGAACCTACGCCCTCAAAACGCCAGCCCGCGATGCGTGGTGTGCCGCTCCCTCCGAGCGGTGGGCCCGGCGGGAGGAGGGTGGGGGGGCACGCGGGGGGTGGCCACGTGGGGTGGGTGGGAGGGAGGGGGTGGGGGCATGCGGGCAGCTGAACCAGGTGCTCCCAGGTGTGGGCCGTTCCACTCGCTTGCCTCGGCCGCTCGCCGGCCCGGGTGCAGGCAGCGGGCCAGCCCGGATGCACGGGGCTGTGAGCGGGCACAGGTTGAACAGCTGGTGGTGGCTTTTGGCGGTGGGCCACCACCTCTGCCGTGCGTGTGCGTGGGTTAGAGCGGCAGCCCGGCTGTCTTAACGGATCTGCCGATCGCACCCAATGGAGCTGAAAATAATCATAACTCGGTGGGAAACCCTAATCATCGCAGAATGAAATAGCTGTGAATAAAAACGACGTTTCCACATTACAAATATTTTGGAGGCAGAGTGGATTCATTGCCCAAATGAGGGTCGGGCGATTCGCTTCTGGAAATTCCACGTTTATATGGCAGAGGACAGTCTCTCCTTGAAACGCTCACTTGTATCAAAGTGGCTGTTTGCTCGTTTCATCGATCCCAGAGGGGTGAAGGGTGGTGGTGGTGGTGGTCGCCCGAGTTGACCCTCGACCCGCAATTGAAGTCGCAACCTTGCAAACGCGAGTCGAGGCACCGTTAATGAAATTGCTCGTGGAACATTTACTTAACGACCGTAAATATAGGCACACGCCAGGCAGGCAGGCAGGCGCACGCACGCCGACACCTGTGCGTGCCCGCCCATTAGTTGGCGGTCGATGGGAATTAATAGGGATGTGGGGGGGAGGCGATGCCCTCCCGCCTGCCATGGGAGGGCCCGGTCTCATCTCTTCGGCACAACACTGCCCATCCCACACACCTAGAGCCGCCCCGGCTACGCCGATCCCTGACGAGTCAAGTTTGCCCGGCGATGACAGGCGCCTCTTTGGTTTGGCGGCTGTCGCTGCCTCTCCCCTCCCAGGTTTGTTCAGCTCTCTCCCGCTCCTCCTTGGGCCGCCCGCCTCCTTGGGCCGCTTCCGCCGTTCTGCTGAGGAGCAACAGATCCATCAAGCTGTCCCAGCGTCGTGCGGGGTTGGGGGGCGGCTGGGGCGGTGTGTTTTTCCGTTTCGACCTGCGCCGAGGCACACTCCCCATTGTTAGATTTCTCAATCCCGGTGTGGCCCGGGCTCCTCTCTTATTTGATTACATTTTTTTCAAATAAATTTTTTACATGTGTGTACACACGTATATGTTTTTGTTTTGTTCATCGAAAGGGTGGAAAAGATGGAGTGGTTGGGTACAAAAGAAGGAAGGAACGGGGAGAGTAAGAGGAGGGGAGGGGAGAAGGGAGGGGCGCGCGCGACGGTGATGGAGAGTTTGGGGGTGAGAGCGGGGAAGGTGTATTTGGGCAGGCGAGGGAAGAGTGAGGAGTGAGGCTGGGGAAGGGGGGGGGCTGTGTGGGAGTGGGTGGGGGGCGGCGGTGTTGGTGGTGGGTGAGAGGAGGGGGGCGTAGGAGGAGGGGGGGGGCGGCACGGGGTGACGTCGTGGAGGCCGTCACACTCGGCGGAGTTGAGAAGCCGCTGACATTTCCCCTCGCCCCGCGATCTGCATGCGCTAGCAAGATGGATGGGAGGCGGCGAGAGAGCCGCTCTAGAAATGAGCTCGTTTTTCTCCCTGACGTTTTCCGTTAAGGGCCTGATTTATGCATCGTTCTGACCAGTGATCAGGTTGATTAAAAAATGGAAGAGGAGGGAGGGTGGTGGGGGGGGGAGCGGTGGGGGGGAGTGGTGGAAGGGGATGGGATGGGAGGGAAGGGGGAGGCGATGGGTAGGTGTTGGGCGGGCGCCGTGGCGGCTGCGTGACGTGCGGCGAGCTCTCCTCTCTCCCGCCACTCCGCGTGCGGCGAATGGAGAGGCGTGCGTTTTAATAGCTGTTTTCTACACGGTGTCAGCACGCCTCTCCGACACCCGGCGCCGACTAAGATCCACCAGCGGGAAAGTGTTACATTATCGCCGCCTCCTTCCATCGCGATCTACTCGTTCCGTAGATAAATAAAAAAATACGATGTATACAATACACGCGCACACAAACCAAACGCACGTTACGCGCGCGTTCCCCCCCCCCTCTCCTCCCCCCGCATCGTTTGCTCTTTGGGCGTCCGCGTGTTTCCGTGTTTTCTCGCAGCTCGTTCGGGCCCGCGTCTTTTGCTTTGCTGCGCGCCGATTTTTCGCAAAGCGTCCGCGGTGGCGTAATGGGGGCTTTCGGGTGCCGACATGACGTTTCATCTCCCGCTCATTCTGTTGCGCGAGGAGGGCATTGTGAATGGTTTAAAAGCGCCGCTGCACTGCACGTGTGCGTGCGCGCGTGACAGTTGACACATTCCTAAACTGATTATCGGGCCCCATTCTGTGTCAACTGAACACAGCTGTTTACGTGACCCACGCTGCTGCTGATGAAATTTCGCCGAGTTGGAGTCAAAGTCAAGTTGTCTCCCTGTTGAGATGAGCTCACCCCACTCTGTACGTGACTCTTAAGACGGTGGTGTTTTTTTTTTATTTCAGGGGCCTATCATCACACGAAAACCACCACCACCATCACCAACTACATCGTCGTCATTTTCATTATCATCATCATTGGCATCTTCACCACTATTGTCAGCAACTCCGTCTTCACCACCACCTCCTCCACCACCAGGTTCAGCAAAATGAACAATATTCTGTGGGAAGGAGAGAGCAGCATTTGCCACAGGAGGATGACATCACCACCGCGAGTAAATGAGACGACCGTAATTCACCGCTCGTGGCTGGCGCCTTGACTATAAACCGGGCCCTCCGCAGCGCGAGACGAAACCCAGTTCACACCGTCCACCCCACCTGCTCCTAATGAAGCACCACGCCGCAAATTGAGCATCGGAAACGGCGCTCGCGTGGCACGGCGGGCGCTCTCGGCTCGCACAGCGTTCTCGCAAGAGAAGAAGCCCCAGCGGATTACACACACGGTGCACGCCGCAAGTGAACCGCACAATACCTTGCCGTCAAGGAGCGTAAACCGTCACGCGGACTCCGGTCTTCCTCGCGGCGGCCTTCTGGCTGACCATCGAACAAAGACGGTCACCGCATCGTCGTGCGCTTTCAGGTGCGCTTCTGCGGCAGTTTGGAGCGCCTCTTCCTTCCGATGTTAGGAAGCCGCTGGAGCTATGCACTTTTAAATCTCGGTTGAAAACTCATTTCTTTTGAACTGCCTTTTGTGTTTAGTTTGTTGTCCTTCCCCCGCCCCTCCGATTAGGACGGTTGGCCGAGAAAGAAGTTGAACATACACACATCACACAACCCGGGCCGTGCCCGACACGGAGGCCGCCGCATGGCCCCAGGCCCACGCACACCGCAGGCTCCGGCATTGTGTTTGGTCGGTGCGACCTCTGCCGATTAGCTCTTCCTGCCCCCACGAGGCAAAGCGATAGGTTCGATTCCCGCTGCAGCCATCTTATGAAAGGCTTGTCCCACGTAGGTGAGCCGCGTGAGTAGGCCGTTACGTGTCCTTTCCCCAGCCTAAATCTTCCCTGAAACAATGTCTGCAATTTTACGCATGTAGGGATTTTTTTATTTCGGATTCAGGCTCAACAGTGGATAGAGACTGATTCAAGCAAAGGGAATGTTCCTTGCTGCACACTCCAGGCACGGCCTCACCAGCGTTAGGGTCATTACAGTAAATCCAAATAAATAACATAAAATACACATGAATATGACCGTACATTTTCTTACGAAATTAATCCGCCCAAGTAATGCTGCTGTCCAATTATCCATCTCACAATTAGAAGTTCTTGAGGGTCAAATCCTCATTTGCGGCTCATCATCCCTCTGGGGTCAATAAATCTAGTACTACTTTGTCGGGAGTCTTATAACGGGCATTCCACAGCAATGTGGAAACGTCACCACCGCCAGCCCAGAGCTGTCCACAGACCGGTGTAACGCGGTAACGTTCAGCCCGATTGCCGGTACTGGGCGAGACAGGGTCGCTCTGTACGTGCTGCTGTGGGGAGGAACGGGTCCCGTGGTGGTATGCAGGAGGTCGTGGGTTTGACCCTGACCCTGACGATGCCTGTATACTCGGAGTTCGCATGTTCTCTCTCGCCGTGGTTGTGTGGATTTTTCTCCGGCTTCTCCGGTTTTTCCCTCCACAACTAGAATGAACATACGTTTAAGAGTATTTGGCTGCTATGCATGTCCCACGTGATCAGCCACTTTGTTGAGTTATCTTTTGTGGCCGGGCCGCTTCTGAAAAGCAGCTACATCGCTCAGGGGGCCTTGCCCGGTAAAATAAAAAATAGTTTAGTTTTGAGTTTTTTTTAAATGGTCACGGCTCTGGCCGAGAGCGGAGGGACTTGAGTTGACCCCAATGTAGAGGAACACGGTCCCTTTCCCCCCCCCCCCCCCGAGAGAGCCCCACTTCACTCTCGACTCGGGATCACGTGGAGTAAAACTAAAGAAGTGAGTTTCCTCGTGAAATGTATAAAGGTGGGGAAGCACTGGAGTTTGGGCTGGCTCGGTGCAAGTGAAACAAAACACCGACCTTTGGTAATATCAACTCTTTGCGAGTGTGCTGGCAATTTACACGCTTTGAAGCGTATTTGTGTGTGTGCGCGTCTTTTCGAGAGTGCGCTTAGGTCAATGTGTGTGCTTGCGTTCATGTGTCAGTGTGTGTGTGTGCGTACGTGCGTTTGAGCATCTTTGTACAAGAGTATGTGTGTGAATGTGTCTGTGCACGCCTGTAAGTGCGCGTGTGGGCAGTGGTAGTTCAGTCGTTGGCGCGCTGCGCTACGAACCCAGGCACCCGAGTTTGATCCTCGGTGATGAGTATCTTTGTTAAGGCCATTAGGGGGGTGCGGTGGAGAAGGGGGTGATTGTATTGAATCCCAGTATTCACGTAAATGTAAACATAAATATGAATTAATAAGTTGTCCTTTCGGAGTGTCCCAATATTCAAATACGCCGTTAGTGGTGTATATCAACATTTTCAGTTCTGAACCGGTGGGGGCATTCCACATTCCTGTGGTGGGGGCCAGAAATCCTGCGAGACAGCCACTGTGGACTTGCGACAAAAGTCTACCCCGTTTTGTCATCGCCGGTGGGAATTTAAGCCATGCGTGTATGGTTTGAAATACTACACTTGCATTTATAATATGCAGCATCTGAATTATATATACACATATATAGATCTCATTTCGGTGTCACTGACAGCTGAGTTCCATGTAAGTCTGGTAAGGTTGTTCACAAACGTCTGGGACATTTTTTATATATTATATATATATACGTTTTTAGCGTTATGTTTGCGGAGCGAGCGCTGCTGTCGATCCGCCCGTCCTTCCAAGTGTCGGTTTGGGATTCCTGAGCTGCCCGCGTTGGGGGAGGGAGTGCAACTGCCCTTAACGACGTGAGCGCGATCATCGCAACCTCAAATCTGGCTGGGCGGCAAGCCCTTAGGGGCAGCTGGCTACACGTTTAATTTTTGTTCCTTATTTTGGCCCCGTAGCGTCTTGCACATTGTCACCGAAACCTACGGACCCCGAGTAGATGCATGAAACCCGCAGAATATGCCCATCTCGCTAATAATGATAATGCTGATGGTATGGATCGCTTGCTACTAATAAGTTTAAGGGGGGTATTGAAGGGTGGTTAACCGTTGCCTTTAATGCCCCAACCCCCGCCGCCGACGCGTGGCTCGCACGGTACGTGAATGGTGCAGCTCAATTCGGCTTGGAACGTCCTCTTCGAGCTCCCGCGACACGATTAGATTTAAAAAAAAATATGTATCCTTACAGCAAAATGCCAAAGTTGTACGTTTGAAATGTTGGTCGTTCCGAGAAGACACACACACGTAGCTTTCATTCGAGACCAAAGTAACCTCTCTAGGCCGTTTGATTGTGGAGATACAGCTATGCACACACACATATATACACACCCACACACCTGCGACCAAATATAAAGCTCATCTCCCTGTAGGGGAACCAAGAGGTAAGGGGCAGGCACTGCGCTTGGCTTGGCAGCCACCCAAACCCCTCTGCAGAGCCCGGGTCATTTCACCGAAGATCACCTCTTCCATCCGCACGTCGTCTCCCGGATAAAGTTTTCCCGTGGTCTCACGTAACGGTTCGCGATGCTCGGCTGCCCCGCCTCGACCTGCCCCCCCCTCGCCCCCCTGCCCTTTCCAACCCGCCCCCCCAACCCCCACCCCACCTCACCCCCCCCTCTCTCCAAGTCCTCCCGCTTGCCCCCGCGAACAGCTGGGGCTGCCGAGCCCTGGCTCTGCGCTCCCAGCCGCCCCGTCCCCTTCCCCCGATGAGTAATGGAACGGACGGTGCCTATTGGCAAAAGGGCGTTCTCTTATTCCGTTTGGGTTGGGCCGTGAATTTGGATTATTTTTTGGGTACGTCCGGCCGCTTACGCGCGCGCGGTGGCGCCTCGTGTGCTCCTCGCTTGCGCCGCGGTAAATCCGCTGCTGGATGAGGGCCTACACACTTTTATTTTTTGCAGGTCGTCGTGAGTTGATTGAGCATACTTTAACCGTGCTGGTCAGTGCGGGTTGGTGAAGGTGGGGAGCGTAGACGTTGCAGCATGGCACAGTACAACTATGGATATTGCCGCAATGCCCTCCGTTGGTAATGTGGCCCCGCTGCGGCGAGCCTGTAGCGACTGTTACGCGAGTGTGTAATCTCCATACATGCACGGTCCAGGCTCGAAACCCTGCTTGGCTTGACGAGATTAGGGGCCTTCCGAGTGATTCGGTCATAGTCTGCACGCACTTCATGAACTGGAAAACACCTTCACACCCGCTGTCAATCCCAATGAAGGATGTGTGGTGTTGGGCTAATGCTTCTGACAGTGGCTCTCCGTCATTGCGAAGCTCACACATTAGCCCGCCCGTGTATTGTTCTGGGTACGGCTGTTTACATCGGGACTTGTGTCAAAGAATAAATGCACGAGTACATGCTGTACACACATATATATATATAATCAAACAAATTTTTACATTTAAGGTCCGGTGCCGTTGTCCGCCGGTGTTTGTTCAGAGACTTGTGGGATATTGTTGAGAGCCTCCCTGATCAAACTAAGATCTTCTCCATTGGTAATTCCCAGCCATTGGAGGAAATTTCATGTTTTCTGTTACGGGCGCCAGTTTCTATTGTCAGACTCTCAAGGTTAACGTTTCACAAAGTGGTACTCGATTTATTGCATCCAGAGGGAATGATTTGCTGAGTTGCCCCTGAATGGGATTTGAACTCGCAACCTTCCACGTGTGAGCCAATGTCTCTAACCACAGTGTGAGCAGGTTGGATCATATTTAGTGTATACACATGTAACAAAGTGTATACATTATTACATATTACCTTTAAATAATGATGTACAAATGAAAATCCAGCCAGCTGGTGCTGCGGTTCGGGCACTGGACTCACAATCAGAAGGGGTGTGAGTTCAACTCCCAGTCGGGGAGTCAAATGAATCATACCTCCGTGGGGGGGTCTATAAAATAAACACCGCTTTGTGAAAAGTGGACAGCGAGCAAACTGCAAGGAACGATTGCCCTTGTCGTAGAAACGTGGAGTTTCCAGCGCGGGCTCGAGCCGGAGGAGACTCTCCGACCGCCCCACGACCGTGGGTGCGCGATTCGGCCTCGTGCGCGAAGCCTAGAATGATAATGACGAGCGCTCGCGGCTTCTCTGGCTTGGGCGCCGTGGCCGTGCGATTCGTGTGCGAGTCGCGCTGTGCGGGGCCGGCCGGCCGACACGCCGCCGCCGCCTGTTTGTTCTGTACGTTAAACCGGGCGCAGCCGTCATTTTTTGTGGCTTTGCAGCAAAGTGGCTACGTGCGTGAAACACGGCGAATATTGCTTTCTGTCAAATCAGAATTTATGGGAGGTAGGGAGGCAATAAGCTGGAGCGGAGGCTTACAAATTTTGAGGGAATTTGTGGCTGAAGTTTACATTTATTCTCGTTTAAACCCTAACGCCCGCCAATTGACATGAATAGGCCACCATTTATTTCCTGCTCAGGTGTGACGCTGCCGGGTGCTTTGTGAGGGACGGGGAGCGGAGCGCGGCTGCACCCCCGCCGGGCCACTCACCCCCCCCCCCCCCCCCCCACTTTCCGGCCTGCGCCGCCCAAGGGCAGCGCATTGAGGCCGGCCTCTCGACAGACAACAGGCGGCTTCCCGCAGGCGCCAGCCCTTCTCGATCTTGCCCTTTTCTGTCTTGCCCTTCTCTGTTGGGCCCTTCTCTATCGGGCCCTTCTCTCCTGGGCTTGCCTGTGTCCAGCCAATTTCCGTCAGGCTAACATTTTTGTGGCCAGCTGGTATCAGGGTGGCCTCCGTCAGGCCAGTTGCTATTGGGTCTTTCTCTGTTGAGACGGCCTCTTGTATGACCGGGCTGGTTGAGGCCAGCTGCTGTCGGGGCCATCCGCTGTTAGGCTAGCGTCTGTCTGTCATGGCAGCCGCTGTTGCTGCAGCCTCTGACAACATTGCTTCTGTCATTCAAGAAGCCTGGCAGTGCAGCCTCTTATCAGAATCAGCCTTTGTCTGGTCAGACTCTGTCTTGGTCAACGTTCACATATTTTCTAACGCAATATATTGACTGCACTGCCTCTTGCTTGTGCATACGAGTGGGTGGTTTGTGGTTTTAACATAATCTCTTGGAGGCAAGGTTGACCGAGGCAAATACGTAGCGTTTTGCTGTGTGGTGTATTGGGTGGTGTAGTCGCTGTGGCCATGCTGAGACCGTTTAATTCGCTCCACTTTCGAACCTGCTTTAATGGCGAGCCAGGATCTCATCGGCGCTGACTCAGCACTCCGCGACACTTTCTGCCGTCGCTTTTCTGGCCGGAGGGACGAGTAGCATCTCTGCTTCGGCCGGTCACCCAATTTGACGACACTCGTGTTTTTGCTCGTAACAAGGGAAAACCACGCAAAGGTTCTCATCTTCTTCAAGCAACTTCCAAAGTCTTCAGTGGATTTGCCAAGTTGAACATCCTACTTGTAATGTTTTGTCAGTTTTGCTTCAAGTACCATACGATAAGGAAGAGAGAGAGAGACTCCAGTCCTGTGACACACACCGGGATGGCCACGAGGCCATCTTTTGTTTTCGCCATTCCCAGTTATATATATAATAATCCTTCGCATTTTAACGGCGCTTGGTTAAGTGCTTCGACAACTCAAAGTGCCTTAAATCACATCTCATCTCAAAAATTCAAATAGCACGCCCCAGTCGCAGCTACCCATCTGCGGCACACGGTGACCGAGCAACGGCCTGCAAGCAGGCGTTAGTCTGCCAGTAGGGGGCGATGATTGCTGCTGTGTGGAATACGAAATGAGTTGTATGTGGGTCATTTTTCTAATTTGTCCCATTTGGACCGTGGCGCTAGCACGCAATGGCTTGCTCGATTCGAATGGCACCGGGGGATCTTTAATGTGCGCTGTGATGCAGATGGCTCGTATTTATGGTGAATACACCTGCAGTATTAACCAGGGAGGCTTGCCGGATTCGAACCGCGGACTCTGCAACGAGCGGCGAATGTGCTACCGTCGGTACGAGCAATTTTTAAATAAAGAAACCTCAACAAGGGGACCTCCGTTCCAGAATTTATGCCACCACCGCTTAGCATGCCTGGCTCCCCATTGTTTGTCCACATCCACGCGCCAGTCAATAGCTATCGACCAAATTATTTGGATGCAAACAAATCAAGCCATTAAGTTGTCTCCACATGATTTACACCTCCAGCACTGGATGTAAAGGCAGTTATAGTTAATGGAGGTGGCGCGGGGCGGGTGGTGGCTTCTGGTTTGGGGATTAGCCAGCTGCTTGATGTACCAACTTTGGCCGTGCGTGTGTGCGTGCGTGGTTTCGCCGGGATGCCAATTAATCACCGGGATAAACTGTGCGAGGTTGCAGCTGATGGCCGAGCGGTGATTTACACGTGTGCTGTGTTTCTTGTTGTCGTTGCCGTTGCTGCAGGTGACTCGGAGGGGGAGTGGACGGTGAATGAGAAGGACATGGAGGTAATTGGACGCGTTTTCACTGCCGTGCGCACCTCGTCACCCAAACCGGACCCCGCCCGCCAACGTAGTGGCGGTGCCTTGCAGACCCCCCCCCCCCCCCACCGGGCGACCGTGCCATGCGACCTCTCCTCCTCCCCACAGAATCGTTGCGACGATCTTGGGTCGCGATTCAGTTAAAGAATTGTGTTGTTATTATTATTTTTGCCGTGGTTTTTACTGCTTTGTATTGGTTTCCCCATCTGGTTGCTCGTATTTTGTTTTTGACTCGGTGGCATGAATGTAACATCGGCCGCGTGATTTGCGTGAGCGCGGGGAAGTCGGGTGCCGCGCGCACGATTCGTCGTCGCGCGTATCTGTCGGCGTCACGGTCGACCGATCGCGACGAGGCCACCCCCCGCCGTGTCGCCGTGTCGCTGAGCCTGCCGCTCGGCAAGCTGCGGCTGGGCTGGGCATGGCTGGCCGTCGACTGATAACACTGGTCAACACACTTTTTCTGGCATAAGGTATTCCAACGGTTCGAATGTAATTTTGGGGTGCTGATTCCAAATCTGGCATCAGTTTTTGTCTATCGCATCAGGTTTTTGAGATATAAAATATTGCATTTTCAATAAAAACTGCGGAAGAAAAATATTAAATAGATGTGGATATCTACATAAAATTATATTATAAACACACTATCCTAAAAATACAGCACCATATTTTAACACTAAAGCAGTCACTGACTCGTAACAACTTGCAATCATAAGTGACAGAGTTAATTTCGGGTAAAATCAATGAAAATGGGGTATGCCGATAGCATAAAAATGAGATGTGATAGAGCAAATCTGAGGTCAGATTTGGAATCGGCACCCTGAAATTAGTCTAAAACAGCTGCAAAATTCCAGGCCAGAATTTTTTTTTTTTTGTTGACCAGTGTAATCGATGCAAAACACGGCCGTGTCTCAGCAGAGTCTCCCGGTGCCTTCCTTGGTTGGCTTTTATTTGGCCAACCGATGGAGCCAGTGTTTCTGAGCAGGTGAACCGTCCTCCTTCATCGCCCCATACGCGTTCTATGTTGCGGAAGCAACATTCAAGTTTTAATCGGCATCTTTATGTTAAGCTGGGGGAATCCGATGAGCTATGAAGCTCTTTTTCACAGGTGTCCAGTAGCGGCGGGTCAGCGCGTTATAACGACAGACAGTACGAAAAGAAAAACGATGGGAATGCTAAATATGTACGTGTTGAATTTCTTGTGCACTATACGTAGCCAAACGTGCTAATCGGAGGTGCAGGGGAGGGACAACAAACTAAACACAAAAAGTCAGTTGTAAATAAATTATTTTGAATCTTAATTTAAAAGTGCATAGCTCCAGTGGCTTCCTAATATCGGAAGGAAGAGCGTTCCAGACCGCCGCAGAAGCGCGTCTGAAAGTGCTCGATGCGGGGACCGTCTTTGTTCGATGGTTAGCCAAAAGCAGCTGCTAGGATTTCCCGAGTTCTCATGGCGGCTTATGCTCCTTGACAAGATCAGCAAGGTGTGGTTCATTTGCGGCAAGCACCTTGTGTGTAATGAGTGCAACCTTGTAATAGATTCGCCCTGCAACCGGAAGCCAATGCAGCTCAGTGAGCACTGGATGGACATGGTTGGCTCTTAGAATAAAAAAAAATAGAGAAAAAAGGCGAGCAGGTCACGAAGTTTCATGAGGCATCACGACAAGTGCCGTTAGTCCGCCACAACTTTCCATTACTGCCTTCTCCCTGGCAGATCCCACAACTTGCAGAGTCAGTACTCAGCCTGTTAAGACTGCCCTTGCACTGTTCCACGTGCAAGGGCAGTCTTCCTTGATGTGGCCTTCTCAGTTATTGCTACTACAAGAGAGAGAGATGCCGTCGGCATTCCAGGACTTCTGGAAGTGCTCAACCGCAGTCCCACGTTGTGCTCGGACACGGTGGAGCGGACGAGCAGGCGAGCGGGCGAGGGTGACGGAGCTCGGATGTGGCGAAACCAGCGACTGGGAAACCAGAGGCCCGCACATCCTTCCCGTCCGCTCGAGCAAAACGCAGTCCAAAAAAAATTAACCCCGTAAATCCTTTATATGCGTGGCATCGGTTTTATTTTATTATTCATTTCTGTTTTTCTTGAGTAAGAGTTTCATTTTTATCACATTAGTATTTAAAATTCTATATGAAAATTTTTTTTTCCTGAAAAGTAGAAAATTTTGGAAAAAATTTTGCAAGAAAATAAATTGTCACGCACAACGAGTCTGTGTGCAAAATGTCAGCTCGATTGGATCACGGGAAGTGGGTTAAAAAACGACCAAAAGATTTGCACGGTCGTAAGCGCGCAAGCAAGCAAGCAAGTGAACTTAATATAAAGGATTTAAAAACCCACCGGCCCTTATCTTTGTGGACGCATACAAAGAATTGGTGCTCCAGCAAGTGGAAAGTGTTCAGTCGGAAGGTGGTAGCGCGGATGTCACGTCAGTCGGTGACGTCGTCTTCTTTTTTTTTGCAGCTGTTTGCAAGCAGTTTGTTTCACGTGCTAACTGAAAAATTGTAAATTCTGAAAAATCCGGCAAAATAGGAAGAAAGTCAGGGGATCATTGATCCCTTGACATGGCTCCCAGTGCCTGCCACGTGGCGGCACAGCGAAATAGTAATGTGCATCTAAAATAGTTGTTCTTTAAGTGGCAATGAAGCGAGTTGTGGACGGTGGGTGGCTTGATTGAGACAAAGAGTTATTCCGTGCGGTGATTAAAAACTGTCGTGGTCATACAACCAGTGCATTGCGCATCAAGGGAAGCGTGTGGGACCATCAGAAGCGTTTCAAAATCAAGTTCAAGTTGAGCCAGGTGGTGGTAACTCAAGAGACCAGGATGAGTCTCATTTGCTAAGAGTCACCTGGGTGACTAAAACAACAAAAGCAATCGCGTCAAAACCAAGTACAACAACGAAGCGAATAGAAATCGGGGCAAAAACAACCAGGTTACCGAAGAAACTGAGAACGGTGCGCAGATGTAATTGACGTCGGAGTCCCCCGATGGTGCCGTGTCGGAGTCCCCCGATGGTGCCGTGACGGCGTCCACATGAACCGCGCCGGTGAGCTGTGAGTGGTGGTCAGCGACCGCCACCGTCACACTTGTAGGGCCGCAGCGCCGACAGGAAACACATCTGGGGCCCGGCCACGCGGGACGCCCACGCTGACGAGCACGCGCGTCACTTTGCGGCGACTCACGTGCACGCGTGTATGTGCGTGCGTGTGTGTGCTTGCGTGCGTGTGTGTGTGCGTGTGTGTACGTGTGTGCGTGCGTGTGTGCTTGTGTGTACATGCGTGCGTGTGTGTACATGCGTGCGTGTGTGCGTGCGTGTGTGCTTGTGTGTACATGCGTGCGTGTGTGTACATGCGTGCGTGTGTGCATGTGTGTACATGTGTGCGTGTGCGTGCATGTGCGTACGTGTGCGTGTGTGTGTGCGTGCGTGTGTGTGTACATATGTGCGTGTGCGCGTGTGTGCGTGTGCGCGTGTGTGTACATGCGCGCTTGTCTGCGTGTGTTTGTGTGTGCGCGTGCGTGTGCGCGCGTGTGTGCGCGTGTGCGTGTGCATGAGTGTGCGTGCGGTGCGGAGAGTGGCGCCGTGCGTCGTGCCTCAGTTCACCTGCGTGGAGGAGCAGGAGGACTCTGTGTGACATCCGCTGCTGTCGGCGCAGCTGCAGCACCCCCACGCTCGGCTGCATGAGTGTCCACACAGTCACGTGTTGCCCTTTCTGATGTTTTAAGTTGCCGTACTTAGAGAAGGATTATACACTTTGTAAGACGTTTAATTTGCATTTTTTGAAAGGATGATTATTCACCTAAAGTCACAGTGTGAGCGTCATCCCACAAAGTGGTGCTCGATCATTAGCACCACTTTGTGGAGTTACTCGACCCTGCCATAGGAATGAGGAATTTCCACCACTCGCTCGGGGCTGTCAACAAGAGATGAGCACGGCCGCAATGCTCATACAAGCAGAAAATTACTTGGATTTATTTTAAAGTAGTTTTGTAAATGAGCATTGCGATATATTTTTGTTAATTATATTTTGTCTGTACAGCGCTTTCACTTGATTTTATTGCCACTATGCTTTCCATATACATCAAGCTAATGAAGGTTGATGTATATGGAAACCATGTGCACACATACGGGCAGGCTCAGAGAAAGGAAAAGACCTTCCTTGTAGACTTTATAGACTGTTGGGGCAAGGCCGATTAGATTGCACCTCTAAATGCCAGAACGACCCACGATGTTTTGTTGTGGCTTGCATCACACACATCCACCTTATTGGCTCCTTTGTTGATGTATGCAAAGTGCACCAGATACACATTTGAGGCTGAGTTGACCTAGGAGATGCCCAGGACCAGCACACATGTACACAAGCACACAAATACTTGCAACGACGAACATCTATTTAATTTTGAATTAAAACTTTCGTGACTGCAGGAATTCATAAAGTCATGTGGATAGAAAAGTAATAATTAAGTGAATAAAAATGATAACAATTTTAAAAAAGACAAAGTTGATAAATATTTCTATTTATATTTTTTTTTTACGTAAAATGTTATTTTATTCTTTTATTCACATTATTATTGTTCTATCTATGTGACTTTACCGAACGAACCAAAGAACATGAAGCACTTTTGCAGAGGCTTAGCAGACCGTTGGGGCACATGAGGGGGCCAGGTGGCCAGAACCACGCCACCTTTGTATCCCTAGTGGCTATGCTTACACATCGCACCATGTGCTTAATGGATGCTGGGTCGACCCACGGGAGGCCCAAGACCGGTTCAGACGATTGTCGCTGTTGTTGGCCGTGAGTGGGAATTGAACTCGGGTGTCACAAAGAGAGCAGCATTATTATAAGTTACTTGCAGCCGAAGGTCACAATATCCCAGTGCAAAATGGGTGTTGCTTGGTGCGCACATCCAATTGGTGGCCCCAGTCAGCGATGGAAATTCCACCTTACCCTGGCATTTGCCAGTCTCTCCACAGGGACACCAGCTGTCGGAGTCTTTAAAGGCAGTAATTTGTCTTATTTACTCTGGAGGGGACAATATATATTGACATCAAATAGAATAACACATTTGGCCAATATTAAATGTAACCTGCAGCTTCTTACACAAATAAAAATCAGAAATGCGTGGAAATCATTTGCCGAAACACTTCCGTTGCGAATGTTGTACAAATTCCCCCTTCTTATAGGAACAAAGTATGTTTAACATCTCCGTGGGCTGTCACCTGTTTATAAACATGTTAATGGCACTATTTAGCGTAATTAGCGTAGCGTTAATTAAACGTTGTTTCTCGCGCTCTGCTGTTAATTACACGAGAGTGTTGCGCCTGGAGCCGAACGCCTGGCTCCACGGGAACCGCTGTACGGAGCTCCAGTGGAACGCTCAGCGGAGCTCCACGGGAACCACTGTAGGGAGCTCCACAGGAACCACTCGGCGGAGCTCCACAGGAACCGCTCTGCAGAGCTCCACAGGAACCGCTCTGCGGAGCAGCACAGGAACCGCTCGGCGGAGCTCCACAGGAACCGCTCTGCGGAGCTCCACAGGAACCGCTCTGCGGAGCTCCACGGGAACCGCTCTGCGGAGCTCCACGGGAACCGCTCCGCGGAGCAGTACAGGAACCACTCTGGAGCAGCACAGGAACCGCTCTGTATAGAGCCAGCTGAACACTCCGTGGAGCTCCAGCTGAACGCTCCGTGGAGCTCCAGCTGAACGCTCCGTGGAGCTCCAGTGGTACGCTCCATGGAGCTCCAGTGGTATGCTCCATGGTGCTCCAGCTGAACGCTCCGTGGAGCTCCAGCTGAACGCTCCGTGGAGCTCCAGTGGTACGCTCCATGGAGCTCCAGTGGTACGCTCCATGGTGCTCCAGCTGAACGCTCCGTGGAGCTCCAGCTGAATGCTCCGTGGAGCTCCAGTGGTATGCTCCATGGTGCTCCAGCTGAATGCTCCGTGGAGCTCCAGCTGAATGCTCCGTGGAGCTCCAGTGGTACGCTCCGCAAAGCGTAAGCGGTTGCCACCAAGCGGCCGGCGCACTGAGGGCTGGTGGAGTGGAGTCCCCGTCGCGATGTCTGCCCTGTTGGGTGGCCAGGGGGTAGGCCTTTGTCTTCATTGGCGGGCCGGAGGTGATGTTGCACAATTCCACATTCCCTTGTCTAGGCTCAGTATCTCTATAGAACAACCACCGTTGGCTTTCCGCAAAGCGGTGCCCTTTTTGCTTACCCCGGAATGACGGTGACGATGATTGGCTGAGAGGGGGGGGTCCCCTGACGAGGATGTGAACTCGCCTGCCCTCGGATTGAGGGCCGAGAGCCCTCTGCCGTTGCGCCCTCTGGCCCGGGAAACGTGGACGGACCGCGTGATGGTAATCCTTCCGTGAACGTCGGGAGGAATCGTTGAGCCCCGCGGGGTTCCTTTTCAGGAGCGTCATGTATCGGGACGCATGCCCCCTCCCCCCCCTCTGCTGTTGTCGCGGGATACCGAGTGAGCAACGTCCGCGTTGGCAAAATGTTTTGACCGAGATTGGGGACGGCACTCGGCATTCCGTGCGGACAGGTCACCAACCCCTCGGCGTCGTCGCAGAGCGCGCGAGACTCGCTGCGTGATCGGCCGACGTTCGCCACCAGGCGCGCGAGCACGACGAGGCCGTCGGGTGTGCACGGCTGTCGGGGAGGGACGGTGGGGGCCTCGTCGCCGTTGGAACATGTCGCTCTCACGGGCCACGCGGACCACGCACCGGGCAAAGGGGGGGCGGGGGGGGGGGGATGACCCTCGTAAAGGAGAGAGATAATAAAACAAGCCGACAAACCCAGTCTGTTAAGTCAGTCACCATACGCACGCACGCACGCGTGTGCGCATTATCTGCACGCGTTAAGCGTGCGAGCTTGCAGCCGCACGTGTGCATGCGCTTGCTAATCACGTTTGCGGGAAAAAATGTAAAACAAACGAGAAAGAAGTTACGCGGAAAGACGCTGCATCTGGGTGCATGGGTGGGCGATTGACTCAAGACAGAGTCCTCGCCCCCGAGCCATGCTCAGCCGGGGCCGTGACGGGGGGAGCGGGGAGGAGGACGGTGGGGCATGGGGGGGGCTGCTGTGTGTGCGGTGCCACACACGCACACACGCCCGCTTGTTAAACCGCCCTCCCGAAAATTGCCGCTCAGCCCTGCCACCTGATCTCTCGCAGAAGGCCGTAAAGAGAGCGCTGTTAATTGTGAGCAACTCGTGAAAGGGCCGTGTATGAGGACGCCTTGCTCAATGGCCTTATCTCGGCGTTGAGTGCCGAGGCAAGGGTTTATGGTTATGGGTTTTATTAGACACGGACACGACGACGTGATGTGGGTTTATTCCTGCTCTTTGCTTGGGCACGGCCGGAGCTAATGGTGTCGGCGTTTGTTTGAATCCGGCGTGCGCCGCGAGGAATTTCACGGGGCGTAAACGGACATTGCGTGTATCTGCCGATATGGGCTCCCTCTGGAAAGTTTGCCTTTTTGGTGACTTTGCTCCAGCCGTCGTTGGCGGTGCGCGAATTCGCCGAGCGTTTCCCGTGCGTGCGGTGCAGCAGTTGACACGTGGGGTTGGTGTTTTCACGCAAAGAGAGAGCGGTGTGAGACGCTCGGACGTTTTGCCGTTTAACTGGGGGCCTACGCGCAGGCTGGAGGAGTAAAGTTAACCGGGGAATTGGAATGGCACCACAGAGGTTAGGGACCCAGGGGAAAACCAAAGTTCGCGGTGGTAATGTTCACACACGGAGGCAGCTGACCCCGGAGGTGAGAGATCACATATATAAACGGCAAGACCCCACGTTGGGTTGTGCGACACTCATGGGCGACTCTCACATTGAACCTTGGGGGTCGGTCGTCCTCTGCGCAACAGTTTTGCGATCTGGCAGAAGGAAGGAAGAGACGGCGTGGTGCGGCAGCGTCGATGTCAACATCTCTCGCAGTTGATCTGGAATACCCAGACCCCCTGCTGTCTCTCCTTGCTCGACCTCCGTCTCTTGCCTGCCACTCAGCCTCGTGGAGCAAACTGCATTAGAGGGCCCACGGCACTCGGTGAGTCTCTCCATCAGAGCCGTGGTGGAACACTCCTCTGGGATCCAGTACTTGGGGTGGTGAATCTGGCATGTTTGTAAGGCTGCCAGGATATGGCAGTACAGCAAGTGGGTTCACAGATCCATCTGTTATCTTCCCCTGACCAAGTGACTCAGCCACAGAGCGAGCGGCTCGTGGATCAGAAGGTTGTGGGTTCAGTTCCTGATTTGGGGTCGACTCGGCCCATCATCCTTAGGGGGTCATAAAATGACCCCCTGACTCAGCCGCAGAGCGAGCGGCTCGCGGATCAGAAGGTTGTGGGTTCAGTTCCTGATTTGGGGTCGACTCGGCCCATCATCCTTAGGGGGTCATAAAATAGGTATCACTTTGTGGGGAAGTCAACATTGGTTGTCCTAGGGAAATGAGCATTGCTTCATTGCTCGTTGGAGCAGGAAATGACTCCGACTTATTGATGTTTTGTGTAGTGTTTTTTGCGTGTGTGTGGGACTCCAGTTTTCTCTCACCCACAAAACACTGCCGATAAGGTTTTAGCCAAACATGCCGATACCCTCCTGAATGAAAGAGACCCGGCGAGGCCTGCCTGGGTGTAGATGGAGGTTGGCCAGGTCATCTGGAGCTCTTGGCAGCAGCAGCAGCAGCAGCAGTTTCATGCCCTCCTCCCCCTGAAGCCGAGGGGCAGAGTTTTCAGCTCCCACACTAATTGTGTCGGCCTGCTCGCTGGCAGACGTGTGCGGTAGGTTTTAAGGAGTTGCCCGCGGAGAGGAGATGTGCAACTTGATATCTGGCTCACATCCTCGCCATTATTTATTAGTATTTTTGTACTTTGTGCGGGTTTTGTAATTTATTTTTTGGGAAAACAATCTCCTTTGCACGTGTGGAGAATCGAGCGTGGCCAATGAGGACCCTTGTCAGCTGGAAGAGAGATGCGAGCCGCCAAGTACCTTGTACGTCAGGGTGAAGTATGTTCAGCCAGAGCGGCATTATGGGAAGACCACGAAATGCCTTGCATTTGGGGTCAGGAACGTCATTGAGAAGTCTCTTTGGGAAGATTTTTTGAGAAGATCCTCGTACGCACGTGTCATTTGAGAGGCATTGTAGTTCATTGAAAAGGGTTCCTAAGGTTCATTGACAGAGCTTAGAGTGAAGAATCGTCGGGAATCATCAAGGGAGAGATGTGTGTGTGTGTTGGGAAGCCTCAAAGAGGCAAGCCATGGGGAATTCATGCAGAGGAGCTCCAGCGAGAAGCTACACAGTATGGGGCACCGTGGTGGCGAGATGTTTTCTCCCTTGCCGGGTACGCAGGAGGTCGTGAGTTCGATCCCAACCCTGGCGCCTTAGCATTTTCTCCCCTGGGGTCGCGTGGATCTTTCTCCGGTTTTCCCCCTCTACGTTTAGGAACGTGCGTTTTAGAGTATTTCGCTGAGAAATTTCCACGTTTAACGCCGCTTCATAGAGCGATCATTTGTGGACAGGTCTTGTCTGAAAAAGAGCTATATAGTTCAGTGGGCCTTATCTGGTAAAATAAAAAAAATCGTTTTAGTTTTTTATAGATGTTTGAGACGCTGCGTGGATACGCTTCAATAAAAATCCTCGCCGAGTATTAATGCACAGGTTTTGTACAGGAGGGTCATACGTACTTACATTTTGTAGAGAAGGCTCTTTGGGAAGATTGAGACGTGCTTTGATCGTGTTCATTATTGCGAAGCTTCCGGAAGGTAAATATAACAAAGCCCCTAAACACTCCCGAGCGTCGTGACGTTCAGTCAATCATCAGATTAACTTGTATCCTTGATTAACGACCTCGTTCCCATGAGAGTTGGCATCTCATCCTGGGATTAGCTTTATGGAAGTATTTATTCATTCAAAGTCAAAGTGCCCATTGTGGCGACGCTCATCTTCGTTGGTATCCACGAGCCGATGGAAAGTGGAAGTTACCACCTTTTCCATGGTGGAGCCCAGTACCTCTACACAACGACCAGTGCCGAATTCCCACAAAGTTGTCCTGCACTCTGTTGAGGCCCTAGGATGCACGACGATGACGTCAACCCTCAACCAGGATCCAAACTCGCGGAAGCTTCCCGTCCGCAGGCCGCCGCTGGGCTGTTCGGTCACGGCGACACACACCGCCCCCCCCACCACCACGTCCCGTGAGCACGAATGGCGAAGTCGGCAACAACGGCCAGTTTCGATTAGAAGGCGCCAACGCGCACTGTCCGTCGTCGGCTCTCGGCGTGGAGGCGGCCACGGCGGAGGCACCGGCGGGGCGCCGTAGCCGTCGGCGGCTCTCGGGCGCGCACCGCAAAGCCACGCGGCCGCGGGGGCACGCACTCGCTGCGCGCGGGGGAGGGAACCCGCCTCGGCCTCCGCTCCCTCCCCTCCCGGCGCTGAGCTCATGTCAGGTGCGCACAGTTTATGGGCGCTTTTGAAGACCGCACCAATCCCCTACACGGTGAACCAAAAATAATAATAATGATGACGATGATGATCTAATGAAATGTGTATAAAGTGGCGTGCGAGTCTGGGTGGCGTGTTGGCGGGCTGCCGCGTGAGCGGTGCTGATTGGGTTGGGGGGTGGTGCTCACAGGGGCCGTGTGGGAAATCGAGCCTCTTAATGTCGGGTCACGGTGGGAGGCAGAGGAATACGGAGAAGGTGGGGAGCGGCGGCGGCGGTGTTGGTGGTGGCTTTTTATCTTTGTGGGAATGCGTGGAGGAGGGAATGGTGTAAGGATGTTATGATGGTCAGAGGGCCACTGATACTCTGTGCAGGCCATGTGTGTGCGTGCGTGGGTTATGTTACTTGAAGGCGAGGTGAAAGTGTGTCTTTATAAGTACTGATATTTAATACATGCGTGTATGTGGGGAGCGGAGGCACAGTGGTTAGCGCGCTGCGCTGCGAACCCGGCAACACGAGTTCGATTCCCGCTCACGTTCAACACCGGTGACGATTATTTGAACTGGTTCTGGGCCTCCCCTAGGTTGACTCGGCCTCAAATGAGTACTTGGTGCGTTGTGTAAACATCGCCACTGGGGAGACAAAGATGGTCTGGCATGGGTGTTGGCTTCCCACCTTTCATAGGTGCTTGCTAACAGCACTTGCCCTAATGGTCTGTTCAGGCTATACCGGGGGGGGGTCTTTATCTTTTGTGTGTATTCAGATTCTAGACAAAAATCTGGCGTAGGGCCTTAATGGAGTTTTTCGGGTGCAAGTGCTGTTAGTGGGCACCTATGAAGGTGAGCCCGGCACACGAGGGGGTGGGTGACCAGCACCCACGCTGGCAGATTATGGGAGGGAGAAGCATTTTGGTGACAGTGTTTGACTTGGGATCATAAGGTCACGAGTTTAAATACCGGTTCGGAATCGACTTAGTCCATCGCTATCATTATTATTATTTCTTTGAAGAAGCTAAAATAAAGAACCTTTGTTCTGAATCGGTCATCCCGTGGAGAGACTGGCACCCACCGCAGGAGTGTGGAATTACCGCCGCTGGCTCAGGACCGGCATCATCGATGGCGACGGGCCCCACGCTCAGTTTTTGGGTTAGATCGCGTAAATACAAACGTGTCATTAATCCCGCCACCACCCGATACACAGCCAAGTTGGTAAGGTTTGTCACGTAAACAAAACATGGCAATTCGTGGCTACTTAAGAACACCGGTGTGTTGGAGAGTAAATCCACCACAGTTACAATTCGAGTACCGAGACATTTCGCCAGTAATTACAACTAGCATCATCAGGCGACAGCCAGAGTTTTATGCGATCTGGGAAAATAGATTATCAAGCGTCCGCTCTGAGTTACAGCGATGACCGCATTAGAGGGAGAGCTGCGGGAGGACCACCAAGCACGCCCGGCGTGTCGGTGCCACGGCCCCCACGCGCGCCGTAATCGAGGAGAGCATCGTACTCTGCAGCCACGCTCCCCGCCCCCCCCCCCCCCCCCGGCGTGCGTGTTCTCAGCGGCGATCGGTCTCACCGCGATAAACGTCGCCCAGAAATGCGAGCGGCCAGACCTCTGGCCTGGATCGTGTTTTTTTTTTTGTCCTAATTTTAATTTCCAGGGGGCCCCACTTTGCCCGTATTATTACTATTATAATCGGGTTTTTTTTTTTGTTTGCACGATTTTGAACAAAGCTGACTTTTTTTTGCCATTTTTCCAGCCCCCCACCCCCCTTCTCCCCTCCTCCCCCTCCGCGCTGCGCCGGGGTAATAAGCGAGCGCCGGCTCGCGGGGACGCGGGAAGACCGCTCGCCGTCGTTCCCTTTGTAACCGGATCCGCGCGCGCTGCCCACAAGGGCGGCCGTGTGGTCGCGCGGCGCTCTGAGTGCGCCCCATTCAGAGCGCTTGGCCTGCCGGGGCACTTAATTTAATAGCGGCAACTTAATTAAAGGTTTGCCTTCGCAGGCCGCCCCATTAGCAGCGTCCGATCTAAGGAGAACATTCATGGAGGTGGCTGGGTGGCTTTGCTCGTGGGGGGGAGGGGTGAGGAGGAAGAGGTGGGGGGGGGTAGGGGCCGGGGTTACCTGGATGAGAGACTGGGGGGCGGCTGGCACGGCACCGAATTGGCGGATGTGGCGGCGCGCCCGCGGTTCAGCCCGGCGGCGCGTGGGGCTGCGCCTCGGGGCTCGTGCATCGAGAGGCGATGGTCTCAGTGCGGCCGGAGGTGATTGCTCGGTTTTGGTAGCGATGCGTCGTCGCTCGGAATGGATTCTTTACACTTGCGCAAATAACAGCGTGTAATAGGAACTATTTGTCACAATTTGTACACATTTTCCGCAAATTGTTACCTTGAGTCGCACGGAGCGAACAAAACTGTACAAAGGAGAGTCGGCGGCGACAAACGAGAAACGATGAAATCGCGATGGCACCAACGGGACGAACAATTATGCTTTCTTGAGTAAAACATTTTCTTGGGTAAAATTTTTTCTTGAGTAAAATTACTTCTTGATTAAAATTACTTCTTCGGATCGTGGCAGTGAATGGAATCGGTGAGCGGAGAAATCTCGCCATCGCCAGGGACGACAGCTTGTTTTATTGCAAGATAATTCGCATCTTTGTGGAGAATATAAGTCACAAAGTAAATGAGCAGACTTTACGACGGTATATCTGTCCCTCCACGTAAAAAATTGCGTTTTTTACACATCCCATCAGCAGCATTGGTTCAACCGGTTTTGACCGAAAGTGTCTCATCAGCAGTCAGCCTTCCTTGAACCAGTGCTGGTGAACTGCCAGATGTTTATAGGGAAGGAGCTATAATGTAGCTTTTGCCCCAGGGCTAAGATGACCAGCTAAGTACTTTTCTGTTTGTACACATTGACTGAGTTGGGCGAGTCGTTTGTCTCCTGAGCCGGGCACGTGTTTGTGTGTGCGTGTGCGTGTAACTGTGAGCACAGGTGTGTTAGTGTGTGTGTGTGTAACTGTGGGGAGCGGTAGTGTAGCGGTTAGCGTGCTGCGCTTTGCACCCGGTGACCCGGGTTCGATTCCTGCTCACGGCTAACACCGGTGACAATTATCTGAACCAGTCCTGGGCCTCCCCTAGGTCGACTCAGCCTCAAATGAGTACCTGGTGCGGTGTGTAGTAAACATCGCCACTGGGGAGACAAAGGCGGGCGGGCGTGGTGCTGGCCACCCACCCCCTCGTGTACCGTTGCGGCCTCCATAGGTGCTCGCTAACAGCACTTGCCCCTACAGTCTGTTAAGGCTATACGGGGGATCTTTGTGTAACTGTGAGCACAGGTGTGTTAGTGTGTGTGTGTGTAACTGTGTGGAGAGCAATGGTGCAGTGGTTAGCGCACTGCGCTACGAAACCAGCGGGCCTAAGGTTCCTGCTCACGACCAACATGGGTGACAAATATCTGAACCGGTCCTGGGCCTCCTCCCCCCTGGCCTCCCAAGTCTTAAATGAGCACCTGCAGTGTAAACGTTACCACTGGGAAGACAAAGATGGCTCGGCGTGGTTCCCGCCACCCACCCTCTCACGTGCCGTAGCGGCCTTCAAAGGTGCTGCCCGCTAACAGCACTAGCCCCAGCAGCAGCCTGCTAACAGGCTACGGTGGGTGATCTTTGTCCTCGCGTTCCACTGCGCCTGTTTTGGCTTCGCTTCGTACGTCCCCCCTCGCAGCCTCCTAATCGGGGGGGCCGAGGCGGCAGGAATCAAAGAGACGACGGACGTAGCGATGAGCTCAAACACGTGGCGCGGGTTGTGTTTTTTTTTTGTAACGAGATGGTAAAAAAAAAAGTATGTATAATTTTTTTTTATCACGTGTTTCTGCCCATTTTTAAAATCTCATTGAGTGTTGGAATATTGGCTCAGTTTTCTTGAAAAGCTTTGTGGGGCTTCAAGCGGACTGCTCGGAGGAATCCCACGCCTAGGGGAGGAGAACACTCGTACTGCTGTTCACGATTAGGCTGTCAGAAACAAAAAACATCTGCTTGCTGTACTCACCCATCCGATTTTTCACGTCAGTTATAATATTTGGTCAGATTTATATTCTCCTGTTTCATCCGGTTAGCGCTGCGGTTTGAGCGATTAGCTCACTTGTATGCATGTGTTGTCCTATGTTTATATATTTGTGTGTGTGTACGAATATGAGCTAGAACAGCACATGCCCCAACAGTCACTTTGTCTGTTCAGCAATCGCTGGTGTGTGTGAGTGTGGGGAGCTGTCGTGTAGCGGTTAGCGAGTTGCACTCGAAACCCACCGACCCGAGTTCGATTCCCGCTCACGGCCACCAACGCCAGTGGCGATTATCTGAACCGGTCCTGGGCCTCCCCTCGGTTGACTCAGCCTCAAATGAGTACCTGGTGTGGTGTGTAGTAAACATCGCCACTGGGGAGACAAAGGCGGCTGGGCGTGGTGCTGGCCACCCCACCCCCTCATTTACCGTGACTGCCTTCGTAAGTGCTCGCTAACAGCATTTGCCCCAACAGTCTGCTAATGCTATTTGGGCGATCTTTGCGTCTACGTTGTGCTCATGCCAGGCCTCGCTGGAGAACAAGAGAGGGCCGTCGTTCCACTCCACCAGGATCCGCTACTACGACAAGACGGTCACCTGCCGCAACTGTGACAAGCAAGGCCACCTCTCCAAAAACTGCCCGTCTGCCAGGGTGAGCAGCTCTCTCAGTCTACCGCCGGGCACACCGATGCTCAGCACCGACGCTTTGCATCGACACTGGGCATTGACGCTGACCACACCGACGTTCGGCACCGATGCTCGGCAGCGACGCTCGGCACACTGACGCTCGGTACCAACTCTGGGCCTACCGACGCTCGGCACACTGACGCTCGGTATTGACGATCGGCCCTAGTGCTGAGCCAGTGGGTGTTGAATCCTCCAATGATGTTGAGGACTCTATTGACCAGGCTGACTGTTTCGTTTAATCCACTCTGTTCAACCACCACCACACTGCAGGTCACAACAACAACTCATCCTCACACTCACTCACTCACCCACTCACTCACCCACTCACTCACCCACTCACTCACTCACCCACTCACTACTCACCCACTCACCCACTCACCCACCCACTCACCCACCCACTCACTCACTCACTCATCCACTCACTCACTCACTCACCCACCCACTCACTCACCCACCCACTCACCCACTCACTCACCCACTCACCCACTCACTCACCCACTCACTCACCCACTCACCCACTCATCCACTCACTCACCCACTCACTCACTCATCCACTGACCCACTCACTCATCCACTGACCCACTCACTCATCCACTGACCCACCACACTGGAGGTCACAACGCTTCTCTTTCTGCTTCTTTCCTCGCACTGCTCCACTTTGAAATTCCCTTCCATGGTCTATTTTCTAAAGTTATTAGTATCATTACCTTGATCAATTAAGTGTTTTAACAGTATGTTTTTTGTCTTAGAATATTGCTTCTGTTGATGGGGTTGGTGGGGGGGGGTGGTAGCGGTGAGATCTTGTCGCGATGTTATTGTTCGTGCTGAATATTTAATTATCCTTTATTCACGTTGTGATTCAGAACCAGTTGTTCGCGCAGTGTTCGTTTTTGCTCGGAGAGTTTTATCCCCAGGTCTCCGCTGCGAGTGAGCTCTCTGTCTCGGTGGACTTTCCCCAAGTTTTGGTTCATTCGTTGACCAGAACCAAGCCGTGCACCCAGTCGGAGTCATGTTGCCTGCAACGTCGTCGGCTTCTCTTTAATTATTGTGTTAACGTTCACGGGTCGTTTGAGCTTCTCCCCACTCGAGCAGCACGAGTCATCGGCAGGCTTGAACCAGCGGTGGAAATTCCACATTCATGTGGTTGTGGCGACAGGTTTATCCTCACGAGGACCACTCGTGACTCATCAACCCTGGAGAAACTGATTGGGTTGTTTCCTCCCCCCGGGCGCGACTTTCCCACTGTCAATTCATTGCTCAGCTACAGTGCTGCCTGGCCAAACTCTCAACAGTGATATTGGTTGTGGCAGCATTGGCAATTCCACATTACTGTGGACGGTGCCGGTCAGGTCTTGCTCGTGCTTGAATCATCCTTGAACAGCTTTAAAAAAAAAAAAACACGTAAAGGCCGCAGTCTCTGGCCTGCAGCGAACAGATCTTTTCAGGGAAATAAAACTGAGATGGGTAATAATAATACTGCTAGTGAGAGAAGAACACCCAACTATAGAACATGGTACTTAAACTAAATAACCCCTTACACAAGATCTGCGGGCCGGGTGATGGAAGGCAGCACTGTCGGCAGAAAGGTTAGAAGCGCGTACTAAAAATTAATGGTGTAGAAAGCGCTCCCGAACAACACAAACAACTTGGCCCATATGTCAGCCGTATTTTAACAAAAAAAAAGCGCCCAAAAAAATTTCTAGGGAAATGGGCCCGATTTTAACTGGCTAAGTGCGTCTGCTTAAAATGTTAAGCGCTTCCCCCCACAGCGTTTTGTCACGGGCGCCAAACGACAAAAGGCAAACGTCTCCGTCGCGGCACAGACGCCGCGTTCCTCGCGACGCGAGTTTCATCCCCAGACATCCACGACGCCAGTGGCAGGTGCTGTCTGAATCTCGGTCTCGGGCTCCCCCTCCCCCAGGTCGACTCGGGGTTAAACGAGTACCCGGTGAGGCGGTTTGGTCAGCGTCTCGTCGGGACTGGGAAGACAAAGGCGGCCGAGTGCCGGGCGTCGGTACCGGAACACTCCTTCCGCTTTGCGTGCAGTGCGGCACGTGATAGGCGCTCGCAAACAGAACCTTGCACGGTTTGGTTTAGGAAATGCGTAATCATCTCATTGTCCTAACCGCTATTCGAACGCATTGCTGTTAAATGTTGAAGCGATATGGGTAATACATTGAGGTCGTTCCGTACAGCAGTTAAACGTGAATGGAGACAATGCTTAAATGTGGGGTTCTGGCTAGGGCCATCCTTGCACATGCTTTTTATGAAGTATGCCCCAGGGTCATCAAAGTTCATAGAATGTTACGAGTTATGCTCTTAGCAGTCATCACCTCTGGGCACTCAGGTGGCGAAGCTCATGTCTCTACGTGTTGCATGTAGGAGCCTGTGAGTGCACCGCGGCTCAAAGTCAAAGCGTCCGCCTGGCTCAAACGAGCCCTCAATTGCTCATTCCTCGAGTCGTGGTCACTCTTGTCTACGAGGCAACCGCCGGTGACTCCTCCCGGCAGAGGGATGCGCATGACTCATGGTGATGATGACGGACCTGGCCAACCAGCGACCGGGATTTGAACTTGCGACCTTCCGCTCGCGAGTCGAGTGACCGTGGCGCCCCCCCCCCCACCTCCCCCCCCCCCCACTGCCACGTGCGGCGCGACGTCGGTTCGCACTTCAGTTCTCGCGCCCAAACAAAACTTTTTCCGCGGCATTTTGCAATTTCAGCTCGACCACCCCCACCCCTCCCTCCCCCAACGCGGTAAATCCCTCGTGGGCCCCCCCCCCCCCACACGGCTCGCCGGCCGGCACCGCCACCCCGGGCGCGCACCTCCACAAATGTGGCTGCCAGCCGCAGATGAGGACAAATCTTTCTCCCGGCGAACGAGACGCGAAGGGTTACGGCAAAACTGCGAGCGAGCGGGCCGGCGTGTGCGCGCGTGCGTGCGTTTGGGGGGGGGGGGTAGGGCCTAGGCAGGGGCTCGCGAGGCGTGCGAACTTTAGCGGAACGGCAAGGCGAGCCATTGCACCCCATTCTTATTTTTTATTTTCTCCTCTCTCCCTTTCCTTCTTTCTTTCTTTCTTCCCCCCCCCTCCACTCTCACCCCCCGCTCCCCGCCCCCCTCGCCGTCGCTTATGTTTTAGGAGGCGCGGGGACCTGTCACGCCGGTGATGGATCGTTATGGAGCCTTGCAATTTGCGCGGAGATTTAGACGAGGCTGGCCCCTCTCCCCCGCCAAGGCGCAAACTTTTTTTTCCCTCCCTCCCCCCCTGCTCTTGACGCGGGCAGCCCTGCGCGCGGTATGAAAATCGGCGCCGAGCAGGTTAAATGTGCCCGTTTATGAGGCAGAACCGGAGTACAACGGCAGAAATGAGGCTGTTAACATTTCAAGGCGGCCGGCAAGATAAATGAAACGCATAGGCAAATCGCCGAGTTTGGGATGATGCCTTCGGCTTTCGTTTTTTTTCTTCTTCCCCCCCCCCCCCCCCTTTCACGCTTACGCACGCGCTCGGTATTATAACACGTGAAATTAAAAATCAGCCAGCTCTGAAACAGCCGCCGTTTAAATGTGCTACGTTGCCGCGGGCCCGCGAACTTCGCCACCGTCAATGGCTGCCTTCGCTCGCCACTCTTTCTCCCTCTTTGTTTTACGGCCTATCGCAGCCTTCGCAAACACGCTTGGCGTGCCGTGCCCCCCCCTCCCCCGAAGCCGGCCACCCCCCTCCTCCCTCGGCCCCCCCCCTCCTCCCTCGGCCCCCCACCCACCTCTTGCGTGCGTTTGGCTCCGTACGGGCGCCCCCCCCCCCCCCCTTTCTACCACCACGAAGTAGCGGTTCGGCGAGGGACGGAAATCGCCTGCATTTGACACGGCTTGGCGACCGGCGATCGCCGCCGTAGAGGGCTTTTAATTAAAGCGACCAGTGTCCGCGATTGAGAGCGGCACGTTAATTGATTTAGATGGAATTGGCGACGAGGATTTTCCTCCGGTGGAGGTGTATTAATTTTAATGTAGCTGTATTAATTGGGGGACATCGTTTAAAGCGAGCACCGTTCACTTTATTGATGTCTTTCAAAGTGACCAGCGTTCGACTTGAGAGGTCCAGTGTGTTTGCTCTACGTACGGATGTGGCCGCTCTTGGGATTCCCATAGCGGTATTGTTATGAACTAGACTCCCATTCACTTTCAGAGAGCTCTGTAGATGCAGATGCAGCCTATTAAAGTGGCTATCATTGCCTTTAGTAGAGCTCAAATAAATGCACCTGTATTTCAAAGAGGCCTATCAAAGTATCTGTAATTCACTTTCGTATGTTAATATATGGTTACAATTCACTTATGTAGAGGTCTTTTAGTTCAAGTGACTCTCACATTCAAACGGCCATCATCAAGTAAAGATATGGACCGGTTTCAACTTCACTGAGCCTCATCGGCAAAGGGGTTTCCACCTAAACCGATGCTCTACTCGATATCGGAAGGGCAAGAGCTCGAATCCCCATCGGGATTCAATTATCCCTGTCATCGTTGTCGCTCCGGGGTGCATGGGATGAGCAGCAACCACATTGTGGAAAGCCTCCGAGCCTGCCAGCGGAGAAGATCACCGCCCAACACTTGCGTCGGGCTCTTGTTGTTGTTTGACTTGCATCCCATTGGGATTTTTGCACACAGCGTTGATGTGCGGTGCTTTTTCTGGAAGACTTTGCTGTTTTTTCCTGTGTTTTTCTCTTGCGCGTAGTCACTTTAAGATGTTTCTTGTTCATGTTTTTGTTTGTTGCCGTTGCACCCGAGTCAAGGGCCGCATGGCTCACAGGGCTATACCTAATAACTGAAAACTGAAATGAAAATGACGACGCGGAAGCTCTCTGATAACGTTTGCAGGAATCTTGTACAGGATTCGGATTCCCCCGTCTCTTGTCGGCCTCCGGAGTCGCCCGGTGCTAGGTACACTCACCCTGAGCGTGTCAACCCTGCCCCTCGCAGAAGTTGCCGACCTGCGGGGTTTGTGGGACCAAGGGCCACGTGGCGAACGTCTGCCCCTTCCGGCTGTGCCCCAACTGCCACCGGCCAGGCCACGTCCTCTCCGACTGCATGGAGAAGCCGGGGCACTACAAGCAGTGCCACCGCTGCTGCATGACGGGACACTACGCCGACGTGAGTGGTAGCGTCGCACGCTCGCACACGCTCGCTCTCTCATACAACAACAACAACAACCGCCATTCACTACAAGTGGCGGTGACGTCACCACGACGCTTGTGCCAGGCTATGTGCATTTTAACGTGAAGCGTCGAGCGCCCGCTGGCAGGAGGTCACGGGACAGACCCGGGTGCCGTGGGTTGACTGACCGAGCTGATTGGCAGTGGCACCACCTGTGCCCCCTACTGTGCCATCTTGCTGTGTTTTAGCCACCTGGTGCTCCGCTCGTTGTTGTGAGCTAATATACACACACACATACACTCATATGAACCAATACGTACATACACCCATGCACACACATAAACACACACTGACACAAATATGCTCTGACACCGCAGCTGTTAATAGCCAGGCTGAGTGAGTACCTGCTTACGAAGGTTAATGGGGATTGATTCCATAACACATTGGCCTACAAGGTGGCCTCGGACTACTGGTGTTGCCGGATTACGTCTTGATACCCCTACTTAGACGAAAGAAATGTAGCATGCTGGGGGGGGGGGGGGGGGGGGTTATTGCCACCCGTGCCGACACGACGCCGTAAACCTTGGAACGGCGCACGAGCGACTGACGACGAGGTGAAGGCTTGGGGGGAGGAAGGTGCTTCGGGTGTGAACTCTCCGTCGCGAAGCACCGTGGAAGACAATCTTCGTGAGTGCCCACCGGGCGAGCGCTGCTGGTACAGAGCGCTTGACTCGCAATCGGAATGTATCGTGAATGTAAATCGCCGTACAGGGTTTCGCCTCTGGGCCCACCGTCCCTTTGGAGTTTTATCAAATATTTGGAAAAAACGTCGTTATCGGGTACTGCATAGGGAACAGTCCGCTGCCATAGCAATGCCATCACCGGATCGGGGTCGCTGATGTATTGTACCGCCCCGTGCTTGTTTAGCTCTGCATATCCGCACGTACGCTATCGTACCGTACGCAGGCAAGCGTGCTAATCGGAGGTTTCGGGGGAAGGACGACAAACTGAATACAAAAATTCTAGATTTGAAGCTTTCGTGACTGCAAGGAATCATATTCTTAGGTTTTTTTTCGGTAAAGTCACGTAGGTAAAACATCAAAATTAATGAAAATAAAATAAAACAAAACAATTTTCATTAATTTTGATGTTTTACCTACGTGACTTTACCGAAAAAACCTAAGAATATGAATACAAAAAGCAGTTCTGAAGAAAGTTGGTTTCAATCTCGATATAAAAGCGCGAAACTCCGGTGGCTTTTTTGTTGTTGGAGCAAGGCCGCCCAAGCGCATCTATCGGTGTGCACTGTTGCCATTGATTGCAATGACAGATGTAAGCAATGGCTGTGATGTCTGTACTTGCTGTTCATTTCCCCCCACGTTTTCCTGATTGTGCACCGATTCGCGAGACGAATAATCCATCCAGATTTCTCGCAGAGGGGGGTGAAACCCTTCGTGTTAGAGAACGGCCCACAGAAGCGGACATCACAGAGCTACCGCTGAGATCTCTTCTGTTGACCTCTTTCTGTACACGGGCGGGGGGGGGCGGGGGCTGCGTTTTCCCCACCCGGTCTGCACACAGGAGTAATGTTTGTCGCGCGACAATCAAACCGATGTTTTTAATTCTCACAGCTGGAGTTTAACCAAATTAAGTGCAGAACCAGATTTAATGTGATTATCTTTTTTTGCGCAGTCATTGGTGACGGGGGGGGGGGGGGGCGGCCGAGAGACCATGAGGCATAGCTTAAGCGATCCACCACTGGAGCGCGACGTTGTGATGCTCGACGCGACCTGCCGTTGCGATCTCCTCCGTCGGCCCAGCATTCCTGTGCCGATAGCACGGTTCCCCACTACACTTTTATTTGTTTCTTCCAACAAATGCCGCTTTCTTCAACAACAAAAACAAATGTGTGCCATTAAGGAGCACTTGCAAACACTCATTAAGGGTGTTAGCCAGACATCCCAATGCAGGCCACTCCTAAAAAGTGATGCTGTCCTGGGTAAGTAATTGTTGCTATTATTATTGGCTTTTAAAATCAAGTGACCGAAGTCAAGAGGTCATCATGGCCAATGCCGTTGATGCCACCACTCCTGTCCATCGTGCCGCGGTTTGTGGGAAATCTGACACCCGGCCGTCAGGGTCCGCTGGTACAGTGTCCCACCAAGTGGCTTTTGGACTTCCCTTCCAGCAAACGTACACGACCAAGATTAAAATGCCTACCTTCTGAGATGATGACGACGATGTTGATGCATGAGAAAGGAGAGACAGTGCCCAAGTGGTAAATTCCATCCAATCGGAGACGGCCGTGGCCACGACGTGACTGGCAGCGGCGCACAGACCACGGCGTGCCGATGCCCGCGGCTGTAATGAAGGGAACAGTTTAGTTCTTGGGAGATGGGAAGTTGCGCCAACTTTCGTCAAAGTAAAGTAGATTTTTTTTTTCCTCCTTAACGGAACCCAGCGTGCGAGAGTGACGCTCAGGTGCGATAGCGCATGCCCCTTCGTCCGTACTCGCACGACGAGACGAGACGAGAGAGCGAGCGCGCGCGAGATGCCCGCCCGCATTTGCATGCGCGCCGTGATTGATTACGGGGAATTTATATTCATGGTCGCGTCCGAGAGAGCGCGCGGCTAATTTGTGTACATCTGAAAGTAAAAAGTGAATTTAGCGGCGGCAGCAGCAGCAGCGGCGGCGCAGCCGCCGGTTCGCACCGCAGCGCTGTGCGGTGCGGCAGGCCCCGGCACTGGCGAGCGTTAAGCGGCGCTCGCCAGCGATAAAAATGATTAAAGGAGCGGGGAAGGACGCTGAGGTGTGGACGGGGGGGGGGGGGTGAGGCTGGCAGCAGGAGGAAGATGGTGGAGAAATTCTCCGCGCGGAGATTCTGGACTATAAAGTGGGGGGGGAGGCGGCACGGTGTGGGGGGGGGGGGGTGGTTGTTTGCCGCGTGCCAGAATGGCTGCAAACGTGGAGACGGATCGGAATTAAGGGGAGAGAATTTTTAAGAGCCGGTTTGAAGATAGATGCTTTGCTCGTGGCCAAGTTGATTTGAACAGCAAAAGAAAAAAAAAACACCACTTGAATGATTGTTCAGATATCCCCAAGCCAAACACTTCAGGAGAGTCTGAATAAGTATTTTTGAGTAAGGAAAACAAATCGTCGTCCTCTTTTTTTCTAAATCCCGAGCATGGCACGTGAGATCCACGTTTGTTGTTTAGGCATTAATCTCTTTGTGCCCCGTTTTATTTTGCATTTTCACTGTTTGTAGTTTTTTTTTTTGTCAGGGGCAATCGTTTTTGTGATCCACATACAGGTAGGACTCCGTTGACGTCTGGGGATATATAATAATGTCATGATTTCCAATAGATAAATACAATTTGAAGACTAAAAAGGACACTTTCAAAAAATCTATAATTGGGCACACGGATAAAATGCAACTTCATATAATAAAAAAATTCCTATCGTAAACAGACTTGTGCTTTAGGCTTCATCCAGGAAACACTTTCACAAATGTTGAGGATTCAGTAACGAAATGAAACTCCAATGCTAAAGAATACATCGGAGAGCAGTGACAAGGACGACCTCTTCCTGTGAATGTCTCACAAAGTAAGTACAAAGACAATGAAAAACCACAGTGGTATTAAATCAACAGAACTGGGAAAGAAAAAAAACGAAATTCCTCTCTCTCTGAATTCCAGGATGTAAATTGAATAAATGAAGTCAACGTGTGTTTGCTTCTGGCTTACCTCTCAGCCACTCGACGTTACAGACACCTGAACAGATGCTTCAATTTTAATAAATGCTTAAGAAAGGGGAAAAAAAGCGGCAGTGCTTTAGAATCGTGTGCCATTAATTGCGCCGGATTTGCATACATCGGGAATTGCTCATTAATGCCAGTGGAGATGGCTCCGAGAGAGAGAGAGACGTGGAGTGAGTGAGAGCGAGAGCGTGAGTGAGAGCGTGCGCAAGAGTGTGGGCGGGAGTGCGAGTCAGTGTCCGCCAGAGTGCCTGTGAGTGTGAGCGAGTGTGCGTGAGTGAGAGTGCGAGTCAGTGTGCGCCAGAGTGCCTGTGAGTGTGAGCGAGTGTGCGTGAGTGAGAGTGCGAGTCAGTGTGCAAGAGAGTGCCTGTGAGTGTGAGCGAGTGTGCGTGAGTGAGAGTGCGAGTCAGTGTGCAAGAGAGTGCCTGTGAGTGTGAGCGAGTGTGCGTGAGTGAGAGTGCGAGTCAGTGTGCGCCAGAGTGCCTGTGAGTGTGAGCGAGTGTGCGTGAGTGAGAGTGCGAGTCAGTGTCCGCCAGAGTGCCTGTGAGTGTGAGCGAGTGTGCGTGAGTGAGAGTGCGAGTCAGTGTGCGCCAGAGTGCCTGTGAGTGTGAGCGAGTGTGCGTGAGTGAGAGTGCGAGTCAGTGTCCGCCAGAGTGCCTGTGAGTGTGAGCGAGTGTGCGTGAGTGAGAGTGCGAGTCAGTGTGCGCCAGAGTGCCTGTGAGTGCGAGCGAGTGTGCGTGAGTGAGAGTGCGAGTCAGTGTGCAAGAGAGTGCCTGTGAGTGTGAGCGAGTGTGCGAGTCAGTGTCCGCCAGAGTGCCTGTGAGTGTGAGCGAGTGTGCGTGAGTGAGAGTGCGAGTCAGTGTGCGCCAGAGTGCCTGTGAGTGTGAGCGAGTGTGCGTGAGTGAGAGTGCGAGTCAGTGTCCGCCAGAGTGCCTGTGAGTGTGAGCGAGTGTGCGTGAGTGAGAGTGCGAGTCAGTGTGCGCCAGAGTGCCTGTGAGTGCGAGCGAGTGTGCGTGAGTGAGAGTGCGAGTCAGTGTGCAAGAGAGTGCCTGTGAGTGTGAGCGAGTGTGCGAGTCAGTGTCCGCCAGAGTGCCTGTGAGTGTGAGCGAGTGTGCGTGAGTGAGAGTGCGAGTCAGTGTGCGCCAGAGTGCCTGTGAGTGTGAGCGAGTGTGCGTGAGTGAGAGTGCGAGTCAGTGTCCGCCAGAGTGCCTGTGAGTGTGAGCGAGTGTGCGTGAGTGAGAGTGCGAGTCAGTGTGCGCCAGAGTGCCTGTGAGTGCGAGCGAGTGTGCGTGAGTGAGAGTGCGAGTCAGTGTGCGCCAGAGTGCCTGTGAGTGTGAGCGAGTGTGCGAGTCAGTGTCCGCCAGAGTGCCTGTGAGTGTGAGCGAGTGTGCGTGAGTGAGAGTGCGAGTCAGTGTGCGCCAGAGTGCCTGTGAGTGTGAGCGAGTGTGCGTGAGTGAGAGTGCGAGTCAGTGTGCGCCAGAGTGCCTGTGAGTGCGAGCGAGTGTGCGTGAGTGAGAGTGCGAGTCAGTGTGCGCCAGAGTGCCTGTGAGTGTGAGCGAGTGTGCGAGTCAGTGTCCGCCAGAGTGCCTGTGAGTGTGAGCGAGTGTGCGTGAGTGAGAGTGCGAGTCAGTGTGCGCCAGAGTGCCTGTGAGTGCGAGCGAGTGTGCGTGAGTGAGAGTGCGAGTCAGTGTGCGCCAGAGTGCCTGTGAGTGTGAGCGAGTGTGCGTGAGTGAGAGTGCGAGTCAGTGTGCACGAGAGTGAGAGTGCGAGTAAGAGAGTGTGCGTGAGGATGAGCACATTTCTTTCCCCTCCACCCCAGCTTTGAAAATGATTTTTTTTAATGCAAATTTCTTTAACGACCATTAAGCAATAGGAAACACACAATCGTGCTAGGTGGGGGATCTCATTTTCATCTTCCTAATTCGCTCTTTTTTTCCCCCACCACTCTTACTCGTTTTTTTAATGCGCCTTATTTGCCCACAGTAAGGCAGGCAGAGCCATTACCGGCGGCCCCTATCAGCCGCCGGAATGGTTTAGAAAAGCATTCAGCCTCGCGATGCCTTCCTTTTACTGATCATTTAAACGCCGCATTAAACCCGCGCTTTCCGAGACTGATAATTATTTTAATGTAATGAAAATATTATGGAAATGAATATTGTAAGATCTGCGGCTTGGTGCTGGCTGTGGTGGGGATTTTTTTTTCTTTCTTTCTCCCCCCCCCGAAGCACGCGGGGGAGTTTTGTTGTTGTTGGCGCGTAATATCTGGGCCCGCAATGCCGTTCGCGCTACTAATTGTCCATCCCACTATTCCAACCGCGTACCGCGTGCCGCGACGGCCACGGAAACGGCGGCATCTTTTGTGTTTTTGTTGCCGCGACGCTTTTGGTTTTGTCGACGCGAGTCGTGGGAAGCCTCGGTCGTTTAGTTTGCTCCTCGGGAAAGAAGAAAGAAAAAAATCACGCGCGACCTTAACGCGCGACGAATGCGTTGATTAGCAGACGCAACGTGCGTCTTTATCGCTGAATACGCGGAGGGAAGCAGTAGACCCGTGAGCATCGTGGGACGACGCGACAGTGTGCGACAACTGTTCCACTTGGTAAACGAACCACCCGCTGACGCTCGGGTTATTATTATTATGACTACCACTACGCCTGCTTTACGCAGGAGGGTCCTGCCAAATATTTTCATTAGGAGGCAATGTTGCTGCTGTGTGCAATCCCGATCGATTGAGTCAATTTCATGTTTGATTTTGTTCTTGCAACGGGACACTTGAGAGAGAGCTTACAAACTCCGCGCGGAACGGTGTGCCCGGGTTGGGAATAGAACCCAGGTGCTTCTGTCCGTGAGGCATGAGTTGTTACCACTGTGCCTGCCCTGAGCGTTGGGTGGGATTGGGATCTTTCACATCACGTGGCCCTTCGCTCACGTTGGGGGTAGAGGGTGGTGGGGGTTGGCCGTGGGAGGTGATGGGGGGGGGGTGATGGCAGAGAGACCTTGATCCCCGCCATGAACATGTGGACATTCAAGCATGGGCTCTGGGACGCCAGTGGAGCTGAGTGCCGTTGCATGCCGGTCCCGATGTTGTGCAGAGCGGCGACGCAGCGCGGTGAACCTGCTGACCGGCGTTTGATTCCCGGCCACGGCCAACGTCAGCGGTGAGTTGATATCTCATCCAGTCGGAGGCCTCCTGCCCTTGGTCAATCCGCTGTTGGATGAAGGTCCCCGCCCCTTATCGGTCAGGGGGGGGTTGTTGGACCATACTTCACTGTGCTGGTCAGTGTGGGGTGGTAAAGTGGGGGAGGGGAGGGGAAGGGGGTGCAGTGACAGTTCAGACATCACTGACGACTGGTAGCCACCGCCGCGAATCGAACTGCATTGCTTTGTTCATCGTGCCGTGCGCGAACCACTGGACGTAGACTCCGAGGGAAAGTACCGGGAGCAATTAGCACACACGCACCAACGCACCCACGCACGCAAGTATTAACCAAGCAAAGGTGTCTCCCTGCTTATACGCGAATGGACCTTCACTTGTCTCCATTATATGGCCCTTAGCTCATGGCGGAATTTCCACGTTTCTATGTCTCCACGTGGCTCAAGCGCTGTAGGCTTCCAACAAAGTAGAACAGATTTTATTGACCCTGGAGTTATGATTATGATGACTGATTGAGTCAATCTTCAACCAGGAATTTAACTCGCAACCTCGCAGCCGTGAGTTTCGAGTGCTCTGACCACTCACAATCCAGAAATGAAATTGAATCCGTTTACCTGTGCACTCCCACTCATATTGTAGATAATATGGGCCCCATAATAGGAATGTGAAATTTTTCACGACTGTCTCAGGACCACCTACGTAAATAAGAGCGGCCCAATGCTGGTTTGAGGAGGGGGGGTGGGAGAGGCATTCTGACATTTACAAAGAGACAAAGATCTCCCCCTATAGCCTCAACAGACTGTTGGGGCAAGCGCTGTTAGCGAGCACCTATGAAGGCCAGCACGGCACACGAGGGGGTGGGTGGCCAACACCACGCCCTGCCGCCTTTGTCTCCCCAGTGGCGATGTTTACACATCGCACCAGGTGCTCATTTGAGGCTGAGTCGACTTAGTGGGGGCCCAGGATTGGTTCAGAGATGATCGTCGCCGGTGGTGGCCGTGACCGTGAATCGCACTCGGGTCGCCGGGTCCGTAGCGCAGCCCGATAACCGCTACACTACCGCTCCCCCACATACAGACACGCGCACACGCACAGACGATATTCCCTCGACTTTCTCCGTGTAGCCGCACAGTGAAAGGTCACCCTCGTGGAGTTTGCCTCTCTCTCGGGCGCCGGCCATGTTTGTGCTCGGCCGCGCTGGGGCGTTGGGGCCGGCGCTGTGAGACGGTGCTCAGAGAGAGAAGGGGGGGGGGGCGGGTAATTTCACAGCCGAAATAACGAAACTGCAGGGATTAAAATCGCTGGCCGCGCGCCAGACAATTTGAGTCGGAGGCTCCAGATTTTGTTGTCGCGGCTTGCTGTGCAATCCCCAATGCTCGTTAAGCGGAGAGCACCCAGAAACCATTACGGCGGGCCTGGCACAGATGGTGAGTGCGCGGTGGAAATGGGGGAGCACATCACGTAGCAATAAACACATTCACGCCGCATTGAGCGCTAGTGAGCGCCACCGTTTTTAGCCGATAGATTATCGCCGCAGTTTAAAACAACATACAAGCAAGCTGCGATGAGGCGATATCTACATTTTTTTTGCTCTTCCCCATAATGCGAGCCGCATCGTCCCGTGCCGGGGTTAGTTATGAGTTGGCACGGGCGTGGGGGTGTGTGCGGAGGGGGTTCTGGGGGTGGCGATGGCCTACGGGGGGGGGGGGGGGGGTAACGGTGCTTTGTGATCATTCGTAATCGAATTGGGTCACTCCTTGATTTACGTGCCACTTCGCGAAGCGACGTCGTCTTTGCCGCTGGCTTTTTGACCACGTTTGGCACATTTTTTTTTACAAAAAATTTAACGGACGACAAATATTCCCAAAATGTTAAACCTTTAAATTTCCGCCCTGCATAGGAATTCACACCACTCAACGATTAGGTTTTAGCGTGAAGGATGTGCGGGGTAACTGTCCGCCATATGCATTTTAAGCACCAACTTCTGATGAATTCCACCGGGCCGGCTCAAATCTGTCGCAATTCTGCCACTCTCTCACTCTCTTCCATTCTTCTCTCGCTCTCTTGCCGTGGTCTTTCTGTCTCTGCAGTGCGCCCTTTCTCTTTCCCCCCCCCCCACCCCTTTTTTAACACCTCATTCTCCACCGCTTGATGTCTGGCCAGGGATTTGGTAGCTAACGTATCGCCGGGCCTTGAAATGGAATTTGTTTAGTCATTAACCACAAGCCAATTTTACTCCTATTTCTTTAACGACGTCCTAATGTGCGTCAAACCCCCACTAACTGGAAACTGGGGAGTGCTCTGAAGGTCAATTTCATCTGCATGCTCCTTCAAGCGCTTCGTCAATAGATTGCCACGCTAATGTTTCCCGGGAGCCATTAATAAAGCGGCAGGCCGAGCTGACAGGCCGTCTAGCTGTGCCGCCGCTGCAGCCCAAATTTCCCGCTGTGTCACTCCGTAATGGCTTGAGTAAAAGCCCGCCCACACACACGCGCGCGCGCTCGCGCTCACGCACGCGCGCGGGGGGGGGGGCAGAGAAAAAAAACATAAAGTAAAATAAGTCAAGGCTGGGACGTGCAAATTGACGGCCGCGCACCGATATAAATTCCTCTGACCGCGTTATCGGGCTAATCGCGCTCGTTACACGTTTTGTTTCCCCGGGCTGGCTGCGGCCTCGTGCGCGGATAGTTTCTGAATTTTCCAGGGAGCAATTTTGACCGTTGTCAGCGCGGCGTTAAGTCTAATTGGAAATTTGAATTTTGCTGAGGCTTGAAATGGTTTCCTGGCCCTGCCCGCTGTAGATATCTTTCATGATCAACCGTTTGTCAAAGTGCGTTATTACAGAGGGATTTTAAGACAAATCGCCCTCGTAGTAAGCAACGCCTCTGCTTTCCCAAAGACCAAACGCCCGCTATTTTTCTTTTCTCCATTCGCTCGGTTTGGCACAACTAGTCATCAAATTTTAATTTTGTTTTTTAAAGCAGGTCCGGGCGTGTTCTGCGTGTTACAGATAAACCTCTTGGTGCGATTCCAACAAGTAAAATTCATAGCTTTTCCATACCACCAACTGCAGAGGTTTTCCATCCCACTGAATTCAATTTATCTGTGTTTAGAAGACTTGTAACTGCTTAGGAGAATTACTCACATATTCTAAATATTCCGAGACACTTTTCCTTGAAATATAGTTAGGGCTTTTATATATATATTTTTTTATTGTTGTGTGGTTTGTGTGTGTGTGTGTGTTTTTAATACATTAAACATTGTGAAGGACAGAGATTTGTTTCGAAAATGTCACCATTTATTTTGTTCGTAACTACGCGTGTTAAATGTGTTTCCTCCGTGCGCGCGCGACCGTGCCGTGCGTTCGAAACCCGACGGCGGGAGAGGAGAAGTCGGCTTGTTTTCCGCGGTACGTTTGGCGTCACCGTGCTCCAATTAGTCACGCCTTGTTAATGCATTGGTAAAAATTTGGCAGAAACACACGGGAATTAAGATTGCGCTGCATGGAGCTAAAAAAACACAGTGAAGATCCACGCAGGGCGAGTGAATATTTTCACCCAACACGGCTTCACTTGTGCCGCTGTTGTTTTTCGAACACCCCCCCCCCCCCGTCAACCACAATATTGACGTGCGCGTTAGCCGTCACCGTCGTGATCGCCGTCCGACATCTGTCCACTGCTGGATGAACGCCTCTCCAAATCGCGATCCTGCGATTTAATAATCCACCCGGCACCTGCACACAAACTGAATCCATCGCTCCATCTCCTCGGTGGATGTTCTCTCGGACACGTTCTGTTCTTTGGCTGCCACTCTGTCGTTATCCTTGACCGTCATTTGTCCTCCCTCATAGCCGCGACGCGTCCTGCCCCTGAGCCCACTTACTTGGTCACGGTATGGATGTTGCCATTCACCTGCTTATTGTGCCTTCCCCGATTGTTGTTGCGACTTCCAGGATCTTGCTAAATATGCGGTTGTGAGAAGTTTTCTTCACCTTACCGGTGAGCTAACGCGATGTTTACGTGGGCATTAAAACCCTCGTGAACCACACGACAGTTGGATTCGTTTGGCTGTTCCGGCGTGGTGGAGGGTCTTGACGACACTAATTTCGTCAGATCATTACGTGGCCTAACTGAAAAAGCTCAGTGGGATTTACCTGCTAAAATAAAATAGTTTTGCCCCTCCAACCCCCCCCCCCCCTTGGTGTTCGTGTTTTAGATAAAGTTCAATCCGGTTCTGCGTTGCGGTAGGCTACGCTTGGTAATGACGTGCACGTCTCCGTCCTGCGTGAGTCTTTTCCCCCGAGTTTGATTCTGCTTGTGCTTCGGGCATCGTGCCAGCGCCTTGTTGTGTCGGGCACGAACTTGCAGTGTTTCCGCCTCGTGTGCCCAGTGCATGCGAGCGTCGTATCGCGTGGACGTGCCAGATTGATTGCTAACGCACAACATTGCCTTATATTGAATGCTGACACGCGATTGTCATGCGATATTAAATGCTGACATACCGTCTTGTCTGTATGCTAACGTGCCTGGGCCTATTCCACATTGCAGTAGGCTAACATAATATATCGTCGGGGCGATGCTGTCGTAACCCCGGGGTGGGCCGGCGCACGCCTGCGGTCCGGCCCCTTTGCGGGGGGCGGGGGGCGGGGGGCAGCATTCACCGATCGCGGAGATCTTTGAAATTCCCAAAACTCTAGGCGGCCCGGGTTGACCCGCAGACGGCAGCACAGCAAGTGGCTTCGCGGAACACCGACGACGCCGGTGCGCGCACGCGGTGATTCTTGCCGAACCCCCCACCACCCCTCTCGGCCCTCGAGTCGGAACTCGGCGGCGGTTCCCGCCCTCGTTGGGTTCCCTTTGGCCACGTGCTCTGCCCTGCGCCCTCTTGACCCGGGTCAATTTCCGTCGCTGCTGTTGCCGCCCGAGGGCCCTCGTGGCCGTGTTCCGGTCTCCCCGATTTACCCGTTAATCCCCCCTCATTTGGGATCTTAATCTGCTGGCCCGGTTCTCCGGGAGGGCGGGGGCGGCGGGATTTGGCCAAAGCTGTGTTTACCGGTACACAGACGCGCCCCACATCTCCCGTGCCTCACCCGGGCCGACCGCTCCCCCCCGCGGGCAGCCGCGCTTCCTGTGCCGCCACCCATCACAACAACTCCGCGGGTCCGCCTCGCGTCGCCGTGAACCGCACCTGGCCCCGTTCCCCGCCCCCCCCCCCGCCCCCCCGTACCTCCCACGCCACTTCCTTTCCCTGCCCCTCCGACGGCACGGTTAACTGACCCAGGGAAAATGCACCTTTGTTGTGTAGGTTGAGGTCAGCGTTCGGGGCAGCGGCGCTGGTCGGGGAAGAGGTGGAAATTACCTTTTTCATATTTCAAACTGCATTGTGGGAATTATTATTATTATTATTTTTATTGGAAACGTAAAAAAATCTCTTCTTCGATTGAGCACTGCCGAGCGGTGCTCGTTGCTGTTTGCGGTGGCCCCGAGACGGTCGTGGAAATTCCACATTCCTATGGTGTGGTCCAGTTCATGCAAAGGAACTGCATTGTTGGCTGCTCACAGAGTGGTACTGATGTGGTTTTGTCAACTCCCCAGAGATGATGGGCTAAATCTACACCAGACTGGGATTTTTTTACGTCATTGATTTATCCAGACAAGTCTCACTGAGTGTCACTGTTTTCAGGCGGGTCCAGTATTTGTAAATGAGCATTTTGCATGCGAGCGGAAATAGCAGTACCGGACCCGTATGTCGGCAACGCACTCAGGAGTTCCACACAGATGTGTTCACGTGCCTACTTGCTGTACCGCTGTCTCTCAGCCATCTCATAGGCCACAGTGGGGTTTGGAGCTTCTGCCTGAACCAGGGTTACAGGCGCACACCGCCCTCCGCCAGCGAATGGGAGAAACGTGCGGTTCGCCTCCGTTGAGCGAGAGAGACCGGAACAAAAACTCCATTGCGGAGGTCACAGCCCTGGACCGCTCCGAGCTGTCGCGGCACTCCACGCGACGCGACGAGCCGCAGGGTCTCATCGTCCCTGCGAG
This sequence comes from Lampetra planeri, assembly GCF_965212315.1. Classification (NCBI taxonomy): domain Eukaryota; kingdom Metazoa; phylum Chordata; class Hyperoartia; order Petromyzontiformes; family Petromyzontidae; genus Lampetra; species Lampetra planeri. The sequence goes on along the minus strand of NC_136115.1, from coordinate 10,512,550 downwards.
CCGCTGCTGCTGCCGCCGCTACGGCCGATCTCCCGTCGCGTTGCCCCGTGCCACGGCCTAAAACCCGGTCTCGTGGAACTCCCACCCCATCCCCCCCCCCCCCCCCCACTGCGACGTGGCTCCACGCCGTGCGCACGAGGGGGGGCGCGCGCCGGAGTCCGTGTCTGGGCACTGAACCAGCACCGCTGGGAAGCCGAGTTCAAGTCCCCGGTGTCTCCCCGAGTTAAGGCCGCTCCCCGTGCTCGCTGAACGTACGGGGCCCCGATCGGGTCGCCTCCGTCACTGGCGAGCGCTACGCCCACCCCGACCTCCCCCCCCTCCCCGCCGCCCCATTGTAACATTGTGAAATTAGCGCTTAGCTTTGAGTGGCTTTATTACGGCGAATAAATGCGTAGCGGAACGCTCGGCAAGAGCGTAAGCCCTGTGCCGGGTGTAAGATAGATCCTGAGAGGGTGTTCGTCTTGGGTAAACGCGCCGTTGCGTTCGGGGGGGGGGGGGGGTGTTGCCCCGTCTCGCCGGTTGTTCTGCCGGAGGAGGATCGCGGACTGATTACGTTCCGCTTAATCCGTCGCCGTGGTGAGAGCGCTCGACTCACATTTGGAAGTTAAACACGGAAGTTAAGTGTGGTCCCGCGATCGCGGGTTCAAAATCACCACGTTCATTACCAACGCCGCCTGAACGCCAGCATTATCGCGCGTGACGTTTTAGCCGATAGTCCTTCCGCAGGGCAGAGAGCTGCCATCTGCTCCGGAGGGCGCCCACTGCCCAAAACTTCTGCCCTTGATATATTTTTTTCCTGACAAGGCACTGCTCGTGATTTGGTGTCTCAACTAATTTTTGCAAGGTCCATGGGTTCAATACCGAGAGGTCAACAAAAAAACTTTTGTTTGGCAAGTCAGCAGCAATTGTGCCATGGATACACTGGTCCCTGTCACATGAATGTGGAATTTCCTTCACCGGCTCAAGCCCAACATTGGACATGACCACCGCACGCACATCGCTCGCTTGAGCGCGGGAAACAGTTCGACTTATTCCTGTTCTTTAAGTGTACGTTGAAAGGCTGGTTGTGTAATTTTTTTTTACACAAAACAAAAAGAAGAGGTTGAGTCTGTGGAGCGAGCGAGGAGGAGGAGGGGGGGGGGTCGATGGATCGATCGCCCCGCGAGCCCGAGAGCGATTCTGCCCAGCCAGCTCTGCTCGCCGTCGCCCGTCGCTTTAGCGGTGATGAAATGATCAGGGCTTTCTAATTAAACCCAATCAATAAGGCATAATACGGATTGATCACTCATTAGTGCCGATAGCAAGGAGTGGCTGATATCGTAATGAGTTAATTTGCCTTGTGCGGCGCGCTGGCTGAACATGATGTATGCGCCCGCCCCGGCAGCGGCTCGCGTTTTTGCAACGCACGTAATTCCGGCTAATGACCGAACGGTAGTGGGAGAGGAGGAGAAGGAAAAAACATTTACAAAAGTGTGGGTGGTGCCGTGGCAGAGTCCTGGTGACAGCGCTGTCGGTCATCGAGTCCGTGCCTCCGCCGGTGCGAGGCGTCCTGGGCTTTGCCCGGCGGTGGAGGTGCGCCCGGCACTTGAGCCGGGCGGCGCCGTGCCGACCCTTCCGTTGCGGCGAAGCGGATCGCAGTCGCGAGGCGACACGTTTTCTCACCAGATGTAAAATAAACCCCCTGGAATCACCTGGATGTAGCAACTTTTGAGTGAAGAAATGTGCGGCTTGATTTGGAGGTCAAACACCTGGGGACCTTGTGACAGCGCTCTCTGAGAGCGGGGCCACTCCTCACTCGTGCAAAGGTCAAGGAGCCGTGGGCCAATGCTCTTCTGTGTCGGTGGCAATGAGGAATTCCACATTCCCACGGCAAGAGTAAATCCACAAGTCATTCTCACCGTTGCCTTCCCGCCGAGTGGTTCTCGTTTTATTGACCCCGGCGGGACAATGAGCCGGCTCGACCCTCCGTGTTGTATATTTGAACCCTCGCAGCCTTCCCATTGCGAGTCCCAGCACCCTAGGCACAGTGCAGGCCAGCCACGACCGACTTGGCAAAGCAAGTGGCCGTCCTGCGAACGCGTACGGGGACCCGGGTCTCGCCGGCCACGGGGGACACGCGCGGAGTCTCGTGGCCTCTCATCCGAGCGACGGACGGGCACTTGCATTCTCACCGCCGCTCTCTCCTTGAGGGCAACGCGCGGCCCGTCGGCTGCTCGCGGCCTTCCCAAGGCTTGGTGAGCGCCGCCGCCGCCGGTGACGAATGTTAAATACCCGCGTATTAATGAGTTGTTTACAGGATTTATAATGGCAGCAATAAGTTATGCCGCGCATAATGAATTGCATTGGTAACCAGTCTGCGCGCCTTTAATTTAATAATGCCTCCACGTTCAACCCCCCCCCCCCCCCCCCATTATTAATGTATTAGCCACGAGAGTTATGTTGCCGCCGGCTCTGATGCACGATCTTCGCCAGCTTAGAAATGTCCCTTTGAGCATCAGGGAACGCGTGAGGCGGCGCTTCGCACGGTTGGAATCGCCATGAGAAACGGACGAGGGGGACGCGCGAATTAGAGGACGTGTCCAGGTTGGGCGTCGATCTCGACCGCAAAGAGGTGTAAGCGCGTCGACTCCGCTGCAAGGGATGGTGGCCGGTGGCTGAGACTGACAACGGAGCGGTGGTAACCGGAGGATGGAAACCACCGCTGAGCTGGAGCAATGCAGTCGGCCCCTGTCCCGGTGCTTTTGATGATGGATCGGTAACGTTGCAGAACTGTGAGAAATGACATTGGCTTGGGGACGCTTTCATTCAGCAGTCGATTGATCATGGTTGACGGTGACAATGATGATCCATTAGAAGAGGTTTTTGGATTAGGTCACGTAAATGTGTCGTTAAACCCGCCACCACCCGGCGACACAGCCAATTAGTATGGGTTGTCACGTAAACAGAACGTGCCAATTCGTTACTAGTACAGCACCACCGGTGAGTTGGAGAGTAAACCCACAGCATTGACTGGTTTAACGACGCATTTATATTCACGCGATCTAACCCAAAAACCTCTCATGGATAATATTGGTCTCGAAAGCCTACGTGTTACGATGATGACGATGATGATGAGCGAAGCACGGTGCAGAATCGTGAAACGACGTTCGCTTTGAAACTTGTGAGCCTCGAGGTTTCATCCCTCCGTGGCACCTTTCGCTAAATGTTGGTTGTTGGCGCCATCGGGGTATTCGTGTAATTGAGCCAATGGCGTCGCTGATTTGATCACACGGTCAGTTTTGTACAAAAAAAATGTCCTCTTGTGTTAGGCAGTGACACCTCGCAAGTGATTATTTATTAAAGTCGAAAAACATAGTTATAACTATAATGCGTACAATATTAGTAGCAGGCTTACCCTGCATACAAACAACGTTTTGTAGCAAGTGAGTGTTGTATGGAGAGAATGACCCCAGCCACGAGAATGTGTAAATTCCCACCTTGAGCTCAGGGTCACCAAGTGAGATGAGCGTTGCCCCATCGCCCGTTGGAGCAGAGAGACACTTGGATGTCATTTGGATGTCATTTGGACAAATACTTGTAATGGTAATAAATTAGGCGGTAGTCTTGTTATCATTTTCCCTAAAGTGTGCGTGTTACTACACAGTGGTCCAATGAATTACAGTAATTCAGTAACAGATATTGATTACATAATTCACTGCTATCGACGACGCGCAGCCACGGATAAGGGGGCATGACTCGTGCGAATGACCGGAGGTTAAAGAGGTCTCGGTTTTTGCACCAAATTGATCTGAATGCCGACTAAAGTATATTGTAAAACTGCCTAATTGAAACCCACAATTGTCGTTTATTTAACCAAATGGGAGCCCGGTGAGACGGAGCGTACGTGCGTAATCCCGTTACGGGATTTCCCCCCCCCCCCCCCCCGAAGCTTGCCACGTGCACCGCGCGGCACAGGCGTGCGACGGTGTCTACTCTCTTGAATAACGACGGCACTGGGTCTCCAACACCCACTCTACAGGAGCAGGCGCGCTTTGGTAATTCCGGGCAGGGTTTACCGGGCGACTCGAGCGGGTATCTAACCGTCGAGGCTGTGTGAAACCGGCCTCGCGTGCGAGCGCTTTGGCCACCAGACCACACAACCCTTCGCGTGATTTCAGGCACCGCAGCGGCAGCATCAGTAACGAGCAGATGGGGTGGCGACGATGCATGTGCGGTAACACAGAGACTTGAAAACACGGTTTTAAAGAGCACACGTATATTTGGCCCTTCCTGGTTTCAATTGCCCTCGTAGTAGGCAGCGTAGCAAGTAGGTCTTGGCAGGCAGTGCTCTCGTTTTGTGTGTGTGTGCGTTTTTCTTTTGTGTGCGGGCTCCCTTCAGGTGCTGCGATTCCCTCTGTGCCTCTCCCCCGTCGTGGTAACACAACGGGAATTTGCCCCCATTTTGAAATGAGACCTGAGACTCTGATGCTTTCTTGGGGAAATCAAGAATGAATGTGCGCTTCTTAATGTTCTTCTGATGGCCCTGGCCAGCTGGCACTGGCCAAAGTCGTAGGGGGCTGCGATTTCCAATCTCTGTTGGAACCCGACATCAGCGCAATTGTGATAATCCATCTGGGGTCAATAAAATGTGAAACACTTTGTGGGAAGACATAAGCAGTCATCCTACAAAGCTACCCTGCCCCCCTGGGTGTGTGTGGCCTGTTAAACCGAAACCCGCTGGGTGGCCTCGTGTTATGGGCTCGAGCCATCTCGCACACACCGTGGGGACCCAAACGTTACTTTGCCGTTTGGTTGCGAATGTGGAATTTCCGTCGCCGTGTTCGGCACCGCAACGGAGCCGACCGCAGGCCCGCTGCCGTGTTTTGCGGGGGAGACGAGTCGCCTCTCATTCCATTACATTCTCGGCTTGCCGCTCGCTCGGCGAGGTCACCTCCACGCGCACTCATCTGCCGCCGTCTCCGTGTTGAGTGGCGGCGGCGGCGGCTTCTGTGTCCAAAATCGCAGGCTTGCCCCCCCCCCACTCCTCCACGTTCTCCCCCCCCCCCCATCCTCGAGGGCACGAATCCCTCAAGCTGGGCGCTGTGGCGATGGTATTAAGAGCCTTGCGCCGCTCGGGCCTGGCTCGCCCGACCCACTGCTGTGAGTGGAATGAACTGCGGTGCGGGGAAATGGGATGGCCGTAAACAAGCCCAACAAGTGTGCATTGCGCCTCCGTGGTGCCACCGTGGTGCACGTCCGCCATTGCCGCCACGACCGCTCTGTCCGTTGCCGACGCCGGGTTTCGTCCTCTCTTGGCACTCATCGGCGGGGCGTGTGGCCGTGTGGCGTATGGGCAAGGGCCCTATTGCAAGACAGCAGAGCCGCGGTTGCGCGCTCCCGTGGAGGATTGTGGGTAATGAAGGAACTGTTTATAAAAAAAAATCGCTGCAAACAAAGGGAATGAGTCTTCTTGGTTCTTTCGGTAAAGTCACGTAGAAGGGAAATAATAAAATAAAAATTAAACATAATAAAATACAATTCTCACGACGTTTCGGCCACAACGCAAGCAGCTGTCCTCAGGTGAAGAACAGGGCTGTCAGAAAGACAGCGTCTGAATGACCACCACCAAGCTTGGCAGCGTATATTTAAGCTGGGTTAGGGGAGGAAGGGCGCCTTGACAAAAGACGCTGTGTTTCTGACAGACCTGTTCTTCACCTGAGGACGGCTGCTTGCGTTGTGACCGAAACGTCGTGAGAATTGTATTTTATTATGTTATTATTTCCCTTCTACGTGACTTTACCGAAAGAACCAAGAAGATGAATCCCTGCAGTCACGAAAGCTTTAAAAAAAAAAATGAGTGCCTGAAATGTGATCGTGTTAACGTCCATCAACCAATCGGCCTTCTGAGCCGCCGTTTACCCAAATCGAGTCCCTGGACCAGTTTGAATCTCGTCCGCAGGGTGTGGCCTGTTAAAACCCACTGGGAGGCCTGATGCTATGGGTTAGAGCCATCCGCAAAACACCATGGGACCCAAAAATTACTTTGCAGTAAATGTCGCGAAAATAATTACGTGCAGCCTTGGTGTGTTGTGGGTAATACGTAATGATTTTTTTTGTTACCCTGCAAATCTTTCGACGCAGCTCGTCATTCTGCCCGTTGTGCTGCGCAGGAACATGAGCAGAGGCCACGAGTGCTGCTGCGAGTGTTTTATAACGTCCAGATTTTCTACGCACGCATTATTTAAGACTATTAAACTAAACTATGTTTTTTTTATTTTACCCGGTAAGACCCACTGAGCTATATAGCTCTTTTTCCAGAAGCGACCTGGTCACAAATGATAGCGCAACGAAAATATTCTAGACGTGTGTTTCCAAATGTGGAGGGAAAATGCGGAGGATCCGGAGATAAATCCATGCAACCACGGGGAGAACATACAAACTCCAAATATACAGCAGCAGGCGTCAGGGTCTGGATCGAACCCACGACCTCCTGTATACCAGGCGAGGTAGTTAACATCTCGCCACCATTTAGATAAATGCCAAACTTCCACTGCTTTTCAGATCGGTTGTGGGATTGTGCTCCTGTGCACATTGACGCTCTCAGCTGCGAACTCGCGATATTGCGGGATTTCTCCGTTTCCCACAATGCCGTTCTTTCCAGACGTGTTCCGTTTTTAGCATGCATTGCTTCTTCAGGAACCAAAGAGAAACGTCGGATATCATGCCGCACAACGCGCGATGTGACCTGAAAACACAAATGAGAGAGCCGTATAGCACAACTGCCAGAACCCACGCATTTCTAAGAAATAGGCCAACTATCGGCTGTGATCAGGACCGCTCGGCTGGAAAGTTGCAAGTTCAACAACCCCTGGTAGTGGGGGCTGTTTCGACCCAAACCGTCCTTTTGGAGTTGGTAAAATGAGCGTCGCTCTTGTGGGAGGTTGTGCAATGGGAGAGACTAGAACCCTGTCATAGCAATGTGGAATTCCCACATCATTGTCTCAGGCCAGCCAGTGAAGACAAGCCCTGTTTGACCAAGGAGACGCCTTGAGCACAATAATAAAAACCTAGTTTATGAAGCGCATTTCTTATTGAGGTATCCCGAAGAGCACAGATATGCTGAAACATTCTGAGCCACTTAAAATGCATGTGCAAGTAATTAACTTTTTAGTATTTACACAGAACAGATGTAATTTGTGTCCTTGCGTCTCCTGGTGTTAACTGAAGGTCTCCATTGCTAAAATAAAGGCTTTTGGTCAAGTGACCAACATTGCATTTCCCAAAAATCCCAAAGACCACATTCAATTATTGTACAAATCCTCTGCCGAAGCCTCCTCGGGAGGGCGGACGGAGCGGATTCACGGCGGATGTGATTTCGGCCGAGAGGGGATCTGAGGCCCCGCCGCGGGTCCGGTGGACAAGATTCCAGATTTACGGCCTCGGATGAGACGGCGTGGGTGGCTGCAGTTGCATCTCAGATTGCTCGGGATTTTGCTTTGCGCGCGTCGAGCAACTTTGATCGTTGTGGCGGGGAAAAAAAAGATTTAGGGCGGCGATCGCTTTTGCGCACGGTGCGCACTGACCAGCGCAATTTCCTCCGTCGCGATAATGAGGGAAATCAAGAGTGTGCGCTCGTAAGGGGTGGCCGCCGAGTGGCTTAGGGGACTCGTACCATCGCGGAGCACTGAGCCGGCACCGCTGAAGGTCTTCCGCTTGAATCCGGATTCCAGCCACTTGTGATTAAACCGGCTTCTCAAGTGTGGCAAGCTTGATGGTCTCGGCCCGGCGACCAATGACTGCAACAACAAAAAAGCCCCATCGCATTAAATTTAGTTTTGAGCTTAAATTGGCTACATTCCAGCTCTGGCAATTAAAAATGGATCTGTTTTGGCTGCTGTGTGACTAACGTTACTCTGTCGCAGGGCAGGTGAGAAAGTGCTGTGGATATGAGGTTTTTTTTTTGGTCGGAATTGCAGAACTGTTCTGTGATATCTACTCCTGTGGACCATTCCTGAACATTGCATAACCCTGAGAGAGTTGTGAATCGATTCTCCATCTCATGCTATATTATACTTTATCACCTATGTGGACTACACACACAAAAAAAACCCCCAACACCCTCGCCATTATTACTCGTGACTTAATTCAGCGTTTTCCGGCTCTGAGGACTAAAAGCATCTGATAGCCGTGGGGACGGACGCTCGATGCAGGCGAAAATAAACCGGAGCGCCACCTCGTGTGGACGAGAGGCAATTTGAACGGTCGTCCCCCGCGCCGCAGACCTTGACGTCATCCGCCGGTGTCGTTGGGCGACAACGAGTCGACGTTGCAGCGCACGCTGCGCGAGCCTCCGCGTGACAACCTCTTCCGGCGACGCCGTGACCGACGGCACAATTACAATTTAATTGCGGTGGTGGGGGGGTAAAAACAACAACAACAACAACACAGAGCAAGACTAAAACCAAATAAAATGGAGCTGTCCGCGATGCACGCTGGGGACACGACGCACTGGGAGGTGAAGTTGTCGGGCGAGGGGTGGGGGGCCAACGGGCGGTGGGGTGGGGGTGCGTGGTGGTGTTGGGGGTGGGGGGAGCAGGGGGGGAGCACCCCGACCTCACACCTGGTGCAGGATCCGGGGATCGGGCGAGCGGTCATCTGGGACCGCTTACGCAAATCCATGCCCCCTGAGAAACGCGCGCGCGGAACTGCCGCCTGCACTCCTTCTCCCGGCTCCCAGCGGGGCCGGGCCTTTTAATTAGCTTCATTTTCACACTTAACGGGATTAGGCCTGCGAACGCCTGGGGCTACCCCGTGCGTGCGTGTGTGAAAGAGTGTGTGTGTGTGGATGGAGCCGTGCGCTCGCCTGTGTGTGTGTGTGTGTATGGAGCTGTGCGTGTGTGTGCATGTGTGCCGTGCCGGCCTTAATAGGTACTCCCTAACACCATTTGCCCCAACAGTCTGTGAAGGCTACATGGGCATCTTTGCCTTTGTTGAGCTTGTGTGCGCAGCGTTTGATTCCCAGACTTGGCTAACATCAGCAGCGGTTGATATTTGAATCGATCCTAGACACCCCTGTACAACCCAGCGTGGCGAAGTATGGTTAAACAGACCCCACGATTGACACGTCGCCTTCTTCCAGCAGTCTATTGAATTGTGTTATGAATTGATCGTACAATATATCTGTCTGTCCACAAAAATGTTACGTATATATTTACGTAAAAGATGCATTTATTTTTGATGTGGAGAGAGAGAGAGATCTGCGAAGGAGGCGTTATTGCCTGCTATTCTGTTCTGTTTCTGATATTCTCCACAACGACGCCGATGATTATTGTGCGTTGCACGATATATAACTGCGTGTCTCTGTGAGCGCGTGCGTCTTGCGAGCTCCTTTGCTGCGTTTGTGACGCGCGGTGCCTGCACGTGTTGTTCACGGCCTCCGTGCGAGCGTGCTGGAGTGTGTGTGTGTGTGCGCGGATTTTATTCATTAAGCTTCCTCGCATTCACAATCCCTCGCCTAAAGAGGCAAGGGGTTGTGAGTGGCAGCAGGAGTTCCCCCCCCCGCTCTCCATCTTAGCTCAGGCACAATCTTAAAGGCTTCTTCAAATTCACATTTCTTTCACTGGCGGTTGCGTGTGTGGCGTGCATTCTCACAAACTGACCGACCGACTTGTCAAAGCAGATAAAGTGCCACAACGTAATAATAAAAATCCCACTCGGTGTAATGAGTACGTTTGTCTCTGGTGGTAATGTCTAATATATATGTGTGTGTGCGCTATCTTATTGTGTTTATATACAGCGCTCGGTTATGTCTGCCAAAAGGGGTTTTATTAAGTCGTGAGATGAACATGCATTTTGAACTTCAGATGAATTCCGTCTGTTAACGTAATCATGAGCGGTAGTAATGTCAGCGCACTCGGATGTTGATCGGGAATCATCTCATCGTGTTGGTGGACGTGAGCCTGTGGTGGAAGTTCCACCTTCCCATGACGACGACTCGTATCTTCAAATAATTTAAAACTGGTAGCTATTTTATCGACCCCGGGCGGAATGATTTGCCGAATTTATTCCTGATCACGATTTTAACTCTCAGCTTCCCGAATTTGAGTCTGATGCCTTGGTGGATATCCCAGGGAGAGACCTGCCCCATCATCATCAAAGGAATGTGGAATTTTCACCGCAGGTTCTTGGCTGCCTGCAGAGATGAGCACGCCTGCCGCCACCCTTCCCTTGACGATGGAGACACTCGATGTGGTGGATTCGTCTTTAGTCACCAGATACTCGGCCGGACTCCTTCAAACCCGCAGCCGAAAATGCGTAACTTCCATTTGTGATCGTAGGTAATGGGCGGGAGTCATTCAGGGGCCAAGGGGTTACGTGGTTACAAATAGCAGATAAGGCTTAGGGGATGTAGTCGTGTGTGAGCGTCGTCTCGGGGGCAGCAGGTTAATCCTGCACTTGTACATAAAATCCCGTGTTTGTGTGCAAACAAAATTGTGAATGCCGGCCATTTGATTCGGAATGCCAGCGTGATAGTAAAACTTTGTTACCCAGCGTTGTTACGCCTGCGAGGTACGCCTCAGCTGAGACATGTTCCACACATTAATATCACACACGTACATATCATACACGTGTGCGTGTACACACACACACCAGTTACACGCCAATGCACACATTTTATCGGTCGAAAGTCCAAAAGTACCTCCGTGCTTAAAATTAAAGTGGAGCAGCAAGTCGCCACCCTGAAACAGTGGTGTAAATGTATGTCTGTTTCATACGTACGTATGTTGTGAACTTCTTTTGCACCATACGGAGCCAACCGTGCTAATCGGAGGTGCAGGGGAAGGACAACAAACGAAACACAAAAAGCAGTTCTATATAAATTCGTTTTCAATCTAGATTATTTAAAAGTGCATAACTCCAGTGGCTTCCCAATATCGGAAGGAAGAGCGTTCAAGACGAGTCGCAGAAGCGCATTTGAAAGCGTGCGATGCCTTGACCGTCTTTGTTCCATGGCTCGCCAAAAGCCGCTGCGGGGATAACCGGAGTTCGTGTGATGATGTATGACGAGGGCCAGGGTGTCCGCAGGAGAACTACCGTTCACTCTCCACCACGTGCTACTCATGCGCGCGAATATGCCGTCACTTGGTTACACGCGGCCTCAAACGCAAACCGGCACACACACGCACACACCGTGCATGCCAAAGGATACACACCTGCGTACACATTTAAAGTTTCTGCGTTGAGTGGGCACTGAGAAACACAGTTGTAAATAAAGGATTTAATTCATAAGCTTGTGTCGGGTATACACAACCACGCATAAAGTTGTCCGTTAAGGGAGCACTTCCAAACATCCTGCTTAATCTGCCCCCGGGCAGAAATCCCTGGTGTAATTACGGGTTAAAGGGTTCCGGCGGTTTGCCTTTCCCCTCCCCTCTCGCTCTTTCTCCTCCGTCCGCGAGCCGATGAAAGGCCGAAACAGCAAAGCTGTTTATAAACACGCCGTCACAGGAGCCTGATCACAGGCGCGGGGCCAGCGCGTGCGACAATGGCACGGATCCCGCGCCCCGCCGCCGCCGCCGCCAGCCATCGCGCGTCCCCCCCACGCTCTCGGCCGAGCTCGTCTTCAACGCCGTAGACGACCAACGGTGCCCGTTAGCGAGCGCCTGTTAAGGTCCGTCGCGACGCACGGAGGCTTGGTGTGGCCGGCACCATGCACCCAATGGAAGCCTTCGGCTTTATCCTCAAACCAACAATGGGGTGGCGATCGTCTCCGTTAATGATTCGAAATAGATTTTCGGGTTCAGGCCTCGCAATGATCTGACCAAATCTGTGCCGTTCAGACCCTCCGCCACTTTTTGAAGCTCCGTCAAGCGTCATCCGGTCAAGAGCCTGGAATAACAAATCCCAGGAATTCAGAATCACTTCCTGCCAGAGGTCGCAACCGGGTACCCGATACCCGTACCCTACCCGATACCCGGCTACCCGTACCCGGCCGGGTACGGGTACGGGTAGCCGTTTGCGACCCTGGTGCGGCCGGGTACGGGTACGGGTAGGCCGTGAGTCACTGGTGAGTAACCGTTTGTCACTCATTTCGGGTAGGGTACGGGTAGGGAACGGGTACCCGTACCCGGCCTGGTACGGGTACCCGTTTGCGACCCTGGTGCGGCCGGGTACGGGTAAGGAATCAAAACCCGTTTGCGACCTCTGCTTCCTGCCTTCCTGGATTGTGTTCTGATGATGTGTGATGTAATTTCAAACGGCACCTCGTATCTAATTGCCAAGGTTGGTTGTGTAGGGTGGTTCTGCAACTCACCAGGAGGTTGAAATGATGATGAAAAGAATGATAATTGAGGACTTGGTAAACGCTTGTGCACGTGAGACATTGTTTGGCTATGTCGGATTAGGGTGATGTGATTTTATTTTGTGTAAATGCTCAATATTACTTTCACACTCTGCCTTTTGAGAGAATGCCACTGTAGTACACTCAATTGTACGGTTTCACCTTCATACAATGACCTGTTTTTTTTTTACGCAAATGCATTTGGTGCAATTAATGTACTGGCGGTAAAGCAGTTTGCAATGATAATTGGCAGAAAAACGGCCAAATGAACGTAATTTTTCACTACCTTGGCTGTTTTTCTGACGGTGTGCCCATGCCAACTCCTTGCTGTGGCAGCCAGCGTGTGTACCCATCCCATGTGATCTGGCCAGGCGGCGCTGCAGTCAGAGCGTTTGACTCGGTTCAGAAAGGTTGCGAGTTCACATCCGGGACAGGGGCTGACTTTGAGCCATCGTCATCATGCCTCTCATTACCAAGATGATGTGGTTTTTTCCACATCACTTGCATTGCGCATTAATCTAATGTCTTTGTGCTAACAAAAGTGACGTCCACAATGCCACCATTTTTGTTTGGGGAAAGCACAAAAGCGATGTCATTTCCAGAAGATGTCATTCTTTAGGATCGTTCCGAAAATGTTTTTAATTCCGATCCGAAATTTCGTATTTAGCCCATATCTTCCAGATTAATCCGAAAATCAGGACTACATTGTGTTTACACGTGTGTGCTTGCCACGCTGTTGTGTCGTGGTTAGCGTGCTGGGCTACGAACCCACAGACCCGAGTTCAATTCCCACTCATGGCCAACACCAGTGACGATTATCTGAATCAGTGCTAGCCTCCCCTAGGTCGACTCAGCCTCAAATGCTACTGGGGAAACAAAGGCTGTCAGGCATGGTGCCGGCCACCCTGCCCCTCGTGTGCCGTGCCGGCCTTCACAGGTGCTCGCTAACAGCACTTGCCCCAAAAGTCTGTTCAGGCTATACTGGGGATCTTTGTCTTGTGCACACCGTACGTAAGAACGGGGGGAAGTGAAGTAAAACAGGAGGCGGCTGCTTTCTGGAGGCCGAGGGAAGCTTCTGGTTACGCATGGCGGTCGCCGGAGACGTGAACCTCGTCCACGCTGCCGCCTTCCCCTCGTCGGATGGTTATCTTCGACTCTGGGGAGTCGTTTCCTCTTAACAAAGTTTTTTTTAACGATCCTCAAAGTAGCTTTATGAGTTTCTCTCCCCCCCTCCCACAGTTTCCCTGAATGCACAACGTAAATATATACCATGAAGCTCATGAGTTGGACACGTCAACGTTGTCTCTCTCTCTCTCTCTCCGTTCACGTGACTTTTTTTGGGCCGGCGCACACGTCCGTTTACGAGGACACCGCCTTCGAGTGAATCGTGGAAATTTCCACGTTCATATGCCGGGGCCCGGTCTCTCTGCGCGGGATGACCACTCGCTGGCTGGCTTCCAACGAAGTTGTACTCGTTTTGTCAGCCCCTTGGAGGGTTGATGGGCTGAGTGATCCCGTGTTGTTAAACGTTGATGTGGAAGTCCCACGAGTGGATTGACTAAATGTTGTTTCGTGGACCCTTGAAGGATTTGGCTCAAGGCCTCGTTGTCTCCCCCCCCCCCGCTTTCGGTTTGATTGCCAATGTGTCTTTACTGTCTTTGCTTCTGGGATTTAGACTTAGGAAACACAATTTATGTTGCGCGCGTGTGAACACCTCGGAGTATGCAAGGAATATGTAAATTAAGCAATGCCCGTCAAATTGGCAGCATATCCTTGCTGTGAGTGTAATCACATCCGTGCCTTAACCGAGTGGATAACGTGAACACGAGTTATTGCGCAACTAAAGTGGCAGCCTTGCCAGTTGCGTTGAAACTTTAAACTGTGACCGCAAACGGAAAATGTCACCACTGAACCCTACGGTTCCTGCTGCAGATGCCCGAGTCTGGCTCTGTGAGCAATGGCCGTTAACACTGAACCGCAATAAAAAGAAACCGCAAAGGTACCCGAGTGTGGCTCTCCGATCCTCAGACAATACCTTCTGCGATAAGAATCATCAAGGCACCTTAGTCTAGCCGGCCTTGTGACATTGAAGCCATTAGTTGTGTGTCGCTGCGCTATGAGCCCGGCGATCCGAGTTGGATTCCCGCTCAAGGCCATCAGCAGGGAAGAATATCCTCGTCCTGGGCCTCCCCTAGGTTGACTCAGCCTCAAATGAGTACCTGGTGCGGTGTGTAAAATCACCACTGGGGAGACAGAGGCGGCCGGGCGTGGTGTTGGCAACCTGCCCCCTCATGTGCCGTGCCGGCCTTCGAAGGTGCCCGTTCACGGCACTTGCCCCAACAGTCTGTTCAAGGCTACATGGGGGATCTTTGTATTTGTACACACAGCTACGATGTGTGTCTGCCGACATTTGTGTTTGTGTATACAAATTTAAAGATATGAGTGTAACAGTGAAACGATTGCCATGTGCCTCACAGGGCGCTACGCTACACGCACTGTTGATCGTAGGTGGCTACCGCGACTTCCGAGTACAGATTACAATTTAGTTTTATTATCCGTGTGTGTGTGCAGAGTGTGAGATCATAATTCCTTAACCCACCAAATTATTAGCTTCCTTTTTTTTTTACGAGAGCTGTTCTCCGCCGGTTTTGAACAGAGTTTGTTGACGGCCGTGCGTACTCGAGAGTTGGCCTTTTGCGCGCGACATTTTTTCCCCCGCGCAGATTCACGCGACGCCCGGGTGAAATCTCGCCGCGAAAGAATGGATGTCGGGCAAAGAGCTGACTCATTGCGCCGTCAAAAGATCTTCACTCATTTCTGAGTGATCAAAATTGCATGCATTCCACCGACAACAGCAGCCGCCACCATTTGCCGCTAAGTTGCGGTGACGTTACCACAGCACTTGTGCCAGGCTAGGTGCACCTTGAGGCTGTCACGTGATGTGTCGAAGGCTCGCTGGCAGTTGTTCACAGGGCAGACTCAGGTGTTATGGTTTGACGGACTGAGTTTACTAATTAGGTACACAAACAGTACACATGCATTTTCTCACACACTCTGTCACTCGCACACTCGCATTCTGTCCTACATACACACACACTTCACACGCTCACCCACACACGTCCGCATACACTGATACAAAAATGTACACACATTCACACAGTAAAATGTATATGCATACATTCTGCCGCGTGCACACACATGTTAATACATACTATACACCCACACACACAGTTTTATACATGCACACAATTTACCCTGCACTTTCACGCACGCTCAATCGCACACGCACACATTTCTCTCGCACAAACACGTTCATATATATTGTCTACACACTCTCTCGCTCTCGAAAATAAACACTCACACTTTCGCACACGCACGTACACAAATGACTCATAAATTCACAAATGTACTTAGCCACACACGAGCTCTCACACTCGCATATTCCCTCTCGCGCACATGCAACTTCAAATTTCGCGTACGTGTACACCCGTCTCCCTCACGAATACACACTCGTATCTACACATCCACACTTACGAAGACTTGCACTCTCATCACACCAGCCATCATCAGCCGTGGTCAATCCACTGCTGGACGAAGGCCTCCACAAGCAGCTGCCACCTCTCATGATCCTGCGATGCAGCGATGCACCCGTAACGGCCCTGCACGCTGTTCGCTCGCGCCCATCGAGAGAGAACAACTCAGAGCCAAGCGTAAAAAGGCAGCTGTGCGGTGAGCCGGTGCTAACCATTGCCCAAGCTCTGCTGTCCTTTATATATATCAAGGTGTTATCGGCCAATTAATGAGTTTGTATACAAGTGCGAGTAAACGGGAACACCCGTAGAAAACCCACGAAAGCGAAAGAGAAACACTCGATCCAATACAGATGGGGAACGGGTGGAGGCCACGTTTGTTCCTGTGCCGCCTTCTCCTGGCCAGCCAGGGTATGGCTTCTCGACGGCCAGGGGAAAGGGACTTTGACAGCAACATTTGTGCGACCCGCCGACCCCTCGCTGCTGCCTCCACAGCGCTGGCTTGCTGGGCGTGCACCGCCACCACCACCGCACGGCTCCCATCTCCATCCCAGTCGCCACACTCCCTCGTTATTCGTGACTGTCGGGCCATCGTCCCGTCCAGCGACGGCGTCCTGCCCAAGCCCAGATTGCTTTTCTTAACGGTTTGGGCGCGTTGTCATTAACCCGCGCGCGTTCGCCAATCCACCTGATCCTCGGTCTGTCTCTCAGTGCTACATCCAAGCGTGCGTTTTCCCCGTGCTTTTTTCCTTCCACACTTGACTTTTTTGTTACTTTTTGCTCAATATTTTCTCTGAATGCTTCTGCGCCCGATGCATCGCAGCACGCGCAGAACCCCTGACGTTCCCGCGCGCATGGGCACGCGCATAAATAACCGATACCGTGTGACTACCCCCCCCGCCTTCCCGTAAACTAGCGAGCAAATAAAAAGGGCGCCTGCCCATTCGGATCGATGAATTAAGATTAACGGTAAAATCAAAGCGAGGATGGCGCGGGGGCTCCGTGTCGCTGGCGCGCGTGGCTTCCGCGTAGAGAATGATTAAACGCCGAGCGCCGCATTATTCCGTGAGCTATCTTTTGTGCGTGGAGGGCAGGGCACTTAATAACGAGCCGCGCACAGCTGTGCCACATTCTGGCCGTGTCATGGCAAAAGCCTTCCAGAGGGCCTCGCCACTCCATCACCGGCCCCTCCTCTTTGTGTGCGTGTGTCTGTCTGAAATGTACGTACGTGTGTGTGTGTGCCTGTTGGTACTTGTGTGCGTGTTCCTTCCATAGGGGACCGGTAGTGGAGCGGTTTGAGCGCTGTGCGAAAAACCCGGCGACCCGAGTTCGATTCCTATTCTCCGCCAACATCTGACAAATATTTCAACCGGTCCTAGGCCTCCCCTAGGTAGATCCAGCCTTAAATGAGTGCCTGGTGCAGTGCGTAAACTTCGGCACTGGGGAGACAAAGGCTTGGTACTGGCCCACTCGCCTCGTGTACCATGCAATAGATAAATGGATAACACCACGAGCCTCGTGGTGTTATCCACCTACCCCCTCATGTGCAATGTTCATAGGTGCTCGCTAACAGCGCTTTCTCCAACAGTCTATTTAGGCTATACGGGAAAATCTATTTACGTGTATGGATGCGGTGGTGAGCCCTGTGCGTGTGTGTGTGTATATGCCTGCGCGCGTGTTTTTTCTTCCCTTCCGCAGCCTTAAGTCAAATCCTCACGGTAACCCTGGGCACGGCTCTCCACTCGGCCGCCACAACCCCCAACACAGCAGCAGCCTCCCCCCGCCCTGCATCCTAAACGTTGTCACCCTCAAAAGCTCCCAAAGCTCTGAGCCGCACCACTCTCCCTGCTGTCTGCACCCCCCCCCACACCACCCTTGCTCCTCTCTCATCCACCAGCCCCCCCCCCCACCACGTGATCGTTTTCTCGCTCTCCCAGCCTGGTGCCGTCCGTCCCCTTTGATGGCTCCTGGGGTAGCTGCGCGGCGAGGTTGTGGGTGCCCGGGCGATGTCCTGCCCGCTGCTCGCCGCCCCACGTTACCGCAAAACATTTCCCTGCCACTTGCCGCCGCCGTCAGCCTCCGCACCCCCAACGCCGGTCACCCAGGCAACTTGCGGGATTACCAACGCTCCGGGGGGACTTAAGTATCAAAAGTGCCGTTTAGGAAGAACATTGAGATTTAATCTGGCCCCGCAGAAAAAATCCTCGGGGCTGAGCCTCATGAAAATTCATAGGCCCCCGCGCGCTAAAAGGGGCAGCGGGCCGCGGCTAAGCAAAAAATAAATATATATAAACAAGCGGGCAAGGCGACGCGCGCGGACGGCTGGCGTGCGATTTTGCTAAGCGATTTTCGTCCAAGTTTTTCGCCAGTTCTCCCGCGATAAGCCCCACGGCCATCGCTCATCGGATTCAAAAAAGTTTCCACCGCTCAGATCGTGTCGGGCTGGGCGAGCCACAGCAGCCAAGCACTCATGCTCGCCTGGCACGGAGTAAGGGACGGGTGCTCGCTAACACGAACCCGCAGATGTGATTCGCCACTGATATCTGTCTGGCATCGTCAGTTGTCACCTGGGGTGTGCGTGTGAACGCAGCGCGCTCACCACCGAGCCCCCAGGGCACAGTTTGATTCCACTTCTGGTGTCTGCTTGAGCATCAACGTGCAGCTGGGGCAGTAATGCTCGACATTGCCAGAGCGTTAAAGACCCAGTCAGTCATGTAGCTTTCATGAATGTAGATCATGCTGTACCAGTGTCCATACATTGCACCATCAGATCCAGGTTTCAAAATTACCTAGAGTAGCTGCCACGCTGCATGTTACACTCGCGTAAATTTAATTGAACGTCAAGGTGTCTGCATGTTTGTTTGAGCATGGGGGTGATGCCCAATGGTGGGCTGAGCCTGTGGTGGAAATTCCAATTTTTTTTGGCGTGGGCCAGACTCTACATAGGACAGTGACCGTTGATTCTATAAAAAGTGGTACTCATTTTAATGACCCCAGATGGACGACGAGAAATTAATCTTCGTGATAAACTGTGGTGTCATGGTGGCGAGATGCTAACTCTTTCGCCTGGTATGCAGGAGGTTGTGGGTTCGATTCCAACCCTGATGCCTGTATATTTCGAGTGTTCTCTCTTCCCGTGGTCACGTGGATTTTTCTCCAGGTCCTCTGGTTTTCCCCTCCACGTTTAGAAACATGCGTTTATAGTATTGGGGCGCTACAGATTTCTACATGGTAAGCCACTTTGTTGAGCTATAATTGGTGGCCAGGTCGCTTCTGATAAAGAGCTTTATAGCTCGGTGGGCCTTACCTGGTCGGGGTTTGTGAGGCGTGCGTGAGAGACACCTGCCGACAGGGCAACGATGTTCCCTGCAGGGAGCAGCGCAGCAAGGAGGTTCGCAACCTATCTAGCTCAGCACTTGAGTGCTCTCCCTTCACGCTGGTGGGGGCTTTCTCCTGGCGTCGAGCCATCGATGCACGGTGCAAACATTCTCAAAAATTATTGTACACATTTCTCAAGACAGGAATCTCCTAAACATGAATAGTTGAGACGCGGTATGCAAATAAGTATAATTCTTGGTATCATTATAATTGTTGTCGTTATTGTTATTGTTGTTGATTTAGTAGAAAGGCGAAACCATCTTTTCCATGCATTGCTTCACAGGGTGATGTTGTGCCGAACCCTAACTGTACGTTGCAAGGCCAAGGGGCGCAAATGATATGTTTGTGTAGTTCTGTACGTGTCTAAACACGGTGACACAGATAGATATGCGCAGTCTTTGTATTTTATAGTCTTTTCGAGTCCTTCCTGAGCATTGAGCCGTGTTTCTTTTTTAAATGATCACCCAGCCAGTTTCATTGCCCTGCCACCGTTCAAGGTGGCCAGTGCGGTTCTGATGCGAGCACGTTTGGCAACATGCGGTTATGTTTGTAAGAGTGATCTCTGGCGGACGGACATCCAAAGACAAAGATCCCCCATTTAGCCTTGTCGTCCATTCGGGGCAAGTCCACTTAGCAAGCATCATCGACTGTACACACGCTTACACAAGTACAGATACACATCGTACAAACTTATTGGGAGGTCTAGTGAACTTTGTTGGCCGTTGTGTTTATGTTTTTTTCAATTCTCTTCCATATTCCATGCTCTCCTAGGCACCTCCCTCAGCTCTTTCTCTCTCTCTCTCTCCTCTTCTCATCTCTAAGACCCCCACCCCTTCCAATCCGCCCCCCCCCCCCGCGTCCCTCCCTACCTCCCGCAGTCTCCTCGTTCAGAAAAGAACACGATGGCAAAGCCCTTTAGGAGCGAGCTTCGTTTTGATTTCTAATCAAACGGAAGTGGGACGCTGTTCTTTTCACGCGCCAACAATGCGCCCGGGCAAAGTGGTGGAGTGGCAGACCCACCGCACGCGGGAGGGGGGGGAGGGGGGACGAGGGGGCCTCGGCGGGTGGGGGTGGTGGGGGGTAGTCGTAGTAGGGGGGGGCGTTCAAACGGCGCCGTCCGTTGTGTCGCACCGCGCGCTGGGAAGCAGTTGGCGTTGTGGCGGGGGAGCGACGGGCAAGCTCGCTCGCGTGGAGGAAGGGGTGGGGGTCGCGTCAAACGGGGAGCGCGAGCGAAGGGACGACGACGACGACGCTTGGAGCCCGCGGCTCTCCAACACCGACGTCGACTCCGAAACGATCGACGTCCGCTGTGGCTTCCATCGGTTCTTCGCAGGCGTCGGGGGGGGGGGGGGGGGTTATTTCCTGCTCGTGTTTAAAGCGGCGGCGACGGCGGTGGCACGAACGCCAAGTCTCTTCGTAGGACGGCAAATGTTGGATTCCCGCAAGGTGGTTACTCGCTTTATTGATCGCAGAGGGGGACGTTGGACTGAGACGACGCGGAGCCAGAGGACGACCAGAGTTGATAGCGAGAAATGAAGAACGCTCGAAAGGTCACCGGTTAACATCCCGGTCAGGGATCGTCTCAGCCCATCATCATCCCTCCCACGTCAAGAGAAAATAAAATGTTCGGTGTAAGTCAAGAGTGGTCGTTCCATGGTAGTGACCGGAACGCAGCCAAAAGAGAGTGGAATTCCCACAGACGTTCAAGAAGCACCAATTTAGATGAGCGTCACCCAATCGGCCGTTGGAGCAGTGGTGGGGGGGGAGGGGGCACTTGATGTAGAATTTAAATACAAATTAAAATTACTTACACGTGGCCGGGTGGCTCAGAAAGGTCAGAGCACAGACCTAGCAATGTTGAGTTCTCGAGTTTTTAATCTGAGCAGTTGCCCACGAGATTATCCTGGGTTTTCCAGGCTACTGAGTTGATGGTCTCAGCCCAGTAACTAATGACTGCACACAAAAATCTCCATCACATTATATAATTTTTTGCACTTAATTTGGCTAAATTCTATCTTTGAGAATTTAAAATACAGGACCAGTTTGCATCTCCCGTGACAAACAATTACCGTTGGGAAAGTGGCGGTTGGGAAAGTGCTGCCCCCTAGTGTGCATAAGGGATTGCTCGAGGGGACCTCGACAGTAGTTCTGTGATATATTCTTACACGGCCCGTACTCTAAAACACAGGCGTTCCTGTTGCTCCGCAAGATTTTCCAATAGATTGCATTGTCTCACGACACGACACCCGATGGCTAAAAATCTGGATAAACTTGGGAACGCTGAACACGATGACGGACGTGCCGCTTGCACGCCACACCGCGGGGTGCGATTATTTCCGTTGAAGCAGCAGTAGCGGTAGCGGCGGCAGCAGCAGCGGCAGGTCGTTACGCAACGAGCACTCGAGCACCCTCGTCCCGGGCTCCAACGCCTGGCGGCCTCGGACTGACGGAGAGGCCCTCCAGCCCCAAGTGGCGCAGCCTCCACCGCCCGGGCCCCCTAACCCACCCCACCCCACCCACGCTCGCTCGCGCGCACCCTCGTGAAAGCGTCGCTGGCGATAACTCGCGACACGCGGCGGCGGCCGCCAAGCGAGGGGGTTCGGGTGCCCTGAGAGGTCACCCCCCTCCATGAGGGACCTGAAGGGGTTTGGTGGAGTGCCGAGGGCAAGAGACCTGGCAGAAGAGGGTCCTCGTGGTTTGTGGGGGGGGGGGCGGGGTTGCTTCAAGGAGTCGTCGTGACTTAGGGTTAAAGTCTCGGTGGAGGAATTATGTTCAGATTAGGAGGGTTTTTTTTCTTCTGCTCCTTAAAACTGTCAACTTATCACAAAGTGCGTCGTTATTTTTTTGCTGTTTTTGACGGCATATGTTTATGATGACATTCCAGCAGGTTTAAATAAGGCGCACTGCACGCGCAAACATTTCAAGTGTCTGCCTCCTCTGAAGAGCACTGTGGTAGCACTCGTCTCTGTCGGCAGCCCTTGGCCACTAATGGAAATTCCACATTCACATGGTGGGGGCCAGTCTCTCCATAGAACAACTCCATTGACTCGGAACATCGTGCAAACCATTGTATTGTCCTCGGGGGAACGATGAGTACCATACTCTACATACAGTACAGGTTTGACTGTATAAGCAAGACAGTCGAGACGGTACGCACAGTCCAGAAGCGATGGACAGTATAGACAGGACGGTACGATTGAGACGGAACAGAGGATGGTACGCCCCTGTCCGCGCGGACGAGACGGGGACGGTGCGTCGGCGCTTCGATCGAATTACGACTCCGAATCACGACTCCGAATCGTGAGACGTTGGTTGAATCGTGGGAGGAGGGGGGGTCGGTTTTGGTGGATCTTCCCTTTCCGCCCGAGTTCCCCAGCTGCCCTCCCCACCTGTTGGTCTTCGTCTCGGAGCGGCGCGGATGTTTGTGCAGTGAAATGAGTTTTTCTTTTACCCTCCGCCCGCTTGTTGAATCGGCAGACGCGAGCTCCCCAGGCGTGTCACGCAGATCGCGCGTCGATCGTGGTGGCAAACGCCGACAAACATGAGCGTGGGGGGGGGAGCCCCTGGGAGGGAGATAACGCGTTGCCGCCGCTGATATTTGTGCGCCGTGTTTGAAATGGGTGAAATTAACACAAACGCGTGCCACGTGCTCCCACTTGTCTGTTTTAGGCTGGTGTTTTAGTCTGGTGTCTTAGTCTGGTGTCTCGATCGTGCGTTCTCGACCGTGCTGGCGGGTCAGGGCGAGGGCTGTCGAGTCGAGCACGTGTGAGTTTTATGGAACGGTTTGAGATGTATTGGAAGTCATGTAGGATTGCTCATTCCCCAACTTTAGCTTGGGGAATGGAAGAGTGTTTCTTCTGAATGCGCAAAATAATTCAACTCGTTTGGAGCGTAACAACAGAATGACGATTTTTTTTTCTCCAAATTGTGTTCGATATTCACGTCTGAAAGTGTCTTTTTCCAAATAGACCTTGACAGACAGCAAAGATGATACCATATGACATGGGGTTGTTTCCTAAAAATGTTAACCAAAGCCTGGAGAGAGAAGAGAAGAAAACTATGCAATCAATGAAGATGATGAATTAAAGCCAGACTAATGTAGAGTCCTGGGTGGAGTGGTGGCGCAGTGGTTAGTGCAGTGCGACACGAACGCAATCGCCTGAGTTTGATTCCCAGCCACAGCGAACGTCAGTAGCAAGTGACGTCTCAACCGCTCCTGGGCCTCCCCCCAGGAGCAGCCTGCATTTACCGGCTTATTGAAGTATGGCCAGACAACTCACGTGACCAACGCAGCGTGGGGCGGCCTCTGTCCAGCAGTGGATGGATAAAGGGCTGTCTGTTGGTATTATTTTTGTATTGGGGAGCTGATGATGAACTATGGGAGCATGCAGACTTGTAACATGCAATGCATCGATTTCCAGTTGAGCTGATCGCGGAGGAATCTCCCAAATTAAATGACGCTAAGTGCAAATTACAATCTAGGTCTATTCCGACCCATTTGCATTTCCATCATTGTCATCGTCACCTCTTTGCTCAATCCATCATCATCGTTATTCCGAGATCTTATAAATTGAGCGCTGGAAAGTTAACAGTGGTTTGTCGAATAGACCGGCCTCTTGCCATGGGAATGGTTAAGTTACACCTGCAGCTTGGGATCTCCGCTGTTTCGGTGAGCATTGCCCGGTCTGTGGTTGGGCACAGGGCACCGTGGCTCTCCGATCGATATTTCGTAGCCTCTCTTGGAGGCTTCACATTGTGTCCGGTCTGAAGGATGCGGCGAGGAAGCCACGGATTATTTGTTTTAAGCCACAAACACTCGGCGAGTACTAAGCCTCTACGAAGTTCAAGTGTGTCTCAAGCAGGGTTATTGTTTCCAAATCTGGGAGAGTGTTGTTGAGGAACTAAGATATACGGATTATGGATGGACAGACTGGTATCTGATGGGGGCCTCTAAACAAGAGACTTACTGATCATTCCATGATGTGTTCTCTTGGCAAAACACTAACAGATCGATCTTTACTTGGGTCTGGAGGCAATAGACTAACCAGTCTCAGATGGTATTATTGTATATAAACGGGCGGACCCGGAGAAAAATCCACACGACTACGAGAGAGAGAGAGAGATAGACATGCAAACTGCAATTGTACAGCAGGCGTCAGTGTCGGGATCGAACCCATATCCTCCTGCCTACCAGCCGAGGGAGATGACATGTCACCACCGCGGCTCCCCGTCTTGCCGTCCCACATGGGGCTCAAGGGGGATCGGTTTCGCGAGGCCCAGAGCCGAGGGTTCTCTTCTCCCGCAAGCAGGGCCACTCTGTCACACTTCCAGGGGGACTCGGCTCTTTAACTGTAACTTTTTTCCTCCACCGCCGCTAGCACCACCACCGCCGCCGCCGCTGAGTGTTTTTGTTGGCCGTGAATCGGAAGTGGCCGGGGATGTCAAGGCGGCTTTGGGAGAGCGCTGTGCACTAAAATCACCGGAGGTCTCTGAGAGCCAGCCATGCGGGAAAGCCTGCCCTTTTGAGTGGCCATTAAATTAGGGGCGCTTTACAAAAGAAATACGGGAGCCGCTCCGAAGAGAGAAAGAGAGAGAGAGAGAGGCGAAAAAAAATGAAAGGCAAGAAAATGCGGTTAGTTTTGCTGACTTTGAAGTTTGCGCTGTGTGTGTGCAGGAGGTGAGAAAAGCGGTCAGCCCCTGACAAAGCTGCACTCAAATTAAAGCAATCATCACCGGTCGCTTCGTTTAGCTTGTTTTGTTTCATTGTCATCGTTTCTTTTTGCCGAGTGTGTGGAGTCACGTGCGCCATTTAGACAGCCTCCCGTGGCGGCGAAGAATGACATTTGAGCGAATTACTCTTCAAACTCGCCACACACACACACACACGGAGATAGAGAAAAGTGTTCTCTGTTTTTATCGATAAATTCGCGGGTTGCTTTCAGCTGTAAAGCGGTATTGATTTAGAGTTCATATCTTAATGTCGCCATCCTTTCGAATGTTATTCCGCGATGGACGCATCGTCTGTAAAGTTCTCTAAAGCCGGAGTTCACGAGTGGACGGCCGCGTGGCTTGACGCACGCTCGGCCCTGAGAGGGACTTTTGGGGAGCCTGCGATGTCGTTCACGAGTGTCGGCAGTTGTGCCCCACAATCTTTGCCATGAGCTGAGACCTCGCTGCGATCGTTCATTCCAAGCGCATTACAGCTGTCTCAGCAAGTAGGGCCTGTGTTCCTGTGCAGACGACAGACATAGATTATAATTCACTAAACAAACTCGGGAGAGAAGCGTCTGCCCTCGACGAGGTGCATGCAGCAGAGGGGAAGCAACTGGCAGGAACGTGTAGATGTGATCAGGAGGAGGGAGGGAGCGGAGCGTGTGATGGGTTGGACACTGGTCCAGGTTGGAGGAAGATTGGCTAAGCAACTTGGAGTTTGGGAACAGGAGGAGGAGGAGGAGGGTGTGATGGGTGGAACATAACGTGTCAGGGTGAAGGATGAGGAGGGCAGGTGACCGAGACAGGCAGTGGAGAGGCACCCAGAGGTCGGCATCCATGGGGAAGACCTGTAGTCAGACGGTGTGGGATACCGTGAGAGCCGACGTTGGGTATTGACTCTCTGTATCAATCGTGGCATTTGGCAGAGGGGGGGGAAAGCAAGCGATGGCGACCTGTAGTATTGTCTGTGCTGTTCGCCCTGACGGCCTCTTGATGTTTACTTTTGTCACCACAGGCTGGCAACGTTTACCGTCGTCATCGTAAGCGGCGCTGCGTTGTCGCGAAGCAGCAGCAGACAGTGCAACACAACAGTCGCTGCTCAACCGATTCATTCAGAGCACAGAGAGACAGTCGTCAGCTGGCGATTCCACGCCACTGGCCAACTCGCTGCCCCGCCAGTTAATTGTCGCCGCAATGAAATCTACGTAAGAATAATAATAATAATATAGAGGTGGGTTACATGATACTGGATTTCACAGTAATGATATTAGTTGCCAATGATAATGAATTAAATAGTGCCCTTTTATATATCCAGGAAAGTGTCCCAGAGTCTCAAGATTTATTTTGAGGACTTTCCTGCATTGGGATGTTGCCCAGTTCTCATGATGAGTGTGTTTCATTTGTATGTCTGGTGTCTTCCAGGCACTCCATTCCTCCCACGTGCAAATTCTAATTCGGAATTTCTTGAAAGATTGCGCAGAAAATACAGAAAGAATCCGGCGATGCTTTCCTCTCCGGATTTAGGAATTACCGCGTCGTTAATTTTAACTGGGAACCAAACGCCTCCTCTTGAGAACGGTGTCACAGGCTCCCTAACGTCCACTTCACGGCATGCAGCTCACGATGGGAATAACAATGCCCCCCTGCAGAAACATTTCGGACGGCTGCTACTGGAACGAAACCTTCGGCTAGCTCACCCCAAACGGCAGGGATAGCCACGGCCAAAACTCGTGCTCGATCTGCGCTGGTGATGGGTGCAGAAACGGCAAGCGGGGGGAAGGGGGGGAGAGGAGAGTGGGGGGGATGGGGAGCAGGGCGAGAGACAAAAAACGAGCGCAGCTAAGCACCACAGCCGACTCACCGTTGGGAGCCGCCTGGAAATGCGGAGGTTCAAAATGTCACCCCCCTGCCAAAACATTAGTGCCGTGTCGCCTTTCTGTTAAGAATTGCCAAGGCATTCGGAACTTAAAGAAACCCATCTAGGCATGAATGGCTTAATGAGCTTAATTAGGAGCTGCTGGGCCGCGGTTCTGCTAATTGACTGCTCAATGAATGGTGCAGCGGAGGGGCAGGGAGCGGGGGCGCGGGTGCCCGGTGGGTGGCGGTGGTGGCGGTGGGGGGGGAGCGTGATGGGATTTGCAACAGAAAGCTCCTCTGTGTCACCTTCTCGCTTTTAAACCCACCGCCCCTCGCTCGCTCGTGACCGAAAAATTGTGCTGATGTTTCCACTTCCATGATTCCCCTGCTGCGACTCGCACGGGCCGGGGCCGCGCGGGCTCGTCGCTGGGGTCCCCCTTCACGGCAGATTTCGTTGCCCCTCGCAGGGCAGCGAGGTGGCCAGCAGATGGCAGTACAGCAAGTTGGTTGTCGGTCTGTCGATGGAGATCTTGAATGTTGTCTCCCTCGAGCGTGTGGTGTTTCTCCGTCCGCTGCCGTTTCCCCCAAAATGCAAAAGAGCTCCTGAGAGTGGAGTTGGCCAAGCGTCCGAAATGAGGGCCCCCTTGACAAAGTCTTGAGATTCAGTGTGACGTTCCTGGCTAAATAAATTAATATTACTTTATTACACAAATTCTCTCTATGGAAGGTCTATTTATTTGTGGTGATAAAAAAAAGTAGAGGGAGATTTGAATAATTTATGATTGTTATTAAATTATTCTTGAGTACACAATTATAATCTGGGGAGCAGCAGTGGGGGGGGAGGGGCGGGGGCAATGGTTGGCGTTGCTATTTTTTGTACGGAGCCACCCGAGTTTGATTTCTGGTTGTTGCTATCTTAAGTGGCGAGCAACATCCGTTCTCTCACGCCTTACCCTCCACCTACCTTCACTGATCATCCCGGTGAAGTATGGTAAAAAAAAAACGTAACGACGGACACCGTGAATTATATCCATCATCCAGCAGTGGAGTGATAAAGGGCTGTGAAGTGTTATTAATATCATTAATTGTAGTAATATATATGGTATAATAAGGCAGTGCTTGGGATATTTGTCACCGTATTGATTAAACTCTGGGTACAGTTGAAAATTCTTTGTTGTCGTTATTTTACCCATGGGGAATCTGTTATCTTGACGTCCTCTTTTGCAAGTGGGTTTGACTGCCTTGTCAAGGGCAGGATGTCTTGTGAAAAAAAAATGGTCACGTAATATATTGAATATATACAGGAGAAACGTTCAATGATACAAGTGAATATACCTTAGTTAAACTTATTTAAGCATAATGCTCCTCTGAGCTGGATCTAAATAGCCACACAGGTAAAGTCAATTGTCATTGTCTCTCTGCTCGATCGAGTATTACACGGCACTCATCTCCATTGGCTGGCAGCACTTAGCCTGTGGTGGAAGTTCCACGTTCCCATGGAAGGGACCAGTCTCTCCCGGGGATGACCACAAATCCAAGAGAGAGTCACCAGAGCCACCAGAACCACCGGAGCGTTTGACCCACTTTCTCTTCATCGGTCAACGACTCGTGACTTGGCACGAAGCACAACCCAAAAAACACGTGGGAGAGGCGACACGGCACCACCGCGGACGCCACGCGGCCTCTGGATGTCCCCGTGTGACAGGGGCGGGGGGGGGGGCGGTGGGGAGTCGGGTGGGAGTGAGGTCTGGCGGCCGGGATGTCGCGTTCCCCGGGGCGTGTGTCTGACCCGCGCGCCCGTGTTTGTGTTTTGCAGGAATGCCCCGACACCTGGAGGCAGTTCCACCTGACGGTGAGTTCCCTTCTCACGGGGGGGCGGCCGCGGAGCCGCGGAGGCTGGCAGCGCTGCGCACACACGCGCACACACACACACACGCACACACACACGCACAAACACACACGCACACACTATGTGCACATACGCGCACACGCGCGGGCTCCTGTTCGCACGTGCCCCCGCACACACGCACTTACGCATTTGCAGTCGCACGCGCGAAAACATACACATACACACGTGATCACTCAAATAAATGTATACACATGCATAAAGACAAAGATCCCCTGTAAAGCCTCAACAGACTTTAGGCACAAGTGCTGTTGGCTTGTCCCTATGAAGGCCGGCATGGCGCATGAGAGGGTGGGTGGCTAGCACCGTGCCCGGTCGCCTTTGTATCCCTAGTAGCAATGTTTACACACTGCACCAGATACTAATTTGAGGCTGAGTCGACCTAGGGGAAGCCCAGGACCCATTCAGATAACCGTCATCGGTGTTGGCCGTGAGCGGCAATCAACCTCGAGTCACCGGGTTCGTAGCACGAACCCACTGCACTGCCGCTCCCCACACACATGCAAACACTTACACCCACAGTTGCACACACACTGTGCACTCTCACACATTGACGCACTCAAGAACGCGGAGCACCGCTCCATGTCTGTCGCCAGTCGTTGGTTTGTTGTTGATACTGGAGTGAAATTAAAGTGTCTAAATGTTGTGGCGCTGAGCTGCGTTGGAAATTCCACATTCCCGGTTGCGCGTCAAAAATCCACATTCGGACTCACGGACGAACCCAACGAGCCCCGGCTTTGCCGGAAGTAATTTGTGGTCATCCCTTGGAGAGATTGGGTACTGCCACGGGAATGTGGAATTTACACCGCAAGGCTCAGTCAGGGTCACCAGAGGAGATGAGTGCCACCCAAAGCCTTCGTTGGAGCAGGTAGGCACGGTAGCCTGAAGTCTGTGATCGCTGCCCTGTGTTCTCTGGTGTCAAAATGTAACGGGCAGCAGTGTATAGCATAGTGTCGTGTTCTGATCCACGGGCCTGTGGACCTTCTGAACCAATCTTCCGAGCAGCATTTATTAAACGAGGCAAACTGCAGACTAGATTCTTGCTTGCCGAGTCGCATGAGCACAGCGTGGGGTTGCCTGATGTTTTAGATAAAAGTGCCCATTCATCGCAGAACGTCAAAGTTCAAAGTAGTTGTTTTTGTTTAAGTGGTTTTATTGATTAATTTGATTTTTCCCTAAACCTTTTCCTTTCGGCACCGCCGCCCCGGGGCGGGTCGCACGCAAAGCCGCGCCAGTGCTGCGGTTGCGCTGAATAATTAATGTGTGTTTAGGAAGCCATTACAGAGCGTTATGACATTAAGCCGCTGTGTTAGCTGTCACGCGGGCCGACCGTCCGTGCTGCGCTCCCTTCCCCGTGTCCTCACAAGCGCGCGATTTCTGTTCGGATTTCCACCGCTACTGCCGCACCTCTCTCCCCGTCTCCCCTAAATCCTCTAAACAAATCATTCAGCACCCCCCCCCTCCCCCGCGTACCTCCCGTCCCCCGCCAGTATCTCTCCACGTCGGTGTTTTATCCCTTGCCGGGTTTGAGAGTGAATCCCCTGATGGGCCACGTTGGGCCACCGCTCCGCCGCCACCCCCTCCCCGCGGTCCCCCCCAGTACGCCCCCCTCCTGCTTTGTATTACTGTTTAATTTGTATTTAAATGAAGTTGTAATTAACAGGGCCCAGCTCACCTGTGCTAGGTGTCAGCGCGAGTGATGGATGATCGCTCCCTTCCTCTCTTATTCCTGTCTTCGCCCCTTCTTTCTTACCTCCGGCGCCCGAGCGGGCTTGCTTTTTTTTTCGTCCTTCTCGTGTTCAGTGAGAGCGGTGGGGGTTGGGGGGGGAGGAGAGGGAAGGCAGAGAACGGCAGAGAGGGGCGATTGAGAGAGGTTCGAGAGGGAGTGAGAGAAGTTGCAGAGATGCGAATGTTGAGAGAGGGTTGAAGTGAGAGAGAAGGGGGGGGGGGGAGGGTTTGGGGACGTGGAGAGTGCAGGAGAATTTCGTGACGAGAGAGGGGCACGTTTATCAAACGTTGGTGAGAGAGAATTTGAAGGTGGGAAAAGGAGCGTTTAAGGGATGTGGAGAGACACAGGTTCATTGGAATAGAGAGATGTTGGGGACGAGGGTTGAGATCTGTAGATGAAGAGATGGTAACGGAGTTGCAAAGAGTGAGAGAGAGCCGTCTCTAGCGACGACGAGGGAGTGCGACAACTCCGTGTGCAGCGACAAGAACCGTGCAAGGGGTAGAAACTCATGACCACAAAGGTGCAAAAGAGTCGACGTGGCTTTTACTGCTGCGGTGAGCATGGTACTCGAGCCAGCCCCTTCTGCAGCCCGCCTGAGCCAGTGGTGGAAACTCCACATTACTATGGTGCGGTGAGTCTGTCCATAATACAATCGCTGTTGAATATGCATCGGGGGGGGGGGGGGGGGAACGCGTAACGAGGGGAAAATAAAAAAGAACAACAACAAACACAAAGCTGAACAAAACCAACAAACACAGGGAGAGCGGGCGGGGAGATGCTGGGAAGAGATGGAGAGAGAGGGGCACATCTGCAGGTGTTGCTCGAGGCCACGGATTTTGTGGAGCCTGGGCTGGCAGGATTCTTGCTGGTGCAGCGTGAATGGGACGAGCGGGTGACGAGAGACGCCCCCCCCCGCTCCTCCTCCTCGTCCAGTAGGAGCTGCTTAAAGCGGAGCGGAATGAGGGTGGCGCGGCGTGCGCTCGGCACACGGGCATCCTGCAGCCACCGGCTCAATCCCACACTCGCTCGCGCCGAGCTGTGCGCGTGCCTGCGAGCGTGCGTGTGTGTGTGCACGTGTGGTGCATCGGCCGGTCATCTCAGTCAGTCAATCCATGGTACCTGGGTCTGTCCCGTGACCTCCTGCCAGCGGGCGTTCGACACTTCACGTGGCCTTGAAGTGCACACAGCCTGGCACAAGCGCCGTGGTGATGTCACTGCGGTTGTTGTTGTTTCACGTGTGTTGGTGTCGTGGGGAGCGGTTGGGCAGTGGTCGGCGCACTGTGCAGCCAAGCTGGCTACCTGAGTTAAACTTCTCAAATTTTCGGGCCCTCCCCTAGGTCTACTCAACCTTTAATGAGTACCTGGTAAGGTGTGGAAACATCAATATTGGAGATACAAAAGTCGGCCATGCGTGGTGCTGGCCACCCACCCCCTTTGTGTGCTGTGCGGGCCTTAATAGGTGCTCGTTTAACAGCACTTGCTCCATCAGACTGTTAAAGGTTACACGGGGGATCTTTGTGTTTGTGAGTAGCGGCAGTGCTGCAGCGCTCAGCGCAGAAACTCAAGTGTCCCTTTGCTGCAATGAGAATTGGGTGGTGCTCATCCTCATTGATGTTTCTGATCCAGTGATTGAATTTCCACATTCCTATGGCAGGTGCAAGTCTCAATACATAAATGATTGAGCTCCAACCTTGCTGTTAGCAAGATATACATTGCAATATTAGACGAATAAACAACATACAAATATCAAGCTGTACATTAAAAATATTTGAACGTCATTTAATTTTTTCAGGAGGTTAGGGAATTAAACTAAGCTCTTAAAGCGTTTGAGACCAATAACATTAAGTACTGCTGCGTGAGAAGTCAGTAGGTGTCTGGTTCTCTGAAAAGTCTTCCCTTTTTGGGTCGTTTATGTAAACCTGGAATGAATCTACGGTGTTCAGAGACAACCACACATGTCGGGATAACGCTCAAATTCCACACGGGGTCAGCCCCCCACTTGCTGTACTGCCTCCATCATCCACTATCTCGTTTACCCACAAATGGGTGTCGCACGCACGCACGTGATGGTGCAATCCGAGGGTGATCCGCCAATCCCGCTTCTCGCTGGCTGTCGCCACACGTGGCTGTAAGCGTTGTCGATGTCCGTCTGGGCGCCGAGGCAGCGCCGTGCCGGGGCCCGGTCGGTCCTTCGCCAGTTTCCGTGCAGGTGACGGTTCAACACCCCCCCCACCCACCCACGGCCGTCATCGTGATTGTGCCACCCGCTGCGATGCGATTGATGATCGAGTCGTCCTTTGTGTGCCGTGCTAAAGCCAAAGTGTTGAAATTTGCAACATCTGACAGACTAAGCAATTGTTGTTTTTGGTTAATGCAGCTTAGGCCGGGTGTCCACTTTCTCCCGTCTAAAAGCGGTGATGAAATTGCAGTCGATAAAAAACAATGGTTATCACACCTCACCGGGCTCTGCGGTGGCTAAGTAAAAAGGCATTGTTATTGATTGATTGTATTGTAATAACCATTACATTCGACATAGCCGTTAGAACATTAGTATGTGTTCGAGTGTGCGTAGGTGGCTTATGTATTTGCATAATGTAATTAAAGTACGGAAATAAATATTTGAAACTGTAATAGAACTTTCGGAACACTACCCGCAACACTAAATTGCATTGCGTTGTCAATTTTCAAATCACACAGTGATACGTAAAGTAATCAAACAGCAGCGGTGGCATTAATGAAAGCAACAGTAATATTTGCCAGCGGATTGCATGCCGTGGAGTTTGGTTATCTAAGTGACCGTTCACACAAGCCCTATTTGTGTTTTTTTATATGCACGCTCTCTCGTCGCGAGCTAATTATTCCGTATTTTGCTCTAATGAATTGTGCTGTCGCAGTCATTCCGCTGCTGGCCTCAAGTCAGCCAAACGCGCTGATTATTCACACGGGAGCCGGGAACCGCACGTTTCCTGCCGAGAAGGCAAAAAATATATCGTAATTTTTTTGCGCGTGTGTGTTGGTCGTGGGGGGGGGGGGCGGTGAAAAAAGTGGGAGAGCAAAGCTGGCACGGCACGTACAGACAGACGGACGGACCGACGGACGAACCGACAAACGATAAAAAAAAAATGGGAGCCCGCTCGCACGTTCCTGCGCGCGCTAGCGTGCGCGTGCCCGGACGGCAAGCGCGCGGGCAGCACAGCACAATGATGGATTGCGCGGGGCAAAGTGCTCTATTTCCATTAACTCTGCGTAATGGGATGTTTACGACGGCAGCTGTGAGGTTCGCGCTGCATCGCGGCGGGGGAGCTGCAGGCCCACAATTAGATTGTCGGGCGTGGGACCTGACTAGGCTGACCCGCACGCCAGCCCCGACCCCCCGTCCCTCGCCTGCCCCGCAAAGAGGCGGCGGCGGCGTGGCCCTCCTGCCGAAAGCGGTCGGCGTCCACCGCCACGGCCGCACGTCCACCTCTCTCGCCGCCGCCGCCGCCACGTCGGAGGGCGTCTTCTTCTTGTCTGCTCTCCGACGAGCGTCGGTGCCGCCATCAATGATGGCGAAAAGGCAAAGCGAGAGCCTCTGCCCACACCCACGCTCCCGCTCAAACGAGCGTTGGGACGACGATCATCTCCTTTGGCGGTGCTGGGAATTCCACATTTCCATGACGGGGCCAAGTGTACCGATAGAACAGCCCACTTTTGATTGGCTCACAGAACGCGAGTTGTGTTTTGGGCCTGCAGGAATGATGACTCAACCCCCGCGTTTGAGATTTGGGATCGCAACCTTCCGACTGTGGCCACACATCAATAACGGTGACACTGCTATTATTAGTCCTAATGGTGCTACGAATCCAAGGTCCTGAGTTCAAATCCCTGTCGGAGGTCGACTCAGCCCATCATCTCTCTGGAGTCAACTAAATTAGTACCTCTTGTTAGAAAAACAACAGTTGTCTTGATCTAGCTCCTTGCCATGGGAATGTGGAATTTCTGCTCGTGGCTCAGGAACATCCTCTGATTTGTTCTAGCACAAATACATAGTCGTAGTAACGGGGTTAAAATTGGTGCCACGATGGTATTTATAATACCATACTCTTTGGTTCTTTCGGTGAAGTCACGGTTGCTTGTGTTGCGATCGAAACGTGATTTATTTTATTTTTCTACCTACGTGACTTTACCGAAAGAACGAAAGAGTATGGATTGCTGCAGTCACGAAAGCTTCAAATCAAGATGTATAATACCAGTTGAATGTCTACTATTACAATAATACCTCGATATACGAAGTAGATGCAGTGCTGCAGCTTCGTTTGTATATTGAAACTTAGTATCTTGAATAATGTGCGTGCCCAGCCTTCGTAACTTACCATCTCATACTATAAACACTGAATAACGTATTCATATTGCAAACAAAGACAATTTATATATTTTAAATATCACTTTTTATACTGTATAGTATTGAAATAAAAAAACTGACGTAAATAAAACAAAGACGGTGTACTGTAAAATAAATTCACACTCACTAGTGTAGTCTTCGATGCAGTCATAATGTTGCATTGTCCACCAAAACACCTTCACTCCCTAACGCTGTGCGCTGCTGGGCGACGATTGACCGAGACGTTTGTAAACAAACATTCTGACCAAGCAATGGAGTGGCATCAATTTCAACGGTTGGAAATTCCACATTGCTTTGGCAGGGGATAGTCTCTCTATGTAATAACCGTGTGACACTTATTACCGTACCCATAATGCCACTGCTGCTGCAGCTGATGATGATGACGACAGTACGCTCTATCACCTCCCAACTGGGATTGAAACCTTGCGCCTTCTGTTTGTGAGTCAAGCACTCTAACCACAGCGCCACCTGGCTGACTGGATACCTTCGTTAAGCCCCCAGGGATTCATAATTGCCCAGTGCTGAGGTGAACACAACGGTGGGCTTCCTTGCTGCCGCGATGCGTCGCAGTTTTGCCGCCGTTGTTGGTGTTTGCCGTTGTTGGCGACCTTGCTTGCCACGGGGTCGGCTCTGCTTGACCCCGAGCTCGCTTGTCCTTGGTGATCGGTGGTCGGTGGGTGAAAACAGAGATTTAAAAAAAAAACGATATCTATGTGGCCCGCACGATCGCGCCGCGTGATCTTTATCTTCTACCATCGTTGCCGGCGCTGTCCCATGCCCGTGTAGGGCAAGGTTGCTTGTGTCCGGCTAATGTGCCTCTCTTTCCATGACCTCTCCCGTCCCCTTGCTGTCCTCACTTTATTTAGGCAGGTGATGGCCACGCCGTGACACGTGCATGTACATGTGTACATGTGTCACGGTCAAGGTCCGGGGAATGCAGACACTTTGTAGACCGTCGTTATCGGAGCGTCCACCCGCGCGCTAACGCTCAATTCTTTTTGTTATCAACTGCGGAGGAATGAATGTCCCCAGTTAACCCCCCCCCCCTCCCATTCAGGATTTGAACTTTCCGTCCTCTTTCACTCATGAGTCCGGGGTGCTCTGACCCGCGGGCGAATATCGAGTGATATTCGACTCGTACGTTCACATCGTTCAAGTCCGGCAGAGTCCCACTGAAGCTGAAGCGCCTCTCCACACCAGAACGTTGCTCTGAGCTGGACGGTGTGCGCGTGCATCGGGAGGGCTCGATGAAGATGAATGTTGCTGTGACCTGAATTTACACGCGCCCGCCCGTGGCAGTGCGCCCAAATGTCAAAGCGGTAATGTTCACGATCGAGCGGTACAAGTCTGTTTTCTTTTTGTTCTGGCGTGAAATTTCCCCCCCCCCCCGCCCACATTTTTTGCCGGACTCTTGATACTTAGCTGCTCACGAATCTTTATGTTTTTACAGGGTTGCTGAGCGCAGTGGCCCAAAACCTCGAGCGGTTCGGCAACAAACAGCACTGCTAAAGCTGTAGTAGAGAAAAGTTGACTGGGTTTTTTTTTTTAGATGAGAAAAGTTATTTAGGGGAGCTTGGTGGGGGGAGGGGGGATAGAGATGGTGGGAGGAGGGAACTCCACAGTTCTAGGGAAGGAGCAGGTCGTGAAGTGAGGTGACCTGCCGGTGTGGTGGTTGCACGCGGTATGGATAAGACAAGCGATCATTCATCTTTTTGGGATGAAAAAAAAAAAATTCACGTGTTGTAATGTAGTCATCCTTCATAAAAACATTATTGCTGACAAATAAGGGGTGCAATAGTAGAATAGGTTCAAGAGTTGTTATGTGCTCTTAAGTTGGCAAGGACACGTGCACGATATCAGAGGGTTAAGAATCATAATGTTTTTTGGTTGGCATTGTACGTTACATGCATTGGGTTTACACGAGATCCCTCCGGCCATCTGCACTCACCACATTGTATATTCCGTATATATTTAACAAAAAATCTTGGAACAAATTTTCAGCCTCAATTGTGACACATTCGTTGAATCGTCTGGGATCACGACCCGTACTGGCAGACTAATGCCAACTTGCAGGCTGGGTGCCGAGTCACCTTGTGCACACAGAGACAGCTGCCAGTGGGGGTGCCCTGTCAAATATCTGACATGAGATGTGATGTAAAGCGCTCGGAGAGGGCTTGGCGTATAGGGCGCTATGTCAAAAACAAATCATTGCCATTATTATTACCTGCGTGAATTGCCAACAAACTTGCAGTCCCTGATTGAGGTATTCACCCAGAGTTAGTATTTCTCTGCAGCATTAGTCTCCACTTATTGTCATGTAGCTCCACCCCCTGTCCTGTAGCTCCACCCCCTGTCCTGTAGCCCCACCCCCTGTCATGTAGCTCCACCCCCTGTCCTGTAGCTCCACCCCCTGTCCTGTAGCCCCACCCCCTGTCCTGTATCTCCACCCCCTGTCCTGTAGCTCCACCCCCTGTCCTGTAGCTCCACCCCCTGTCCTGTAGCCCCACCCCCTGTCCTGTAGCTCTACCCCCTGTCCTGTAGCTCCACCCCCTGTCCTGTAGCTCCACCCCCTGTCCTGTAGCTCCAACCCCTGTCCTGTAGCCCCACCCCCTGTCCTGTAGCCCCACCCCCTGTCCTGTAGCCCCACCCCCTGTCCTGTAGCTCCACCACCTGTCCTGTAGCCCCACCCCCTGTCCTGTAGCTCCACCCCTTGTCCTGTAGCCCCACCCCCTGTCCTGTAGCTCCAACCCCTGTCCTGTAGCTCCAACCCCTGTCCTGTCGAACTACCCCCTGTCATCCCCGCCCAGCCCCACTCCATATAAATATAAACAACTGTTTTGAGATGAGAGCAAGGCGGTGAGGTTCGGTGTGAGCTTAAATAATTCCACCAGTTAGTTGAGCTCCGTTTCTGGATGCCTGTGGAACCAAGGAGCGACATGGTTTCCATACGCAGCAATAACGTACGTTCGCATCAGTGAAAATTGCCATCCACCCCCTGGTCTAAGCCTCGGCCGGTTCAGTTATACAGGTACCTGGTTCAGTACCGGACTCATTGTGTGCATGTACCTACTGCTCCTTTGTGGCTTACGGAGCTGAAGCCATTATCATTCATTTAACCAGCTGAGTCCAGTGAGTGTTGTTATTTTTAACCATAAAATATTGGAGTGACAGTAGATATGCAGCTTTGCGAGGGTTGAATGAATGCATCGAATCGTACCCGCATGCCGCAGTTATTTTGATAGACACTCGTAATACTGCCGCCTGTAAATTCACTGATGGGTGGAGGCCGCCTCATGCCCTTTCAGTCTGGGGGCTGTTTGACCATACTTCACCACGTTCATCAATTGCTGCTTTTAGGAATTCGGGGGTGGGGGGGGCAAGAACCGGTTCAGATACCACAAGCGACCGGCCCACCCTCACGGTAATGACAGGAGCCACCCTTCGGTTATCAAGGAGAGTCTGAGCTGTCGACAACGTTCCGAGGTTGCAATGTGCGCGTGTGTTCCCTTGTGACGTTCGGCGAGTCCGTGAATGGGTGTCTTTGCACGTGAGAAGAGACCCACCCGTGTGAACGTATCGACCCTCAAACCATCCACAAGCCTACTTGATGTACTGCCAACTCCTGGCCACCTCGCAAACACATTCCACAACCTCTGTGCTCTTCGTCCCGTCTCTTCAAGTTCACTCGGCTCGTCCTACTTTCTGTAAAGTTTTACCGGGTTCGTGTTTTTTTCTTTCTTCCCTCGTTTGTTGTGGCTTTGTTTATCCGAGTCATTGACATTTGTTTCTGGCGCGGAGCTGTGGGGGGAAGCGTCGGGCCAGCGAGCAGGTGGGCGCGTGGGTGACTGGGCAGGCAGGCGGGCGGGCGGGCGGGCGCACGTGCCCACTGATAATGTCGCATCACTCGCAGAGCGGCGGCCCCACAGTCATTAACCCCGGCCGGCAGGTTATGAGAGAGAGGGGCGGCACACAGGTAACAAGACGGCGCGGGGGGGCAGCCCCGTGCCTGTGTTTTGGGTGCCGTCCCGGGCAATGGTCCGTGACAGCCCCTGCGGTGGTGACGGTGGTGGCGGCGATGATGGTGGTGGTGGTGGAGACACACTCGCCGCCACTGTTGCCGTGTGCTGACCCAGCTGGCTGAGACCTGGCCCGTCCACTGCTGGCCGCTGGCCGGGCCCTGGTGGGACCACCGTCGTCGGTGTTGCCGCAGACTGACGGCTCGTATTGTCGGCTCGCTGCACACGAGCCGCACCGGTGCCGTGTCGTATCGCTATCACACCGATCTGTGCTCTAAACTTTCAAAGTGGTGCCTGTGGGTGGCATTGTACGTTGGCAGGCCTTGAGGTCACTATAATGTAGAGCCTCATACTACCGCATAACTGCGTAGGTAAATAGTTTTGGAGCATATGATTAATATAAAAATGAATCTGACGGTCAATTAATATGCCCTGGTTGCACTGCGGTCAGAGGATTTGACTCGCCCAGGGGGAAGGTCTAGAGATCCAAATTGGGGGTGACTCAGATCGTTCTCCTTCAGTGAAGCCGAATATTCGTGCCACTTCGTGGGCGTGAACGTTCGTCACCTGACAGAGAGACTGGCCCCCAACCATGGAAATATGGAATTTCACGACGAGGTCCAGGAGCAGTCGTGGAGGTGAGCTTCACTACAATGCTCGATTGAACAAAGAGACGCTTTGACTTGACCTTTATTTTATTGAGCGCAAACAAAAGGGGCTTTTTCTCTTTTTTTTTTGGCACAAACGCCGTGTTCTAGTTTATGTTTAAAAGTTTTATCTCAAATTCTTGGCCGTAAAACCACACAAAACCTTGGAAATGAGTAGTTGCACGCACGCGCATTTTCTTGACTCCGTTTTGCTTGGTGGCTTTCAGCAGCGCAATGGAGGGAGACGTTACCCACGCAAAATATCATCGTCATCGCATTTTGGTGAACGCTTTCAAGTTTTGTAACTAATTGTCCCGTGCACTTGATAATATCCCCCTGTACATTTCACCTACTTGGATCCTAGGCAGAGCTGCTTCATGTATTACTTCATAGTTTTCAGAGAGAACCCCCCCTCAATGGAGTGGAGGGGGGAGTGCAGGGGGGGGGGGGGGATATTCTCCAGAGCTTAAAATCCCCCATGACTGCCACTGTGCAAGATAGAGGCCTTCATCCAGGAGTGGATCGACAACGTGTTTTGCAACAACAACAACAACCAGGCCAGGTCGTGTTTTGGCAGAAACGAGACCCTGGTTGATGATTTTCTGTTTAAACGTCGCTCTTCCTCGTCAGGAGCCAACCTCCAACTCTCACGAGCCGCGGTTGATTCCTTCGTCTGTTTTTTTAAAGAAATCCACCAACATACTCTTAGTTTTTTTTTCGGTAAAGTTACGTAGGTAAAAAAATGAAATTAAAATTCATAAATTATTATTTTATTTTTATTGATTTTAATTTCATTTTTTACCTACGTGACTTTACCGAAAAAACTAAAGAGTATGAATCCTTGCAGTCACGAAAGCTTCAAATCTAGAAATCCACCAACACTTGGAAAAGTTTTTACCGGACGAGAGGGGGAGGGGGGGGGGTTTCGAGAGCTTCCGATGATTAAAGGTGTGGGGAGAGGAAGTGTGGGGAAGTCGTTAAGAGACGGAGACTTCCAGATTTCAGTCGTTCGATTCACAAAAGGGCCTCCGCCTCCCGTCAGAAATTCCGATAGAGAAGTCGGCAGTAAAACACACAGAGAAAGGGCCTCGGTGTTTACCTGCCCTGTTTTATTCGTGTACGCCCAAACGCCCGCCCCACCAGCTCCACAACCTTTGTCGCAACCCCTAGCCTCTTAATCGTCGCCCCGTGCTTCCATAAACTTCTCAAGAGCTCTGTCCAGATAATGAAGCCACCTTTATGGCTGGCGATAGCCCGCGTACTGGAATGTATAACTCATTTACAGCGGCAGTTCCACGAGCAATAAATTAGCCCGTGGTGGGCATCTGGTGGGAGGAGAAACGGCGCACTGTAAATAAGTAACTTGCGTGGAGCAGGCGGCCTGCTTGTGAGAATACTTAGTACACACGCAAACACAGTAACAAAGATAAAGATCCCATGCCGAGCCCTGTAGAGTGTAGGGCCAAGTGCTGTTCACAAGCACAACCAACGCACGCTTGTGAGGGGGTTGTGCCTGGCTGGCTTTGTCCCCCCCCCCCAGCGACGATGTTTACACGACACACCGCGTACGCGTTTTAGGCTGAGTCGACCTAGCGGCCGCCCCAGGTTTATATTCCACTTGCCATTTATGCGCGTGGCTGTGAATTGAACTCGGGTCGCCCGGGTCATAGCGCGGTGCGTGAACCACTGCGACACGGCGGCTCGCTACGACGACACAAAGACAAAGATCCCCAGGGTAGCCTTGAACAGGCTGTTGGGGCAAGTGCTGCTAGCGAGCAGAACCTGTGAGGGCCAGCACGGCACACGAAGGGGTGGGTGGCCAGCACCACGCCCGGCCACCTTTGTTTTCCCCCAGTGCTGATATTTGCACACACTGCACCAGATACTCATTTAAGGTTGAGTAGACCTAGAAGAGGCCTAGGAGTGATTCCGATATTTTTCACTGATGTTGTTGGCCGTGAGTCGGAAGCGAACTTGAGTCACTGGACTGATAGCACAGTGCGCTAACTGCTGTGCCACCACTCCCTACGACACAAAAGACAAAGATCCCCCATATAGCCTTAGACTGTAGGAGCAAGTGCTGTTAGCGAGCACCTATGAAGGCCGGAACGGTACACAAGGGGGTGGGTGGCCAGCACCACGCCCGACCGCCTTTGCCTCCCCAGTGGCGATGTTTACACACCGCACCAGGTACTCATTTCAGGCTGAGTCGACCTAGGGGAGGCCCAGGACCGGTTCAAATAATCGTCACCAGTGTTGGCCGTGAGCGGTAAACGAACCGGTTCATAGCGCAGCGCGCTAACCGCTACATTACCGCTCCCCACACGCACATACACACATACGCACATCCGCATTCGTGCAAAATACATGTGAGAAAGAGCCCTGAATAAGTGACCGTGTGTAATAAGTAGCCCTTGTGTACTGGCAGGATACTTGCAGGTTACAATATAACGTGCCTGCTCACATACACGAGCTCATAGCTCAATGCTGACACTTAGCACACTGATGAATATGCGGTAAATAAGTCACCGTATCCAATAATCCGCTTGCTTGTAAGAATACTTCAACAATTACGACCCACACGTGAAACACGTACACGGAACCCCGTACGCACACGCGGCGCAATGGGCCGCCTTTTAATCAGATGGACTGTCAGAACAGACAGTGTCAGTGAGCACCTATTAAGGCCGTCGTGTGTCACACGAGGGGCGGTGGCGGTTTGGCCAGCGTCACGTACGCTCCGGCCGCCTTTGTCTCTCCAGGATTGACGAAGACCGCGCCACCGCAAGAGGTTCTCATTTTCGGCTGAGTCCACCTCCCAGGACAGGCCCAGGTGCTCGCCACGCCCGGTACAGACGTGCGGTTAGGGGGCTGTTGTTGTCGATGTGTCTCGGGTCCTCCTGCCGGGGTTGGACAGAGTCCCAGATTTGGGGAGAAAAAAAGGTCTTTGTTCCGTACTCGGTGCCGATCATACGATTGGAATGCAATTAGCGAAAAATAAAATAAAAAAAGGTGCATGGGAATGTAGGTTTCGGTTTTTTCCGAAGCCTTTCCACGTGTCCCCCCACCCCCCGTCGCCGCCCCCTTCCTTACGCCACCCGCCTGGCATCTCATCTCGTGCGGACGAACGGCGATCGCGATGGGAACCGGTTCTGCCCACGCGTCGCCGCGGAGCGTCTTGCAGTTCGCTGTATCTGCAGCGTCCGTGTGGGGGCTCGCGCAGGCTACTCGTTAACCCGCCGGTGATGTTCTTCATCTGTATGGGAGTTCCCCCCACTGCGCATGAATCCAAGGTGCGGTGTGGGACGGGCCACGGAGAGAGTAGGACGGTCGAGCGTTAAACGTTAACGCTCGCACCGTGCAGGGCCCCCAGCGGAGGGCACGTTATCAGTGGCGTATTTCTCAGTCAGCCCAGGTCGATCGACACTGTGCAGTGATAAGACGGCGGTACGTTGAAAGCTGGTACCAGATCTCTGTACAAATCAATTGCTGCCACCTTGAACACCGATCATAATCAACAATTTTTGG
Organism: Lampetra planeri; assembly: GCF_965212315.1. Lineage (NCBI taxonomy): Eukaryota > Metazoa > Chordata > Hyperoartia > Petromyzontiformes > Petromyzontidae > Lampetra > Lampetra planeri. Next base: position 10,469,547 of record NC_136115.1, on the reverse strand, counting down.
GTTTAGATCGCGTTAAACCCAAAAATCGTTGATTATGAACAATATTGGTCGCGAAAGCCTACGTGTTAAATTGAACACCGATGCCAATTGCTGGACGGGATGCAACCCTTTAGGGGCGACGTTTATAATAAGAACAATAACAATTCCGTAGCTTAACAGATCCAGGCAGGGGAAGCAGTTTTGAGTGAATCAAATTAAAAAGGCAACGTCTCTGTGCTCAATTGAGTGCAGGGTGGCCAGTCACTTTAAGTGGGTGGTCCTTAATCAGAGCTGCGTCTGTAACTTTAATTTTGGGTTAAAGTCAAATACCATCCTGTGCGTGCCACCTTCTCCAATTACCTCCTTGGCATCGCATGGGTCTTGTGATGATCTCGCAGTTTTTTTTTGAAATTTTAAATCGCGATGCTGAATGACCGTGAGACCTAAAAACAGATGCAAATTCAATGGCAGCACCTACTCGGGGGGGGGAGGCGTTGTTATGCGCCAGCAAAAGTCGCGGTGGAATTCCACTTTAGAGCGCATCCCAGCTCCTGTTTGCCTCGAGTGTGCCTACGTCTCAACGTTAACACGAAGCCAATTGAAAAATGTCGCACAATGACCTGAATATCCATTCGGTCGTCCGTCCCAAAATGTTGCGCTCTGCCTTGAATCGTCGTCGTCTCTCGTCTTGCCAAGAGGCTCCAGCAAGGTTCCTCCTCTTCCCTCTGCCTCCTCGCCCCTCCCCTCCACCCGCTCCACCGGGGCGACCCCCACGGCAACCCGGTGCCCCGCGCGTTATTTCCTGACCCCGCGGTGTTTGTTTTAGAAGCCGTCATAGTGGCTGATCAAGGGGGCGGCCGCCTGCCCGCTCGCTCGTCCATCACGAGCGCTCGACAGCACCAACACGAGCACGGGGGGGGGCGGGGGGGGGGGTCTCTGAGCTCGGGCTCGAACCCTCGAGCAGGACGGGCCGGGGCCCGGTGCTGCGCCGCCGTGGCCGTGGCGGCCGCCGCCGCCGCTCGCCGCCTTTGCCCTGCGAGGGCGAGGCCTGTCCGTCAGGGCCCCCGCTTTGTACGGAGCCGGGAGGCGGCGGGTGATGCCAACCTCCTTTTGTGTTTTTCTTTCAGGGAATCGACTTTAGGGAGTATGGGTCGGGCAGTCGTGTCTTCACAAACACAAAAACACTTTAAACAAACGGCTTGCCACCCCTCGGCTCTCGTGGAGCAAAGGGTGTCACCGATTAAACAGGCAAGTGGCGCGCACCGCTCGTCTCCGATGGCAGCTCTGAGCCAGTGGTGCAAATTCTGCGTTTCACTGGCAGGGGGCCAGTTTATCCGAAGCACAACCTGAGTTGTCGTAAGGTATCCACCCGTACCGACGCCTCGCTCGCCAAGTCAAATTGCTCGACACTCACTTGTGAATGATTACATTTTGTATATTCGTTCGTGAGACGTGTTTGCTAGCATAAGGAAATGTCTCAACACGTCTGAAAATAGTTTTATTTAACTATTTCCATAATTATTTTCAGTTTTGTCATGTAGTGAGATGAAGACAGATTCCCATTCAGGACTCTCAAATCGAGCAGTGGCTCCTGAGGATGACGCCACAGAACAAATGTTGAGGTTCCGTTAGTCGGCGTCTTCATGCACAGCGTGTGTGGCTTTGCTATGCAGATCTTCATTGCATCTTTAATCGAACCTCAATTGGTGTTTATCAGAGCTAGATTCGGAATCAAGTTTGAGGCCCATTTTGATTTATAATGGATTATTATTAGTCTGCTTGTTTTTAAGCAAGGAAAGGCTCACTCAGCCTCAAGATTCTTTCATGAGAGTCCTGCCAAGTTTTTCGCAGCGCAATGTTGCTGCTGCTGCTGCTGTGCGTATTCCCATGGGAGTGAGTAATTCGCAGGTAATCTATCAGCATTGGGATGTTTTGGCCAACGCCAGTTACGCTGTGTGGCGGTTTTTATTTATAACTGGGCTAAACTCAAATATGAACCGGGGAGATCTTAGCTGCGGCGGCTCCGTGTCTCTGACGCACAATCAGCCACCCCCCCCCCCCAGTCACCCGGCCGTGCCTCCTCTCTCTCCGGGTTGACTGGACCGTGAAATATATAATGCGTAGTCTAGTTATGTGCGTTATACACAGATAGGGGTTTGTGTATGTTTGTTAAGCAGTGCGTTACTTCCTATCGGCGCTGCCGCCCGCCCCGTCGTGGCCGTGGTGGTATTTGTAAGACAACATCTCATTAGATGTTCGCCGCTGTTTAGCAGCAAACCACCCTGGCGAGGGCGGTGATGTTCCCGAGTGCAATTTGTCCGCACACAAAAAAGAAACGTCACAGGTGTGCAGTCTTGTGTTGAGACACGAAACTCAAGCCCCGCGTTGAGATGATTTGAGCCTACTTGCCGTAAATTGTCTCCACGAAAAGGCGCAACGGTGCGGCAATCGTGAGGTTTTCGTCGGTTTGCTGACAAATTTTGCCACCACTTCCCAGATATTTGTACTTGTACACATAATTTGTGTATGCACAGACACAGTGGTTTAACATAAAGCAGTGTTGTATATTGAACATGTCATTGTCTCCCTGGTCAAACAGACCATGGGGCAGTGCTCATCTTTCTTTGCGGTTCTGAAGCAGCGATGGAAATTCCACATTCTCATGGTAGGAGAGCCAGTCAGTCTTTCCCCCACCTCCGATTCCCGCACCTTTTGTTAGCACGGTCGGCTACGTACGGTGCGAAAGAAGCCCCAGCCACACACGTGGGCGTACAGGGAAGCTCTCACAGCGGTAACGCATTTTATCGATGTTTGCGGAATAGACGCATAAATCTGCGAACAAATAAATGTGAACCGAGATTGAACATCGCAGTTCGCACACCATTTAACATTTTCATCACTTTCAATGTAAAACATTCCGTGTTTCTCAAACGTGCGCTTGTATCGACGCCCTACGCTATTGCCGGCCACTTTGCATTATTGGTCTTCGGGGCCCGTGCTCAGCAACTGTGATAAAGAAGGAGCAGAAACCAGTTGTTTTTTTTGTTATAATCCCCACGTTACGACAACTCTGTGAGAATGACTTACGTTGCTCTTATTTCAGTGCCTCCTATCAGCCGCCTGCATATACACTCGAGGTAATAAACCTCAATGGTTGAAGCATTTCATTTTAGTCAATGAATGTAAGGCACTCTTTTATTTTATTTTCCATCTCCCCCCTCCCCGCCGCCGCCTATCGCTCACGTTTACTTTTTTTTTAAGTAAGGCCATATAAACCAGGAACAAATATCTTTTAAAAGCGCCCGACGCATTGTCGCACAGAGCTACCTGGCCGCTGCTACAAAGGGGCTCATTGTCGCCCGGGCTCCTCTCTCTTGGTGAAGGTCCAATAAAAACGAGGAATAACGAACGCCATTGATGAGACACGCAGAGGAAATTGGCCGGGCTCGGGCATGAAAATTACACGGTGACCTCACCATTCTCCCGGCTCCATTGTCTGCTTAAAAGTCAAAGCACCGCTGTCCGTGCACTACGAGGGGGAAAAAAAAAAGGAAGACGAGATGGAAGATTCTTTTTTCTTTCTCCCGTTGAAATAATTTAAAGCGGGGCATTCCCATTGGCCGCAAGGCGATGTGTTGAGCGCGACGCGTCCGCGAGTGGATTTACTGCCATCTCCTCGTAAGGGGAGAACGCCCCATTCTTGAGCAAGTTTATGATGATGTTAAAATGGTCCAAAGTTAATGGAAGCTGTGACGGCGCATTCATTAAGGACGGGGAGGCCCGCTCGCTCGCTCGCTCCCGGTGGGCCCTCTGCCCCCACACGGTACGGCCGTCGTTGCCGCGTTCACCACGTTGGTGGCACAGCTTAGCCACCCAGCTTGGCGTGCGCCTCCTCCGCCCTAGCCCGGCACGGCTTCCTGGTTGCGGCAGGCACGTCTCCGTGCTAAGCTGCTGGTGGGGGGCTGGGGGGGGCGATGAGACGCTGCGCCGCCCGTCAAACCACTGGGAGCCCGGGAGAGCCGACTCCGCCGTGGGAGGGGGCGGGGGGCAATAGTCACGGCAAGGGTTGGTGGATCACATAGAGATTTGTCAATCTCCCATACCTGCCGTGGCCAGCAATTGGCAGCACAGCAAGTGGGTTGCGACCCCGACTCTGCAAACATTTGAGCGTTATCCCCTCCTATCTTTAGTTTTTTTTTCGGGGAACCAATTTACATATACCACGTAAAAAAAAATCTTATTAAAAGGGAATTGCTGAAATATTTAAATACAGGACCCTCCTGATAACACGTCTTGAGATTCAGTGATGCTGAAAGGACAGGGTGATCAAATTATAGTCAAAACATTGCAACTTCACATCCTGGTTGTGGGTCACTTGGCTCATCATCCCGCTACGGTCAATCAAATAAAATAAGTCACAATTGTGGGAAGTCAACAAAGTTCGTCCTCTTGAGCGACTGATCTCCGTCACGGAAATGTGGAATTTAACCAGCAGAGATGAGAAGTGGCCCACACCCATGCGAGTGGAATGGCACGTGATGCGATGTCCTCGGATTTTGAAGGTGATTCCTAGCAACTCCTTCAGCTGTGTGTGTGTGTCTATATGTATGGGTGCATGTGGATTCTCATGGATGTGTCCGTGCTTCTGTGGGCATGAGCATGCACATGTGTACACAAATCTCTATATACCTGTGCGTCTGAACATGTGCGTCTGCGTTGTCTTTGTGTGTGTGTGTGCAGGTGTATGTGTTTGTCTAGGTTTGTGTCTGTGTGTTCACTAACAGCACTTGCCCCAACTGTCTGTCAAGGCTATACGGGGGATCTTTTTCTTTATAAATAGGTGGAGAGCGGTGGCGCGGTGGTAAGCACATTGCACTACGAACTCGGCAACCCGAGTTCAATTCCCCCTCATGACCAATAACAGTGGTGCATATCTCAATCTGGTTCTGGGCCTCCCCTAGGTCGCCTCAGCCTTAAAACCGAGTATCTGGTGCGGTGTCTAAACATCGCCACTAAGGGAGACAAAGGCGGTTTGGCGTGGTGTTGGCCACCCACCCCCTCGTGTGCCGTGCCAGCCTTCATAGGCGCTCGCAAACAGCACTTGCCCCAACAGTCTGTTCAGGCTATCCTGGGTATCTTTGTGCGTGTGCGTATGTGTTATGTGCTTTGTGTGTGTGTGTGCCTGTGTAGGCACAAGTACGTGCGTGTAGGTGCGTGTGTGTTATGTGCTTTGTGTGTGTGTGTGCCTGTGTAGGCACAAGTACGTGCGTGTAGGTGCGTGTGTGTTATGTGCTTTGTGTGTGTGTGTGCCTGTGTAGGCACAAGTACGTGCGTGTAGGTGCGTATGTGTTATGTGCTTTGTGTGTGTGTGTGCCTGTGTAGGCACAAGTACGTGCGTGTAGGTGCGTGTGTGTTATGTGCTTTGTGTGTGTGTGTGCCTGTGTAGGCACAAGTACGTGCGTGTAGGTGCACGTGTGTTATGTGCTTTGTGTGTGTTTGTGCCTGTGTAGGCACAAGTACGTGCGTGTAGGTGCGTGTGTGTTATGTGCTTTGTGTGTGTGTGTGCCTGTGTAAGCACAAGTACGTGCGTGTAGGTGCGCATGTGTTATGTGCTTTGTGTGTGTGTGTGCCTGTGTAGGCACAAGTACGTGCGTGTAGGTGCGTGTGTGTTATGTGCTTTGTGTGTGTGTTTGTGCCTGTGTAGGCACAAGTACGTGCGTGTAGGTGCGTGTGTGTGTCATGTGCTTTGTGTGTGTGTGCCTGTGTAGGCACAAGTACGTGCGTGTAGGTGCGTGTGTGTGTCATGTGCTTTGTGTGTGTGTGCCTGTGTAGGCACAAGTACGTGCGTGTAGGTGCGTGTGTGTGTCATGTGCTTTGTGTGTGTGTGCCTGTGTAGGCACAAGTACGTGCGTGTAGGTGCGCGTGTGTTGGGATCGCTGATAAATGTCGCACATCCTTAGCCCCGGGGGGGTGCGGACAGCTGGCTCCCACTCGAGATGTGGACAGTGTCTACACGTCGCGTGAACTCTCGACCCATGCGCTACGAGGCTCAGCGACGGGGGGGGGGGGGCCGTCAACGTATTGTTTTTATACAGAGGGGGCGGCCTCCGCTTTGTGGTCGAGCCGAGCTGAGAGGGAGAGAGAACGACGGAACAGAAACGAGACCCCGGTTCTCATAATAACAACAGTAATGACTCCTGCACTTCCTGGCAGCAAACGGCCAGGTTTGCTGCCGATTCCAGCGATGGCACGCTCTGGCTTTTAATGGAGACGGAGGGATGGGCGGGGGGGCCTTATCGGCTCCGCCATCTGCGCGACTTGTGTTGCCATTAAATACCGGAGCGCGTCGCGCGGCCGCGCTTGGGCCCAGCCGGAGGAAGAAGAGCGGCGGTGGTTTTGGGCGACGGCGTGAGATGGAGGTGGGGGGGGGGCGAAAAATGACAATGTTTTTTTGGGGGTTTTGCTTGACGGATGTCTTTCCACTTGAGCAGTCGGTTGGTTACGGGCAGCACGTTTGAAATACGATGGGTTTCTGATTACGACTACTCAAGGTCTTGGGCGTAATGTCACGTAATCCCATATTGGCTGTTTTCAAAGTCACGTCGGCTAATTCAGCGGGCACTGGGGCCACCGCGCTCACCATCTTTGGGGTGCCCAGCGATTGTTGAGTTCCACATAACCATGTGGGCACGGGGGGCGCGGGGGACGTGGGGGGGGCAGTCTCTCCGCAGGTCACCATCTACTACTGGCCACTTGCCACAAAGTCGCACTCACTTTACTGACCCTGGAAGGACGATGGGCCCCAGTCGGCCATCGACTGGGATTTTGAACTTGGGTTGTCAGCTACGTGCTCCTTGCCGTGCCGCCCTGTTCGAGCTTCGCTGGTGCCGCGAGTGCGTTCCGCTCACTGACGCACCCCTGGGGCTGGCTCGCCATCGCACGTGGCAGCGCCGCGACTGCCGGGCCCCGTGCGTCGTGATCTCAGTGCGTCGTGGTCTCAGAGCGGCGCGACCGGTGGCTGCTGCCGTCCCCTCCGCACTTGACCCAGGCTACCGACGACGCGATCCTGTCCCCTCTTGAATCTGCTCCAGAATCAATTTGTGAATGTTCTGAATTTTACAATGATCGCGGAGAAATCTACTCGCTAAACAACAGCATTCTGATCACAGGCTGTTGTTGGTAGCTGCGTTTTTAAACCTGATTACACCCTGCACAAAGACAAAATACAAAGATCCCCCGTATATCCTCAACAGACTGTTGGGGCAAGTGCTGTTAGCGAGCACCTATGAAGGCTGGCACGGCACACGAGGTGATGGGTGGCCAGCATCACGCCAAGCCACCTTTGTCTCCCCAGTCGCGATGTTTACACAGCACACCAGGTACTCATTTTAGACTGAGTCGACTTTGGGGAGGCCCAGGACCCAGTTGGGCGTGAGCGGGAATCGAACGCGGGTTCGGAGCACAGCACGCTAATCGCTACGCTACCACTCCCCGGACACGATGCACGTACACACACGCACACTCTCCCACACTAGCGCCTATCGCAGCACTCGTACCACTTCGATGAAGAAAAAACAAACCCCCACGTGGCTCAATCTTGATTTGAAGCTTTCGTGACCGCAGGAATCAACACTCTTTGGTTCTTTCGGTAAAGTCACGTAGGTAGAAAAAATAATACGTGACCCCACGTGGCTGCCCGTGTGCGATGTGTGCCGTCCATCGTGCCCGCTGTCCACGTGCGGCCTGCTGTTGCGGTGCCAGCGCAAACTTGCCCATGGCGAGTTTGGGACCCGCGATGGGCGCTGGGGGTTGGTGAGCGAATGTCGCGGCTGTGTGGCAGCCCAAGCGCCGTCGGTTTGCGTTGGGGGCTCGTGGGGTCAGGCTGTGTGCAGTGGCTGTCTCCGGTTCATTCCCTCAACACCACTGCCCCCTGCTGCTTTCCACACCCACACACAGCCTCGCACGGCCATACACAGACACGCACAGTCATACACAGACACACAGCCACACACAGTCACACACTGCCACACACAGTCACACACAGCCACGCACACAGCCACACAGTCACACACAGTCACACACAATCACACACAGTCACACAGCCACACACACACCCACACACAGCCTTGCAGAGCCACACACAGTCACACACAGCCACCCGTACGCTCGCTATTCCTGCTGTCGTTCTGCCAGCTATTGCTGCTGAGGCTGTTGCTACTGCACATGCTGTTTGATACTGCAGCCACTGCTGCTGATGCTGTTGCTACTGCTGCTTCTACTCGCACTGCTGCTGCGGAGAATACTACCGCAGTTGACTCTTGACACTCCCGCTCCGACTGCTGCTATGCCTGCTACTCGTGATGTTTCTCCTGATTGCTACTTCTGCTGATGCTACCCGATACTACGCTTATTACTGCCGATGCTCTTTCTGCTGTTATTGCGGTGACCGCTGATATTTGCTGCTTCTGCAACTGGCGCTGCTGCTGCTGCTGCCGCTCGTGCTGATACTGCCGTCGATAGCGCTGCCAACTGCTGCTGTGATAGCGCTGCTGGTGCAGCCGCCACTCCAAGCCGTCGACATCCGCGCGCTCCGTTGAGCTCCGCGCGTTGCGCCGTGCTGCCCTTTTATCCGAGTGGAGCCAGCGGATTGGGGGGGGGGGGTGTGAGGGAAGTTATCCTCGTTGCCGTACCACGGCGGCCCCCCCTCCCCACCAAAAGCAGCGCCCGTTTTTACCGACCTCGGGGTACAGGTGTTGATTGGCCGGGCCGATCCCCGCTTAGGGTTGGGACCGTCGATTCGCTGGGGTCCTGAATCCGCGTGCCGGTCGTTACGGTCGCTCGTTTTATTCGTCTCGGTATAGGGGGCCCTTGGCCTGGTGGCGCCTCGTGCCTGTTTAGGCCGCCCCCCCCCCCTCCCACGTTGCACCGTGGCCGTTGGGCGAGCAACGCCGCGATCCCCGGGGCAGCGAGACTCCTGGCTGCCCCCACCGTAGCTCGTGCTCGACAGGGCAGTTTGTGTGTGGTTTTATTCTCGATGTTTTGTTACGGGCAGGATGAACTCGATGTCATTTCACACGTTAGCGTCCACAAACGCCGCGGAGAAACAATCGGAGGCTATTAATGGTGTTCGTTGAATCGATGAATCCACACCACCTATACACACCAACATCTTGACTAAAATGTGCGTGTATATATGTAAAATTACACGTATGATTATAAAGTTTTTGTATAAATATAAAGTAATATGATAATATACCTGTAGAATTCAGAACGTTGACTTTCTTTGTGTTTTTCCCAGTTTCGGAGCCATATGTGCCTTTTTGTTTAAAGCTTTGTGTTATTTCCCCGAGGTGTCTGCTGGAAAGGGCCCAAACTATCTTAACGGTTTAAAGGTTTAATAATTTGAAATATGTCACCCCCCCCCCCCCCCCACGACACTCAAGAGGGGAGTTTCAAAACACTGGGTGGTGGCCCATCTCTCGGTGAAGTCACGGTGCCCGAACTGAAGAACTGAACTTTGCGTTACCACCCACGGGCTCATTCTCACATCTACATTGCAAGCGACGCCTGGCGGTCCAAGTATTGCAGATGTCCCTGTGTTCCAGTCGGAGATGATGTTTTACTATTTTTTTCACCTACCAATTAAGGCCCCACTGAGCTATGTAGCAGTTTTTCAGATGCGACCTGGCCACAAATGATAGCTCAATGAGAGGTGGCTTATCGTGTGGAAATTGATCGCAGGCAAATAACTTTAAATGCATGTTGATTCTAAATGCGGAGGGAGAAACCGGAGGACTCGGAGAAAATTCCACGCGACTACGGGGAGAACACACAATTCCAAATATACAGATGGCAGGGATGGGATCAAACCCACGACCTCCTGTATACCAGGCGGGGTTGTTAACATCTCGCCACGGCGGAGCAGAATTGCTCGTAGATGCTCGCTATTGAAAGCGATAATAAATAATAGCAATTTTTATACAATAAGATGTAATTACAGATACACGAGTGGCAACGTTTAAAGTCTTCGCAGTGACGTTTCACGTAGCCTTGACTTGAATGCTGAGATAGGATTTGAGTAATTCTAAAAATAATTTTATCGTCATGTTGCAGCTAAACATCTGCACGTTTCAGTGTTGTAATCATTTTCCAAATATAAAATGTCTGGCCAAAATAACAAGAATGGGGAACATTTTTACATTTCAATATTTTTACGTAATTTCCTTTTACGTGTTGTTTCTAACAATAGCCACAGGTATAATAATCTAGCGTGAGATTTTAATAGTTACAGAAGTAAAAGCATTGACTTAAAAAAAAACATGAGAACTTGTGTCGTTATGTTGTATCAGTATTCCAATATTTTGTATGGGATGACTATAATAGTTATATTTTTTGGATTTAAAGCTTTCGTGACTGCAGGGATTCATATTCTTGGTTCTTTCGGTAAAGTCACGTAAAAGGGAAATAATAAAATAATTTAAAATATCCTATATAATAAAAATAAAAATATTTATATTAAAATAAAATGTATTTAAATAATAAAAAATATTTTTTATTTAAATACTAAAAAATTCAATATTTTTATTAAAATAAACATATTTTTATTACTTTATTATTTCCCTTCTACGTGACTTTACCGAAATAACCAAGAATATGATAGTTATGTTAATACTTATTATAATGAAGGTGCACATGTCATATTAGTATAAACATGCATGCTATTGGAGTACCATTATTAAAATAATACTACTGTGATGATTTACTCTTCATATTGACAATGTCTTCCCTAGCACGATGGTTAACGGTTACATCACTGGCATTGTTAATGACAAAATGATTAACTTTACGCTATATTTATATTCCTTGGTTCTTTCGGTAAAGTCACGTAGATAGAAACATATAATGAAAGTAAATAAAATAAAAACTACGTTTCGAAGAGGATCGCTTGTGTTGTGATCGAAACGTCGTAGTTTTTATTTTATTTACTTTTATTATTATTTTCTTTTTTTCTATCTCCGTGACTTTACCGAAAAAACCAAAGAATATGAATTCCTACGGTCACGAAAGTTTTAAGTAAAAATTTCCACTATATTGTGGCGATAATTTTTTGGGATGTGAGACTTGAATGGACGAATGTCTCCGTTGTGACAACTGTTTCGTGGTTTGTGCCTTCTTGGTTTGGTGCCATTTTTTAATTTGTTTATCCATTATTTTTTCTCAGAGGGTTTTCATTTGCTTGGTCGTAGCTGCATTTCGGATTAGGTCCTGATACACAATTAATGCACGGCGTCTGTGGTACGCAATTCGCATTGAATGACGCTATATACAATTTTTATTATTATTATGAATAATTTCAGGACCACTATTATGTACATCAGTATAGCATTCTGTTGCACGGTTATAAATAATAGGTTGGGGGGGGGGTTATCTCAGGCTGACGATCGCTCGACGCCTTGACGCGATCCTCCTCCGCAGCATTTCTCGCTTTGCCATCGTTGGGACGACTTAGCCTCTTGATTCACTTTTCCTCTCTTCGACGTATTTATTGTATCTGTTCTAATCGTCACCTGTCCAGTTTCGTTTACCGTACGTGTCGGTCGCATTAAATCGGTGCTTCCTTTCAAAGGCACGTCGCTGGTCATAAAAAAACCTGTGCGGCTTTGTCTTTGGGAGTTGCTGCTTGAGACCCGTGCTGTGGCTTGTGCGTCGGAGATAACGATGATGCAAAGATGCCCCGTTGAGCCTCGTCCGTTATTGTGGCAGGCGCACTGCGCGAACACCTTTCGTTAGGACGGGTGTGCCGTACGACGCAGTGGTGAAGCCACCACCTACTTGATTTGAACACGCTGTGGCAAATGCTCATTTAAGGTTGAGTCAACCCTAGGGGAGGCCCGTGCCTTATTATATGCACGGTAACGATTCAAATCTAGTTCTCCGCACCCAAACAAAGATTTCCCATTTAACCTTTGGAATCGTGGCTGATGGTGCTGTTAGCGAGCATGCGTCGAGGTCCGCACTTACCTACTCACATTCATGTTTCTCTTCTACTTCGACTAGACCATTGCGCAATAAGATCCGTTTGGTGGATGAACAACGCGATGATGCTTACACGTCTGTCCTTCATTCTGTCAGCTTTATTCAAAATGACCCAGTGCATTGTGGGTCTACGGCGGTGGCGGGCAACTTGACGGGCATCATCATCCCTCCCCTCCACGCCCCCCCCTCCCCACTCCATCCCCCATCTCTTCCCACCCTCGGCCCGGCGTTGCCCGCTTTTAATTAAACGTTGGCGTGACAGCGCGCGGCGGTGCTCTTGTGTGGCTGCCAGGGTAGCGGCGTCATCGTCGTTGTCGCAGGGCCCTGCGGAGGTGCGTGCAGGGAGGAGGTCGCGCCGTGACGTGACCTCCTCCCCACGCGTGCGCACACGGATGTACGCACGCACACGGATGTACGCACGCGCAGATGTACGCACGCGCAGATGTACGCACACTCACGGATTTACGTGCGCACACGGATGCATTTATGCTTTCTTAATCGGCGGTGGGTGCTGCCTGCCGTGACGTATTGGAAAGGACGCAATTAGCCAACAAAGAAAGTGGAACAAGAACTTAAAGGTCCACAGAGAAGCCACTGGGAGAGAAGGAAAGATAATGACAGCATTCACACTCGGGAGAAGCGAGTGGGCTTGTGCATGTATGTTAAACTTGTTTCGCACCATACCTAGCAAACCGTGCTAATTGAAGGCTTGAGCAGGACGTGTCGCTCGAACAGACGATGGGCAATTGTCGAGAATAACGACGGAGTGGAAGCCACCGGAGTCCAGTAGGACGTCTACCAAGGAGAGCGAGTGATGCAGTGAGCTCGTGTGGAGGGGCTGGGTGGATTCGTACATCGCAGCATCGTGAGAGATCGCGGATTTGGGGAGGCCTTCATGCAGCAGTAGATTGACTGTCTCCGATGACGATGCTGAGTGGGGTGGAGTGGTGACACTATGAACCTGGCTACCCAAGTTCGATTCCCTGCTTCGGTTAACGCCAGTGGCGACTAATATGTGAACCATTCCTGGGTGCCCCCTGCAGCAGCCTTCGTTGCCCAGCATGGCGAATTAAGTTTAACACGGAGTAGGCTTTCGTGACCAATATCATCCATAATATAGGTTTGTTTTGTTTAGATCGCATAAATTTAAATGTGTCGTTAAACCCGTCCCTGCCACCCAACACAGCCAACTAGTAAGGTTTGTGACGTAAACAGAACATGCCAATTCGTTAGTCGTAAAGCACACCAGTGTGTTGGAGAGCAAAGCCACAACATTTACAATCTTGAGTACGATGTTTCACCTGATGATTGCTCCGCAAATCTGTCTGTCGCCTGATGAAGCTAATTGTATTTACTGGCGAAGTGTTGTAATCAGATGGTAAATGTTGTGGCTTTGATCTCCAACGCACCGGTGTGCTGTACTAGTGACGAATTGGCGAAAGTCTCCTACGTGTTAAACAAAACGCCCTTCACCTGTACAGTGTGGGGGGACGGAGGCCTTCATCCAGCAATGGATTGAAATGGGCCGTAAACCTGTGCAGTGAAAATGTGGGTTCTCGTTAGTTTCATCATGAAGTGGATATTTTTTATTGGGCATAATGTCAATAAATTAGGACTGTAACCAGGGGAGATATGCTCATGAAATACCACGGTATTGGAGGAGACCCAGACAAACGGACTCTTCAATCCACACTGGATTGGTGGCGATGTGTCATTTCGTTTTTTGCATTCCATTCGACCACTGACTCATTCCATGAATAATTTTTTTTTTTAATTTCTAAAACTCTGGATGAATAAGGGGAGGGGGCAAGGGTGAGCAGTACGCACTGGCGGAGCCAGTGGGGGGGGGGGGGTAGAGTGGCACGTGCCCCCCCCAATGATCCGATCGAAATCCCTATTTTCAATCGGATCATTGGGGTTTATTAGTAATAAATCGGTATTTTACGACCCCCACTGCCACTGTGTTACATATTATTATGTGCCAGGGACTCTATGAGATGATAGTACAATAGTCTGAGTCCATAATTGGCAATAAGTAACGGCAAAGCAGTTATAAGTGACTCACAGAATTGTGCGCAGTTGCGATGCCGATCACACACAGTTTGACCCTCGATCGATGGCTGCGCCATCGCCGCACACGCGTCGAATAAGAAGCAAGGCTCAAGTCCTTACTTACTAACAACTCCTCTATCATTTTTCATTGCTGGAGGGGTTGCCCCCCTACCTGAAAAGCCTGGCTCCGCCATTGGCGGTACGGTGAGGGTGATGTAAAATTCTAACAGGGGTTGCCGAACGGGCGGCAAGCGTGGCGGTGCGGTGGACGGTTCCATTTGCTGCGGCAGCTACATGCGTCCGGGTGCACGTGGGCCTTTAATGAACCCGCTCCGAGACGTCTCCAAGTTGCAGGGTGGGTTAGCGTTGATTTTATTTAGAGAGGCGTAGCGCTGTTGCTTCTAAAGACACTGTACTCACGGCAGACAACTGTAGCGACACGACCGCACTCTACGACAGCTGGCTCCAAACTGTGCCACACACCCTCCCGCATGGCCTTGTGGGCCTTGTGGGAGCCTCGGTACGTCTTCCGGCCTGAAGATATACCGATGAAGTAATTTTTTCTTCTCATTCCATCTTGATGACATACACGTATGTCATCGCTTCTAAGAGCGGCATGCGGTGTCCGCTCTATCTGCTGTGGCCCACGTTTGTTAGGGACTGCAGGCTGGTCAATCCCACGCTCCGAGTGGCTCTGTGCCCGGCCGGAGGAATTGGGCCAGCGCTGTCAATTATTAAACTGTGTTCCCTTTTATCAGGAATGTAACAACAACAACAGCGTGAAACTAGAAAACGATATTTCACTCTAATAGGACGTTTTCACATGCACTCGATTTTGGGCCTGAGATTTAATTCAGTACGCATTGCTAGGAGATTCCACATTTTTACCGTGTTCACGGTGCGCTCGCTGAGAAACGCCAGCGTGATGTGCACGCAGACAAGTTGTGTACTGCTTCGACAGATCCACGTTTGCTTAAAGCCATTTTGCCAAGCCACTGCTGGATGAAGTCCTTACCAGACCCTGTAAGCCATGTTGGTTCTTTGACAGTACTTTACCGCTCTGGCAAGTGTGGATTGAAGAACACGCAGAGATGTGCATTGCGTTAACGGGGGCAGGGGCAAGGGTGAGCGGTACAGAACCAGCTCGGATGCTAGCCACGGCTGGGAATAGAACTAGGTTTGGTGGCCGGGTTCTTAGCGCAGTGCGAGCAGCAGTGCACCACCACGCCGCACCTCCTGTTGTGGTAAAAGACAGCGTAAGGGTTTGGACTATCCCCAAATGAAGACGAGTGCAGTATCTATTGGCCAAGAAGCCTCGTCATGTATGGAAGTGAAGTCAAAATCAAATGTCATTGTCGCTTTTTTCAATGATGGGCCCAGTTACCTTCCAGTGGAATTTACGATCTCATTTTGCCACTTTGCACTCGGCTATTTTTCAAGTAGAAGTCTACTCGCAGCATAGCCATGCCAAGAGGAATTGATGGGCTGGAATGTATAAATTTGAGGACAAATGCTCACTGTGAGTTGAGTTCTCCAATGAGAGCAAGCAGACGGCCAGCTGCATCCTGCACGACAGCTTTGTAATTGTCGAAACGAAGAGACGGTGCTTTTACCTTCCTTGATTTTCCGTTCTCATAAAGTTCGTGTAAAGACGAACTTTCTGTGGGCGGGGTGTGCGGAGGAAGCACACCAACTCAGCGTTTTCACCGAGATTGCGTCTCGTAATTTAATGCGTCATATTAATTTTTGTTTTGGGCCGAGCCCTGGTACCGTGGTGTAACTAATGAGGGTGCCGTGAGAAAGTTGAGCCAGTTGAACCGAACCTAATGATATGACACTCACGCAAGCGGGCTGCTGCGGCAACGCACCGAAGGCTTTCGTCCCCAGTTTAATTTTTTTTTAAATGATTAACTAGCCAAACGAGAAATCATCTAATATGTGGCGTGCACTCACACCGCGTGTGTGTGTGTGCGAGTGAAGTTGCCCGCGCATTCACACAAGCATGTTTAGCCTGTTAGAATGCTGAGGCGAGAGCCGTTGGCGTGCTCGCAAACCTTCCGATTTAAAAGGAGGGCTGCCAATTCTTAAACCTCTTTGCAGTGCAATGATTTTGAAAGCTAATCATGCCGCTTTGTAATTTTTTTGAATAACGGAATTTTTTTGCCTTGAGAATCGGCACCCGTTAAAAGGATTTAAACTCGGCAGCCTGCCGCTTAACTCTGTGTAAGGGCCTGGCCAGAATGGATTGGCGATCACCCACCTCGGTCTGGCACGGCACACGAGGGGGAGGGGTGGTGGCACCAGCAACCTGCCCCGGGCCACCTTTGCACGAAAGATCAAGCACCGCAGCAGGTGCTCATCTTGAGGCTGAGTTGACCCAAGGGAGGCCCAGATGTTGCTCAAGGCTGGGAACTTAACCCAGTGCAGTCCACCGCCACCGAGCCAGCGCTGTCCACACGCGCTCGCGCAGAGACCGCGCTTGCTGGAGAGCATTCGGCACGTGCGCACGCGCTCCCAGACACGCGGCAAAGTTGGCGTTAGCGAGCACCGGTCACAGCCCCCACTTCAACAGTGGAGTGGTCAAACCTACACACGCCCAGTCGCCTTTGTTTCCCCAGACATAAAGTTGTTCGCTTTGGGTCGAGTCGACCTAGAGGAAGCTGTGGCCTTTTTCACGTATGAGCTGCCCATGAGCTGCCCATGGTGATAGGAATTGAATGCAGGTCACCCTCTACGCAATAGTGCCACAGCACCCGACACACACGCGCGCACATGCACCACACAGAGCAACTGGCAGTTGCATTCTCTGTATTTTAATTTTCTCATTAAGCCAAAGAACCATTGGCTAATAATGTCGAGTTCTACCTTCTGTGAAATGAAATCACTCGGAAGAGAAAGTCGTAAAAATGCATCCGGATAATGCGCTGCAGAAAAGTGTTAAAACAATCTGACGGCTCAGGACACGTGTCATATAGGGCACATTCACACGGGTGTTAACGCCGTGTCACCATTGGCTCATGTGCTCAGAGTGTTTAGTCGCCACTTGCTCGCTAAATTAATGATTCTTGTTTTTCATCGGACAAACGACTGCATGGGCTTTTGCGGGTTTTGCTTTTTATCGATCTCCGGCTGTTTTCTCTCCACGCGCTCGGAGCGAAATTTCAAGCCTCGTGCCGAGTTGCACGCGGCACAGCCCGAAAACAAATCCGAGGGACACTCGTTGGAAATGGCCAAGAACGAAGAGAGCCAAACGAATGTAACATGTCCTGAATGTTCCAAGTACCGTCATCTGGATGAATGTCGCAAGCCGGCTTGCCAAGATGCCTTGTGCTCCCCCTGCTGGAATATTATTTTTGCAAACGCGGCCCGTTTCCCTTCAGGAAACTGGTCGTGACGACGAACGAGCACCATCGTCCCACATGATAAGGTGGCGGCACTGGGTACACACCACGAAGTGCACGCCACAAATGAGCCACAATACCCTGCTGATCTCGTCAAGGAGCATAAGCCATCACGTGAACTCCGGTCATCCTCACAGCAGTGGCGGCTTTTGGCTCACCATCGAACAAAGACGGTCACCGCACCGCGCGCTATCAGGTGCGCTTCTGCGGCCGTCTGGAACGCTCTTCCTTCCGATGTTAGGAAGCCACTGGAGCTATGCACTTTTAAATCTAGATCGAAATTTAATTTCTTTAGAACTGATTTTTGCGTTTAGTTTGTTGTCCATCCCCCACACCGAGGTATTTGTACGTGTATACGTAGTTGGTTGGTGCATGCACACACACAGCGGTTTAACATGAAGCAGTGTGTATTGAACATTTCATTGTCTCCCTGGTCAAACAAACCATGGAGCAGTGGTCATGTTTCTTTGCGGCTCTGAAGCAGTGGTGGAAATTCCACATTCTCACGGTTTGGGCCAGTCCTTCCCACACCTCCGATTCCCTCTGATTGGCGCGGTTGGCTACGTACGGCGCGAAATAAGTTCAACATACATACATTTACGCTGCTATCTACACCGTAGTCCTCTTTGCGTTCCACCACTTTGTGGGCGCTGAGTCAGCGGCCGCGCGGCACTCCTCTTTGCGCCGCGGAGTAGCGTTGGCCAACGTTTGCCAACGACAGCGGCCAAGTTCAGGGACGCGGGAATCGTGTGGCTCACGAGCTCAACCCTGATGCCGATGTTGAACCACCTCCCCCCCCCCCCACCGACTCTCTCTGCTCCCCCCACTCATGTTCACAAACACCGGGGTGGGAGGAGGGAGTCCCACGACGCCCCGTCCGGGGGGCTTCGCCGCCCGCCGCTCTCGCTCGGCAGCCCGCGTCCGCGCCCGTCAAACGCGGCGCTCGTTTGCGCGTTGTTTGACAAAGTGGAAGGGGCCCGGAGAGGAATAACGAAGCTCCGCTCGCACGCACCGGAGCGCGCACACCGCCCTCCCCGTGCAGACTCACGAACACCTGGATGCAAGCGGAGTGCGTGAACAAGGAGGGGGTTTGTGTTCCTTTGCCGCAAGACGACCATCCTGCCTTCGCCGCTGCGTTTTTTCAAACCGAAAACTTTTTCTCGTGAGCTTTTAATTTCGTAGTTCCCTTCCTACGATCCCACGTTGATTTTTCCAGGGAGTAGACTCGTGAATCGCTGCAAGCAATCACATGATCAGTGAATTGATCACGTGATTCCCTGGAACACAGGTTGTCATGCAAGTCGGCAGTGATCGTTATTCTTTGTGAATCGTCCTCCGTACCCCTTTCAGCCACTTCCTACTTTCTCTGCATCTCACTGCTGCCGCAGCCGCAACAACACTGTGCCCTGCAGCTTGCTGCAAACACTGCTGTCTTGCAGCAGGGAAACGAGCTTCCTCCCTCAAGAGCTTCGTGTCCAGGCCGTTGGCATTTGCACAGCACGAACGGTGACCCTGCGTCTCACCGAAAGACGTAGAACCATTACAAATACAATTAAAATGAGAGTAATAATTCTTATCCACATTCTTTCGGTCTTGTTTTAACACCTCAATCTCTGCAGTTCTCAATCCGCGCATAATCGCATTGGACTTAAACCGATTACGTCTCGCTCTTTAATTCCCATTCAGAATGACTGCTTTAATTAAACTTCGTGTGCTCATATATACCGCCGTACACTAATGCACTTACTAATTTCAATATCCAGGCGCTTTACATATCAAGTGCCGATGAAATGTTTTGGGATCGGGGTTCATTCCTATTGGTGAGACAATTTTGGAGCGTGCATTTAATAGTGGCTGTGCTATTAGGATTATGGCCCTTGCCAGAGTAACGTGGAGTTTCCATAAGTGACTCATGGAAGCCAATGGAAAATGTATGCCACCCAATGGCTCGTCGATATTTGACTTCTACGTTGCTTGTTTTGGTGTTGTTACTATGTGGTGTTTAGTGGTTAACGACACGAGTTCGATTCCCGCTCACGGCCAACATCGGTGATGAATATCTGAACCGGTCCTGGGTCTCTTCCGAGGTCGACTTAGCCTTAAATGAGTGTCTGGTCCAGCGTGCGTTAACATCACCACTGGGCAGATAAAGGTGGCTGGGCGAGGAGCTAGCCACGTACGATGGAAACACTGGCGCAGCTCATTGAATAATCCGCGGCGCGATTCTCCCAAACCCTACGGCAGCACTTGAAACCGCACATTATGAGGACTGCGAGATCTCGACTTTTATCGCCGCTAGCCCCGCGTCACATTAATCCCCGCTATACCACCGCAGAGGGACGCCGGAGAGGCGGAGGAGACAGATGGAGACGCAGACGCACGGTGACTCGACATATCCGCCACCGCACGACGCGCGTTAAGTGCCGTGTGCCAGGCACTTGCCGAGATGCGCTTTCTTCTCCAGAAGCTCGGCTCGGGTTTATGGGCCCCAACTGCGGGAGAGCGAGCGGAGCGACGGCGATGGAGAGCTGGAGGGACCCGAGTCTCCCGCTCCGACTCGCTCGCTCGCTGATGCTTTGCTCGCCACTTGGCAGGCAATAATTACACCGAGTCGTGTAAGCGCGGCGTGTTTTACCTGTCGTCGATGCTCTCCGGAGCCGACGGGGAGTCTCAGGGAGCGCTTCAGAGAGGGGAATGGCTTCTACCGGATGCGCCAGGAATAGAGATAAGGCCCCGTGTCTGCGTGGTGTTCGCTAAATTTCGTAGAGGGAATAAGCAGATTGATGATTACTTTTTTTTTAAGTCATAATGTCGTAGGCTCGCATACACACTGACGTGGAAGCTATTCAGTCCCTTAGCTGGCAAGTGGAGCTTCCACATTCAGTTTGGTCATGAGCATGTATTTATGTATGTTGAACTTCTTTCACACCGTACGTAGCTAACCATGCGCGGAAGAGGAAACAAACTAAACACAAAAAGCAGTTCTGAAGAAATGGGTTTTCAATTTAGATTTGAAAGTTGCATAGCTCCAGTGGCCTCTTAAAAGCACAACCACACTCAGCGTCCCGAGCTCACGGCCGTCCAGCGCTGGACCACTGCCGTGACTGGCCACAACCCAGCCGTGCGTTTGGGCCGCGTGCAATTCACTGCCGCCCTTGTAAAGTTGGGTCAAGTTGGGCCTTGTGGGCAGCAGGCAGCATTCTCAGTTCAGTGTTTTTTTTTTCCAGTGGGGGCCCAATCAGCGACGTGGTTCGGCAAAAGTCATTACAAACATTCGTGTAGCCACCGCCCTGGGGCCAGACAAAAACAATCCCACGGCGCGTCGAGACGTTCCTGACGCCGCCCGTGCTCGGCTAAATTGATCGCCTACCTGACGTTAACAGGGCTAATCTTATAATGAATATATTACCGTGAAGACGAGTGGCCAGTAAGAACCCATGAGGCTTCTCATCTTTTTTTTCGATTTAAAGCTTTCGTGACTGCAGGGATTCATCTTCTTGGTTCTTTCGGTAAAGTCAAGTAGAAGGAAAATAATAAAATAATAAAAATTAAACATGATAAAATACAATTCTCACGACGTTTCGGCCACAACGCAAGCAGCCGTCCTCAGGTGAAGAACAGGGCTGTCGGAAAGACAGCGTCCGAAATCTTTCGAAATTTTTCGGACGCTGTCTTTCCGACAGCCCTGTTCTTCACCTGAGGACGGCTGCTTGTGTTGTGGCCGAAACGTCGTGAGAATTGTATTTTATTATGTTTTATTTTTATTATTTTCCTTCTACGTGACTTTACCGAAAGAACCAAGAAGGCTTCTCATCATCTTTAACAGCATCAGCAGCAGTCATGGTATCATCAGCAGGAGCAGCAACAGCAACATCAGAATCATCAGCGGTATCATTCACTAGAAACATCAGAATCAGCAACAGCAGCATTCACCAGATCAGTGAGCCTACGACCAGGATGCCCGGATTTGAAGAAATGGGCAGTGCTTGATTGGATCCGCACAAACCGTGGAAGATGTGGATACCGGATGCACACGTGGCGTATCAGAGACTCTTTGCTGTGTGCGACTGGCTACGGAAGTTAAAACAACTGGACCACAGAACGGGCGCGGTGTGTAGGTTGGGTATATGTGCAATCCACCAACTCTCGTATAAAGCAATTGAATGGCTCAATCAATGACACCTGAATTACACCTGAATCTCTTCACTGTTGATCTTCATTGGCCATGCAAAGGAAGAAGACGATGACAGCAGCACTGTCGGCATCATCATCATTAGCAGCAGCAGCCCCACCTGACCTTCCCGTGGCCCCCGCACACCACCTGTTGACTGCAAAAACACACGGGCGGTGGGGGGGGGTGCGGTGGGAGGGTGGCGTGAGTGTGGCCGCTGCCCCAGGGGCTGGCGGAATTCGGGAGCAGGACGTCCTGGGGCGGCGTAAACAGCGGCGAGAGCGGCGCTTGGGTGCCAGGCGGTGGCCGCGTCAGAGATGGTAATCGGCCGCGTCGCGTGGAAGTTCAGGAGTTCGCCGGCGACGCGCCTCCTGGCGGCGTCTTCGCTCCGTCTCTCTGTCTCCCCCGTTTGCTTGCTTGCTTTGTTTCTTTCTTGGTGTCGTCCCGGCCCCTGTTGAACCCCGCCTCACCACCGGTGGTGCTGAGGACCTCATCAAGAGCCTTGCCCCCTCCCTCCCCCCCCCAGGGAGGAAGGTAACGGAGCTTCTTGTGTAGGTTGTGGGCGATGAGCTTGGTAGGCGTATGGGGAGTTGTGTGCCTGGGTAGGTTATTAAGTATCTAGCTGGCTGGTAGGTTAGTTAGTTGATAGGCAGGATGGATGGCATCTAGAATGGCTGGCATGCAGGCAGGATGGATGATGGGTGGGGGAGGTACGCCTGGGTGGTATGTTCAGTAGGTATGTATGTAGGTTGGCAATTGGGTGGTGAGGTGGATTAGTGGGTGGTTGGGTGGGTATGTAGGTAGGCTACCTCTTAGTCTTGCCAAATGGGGGTGTCAATCTCAGTGTGATCTACCAACCCTACATCTAAATAATTGCAGTTTCCGCTTGTATTATTTTACTTATTATGACGTTATTACACCGGATAGCGTCACTGAGTCTCTCTTTCATGAGAGTCCTGCCAAGGTTTTTCAGGAGGAGGAGGCAATGTTTCTGCTTGCTGCTGTGTGTAATCCCAATTGTGTAATTTGCAGGTACATTTTTCAGCTTCGGGATGTTTGGCCCAATACCAGTTACATTTGTGTTACTGTGGGAAGAAACTGGAGAACCCAGAGAAAGGCGCCCTGAGTGAGGGATCGAACCCAGGCGCCTTCTTGCTGCTGCGAGGCAGAATAGTTCCCATTGCGCCGCCACCCTGCCCAGATAAAATAAAAATGTCTTATTTGAGACGTGCCTGTGAGCAAAAGTGAATTACTCTGTAGAACTAATGCGAGGGTCTCACACTGTTACCAGCGTAAACTTCACGTCGTCACGTTTGCGAATGATTCCCTCTGCTTCTGGAGTCCAGTGCGCATGTCCCTTTGTGGGAAGCCAACGGTGGTTCTTTTGCAGACTGGGTCCTGACATGGGAACGTGGAATTTGCACCGCTCACTCGGTGCCCTCCAAGGGGCGTGACCGAACAGTCCCCAGACTGTTATCTTGCTCACAGTGGCAATGCCGCCGCTGTTGTCGTGAAAGCTTTATAACGCAATTTCGTGGTCAGTTGGTCAGCCTTGCGAGCCTCATTCTGCCCATTCCATGCTCCCTCTGGTGGTGGTAATTGGATTTATTCTTTTTTGAAGCCAGAGAAGTTAAATAATACAAATTTACATAATCGTCATCGTTGCCCTGTAATCTGCTGCACCATGTGACGTCGCACTGCGTCCTCACGACGTGGTTGCTGTTGTTTTTAGGGGGTTTGTGCCAATATCCGACACTTTGTACGCATTTTGCCTTTTAGCCTCTGCTCGTGCTCATGACAATGGAATGATTTGTCTCAATGAGCTCTCTCTCTCTCTCTCATCTGGTCAGGCGAATAATATTGCTCGCCGATAATGACATTCCATCTGGCCGGGTGGCTTGAACGTAGAGCGAGCGGCTCGCAGTCGCAAGGTCGCGAAGTGCCGATCCTGGTTGAGGGTTGACTCGGATCATCGTCATCATCGTCGTCGTCCTTCTGGGGTCGATAAAATGGTTACCACTCTGCATGGAAGTCAAGTGGATGTTCCATGGATGGACTCACCCCTATCATAGGAATGTGGAATCGGCACCGCCTGGCCCAGGGCTTGTATATGCTCGTTTGAGCAGCAGGAGGTCACTCCGGCTCATATTTATTTTTAGCAACTGCGTATCGCTGTGGCTCAAGTGCTTGATTCACTCTCGCAATGCAGCAAAGTTCATTCCCCGTTCTGGGGTCCACTCAGCTCATCTTCTTGCTTTGGTTGTTAAAATGAGTACTACTTTGTTATATTCACTCATCATCAGTGGCCGTCTCATGCATAAACTAAGCACTGTCTTGATAATGTGGAAATCCCTACCCTGGCTTGGATGCCACCAATGGAGATGAGCACCCTACGTTGACGTTGACCGAACATGAATATTGAACAGTGGCAACGATCTCACTTGACACTGCCGCTACCCATCGCAGTGTGATTCACGCTCCAGCCGCCGACTGGAGAATGAACGGAGCGCCGCGTCTGCGGGATGGTAACAACTCGCCGTTGGATCGTTGGAAGGCAACACCACCATTGCGTGCTGCGTGACGTGCATCAATGTAAAATAACGTCCTCTTCAGTTATCTGTCCGTTGGCTGGCATTTGGGTGAAGCCCCTTCCATCCTGGCCGAACTTGAACTTTCTTGCTCCTTGCATCAAGTTATCAAGCAGCCTCTTCCTTTCTTCATTTCTCTGGGGGGAGGGGGGGGTCCCTTTTTCAGCACCCACTCTCACCTCTGGAGAATGTGCCCAATCCACATCTCCTGCCTCTCCCTGTATCGTTACGATGTGGACCTGCGTTTCTTAGAAGAAAAAAAATTGACAATCAAACCCCGGAGTTCACTGCTGTCTGAAGCGTGGACTCACAATGTGGCTCTCGCCTGGGCCAATGAAGGACGTTGAATTGGAACAATGCTGCCGTTTAGTGTTTTATATTTTCTTTTTAAACAAGTGCTCAATATTAACATGTAAAATCAAGCTTCGAATAAGGTTAACAATGCTATAAAGGAGAAGGGTAATTAAAGATGTCACTTTTAACATTTTGGCCGTCAAACATTCACTTACACCATATCGGGGTTGGCATTTCTCCGTGCAGGAAAACCTCTTAGATATCAACGAAGCTTTCACTCTTTGCGTAATGTAGAGCGGTCTAACGGGATGAATGATTGTGAATCGTAACAAAAAAATTACCGATAATTGTTTTTTTACCCTTCTATCTGGCAACAAAACTGACACCTTTTTTTTACAAGGAGTCACGTTTGCATAGACCACAATACCTGCAGCCATAATGCAAACAAAAAACATAACTCTGATAATATATGCAGTCCTTGAAGTTGATTGGTCCACACCCGAGACAGCTTTCCTTAGAGCCTAGTCTCACATGGTGTTGGACCAGATGACGCCTAAAGGCGCACAACTCAAAGACAATGCACCATCAGAGTATGAGAGCTCGGGGTAAGCATTTACACCATTGGAACCTCATTTGCATCTCCTTGTAAAAAAGGTGTCATTTTGTTGCCAGATAGAAGGGTAAAAAAACAATTATCATATTTTTTACTGGCAAATGAGGTTCCAATGGTGTAAAACAATTACCGTCAATTAGCGTTGCTCTGCAGCCGACGGCTCGGTGCGCTCAACTCACAATCGGAAGGTCACGCGTTCACTTCCCGGTCGGCGGTCGGCTCTGCTCGGCCCATCGTCAAAACGAGCACCGCTCGGTGGGAAGTCAACGGTGGCCGTCCTGCGGATGAATCCTAACCCCCCGCCTCCAGTAGGAATGAGGAATTTCCACTCACTGGCTCGGGGTTCGCCTATTG
The DNA here is from genome assembly GCF_965212315.1 of Lampetra planeri. Classification (NCBI taxonomy): domain Eukaryota; kingdom Metazoa; phylum Chordata; class Hyperoartia; order Petromyzontiformes; family Petromyzontidae; genus Lampetra; species Lampetra planeri. Next base: position 10,444,059 of record NC_136115.1, on the reverse strand, counting down.
TGCGGCGAGCGGCCGCCGCCTCTGGCCGCTCGCTGGGAGCTCGGAGACGCTTTGACTCGCGAACAAGCACCCCTCTCGCCGCGGTCGCCGTGGGTCTCGCGGTCGCGTGCTGAGCGAAGCCCCCCCCTCCCCACGCGCCGGTTTTCGCCCGGACCGTTCCTGTTCCTCGCACCTTCACGGGACCACCGACGAGAACAGCTGGCGCTCGATCCGAGGACCCCCCCCCCCCGCGCGCCCCCTTCTCTCTCTCTCTCTACCGCAGCCAAAGCGATAGCGGGGGTGGGGAGGGGGGGGGCGTCTCGTGACTTTGGCGCTCGCCTTACCTACAAGGACGCCGACACGTATAAAGGCACCGCGCTTTTTTTTAGCAGCAGCAGCAGCAGCAACGGCCATTCAGGGACGGCGCGCGCGGGTTTAACAGAGAGCGCCCATTGTGCGCCTTTTTATGGCTCTCAGCCTTACACGGCCTTTCTTGACCCCGTGCCCTTGGCTGACAAATCTCATTTCCCCCATTCAGTGCCGCGGCTCGGCTAGAATGACTCGACCCTAATGTTATGGAATATGCTAAGCCTGCGCCGCGGCGCCCTGGGTGCGTTATCTGCCCGGAAAACGCGACCCCCGCGAATTAAACTGGGAATTAAATGCGGCTTGGGCAGTAACGGGGCACGGCAACGCCGTGTCGCCCCTTTGTTATTGAGGTTAACGCTTTCCGCCTGCCGGTGGTGGGGGGGCAGAGGAGAGGGGGGGGGCAGGCGGGGGATGGAAGTGGGGAGCGGGAAGGGGGTGGCGGTGTTCAGAAAAAAACAACCGAACAAAACCCGCCACGCCTTGAATCTGTGCGTGTGGGGTTGGTGGGCGGGTGGATGGGAGATGGGCGAATCCACCAAACATTCTCCGAACCGTCGTGAACAGATGAAGGATCATTGGAAGTTTATCCGGAAAGGCCTTACCAGGCCGAGACTCTCTTTCAGAAGTTTTGGTCACTTCCTTTTGGCACGTGTTTGTCTTGCGGGGGAGCGGGCTTGGGGGGGGGGGCATTACACCTGGAGAAAACTCACCACGCGGGGGGGCAGCACCAGAAAAACAAAATCCGCACGGACAGGTCAGGAACCCACTTGCCGTATCGCGGCCATCTGGCCACCGTGCCGTCCCCAGCTGCTTGGGAGTTTGCACTCCGCACAGCGATCCCCGCACGATCCGCCAACCCCGCCCCCGAGCACCACTTGGCGTTGCGGCCGCGGCGCTCGCGCGCGCTGCGTTATAATTCAGTGGGGGACGCGGATGCAGAGCGCAGGCATTTTCCGAGCCATTAGTTTTACAGAGGCGATTGCTAAATCACGGTTAACAGGAGCCGGGGCTCTCCGTGCCGGCCCGAGCCCGGGCTGGCAGCTCTGCGACAAGCGGCGGCCCGCCGGTCCCGCGCGCCGGCAAAGGGGTTAACGGAGGAGGAAACCTGCAAGCGACCTGCTCGCCCGCCCGCCCGCCTGCACGCTCGCCCGCTCGCCGGCTTCCACACTCGGCGCTAATGGCAGGGGCTGTGGCTTTTGAGCGCGGAATTAGCGGCGTTATCGTGCTGCGGCCAGACCGTGCCGGAGCGCCCCTGCGTGACCGTCCTACCGGGCCGCCCATGAGGCTGAGAGATGGTGGGGGGTGGGGCAGGGGGGGTGCAGGAGGGTGTGGGGTTGAAGTGGAGGGGTCTCGTGAACGGCTCCGTTTGCTAGGAGAGAGGAGGGTGGCGTGTGACGGTGTACTGGGTGAGGGTGTACTCGCGGAGGAGGACTTGGTGGTGTTGGTGCAGGTGGTGGAGGACGTGGTGGTGTTGGTGGAGGAGGACGTGGTGGTGTTGGTGGAGGAGGACGTGGTGGTGTTGGTGTTGGACGTGGTGGTGTTGGTGGAGGACGTGGTGGTGGTGGTGTTGGAGGAGGACGTGGTGGTGTTGGTGGAGGACGTGGTGGTGTTGGTGGAGGAGGACGTGGTGGTGTTGGTGGAGGAGAACGTGGTGGTGTTGGTGGAGGAGGACGTGGTGGTGTTGGTGGAGGAGGAGGAAGTGGTGGTGTTGGTGGAGGAGGATGTGGTTGTGTTGGTGGAGGAGGACGTGGTGGTGTTGGTGGAGGACATGGTGGTGTTGGTGGAGGAGGACGTGGTGGTGTTGGTGGAGGAGGACGTGGTGGTGTTAGTGGAGGAGGACGTGGTGGTGGTGGTGGTGGTGGAGGACGTGGTGGTGTTGGTGGAGGACGTGATGTTGGAGGACGTGGTGGTGTTGGTGGAGGAAGTGGTGGTGTTGGTGGAGGAGGACGTGGTGGTGTTAGTGGAGGAGGACGTGGTGGTGGTGGTGGTGGAGGAGGACGTGGTGGTGTTGGTGGAGGACGTGATGTTGGAGGACGTGGTGGTGTTGGTGGAGGAAGTGGTGGTGTTGGTGGAGGAGGACGTGGTGGTGTTAGTGGAGGAGGACGTGGTGGTGGTGGAGGAGGACGTGGTGGTGTTGGTGGAGGAGGACGTGGTGGTGTTGGTGGAGGACGTGGTGGTGTTGGTGGAGGAGGACGTGGTGGTGTTAGTGGAGGAGGACGTGGTGGTGGTGGTGGTGGAGGAGGACGTGGTGGTGTTGGTGGAGGACGTGATGTTGGAGGACGTGGTGGTGTTGGTGGAGGAAGTGGTGGTGTTGGTGGAGGACGTGGTGGTGTTGGTGGTGGAGGACGTGGTGGTGCTGGTGGTGGAGGACGTGGTGGTGTTGGTGGAGGACGTGGTGGTGTTGGTGGTGGAGGACGTGGTGGTGTTGGTGGAGGAGGACGTGGTGGTGTTGGTGGTGGAGGACGTGGTGGTGTTGGTAGGGGGGCGGTGGTGCTATTTTGGTGGTGTCGCGGTTAGCGCGCTGTGCTACAAACCCGGCGACCCGAGTTCGATTCCTGCTCACGGCCAACACTGGTGACGATTATCTGAACCGTTCCTGGGCCTCTCCTAGGTTGACTCAGCCTCAAATGAGTACCTGGTGCAGTGTATAAACATCACCACTCGGGAGACGAAGGCGGCCGGGCGTGGTGTTGTCCACCAACCCCCTCGTCGTGTACCATTCTGGCCTTCATAGGTGTTCACGGACAGCACTTGCCCTAACGGCCTGTTGAAGACTATATGGGGGATCTTTGTCTTTGCTCTTTAGGTGATGGGATTGTTTTGTTTTGCCAATTTTCATTTTTGCGAGGGTTCTCTGCCACAGGGTAGGTATTACTCACCACGTACGGCATTTGTACTTTAACCGGACGATCACAGTGTGCATAAGCACAGGCCACACTGTTTATCCGCACACTGGAGTTGCAATAATAGTTTAAAATAATGTTGTAAGTTGTATTATTATTTACCCGGGAAAACATCAGCCGGTCTAAAGACGTTCTTCATTCTGCTCCTGCTTTGGATATTCCTGCATAGAATTGGTGGCACGATGGTTGGAGCACCTGATGGGACAATCGGGTCACGAGTTCCGATTCCTGATGGGTCAATCGGTTGACGAGTTCTGATTCCTGATGGGACAATTGGGTCATGAGTTCTGATTCCATTTAGGGTCGAATCGGCTCATCTTTTTTTCCAAGATAAAAAAGAATCGGTGGCGTCGTGCGGGAAATCAACAGTGGCCGTCCTTGACGGAGACTGAGGCCCAAACCTTTTCCTCGCCATGTCACCGCCATCTTTACCAAATCCACAACGCAACACATTTCTCTGATACACAACCACACACAATTCGGGCGTTGTGCGTTGGGCAGCCAGTGCACCACACATTTTACGCAGTCTGTACGTGTCACACAGTGTAGCTGTGGGTACGCTGGAAATTCAACGGTGGGGTGTGGAGCGAGTGTGCGGCGTGTGCGATTGGCACCCCTCACCCCGTGGTACGATCTCCACGCATCCCTTCGTCCGACAGATGGTACGGTCCGTCGCCGCCAGCTCCCTCTACTGGAAGCCGCGCGCAGTTATAGCGACGCGGCAAAGGTGATCGATCGTGACCCACTCGCCCACCCCCGTACGAACACGCGGTCTGGCCGGCCTCACTCGACCGCGCAGAGGAGAAATTCCCAAGCACACCTTTACACCCAGCTGTGACACATGTGGTCGAGGGCCATGAAACCGCGTTAGAGCGTTGCGAGCGACAACGACCCGGTCCGTACGCGCGGCTCTCACCCGGCACAATGTCCACAAGCTATGTCTCGTGTATTTACGTACCATATGTTGAACTTCTTTCGCACCGTACGTAGTCACCCGTGCTATTTGAAGGTGCGGAGGAAGGACCACAAACTCCACACAAAAGCAGTTCTAAAGAAATGAGTTTTCACTCTGGATTTAGAAGTGCATAAGCTCCAGTGGCGTTCTAGTATCGGAAAGAAGAGCGTTCCAGACGGCCACAGAAGCGCATCTGAGAGCGTGCGATGCGGTGACCGTCTGCTTTGCCCTCCCAGTTTAGGAGGCAAAGACGAAGGCCGCTTTTATTTACCAATCCCAGTCTTCGCCACTCGTTTCAACGCCACCACTGTGCAGTCGGGCTCCATGCACCGACCGTCTCAGGCCCCCGGCTCGATAAGCAAAGCTGCCTGTGACACGATGCAGTCCGATTCTGTGCCAGTCTCATGAGCTCAGCTGGTGTGGCAATGTCCTCATGAGTGATCCTCAACCCAGAGTGACATTGTCCAGCCCAGCAAAGACCCTGTCACGGCCGGACTTGATGAATAGCAGCATTAAAGTTTATAAAAAATATTTTTCAAATATACTAGCAACGCACATATCGTTAAACATGACCGTCCAGCCAGCCAGCAAAACTTTTCCCTCAATATATTTTGAGCAGGTCGCAATTCTTTTCCTAGGTACCCTGCCCGGCTCGTGTGAGTTTGTCGGGCTCACCCCTCCCAGGCAAGAGGGTAGGGCAGGGAGATCTCGGGCCGTCCTTGGCCCTCAATCAACAACAACAACAACCGCCATTCGCCACTAAGTGGCGGTGACGTCACCACGACGCTTGTGCCAGGCCAAGTGCACCTTGAGGCTGTCACGTGAAGTGTCGAACGCCCGCTGGCAAGGAGGTCACGGGGCAGACCCAGCAGGTGCCACGGGTCGACTGACCGAGATGACTGGTTGATGCACCACCTGTGCCCCCCCCCCCCCCTACTGTACCAACTTGCTGTGCTTTAGCCACCAGCGGCTCGTTACGGGTGGCGTGCCGCGGGGGGCGGGGCTTGCGGGGGGCGACGCGGGGGCGGGGCTTGCGGTGGGCGGGGCTTGCGCGGGGACGCGGGGGGCGGGGCTTGCGGGGGCGGGAGAGGGCAACCCGTCAGCCCGTGGCCATTTGAATTACAAATGGCAGTACTTGTGTTAGCATGGAAATGAAGACACTATCGCGGGGCCGATTCCGCGCTGTATCGGGCTTATTTACCATCTGTGCACCTATCCCACACTCTGCTCCACTGAGCCTCGCCCGTATAATGTAAAAGTTTTAAATAAAAACACGCCAAACACGGCTAATGTTTTTTTAACTGTATAATAATGTGGATTATTTTATTCAGATGGCCGGCCAAACGATGAAACCATTCACTCGGTAATTTGCCGCGTGGTATCACGGAGCGACAGATATTTCACGTCCCTTTCGCACGTTCTCGTACGCGTAAATAAATAAAACGGGACAAATTCAATTTAAATTTCTAAAAGTTTTCTCGCTCGTAAATACGTTTCCAAATATACTTTTGCGTTTATAAATAAGAGTGATAAAGTAGTAAGAGTCACCACATTATCTATTAGGTTTTTTGCATTTCGTAATTAAATGTCAGGGAGTGTGAGAGTGTTTGAGTGTGGGGATTGGTAGTGTAGCAGTTGGCATGCTGCGCTACAAACCCAGCTTCCTGAGTTAGATTCCCACTCATGGCCAACACCGGTGATGATTGTCTGACTCGGTTTTGGGCCCCTCCCCTAGGTTGACTTGGACTCAAATCAATATCTGGTGTAGTGTGTAAACATTGCCACGAGGGAGACAAAGGTGGCCTGATGTGGCGCTGGCCACCTACCCCCTCTTGTGCTGTGTCGGTCTTAATAGGTGCTTGCTAACAGCACGTGCCCCAACATCCTGTTAAGGCTATACGGGGATCTTTGTGTTGTGAGTGCAAAAGTGTAGTGCTTCGCGCACTGCGCTAAGAACCGAAGACCCAGGTTCAATTGCCGCTCACGGTCAGCAGCAGTGATTATTGTCTGAACAGGTCCCTGGGCTTCCCCTAGGTCGACTCGGTCTGAAATGAGTTAACTAAATTAAAGTATTAAAATTGTATTCTACCATTGAGCTATATAGCCCTTTTTCAGAAGCGATCTGGCCTCAAATGATAGCTCAACGAAGTAGCTTATTCTAGATTTGAAATTTTCGTGACTGCAAGGGTCCATACTCATTGTTTTTTTCGGTAAAGTCACGTAGGTAAAAAAAATAATTTAAAATAAATTAAATCACGACGCTTCGGAGGCAACACAAGCTTACTGTATTGATACAGTAATTTCTTTTTTTTTACCTACGTGACTTTACCGAAAAAAACAAACAGTATGAAGTGGCTTATCATTTGGAAATTCATCACAGCCAAATACTCTAAACGCATGTTTCTAAATGTGGAGGGAATAACCGGATGACCCAGAGAAAAATGAATGCGACCATGGGCAGAACACGCAAATTCCAAATATACAGGTGTCAGGGTTGGGATCGAACCCACGACCTCCTGTACGCTCGGCGAGGTAGTGAACATCTTGCCACTGTGGCACCCCCTGGCACCATGAGCACCTGGTGCGGTGTGTAAACATCGCCGCTAGGGAGACAAATGCGGCTGGGCGTGGTGCTGGCCACCCACCCCCTCGTGTGCCATGCCGACCTTCATAGGTGCTCGCTAACAGCACTTGTCCCAAAAGTCTGGTAAGGCTATACAAGGAATCTTTGTGAGTGAGTGTGTAAGTGAGTGTGAGTGAATGCGAGTGAGTGTGAATGTGTGTGAGTGTATATCGGAGAAAGTCATTAGCTTGTACGCTGAGAGCCGTGTTCACATTTGAATGTTTAATGTGTGTTTACGGGAACAGAACAGAGGAGTCTATTCTCTACCCGCCAGTGCATGCCTAATGAACAGCAATTCACAGCCATTTCTCTGGTGCATGTTTAATCCTGAATTAATTTTTTTTAATTATGCAAAAAATGTCTTCAGATGAATTGGGTTGGAAATGGAAAGGAGAGCTGTGAAGAGCCAAGGCTCGGCCGCTCAAGGGTACGGCACTGGGATGGGTGGGTGTCTTGTGAACGTCGCCGCGCCATCAGCGCCAGGCTAGGTGCACTTTGATGCCACGTGGCTCAGAGTTCTTTGAACAAAATAGCTCGGCTGGCAGGCAGCTTCAGAGGTCGTGGGACAGACCCAGGTTATAGGCTAAGAATTTTGGTTAACTCGCTGTCACCTGGCAACGATGTTTTTATACCGTGTTTATGCTGCACGTGTATGCGCGGAATGTTATGCACTGCGTGTATTCAGCGCCGGTGCGTGTACACAGCGCGAAGAGAAGACCCTCATCCCGCAGTGTACGGACACACGGGCTGTGCACATTTAGCAGAGAGACACTGCGTGACCGACTGTCCAGAGCACTCGAATTGCAAGTTGGAAGAAATAACGATTTGAATACCTGCGACCCGTGCCGCTGGGCCGCGGGAGCGAAACGCGACGCAGCGAGGTGGAGAGTTTACGCGGCCCGTGGAAATGAGACGGGAAAAGCTGTCGTCGACTTTGCGAATCGAATCGGGACTCCAAATTGGTGACAATTCACCGGCTCGCCGCGGGGGGATTCATCGCTGCGAGCCCGGCGAGCGCGTCGTGCCGTTCCGCGGTGGCCGCGGTGGCAATGGCGATCGCTGTAGTGGTGGTGGTGGTGGTGGCGGCGGTGGCGGTGGTGGTGGTGGTGGTGGCGGTTGTGGTGGTGGCGATCACTGTAGTGGTGGCAGCGGTGGTAGTGGTGGCGGTGGTGGCGGTTGTGGTGGTGGCGATCGCTGTAGTGGTGGCAGCGGCGGTGGTGGCGGCGGCGGCAGTGGCGGTGGTGGCAATGGCGATCGCTGTAGTGGTGGCGGTGGTGGCGGCGGCGGTGGGTTGTGCGTGCGGCGCGATCCCGGGCGTCGGCGTGTCAGGATTAGTCATCGGAGAGCGGGGCGGCGCTCGCTACATCATTACGCATACAGGTGGTAATGACGTTCATTTGTGCTGCATGATTTGAGCAGCAGTGAGGCACGAGCCCCTCGCCTGTGACTCCCTAACTGGCGCATCAAACGAGCGAAATTTATCGCCCGCGTGGAGTCGGCAGCCAAGCCCGCTCGCCCGCCAGCGAAGAGCGCTCGACAGCCAGCCAGTTAGCCGGCCAGCTCGCCTGCCTGCGAGTCAGCCTGCGAGTCAGGCTGTCAGTCAGGCTGCCAGTCATCCAGCTAGCCAGCTGGTCGGCAAGCCTTCTCATCAGGCAGTCAGCCGGTTCAAACGTCAGGCCAGTCACCTAGCCAACTAGTCACGCAGGCAGCGAATCGCCCACCTGGCTCGTTAACCAGCCAACCAACCAATCAGTCAGCCAATGAGACGGCCAGGTTGCCTGCCAGTCGTACAATCAGCCAGCCAGGCAGCCAGTCGGCTAGCTAATAAGATAGATAGATAGATCGTTTATTGTCATTGTCACCAGTACAACGAAATTTAAAATGCTCACCAGTCAGGGCATCATTCATAAATTTAAATTAAATAAAACAAGAAAATAAAAATAAAATTAAATGAAAAATAATCAATTTATACTATATATAAAAACAGCCCAAGTATACCCACATACCCACATAAGGTTACATTTTGTCATTGCACATCTCTATTTCACATTCAATTGTAAACACTATTACTTAATAATTAATTAGCATTATTGAGTGTGGTGATCGCTGTAGGATAAAAGCTCTGTTTGAATCTGTTTGTCCTTGTTTTGACTGATCTGAATCGTCTGCCTGATGGCAACAGCTCAAACAGTGAGTGTCCAGGGTGTGAAGAGTCCTTTAGAATGATCTGTGCTTTTTTGATGCAACGTGAACTGTGTAGTTCTTCCAGTGTGGGGAGATGGCAGCCGGCGATCTTTTGGGCTGTGTTGATGACCCTCTGGAGCGCTTTCCTCTGAGCCACTGTGCAGCTGGTGTACCATACACAGATGCAGTATGTAAGAATGCTCTCGATGGAGGCTCGGTAGAAGGACACCAGCAGTTTCTGTGTGATGTTATTATTCCTGAGGATTCTCAGCCAAGTATTCAGCCAATCTGACCAGTGGCCAGCCATGCTTCTAACGAACACTGATCCTCCGTGTAGCCACCTTTGTCTCCCCAGTGCTGATGATGACACTGCACCAGGTAATGGTAATCATTTAAGGCTGAGTCGACTTGGGGGGGGGGATGGGGGGGAGACGCTCAGGACCGGTGCAGATGACGTCCACTCACATTGGCCGGTTGCCAGGTTTGTGGTGCAGTGCGCTAACCACTGCACCACCGCTCCACCGCTCCACTCAGTGCACTCACACACAAAGATCCCCCGTATAGCCTTCACAGACTGTTGTGACAAGTGCTGTTAGCGAGCATCTATGAAGGCCGGCACGGTACGCGAGGGGGTGGTTGGCCAGCAACCACGCTCGGCCGCCTTTGTCTCCCCAGTGGCGATGTTTTTACACATCGCACCATGTACTCATTTGAGGTTGAGTCGACCTAGGGGAGGCCCAAGAACGGTTCAGATAATCGTCACCGGTGTTGGCCGTGAGCGAGAATCGAACTCGAGTTGCTGGGTTCATAGCGCAGCGCGCGAATCGCTCACACACACACACGCGCGTGTGTGTGTGTGTGAGCGATTCGCGACACACACACACACGCGCGCGCGTGCGGACGCTAAACAAATTTATTGCAGTTTAGCTTCCCTCACCCGATCTGCAAGGTGTTCGTGATTGATTGACTTTTGATTGGCGTGCTTAAGTTGAGCGAGGTGAGAGCCCATCGACGTAGCGTGTCTCATTTGCAGTGGAGACCTGGGGGCAAAATACAAGGGGGGGAGGGGTGGGACGGAGGGGGGGGGCATGGACGGGAGCGAGACTGCAGGAGCAGCCGGTAAAGCCTGCAAGGAGAGCGGAATGATCCGTCACGTGGGAGTAGTTACACGTTGTGCCGGCACTGGAAATGCCGTTACGTACGTGTGTACGTTGAACTTCTTTCGCACCGCATGTAAGCCGGCCGTGCTCATCTCAGGTGCGTTAACGCCACGCCTCTGTCGACTCGTCACGATCGCGTGCCGTGCCATGGAGGCGTCCACGACGTCGGAGTAGTTGTTAAATGACGTCGCTTGAGCGGAAACACGCAACACTGACGGATAGCGTTAACTCGCTTTGGGTCTGTTTAGTTTCGTGCGTGCGTGTGTACGATTGTGCGTGCGTGTGTGCGATTGTGCGTGCGTGTGTGCGATTGTGCGTGCATGTGTGCGATTGTGCGTGCGTGTGTGCGATTGTGCGTGCGTGTGTGCAATTGTGCGCGCGTGTGTGCGATTGTGCGTGCGTGTGTACGATTGTGCGTGCGTGCGTACGATTGTGCGTGCGTGCGATTGTGCTTACGTGTGTGCGATTGTGCGTGCGTGTGTGCGATTGTGCGTGCGTGTGTGCGTGCGTGTGTGCGATTGTGCGTGCGTGTGCTTGTCGACAGCTTAGTTTTGCACATTCACTGTTGTCCAAGCCTGATGAAGTGCGAGCGTGGGCCGTGCAAAGCAAATGCAATGTTTTAGACCGGGGCTCTCTCCCTCTCGCCTGGCAGCGGCCGATCGCTCCCGCACGCTCACGCCTGTCGTGGCGCCGCTACGAGATCTCGGCTCGCTCTCAGGAGCACGTTCCCCTAAATCCGAACCTAAGCGCTCGCGTTACAGATTGATGAATCGCAGCCGACGCGAGCGCGCACTTTAAATGTTGTAATTTACGACCTTATTTAAAAAATAACGTCGCCCCGGCGCAGCAAGCCGCGGTAGCCGAAGTTGACTTATGTAAAAACATATCACGCACTAAATAACGCGCCGAAAAAAATGTCCTTAAATATTACTTCACACCCTCCTCTCACCAGACTCCACTGATTTTTACATTACCCGGCAAATGTCACGTTTTAGGGCAGGACGGTTATTGGTCTCGAATTTTTTTTTTTTTTTAACATTGTATTTCTTTGTAAACATACAACTTTTGCCGTATATTCATATATAACGCCCATCCCTTCTGGCCTATTGCTGTCTTTAGAAAATCTGATTATCTGCCTCGCACATAAAAGTTGGAAACCCATCGCGCTTTTGACACTAAAGTGTTCCTGGCAGCCCGGCGGGCATGGCAAGTGGGGAGACAACATGTAAATTTATTCCCCGGAATGTATATTTACGGCGGGCGGTGCAGCGGGCAATGATTGCCGGGGAAACGGGGACGGAGTCACGGGACATTAAGCGGAGATTTTACGAGGCGATATTTGCCGAGGCCGGCCAGCCGTGAAATGCCCTGCACTGGGCGGCCGCGCGGGGAGCCAGGGGAGGGAAGATGCATTTCCCACTGCTAATGTGATCCGCGTGGTAATTACTTCATTACCGGAATGAAGAGCCTCTTTAACTCTGAGCTATGGGCAGGTGGCCTGACCATCATTACGGAGCGGGCAAGCCTCGTATCCGTCACAGCACGGCGCCCCCAGCAGGCCCTGCTCCCTGGCACCTTCGCGCCCCCGGACGAGGGCAAGCGCCGTCGTCCCCGTTGCCTCCGTTTGCCTGACGCCCGCTCGCTCGCCCGCCCGCTCGGTCGCTAGGCCACTCGCCAGACCGCTCGCCCGCCAGCCTGCCTGCCGGCACGACCGCCACCTCGCTCGCCCACCCGCTCGCCCACCCGCTCGCTCACCCCGCCCATCAGAACCTCGGCATCATTTTCATCCCGCGCCCCAGGATCTGAAGGTGCTGGTAATGATGGACCCAAGCGGGGTTGGTGGTTTGCACGGAGATCACCGTGTGCCAGACACTCTCAGTCCAGTTACTGGGCGGCCAGGGTGTGGCAGCACAGCAAGTGGGTGGCTGAAACATCCGTGCCGGTTCCAGACTGTTGTTTCCTGCTGTGTAGTGGGTTTCCCCAAGGTTCTTTCCACGCACACGAAACCCCCCCCCCCCCCCTCGTCGAAGGGACATCGATCAAACAATTCCCATAGCGCGGGACCGTTTGGTGCACACATGAAGTATTTGCACACTTTTAAATGATCCAAAGGTGTGCGTTTTTCTTCTTCTCTCCTATGGCATGGGCCAATCTCTCCTCGGGGCGCTCGCTGTTGTCTTCCCATAAAGTAGTTCTCATTTTATTGGCCCTGGAAGGTTTTGGGGGGGGGGGATGAAGCGAGATGGCAACCGCCGCCACGGATGTGAACTCACAACCTCGAAAATGCAAGTGGCGCGCGCACGCCCGCCCGCCTTCGTTGGCACCTGGCCGGATCGCAGTCGTAGTTATTATTATTATTATTTTCCGGCAGTGCTTAACGGAGGCGAGCGGAGCCACCGTTGTGCTTAACGCAGCACTCTGTGCGGCTGGCGACGGGAATAATTCCGCGGGCGCACGCTGCGTTTGCATTACTCCTGCGAAGCCACCTGGTGGGCCCGGCACCTATCAAGGAAATGATCTTCTGAGAACTCGCCCCACCGCCGCCGCCGCCACCCCCCCCAGCCGCACGGCCGCGGCGGCGTCGCCCTCGAGCGAGATTATTATCTTCGTTTGAAAAATAAAAAATCACAAAAGAGCAACGATCGGCCGCGTTCTGCGCGGGAAAATAAAACAAATACGGGGCTGTTTAACGTCGACGAGGCGTTTGCGTTTATTTATTTATTTTCCCCCCGCGTTATTATTTTCTGCTCGCTCACCGTTCAGCGACTGACTGAGTGAATTTGTGCCGCGGCGCTAAATTCACTCTATTTTCTCGGCGTTTCGCTTTGCGTAAACGCGAGAGTAAATGTTGCCGTTGCGTTCCCTAATTTTTGCATTTATTTCCATAACGCCGCAGAGGCTGAGCGCGAGTTATTTATTACGTGGAAATTGACTCCGCGTTACAATGAGCACATCATAATCAATCACGTCTTCATCCTCTCTTCTTTCTTTCCCGCTGTAATGTTGAAAGCTAAAATAATCTTCTCGCGGAGTTGTAAAAAAAAAAAAATAGCATAATGTGCGTGATTTATCCGCGCATCCCAAATTTCCACGCGGCACTAAAAATTTAAGCTCAGCTAAATTCTAAACCCGGACGATTTACATTGCGGGGGGGAAGGTGGGGGGGACCGGGCGATGACAGCGAAGGACGTTTTAAGGTGACTCTGACCATTCATTAGGGCTCCTGTAAAAATAGCGGGGGCCGTTAGCGAGTGCCCTTCGCTCTGATTGACCCAGCCGTGACCCCACAGCCGTAGTCGTCATCGTCGTCATCATTGCGGGGAGTCACGCGGCGCGGACAGAGCGCCTCCATGAGCCACCGCTCCTTCTTCCTCCTCCCGCTACCGCCGCTGCTGGGCTTCATCGATGTCGCGTGCGTGTGTGCGTGTGTGCGTGTGTGCGTGCGTGCGTGCGTGCGCGCGCAGTCCCCGCGGGGTTTACGCGGGCGGCTGAGCCCGACCCGTGCTCCTCCAACACGGCGCGGCGAGCGTTGGGTACCAACGCCGGTGGGAGATCGGTGGCCGCGCCGACTAAGGCCGAGCACGCGGGCTCCCTCCGCCCGGTCGAGATGAGTTGAGGCTCTGAAACTCAGGCTTGAACACCAAGCCTTGAGTGTCCCATAATGTTTCCGGAGTCCGACTCTGAACCTCAGGCCCTTACACTGAACCTTAACGATCATAATAACGGCCCGTTAGTCGGACTTTTCCCAGTGCCGTTTCATCGTTTTGGACACAAAGACAAACATCCCCCATATAGCCTGAACAGACTGTTGGGGCAAGTGCTGTTAGCGAGCACCTATGCAGGCCGGCACGGCACACGAGGGGGTGGTGTGGGCAGAACCATGCCCGGCCACCTTTGTCTCTCCAGTGCCGATGATGACACACGACACCATGTATTCATTTAAGGCTGAGTTGACCTAAACAAAGACAAAGACACATACATCTGCTGTACATGGCCACTTACTCATTTATAATGAATGCAAAAAATGGCTCGAAAACAAAACAATATACAGGTGTTGTAGCCTCACATGAGCTGGGTTGTGACAACGCCCCACATGGTGCAACACATACGCAGCTGCTATTCATGGCAGTTTACTTTCTGATGACTATAGCAACATCGACAGAGCCGTGCGTGTTCGTGAGTGAGGCTTCCGCGTCGCAGATTCATCCTCGCCGCATGGCTTCGCTTGATCGTTTTGTGCAACGTGCGGCGATGTTTCTTGTCCCAGGCCGCCAGACATTTGTTTGCGCTGCACTTGCTGTGCTGGAATGGATGCAGGCGGCTGGTCCCGCTTGAACCTATTCAGGGGTCACTGTCCAGCCAGCTACAGCCGCGTGGTCAGGGCAGTCGCGCATTGTCGCAGGTTCAAATCCCGCCTCGCCAGCCCTGCGGAGGTGATTATAATATGAGACGGCATTGCTTGGGGTGCCGTGGTGGCGAGATGTTAACTCCCTCGCCTGGTATGCAGGAGGTCGTGGGGTCGATCCCAACCCTCGATGCCTATCTATTTGGAGTTGTTCTCCCCGTGGTCACGTGGATTATTGTCCAGGTCCTCCGGTGTTTTCCTGCACGTTTAGAATCATGCGTTTAGAGTATTTGACTCCTCTACATTTCCACATGATAAGCCACTTCGTTCAGCTATCGTTTGTGGCCAGGTTGCTTCTGAAAAAGAGCGATATAGCTCAGTGGGCCTTACTTGGTAAAATACAAATTTAAACAAATTCTAAATAGCTTGGTGCCATGGAGATCCTCGTTCTTGGTAAGGGAATGGGGAATTTCCATCAGATGATCAGGGCCATTGTCAGATCAGCATCACAAGTTTTAACATCGCTTCGGCATTGTCATAATCTCCAGCGTCACCATTGTCGGCATCTCTCCGAGCTGGTAAAGTTACCTCCGCTTATTGAACTTAGGAAGTCACCAACCAACTTCCTTTGAATGAACCAGTCCTTGCCATAGTAATGTGGAATATCCAACACCGTCTAAGGATTGTTAGTGGAGATGAGCCCCACACAACGGCGTGTAGATATTTAATTCAGCGTTAGCCCCTTGAGCGCCACGTACGCAAGGGAGACGTGGTGTTTTGTTTACCCCGTGCGTGTGCGTGCGTGTATAACGCTGCGTGCGTGTATAACGACGCTGTGTGCGTGTATAACGACGCTGCGTGCGTGTATAACGCTGCGTGCTTACGCGGCCCGTGACCAATACTTAAGCGGGTCACGTCTGCTCGAGGTGCGACGCCCGAAATGATCTGCCGCCCGAAATGTTACTCGGAGCCCCTAAATCTCACACGTTAGTGCGGCCCCCCCCTGACCCTTGTAAATTGTTGGACGGTTTTGACCCCGTATACGTGTGTGTGTGTATGTGTGAAACGCGATGCTGTTTCAGCAAGTACGTGGGTACGCAGGCTAATAAATACTCGGGGGGTAAGAATAACAATTCTCACTCTGCGGCGCGGGGGATTAAACGATGACTGCACGCTTTTTCGGCAGGTTTTATGGGTTTATTTCACATTCTTTTGAGCCAACCTTTTTTATATTAACACCACAAAATGAACCGCGGGGGCCCAACCCCCCCCCCTCCACCCACACACATCCGTTGCAAAAACCAAGAGCGCCGGGGATTGTACGGCATCTGGATGCCAGGCCTGTCCACAGGACAAGCGATAGAGACACATCTTGTGAGCCAGCAAGAGCAGAAGAAGAAGATGAGGAGGAGGAGGGCGTCTTTGTGAATGGGGTTCCTTTTAGAGGAGTGGTTGAGAGGGGTAAGGAGGCTGCAGGGTAGAGGGTGGAGGGGGGAAGGAGGCACCTCACAGGACGGCCTTGTGTCTGGACTTGAACATCGAGGGCATGGGTCCTAGCCCTGCACACGGCATGCACGCCGTGGTCAACCGCTGCAGTGCGGGTCACAGCAATACACCCACTCACTCACCCATTCAACTGTCCACCCACTCATCCACTCACTCACTCACCCACCCACTCACTGACTCACCCACCCAGTCACCCGCTCACTCACCCACCCACCCGCTCGCTCACTCACCCACCCACTCACTCACCCACTCACTCACCCACTCACTCGTCCACTTACTCATCCACTCACTTTTTCACCCACCCACCCACTCACTGACTCACCCACCACACTGCAGGTCACTTCTCTTTCTGCTTCTTCCCTGTCATTGTTCAACTTTGAAATTCCCTCCGACCGTCACTTTTTTCCCTCCAAGCTCTGAAAAAGAACAGTAACCTCGCTCAACGCTTATAAACGTGTTGACCCTATAACCCATTACACCTGTGACAGTGCGGTTGGACTGGGTCCCGGTCGAGGGATGGTGGAGTGGGGTCGGGGGGGGGTCTCTGTTTTTCCTGTGTTGCGTGGGAGATGCGGGCCCTGACGTGCGTCCGGTGTGGCTCTCAGGTGGAGCCTGGGCCCCTCGTGCGGCCGCTGGTGGAGCCAGACACGGCCCACGCACGCGTCTTCTGCTACAACTGCGCCGCCGAGGGACACTACGGACACGTGCGTAGCGGCGCGCGTGCACACACGCATGTGTACACGTGCATGATACACACACGTGTACACAACGTACACGCACGTGTGCATACCGCACACAAAGCATCTACGTATACACACAAACGTACGTGCACAACAACAAAACACAACAACAGCCGCAATTCTCCACTAAGTAGCTGTGACATCACCACACACAGCGCTTTTGTGCCTGGATCTGTGCACTGTGAGGACACGTGCAGTGTCATAGCCCCGCTGGCAGGAGTTGGCCGGACAGACCCATCTGCCGTGAGTTGACTGATTAAGATGACTTGCAGATCCCACCACCTATGCTCCCTACTGTGTGAACATACACATACACCATACGCACAAATGTTGTGTGTTATGACACTTGTTGCCCCAGGAAAAAGCCTCATTGAGTCTCAAGACTCTTTTTTGGCGAGGGTCCTGCCAAGTTTGTATAGCACGGTGTGACGTTGTTTCGTGCGATCCCAATGGAACCATTTGCAGGTCATTTTTCAGCGTTGGGAAACCAGAGAACCCGGTAGAAAACCTCTGCAGAACAGAGGGAGAACATACAAACTTTAATCTTGATTTGAAGCTTTCGTGACTGCAGGTAACCGTACTCTTTGGTTCTTTGGACGCTTGTGTTGCGCCCGAAACGTCGCGATTTATTTTATTTTATACCTACGTGACTTTACCGAAAGAACCAAAGATTATACAAACTTTACACAGAAAGGCACCCGTCGGGAATGGAACCCAGGCCTCTTGTTGCTGTGAGGAGACAAGAGGGTGTTGCCAATGTGCCGCCACCCTGCGGTATATGTGCGCGAGTACACCGTACACAACACAGGCTTACGGTACACCTACACACACGTGGCCCAAGCAGAGGATTGTCCCGTCCCTCATGGTCTAAGCCGTCGTCCGGGGCTCCCGCAGTCCACACGGGAATGGCAGCCTCTTGTCCCCTACACAATGGTTACGGCACCCGACTCGCAATGGAAAGGTCACAAGTTCAAATACCTGTCGGGGACCAACTCGGCCTTTTACCTGTCCTGGGTAACTTATTGGAGGGTCCACAGTTGTCATTACATGGAAAGATTGGCTCCCACTATAAATATCCGGATTTTCCATCGTTATCTCAGGGCCACCAATAGAGATGATGGTGGAGATGTTGGATATTATTCCACGTTGAACTTCTTTCGCACGGTTCGTAGCCAACCATGCTAATCAGCGATGTTTGACCGCGTACTCTTGAATTGATTGCCTCAGTCGCTTCTTCTCCACCCTCGGGCCCTCGGCACTGATCGGCACAGCTCTGCCCAGCGCCATCTCTCCGTCGTCTCTCTGTCTCTCTGTCTGTCTCGCGTCCACGGCTCGGAGCGGGTGGGGGGGTGGGGTGCGAGGGGCTGGGTTTGGATTTGCGGCCCCATCTCGCCGGGGCCGACACGCCCCGTCGGGGTGCCGAGTCGACCGCTCGCCGATCCCTCTGGCGTGGATCGCGGCGCGAAGGGGCTCGGCGAGAAATACGACGGCGCTTCCTCCGGCGCGACGCTCTCGCGCCCGCCCCAGGCTTTTGACGTCTGCGGGGCCCCAGGCAAGCGTGACGCCGCGGAAGGAATAAAAAAAAAAAGATTTCAAAAAATGAACGGTCCTGAATTAGTTCACGCTTAACGCGGCCCGACCAGCGCTACTCATCCGAGTTTGACGGCAGCCGGTCTCTCTGTCAGCGCCGGTGGAAATAGGGGCGGCCGCAGGGAAGGAAAGATCGCGTGGTCGCGGGGGTAGGGGCTGCGGCGTGCGCGGTTGTTTGGGGAGGGTTCCAGTCAGTTTCATTATCAAGTCATTAAATTCAAACTCGTCCGCTCCTTCCCAAATGACTTTTGACCTCATCTCCACGCGAGGGTCTTTCGCGGCAAGCGGGGAGTTCACGCTCCGTTAACGAGAGCTCCACAAGATTGGCGCGTAAGCCCCCCCCCCCACGCCATGAGGTTCCAAGCCAGCACCACGGAGAGCCTGGGTTCGACACCGGGGCACTCGCCCGAGAGAGAATCGTAGGCTCTCTCGAATGTGGGCAACATTACCCAAGCATCCCATGCAAGGTCAAAGTCAAAGCATCTCCGTGCTTAAACGAGCAAAGTGTGGCCTTAATATCCATTGTGACTGTGAGCCAAAGGTGGAAATTTAATATTCCTATGGTCAGACCCAGTCTGTCCATAGAATAACCAATATTGACGTCCCACAGAGTGGTACTCATTTTATTGGCCCCGTGGAGATGATAACCAGGAATTGAACACGTGTCCTCCAATTGTGAGTCGCACACTCTGCCACAGTGACACGGCAACAGCACCTTTCTTGGTACTCGCTGAACACCGAGACCCAATGAGGCTTCACCTGAATGAAACAAAAGGATTTGTCTTATTGTTGTTGACTGACAACCCTATGAAAGTCAGCCTTCTAACATGTAAGATAGTGCACCACCGGGCTCCGGGGCTCTTTCCATTCGTTGCCTTCGAAGCGGCGAGTAGTCGGCGATCGCAGGCCCAGCGCGGTTCGTGACGCACGACTCGCCATCGTCGCCCCCTTGGATCTCGTGCATCGGCGGCGGGGTAGGACGCGCCGGGGGGAGGGGGGGGGCGGGCGATGCGGGAGAGCTCTTCCTGCCCCACAGTGCCGATACCACAATCGGGACACCGCGGGTGGCGAACGGGGAAATTCATCCCAAAGGCGAAAAATAGGCGAGCGAGCGGGGGCCGTGTTTTCGGTCCCGACAGCCGAGCACTCGCTGGCTCGCGGATCTGGTGGCCGTTAATTCAGTGGCGACGCTCGACGCCGCGGGGCCCCTTCGCTCCCCCGCACCTCCTCCCCCCGCGCCACTAAAGCGCGCGGCGTCGATCACGAGCCGCGAGAGGTTCGATCGCGGCCGAGCCCTCGCTCGCTCACTCCCCGCCAAGCCCCACGATTGGTCTGCGTTGTGTCAGGCGGGGAGGTGAGGTTGACTGAGGGGGTGGTGGGGAGGAATGTGTTGGGGGGAGGGGAGGGGAGGGATGGAGGCACGTTGGCCCCGTGCGCACAGTCATTGCACTCATCTGCAAAATTGATTGTTCATTAATTAGAGGCACTAATGGCCAATGAGATCATCGGTTACTGCCGCTGGTGATGAGTGTCTGCTAACCGGCTCCGGTGAACATCTACATAATTTGTCTTCTTGGCATCATCATCATCGTCGTCGTCGTAATAATTCAATGAATTCCCTCGCCGTTATTTAAACGTGTGAGAGCCTATTCATAGCACAAGCCAATTTTTTGTTAAAGCAAACCTTAGTTCGCAATGTTATGCACCAGCAGTTCTTACAGGTATTTTATTTGCAAGTTAGCTGGGGCAGTAGTGATTCTGTGGTTTGAGATTATGGCTCCAACCATGGAAATGTGACATTTCCACCAACGCAGTGGTACCCAGCGGGGATTAGCACCGAGGGAGGCTTTTTGACGTTAGAACGTTCGCAAAGTGACGAGTAGCAATCTCGGTGACGTGTTGCCGATAGTCCACAAACCTTCTGAGGATGATAGAATGAGTACTCTGCACGTTCACTGTTGGGATCTAGGCAGTGACACGGTTACAGAGTGGCCGACTTTCGTGAATTAAGCCACAATCTTGAATGCCTGCCGTGCAGCATCGTGACACAACGTTCGAATGTCCCTGTGTGCTGTTGGCGAGCGCCTGGTCAGACCACCACGGCACACTTTGTGAGGCGGCCAGGACCACGCCCGCCCCCATGCCTCCTTTGTCTCCCACATTTTGACTCCCACCACGAGTCCCCGGCCAGGCAGAGGACTACGTTGCCACACTGTGCCAACCACGCAGACAACAAGAGCGTGCAAAGCAAGTGGACAGGTGCTGTCCGTGAGCACCTCTTTGGACTGGCGAGGGCACGCAATGAGAGTTTTCACAGAGAGTCAAATCCAAGTCCCCAGCTGCCTTTGACTTCCCAATGCTGAGGGTTATGGCGGAGTCAACCTAGGGGTGGCACAGGCCCGGGGTTCAGGCGATCACCACTGATATTAGCCGTGGCCGGGAATCGAACTCGGGCCACCGATTTCATCGGGCTACCACGCTGACCACGACGCTGCCGCCCCCCCCCCTCCCCCGCAGTTACACGCACGCGCCTATACCCAGCCCACGTTTAGATAACATGTGCTCTACGCTCGCGTCATTCAAGGTCTAAATCATTCTTCGGCCTCGTTTTCAGTGACGAGACTCATGTAATTGAAACCGTTATTAATACGGCTCCGCTCACAGGAATCTCATTACTTCATCCGTCAGCAGTGACAGGCTAATTTCGGCATCCTTTATTTAACCAGGTGAGAACCTTTGCACATTCATTATCTCTTTTGCAAGGGGGACCTGAGAAGCACAGAGACGAGAAGTCAAGCCCCACGCCGACAAGAAGAGTCCGAGATGAAAAGCTGATCCACCCTCCCCCCTCCCCCCACCCATTACAGCGTTCCTCTCGGTGGCCTTGAGTCAATGTCGCGAATTCCACATTCCTGTGTAGATGGTCACTCTCTCTCAGATGGCCCACTGTTGACTTTCTACAACGTGTGGTGCTCATTGTATTGATGTTGGGAGGAATGGTGATGGGCCGAGTGGACCTTTCGACTGCGATTGGGCTGCGTTGGCCCTCATGCTAGGGACTTATTTCCTCCTCTTTCAAGCTCTTGTTGAACCCTCACGCGGTACATTCCAATTGTTAAATCTATCTGTCAGTGGAACTACAACTGGCTTTTGTCAATAATTATGTATAGTCATTGTTATTAGTTGCTCAGGATGAGGGAGGGCCCTGCTCAGGATATTTGGTCAATTCCTTGTGGAGTATCTGCGGTCTGATAACTGTCCATAGTAATGTGGAATTCCGCGCACGCAATCCGGTCTCACCACTCCATCTCCTCAGTAGTCATCCTCTTGCAGGTTTGCCTGCCATTCCATTACCAGTCTTGTCCACCGCTCGCCAATCTCTGTATTCCGCGTGGTGTTTAGACTTTTGTGGAATTTCCTCCAGAAACTTTATTTCTACCACGTGCATGGTGCTCGCTCAAGCACGTTGCCCTTGCGATGCAGGAGCCTTCTGCATTGCAATGCAATGTCACTACAATGTCTATGAACGGAATGAGTTGAACGTGTAATATTTACTCACTTTATAAGGAGTTAACGTGTCAAATTTTCACGTGTCATTGAGATGAAAACACGGTAAAAATATGAAAGCAAAGAGCAACAGCAGAGCTCTGTGGTCTTGCCGGTCCCGTTATGAGGACGAGCAGCATTTCAAGTTGGCCAGCGGCCTTCGCCGACTGAGAACGTTTTTCCATTTTACTACGACGCACGCACGAGGAGGAGAACTTGCCAGGCGTCAGTCAGTCGCTCGCTCGCTCGCTCGCGCGACCGCGCAGAGCTCCGCCCATCAAACGTCCAAACCTCGCAGAGCGTGGGGCAGCACCCGTCCCGAGCCAGCGGGGTGGAAATTCCACATCCCTATGCCGGGAGGCAGAGGGCCGCCGTGGCGGTGTCGGCCGCGTTCCCCCGCCGCACGGTTTTCGCGTCGCTGTGACCCGGTGCTCCGTTCCTAAGTGCCGCGCAGCGGAATTGCCGTTCCGTGTCACCCCTCCGCCCCCCCCCCCACCCCCCCACCACCCCCCGGCACCTCCCGCAGGCTAACGATGATGCGCTTATAATTATTTACTGGCTCTGGGCCGCCGCCTCTTCCTCGCCGCGGCAGCAGCAGTAGCGGCGGCAGCGGCAGCAGCACATGTTTTACACGGGGCGCTGGTTCACCGCATCCCGTCGCCGCCGATCAATGCTTTGTGTTTAACGGCGGGGGGGAGCCCACCGCTCGTGGGGCCAGGCCCGAGACGAACGCTTCTCTCATTCGCTAATTGTCTAGGTTTCGTTTTTACGGGTTTCGGAGCACGATGTCGCCGCGGAAGGGGTTTGTTGTCGCCGCGCGTGGGGGTCGGCGCGGGGTCACGTTTTGAGGAATTTGCCGTGGGTTGCGTCGAGATGGTTGTGGTGAGGGGGGGGGGGGCGCCACGGTGGCGAGATGTTAACTCCTTCGCCTGGTGTACAGGAGTTCGCGGGTTCGATCCCGACCCTGACGCCTGTTGTATATTTGGAGTTTGCGTGTTTTCCCCGTGGTCGTGTGTGTTTTTCTCCAGGTCCTCCGGTTTTTCCATCTGCATTTAGAATTATGCGGTTAGAATGTTCGGCTGCTATACATTTCCACATGGTAAGCCACTTCATGGAGCTATCATTTGTGGCCAGGTCGCTTCTGAAAAGAGCTTTTATAGCTCAGTGGGGTCTTACCTGGTCAAATAAAAAATTGTTTAGTTTCTAGTTTTTTATTTTGTATGTTGGAGTCTAATCACGTACGGTGCAAAAGAAGTTCCACATACATACACTCATATTGACTATTTCCACTGGCATATCCGAGCCGCGCCTGTGCCAGGGCCAGCCTGTTGCATGTCAGCAGTGCCGCTGACCTCTCGCACGCAACGTAGGATGTCAAGATGCATGTAGATGATGTTGGTGGTGACGCACACGTAGTGTTGTCAGCGACAGCCTCCTCGGGTCGGACACACACAGTGGCAACACGAGAGCTGGCGTAATGCTCGTGGCCATTCTCTCCGATCGCTCGGCAACCAATTCGTCGATTTTGCATTGCTAGGAAATGGCAGTTGTGTGCAATATGTCCCAACCCTTGCAACGTGCCACCAGATGATTGACAAAGCACACGAGGTCATAAGCCATTCATTATCGGCCATGTTTCAATCCACCGCTGGATGAAGGCCGCCTTCCCAAGCTGCCACCGAGTAGTTTCATGCGTGTCAGTGATCGCATATCTTGAGAAATCTTGGCACTCCGAGGGCGAGGCACACAAACCACTGTCCATTTTAGTTTTCGATTCGAACAGCTATCAGCTCATTGCGTACAAGAGCCCAGTTCATCGCAGGTGGCCGGAGCCTGAACTCAAGCCACCGACCTCAGCGGTGTTCCTCTCTCCACTGTGACATGGCCACTATGAGGCCGCTTCGTCACCGGCAGCATGGTGCCTTGATCGGAGTGTTCCACTCACAATCAGGTCACAAGTTCAAATCTTGGTCAGGAATCATCCCAGCCCATTAACCCTACGTGGACACTAACATACGTGAGCAGAGGGTCATCCTACGGACAGATTGGCCCTGTCATGATAATGTGGAATGTGTCTTCCCCAACACTGCCCAATGCTCACTTGAGCCGGGAGACGAAAGGCCAGCAGTCATGTCCAAAGATCTTCACCGTGTTCACTCTGCTGCGGTGATCTTCGGCCGGAATGTCCCCGCGAACAATTCTGAATGTCCATCGCGCGGCAATGTAGGCCTCCGCGGTTGTTACTTGGCTGGTAGGGCCGGCGCGTTGGGGCTGGGCAGCGTGGGTGGTGGGGGTGCGCTCGGAGGAGTGTGGGCTGGCAAGCCCGGGCTCCGTGATGAAATACTGCGGCGGGCGGATAATTGTGCGCTAATGCGCGAGGCTGCACTTATTACCCGGCACCCGTGTCATTAGGGCCCGGGGCGCGGAGAGAGCGGTTGGTGACGCGCGTGCAGAGAGAGAGAGCGATGGAGAGCATGGGCACGAGAGAGGGAGAGAGTGCGAGCGTG
The DNA here is from genome assembly GCF_965212315.1 of Lampetra planeri. NCBI lineage: Eukaryota > Metazoa > Chordata > Hyperoartia > Petromyzontiformes > Petromyzontidae > Lampetra > Lampetra planeri. Next base: position 10,419,652 of record NC_136115.1, on the reverse strand, counting down.
CGAAGGGAGGAAAATGGATTTGGCGCCGGTGCTCCATGCATCATAACGACACCGAGTTGTGCTTTTAAATGCAATACGATACAACTTGGATGTGGAGCATCTCAATGTGACCGTGCGCCGAGACGGGTTGCACACGACTGGAGTGCAGCGCTTTGCAGGGTGGGATTGGTGGATCATGTGGAGAGCACCGTGTGTTGTGGTTTCTGAGTGAGGGGTGCGCCTTCATGTGCTTGCGGGTTTTCCACTGTGTACCTTCGACACACCAAGAATACGAACAAAGGCGTTGCCCAACATTCCTAAGCAGGACCCTGCCAAAAAAGAATTTTGCGATGCTTTGCTTTGCCGGATTAAGGACAATGTTACCTGAGATTCTTTACCAGGATGGGAGATGTGGATGTGAGCGCGAGCAGGGGAATCCGGACAGGGAAGGGATTTTGATCATAATGGAGAGTTTTTGAAGTTGAGTTGGGCCGGGACACGGGAAGAAACGAAAGGATGACGCAGTCCGGATTAGAATGAAATGAACGTTCGGGGAAAAAAGTTTTGATTGCAGGCAGAGGAGAAGAGGAGCCCGGAATGGAGGGCGATGTTTTATATTGAATCACTTTGGGCAGGGGTAGAGAGTCTGCCGCGTAGCCGGGGGAAATGAGTCCCAGACGCTCGCCCTCCTGCTGCCCTCCATCATCGGCAGCAGAAGAGAAGAGGCGACCTCCCATCGTGCCGAGGTTGTCTGGGATGCCGACGGGAGGGCGCGGGGGAGGGGGAGCCGCAGCGCGCGATGTTCTATATTTAACGTTAATTTTATGTTTCGTTTTATACCGTGAAGGCGCGTGGCGCTGGGCGGTATTTGTGGATCGTCGGCCGTTTGGCAGCAGCAGCAGCAGCCCCCGGGTTCACCTGCGTGTCAAGACAGCCCCGGCACTGCACCAGCCACGGCCCGGCGTTGCCGATTAATGAAATTACTTCTGATGCGGCTAATTATTTCGCCCGGGCTTTTAATTAGCTCCCGACCAAGCTCATTACGGCCCTGCCAAATTCCATTATTCCGCCGACAGCTTTATTAGTTTGCGCGCGCGCGCGCTCACTCGCCCGCTCGCTCCCCTCCATCATCGCCCGAGCCCTGCCGATACGAGAGAAAGCTCATTATTCTGGCAGGTAAATTGCGCTGTCAAGGGACTAATTGGTAGCGCCGCTCGGCTGGACTGACTGCTGGACCGCGGGATTTTTAACATGATAATCATTCACGCGTTATCTTGTTGGACGAACAAATGCTCCCAGGACTTGGGCTTCCCAACCAAGCGTTACTGACGAACGCTTCTCGCTCTGGCCCGCTGTGCCCGTGCCACGGCCACCGTGGCCCGTTTGGCGAGAGGAGGTGGGCGCCAGATTAAGAGGGGGAGACGCAACGCGAAAAACGGACAGCTGTTATTTTGTGGTAAATACCCGGCTTGCGCGATTCACAGGCTGTCGAGCGCGAGTGGGGAAACTTCCCTCATGAGGAGTAGCGCCGAGGGTTACGGATCTTCAGGGACGCCGCTGCAGCCCCCTTCGGTGATGTCTCGGGCCGCACCGGAGTCCCCCCCCGCCCCCCCCCTCCCTTCCCGATCACCCTCGACCTCCCAGCCACGTCGCCCTGGCCATGTCGTCACGTGGTGCATTCTGGGAGCAGCTGCCCTCCGTTCGTCCATGAAGCCCAGCGCACAGAGGGGAATTTGAAACCATTCCGACCAAAGATCACCGTCCACCACAGCAGAGTGGACGTTCAAGATCTCTGGACACGGCTGCTGGCTTTTCGTCTCCCGGCTCAAATGAGCGTTGGGCAGTTATGGTAGCACTCGTTATCCCGGAGCTGGGATTTAAGAGATACATTGGCAGGTTTATGTTTATTTATAATTATTTTACAGAAGCAAATTTTAGCTGCCAAGTATGTCGATGATAATTACGTAGATTGTGGCTGCGTTGTCTCTCCCTTTCAAGAAGAGGTGCCATCGGTGCAAGGCTTGGGGGGGATCCAGGGCACATTGCAAGCTGTGACCCCGCGGGGAGCATTGCGTGTGCGGGACTGGAAGGGGACAACGCAAAGACTGGAATGTTTCCTACGAGCTCTTGCAGCCAGCATCACCGTCCCCTCCACCCAAAAACTACTCTACAGTATTGGGTTTGGGACGTTTGCCATGGACCCTTAACCTCGGCCTAACGCTTGCGTAGTGGCTCAACAGTCGAGCGAGATTTTGGTCGGAGGTTGACATCATGCTTCCAGGGTCGATAAAATAGGTAACGCTTTGTGGGCAAATGAACAGGAGTCCTATGGATAGACTCACCCCTTCCATAGGAATGTGGGATTTCCACCACTGGCGCTGCAGGGATCTAAACAGGAGATGAGCACCACTTGAATGCTCATGTGAGCAGGACATCACCCATGGACTGTGTAGGTGGGTGAGTGCACTTGTGACTTTAGTGGCATCGTGGTTCCCACACTGCCCCAAAATCTCACCGACGTGGGTTCAATCTCTTGCCATAATACGCAGCGTGAGAGCGGTGGCACTTTCACCCTGGTCTGGACCTCCTCTAGATCAACTCAGCTTTAAACGAGCACTTAGTGTTGTGCGTTAACTTGAGCACCGGGGAGATGGTGGGCGGTGGGCGTGGTGCTGACCTCACTAAACTATTGGGTGTAGGGTCAACCTTAATAAAAAAAACTAAACTAATTTTATTTGACCAGGTAAGGCCCACTGAGCTATATATATAGCTCTTTTTCAGAAGCGATCTGGCCACAAATGATAGCTCAACGAAGTGTCTTATCATGTGAAAATGTATCGCACCTCACTATTCACTATTTTCCACTGGCATATCCGAGCTGCGCCGGGGCTATGCCGGGCCAATGCCGGGCCAGCCTGCTGTGGGTTAGCAGTGCCGCCGCTGACCTCTCCCATGCAACGTAGATGATGACGGTGACGCGCACTCTGGCCGACGGATACACAACACACAGCACACACTTCATCAGCGCTCCGTGGCTCTGACTCAGTAGATGCCATTATATCGATCTTCTTTAGGTGCTATGATGTCAGACGCATTGAACGCGCGCCATTATCCCCTCCCCTGGACCTGCTTGGCCCCGAGCCAAGCAGGTCCACGGTGCGATTCTTGCTCGGCCCGGATGTGCCAATAGAAAATCAGGTGGTGGATGAGGCTAAACATGAGATCTTTGTTTTGGTGTGCGTGTTCGTGTGCGTGCAGGAGTGCGTGCGGAGAAGGATGGATCTGTACATATACCCCACGGTGCCCTTCGTCTGTCATTACGACAGCCCTCACGAATTCCAGCTCAGGGAGAAGAGATTGCAGAGGATAGCCAGAGGTGCCTCTTCAGTGTCGGGTTCTTACCCCCGAGCACGTGTGCATTTCACCAAGCGTCACTACAGCAGGGCTCTTCAACGATATTTTCCGTCGGGCCACGTAATAAAATTTGCCGATGCCTTGATCGACACCGGGGTGCCGCGGTGGCGAGATGCTAACTACCTCGCCTGGTATACAGGAGGTCAAGGGTTCAATCCCGACCCTGACGCCTGCTGTATATTTGGAGTTTGTATGTTGTCCCCGTGGTCGCGTGGATTTTTCTCTTGGTCCTCCGATTTTTCCCTCCACACTTAGAAACATTCGAGTATTTGGCTGATAGAAATTTCCACGTGATAAGCCACTTCATTGGGTTATCATTTGTGGCCAAGTCGCTTCTGAAAAAGATTTATATATCTCAGTGGGCTCTACCTAGCTATCATCGCCACCCCCCCCCCCCTCCGCACTGGCCGACTAGCGTCCACTCGCAGGCCGGTGCCGAGTCACCTTGTGCCGAAAAGGGGCAGCTTCCAATTGCAATGCCCTTGGGAACGCTTTAAATGGGATGTGATGTACGGCTCTCGTGTGTTGCCGAGGCAGCCATGTAAATGTAAAGATTATGAAGATGTTGATGATGATCATTATTATTATTATTTCCCTGTGCGTAACAGAATTGCGGGAGACGGGCCAGCTGCAGGAGTCTCTGCTGAACCCCCTGAAGCGGCGCCGCCTGGAGTTGGAGGCCGAGCAGGGCCTGAGCCAGAAGCAGCGCGCTCGGCTCAAGGCGCGGCTCGACCGCGCCGAGGAGAGCGAGGCGGCGCGGCTCCACCGCAAGCGGGAGGAGCTGCGCGCGCGTCGCCACGAGCACTACGTGCGCCGCACGGCCGGACTTCCAGCGTGGGACGACAACGGTGGCGGCGGCGGCTCGCACCACCGCCAGCACGGCCACGACCGCCGCGAGAAGCGGGCCCGCGAAGCGCCGGCGGCGGGGGGGGGGGGAGCGCAGCGAGCGGGGATTCCAGAGGAGGGCGGCCGTGGCCGATGAGGGCTACTTCCCTGCGGAGGCTGTCGAGTGGCAGAACGACAGGAAGAGGAAGAAGAAGGAGGAGATAAAGCAGAGGTTGAAGTTGAAGGCGAAAATGAAGATGAAGAAACTGAAGGAGAAGAAGGCGTGGCGCAAACACGGGGGGGGGCGGCAACGAGGAGGAGGGAGGCAGCGCGAGCTCCGTGTCGGCGTTCCTGCCGCCGTCGAGAAAGAAGAGCAGGAAGAAGCGCGCGAGGGCCAGCGCCAGCGCCAGCGAGCCGTGCGTGGAGTGAGTCTCGCGCGTACAGAGGCTCCTTAACCGGCGACGCGGCATGCGGGACAAACTCACCACCGTGGCACGGCCGGCTAACATTTCACGCTCCGCCTCATTTAGCAAAAGGGCCGTTACCAAATCACGCTGTCCTAACTCAGGTTGAAAGCATTAACGCGTCGGCTCCGTCTGTCTGTTTGAGACGCGGAGGGCACGGTAACTCTCAAAGTTGATCCAATACGCAGAAATCTTCACTGTAAAGTTGGAACGTCTTACCCTATAGCAAACCAGCAACATTAATTCAAGGGTTGACCTACATTTGGAGACGATCCAGTGGTAAAAGGATTGCACCTGAATGGCCAAGATGCTCACACCTCTGTCCCTCCCCACCGATATGATCACACGTGATGTGATTTTGCTATGTCACACACCCTCCGCCCTGTGACATCATAACTTAATGCGGCTTTCCCAGGACAAACACATGTTAGAAAGCATTACAGAAGCCACGCATGTGGATTGTCTTCCTCCTCTTGTTCTTGGCCACAGTGTAATGCGATCGTGCTATCGATGTCACAAGACGTGGGTGCCAGATAATGATCCATGTAGATCTCTCACAGAGCATTGCAAACCTTCGTGTTCGAGCGAAGGCCCACGGAATCAGATGTAGCAGAACTATATCTGAGATCCCTTTAACTGACCTCCGGTCCACGCAGAAGGGGGGGGTGGGGTGGGGGGAGCACTTTCACAACGGCTATACCAACGTAAATTATTTCCTTCACACATTATATCCTCACAGCTGTAATGTAGCCAAGTTAATGTGATGGCTTTTTGTAGTTGTGGGTGACCTGACTTGAGACCATCCATAGGGGTGCCACGGTGGCGAGATGTTAACTACCTCGCCTGGTATACAGGAGGTCATGGGTTCGATCTCGACCCTGACGCCTGCATATTTGGAGTTTGCATGTTCTACCCGTGGTTTCGGAGATTTTTCTCTGGCTCCTCCAGTTTTTTCCCTCATTTAAAAACGTGCGTTTACAGTATTTTGGCTGCTATAAATTTCGAAATGATGATAAGCCACTTCGATGAGCTATCATTTGTGGTCAGATTGCTTTTGAAAAAAGAGCTACATAGCTCAGTGGGCCTTACCTGGTAAAATAGAAGATACTTGTAATAGTTGTATCAACTCGCTGCACTTGAGGGACCTTCACCTGGTTAAAATCACAGGCCTGAAGTCTAACGCAGGATGTCAGCGGTGCCAGCACTCATCAACCCAGCCTCCTCGGTTGTAACACAAACCCGATTCTTCCTTTGATAAATCTCCGTATTCTATAGCGGTGCCCACGCTGGAGGTGGAGAGGTTTTTGTTGTTTGCGGTTTGTGCTTGTGCACTGCTGCTTACACAGTCGATTGTTTTTATTATTTAATTGGAAACATGTGATATGCGTGAGAAATAAAATAAGTCAACACAAAGTGAGTTTACAGTAAAAAAAAAAGAAGGCTGATTGCATACAGAAGTCTCAGGAAGGCACGTAAAAGATTTTAAACGAAAACGTTAAAAATATGTAAATTGGAAAATGCCTGATGGGTACGTGTACTTGGTTTGAAAATATCTTTTATTTGAAAATATAGTATGTGCAAAGTCCAGTTTTGAGGAAAATTTCTGTCAACAGTTTTTTTTTATTGTAGCAATGTTTTGACAATGAAGTCAAAAAATAAAAATAGTTAAATTCGCAGAGTGCATTGTGTGTTTATGTGCAATAGGTTTTCTTTGAATGCATGTATTATTACAAAGCAGTTACATTTGCGTTCACAATATTCTGCTGAGTATGATGTCTGTTCACTCTGTGAATTTTCACTTGGAGCAACGCGTGTGAAGACAGCATTAGAATGTGTACATCACTGATATTATTACTACAATGGCTTTATTTTCCTATTGGGCTATAAATTAATATGGAAATGGACGCATCTGCAATTTACACCGAGTGGATTGAATTATGACGCCGTGTTTATCTGCAAAGTGGTGTTTGCAAAACAAAAGATCACGAGCCATGTGAGCTTTTCCAACTGGCTATCGCATCACCGGTAACATGCCATTTGTAAATATCAGAGTGATGAAATGTGCGAGCAGAAAATGACATTGTGTTCGGAAACGCCCTGGAAGTTGACACCACAGAACTACATCTGGGGTCACTGTAATTGACTTCGCTCGGACAACACCGCGCCTTTCTGCTCTGTGGCAGTGGCGCACAGGGCGACTGAGGGCCGCCAGGAGGTGTCCAGCACCACTGCTGCCCCCAGTGATGGGCTCGCTGTCCCAGGGCACGGGGGTTTTTGATTGGGGTTTGCCAGCTCCTGGATCAGGGGGTTGGCAGCCTTGCGGCTCTGGAACCGCCATGCAGTGCGGCTCTTGACGTTGGAAAAGAATGGCTATTATCTTGGTTGACAATCCCTGACCATGGACGAGTCCACTTGCGACTAGAGCTTGCATGCGCTTATTAATGACCGCTTCGTGACGTGATTTATTAAGGACCACCGTCTCGTAGTCACATTGCATTACAGCGATTGATATATAGTTTTTTTTTTTTCCGAATTCGAAACAATGTCTCATCTTATTGTGTTGGTTGCCGACCCCTCTTCTAGATCGACTCCCTTTCCAGGTCCCCACCATGACCCAGTCGCATTGACCCTGGTTCGTGGATGCCACGGCGTGTTGGGCCAATGCACCGCACCTCACGGGCCCAGATTTACTTTGAGATCCCTTGCAGGTTAAGCGAAAGTTGTTGGATTATGCATTTGTTTACACCTTTTAGCATCCAGACAGGTATCGGCTGCATCAAGTTTAAAGCCATCATGTGAATTGTGTTCAATGCGTAGTTTTGTACGTATTTTTTTATAATCAAATCGTGACACCTGAGAACTTAGTCCAATCAGATGTGGCTGGTGCCGAGATTCGAACCCAGTTTGTCAGTGATTCAAGGTACTATGCGAGTCATTGAGCTCACCGAGGGCACCCATGCTGAACAGAGGCAGAACACACAAACTCCACACCCATGCGCCCGAGTCGGGGATCGAGCCCTGAACCTTTATTGCTGTGAGACGCGAGTGTTGCTACTGCGCCACCCGACGTCCACTGCATCCACAATGAATACAGCGTGCCAGAGGTCGCAACCGGGTACCCGATACCCGTACCCTACCCGATACCCGGCTACCCGATACCCGGCCAGGTACGGGTACCCGTTTGCGACCCTGGTGCGGCCGGGTACGGGTACGAAGGAATCAAAACCCGTTTGCGACCTCTGCAGCGTGCCCCCCGCATACAACCCCCATGGACCCGCAGGCATGGAGAGGCCCTCAATTAGCAGTGGATTGACACAAAATGACCGCTCGTGTACACGTGCGTAGTCCATCGCGCCATAAATCTCGCAAGATTTCTTTGCACGGGTTTCCGATATTGACCGCCGATGTAATATGAGCCTCTTGAAGTGAGCGCTTGAGTCCACATCTGTCAGGTCAAGCCCGTGTTTCCCCCCCAACTCAAGTCGACACGGCGGCGGTCGTGTCGGTGAAGCCTTTTCATCGCGAGCATATTTTGTGTCGCCACACTTGCGTCGACATTAAACAGTTGCGCGCGTGCAAAGCCCCCGACGACACCACGGTTGGCCTTGTACGTTGCTGTTTGGGATGTGTGGCCAGTTTTGAGGTTTTCTCGTTGTGGGGGGGGGGGAGGAAAAAGGGTATTGAGGGTGTCTGCCGAGACATCGTTGGGTCAATGTTTCTGCTCTAGAGCAATTTCCGCTTCCTGTGGTTTTGCGCGACATGGGTGCGTGTGCCTCTGTTTGCAATTATTATAACACAGCGTGCCTGGAGAACACCCATACTCGTGGGGTAAACCACTCAAAGCTCCATTTTCTCAGGTGGCTTTCTCTCGGCCTGCTTGCTGGACTGCCACTTACAGGCACTTTTAGTGTCCCATCAGGCAGGTAGGTGCTTTGTGAACATAATAGTACTGGTAGGAACCACCTGGTTCCACCAGCCCACAGGGGATTATTGTGTCCGTCCGTCCGTCCGTCGTGCATCCAAAAATGGGAGGGGTGGAGCTGGCTGTAGAGGGGAGGGTGGGGAGGGGCTGGGTGGGGAGGGTGGGGCTGGGTGGGGAGGGGCTGGTCACCCCGTGGTGCCCTTATAAAACTCAACGTTTAACCTACTCACGCCGGCTTGTGCCCGCCCTCACAGTCGGGCATATTTGCGGAATACTCCACGCCGACGTTGACCCTGGCCATTGAACAAGCAACCCAACGTTCCTACCAGCTCCCTCCGCAGGAATGTGTTTAAATGTGTGTGTAATCCACCTTCATCGCCGCGTTCGGATTGCAAGCGTGCATAGTTTACACCACACCCAATCGAAGCTTTAAAAAAATAATTTTATTTTGTCAACGCCAGTTTAATATGCATATTTCTAAGCGTGATCCAGCAACCCTTGCCTCCCGTTGGCTCTGGATCACAAGCTTGCTCTGACAACAGAAACCACATTTCCTCGTGTTTATTAATTAAACTTAATCGCGTCTGTTTGACTCGAACGCTCCTCGTGGAGGGGAATGCGTGCGGAGGGTCCCGAGTTATGAAGATGGATTCAATTAAGACTCATTGTGATTTAATAACCCCTTGAACAAAGGCAACACCTGCTTGCCTTCTAATTAAGAGGCATGCCGGTCATTTGCAATTGATAAGGACGCATGCAGGGTTATAAGTAGCAGTTGGCATCTACCAAGTGAGCACTCAGCTCGTTCTAATTCATGAGTCACGTGCATAATTTTAAAAGCGCGTATATTCTCAACTCTGATTTCTCAGCAGTTTAACATTTTATATTTTTTTTTTCTTCTTCATATTAAGGATGGTCAAGGCTAGGGTTTTGTCACGGTATATATTTATTAATTTAAAAAATCGCGGTTGAGTTGTGGCGGGGGTGATGAAGCAGGCTTGTCCTGCTTAACTTTCCGAGGTGCTGCGACATCATAATGTAAGTTGACTCATTAAACCCCCCCCCCCCCACTTTGCGCAAGAGCGCAGAAGCGTGGTCACCACATCTACGCCTCGATATAAGGAACGAAACAGGTGGACTTCTCCACAAATATGGCTGTCGCCTGATGAAGCTAGTTGTAATTACTGGCGAAACGTCGTACTCGGATTGTAAATGGTGTGGCTTGGCTCTCCAACACACCGGTGTGCTGTACCAGTATACTACACTATACACTACTATACACTACACACTAGTGCTGTACTTGTGACGAATTGGCATGTTCTGTTTACGTGACAACTCTTACGAGTTGGCTGTATCGGGTGCTGGCGGGTTTTAATGACACATTTATATATTTACGCGATGAAACCCAAAAAACCTCTTATGGACATCAGTCGCATGCATTCTTGGAGCGTGTTCGTGTTCTCTCCCCAGTGGTCGCGTGGATTTTTTCCCGGGTCCTTTATTCCCTCCACGCGTGTAGCAAACACGCGTTCACAGTATTTGGCACCTGTAAATGTCCCACTTCGTTGAGCTTTCAATCGTGGGCCAGGTCGCTTCTGAACGAGAGCCATACAGCTCAGCGGACCTTACCTGGTAAAAATTAACCCGTAAAAACAAAGTTTTTCACTATAAATCCTTTATATGCGTGGCATCGGTTTTATTTTATTATTCATTTCTGTTTTTCTTGAGTAAGAGTTTCATTTTTATCACATTGGTATTTTAAATTAAATCTGAAAAAAAAAATTCCTAAAAAGTGGAACATTTTGGAAAAAAATTTTCACGAAAATAAATTGTCACGCACAACGAGTCTGTGTGCAAAATGTCAGCTCGATTGGATCACGGGAAGTGGGTTAAAAAACGACCGAAAGATTTGCACGGTCGTAAGCGCGCAAGCAAGCAAGTAAACTTAATATAAAGGATTTAAAAATAGAACGTGTTTAGTTTAGTCTTATGCGTGCTGAGTTTTTACCATTTGCCGTATTCATCTTTTGATTTAAAGCTTTCGTGACTGCAGGGATTCATATTCTTGGTTCTTTCGGTTAAAGTCACGTAGAAGGGAAATAAAATAATATAAATCCACACCTGATGATGATTACTTGTGTTGCAGTCGAAACGTCGTGAGAATTTGTATTGTTTTATATTTTGATTATTTTATTATTTCCCTTCTACGTGTATTCATCTTCTCCAAAAAAGGAACAACAACGTAATTTCTTTCCCTCCTCCCATGTCAACGAATGTTCGTATCACATTAACAGGTGCGTGGACGTGGCTGGGAAATATAACCCGTAAAAACAAAGTTTTTCACTATAAATCCTTTATATGCGTGGCGGCTAGAGTCCTCTCGTCCTCTGGCTTGAGATGGCTGCCACCTATGGGTCAGATGATTGCATGGCACCATTAAGCAATTGGTAATTAAATATAATATTTTTGTCCTAAAAAGTGTAAAATTTTGGGAAAAAATTTTCACGAACATTAATTGTCACGCACAACGAGTCTGTGTGGAAAATGTCAGCTCGATTGGATCACGGGAAGTGGGTTAAAAAACGACCGAAAGATTTGCACGGTCGTAAGCAAGCAAGCAAGCACGCAAGCAAGCAAGCGAACTTAATATAAAGGATTTAAAAAGGAGCATTACTCTCGAAACCTTGCGGGGGGGGGGGGGACAAAGCTGCCTTGGTCGCCTGCCCCACCACCACCAAATCTCCTCGTGGGGAAGAGCGTTGTGGGGCTGTGTGCGCCCGTGTGCTCGGAACGTTGACACAGGCCACGAGGGTGAGACTCCCCCTCCCGTCGGCTTCATTCGGCCCCCAACGTGGCCGTGTTCACAGGGGCCGCCTTCCGCGTTGCAGTCAACCCCTCCCCCCCGTGCGTCGATGGCAAACTTTGTTTTGAAGTTTTCCCACCCGTGACGGTGCAGGAGTCGCGTTCATCGTTCAAATTAGGGGCCGTCCATAAATGACGTCACGCGATTTTGGAGGATTTTTGACCCCCCCCCCCCCTCGTCACACGGCGTCGTCACAAAAAGTCAGACCCCCCCCCCTTAAATATGACGTCACAAAGCTCCGCCCCCCCCCCCCCCCCAAATAAAACATGCTTCAAATCGCTTTAAACTATTGTCATTGTAGTGCGTATTTAATGTGGCGCTGCACTGATGTCGTAGGAGAATAAAATTTATTATAAAGTATATTTAATTAAGTGGAACGTGTTGTCTATATTTATTTAAAGTTGCGCATTTTAATGTGACGTCACATTTCTCAACCCCCCGCCCCCCCCCTTGGTCCCACATCGTCACAAAGGTCTGACCCCCCCCCCCAAATACGTGACGTCATTTATGTACGGCCCCTTATCGGCTCCCACTGTTGGGCCACCCGAGTTCGATCCCCAGCCGCGGCACGCGCGCCAGTGACGACTCAAAATGCGAACCGACATCAATATGCGAAGAACAAATAAATTCGGGGGAAATTAATTGGGGGGGGGGGTCACAAGACATCTGGACGAACCTGTGCAGTGGTGTCCTGCGATGATCTCACGTCTGCGCCTCCCGTGCACAACCCACACTGACCAGCGTGGTGAAATATGGTCAAGTAACCCTCACAGGTTTGTTTCGGTAAAGTCACGTAGGTAAAAAATAAAAATTAATAAAAGTAAAATAAAATTAAAAATCACGACGTTTCGGAGGCAACACAAGCTTCCGTCTTCAGGTGGAACCGTCACAGCACGATAGCTGTATCAAGTGATCAAGTGATACAGCTATCGTGCTGTGACGGTTCCACCTGAAGACGGAAGCTTGTGTTGCCTCCGAAACGTCGTGATTTTTAATTTTATTTTACTTTTATTAATTTTTATTTTTTACCTACGTGACTTTACCGAAAAAACCTAAGAATATAAATTCTTGCAGTCACGAAAGCTTCAAATCTAGAATTAACCCTCAGCCCACGCGGCGTCTAGCAGTGGACTGACGCGTCCACACGATCCAGAGTGCCCGCTTCGCCAAACGTCAACAGCGGTTGCCACGTGGATGTCCTGGCTCCCGCCATAGGAATGCGGACAGTTCCACCGAATGCCTCGGCGTGGGGGCAGACCTTCATGCAGCCGCGGATTAACTTGCGAAAAAAAGAGCTGTACATCGCTAATCATTAAATTTCGATTTAAAGCTTTCGTGACTGCAGGGATTCATCTTATTGGTTCTTTCGGTAATGTCACGTAGAAGGGAAGTAATAAAATAATAAAAATAAAACATAATAAAATAATTCTCACGACGTTTCGGCCACAACGCAAGCAGCCGTCTTCAGGTGAAAACCAGGTCTGTCGAGGCGACAGCGTCTCTTATCAAGAGGAATTTAGCATATTTTCCTCTTGATATGCAAATTCTTTTGTCAAGGCGCCCTTTCCCCCCTTCCTACCCAGCTTAAATATATGCTCCAAGCATGGTGCTGTTTCATTCAGACGCTCTCACCTCGACAGACCTGGTTTTCACCTGAAGACGGCTGCTTGCGTTGTGGCCGAAACGTCGTGAGAATTATTTTATTATGTTTTATTTTTATTATTTTATTACTTCCCTTCTACGTGACTTTACCGAAAGAACCAAGAAGATCGCTCATCATTGTTACAGGAAGAAGCGAAAGGCGGCACCCTGAGCACGTGCGCGATTTAAAGCGCTTTTCGAGGCAACGTCGCCACCTGGTGGTGCGGTCGTGACAACGCGGGGAGGGGTAAACCCGAGCCCACTAGGGAGGGGGGTAAACCCGAGCCCACTAGGGAGGGGGGTAAACCCGAGCCCACTAGGGGGGGGGGTAAACCCGAGCCCACTGGGAGGGGGGGGGGGGTAAACCCGAGCCCACTGGGAGGGGGGGGGGGGTAAACCCGAGCCCACTAGGGAGGGGGGTAAACCCGAGCCCACTAGGGAGGGGGGTAAACCCGAGCCCACTAGGGAGGGGGGTAAACCCGAGCCCACTAGGGAGGGGGGTAAACCCGAGCCCACTAGGGGGGGGGTAAACCCGAGCCCACTAGGGAGGGGGGTAAACCCGAGCCCACTAGGGAGGGGGGTAAACCCGAGCCCACTAGGGGGGGGGTAAACCCGAGCCCACTGGGAGGGGGGGGGGGGTAAACCCGAGCCCACTGGGAGGGGGGGGGGGTAAACCCGAGCCCACTAGGGAGGGGGGTAAACCCGAGCCCACTAGGGAGGGGGGTAAACCCGAGCCCACTAGGGAGGGGGGTAAACCCGAGCCCACTGGGAGGGGGGGGGGGGTAAACCCGAGCCCACTGGGAGGGGGGGGGGGGTAAACCCGAGCCCACTAGGGAGGGGGGTAAACCCGAGCCCACTAGGGAGGGGGGTAAACCCGAGCCCACTAGGGGGGGGGGTAAACCCGAGCCCACTGGGAGGGGGGGGGGTAAACCCGAGCCCACTAGGGGGGGGGTAAACCCGAGCCCACTAGGGGGGGGGGGTAAACCCGAGCCCACTGGGAGGGGGGGTAAACCCGAGCCCACTAGGGAGGGGGGTAAACCCGAGCCCACTAGGGGGGGGGGGGGTAAACCCGAGCCCACTGGGAGGGGGGGGGGTAAACCCGAGCCCACTGGGAGGGGGGGGGGGTAAACCCGAGCCCACTGGGAGGGGGGGGGGTAAACCCGAGCCCACTGGGAGGGGGGGGGGTAAACCCGAGCCCACTGGGAGGGGGTAAACCCGAGCCCACTGGGAGGGGGGGGGGTAAACCCGAGCCCACTAGGGGGGGGGGTAAACCAGAGCCCACTGGGGGGGGGTAAACCCGAGCCCACTAGGGGGGGGGGGTAAACCCGAGCCCACTAGGGGGGGGGGGTAAACCAGAGCCCACTGGGGGGGGGGGTAAACCAGCAGGCCGAGCCCACAGGGGGAGGGGGGGGGGCTGCATGAAGGTCTGCCCCCACGCCGAGGCATTGGGTTGGAACTGTCCGCATTCCTATGGCGGGAGCCAGGACATCCGCATGGCAACCGCTGTTGACGTTTGGCGAAGCGGGCACTCTGGATCGTGTGGACGCGTCAGTCCACTGCGAGACGATGGCTCCACCACGCCGCGTGCGCTGTGAGGGTTACTTGACCATACTTCACCACGCTGGTCGGGGTGGGTTGTGCAGGCGAGGCGCAGACGTGAGAGCATCGTAGTGCCGGACTGGACAGGGTCGTCCAGATGTCTTGTGACCCCCCCCAATGAATTGACCCCTAATTTTATTTGAAGCTTTCGTGACTGCAGGGATTACTCTGGTTCTTTCGGTCAAGTCGCGTAGAAATAAAATAAACTAAATAATACAACACGACGTTTCGATTGCAACACAAGCAATCGTCATCAGGTAGAACTAAAATTGAGAGACAAAACACCGACACGGAGACACAGACACACAAGCAGAGAGAGACACAGAGAGACAAGCAGAGAGACACACAGAGACACACAGAGAGAGACACAACAGAGACACACAGAAAGAGACACAGAGAAACAGACAAACAAGCAGAGAGAGACAACACAGAGACAGACAGACACACAAGCAGAGACAGACACACAGAGAGACACACAGAGAGACACAGAAAGAGACAACACAGAGACACCCCCGCCTCTCTCTCTATTTAAGGCTTCGATACAGAGGCATTGCGTCTGTCTGTTGTCTCTCTCTCTGTCTTGTCTCTCTCTGCTTGTGTCTGTCTCCGTGTCTTGTCTCTCTCTCAATTTTAGTTCTACCTGATGATGGTTGCTTGTGTTGCAATTGAAACGTCGTACTCTATTATTTAATTTATTTTCTTTCTACGTGACTTTACCGAAAGAACCAAAGAGTGACCCCTAATTGTTTTTGTTCTTTGCAGATCTGTTTTCACAACCATTGGTATACAAACAATATTTAGAATCAGAATATGCATTTATACCGTAGGAACCCGATGAACTATAAAGCTCTTTCACAGCTGTCCAGTTTTATAGCGTTAAATGGGGGGGGGTCACAAGACATCTGGACCACCTTGTATAATAACGGGGGTTGCTCCTATGTCCCCTGTTGACCACCGCGTGGCACTGCTTTGTGAAGCTGGCACGCGGTGGCGGCCGACAGGTGCTGATGAGACTTCGTCTCCACCATCGGAACAAATGTACACTCTACCAGCGACTGGCGAACCACGAACAGGAGGTAGAAGCTACATTTAGCATTTACTGGCTTTTGATTTAAAGCTTTCGTGACTGCAGGGATTCATATTCTTGGTTCTTTCGGTAAAGCCACGTAGAAGGGAAATAAAAAAATAAAAGATACATATATTTGATATTCTTTTATTATTAAAATAATAAAAATAGAACTTTTATATTTTTATTTCATTAAAATAATAAAAAATATATATGTATATTTGTATTATTTACCTTCTACGTGACTTTACCGAAAGAACCAAGAATATTCACTGGCTTGTTCACCTTCGTAAGAGGAACCAATCTTTCATGTAGGTACAGCCTTATAGAATTCTCAGCGGACGAGACAGCCATCAGAAAACATCCAACTCGCCTGCAATGCACCCCTTCAGAGTGCTCGTTAATGGGATTGGCAACTGGGCAGTGGCACATTCTTAAGGAACTGCAGAGGTTTGGATGGTGACTCACAGAAGACACATCATCGTGTACCCAAGGCTCTCAAACCAACTGGGGGCTGTCAGCTGTCTAGTAGATGGCAGTCAATCAAATTGGCTTATGAGCTATGGAGTGCAGTGTTTTTTATTACACGCTTTTTTTTAACTCACTCCGTCTGTTGTCTTATCCTCAAAAAAATATTGTAACTCAATTTTTACCCACTTCCCAATGTGCTATCGACTGCAAACTTGGTATACTTATGTCATACTGATGACAAGACTATATCATAATTTTTTTTAATTTAAACATTTTACACGCTTTTATTCAACTCTGTTGTATCCTCAAATATTGTAACTCAATTTAAACCGTCTTCCCAATGTCGTATCGACTGCAACCTTCGTACAGGTATGTTATACTGATGGCAATACTATATTCTATCATTACAATTTTCAAATATATATTTTTAAATAATATTTTTTACGGGTACACTCAACTGACGTTGGCTGTAAATCACCACGGTCCCTTACGTCACGGCAAGCCTCGGGGCCACTTTCTGGAGTCGTGGAGTTCTGCCATTACTCGTACGGTACATTTAATGAAAGCGTGTTTAAAAAAAAATGTTTTAATATTTTTTCCCTCGTGTGTGGGGTTTCTCTGGTCACACCAGTTTCTTCTCAGATTCAACAACAATCACAAACCTGTACACATTTCAAGCAGGCCTCGACAAAGTCTGCACTCAGAGTTATGGCATACCTGGGTAAACAGGTGTTATTCTTACTACGAGCAAATATATGCATTAAGCCAGTTTTTCTTCAAGTTGACACTCATGTTATGCTGTGTATACACAACATACATGTTGTTAATCGAGGCACTTTGTTATTGTTCAAATTCTGCCAAATTACTGCCACTAACTAGTGTCTGAAAAAAGTGCAATTTTTATTTTTTTTATTTTTAATAATGTAAAGCCAATATTCTGGAGTCCAATGCATGCTGGTTAAAACACAAAACATCTAAAAGTTTGAACCTGTGCAATATATATATTTGGTTCATTACCTTATTTAGCCTTTTATATTGCAATATCTCCGGACATCTTTAAAAGGACTGCTTCGTGGAGTAATCACTCACGAGAAATGTGCTCTGCAGGCTATGGCTCCACAAACACATACAGTCGTTATACCAACACTCTTTCAACCAGAGCACATTATATCTTGGTAAAATGAGCCACAAATCACTGTGTCCATTAAAAACACACATCGAATGCAGGTGGTGGCTCAGAAGGCAATGCCCATATTGCAAAACTGAGCCTCTAACACCGGAAAACCTGGGTTCGAGTCCTCAGCTACGAAGATGAAACCAGATTATTAAGTACAGCAAGTTCGATATTCTCAACCCAGTGACCAAGTGGGCTATGCAAAATGACATTATACAAGTTACATTTCTACGATTGGGCTAGCGATACATTTGCGCAAGTATATTTTACAACAGATGTGAAGTGAACCGATGGTGGGCGATACAGCTGCTAAACACCAGTAGTCCTGCAGCACCGACTTACCAGCACCATCCCCCTGTGATACGGAAGACTGTCCTGATTTCTTCAGTCTTGATGTCAACAACAGAACTGGGATAGACCAGGTGAAAATAGCAGCCATGTAGCACCACAACAACAGCGAGGCTAACCACACCATTGCAGGTTTCACATTTAAATCCCATTCCAAATGTTGGCTGAGCCCATCACCCCTCTGGGGTTGTTAAAATGAGTACCACTTTGTGGCAAGTGAACAATAGTTGTCCTATAACGCGAACAACCATACAAATGTGGTGTTTCCCCCACTGGTCCAGGGCTGCCAACAGAGATTGGCATTGCCCAGTGCATAAGGGAGACACTTAGACTAAAAGAGTCACATATGAAGAAACACGTGACAGGCATCACCAACTTGTGTTACACCCTCCAGAACAGGATTCCACAAGATCCAGTCTTCGCAGCCTACCAGTGCACTTTCCCACATCTACCAATCTTGTCCATTAAAACAGTCGTTACATGTCGCAACACCTGATGATTGGTAAACATAACTCGCATAACATAAACGGCACCGATTCAAATTAAGACAGACGCACGTACACAAAACGCATCTGCTCGTAACTGTATCAGAGCTGAACTATATAAAAAAAAGATTTATAAAATCATGAATTCTTAGTGCAGTCTCTGGTGTTGGCACCGAGATGATTAAAACTCGCTACACTCAACGGCTCGGTCACATCACGAGGTGGGCCGACAAACAGATGCCAACCCGGGCCAGCCACCCGCCGGCGTTGGCTCTGGCGCTCGCGACACGGCGAGTCTCCGCAGTCATCCGAGCTCAGATCTGCAGGTTGATGTACGGCAGGAGGTATCCGGCGGCGAGCAGGTCTCCCAGCAGGATGACGGCGTGCTGCGGGGGCGACTCGATGTCGATGGCGACGCCGCGGCCGCGCAGGCGCGCCAGGCCGGGCTCCGTCACATTCTGACAGCCGCTCACGGACAGGGAGCGCAGCGCCGGGCAGTACTCCGCCACCGTCCTGCGCGCACAGTGATACGCCCGTGCGGTCTTTAACTATGGCTTACTGCTGATATATAAAGTATCAACTTTTTAATTATATCTAGATTTGACGTTTTCGTCACTGCAGGGATCCATACTCTTTGGTTCTTTCGGTAAAGTCACGTAGGTACAAAATAAAATAAATAAAATCACGACGTTTCGGGCGCAACACAAGCGTCCTTCAATTGCTGAAGTGAGCAAAAGGGCTGCTGTATCAAGAGGCTTTTAGGTAAGAGAGGGAGTGAGGAACCAGGGAGGAGAGATAGAGAGGGGGTGTGGGGTAGGAGGCAAAGCCCATTGAGCTAGACAGATCTTTTTCAGAAGTGACCTGGCCACGAATGATAGCTCAACGGAGTGGCTTATCATGTGGAGATTTATAGCAGACAAATACTCTTTGTATTTAGACGTGTGTATGCTGCGCTCAAACACAGAAATTCATACATACTAAGAACAAGAGCCATGGCATTCAGGCAATTTTCAATAGCAACTCATTAATTAGGCGCAACTGTGGAAGCTTTGTATGGCAGTGGCTTAAAGTGACCGAGTTGTTGAGCCAATATAAACGGGGTTTTAAGGTGTTTACTGAACACCTGCTTGTTGTGTTTAGTTCGTTGTCCTTCACCCGCACCTCTGATTAGCAGAGTTGGCTACAGACGGTGCGAAAAAAGTTCAACTTAAATGCATATGACCCGTGTGATTTGACTGGGAAATTCCATTCCAGTTGTCCACTGATCATATTTGATATTGGACATCTGTGAAAAAGAGCTTCATAGCTCACCGGAATCCTCCAGGATAAATAAAGTTTGTGATATTTGTCTAGATAACAGCAACAAACGTTAATAGAAAAGATTGTGACAACTATCGCTGGTGACAACTGCTGGAAACAATAACCCTGACATTCCCCTAATGTAGCAAGGCCTCAAGGTTGTTGGTTAAGAAGTATAGACTTGGGGCAAGCGCTATTAGCAAGAGCATATTAGGACTGGCACATTGGTGATGTTCACACACTGCACCAGGTGCTCATTAAAGTGGAGTCGACATAGGAGAGGCCCAGGACAGGTGGTTCACGGTACAACCTGCTGCTGCTGTTATTCACGGGAGGTACATACACCCGAGTAGTATGTAGTGCAGCGTGCTAATCGCTTCACTACTGTTCTCCACACTCGGACAGACACACGCGCGCGTGTGCGGACGGCGAGCGAGCGAGTGGCACTGACCGCACGGCAGCGTTGGTGACGCGGAAGCAACCCGAGATGTCGAGGTGCTGCAGTCGGGGGCAGCCCTTGGCCACGGCCTCCACGCCGCGGTCCGTGAGGCTGCAGTCGAGCGCCACGCCCAGCGACACGAGGCCTGGGCAGCCGGCCGCTAGGCGCGCGAGGCACTCATCCGTCACGCCCAGGCACTCGCTCACGTCGCACGACTGCACGCCGCGCACAACACGCACGGGCGCACATGCGCACGATGACACCGGTTTGCGATTTTCCAGCCAGATGATGCGATTTGGAAGGACCAATCAAGGCCCACTCAATAGTCTCTTATCCTTTCCCCGCACCTCCTATGAGCACCGTTGGAAATGTACGGTGCGAAAGAAGTTCAACATACTTACCAACAATTCGCAATATGAAGGCGTTTTGGTAATATGTTGCAACAATGGGGAAAACCGCCAAGGTGATGTGTTTAGGTTCCGTAAAGATGTGAATCCGGTCCACAGTCTCACACTACTCAAAGAAGCGCTGAGCAATGCTGGACATCTGTGAACTACAAGACATCTGTGATAAAAGAGCTTCAAAGCGTCTTCTTGGTTCTTTCGGTAAAGTCACGTAGAAGGGAAGTAATAAAATAATTAAAATAAAACATAATAAAATAATTCTCACGACGTTTCGGCCACAACGCAAGCTGCCGTCCTCAGGTGAAGACCAGGTCTGTCGGGGAGACAGACGCTGTCGTGAGAATTATTTTATTATGTTTTATTTTTATTATTGTATTACTTCCCTTCCACGTGACTTTACCGAAAGAACCAAGAAGATGAATCCCTGTAGTCACGAAAGCTTTAAATCGAAATTTAGATTCAAAGCTTATCGGATTCATCCAGGGTAAATATTCTGATAAAAGATTAATCTGCCATCTTCATTGGCAGCCCTGAGCTGTGATAACCGACCACAAGGGGGCGCTCATTTTATTGGCCCGAGAGAGATCAAGGCTTGACGAAACCTTAAATTTCAAGTCGCATGCCCGAGCTGCAATACAATCCAATTGTGGTCATTGTAAGTTTGCTAGTAAATCCCAGTTATGGGTCGACTCAGCTCATAACCCCCCTGAGGTGGACAGTGAGAAACACTCTGTGGGAAGTCAGCAGCGGTTGTCTTCTATTATAAAAGCCCGGCGTTCCGTTTGTCCATAAACTAAATTATAAGAGCCTTTCAGAAGGCCCGAATAAAAAAGTTATAGAAAGTGGACCCCCCCCCCCCCCCCCAGATGTGGGGGTAAAAAGTTGATCCAACAGGTTTACAAAAATTGTCGACCCCCCCCCCAAGTCATGAATATCTACACACATGGGGGTACTAGAGAAGATGATATTAGTGGCAACGACGGACGAGTCAAAGTGCTGAGAAGCCCTCCGCTGGAGCTTGAATAAAGCCGCCGTCGGCCGCCAAAATGTTGGTACAACTAAATTTGTCGTTGCCAAAAACAAAATAGAATTTCTACCACTGGCTCGCTAAAAACGCGTTTGGCAACTGTACCACTACCGTGGTTACAGCTCTCAGGAAACTTGTGTGTTTTGATTTCGCTGCTGATTTATAGGGCGCAGTCTAAATCTTAAACCCCGGCTCAGTGCAGGATATATTTATCCTACTCTTCATTTCCTTTCACAACTCACTCGAGTCCTTATGACAAGCAGATTGCTAAGCGACAGCAGGAGAACATCCGAATGACACCCACCATATGCTATAGGTTTTTTTCAGTCTTCACAAAATATTCAGAAAGTTATTATAAAAGGTCAAATCAGGAAGAGGCATTAGATCCTGTCTTGTATGGAACAGTAAACATATGTAAATGTATACTATTTACATCGTTCGTAAAGATATATTTCATTCATGAAAACCTGAGGCACAAAATGCAGAAGGGATTAGAATGTTTGGTCAATTCGGTTTCGCCGGGATGCTTCGCATGTGAGAAAACACAGGAGTATCTTCAGAAAAACCAGCACGCATATCTAGTAATAACTCCCAAAAGCGTCCAAACGGGACCACAAACCCGCCTGCTGTACTATCTCAGCCCAGCGGATTTGACAGGATGACAAATCTCCATATGATCCATCAACCATTGCCTCCAAAGCTCTGAATCAAAGGTGTGCATCATCATGCCCGGCTGTATTATTAGGCACCACGGTGGTGAGATGTTAACTCCCTCGCCTGGTATCGATGAGGTCGTGGCTTAAATTCCGACCCTGACACCTGTATATTTGGAGTTCACATGTTCTCCCCGTGGTAGCGTGGATTTTTCTCCAGGTCCTCCGGTTTTTCCCTCCACATTTTGAGCGATGTGATGTGCCCAGGTCACTTCTAAAAACGAGCTATATAACTCAGTGGGACTTACCTGGTAACATTTAAAGTTTATCGTGATTAACGGCTCTCAGAGCACCTAGCAGTTTCTGCCAGACACCACCAACTACCCCCATGAAAGTCAAGGCGTCACACTTCACTGCAATCGCCGCCGCCGCCGCCACTACCTCCAGCTGCGGGCAGCGCTCGGCAAGGCCGAGCAAGCACAGCGGCTCCAGCCACTTGCAGCCGCGCAGGCCGACGCGCCGCAGGCCCGGGCAGCTGGAGGTGAGCGCGTGCAGGCCGGCCGGCGAGAGGTGGGAGCAGCGCGCCAGCTCGGCGCGTCGCAGGCGGAGGTTGCGCCGCACGAGGGGCACGAGCTCGGCGTCGGTGAGCCAGGAGGAGCAGCCCGTGAGCACGAGCTCGCGCAGCGCGCTGCTGTGCTGGAACAGCTCGGAGAAGCACGTGCGTGGGAACGTCGACGCCACCTGCGGCTCGACGGGAACAGCACAACGCGAAGGCGGGCAGGCGATTATGTATGCGTAATCAACAGCTTGATATCTCTCAGATGTTTCAATTCGATGGTTTCTTTACTATGAGAGAATTTGTTCCCAATATATCAAGCAAGCATTGGCTTGATACATTTTTTCTTATTATGTTTTTTATTTCCATTCTACGTGACTTTACCGAAAGAACCAAGAAGATTAATCCCTGCAGTCACGAAAGCTTTAAATGGAAACTTTTACAGCTCGTCGAATTCCTCCGCGGCCGTGGGCGAACGGGCCACGCCGGCCGGCTCACCTGGCTGAGGTCGAGCGAGTGGGCCGCGCTCAGGTGGAGGCGCACCAGCTCGCGGAAGCGGCGGCACACGCACTGCAGCTGCAGCAGCTGCGCCAGGGGCAGGCGGGACAGCACGTGGGGGATGAGCACGTCCTCCCACGGCAGCTCCAGCAGCGAGCGCCTAGGGAGGGAGAGGGCACGGGCGGCAGGCATGGCACACATCGTGTTGTTACAATGTGACAACGCGATTTTTTTTATTACTAAATTTGATGTACTTTTCTTTTTTTATATATTTTTTCAATCTACGTGACTTTACCGAAAGAACCAAGAATACAAAAAATAAATCATTATATTTGATTCATTTCACGAGGTTGAGAAAATTCAACGTGGAGTGTATTTAAAAAAAAAGGTTCACTTCATGCTAAGGAATCTGAATATTTCAGAATTAGAATGCATATTTAGACTGGAGGAATCCGATGAGCTATGAAGCTCTTTTCACATTTGTCCAGGTCACAGATGTTCCAGTAGGTCGGTCATCTCAGAATGGCCAGCTGAGATGACAAACTATCCTCCGTCCCGTATTGGTGTCCAACACTTCTCCCATGAGCCACACGGCCTTCTGTGAGTGCATCTCATCAGCACAATTGGTCTCAGTACAAGCAACGCCCAGGACCGGTTTCGACATTCAGCGCCTCGTCAGCAGTCAGGCTCGCTTGAGCCAATGCTGGTGACCTGTCCGATGTTTCGGCAAGGACCTCTCTCTCTGTTTGACAACGGGGGGGGGGGGGGGTCTCAGCTGAGACCCCGGGGGGGGGCATTCAAAAACCGAGACGCACGAATCGACCCACTAATCGATAAAATCGCCACCGACTCGACTCCCCGTGCACAGATCACGAAGGAATCGAACAAAGCAAGTAATCGTCACCGACGATTCAACCCGTTTCAATTGCCGCAAGAATCGTTAAAAAAATAAACGTCCCGGCGACTCCGGAATCGATTCAGGCTCATAAATAAATGTGTGTGTGTGTGTGACAAGCTCCTGAACAACAACAGGAGGCACGGGGGAGCACCTGCGGGCAACCTGCGCCTCCATGGAGCCCGGGCGGTCGCTTGTGCCTCGCGCTGTTGCAGCATGCGACGCTGCCGGTGTTAATCGCTCGGAGGGGCAAGCGGCGGTCGCGGTCCGGCTATCAACAGCCGCGAAGGGGGGGTGGGCGCCCTTTGACCCCAGCCCGCGTTGACGTCACTCCTTCTCTCCCATTGGACGAGATATCGATCCACGGGTGATCCAGAGTAAGGTTGTATCGATTATCGCGCGCCTCGCGATTAATCGGTCGCCCCCCCCCAAAAATAAAATCTCACGCGTGCGTGCGACTCGCTCGCGCGTGGCGGATTGAAGGATTTGTCGAACACGTTGCGGCTTTGTGTGTAGGGTGTGTCTTGTGTGGGGTGGGGGGTGAGGAATCAATTCCGGAATTGATTTGTTAGCCTTGGAATCGTGATCGGTTGATTCGGTCTCATTTATTGCGCTTGTTGTGATGGGGCTACGTTCAACTTCTTTCGCACCGTACGTAGCCGACCGTGATAAATCTCATGGCTTTTAAAAAAAAATGTTTTTACGATCAGAGGAAACAAGAAGATCAGCCCCATACGGTTTACCCGTTATTCTTGTCCAGGGAAATTGAGTTCAATTTGGGCAATTTTCTGTTGTCTATTTGTGTTTCTACCTTGTGATGGGACTTTGTATGATGAACGTTGAGATTTATAAGGGCACGGGGTTATCAATAAGGTCTGGAATGCTCTGTAATGAGGTAGGCACTGATAATCGGAGGTGCGGGGAAAGACAACAAACTAAACAACAACAATCATTTATAAAGAGTCTTCAATCTGGACGATTTTAAAAAAGTGCAAAGCTCCCTGTGGATTCCTAATTATCGGAAGAACGTTCCAGACGGCCGCAGAAGCAGCGCCATCTGAAAACGCGAGATGGGGATAGGGCCTCATTGAGGATCAAGGATTTAGGGTTTTTATTTTCAAGAGGGTCCTGCCAAGTCTTTATCGATGTTGCTGCTTCTGCTGAGTGTGATCCCAGTGGTGGTACATGTTGTTTGTCGTTTATTGTGAAAATTCGGTCACACTTCCTATGATCACTTTTACATTGCTTTCACGGCTTTATTTTGGAGATTTCGAAAAGTTTTTTGGTTTGGCCATGTTTATTGTAGTACAAAGTTAGACTGATGGCCTTAATCTAAGTTGTCTTGTTGTTGTTTGACTTGCATCCCACTGGGATTTTTGCACACAGTGTTGGTGTACGGTGCTTTTTCTGCAATATTTTGCTGTCTTTTCTTGGATTTTCTGTTTGCACTTAGTCACATAGTCACTTTAAGATGTTTTCTTGTTCATGTTTTTTGTTTGTTGCGGTTGCACCAGATTCAAGAGCCGAATGGCTCACAGGGCTCTACCTAATACATGAAACTGAAAGAATGTCTGTGTGTCCCGCGTGTGACGTCACTCCACATCGAACAGCCCCCCACAATAATCATGAGCAGGTGACGTCTTCCAAATGGACACCCCCCTCCAACCCACTTAATATTAATTAGCGGGTGACGTCACTACACATGGGGGGGGGGGAAGGCGCCTCCTCCCCCCTCCTCGGCGTCAACTTACAACCCTCACCTCGTCATGATGAACAAGGGATAATGACCTTTAAATGAAATAGGTCTGTGTCACCGCGCCCTTACAAATTGCACACGAATTGATGCAATGAATATCACGTCCCGGTCTGCTTTTCTCTTGCAAGTTTCAGATTTACTGAAATACACCCGTCCTTGGACGGGCAAAAGGCGAGTTTGCAGAGATTTCAGCATTGGGATGGTTGCATACCTATCAACCCCTTGTCAGTATCTACCTTATTATAGACCAATTCAGACCTTATTGGTCACCCCGTGCCCTTATAAATAGCAACGTTCATCCTACAGAGCCCCATCACAAGGGAGAAACACACAAATATATTTAAAAAATGTTGTTGCCTGTATTTATATGGACCTAAAAACTAAACTCCCCGGTACAAGATGAACCGTATGGGTTGACAGGTATGTGGTTGGCTCATAGCCGTTAATATTGCGTGAAAAATAACTCGCATTCATGAGTTACACTGAGGCCTTTTTAAAAAAAGGCAACGTTTCGGACAGTGGACCTTCAAAAGGACACGTTACATTGTTATAACGCCAGTATACAACAACTTCCTGGAGACACACGAGGCTCAGGTTCTGCAAGTGTGTTGTATTTGCCCATACATCGCCCTGTCCCTAGACTTTGCAAATCAGAATCAGTAGATTGGGGGAATCTGAAGAGCTACTAAGCTCTTTGTCACACATGTCCAGTAGGGGCGGGTCAGAAAGTTACAACAACAATACAACATCCATGACAGGAGTGCAAAGTATAGGAAAAGTAAAGCAAAGTCACTCAAATGTGACCCGGTCATGGGTGGAAAAAACCCGATTTTTCCAGCGGCAGGCATCGGGTTTTCTTTTTTAGAACCAGTTAAACCGGATTTCTCCCAATCTCAGATGATCGGGTTTAATATAAAAGACAATTAAACCCGATTGTAAAAAACCCGACTGTGCCACCCTTGGCCCGGTCCCACTCCGCATCCAACTCGCAGAAACTGGATGAACTTGTCGACAGCTTTGTGCTCGAGGCCTGTGATGTGCAATCCAGTCGTCTACCGTATACACGGGATCACTGGCGCATGCGATGGGAATGTCAGCGTTGTGTTCGTTTCTTATGCACTCCCCAGGTGTCAACAGCGCAAGAGGCTTCCCCATGCACACGGGGGGGGGGGGGGCATTGAAAGTTGCGACGTTCACATCGCGTGTGGTTATTTTCAGTGTTCGTTTCAAGCCAAATCTGCCAAAAGTTTTGACGTGTCCATTTGCTGGCTGTGCGTTGTTTCGCTCTTGCCCACTTAAATGCGCTTACAATGAGCCCTTTAGCGAACAAGGTGAGCCTGCTGGCTCTTAATATAATAATAGCTCTAGCCACCCCGTGGCATCGCTCAGAATCCGCTCAATTAAAGAGTGCGCTTGGAACGATTTCGTAATCGCAACAGTTTCCCGGGATACGAATCGAACACGTCAAGGTGCAGCCCCTGCAACGTTTTGTTCTCGCCATTGCTGGCGGAACAGCCTCGAATGAGAGAGAGCTCACGAGAGGCTCACTGGAGGGTATTTGGCCTATCCTTCCACGCTGGCCAGATGACGTGACTTTACCGAAAAAACCTAAGTGTATGAATCCTTGCAGTCACGAAAGCTTCAAATCTAGAGTCCATCTCTTCTCCTCCGGCCCGCAGCATTGCCTGCCGGGAACTCACCGATGGGACTGCGTCCAGATCTTTCAAGAATTTGTGAGCTCGCACAAATTCTAGATTTGAAGCTTTCGTGACTGCAAGGATTCATACTCTTAGGTTTTTTCGGTAAAGTCACGTAGGTAAAACAATAAAATTAATAAAAGTAATAATATAAATAAAATAAAAAATCACGACGTTTCGGAGGCAACACAAGTCTCCGTCATCAGGTGGGACCGTCACAGCTAGATTTACTGTATCAAGTGAGGCAAAAATTCCAAGATACAAGTTCTTAAATACAAGTTGAGGGGGGGAGGGGCTTATCTGAATGTGGTAGCCAATGAATGGAACGTATTAAACCCAGGATGGATCTCGGGCATGCCAGCCTAAATGTTTCAAACCGGCGAAGATGTTCCATTAGATGGGGATGGGAGGAGGGGTCCACGTGTCAAAAGCATTGAGAAGGGATGGCATGGCCGTGGCCGTGAAGCCCTCGATGCTTCGTGCGGAGCGACTGACACCAGGTTCACTTCCACACAGCCGACTAAAAACATGAACACCGCCCGGCTGACTCAGGGGAGTGAGACCTCTGCTGTCAAACCGGAGCTGGTCCATTAAAGCCATGCATGGCAATACATCGGGAGAGCCGCAACACGACCCGACCCAACAACCATCAATCCGATCACGGGCAATGAAATGGAATCGTTACACAAATCGATTCGAAAGCAGAGTGCGGAATCGAGAGAGGGAGCGGAAGGAGAATGAATGGGGGGGGCAACGAATCGTTACCATTCTATTCTCCGTGTCGATTACCCGGATCGCTCGCGTCGTCAAGGCACGCACGACGCTTGGCCCGCGTTGATTGGCTGACGCCGAGGACAACATTCCGACTCGGGCCTCAAATACCGCCAGCCCCGCCCCGATTGGTTCGTTTCGCTGCACGTGACCGTCACCTCGAGTCGCACGCGCACTCACGCGATTGGGCGAGCCATACCCCCCCCCCACCATCACCCTGGCGCGTCACGTGGTGACGTCGAGGCCCAATCGCTCCTCACAGGGGTGCGCGCCGCGGGTCACGTGCTGCACCGCGGACGCCGCGCCGCCATGTTGGGTAGGGGGGAGGGGCCGCGTGACGTCACCCACCACGACGCCTCTGCACGTTGTGTACAGTGCATTTGGTGGGCAGAGCGGCGCTAAAGCGCAACAACCAGCAAGACACACAACACGTTCGTCCATAACGCCGTGACCTTACACAGGAAGCGAGAGGGGACGTTTCGGGTAATGGGTCAGTTTAATGGGTGTTACCCCCTGATGGTGCATTGAAGGGCCATTGTCCGAAACGTCGCCAAAATATTAGTTTTTTTGTGTTCTCCCTTCAAGGCAACGAAGCTATTAGTGCACATTTTCAGTTTCCCCTCCGACACCCCCCCCCCGCCCCCCCATTGTAATGATCGGGGTAGCTGCACCCCCACCCCTTACCAACATGGCGTCTCTGGGCTCAGCGGGCGTGGTGGGGGGGGCGGGGAGTCGTGAGGGCGGGGGGTGACGAGGGTGGGGGCGGGGGGTGACGAGTGTGGGGGCGGGGGGGACGAGGGAGGGGGCGGGGGGTGACGAGGGTGGGGGCGGGGGAGACGAGGGTGGGAGCGGGGGGGGGACGAGGGTGGGGGCGGGGGGGACGAGGGTGGGGGCGGGGGGGACGAGGGTGGGGGCGGGGGGGACGAGGGTGGGGGCGGGGGGGACGAGGGTGGGGGCGGGGGGGACGAGGGTGGGGGCGGGGGGACGAGGGTGGGGGCGGGGGGGACGAGGGTGGGGGCGGGGGGGACGAGGGTGGGGGCGGGGGGGACGAGGGTGGGGGCGGGGGGGACGAGGGTGGGGGCGGGGGGGGACGAGAGTGGGGGCGGGGGGGTGACGTGGCCGCGCCGCCGCCATATTGCGGATGCAGCAGCGAGCGGGAGCGAGGACGCGGGCGGAGCAGCGATTTAGCAACAGAGAACAGCGTCCACGGCGATAGTAATTACAGCAGCAGCAGTAGCAGCAACAGCAGCTAGTAGCGATACGAGCGGTATACTACCCGCTTCGCTAGGCGTGAGAGTGAGAGTAGCCGCCCCTTGCAATCGTTGACGCCCGCGAGGACCGCGCCATGAGGACGTCGCCCCCCCTCGCGCCGGTGCTGGCGCTGCTGCTGCTGCCGCTGCTGTGCGGCCTCGGAGAGGCGGACGAGCACGACCACGAGGCGAGATGGGGGGCCAGGGGGGCGAGATGGGGGGCCAGGGGGGCGAGAGAGGGTGGTTGAGGAGGAGGGGGGGTGCAGCGTGGGGCACTCTTCTGTGTGACGGGGGGGTATTGAGAGTGGCCCCGTCTCTCGCAGACGGCAGCTTGCAGCTCGTGGGGAGTGTCTCGCCATGGCTCTCTCTCTCTGTGTCTCTCATCTCGGCCCTCTGTGTGTCTCGTCGTGTCTCTCTGTCTCTCTCATCGTGTCGGCCCTCTCTGTCTCTCTCATCGTGTGTCACATTTACGACAGCGCGTACGCGTCTCAATGCGAGCTCCCTCTCACTTTCACTGTGTCACCAGGCCCTGGCGTCCTCTCTCGGTGTGTCGATGTCTTTCTCGTCGACCGATTCTCCTGAATCCCCCTGGATCTGAAGCAATGTGTCTCTTTGTGCTTGTCTCCGTGCGTCGCCGTGTCTCCGACGGACTGTCTTCACTGGCTCGGACCTTCTCGCGTTGTTCTTATATCTGTATGCTTTTGTTTCAACTGCGTTCTATCTTTTTTAACTTGTGTCGTCTCTACCCGCCTGACTACACCCGCCTGTGTCTCGTGTCTCCCTGCGACATGTACTACTCTCCTCGCCCCGAGCCGTGTCCCCGTATCTCCTCCACGTGTCTCTCTGCCATTGTCCCCCCCCCTCTTGCTTCCTGTGTCACTCACTCCCCCTGGTGCTGTGTGATTTTCCCTGTGCGTGTCTCATTGTCCCCTTCTCA
Organism: Lampetra planeri; assembly: GCF_965212315.1. Classification (NCBI taxonomy): domain Eukaryota; kingdom Metazoa; phylum Chordata; class Hyperoartia; order Petromyzontiformes; family Petromyzontidae; genus Lampetra; species Lampetra planeri. The sequence goes on along the minus strand of NC_136115.1, from coordinate 10,389,219 downwards.
CCTCTTTGCTCGTGTGGCTCTGTTTATTCCCTCTCTCATTTGGTTAACTATCCAACCGGGCGCGTGGATTTTTGTCTGTCAAAGTGCATCCACTCGGCTCATGAACCTTACCATGTCGATAAAGTAAATAACAGTGGCAACACAGTCAACAGCGGATGTCCTTTGGGAAGATTAGACACCGTCATAGGAACGTGGAATGTGTGTACACCCAAGGGCGCAGGGCCACCAATGGAGAAGAGGAACATTCCCACGTTAACTTTCATTCGAGTTATTGGTGGAGGGGAGGCTTGGGGGGAGACGAGTTTGCTGTGTACTCTTAGCTCGTCCGTGCACGTGTGCAGCAGGTACAGGTGTGCGATCCGCCATAGAGAACTCCACGTTGTCACAAGCGGGTTGTGGTGTTGGTGAGGGGTTAGTCGAGGGCTGGTTCAGACATCGCACTTGTATACCTGACCGCGAATCAAATTCATAAAACTTTGTGTGCATACAGTGCTGCATGTGTGTAACGTACACGCCTGTGCAATCGTCTGCATGCAGTGCACGTGTGTGCTTAGAATGTACTGTATTTAAATTTCAGCAATTCAGTACATACAAAATCCATATGGCACGTTTGATTAGAATTACCAGCATCGGTGAAGTCTTGTCACAGGATATGTATTGCATGTGCGATAGTTAATCGTCAGCATTTGTACACTAATACTGATTGTGTGTGTGTTAGAGAGAGAGAACCTGTGTAAACCGGACCTGGTGGTCTGTGCATTGCCAAGCAGTCTCAGGCACGAGAGTGAAATCCCTGCAAACTCGTCCTGTAGTAGAACGCCCGTGGCGGGTGCTGTTCGAACGACCACTCCTTTCAACTCCCGACTGAAACGTGTAACAAAGCACAGGTCATGTGGCTTGGTGTGCTTTCAGCTTGGCCCTGCCCTACATTTATAGACGCTGGCCCACATCGCTCGCCTTGGGGTTAGAGGGAGGTTCCTGTGCGCACTCACGTTACTGTACAGTGTGGGCAGTGCAATAATGTTCAATATATAAATGCATAAATTATTTATGCGAATTCACATTTGTGTTTGGGCTGTGTTTGTGTATCGGCATGCATTGCTTAATGGGATGAAACTGCAAGTTTTGCAGGAATTATTACTCAAGTGACTACTATTATACAGATCTCCATTTTATTAATAAAAGAAAGATTTGGGGCTTATTTGTACGTGTGTCGTGTAAGCGTGTGTGTGCTGAGAGTGCGAATAGGTGTTTTTTTCTCGAGTATATTTACTATAATTTATATTTACTACATTGTTATACTTCGTTTAAAAGTAATGGCGTTGGCATTTTGCTTATTTAGGTCACTTGCAATAGAGACTATCCTTATTTCCTCTTGAGTTCCCACTTGGTAAAAAAAATGGGGGTGTTTAGCAAAACTAAATTGTACTATTTTTAATGTTGCCTGTATGGCATCCGATGTATACAGCTTGTAATAAAAAAAAATGTCGTGGTTACTGGACTGCAAATAGATCATGGCTCCTCCCTTGCAAAATGGAGTAAGGACATTGGTCTTATGAAGTCCTTTTTTCGCACTTGTAAGTTGCAGTAATTTGCTTCGAGTCATTGTGTGTACATATTGGCTGGCAACGACCATTGGTTGAAGTTTGGGCTTGTCGTTGAAAACCATTGATACATGCCACACATTCTTTAAAACTATAAAAAAAAACTATGCTATTTTTATTTTCCCACGTAAGGCCCATTGAGATATATATAGCTCTTTTAGAAGCGACCTAGCCATAAATGATAGCTCAATTAAAGTGGCTTATCACGTGGACATTTATAGCAGGAGCCAAATACTCTTAAACGGATAGTTCAGGCTGCCCATGTGAATATTAACACTTGTCACCACCTTGAGTAACACTAACGATTGTGACATTGGGTGCAATTTGTACGCTTGGTCACGAGGAGTCTGGTTTCTGGCAGATCATTGCTCCATAATAGAGGTTTTTTTGGGTTTGCTCTTAGTGTTTCAGTTTTTTTTGCTCAGCACACCTGTCGTAACCACGCCAAGTTTGGAGCAGTGGTGTGGGATTGTTAATGATTGAACCACAGTTGTACAAGCAAGACCAAGGTTATCTGGGCAGTTTGATGGGTGTCTGTGTGAGTAATTTGGAATGGGAAACAATCTATTCGGGTACAGAAGTAAAAGAGTCGAGCCACGCATACATCCCTCGTTCAGTTTTCACTGTTCAAGACTGACTCGCCCTATAATTACTTCGTAGTGTTTATGCACAAAAATCTCCTGTCATCACCACAAGGTAACAGTGCTTCTCATGGAAATGCAAGCCGACTTTCGCCAACATGGGCCAGCCATTCACATAATGGCAAGCCGGGAGCTAATGTGGGTAGGCAACGATGTGTCACAAATGAGACGAGCAGTGTGCACGCCAACTCGCACATATTTAGTTTCCGATTAAGGGATCTCAGACCATTGCACAATTCCGTAAGTGGGTGTGTATGTCAAGATCTTTTTAGACGCCATTGTCTTCCTGTGCAAGTGTTGGGTAGTACTCAACTTTGTTACCAGCTGGTGGTACTAGTGGTGGAAATTCTGCATTCTCAGTCCTGTGGATTTTCCCACAATCTGGGTTCTATTTTATGGACTGTCTCAGGTCGATTTAAATAGTTGACTACCATCAACGCTTTGATATGCAACCTTCTGATCGTGGGTCGAGTGCCACCTGCCAAACTTTACCTCCCAAACTGTTAATGTCACCGTGATAAAATATTGAGTGGATAGGTATACATACTGAAACACTGATGAATGCTTGCGTGTGTTAAGCATTTTCAAGTCTCTTTTTTTAATGAATGACGCATGCCCGCGAATATATGAATTGCACTTCTTTTGTAACATGGTGAGGTGTAATCTTTCAGGCTTAGCAGGCCTCTGTAAATAGACTGTGTAATTGATCTCCGTGTGCGTTGTTTGCTTTTCTTGGGGCTAGATAGAACTGCTTTCTGTTTTATATGCATCAGTGTTGCACACATGTTCGGCATAATTGTTTTAGATTTTTTAATTCTCTTACAAGAAATCACTTGCCAACTTGCATTGCAGCTCAAGGGCTCTGCTCACAATCAGAAAGCTGTAAGTTCAACTCCCAGTTGGGACCAACTCAGTCCATCGTCTGCCCCATGCTCAATATAATGAATATCACTTCGTGCAAAGCCAAAAGTGTGACCTTCCTATAAGAAATTGACCCCCTATAAGAGATGAACCCCTATCATGAAAATTGGCATTTTTCAATGCCATAGTGGAGAATGTACAAATGCAGCACTGCCTTGGGTAGCTGCTCACAGGTGTTTGGACACAATCCTTAGTCCCGGGCGTTTTTAACATATGTACAAGCCAATGTCATTTCCCACCACTCTCCATGCTCTAACCTTTAATCCTGAAAGTGCATTTAGTGAATTGGCAACTTGGAGCCGTTCCCAAATTCCATCGGTTGAATCCTGAGTATTACATGCAGACATTTGTTCTGTCGCTGGTAGTTTTTTTTAATCTTTCCAGACACTGCAATGCACTGGAACTCTGTTGGGCACATTTGACCAGAAGTTAAAGTGTCTCCCTGCATTAATGAGCATGGGGTGGTGCTCATTTCCATTGATGGTCCAGAGCCAGTTCTGAAAATTAATATTGTGCTATGGAGACTCTGGTAGGAGTCGGTGTCTCGAGAGGACAAACACTTGACTTTCACCAAGTGGTGAACATTTTATTTGACCATCGATTGGATTATTGGCTTGGTCAACCCCACACCACCGGGGTTTTGACCTCAAGACCTTCCAATTGTGGATTTAACGTTCTGCCACAGTGCCACACGGTGGTATATAACCACATGCAGCACGTTTCAGCTTCTGAAAATGTATTGTTTGAGGGCAAGCATATTTACCTTTCATAACATTAAAAATATTTACAAATACGAACATGGAACGCTTCAATGAAGGAATTTGACTCCCAGAATAATTAATGTATTTTATAATGGTCATGAGCTAGAAAGGGTGGTTGCTCATAATTTGACTGAACAGACCTCTTGGGTGGTCACTGCTAATTGTAGTCATGCCAACCTGAAGATTTGTGGCAGCATTATTTTCAAAATTTTACTCATCCTAGGATACCTCGACAAAGCATGAAAGGTGCCTCCCTTTTTCATGCACCTGGAATCTGAAACATTTTGTCAATTTTTAGTAATGCAGTAAAAAAAATTGTTACAAGTGAGTTATTAAAAGTGCAGATTTGCAGATATGCTGCTTTACCTTGGCAAATAAAGAATTCTGGAGCATTGCTCATGATGGATAGTAGGAATGTCACAGCGAGATAAAGTAATCGACGAAGAAGTTCAGAATAGAATATGGCAGATCTTGGCTGCATATTCATGAGATATTGGATAACCTCGTGATCGGTGCTTTAACCGTCAGTGTCAAGTGAAATAGTTTTATTGGGTCAAATCATGTGGTTACGCTCTACGGCATTGTCAATGCCCACCATCCGCTTTCAATTTGATGTTAAAGATCCTGTGGCTGTATTTGCAAGAGTTGGACCTACTGTGTTGTGTAAATTTTTATTTAGTCGATTTTGTTAAGATGTTGCTTAATGGAGGGCGGGTCTGTTGTTGGCATACCCCCAGCAACAATACGATGTTGATGACAATTGAGGGAAAAATGAGCATGTTTTAATTTTAAAGCACTTGCAGTCATCACTCGTATATAATCTTTTGGCATGCCGTAGATATGCCAAATGCTGGAGGGAGCTTTCTCTAACAAAGACCAAACGTTTCACCATTTCAGTGATGAGAACATGAATTTCAGAATTTGCTGTATATGTTCAGTAACATTATAAGAAGTGGCTCATTCGGTAATTGGACCTGCCCTGTCATGGTAATGACAAATGAGCCAGCACTGTTGAGGTCCTTGGTTTGAGTCCCAGATTCCCACCCGAGAGTAATTTTGAATTCTATTATATCCGGCCACAGCTGAATCTTAGGATTATCCAAAGTTATTCACCTTGCCTTCACTTTCATTTGAAGGTTGCATCCCAGGTGGGGTATAGTTTGGTCAATTATCCCTTAAGGATCACTTAATGGGAAGTCAGCATTTGTTGTCCTACAAAGACACTGGTTTCCACCATAGGAATGTGGAATTTCACCACTGGCTCAAGACTTAACTTGTCTCATGCTGGTTTGAGTAGAAGATGCTTTGGTTTGCATCATCTATGGCTTGAATGGTGTCATTTTTTTTAAAATGCAAGCAAAAAAACGAGCAGAAGAAGAAAAGTCAAGAGGGCTGGGAGTAATCTGTGTGAACCAGTTGGAATGTGGTTGGAGGTTTAATGTGACTGTGGCTACCAGAGAGATTTTGTTTTAAAGCTTCAGGCCTTTGTGTGCCACCTCCACTATAGAGAACTTTGTATATTTGTGTATAAACCATTGAGACGTATGTCAATATTGGTATTCAGAAACGGGAGTAATTAACATCTAAATGCACGGTCTGGGGGACTTGACTCAAAGCTCATCAATGTAACTATACAAACTGCTTCGTGTCTACTTCTGTACATAAATGCTCTCTTATACAATTTTATTGTATGAGACAGAAAGCAACTTGTAAGTTCAAACTTGAACATGGTATACAGTATCTGGTGTAATCAAGAAGAGGTTATAGTAGATGGGAAACTTACAGAATGGAGCAGGCCAGGTTACTGAGAGAGGCATTTGAGTCAACACGCAGAGGTTGGCTTCCAAGAGAAGTCTGATGGTGAGATTGTAAGTGGACCTCGAATGACGTGTTCACTTTCTGCAAAGGAAAGACCTGAAACCACATGGTGGGATCCTGTAAAAGTTGAACCTGGAGGGTAGGTCTCAACAGTAAAACACTTACAGAATGTATCAGGGAAGGAACCAATGGCAAGAAGCTGTCATATCAACAGCAGTGACAAGATGCTTTTTTCTTTGTATGCGAGCTGGTTTGGGAGCAGTTGGTTTGCCTCTAGTTTTCGCTCACGTGTCCTGCCCTGTGCCGCTCACTTTGCAGTACAAGGATGGCGATGAGGTGGTGCTGTGGATGAACACCGTGGGGCCGTACCACAACCGGCAGGAGACCTACAAGTACTTCTCCCTGCCGTTCTGCGTCGGCAACAAGAAGAGCATAAGCCACTACCATGAAACACTCGGAGAGGCCCTGCAGGGCACGGAGCTCGAGTTCAGTGGTCTCGACATCAAGTTCAAAGGTGAGCGATCACTTGCCTTGGTTGTCACAAACGGGCCACCGCAATGTAGTAACAATAGCATCAATGCAACATAACCAGTCAATTCAACCCCACTTGTGTGATGAACATCAATTTCGATACATATACAACACGTTTACCGCATTTACCATACGTGTAAGTAGATATTCCTCACGCGATGAGTGTGCCGTTTTCCCCCCAAAGCACACACCCACTGGTGCATGCCTTTCATTCAGCTCTTTGGAGGTCAGATCTGGCCATGCACACAGATGTGAATAACCCATTGGCTGCAAGGTGGCCAGGGGATGGCAGTAAAGTAAAACTGTTTGTGAATCACTCTTGGTGGAGCTTTGAGTGTTTACGTGTTTTCTCCAGGTACTCTAGTTTCCTCCCATATGCTAAATACTCGATGCTGTACTTGGCCAAACATTGCAATACAGGACCCTCCTGAAAACATCTTGAAGTGCAGTAAAGCTTTACTAGATACAAGGAATGATGAAAGTTCTTAATATTATGTTGAATTTTTTTCCCATCGTACGTAGCTAACTGCTCATCGGTTGGCTACGTACGTTGCACATTTGCTTGAGGTACTCGGCCACGTCAACGTACAGCGAGGAGATGGAGCGATTATACCTGCTCGTGTGCAGGTGCTCAGGTGGATTACTACGCCACAGGATTGTGAGCAATATTCATGGCTTGGGGAGGCCTCAATCCAGTAGTGTATTGACCATAGCGAATGATGATGAATAGGAAAATAGTTAAAATTTTGACCCGCCTGATTACTTTATCCAGAGTACCTTGAGAGAACCCATATATATAAATTGACTTTCTGCACAGCCCAATGCATGATGATAGATGCATGGTCCACCCACCCTGCTTGCAGAGAACACTGTAAGATGTTTGCCATCTTTTCTAACACACTGCAGAACGTTACACACTCTGGCCCATATTCATGTGTTTTGTTAAATGGCTTTCCTGACAACTTTGTTGGATGAACGGCCAAATCGGCAATAAAGAGTGATTTGGCAGTTTTATTTTGGGAATTATTTGTGTAAAGTACCGTTGCTGGCAAGTATTCAAACATCACATGAAATGAGTCCAAATTGGGAATAAAGAAAAAGCTATTTTGTTGATACAGAACCATAAAAGTAAAATATAGACTAACAAACAAATCTTTCTGGCCACATTCTCTCAGTACTACATTTTTTTTATTGAACTCAATGAAATATGCCTCGCTTCAAGAGACATATCTTTTCCTAAGCAAATTTGTAGACCATCCAAAAGTGCCTATCTATTAAAATAAGCATTGGCTTTTCCTCATCCCCTCTGATAGCCTTGAGCCTAATAGTAGAAATTCAATTTTCACCTCCATATGCACAGGGTAGAAAGTAAATGTAAGTTGTTGTAGTAGCCTTGTGAGCAGCATGCCTGCCACTGATACACTTAATAAATCCATGGTTTGGGTTGCCACAGCAGATAATTCCCACAAAGCGTTGCTACCCTGCGCGTGCCTGCTCCTGTGAAGTGGGCCGTAAAGACTTGGTGATATTCTCAAGAGCGGACTGTTGTGTGTTAATCTCGAAATAATAATTGATCTGCAGCCACTGTTTGTTTTACTCTTTGTTAGACAAAACTCAGTTGGAAGGTCTGGAATTCAAATCAACTCAACCCAACATCCCTATGGGGTGAAGAAAATAAATACCTCTGGGAAATGTTAGTTGTTTACCTATGGAGAGATTGGTCTCTTGCATAACAAGGTGTGAGGGCACATTCCCGCATCTCCGATTAGCACGGTTGGCTACGTATGGTGCGAAAGAAGTTAAACCTACTACTGTCTCATCTGTTGATGGAGATGAGCATGCACGATTGCCTTATGCTCATTTGAGCACAAATACTCTTGGATTTTTGATGGAACTAAAGGCATCTGGGGCTTCCTTGAAAAATAGATCATGCATCACCAAGTGTCCTGACCAAGTACAGTGAAATCAATTGTATAAAAAACTCATTCGACAAGTTTGGTGATCAAGCACAATACATCGATTGTAGTGGTACATATTTTCCCTATCTCAAATCCATAAGTCATCCCCAGACTCATGAAAGTAAGCCTGGCTTTTAAGCTGTTTGCATAAATTTACTACATTCAAAGTACAGTTATCTTATATTTATATAGTGTTTTTATCCAAGGCTCTTTACAATGGTTATGAGTGGTACAATTAGGGTAACTAAAAGTGATACGGTGAAAATGGATGGGGTATAGGGAGGGCGGTTAGTGGGTACTGTAATTACAGAGGTGCCTTCTGGATGCAGGGGAGGGATGGGCCAGAGAAAAGAGATGTGGGTCTTGAGGGAGAAGCGTAAACTAGATGGGGAGCGTGCTCTCTTAATATGGAGGGGAAGTTTGTTCCAGTGCAAGGGGGCAAGTAGGGAAAAGGAGTTGAAACGGGATTGTGCACAAGGAGAGTGGGGAACAATTAGGAGTATGAGAGATTGAGAGCGGAGCTGGCGAGAGGGGACATAAAACGAGACGAGGGGAGCGAGGTAAGATGGAGCAAGGCCATGCAGAGATTTAAATACCAGTTCAAGGAGCTTGAATAGATACCGGTAGTAAATGGGGAGCCAGTGCATTTCTATAAGAAGGGCGGAGGGGCGGGAGCAGTGTGGTAGGTTGTGAATGAAACGTGCAGATGCATTTTGGTTCTGTTGTAGTGGAATTAATGCATTTGCTGGGAGACCGAGTATTAGAGAGTTACAGTAGTCTAACCCGAGGGAAGATTAGTGAGTACTTTGGCGGTGGACTGAGTGAGGAGAGTGTGTAATTTGCTAACACTGACAAGGTGGAAACGACATGTGCGGGTGATGGCGGAGATGTGAGAGGCGAGGGAAGAGGAGGAGAAAGAGGACGCCAAGGTTGTGGGCAGAGGAGGGGACAGGGGTGAGAAGGGTGGGAAGGTTGGGTGTGGGTGGAGCGGAAAGAGCAGCTGGGAAAAAGAAAACCTGGGTTTTAGAGCGGTTGATAGCAAGGAAGTGAAGTGACATCCAAGACTGGAGAGCCGTTCGGCAGGCTGAAATGCGAGAAGAGAGGTGCGGAGTGAAAGTAGAGAAAGAGAAGAATATTTGGATGTCGGCGAAGAAGTGGTGGGAGACGTTAAAGGAGAAGATAAGTGTTTTTTGAGATGGGAGATGTAGAGAGAAAAGAGAAGGGGGGGGGCCCAGGACAGAGCCTTGGGGAACACCTGCTGTGACAGGTGAAGGAGGGGTACAGGAGTGATTGAAGGAGACCGAAGATGAGCGTGAATAGATATATAACCGGAGCCAGGATAAAGTGGTGCCGAAAATGCCCAGATTAGAGAGAGTAGAGAGAAGAGTGGGATCATCGACATTGTCAAAAGCCGGGGAGAGAGGTCGAGGAGAATGAGGACTTGAGGAGAGATGTGCTTTGGCCGAGTTTGGTCAGGTGGTTCTGGATGGTCATGAGTGCAGTTTCTGTGGAGTAACATTTGAACTCCACATGGTGTCGTGTAGGTTTTTGCAATTGCGGGATTTGGGCAAGTGCTCTTTCTTATAAAGCAAATCTAGGTACACTAATTCCCAAATACATCGTCATTTTATTAACACCACGACCTGATTTGCAACGCATCAGTCCATACTTACGTCGCTGACAGTGTCCATCCTTTATTGTACCGTCGCCTCCGCCTCCACCTACCCTGTAAATTGCTTTGATTTACATGGTTTCAACATTCGTCGCACATTTCAGGAATGGGCTATTACTGTACAAGTATAACCCCAGGTGAAAACGTTGTGGATCGGCTCTGCACAGTCAGCGAATCTGTCTCAGAAAGTATCTCCTTTTAGTTTGATGCAATGTTTAAAATCACCGCGTATCAGGTGAGCAATTTTAAGAGTGAATTTTCGTGTCCGAAGGTGATGATGCTTGTTTGGCAGCTGTCTTTTAATAACAGTTTGCATTGCTGAACATTTTAACATCCTAATTTTTTTTTATCTTACCTTTTCCACTGAGTGGCACATGTGCATATGTGAACATGTCTTGTGCTTCACTTATTTCTGCTCTCCCTGAGATGGGTAGCTATTGTGCAGTGGGGTGGTGTACATCAGCACAGGAGAGACAAAGCCAACTGGGTGTACATGGTTTTGTCTACCTCTTCATGTACCTTTGCCAGCCTTTATAGGTACTCGCTGATACTTTCCGGAGCAGACTACTCGGGCTGAAATGGAACGCCTGGTGTGTTTTTGTGTTTTAACCTTGTGCCGTCTTACCCCAGTTGCCACCACGTGTAATCATGGAAAGCATGGGTTAATGTTAACAGAGGTACTTTAGAACACGGCTTACCATGTGAGTAGATTGCGTACTGGCGACTACTAACATCACCGATAAAAGGTCTACCCTATAGCCTGCTGGGTGGCTCAGAGCAGCGGGGGGCATGTGCAAGATGCACTACCGAGTGTGGACAAAAGACAATTGAAGATGCTTGAGAAGTATTTCAGAGGCCACTCCAACGTGGCGTGATGTTGTACTGCATTCCGTAATAGCTCTGGATATAAGTTTTTCATTTGATGACGCTGCCGATAGCACAATTGTAATGTATTTGGAAAGTGAACAGGGAAGGATGTTAAAGAATAACTCACAGGTTATCTCCATTCGTAATTCCCTGCTGCTTGCTAAGAGAAGCATGCACACATTTTATTCATTACGGACAATATAGTATCCAATATGCATCATACCGGCAGCTCTGGTATGATCACCACTGCGTTCAGTTGTTTATGATATTGCTCTTCAGTTCTGAAATATTATTGCCTTGGGATTGCATTTATCACCAGGCATTGCTCAATATGGGAAGCACATTATTGAGAGGGCTCATGATTTAGTGCTGTCCCACAGCACTGTGGCGATGGAATGATGGCAGATTCAACTCTTGGTTGGGTGTTGACCCAGCCGACCATCCAAGGTCGATAAATTGAGTATCACTATGGGAATTCGAGTGGTTTTTTTGCGTATGGGACTGGCCCCTGACACATCGACCTCGGGCTGCTCTTGGAGCTGAGTGCCACCACATGTACATTTGAGCAAGGAGTTACTTTGACTTGACATTGATTAATTGTAATCCAGGTGTATTATCACCTCTTTTCAATGGGTGATGTAGACAATAGCCACTATACAGAAAACCCTCTCGATCCGCAAGGGCTACGTTCTGGAAAACGCTCGCGAATGCAGAATTCGCGAATGCAGAAACCTTGTTCCAATGGGAAAATGTGGGTATGTTCCTGGTACGAGTGAACATAGCGGGGAAATGGTAAATATTAAAAAACAATGACTACAATAAATTAATTAAAAAGAACTACATGTTTTTTTATGACATTTTGCTGATGATGATTTGATGGTGCTGAGGAATCCAGGAGGGGATGACTCATCGGGAGATGCAGGTGTTTGATAACGCACAGTTATTTTATCACTCTGGGGAGCACTTGCAGCAACACTTTCCCTGATTGCATTCGCGGTGGTCTTTTTAATGGACCTCACAGTCGACACGTTTCTACCAAAATGTATAAACGAGTCCAACCGTATGTACGTACAGTAAACCCTTGTTAATTCGACACATATAGGATTGGCCTTGCCGAATGATCCAATATTCTGGATTATGTACAATGGTACTCCCCAGTGCCTCCTGCCCCAAATTTGGTTTCCAAAAAAAGTTCTACTTACCATCAGTAACCAGCACTGGAGGTGAATGAGGATGTGGTAGGTTTCATGTGGTCAGTGACAGAGATTGTGGTGGGGGGGGCTTAATGCACTTAGTTTAACACGTAGGCTTTCGCGACCAATATTATTCATAATAAAGGTTTTTGGGTTAGATCGCGTTATTTATAAATGTGTTGTAACTCTCCACCACCCGACACGGCCAAACAGTAAAAAATGTGTCACGTTTACAAAGGACAAAATAATTCACTTCTTTAGCCCACCGGTGTGTTGAAGAGTGAATCAACATTATTTTAAAATGTGAGTACGACGTTTTGCTGGTAATTTCATCCAGCTTCATCGGGCAATTTGCCAGAATGGTGAGGCTCTCCTCTTGCTCCCGCTCTTAAATAGAGCAGCAGCAGGGTGACGTCATCATTTATTATGCACTTAAACTCCAAGGCATGCTTCCTAATCTTCTCCTGGCCTTTCTTGATGTCGTAAACGGTGCTTGATTTTACGTCAAACTCTTCACACACCATATGCACACCTGCATCAATTCTATCCAAAACTTTGGATTTGTCTCGCAGACTAAGGGATTTATACTTCAGTCCCTTTCTATTACTTGCACAGTGCATTCACAAGGTAAAGTCCAAAGCAACAGGTCTGCACTCACGCTCACCATGTGTGCCGCCACTCGACTGAGTCGTTGTTTTAGTTGTGTTCCTCGCACTTTCCGTTTATAGGTGGCGTGTGTCGCCACTTCGGAAGGGTTAAGCCAGAGATCAATCGATTACATTTTTGGTCCACGTTTTGGGCAACTGAGAAAATGGGAGACATCTTCTGGCGTTGTTTGGCACAAAGGGCAGCAGTTTGGGGCGTTTGGGTCGATTCAATTTTGGTAATCGGCTAGCATGGAGCAGTAACCTGAACGGAGTTGAGCGAGTTTTGTGCGAGATGCCCGGGTCAGGGATTTTTCGTCGTCTGCTATGGGTGGAGGCCAACTCCCGAGCACGACATTGGGCTTGTAGGCGTTCAGGCAGTGCATGGTGGCAGCGCTGTGCAAGTGGTTCAAAATTTATTTGGTGGAACAGTGTTTAAAGTAGATTGCGCGTTGGCAGAGCTGAAGGAAAGCAAGGTGGATTTCATTTTCTTAGCAGGTGCAGGGGCTTTGAGTAGCTTTGGGCAAGGATGCGTTGTCGAGTGGCATGAAGCCAGATATTGATCAGTGAGAAGCTTGTAGTGTTCTTGAATCGGAAGAACTTTGGTTTCTTGGTGGAGATGGTCAATGGGCGCCATGAGGTGGCATCCTGTGGTTAGGCGAAGTTCTTGGTTTTGGGCAGTTTGGAGCTTTTGGTAACCTGTAGAGGAGAGGTTTGGACACCAAATGGGGCTGGCATAATTGATAATCGGACGTCAAATGGGTTTGTAGGTTAGGAGTAAAGTCTCCTTTTGTTGACCCCAAGATGTGCCGGCTAAAGCTCGTAAGATGTTTTTTCCTTTGTTAGCTTTTGCATGGACGTTTTTGCCATGTTGAGCGAAGCTGAACATGGTGTCAAAGGTTACACCTAGAATTTTTGGGGTTTTTGCTAGTGGGAGGACTTGGTTGTTTATTACGACATTGGGATGTAAGTTGGCTTGATGAGGATCAGGTGTGAAAAGGGTGACTTGATTTGGATGTTGAGAATTGAAGCGATCTATTGGCTAGGAAAGTGCTGAGCCGACTTAGATAGGAGTTGGAGTTTTCCATTTTGGGTATATTTTGATTAGAAGTGTAAACTGTGGTGTCGTCGGCATACTTGTATTCCTTTTGGAGGAGTTCGTAGATCGTGGAGGTAGGCGTTGAACAGCACTGGGGATATTATGGAACCTTGTGGTACTCCTGCATGAATGTGTCATGAGGATTGAATATCACGAAAGAGAGTGCGCGATTGGCAGCCTCTTCAGTAATTTGTAAACCAGCAAACAAGACTTGATGGTAGCGTCGAACCCTGGATGATGTCGATGTGTGAGAGGTGGTTAACGGTGTCGAAAGCATTTTTAAGGTCAAGGGAAGCGACGTTAGTGAAGGATGGGGGCTTTTTCTCATTGGAACTGTTTGCAAATTGGGTGGTTAGGTTGAGAAGAGCTGTTGTTGTTGAGTGTGCAGGGCGAAAGCCATGTTGGTGAGATGATGGAAGTAAGTTGGTGGTGATGATAGGAAGGATGAGGGCCTCTAAAATCTTAATTGATGGGCAAAGTCGGCCTGTAGGATGTTGCTTGATTTATGTCTTTGCCGAGTTTTGAAAGTGGGATGATTGTCGATGATTTCCAGACGGCCGGAATGAGGTTGCACTGGGAGTGAGGCGTTAATGGTGGAGGCGAGAAACTTCATGCCAAGGGGGCCCGAGGTGTTTGAGGTGGGGCATAGCTATGCCATCGGGGCCCATTGCGGAATGATTTTAGGCTTTTTTGATGGCTAGTTTCACCTCTTCATGGCTAAATTGATTTGATGGATTTTTTGACGGGTGGATTTATTGGAAAAGTGTGGGATGACTGATGAAAAAAGTTTTAAGTTGTTGGCGATGTTATTGTTGTTTGACGGATTTGTTGTTGAAAGTGATTGCACAATTGGGTGGTGGTTTGGAGTGTCCGTCTAAGGCTTTGGTCTTCCAAAGTTTTGATGAGTTTTGGCGGTGGTCAAAAGATTCAGCAAACTCGTGCCAGCGTTCTGTTTTAGCTTGATTGATTAGCTTTGTGATTTCAATATTGAAGGCTGGCATTTGTGTAATAAACCAACAAAACTAATAGTGTCTTGTTGGTTTATTAGCGTTGAGGCTTCTTTAGGGAGGCAGGGAAGGTGTTGCTTGTAGCAACCCGCCGGGATGGTGTGCTTGGTGGTAGTCGCGATGTTTCTGAAAATCTTTTCACAGTTGTGCCCATATGTGGATATGGTTGATGTTGTCGGCGAATAATGCTTCTCGGGTATAAAGTGGCCAGTTGGCTTTTTAAAAGTTATAATACAGGCGGTTTTTAGGAGTTTGTGAAAGCTTGGCGGCATTGAGGGTCAACACAATAGGTAGGTTGTCGGATCCAAGGGCCGTAAAGACTTGCCAGTCGATTGATGAAAGGAGGTTTCCTGACGCTATTGAGGTATCTGGTGAGGATGAAGGGCCAGATGACAACTCTGGTTTGATTCTTTTCATTGAGTACCCCATAGGGGGAGCCGTTCAAGATATCGGCAATGAGGTTGCCACGTGCATCTGAAAGGGAAGAGTGCATACGTTTGTTGTTGGCTTTGAAATCTCCAAGAACAATTGAGTCGTTTGGTTAAAGTCGATTTATATTTAACTGATAGTTGCGAGGGCAAGAACTGGTCGGTGGGATGTAGACGTTGATTATAGTGAGTGGGCCTAGATGGGATTGGATACGGACACTTAAGACTTCTGTGGTGATATCAGAAGGAGGCATTGGGATTTTAATTTCTTCAAATTGAATGTTGTTATGGATGAGGAAAGCTAAACCGCCACCAGCTGTTGGTTGGTCTCGACGGAGGAAAGTTTAATTTTGAAAGTTCGGCAGGCGAGAAGTGGGTTTAAATTTTGTTTTCTTGGATTGCGGCTATATTAATGGAGTTTTGTTGTAAGAAGGTGTGGCGTTCAAGAGATTTGTTGTTGATGCCATTGATGTTTAGTTGAAGGATTTTTTGGTCGTTTTTGTTGTGGACGTTTTGTTGTGGTTGTTACGGTGGTTGCGATGGATGATGGGGCGGTGCTAGTGTGGTTGTGCAAGGTGGAGTTGTTGGAGTGGATGATGACCAATATTTGCAGAAGCAGCCGGAATTTGAACTGGGGATGCAGGCTAAAGTAGTGCAGCGTTTGTGGTACCAAGCTTTACAACCGTTTCATTGGATGGAATTTGCATCGACGTTCTTGCCGCAGCCGCCACAAGGGAAAAACGGGCCTGGATTCAATTCGACGTCCCCAGCAATAATGAGAAGCCAGTTCCAGTATGCCGGGAGGCCTGGGCTGGCTGGCGAAAAACAGGAAAGTGCGAGGGATGATGTTGCCATTTGCAAGTGCCTTCGTAGTACTTGGTTTCTCCACTTCGCACAAGCGGCAACACTGGAGAGTCGTCGTTTTAATCGTGGCATGCGCCGTCGCTCCACGTGTATGCCGAAATTGGACCAGTCGGTACGGCAATTCGACTCATGGGGAATTACTAATACTGTATACATGCCGAAAGCGCAGCCGTGTCGATTAATCCCCAATTACGAATGATAAAATACCAAAATATCGAGGTTTTGCTGTATAAAGTAAAAAGGCACAAGAGAGGCGGTTTCAGAGCGGGATTGCGGCGAGACCAAGGACTACGCGGGCAGCTGAGGGGGGGAGCGTGGCCTAATCTCCGCAGATAGTTTCAAATGTAAAATTCCGCGCGCACCTCGCCGGTGGCGGTGGTCTGGCACTACGCACTCTCGCGCATACTGGAGTCTGGCGAATAGGGAATTGGTATACATTAACATTTTGTAACTTGTGAATATGGAATACTTCCGTATACAGAACTCGCGCTTAGCAAGGGTTTACTGTACATGTACTTCTTTAGGGATGGACTGCATCAGTGTAACAATGGATATTGTGGTATGCATAATAATGCAGTACTGACATCCTTTGTATTGATTGCCTGTCATCACTTAATCTTATAGCTGGTGAGGAATTATTAAATGTTCTACTTTAAGGTTTATATATATAAAATGTTTCATTATCTTTCCTTTGCTTCCAGAGGATGTTTTTCAAACGACCTACTGCAGCATTGAACTGGACAAGGAGAAACATAAATCCTTTGTTTACGCTGTGAAGAATCACTACTGGTACCAAATGTACATCGATGATCTTCCTATCTGGGGTAAGTGGATGTATGGCGTTTGTGTAAGGCATTCAACCAGTGGAATTTTGTGTTCAATTATTTGATTTAATTGTACAACTTTAATTTAACTCGATGGTTTAAATGTGCACATTCATTTGTGTATTTTTTTACTTTTTAATTGCCTATAAATGAAGAAATGCAATCACTGTTTGGCAGATATTGTCATTGATTTTAGCACGATGCTCATGGGAGTTGTGAACCAATGTAGGATGAATACTGACACTTCTGATTAGCACGGTTGGCTATGTATGGTGCGAAAGAAGTTCAACATACATGACAACGTTCATTACTATACATGGATATGTACACGATGACTTCTTGACTAAGCCTGCTGGCCTTTTCTTGCATTTATCTCACCGCTTCATTGTGTTCCCTGTAGACATATTAGAAATCAAAGACATTTTAGTAAAAAAAACTGACCAAAAGCCCGTGTTGCTGACATTTTACATTTAAAACCACCAAATGGTGAGAGTCTCCTCCGTTCGTTCCACCTATTTAACCCTTGGCCAGGAACGTGAATGGCAGAGGTCACAAACGGGTTTTGCTTCCTTACCCGTACCTGGCCGCACCAGGGTCGCAAATGGGTACCCGATACCCGTACCCGGCCGGGTACAGGTAGCCGTATCCTACCCGTACCCTACCCGAAATGAGTGACAAACGGTTACTCACCAGTGACTCACGGCCTACCCGTACCCATACCCGGCCGCACCAGGGTCGCAAACGGCTACCCGTACCCGGCCGGGTACGGGTAGCCGGGTATCGGGTAGGGTACGGGTATCGGGTACCCGATTGCGACCTCTGGTGAATGGGCGATTTGCGATGGCTTTGTAGGCAGCCAGGTTGCACAGGGCGTAACTGTGCCGGCCCCCCCCCCCCCCGTCGTCTCCTGTGCGTGCAGGCATCGTCGGCGAGGCGGACGAGAACGCGGAGAGCCAGTACTTGTGGACGTACAAGAAGCTGGAAATTGGCTACAAAGACAACAAGATAGTGGATGTGAACTTGACGAGCGAGTCCAAGGTCAAGCTGGTGCCCAACACCAAGATCCCGCTATCTTACTCCGTAAGCTCAGTCTGCGTTCACTGTTTTTATTCCTGTGTTTTGGGAAAACGGTGATGCACGTAATGTTCGGTAAGTGGTGTCAGGTAACAGAGTCATTGTTGAATTCCTTCGTTTTAATCCTGAGGTTCCACACAATGCTAAACCAGATTTTCAGGTATGGCAAGTTTGGCAATATCTGACTTATCATCGCCCTTCCCCCTGGGTAGCTGGAGTTCTCACGTCTATAACTCCTGTTCGATGGGGTAACTGCAAATGAGCAGTTGCCAAGATAACTGTAAGAGCGATCCATGTTCCACCAACCCCGGATATCTGAATCCCCAGATAACCAGACCACAGATAACTAGAGTTCTGTTATTTTTTTCATTTAACATTTTATATGCTATTTGAATCACATTGGTGTGTTATACCCTTGCTAAAAGTGCATTTACCATGTGTTTATTTTCCAGGTGAAATGGAAGAAATCTGAAGTGAAATTTGAGAGTCGATTTGATAAGTACCTGGACCCTTCCTTCTTCCAACATCGGGTACGGCTTTCTAAGAACACAGGCACAGGAGGTGTCGGCTACTGAAGTCACACGGCACCATGTTCAAAACCCACAAGGCTGTGCAGGCCTAGAGGATGTGTGTGTGTGCGCACAGCATCATTATTATTATTATTCTTGTTCACAAAACTCACAATGTTGAAAATGTGCCCTGGCTATGAAAGAAACATTGCAACTGCATTATGGTTAAATTGTTATTAGGAATCATGAGTGCAATGTAGGACTGGTATGCAACTACTACAGTGAGTATTTTTTTTATTAACATTGGTCATCTTCATTATGTAGCACTTGCAAAACATTTACCCAGTTTAATACGTAGGCTTTCGCGACCAATATTCATAATCAACGTTTTTGGGTTTAGATCGCGTTATTTATAAATGTGTCATAACCCTCCACCACCCGACACGGCCAATCAGTAAAAAAGTGTCACGTTGACAAAAGACAAATAGTTCACTGCTTTAGCCCACCGGTGTGTTGAAGCATGAAACCACAACATTTACAATTTGAGTACGACGTTTCGCTGGTAATTGCATCCAGCATCATCGGGCAATTCGCCAGAACTGGTGGGCTAAAGCAGTGAACTATTTGTCTTTTGTCAACGTGACACTTTTTTACTGATTGGCCGTGTCGGGTGGTGGAGGGTTACGACACATTTATAAATAACGCGATCTAAACCCAAAAACGTTGATTATGAATAATATTGGTCACGAAAGCCTACGTGTTAAATCTGAAGTTTGCTAGGAAGGGGGTGGCATTCCCATCGGACAACAAGAATTCCTATCGGCTGGAAAACATGTGCGCATATGCTGAGACGAAAGCCAAGCATTACGTGATGCAAGCACACCGTGCCTTTGCTTCCATGGTGCGGTGGTTAAGAGACCGACAGGACACAGCGGTTAAATCCTCTCCATGTTTGTGAATGTCATTGACCTACTGGAGGCTCGCATGTTTTTTTGGTAGTTTTAAGTAGTATACATTGATGACAATATATTTTGCACGCAACATAATGGAAATATGCCAGAGTACTTTTGTTTAATGACCCGACCTTGGCCCATAGAGACCAAGATCCTCTTTTCATGGTTTGTGCCTTTGCTTTATAGCTTATTAGAGTGTTTTATTTCAGGTTGCGAAGCGCACATTGAGTGAAGAGTTTTTAAAAAATATATCCTTGGTCGATTCTCACACAAGGCTTTCACTGCATAATTTACACAGCTTGGACAATCCACATTAATCTTAACCATCATAGCTACTATAATGCTTCTTGTAGACTTTGCCTTGTTACTTGGCTTTGTGTCAACTAAGATGAGCTCTATGCAAAGCATTATAATTTGGTTTCATGTGAAGATATCTCAGGGGTAGTCTTGGCAATGGTGCACAAGCATTCATCAAAACGTACCACGTTAATCCTGCCAAGTTAACAGTGCCATATGAACATAATAACATATATAGTAGGCTAACACTTTTGTGAATGGCCACTATTCAGACTAGTTAGATTTATTTGTTGGAAATCCCACTGTGCTTTAAGTATCATCTCCAAAAATAAGTTAATCTCTGCACCATTTCGACTCTTAAGAAGGGCTGTTTCCTAAAATTATCGCTTGTGAAATGTATGTTTTTGTTATAATTCAGTGTTTGTGATTTGATGTGGTAAATGCTGAACACAGTTGGGGTATGACAAGTCAAAATTCACACATCTTCAGAGTTCTGGCCATTCATTGAACTGCCATTTCTGGGTTCATCGTGTAGTGTGCTAACAACTGAACCACCGCACCCCTGTATATTTATGTATATTGAATATTTTCCCTTAATTAACAGATCCGGCAGTAAAATCACAGTTTTGACTGCAACTTTTAGCTGCCAGAGGGGAAAACTGGTGTGCCTTTTGATTTAAAGCTTTCGTGACTGCAGGGATTCATCTTCTTGGTTCTTTCGGTAAAGTCACGTAGAATGGAAATAATAAAATAATAAAAATAAAACATTTTTATTGCCTTTGCTTCCGTAGAGCCCTTATCACAGTGTGGAGCCCTTAGGCTTGTACATACTTGTGATAATACCTGCTGACCCCTTAATACAACTCTGTTCTGCACTCTTGCATATTCAACACATTTGCATTGACACACGATTAATCATACAGATTTAAAAATGCCTTGCAGTACTTTATAACGGACATTTTCTAGGATGAGAGGGAGCGAGCAAGTGAGCGAGCTGGAAGTCAGACCTGTCATTTAATGTATGCTGGCGTTGCCTTCCGAGAAGGTTTTAAATAATCCTTTTGAATTGTGGATGAATTAATCAAATGAGTAGTGCTGTGGTTCGAACACGTCGTCCATAATCATAAGGTTGTGAGTTCACATCCTGGTCAAGTGAGTTGACTTGATAATTTATATTTGAGCCATAAAAATCGTTACATTTGGCTAGAAATCAATAGTTCCGTAAGAGAGACTGTCCCCTGCCATAGACATGTGTAATTTCCACCGCTATCTCCATCACGTCTGCCGGTGAAGATGAGTGTGACCCTAATGCGCATTTGAACAGGGTAACCTTTATACTTGAAATAAATAACATTTCATAAGATTGCCCTTTCCAATTTTAATGACAACATAATTTCATGCTAATAGTCCTTGCTATTACGTGTATAATAAATAACATTTACGCCAATTAAATCCCAGTTGCTATCAGCGTCAAGGCCGAGTGAAGTTGTCATTCATCACGGTAATCCCCTGTAGACAGTGTGGTGCATCACGTCTCATTGGGATTCAACTCGAAAGAGATGCCAGACAATTGCTTACAGTATCTCATCAAAATCCATTCTCGACTTGACCACAAAATGGCACTCCGTAAGCTGTCCGTGGGGGTGATTTTTTTTTGTATTATCACGTCGGCTTCAGCACCTGCATTGTAACGATGCAAATTTCCCCCAAGGCTGTATTCAGTGTTAACTGATTCGATCTATAAATACATATTTAACAGTTCCTCAGCTGGAAATAAATAAAAATAACACATCCAGTACAAAAGCAAATGTAGTTGAGATGTTGAACAAAATTTGTAATAATTTTAATTCTGATGACCTGATTTCAACCATAAATATTAAGCTCTTTCACCTTAGTTGGCTACCATTTGTTCCAGCTCAATGTTCTGAAATAGGTGTCGGCCCTATCCAGGCACCACTGTTATTTTTTGGGAGTGATCTCTAATCACTGTCCTTAATCTCCCTTTTGAGACTTGGCTGTGAGATGCCTTTTAGGGATCAGCAGTGTTTGTATATTGCACTATCATTATTTGTAGCTCGTTATACTTTCAGCGATGAATGCAGTATCGGTGTTTGTAATTGTTTTTTTTATAACAATACATATTTGCGTGGCAAAATGCTTCTTCATGCAATGCAGATTGAAATATCCAGTTGGGTGTCTCATTGGTTTAGAACACTCAGCTCGTCATTGCGTGGATAAAATAGGTACCGCTTTGTGTGAAGTCAACAGTGGTTGCTCAATGTGGGAATACTTGTCATCAACACAGGAACGTATCATTTCGCACCAATTGTTCAGTGCTTCCAACATACATGAGCACCATCCTGGGCCCATGGTTTAAATGTTAGAAATAGTGAACACTTAAAAAAGATGATTGCTTAATGTAGGCACTGCAGGGGTTTAGAAACCCTTAATTACGAATGGTTTAATACATTAACTTTATCCGTACGTTCTCCCAATGTTGTTAAGGAACACACAGCTATGTAGTGCTGAAAGATTTGTTTTCTCTGATCATTTCCCGTTTCTCATTTTAATATCATCGGAGGTGCACTCAGTAAAAACAAACCCAAATCTAGCAGAGTACCACATCCATTAAGCATAAGGTCAATGCATATTTATGCTACAAACTGACTTCACTATGGGCTGTCCTGTATACATTAACTATTGGAGCCCAATTATTACAATTATATACGGCTTTTAAAACTCTTAAGATATGTAAATAATATTAATGCAAAACGAGGATTGTTTTTTTTATGTTACTTTATCAGGGCATTGCGCTTCTGTAATTGGTTTTACCCTTCAGGGTTGTTTTGTTGTTTATCCTTGAGTTGGATTTGAAGCTTGCAACCTTATGATTGAGATTCAAGTACTCTTATCACAGTGCCAACCTGCCAGATTAAATGTTCTAATTAGCTTCAGTAGGCTAATGGACATGTTAACCTTGCGCCTACGTATAGGATGATGGAGATGTGACAAATCATTCCATACAAAACATGAAATAGTCCGCTCTTGTGGTCACGGAAGGAGGATCCATTGAAGGGACATGGTGAAGGTAGATCTGCAGAGTCGCATGTTTACTGAATCTATTGAGGTGCATTTATGAACACTTTTTATCCTATCCTGACTCCACAGCATTGCTAATAAGATATGCATGTTTCACGTATTTGTACAGCATTTTAAAGTGCAGTCACAATTTAACGTTGTATAACTTCAAGTTCGATTGTAAATTAGACAAATCTAATAAAATCAATGTGGTCCTTTCATCACCACCGCAATCAATGCTGGAAGATGACCTCTAATCCAATCGCCATCACTTACGGTCCGACAATGGCTCAATCTACATCACTCCTGCACATGAACTGAACTCGTAGCGTTATTTCACATGTATGCACGCAAACATGTACACACAAAGACAGATCCTTCCCCTCGCCATACAGACTGTTGGGGCGAGTACTGTTAGTGGGTACTGAAGAAGGCCGGCATGGCCACGAGAGTGGTGTGTGGCCAGAAACATGCCTGGTGGCCTTGAACTCCCCTGTGCTGATGCCTATTTAAAGCGGTCATCACTCCATCCTCATAGTGGCCATCTTGGGTGCATTATATCATTGGGCTGCCATTCTGTCGCTTCTTGTCCATCGATTATCTTGCATTCGAACGATGCGTGTCCTGATCAAGCCCACTTGTCTTAACAGTAAATATCACATTGGGTTGTATTTGCTACCTTACCCATACTATTATGTTACTAGCATAATAAAGTTATTCTATTATTTCCTTAACCATGTTCAGTTTAAGCCTGAGCGTTAAATTATCCCTCTACTTTAAACGTTTGAGCTTTTATTCCATTATTTCAGTGCCCCTATGACCATTAAGCACGTTGTACAATCTTCCATATGCCAAATAAAAATTGCTTCATTTTAATTCGGATTTCATTCATGAAGACATCACAACTATGTATTTCCTTTACATATGTGCTGCTCTATATGAAAATGTTCAGAACATTGAATGCTACATCGAGGTGTAGAACCTACGGTGGTAGCGCACATTCAGATAATGTCAGCACCATTGTTGTTAACACTGCCTTTAATGGAACATTGAAGCAGAAAATGCCCATCGCCCTATGGTGAGTTTTATATTTCCATGCCTAACCGATTATTTTTATTTAAATCTGAATTTGACTGCAGCTGCAGATGGTAGGGATAAATAATTATACAGATGGCCTTACTCTTCCTAGAACCCAGCCTGCATGGCCTTCATTGAAAATGTTGACAGTGCAACTGTTACACTTGCGGTTTATAAAAGCCTTCAAACGACTTTTTTCAAACGGCACAAAGACCCAATTTAGTAACATGCAAAGTAGCAGATTTGTATTTATCCCCCTGAGAACTTGCACTTGAGTTTGACTTTTTTATTTTGTTGTTTGGTGGGGTTAACACAGCATGCACAGTGCAGTGGTAGATTGAGCAGCACCTCAACTAATGTGGTGTAAAACAAATGTGTGCTCTCTCCAACTGTGACAATCTTCCAATTTAATAGAGCAGGCAAGATTTAAACGTCGTAGTTCATTACCGCTCGAGCTCTGTAACGTAACGGAGTGAGAGCCTTTTACAGACTCCCGTCGTCGTACCAGAGCTTGAGTTTTATTGCCGTCAAGATATTATCTTCTAATAATGTCATATGGATTTCTTGAATCTTCTCGAATCACCTCGGCTATAATGAGTCAAGTGAGGCAATGGATGGTGGTTTTTAACGCTCGGCCAAACCTAACGGTGTGAAATTGTAGGCAGTGGGTCACTTCGGCTGTCGATACTTGCGACAAAAGTAATAACCCTCGGAGCTAACATACATCACTCACCGATTACACAATAAAGAGACGAAACTTAAAATAGGCATGCCTGATTTATATGAATCGCCTTGGGACAATTAGAAAGCAAATCGATGCAGAGACTCGCGACGTGCACAGCATACCGCCACGTGCGCTCGTCCTGATTACTGCACTGCCCAATGCAACCATCAGTCATTAAATGTCCAATAGGTGTCTGGGGCTTGGCTGGAAAAATGTAACCAGCAGTGCCCTTCGTGCATTGAACCACTTGTGTAAGATTTGTTGTTGTTGGTTAGTATTGTATATGTTGGGGTTCATATCACTTCTGCATTTGCAAAAGACACTCCAATTCAGTAAAAAAATGGTATCCATTCCTGATTGAATAACGACCCTGAATCAAAACAAGTCACTGGAGGGTGAACCATTCCACTCCGAGTATAAAGTGGATTGGTAGGCGAGTGGGTAGGAGGGTAGAATACATAGTAGGTAGTAGGTGTGTTCCTGATTTTGGATCAATCTAAAACATTCCAAAGATATCAGTTCTCGATACAAAATTCCGGACGATCTATAAAAAATATTTGTTTCGGACTGATGCTAAATTATGACGTAACAAAAAAATACGTAATTCGTCACTTTATGATTTGTGAAAGGAGGATACCCAGAAGAAGTTTAGAAAACATCGATGCCCCGGTGATGTTAACTCTGGCCAGGAATCAAACTCAGGAGGATCACATTCATATTGCAGAACACTAACCACTGTGCCCACCGCTGCACCCCCTGACTTATCATTACTGATGTATTTAGCAGTGGAGGCGAGCCATTCCGCGTCGTATCCTTTGAGGATTTTAACGGTGCCAGTTTCTTCACAAGGAAGCCCGTACGTAGGTTGTAGCACTAATCTTTGGCTCGTGGCCGTGTCAGAAATCGCCTCCCATGCTCGCGCGCGGTGTGAGAGACCGTGTGCATGCAAATGCTGCGTCGCACACTTCACGTAACGCCATCTTCAGTGTGCACATCGTGAACTGTTTGCTTGAAAAACGTGTGTCCCGCAGCGAGCGCTATTAAGTGTGTGATGATTGTAAAGGGATTTGTGCACTTTGGTTCCAAACTGTTAATTCTTTTTCCATTTTGTAATACCTTTATGAACGCTTCACGTATAATTGAATTCTATACGTTATGTAATGGGTGTAGCATTGTATTGTTATTGATTCTTGTGGTATTTCGAATGCTGCTGCATATTACTCTACATCTGTAATTTCAGCCTTTTAAATTGTCAATTAATTTTCCCTTGCTATTGTCAGCTGGCGATCTTAATTGCAAAGACACTATCCCGTGCGGTCAAGGCTTGTTTCACAGAAACCACCTTTGACGAGCTACAATATCTTTCCAGTTTAATACGTCATCTTAACCCGTTGCTCACCCCCCCCCCCCTTCGCTTGTGCCCCTTGTCCTTTCACAGATTCACTGGTTTTCCATCTTCAACTCGTTCATGATGGTGATTTTCCTGGTGGGGCTGGTGTCCATGATTCTCATGCGCACACTCAGGAAAGACTATGCTCGCTACAGCAAAGAGGAGGAGATTGACGACATGGTGAGGATCATTCCGCTCTCTGGACTGGTTAAGAAAATTATTATTGCTGGGCATGGTGTTATAAGTGCTGCTTTGCCGGCAAGAGTTGGCGGATCATACAGACTTAAGGGGTGACCAGGAGGTGGTGTTACTGGAGTGGGTTCATGCGCCCACTATTGCAGACCATTGACTTATCCTCTCAGACATGTTTGCAGTATCCTTTACTCCCAGTCTCAAAATACGCCTTGAAATGAGTTCACATTTTCATAAATGTTCAATGCAGACCCACCAAAAAAAGTGTTTGAGTCTCGGTGAAGCTTTCCATACAAATGGGCACACAAATTGAGTCGCTTAAAGATATAACCATGTTACCATTAATTCCATATCGGTTTAACACGTAGGCTTTCGTGACCAATATCCATAATAGAGGTTTTTGGGTTATATTGTGTAAATATAAATGCGTCGTTAAAACTGTCACCATCCGTCACAGCCAATTAGTAAGGTTTGTCACGTAAGCAAAACATTCCAATTCTTTACTCGTTCATGATGCTAGTTCAGCACACCGGTGTGCTGAACTAGCATCATCATGATGCATCATGATGATGCTATTTGTAGTTACTGGCAAAACATTGTACTCAAATTGTAAATATTGTGGGTTTACTCTCCAACACACCGGTGTGCTGAACTAGTAACGAATTGGCATGTTTCGATTACTTGACAAACCTTACTTATTGGCTGTGTCAGGTGGTGGCGGGTTTAACGACGCTAATATATATACGATCTAACCCGAATACCTCTGGATAATTCTAAATAAATGCTGTCCTTCGTAAACGATGCCATTGTTTATACCAACTGATAGTGATGCACACGACATGCTTAACAATTTGCTCTTCTAAGACAATGAATCTACAGCATGTGTTGACATGTCTGTATGTATGCGCAAGGGTGACGTTTTTATATATTGGTTACCAATGGCAGTGCAGCTGACCTGACTGAAACATGATACTTGGCGGGCATTAAGAACAAATCCTAATAACTGTCAAGTTGCCCTTCATCCACCCGTCTTAAATTTGTTAAAATGTAACCATGTTAACGTTCGTGCATTAGTTGCCCGAATGCACGAACATTAACTCCCAAGAATGTTAAATGTGCTTTGTAGAATTTTATAAATGGTCAATGCACTTTCACACTTGAATGAGCCCTGAGCCAGTTACGGAAACTTCACATTACTTTGAGATGTGCAAGTTAATATCCTTAAGAACATAACTTGCCTTCCCACAACGTGGTACTCAATCAACCTTGGAGAGATGGTCTTGGTCTACCCTTCGACCATTGTTTTAACTGGCAGCTTTCTAAATGTTATCGACTTGCTCTAAACCACAGAATCACTCACCCTTCTACGTATTAGAAATAATAGATAAAGTACATCCATCGCTATGTCAAGCCAATTGTTGCTATATTGGTAACAAATTATCTCGCACAGTAAAGAAATTGAGCTGGGTTCCCATCGAACCGAAATGTCTGAGAGATCATGTTGATTGGCATTAGTGGTAGACATCGCCATATCTTAGCAAAAAAATTTCGACTAATGGGAACACTCACAATCACATGATTCGGCCTCATTGACCATTTACTCTCGGCTCGCTCTTATTATTTGGTGCATGTGCTCCAAGGCTCCTGTTAGAGGTAATGGAATTAATTGTATTGCTGTGTGTACGGCGATTGTGCAGTTAGGCACACTCTTGTGTATGTATGTTGTACGTTATTGAACTTCTTTCGCACCATGCTTATAAACATACCGGAGGTATCCTCTTAGGTTTTTGTCGCTTATTAGATTGGCACTTGTGTGAACCATTGCCATTTTACATGCAAATTTTATCAATTTAGTTCTAGTTGATGAGCATTTCTTATTCCCATTGGCAGCGTTTTCTTTTTATCAGTCGTTTTCCACAATTATTTGTGAGAACAGCAGCGTTGCTCAAGTTCCCTCTGCAGTGGTGATGCTCCATGCTGATTGGTTATAATACACGCTGTGTCACGCGCATAATGCGCGTGACACAACATTGCAAAGGGATGTAATTCCTACCTGCATGCGCTTCGGCAGTGTCACCCAGGCACTTGGAAGGGGCTCACTTGTGTTTCTCCAGTGAGGCTCGAACTGCCGAGACTGCCGGTCTTATTGTGGTGTTACCTCTATGAGCAATGTCCTCTAGTGTACAGGTAACGAAACTGTTGCTGCAGTGCTTTTATCTGGCTCCCAATGTATGTGGACCTTGGCCAGGAATTTATTTTAAAGCAGCGCTAAACATGATTGTCTGTGGGATCACAGAGTTGATGTCGCAGCATTTACCCAGAGGCGTGAACGATAAGTGTTGTACCTCCATTTAAAGGGTGACATTTGCCCGGCTTTTCTGATGAAACAGCATTTTAATGATGTGTGAAAAAAAGCATTTTTAAGAATGCAGCGATGTTGCGCAAAAGCTGGTTAGACCACATTTCTGAATTTCGTTGTTTGGCCTAAAGGCATTGATTCTGATTGACTTACTTCGCCCAATTGTGCTGTGCTCGCAACAAATGGTGTTGAATTTTAAAATAATGAATGCAGAGCCAGTGTTTCTCTCCTTGTTAGACCACAGCTGCACAAAGTACAGAACTGCACGGTGGATTTAAGGAGATGTGTTGCATTAACCCTCTTGGGAGCAAATGTAAATATTCTGCAAATGAAATGTGACATTAAGCTCAAGCTGCATAATGTATTTGTCCGTGCAGCTGGCTTTGTGCAAAAAAAACACATAAAGAGCTCCTAGAAAGCCAATATTGATCGAATGAACTTAAATTGGCGTAACACTGTCTATCCATCGCAGAGCAAAGAATGGCATCTCCATGCCCTCTGAATTAACGAGAGGAGAGTGGTGGCCCTGAGGGGCCTTCTTTTGTAGCAACACATGCCTCTGCAACAAGCCGTTTTGAGGAACGGTTGGCAGCTCGTGTGGAGATCAGGTGCATGATAACCACCCCACACGACTATGTGGTGGTACAGCAATTAGGCTGCTTGCCTCTGCAGATGTTGCAAATAATACATTGGTATGCAAATACTGAAATGTATTGGTGAGACATTCTGAGCATGTCCCTGCTGAGACCGAGTCTCACGACTCGGTGAAGGCTTATTTGAATAAAAGGTTGTATAAGAAGTACTGTGATAATAAGTGCAAAGCAATGCTATTTCATCAGTAACCTGGCTGACACGGTAAAAACAATTAAAAACCTCATTTGCTATGAAGAAGGGCCAATGCCCACATCACCCATTATATATTTTTATTTTCCTTTTTGAGGCAGTGTAAATGATGAATGTGCTGAGTTTTTGCTTTAATCTCAGGTGGCTGCTGTAACTTAGAATTGTGGGGGGTCCTTCAATGATTTTTTTTTGTGCACGCGCTTCAAATGTTCCTTTTCCCCAGCACAGATACATATATAACCTTAACAATATTTCAGCCCATTAGGGATTTTATGAAGCATTTAGTGATTTTTTTTAAGGTCATCCAACCAATTGAATAGTCTTAAAACATTTTAGACAGTCATATCGGTTATAATGAGACCACATTTGAAGATATGAAGTCATTTATGTGTACGTTACTGCAGACAGCTACGCAATGCATGATGATTTGAGCTCTCTATTAGAAGGTTGTGAGTTCAAATCTTGTTTGGGAGTTGATTTTGCCCATAATCCCTTTTTGGGGTCATTAAAATCAAAAATTAACGTGAGAAATTCTGCAGTGGCGCTCTGGATATACTCGCCCCCTGCCATAAATAGTACATGAGCACCGCCTCAATGGCCATTTGGGTAGGAAATCACTTCGACTGAGAGTTTATGCTGGGAGTTAAACTTACATCACAAATTATTGCGTGTTAAACCATTATTACATTTGGGTTTTCACTGAATTTTTTAACAAAAATATCTCTTGAGAATAAAAATAATAATTCATAACTGGTCTGACTGCCATGCATGTGGGAGAGTGTGCCCCTAGTATGGCTATATATTTCCTCTGGAAGTGATCTCTGAATTATCTTCGTAATAACCCATCTTGGGTCATTCTCTAATCCTGGATATTTCACTGTTCTATGATAGTTCATATTGTATATATCTTCAACTCACGATGTGGCATCGAAACAACAATTTGAGTAACATTTTGAATTACATTATGGAAAAAAATGCTTTAAACATTAAATACAGGAGAACATTTAAAGCCTTGGGCATGAATGTCAGCAGACCCCTTGAGGACAGCCACTCGCCTTCGAAGAAAAGTCCCACGGCACTAAACCAGACCATTGGCTGCCGCATTCAGTGTTGCTTATTTATTGCAAACGACTGTAAAACACAGGCACACTTTTTATAACGCGATTGTTTATAGGATGGGATGCAGTATATATTGTATTGTGACATTAAAGCTGCCGCCAGATTTTATGAACGACTGCAGGGATCATCTATTGCCTGGGCTTTTCAATAACAGTCTCTTACCACCAGAGGGCAATTAATTAAAGCTGTCCAAGGAAAAGCAGTGGCAATGGTCTTGGGAGTTTGACTGTCGCAAGCAGCCAATTATCATTCGATTTAACCCTTGCATTGAACTCTTGAACGCAGGCAGATCAAAGCCATTTCCACTCAGTTGATTATTTGGGATGGTGCTCATCTCCTTTGGTGCCTTTTTGCGCTCCTGGTTGAAATTCACCATTCCCATGGCAGGGACCATTTCCCTCATTGGATGGTCACTGTTGACTTATCACAGTGTTGTACTAATGAAGGGAAGATGCAGTGATTGGATGCTTTCCCAAGATTGAAATGTGGCAACCTTCCAATTGTGAGTTGGTTAACGTTACCAAAGTATCAACTGGCTGTCTTGAATGCATTCGAGGTGAATGCAGCCATGTGTATGCTTTGTGTTCCACTGAATGATCACACTGTGCAGCAGTGATTTGATCACATGAAGGCTGAACTGCTGTTCGTTAAGAGACACTCTTGAGTGACAGTAACGGGATGGTTTGTGCAGTCGAGTTGTTGCCGTTAGTCTCACGAAGGGGAGGAATTCATGGCGTTCGACATTAATAACGAATGGTCAATGAAGCAGATTCATGCACGCTTCATTTGAGTTTTGAATTATTGACTGGTGCTCAGAGGGCAAGAACATAGCACCCCTTTTCATCATTTATCAGGTGCTGAGGTAAAGTGTCTGACTCATCCATTCACGGGCATGCATCTCGATTTAAGGCTTTCGTGACTGCAGGGATTCATCTTGGTTCTTTCGGTAAAGTCGCGTAGAAGGGAAATAATAAAATAATAAAAATAAAACATAAAATAATTCTCACGACGTGAAGACCAGGTCTGTCGGGGAGACAGCATCTCCCCGACAGACCTGGTCTTCACCTGAGGACGGCTGCTTGCGTTGTGGCCGAAACGTCGTGAGAATTATTTTATTATGTTTTATTTTTATTATTTTATTATTTCCCTTCTACTTGACTTTACTGAAAGAACCAAGAAGGGGCATGCATCTGTTTGAATGCATTGATCTACAAAGACCTCTTTGCAGTGGATTAAAGAAAGGCAAACCCAATAAAACGAATAGAGAAAAAACTTTGTCATCCGGCACTTTACCATCCAGAATGCTCTTAGCTGTCTTCTGCCATCGGCAGCAATACAAATCTTCCATTGCGTATCTGGAAAATTTTCGACAGCCATCCGGCATCCGGATACTGCCAAGTGGTGGCGCTCGCCGAAGTCTGTACATACGGTACTGTACGACTGTATACCGTACTCGAAATGGCCCCACTGCTTCTCTACAATTCACTTCGATTTCTCTAACACTTACTGGTGAGTACTTCTGTAAAAGAGTACGTTTCTCATTTTAGCTCAAATATAGGCTTAGTTTATTTATTGAAAAGTTTTATGAACTTGGAAAATGTGGTGAACTATAAGTGTGTGTGTATATATCGGACTAACCGGCACTCTCCTTTCCCCAATGGATGCCAGATAACAGAGCTTTTTGTTGTGATAGTTTTTCATTAGTGCTATGCTTTCCAAACTGCCTGACACGAGTTTGACGCTGATACTTGCGTGACCTCACTCTGTCAATGCAGTGAGATCAATGGAGATTAATTTAAAAGTCTACTTTTCTCATCAGCGATTCTTCATACTTAGACTCTCAGCCCAAGACAACTCGTGTAATAGCCGTCTCATACAATCGAAGAGCGGAGAATAATTCAGCTTTGAATTCAGGGAAAACTGCACGAATGTGCAGCTAGCCAGGGAATGTCACGGCCTATTATCTTATTAGCCATCCTCAGGTGCCTGCAGGGTGTGCTTTTTGATAATACCAGTGGCACTCGGTACGCCGAGTAGGATACAACCTGCATAGGTAGTGTGCACCACAACCGTGGCAGTCGAAACTTGTTGGGAACAACTTTGAATGTTGGAGGTAGACTCCTTCTGCTTCTCTTTGTACTAGGCAGTCTTTGGCAAGTGAGCCAAAACGAAAATACACTACACTTGGGCATTGGAACCATGTCCAGGATTGCAGTCGTGCTGGCTGTAATGTTGCACTCGGAGCCCCTGACGGAGCCGCCTTACCACTCGATGTAACGCCCACGCTGCTGCTGTTGCTACGTCAACTAACGTGGGGACCCGTGCGTGCGCATTTGCGTACTTGTGACCCACTGCGTGGCAGGAGCGGGACCTGGGCGACGAGTACGGATGGAAGCAGGTGCACGGAGACGTGTTCCGCCCTGCCACCAACCCCGTCATGTTCACGGCACTCATCGGCTCCGGCTCGCAAGTCTTCTTCGTCTCCCTCATCGTCATCGTCGTGGCTATCTTCGGAGACCTCTACACCGAGTGAGTGCGTGCAGATCATGGCCGAGGATTCATTGACGATGACCAAATTGCTCGCCCAGTGCACTTGATATCGTCAAGGTTTCGGGAGATTGAGCAGGCCTGAGCCTTAATGTTTGGATGGGGAGAATCACTGCAATGCATACACCTGGTGTTGTAGGCTGCTGCAGGGCTATGTTGTGGGCAGTCAATAAAATTAATCACTGTGCTCGACTATGGTTTGTTTATGCTCCTCACATCTTCACCTGCATGCATTGACCATTGGTGAAATATGGTTGAATTACTCCCACAACCCACATCGTGTAGGGAGGGCCTCTTTCATCATTGGGTTGAAGCATGGGCTGTACATGTTCAGTGATTGATGTCGTTGGTGAAAACCAACCCAAAAAGCAAAGAAAACCCTGAACTTGTAAATGTTAGCAAGGCTACGTTGGCATCTGTCCACATTCGTTTGAAGCTTTTTTATAAAAATAATTTAGTTCACATCGCTTCCCAACTTCGACCTCCCTTCGACTTGACTTAGATTCTTACACAGTGTAGGGGCATCCTATTAGAATAAAACTTGGGGTGTAGGTGACATGCGTAGAGTAGGGGTGGAGTGGGGCTGGCAGAGATGATGGGATCCAAGTGGACACGACTCAGCCCGGCTCTACTTAATTTTGGCTCAAGCCCCAGCATGGGTCTGGTGAGCATGCAAAACTGCTCTTGGAACCATGGGGAAAAGCAACCTTCACCTTCCCCCTGCCTTCTTTCACTTGGCAATTACTTGGCCATCTGTATCCGTAGAGGCCACTATTAGTTTAGACTCGCAAGCCATCGAACGTGGGATGGTGGTCCTGTTCATTGGCAGCCCTAAGGCCAGTTGTGGAAAGTTCACAGTTTTGTCGTGGCCCATTTCTCCCATGGAACTTTCATTTTGGTCTTCTTAAAAAGTGGTACATATTTTAATAACCCTGGAGGATGTTGCACTGAGTTGACTGCCTGCTAGGATTTTAACGCATGACCTTTCAAATGTCAGGCGCTCTTAAGTGCTGCTCTGCCCAACCAGATTGCCATCTCGTTGGTGTTGCTGTTTTGCTGCACTATGAGCTTTAGGCTTGGCCTTTTGAGCATCCCAGCCACCTCCCTTATAAATAATCTAGCCACTGGCATAGATCCTTTCTTTCCACTGTCTCTTGCAAGACAAATTGTAATCTATTTATCTGAATGATAATTTTTTTAAACTTAACATTATAGTTCAGTCACTCACTCAACAGAGCCATTATTAACACTGCCACATCACATGTGGACACAGAAAAAATAAATGTCCATTCTTACACGTGCATTTTGATACATGCACCTTGAGCTTACGTCACACCCATCGTGTCCATGTATAATTGCTTTAGCGCGCGGTGTGATTCGTGCTGCCGAGGGTGACTTTTTTTTTGTTCGGCAGGCGAGGCTCCATGCTCAGCACGGCCATCTTTGTTTATGCCGCCACCTCCCCCGTGAACGGATATTTTGGAGGGAGCCTCTACTCAAGGCAGGGAGGTAAACGCACTTAAATAAGCACGCGTTTAGAGTCTTTTTGGCTGCTATACATTTCCACATAAGCCACTCTTGTTGAACTCTTATCATTTGTTCCCATGTCGCTTCTGAAAAAGAGCCGTATGTTGCTCAGTGGGCCTTACCTGGTAAAATAATGTTATATAGTGTGTTAATTCTAGATTTTAAGCTTTCGTAACTGCAAGGATTCATACTCTTAGGTATTTTCGGCTAAAGTCACGTAAAAATAAATAATAAAAATGGTAAAAATTATAATAGAAAGTAATAAAAATGATAATAGAAAAATATTTTATTTCTATTATCATTTTTATAATTTTTTTTATTTTATTTTTTACCTACGTGACTTTACCGAAAAAACCTAAGAGTATATAGTGCGTTTTTAAGCGCAAGACATGGTGCTTTGGTGCCAAGTTGATCCAAACATATAATACTGCCCAAGCCGAAAAGTATAACAGGTGACATTTGGCAATAGCCGTTGTTCACAGCACATAGAGAAGACATTTCTCATGGCATTACCTGTTCTATACTTTTCCTTTTGGAACAGTGACATTGGTGGATGCGTGTTTTTGGTTGTTTATGAATGTGCACCACTGTCGGCGTAGAATCACTTGGATTTTTGTTAAACAGGCGACGTGAATATAACAGCTCGAGTAGCTAAAAATGTTGATCAGGAGAGTATGCAGCGGCGCTTATGAAATAAAATGCTGTCATTGACTTGAATCTCGAATCGAGGCGACCTGAGTTTTATTAAAATTGAGGCATGGGTACTGTATTTCCTCTGTATGAGGCAGAGCAGAAGTTTCGGCTTTAAGATAGTTGTGTGCGCTGTGTTAAGTGCATATAGATCTGTAAATGCATAGTGGTCGCAAATTCAGCCCGTGTTCTTCATTGACTAAGAAGTTGCATGCATATCTGGAGATGTATTGTTTTGTGACTAGATAACTTTTGTCATTGAAATTATATTTTAAAAAATCCTTATTTAAAATGAATGTGTTTAAGTGTGACGGCTTGATATTTTTTTTTTACTTAAAAGGCAAATCGCATTTACAAATGTCTTGTTACTTTTTAACTAGTCTTTGCTTAAACGGTCCATTGAAGTTGGCTCTGTCTCGTTGTGTAAAATGGGAAGAGCATCGCCAGCACAGCAGTCATCTTCAAGTTGAACCCCACTCAACAATCACAGAGAACAAAAACAATCCATGATTCGGAATCTCTCAATATTGTTATCGGCCCTTACATTTGCATCCTCGCCATTCAGCAGAGCTTTAATGAAAGCTAATTTCAGTCTCTTATTTCCACTGCTACATAACCTTTCACTCCGCATTTAAAGGACAAGATGATTGTATTCCCAAGACCCCCATAATTTCCAGAACCGCTACAGAGCCCGTTGCATCTGACGCCTCGCGTGTGAGGTTCTCTAACAATGGACGTGGATCTGAGCCGGAGATAGGATTGTCCAGGGCGGAATAGGGCGTGTGGGAATTGTGCGGGCTGACGATAACAGAGTACGGATGCACTCAGGTCACTTAAAGAATATCGGAAAAAAAATTCCAGAATTCAAATCCAACGTCTGTATGCAAATGTCATTTAAATGTTTTCAGTGGTTAAAACATGCAATAGCATTTGTATGTTGTTTATTATTGGATATTTTCTTTTATCGCTCGTGCTGATATTAAGAATGTGTATTTAAATACACAACAAACTTATTTTTCTTGGTCAATGCATTGATGCACAGTCCGTGGTTTTATTTTTTCCTATGAATTGACTGCAAAATACAGAGGCAGTGTATTTGACCGAAACAATTCAATGCTTCAGTTTAACCACTCCATCCAGTGGTTGTACTATTTATTTTATTTGCAGTTTCGTGTAATATATATTTTTAATGTTTTCTGCCTGGTGTAAGCCCACCATGGACACCTTGTGCTTGGAACACTTAACTGGCATTCGAAGGCCTGTGAGGTCATCCAGTTGATAGTCATCTCATTCCATCAACCTGCAGAGCAAATACAATTATTGGTAATACAGGTTTTTGGGTTCAATCTCATAAGTATAAATGTATATCGCGTAAGTATAAATGTATACGTACGTGATGTAACCAAAAAACCTCTTATGAATAAATTCGTTCGCGAAACCTTTCGTGTTAGATAAAATTAGTAACGGTTTTTTTCAGAAGTCAACAATTGTTACCCTGGCCCCTGCCACAGGAATTTCCACCACTGGCTCAAGACTGCCAATAGAGATGAGCGTTGCCACGATGTTCCCCACCTCGCACCACTGATTATCACGGTTGGCTACGTACGGTGCGAAAGAAATTTAGCATTCATACGTCGAGCAGTGAGGCATGTTTTTCGATAACAATTGCACTATTTGTGTAGACACGAAGTGAAGTTTCTTCTTCTTTAATTCTCCATTAAATAACCCAAGGATAATTTTTCTTATTTTAGTGCCTTCATTAGCTGTAATTTTGTCAACACTACAATGAAGGTATGCCTTCATGCTGTGGGGTTTCTTATCACGCAATATTCATGTTTGTATTTTACACCAATTTAGGCCTAATTTATACCGCAGGGATTTTTGTGCAGTCATTGGTGAGTGTCTTGACAAACTTCCATACTTATAAATGTGTGACAAGTTGACTTGCTTTATTTAATTGTACCACTTAAAATTATATACTTGCCGGTATCTACACATTCAAATGGGTGTAGGATGGCGGTTAATCTCTATTGGTGGTCCTGATTCGGTTATAATAGATTTAAAATTTCCGCAGCAGCAAGCAATATATTCATACGACCACATTATTCTAGATGGGACAACGGCTGTAAACTTCACAGCAAGCATTTGCTGTTATGGTCCTTGAGTCAACATTCCTGGAATTGCTCTGATGCCGATTTGATCTTGGCTGGAATTTAAATAATAATGTAATTGATTTAGCAAAGCCTAACTGAGCATAAACACATTTTAAGACGTTCTGGATTGAAATACCTGACCTTTTTGAAAGTATTTTACACCTGGGAAAAAAATGACTGGACTACCTGGATGAAACTGACACATAAGAGAGCAGATTGTACACATAGATGGGTCCAGCTGGTTTGAAAGAATGGTGTATCTGCTTAACCTGAGGACCTCACATTTTGGGTGCTCTCCAAGCTGAATTCTGTTGTGGACATTTAGATTAATATTCATGGGAAATGTCACTTCGCGTCGTTTCATATAGCCTTATACCAGCTTTAATCTTGGTTGTGTGCCCAGGAGTCTTATCCAGGATCTCGGCATTGCTGGCTCTATGCAGTGGTGTGAACATGGGAGGCTGTTTCCAGGCCGATGAATACATCTAACACGCTCCCATCATGATGTTGCAGGACGCAAGTGGATAAAGCAGATGTTTGTCAGCGCGTTCCTCATCCCGGCCATGGTGTGCGGAACCGCCTTCTTCATCAACTTCATTGCCATCTACTACCATGCGTCTCGAGCGATACCATTCGGCACCATGGTGAGCTTCGAGATGACTGAGGGGCACAACGCGTAATGATTTTTGCAAGCGGGTTGACTTCAAGGCGATATCACTTTTTAAGTTGAGG
Source organism: Lampetra planeri (assembly GCF_965212315.1). Classification (NCBI taxonomy): domain Eukaryota; kingdom Metazoa; phylum Chordata; class Hyperoartia; order Petromyzontiformes; family Petromyzontidae; genus Lampetra; species Lampetra planeri. The sequence continues at coordinate 10,351,123 of NC_136115.1, read as the reverse complement.
AGTAGTTGCATTCTCCAATGTTGAGTTGCAAGCAACCTGATTGTGACTCTACGAGGCGTTGGCAACAAGTTGACGGGGCTTTAGCAGTGTTGAACTTTATTGTCAACTTCTTGAGCGAAATGGTAGGACGTATATCGATGCAGCCTGACAGTCAATCGGTTGACCGTTCAGGTTAACGGCGCTGGAGGTACACAGAACTGCCGTTGTACCTTATGATGGGGGCAGTGGATAAGAGTTTCCCTTCTGCCTATAACTGATGATTGGTGGGAGAAGTTTTCTTTATTGCAGCCAATGACACATTCCACAGCATCTTGAGATGCGGTCACATTTAAATGCTATATAAATCCAAATCGTGCTGTATTCCTCATGCTTTGACTCAACAGAAAAATAAGCAGCTGAATGCTCTAGCATTAGTGCTGTTAGCGAGCATCTATGAAGGCCTACACAGCACACGAGGGGGTGGGTGGCCAGCACCACTCCCGGCCGCCTTTGTCTTCCTAGTGGTGATGTTTATACATCACACCAGGTATTAATTTTAGGCAGAGTCGACCAAGAGGAGACCCAGGACCGGTTCGGATAATCGTCACTGATGTTGGCCGTAGGTGGGAATCAAACTGGTTCGTAGCGCAGCGCCCCAACCGCTACCGCTCCCTGCACCCAGATACACCAATCCTGCACTGGCACACCCCAAACTCTGACGCCTTACTTGGACCTACACGCAGCACAGATGTACACACCATACACTGACACGCATCTACTGCATCATACACGCCACCATGACTCGCACACACTGTGTTTTTGGCTATGCCCTTGCATATTAAACTATTGTAGTTTTCATTTTGCAGTGCAATCTATCATAATGTAACCTGCATGAACTGCTGCCAGGCTGTTACTTTGTTCGCCAGGCAATCGATGTTCAAAATCCGATTAATTGTTTTTTGTGGAGGCTTGTGGCGTGTGTGTCACTGCATTTTTTTTTACCGAGCACCCTCTGTTATTCTCACCATATTTATCCCGTAATTAAGTTAACGTGTAGACATGCTTTGAATAAAACCTATCCGCACACTTAAAGCTATTGCGTACACATTCAGTGATGTTATTTACACGAGTTGGTCATTGGGTAATTTGTCATGTCCATATTTTCCCAACCTTCTGCCCATATTTGACTGGGCTCCTCCACTAGAGGGGGTGGAAGGCCTTCCTAGTGCACCCTGGTTATAACTTCTGTTAAGAGAACCCTTTGAGACTTTCCATCCCCTTTGTAAAGGGGATATCCATGACTTTTGGGGGCGCCACGGTGGCGAGATATAAACTACCTCGCCTGCTATGCAGGAGGTCGTGGGTTCGATCCTGACCCTGACACCTGTATACTGTATTTGGAGTGTGCATGTTCCCCCCATGGTCGCGTGGATTTTTCTCCAGTTCCCCTGGTTATTGCCTCCACATTGAGTATTTGGCGGCTATTGATTTCCACATAAACCACTTCGATTTAAAGCTTTCGTGACTGCAGGGATTCATCTTCTTGGTTCTTTCGGTAAAGTCACGTAGAAGGGAAGTAATAAAATAATAAAAATAAAACATAATAAAATAATTCTCACGACGTTTCGGCTACAACGCAAGCAGCCGTCTTCAGGGTGGCTGCTTGCGTTGTAGCCGAAACGTCGTGAGAATTATTTTATTATGTTTTATTTTTATTATTTTATTACTTCCCTTCTACGTGACTTTACCGAAAGAACCAAGAAGATAAACCACTTCGTTGAGCTATCATTTGCGGCCAAGTCGCTTCTGAAATGGAGCTATGTAGCTCCGTGGATATAAGCTCACATGAACTTCTCCCAAGGGGGTGTACAAATATCCAACTTCAACTGTGATGCTATCTAGCGAGGTGGCATTTTCGCAGTCTGTGGTATTCGCTGCATGAATACAAACGGCATTAGTTATAGATTTTAAATGTTTGCACAAGTGCACTCCGTCAGTGGGATGTTTGTGTGTTTACTTGTGAATGCTAGTGCCCTGCGCTCATTGCACTAGCCTCGTGTGACAAGTATTGTTTCCCACTCTTCAGTGACATTTAGACTCGATCCCCTTTGCAACATTAACGTTTAGTAATTCTACATGGACACGTGGGGATTAAGGGGAGGATTGAACTTGAAGTGTGGCCCAGAGGTAAGTGTCTTTACTACAGGGATCCCAAGGCGCCCATGAACACTGATGGATTTGTCGATTTGCGTGATGGGTTTGTTGATTGGTTGATTGTGAATTGACATGCTATTGTTTTCCTGGCTGGCAGGTGGCGGTGGCGTGCATATGCTTCTTTGTGATCTTACCTCTGAACCTGGTGGGGACCATCTTGGGCAGGAACCTCTCGGGGCAGCCCAACTTCCCGTGCCGTGTGAACGCGGTGCCAAGGCCCATCCCTGAGAAGAAGTGGTGAGTTGAGAGAGTGGGTAACAACAGTGTGAGTGAGCAATGGTGTTGGTGAGTGATTAACAGTGTGGTTGAATAAATACGTGAGCAAGTGAGGGAAACCGGAGAATGTGTGTGGTGGGCGGGGAAGTGATGCCGCGGAGTTTTGCTTACTGCACTACGATCCAATGGATCTCTACGGTGGCAAGATGTTAACTACCTCGCCTGGTATACAGGAGGTCGTGGGTTCAATCCCGACCCTGACTCCTGTATATTTGGAGTTTGCATGTTCTTCTTGTGGTCATGTGGATTTTTCTCCGGGTCCTGGCGGTTTTCACTCCACATTTAGAAACATACATTTCGAGTATTTGGCTGCTATACATTTGCACATGCTAAGCCACTTAATTGAGCTATCATTTGTGGCTACGTTGCTTCTGAAAAAGAGCTGTATCGCTCCATGGCCTTACCCAGTATAATAAGATTTGTTTAGTTTTAATAGTTTTATCTGGGTTTGATTCTTGGACATTCATATTATCAGGTGTACGCTACCTTAAATTAGCACCTGGTGCCATGTAAATATATTATCAACAGCAAAAATGAGAATTTGCTGCATTGCGCTGGCCGCATCTCCCCATTTGTGTAACGTGGTGGACTTTATAGTGTTCACCAAAAGCACTTGCCCATGTAGTCTATGGCTTAATGAGGTGGGTCTTCTTTCGTGTACGTCTGAGTGTGAGTGAATGACAGATGTTTATTAGGTTGAGTGAAATGCAAGTTAAGTGATTTAGTGTCAGTGAGTGAACGTAAGTTCGAGGCTGTAAGGGTAATATTAGTGTGAGAGGATATGAATGAGTAACTGCAAATAAGCATTGATTCACGGTGTTAAAATTCCCCATGCGTGGAGAATAATATTGTGATACCACATTTTATTCAGCGGATATTTCAGATACTCATTTGTAACAGTAGGTTCTCGTGTGCAGTCACAGCCCAAATCCATTATAAGGACATGACCACATTTAATTGGACAGAATACATTGCATAGTTATGATAATGTCTCATGCCTCCTTTTCAAAGACAATTTCATTGGATTCTCTTCTTGGGAAATAAAAAGACATTGTCAATTTATCTTGGGAGGATTACTTAGCTGATAGATTCATTGTGTATTCATGCCACATAGCAACAGCATTACATTTGGTTTAGGAACCTTGGCATAGGTTCTGAGTTTTGGAAACAATGTGCAATTAATTTTTTGCGAAGCCGGGCCCTCTAATCTTCCAAAACAAGCATACGTGGAATTGCAGATTGAGCTTGTTGAGAGGGAAATGGGATAGCTCTGAACACGAAGCCAATGTCTGTTTGCTTCGCCAGTAGAGGAAGTGCACAGAAATGGGGTTTTGTTCTTTCAATCCAAGGACAGTTATTGGCAGAATTTAATTAATTAACTAACTGAGAGATTGAGTGGTGGTGCAGTGGTTAGCACACTGCACTGAACCTGGAAACTTTGAGTTTGATACTTGGCCACAGCTAACATGAATAGTGAACGAAATCTGAACCGCCCCTGAAACCTGTTCTTTCACCCCCCGTCACCAATCACACTGAATAGTATGATGAGGTATGGTCAAACAAACCCATATACCCAAAAGCCACGGGGAGGCCTTTTTCCAACAGTGGCAAGAAAAAGCAGCCACACTGATAATTCACCTTTCGCTCATTTTACCAATGCAGTTTTCTTCTGTTGCTCTGACTCGTTTTATCAAAACATAATTGTTGGTGATCAGTTCAAATCATCGGCTCAATTTTGGAATGAATGTCACCTCAGTCTCTGATGCTAAATATACATCCATACAGACAAATCAAGATGCAAGTCTGTTCGGTAGATCATGTTATAGTAAATCAAAGCTCTCCTTATTATTTAATATCTTAAAAAACCTCGGTCTAGAGATTGGACAGGCAGCTTGGTCATTACCTAAGCAGCACCACACGCGCGCCACAAGCCTCCACAAACAGTCCGTAGTGCTCATTTTTATCTCTGCTGTAGAGATGAGATGAACAAATTATCTTTTCTTGTGTTACTTATTAGTATAGTTGGTTCTAGATTTGAAGCTTTCGTGACAGCAGAAATCCATACTCTTTGGTTCTTTCGGTACCTACGTGACTTTACCGAAAGAACCAATGAGCATAGTATAGTTGGTGTTTTTTGTGTGCAATGTGTGTTAAGCACATAAGTAAAAGAGCCTCACATTAAAACATCTGCCCAATAGAACACTAGAAACTCATGCTTTGTGCATATTGTCTTGTCTGGAATTTCCTCAATGTCTCTGCGGATAAGTTCTGATATCATTAGTGAATGAATGCATATTGAATCACGGAGAAAACAAAGTGATATTGAGTAATAGCGTAATGAGAGCATATACTGAACTGACGGCCAGAATTTCTCACACGCTCAACTCGCTCACACGGACAGTAAAAATGCGCCCGTGTTTTGCCTCGTAAGCGATGAGGAATTCCTGCTCCGGAGTGCACAGGAAAAGGAAAGTGGCTGGAAACCAGGCAGGATGCACTCATGTGCGATCATGTGATGTGCACCAAATTTGAGGAAACTCATTTATGAAAACGGAGGTTCACGGCCCAGGTATGCGAGGACCAGTGTGAGCAGCGGTTTGTTGCAAAACATGAACTTTAGCATTATTATTTGCCGTCTTTTTTTCTGTGTTCTTGAGGATAGAGGCATTGTTTGATGTGATTGTGGCTGAGAAAAAGTAATTAATAGGATTCCAATACACTTTTAATTCAAATAACGTGTTCATTACAATTTTTATTTTTAAAGTCACTAAAATAGATTCAATATATAAAGTGTTAGGAACTTTAATAAAGAGGTTGGATTTTAGTGGGTTTTAATCAGGTTAAAAAAGTAAATTAATCTGCAAAAATAACTCGTAAAGGGTTTATTTATTTTTTCGTTTACATTTTTCAGTTTAGCTTTTTAATATTTCCAATCTTCCATGGGAAGAGCACAACATTTCACTCAGTCCACACTGACCGTCGTGGTTACTTAACTATGTTAATCAGCTACTTAAATGCACTGGTCCATGTAGGTTGGTGAATGGGGGAACCAGGACTGATTGGGGTATGACTCGCCGCTGATGTTAGTCATGGCCAGGAATAAAACACGTAGTTTGGAATAAAACTCCGTTTGATTCCTGGAACGCACTGCATTGGGTTCATAGTGCGGTTCATGGTGCACTCCCCACTGTGCCACTGCCCCCCCATTCAGTAGCCAGAGCTTGTTATAACCAAACATGCACAAAAAAATGTAAGCGCTGGTCATTTTATACACGAGACACAGGTCTTGTACAATGCAAATAGCGCTTGTCAAATAAATGCTTGCAGAGGAGTTTAACACAAACATGGGTTTTTTTTTCCTTCTCTGAATAAGTAAATTTGAAAAGGTTATTCAAACACTGGAGTGGACTTTTTGTTCACTCTCAGACAATGTTCACTTCCTCCTGCATGAAATTGAGGCCATAACATTTATTTTTTCAAATCTCAGCATATTTTTTGGAATGAGTAGATTTTTTTTAATACATTTTCTCTCGATGCCACAGCCAAGAATATCCACGATTCGAGCAAAAGTGCAGCGCGAGTGAGGCCCTTTCCTGAGGTCGGCCTCCTTACCCGTCCGTGCGTCCACCAGTATTGCGGGTGAAAATAAACGAACGCTTCCTCAGCGAGGCCCATTAACCGCTTCCTATTGCCGGGTTTGAATTGTGCAGCGTGCAAGTCCTTCCGCCCTTCGCGATATCACGTTTCCAGCATCCATTTTGTCCACTGTCAGTTGCTGTCAAAGCGAGTTGATAAATCTGGGTCTTGTTGCATAATGAGAGTTCGGATGGATCGGGTGGAAATTCTTTAAAAAGCAACCAAAATAATTCATGTAAACCTCCATGTTTGTTGCAGCATTGGGAAGGTTACTTCCGGCACTAAAACCGGCTGAGCCCTCTCCCTGGCTTCTGACATCTGATGAGGTTGGGTTCATTCAAGGTGGTGTTGCATCGACCAAGACTTTGATCAGTTCGCCAAATGGTCATTTAAACAGGGAGACGCTTTGACTTGTTTGGCTCTAAATTATAGGAATATACAGCATTTGTAATGAATAAATATTGTCACTGCAGGCAAGATGCAGTATTTATTTCAACGATCGTAGCATACGGCGGATTTGTAAAACTGACTCCTGCCTTGAAAAGCACAATGCTGTCCTGTCAGCAGTCCATGTCAGGGGTGCTAAGGATCAGAGACATCATGATGACTGGCAGTGACACTAGTGTAAAAAAAAAACTAGAGAGCACACGAAGAAGTGTAGAAGATGAATGATCAGATTGCCTTGGGGACAAGAAGAGTCACGCAGAGAGCCAACAAGATTGACATCCCATTCACTATAAAAACAAATGAATTTTGGCAGGATATTGTCATGAGAAAGCATTATAGGTGATGGATAGCGGAAGTGATTGGATCACAGCAGCTGACAGGCAACGCGGGCAAAGAAACGAGAGATGAGGTGCATTAATTAAATCTCAACACTCACGGGAGAAGAGAGATAGATTGCAACTATGCAGTGGTGTCAACATGAAGAGGGCTGGCAGCCAGAAAATGTTTAAGTGTCCTTGCTAACATTGTTAAAATCATTAATTTCTATTACCGGTAACCAAATGAGAAGAAAAAAAATCACACGGAGAATTGTCTAAAGTGATAAACATAACATGTATAATAATTGGCAACTAAGGGAGCTGTTGTGATGTCTGGTTAGCACGCTGGACTTACAATCCAGAGGTCACTAGTTTAATTCGTTCTCCTGGCATGGCAGATTCATTTATGGAATATGTTTTCTTAAATCCCTCCCAGCAGTATAAATGTGTAAGCCTGTTAGCAGGTGACGTGTGGGTATGCTTAAAATGTCTGGTCATTGTTAAAGAGTAGAAAAAATACCCACTGGAGCCCCTTCAAGTGAAGGCTCTTCTGTGAGCAGTGGTGCATGCAAGCAATTTCAATCTTTAACCTTTTAACTCAGAAATTAAGGCAAATGGACTTGGGCTGCCATGCTGTTTTTACATTAGCACTTGCCAATCAGTGCATTAATTTACTCAAATTCCACTCAGAATGGTGACTAGTTTCTCACTTTCGGAACCGGAATTCGATTCTGACAATGGTTGTCGTTTAACAACCCTTCATTCAAATGTTTTTCTTCTTTAGTCGTCTCGAACAAGGGATACAACTCCTATGAGGGGGCCAGTCTCTATGAAAGCACAACAGCTGTTCACTTCCAACAAAATGGGACTTCAGAGGGATGATTAAGTCAACCTCTCACTTGAATTTGAATTCACAAGCTCATCACTGTCATGCACATGCTCTAATCACATTGAAAAATCCCATCACAGCCGGTGTATTGCTTGGTCTATACTTGTGCCGTTTACACTTTTTAGTTGGACCTGTTTGGAGCCCAGAAACTGGACTGTGTGCGCAGCTCCATCTGAGCAGGGAATCATGACTGTTATCTGGCTACAGCTCGAGTTCCCGCGTTAGGTGGAAAACATACTTGGCCATATTCTGTGAGAAGACGTGGTGTACTTAGCCTTTGACTCTGCGCGTCCAAGGCTCTTGCACACACTTCCTCTTGCATATTTGTGCTGGATTTGAGTGACATTTTTTGTTTCTCACGAGCTACATATCTCCGAGTTAAAGAAGTCAATCTGTGAGCACTGCAGCAGATATTAATTCCACACGAGTGTGTGTTTTACAAGTGTTTTTTTTTTGTACTCCATTGGTGAACGGTAATTTTTTTTTTCATGTCACATTGTCAAACCTGTAATTACAGCGCAATTGTAGTGCTGTTTTTGATGTTGCTCTGTACAGGTTATCATGTAACATGCCTCTATTCATCTCGTGCTGCGAGTGTTGATGCCCCCTATTATGGTAGCGATGTGATTATCACCAGTGCCACGATCTAATTATAAGATAGTTTCAACAACACTGATTATGTCCTCTCTCTCACTGTCAGTTATTGAACCATTTTAAGCGATCGCAATGTAACCGAGTCTGAGCAAAGTATAATAAGGCCAGACAGGTGTTCAGTCTGGCTGATGATCCATAAGCAAATATTCCACCGAGCAGCACTTGCTTTGAATACGTACGCACGTACAAACAGTATCATTGCCAGCTTGCCTATCTTTTACATGACGCAGTGCTTCCACCCCCATTGCCTCAAATGACCCCATTACAAATGCCACATTAACTTAATGTAAAGTCTAGGCTACAATGAACCCCTTAAAACCAATAATGCAAGTTTGAAATGTTCAAATTCTAACCATGTATTTGTCATTGACTGACATGTATGTATGTTGAGCTTCTTGCGCACGGTACATAGCAAACCATGCTATTCGGAGGACATGAATAGTTGCTACGATATGTTTTTAAGGTGAAGGAGATGGTTGTCGGCGTTTGTGCGTCTCAACGCTGGCCATCGCTTGTGCTTTTTCTGCAACGCAGGTTCATGGAGCCCGCCGTCATCGTGTGTCTGGGAGGCATCCTTCCCTTCGGCTCGATCTTCATTGAGATGTAAGTGTTGCCACACCTGCTTTCCTATTCCCTTTATATCAGCAGCAACCTTCGCATTTCTTATTCATGTGCGCCGCATTGTTAGTCGAGTTTCTCCAGATTATCATGCGAAGCGAGTGGGTGGCCCGACGGGCTTATGTTTTTTTTACCCGGATGACACCGCTGAACTGGTGAATCTGGGATTCTGGGTTGAATGTGCATGGCAATAGTGCTCTACTTTATTGGGTATGTAGGTGAGTTCAAATTATGGTCATTGCTTGTCAAAAAGTCAAATTGATTTCCTGCTCAAATGGACATTGAGCCGGTGCTTATGTCCTGTTTACAGCCCTGACCCAGTGGATGAAAATTCCTCATTCCTATGGTGGGGGCCAGTCTATAATCATAGGACTTCCACTGCTGACTTCCTACAAAGTGGTGTTCATTTTATTTTATCATCCCCAGAGGGACGATGGGTTGAATCAACCGCCAGCCCAGGATATGAACTACCAACTTTCAAATCGCGAGCCGCTTGCAAATGGCCATTGATTGACACGTTGTATTATTTCTCCGGGGCTGATAAAATAAATACTACTTCGTGCAAGCACAAACGTGGTCATCCTATGGAGATAACGGTCCCTGCCATTGGGAATTTGGAATATCTACAACTATTATTCTTGGGTTTTTTCGGTAAAGTCACGTAGGTAAAAAATTAAAATTAATAAAAGTAAAATAAAATTAAAATCACAACGTTTCGGAGCATCAGTGCTGTGACGGTTCCACCTGAAGACGGAAGCTTGTGTTGCCTCAAACGTCGTGATTTTTATTTTATTTTTATTTTACTTTTATTAATTTTAATTTTTTACCTACGTGACTTTACCGAAGAAACCTAAGAATATGAATCCTTGCAGTCACGAAAGCTTCAAATTTAGAATTAATATCTACAACTGCCTTGGGGCTGCTTGGTTTGGAGAGGTGTGCACTGCCCCAGTATCTTTTTGAGCAGGAAGATGCCGTATATCTTGATTTAAAGCTTTCGTGACTGCAGGGATTCATATTCTTGGTTCTTTCGGTAAAGTCACGTAGAAGGGAAATAATAAAATAATATACATATATTTATTATACGTGACTTTACCGGGGAAATAATAAAATAATATGGATATATATATATTTTTTTATTATTTCTTTCTACGTGACTTTACCGAAAGAACCAAGAATATGCCTTATATCCTTTAACTTAAAGGTTTAAGGTCTCGGCCTAGTAACTAATAACCCAAGTCATACCATTCTACAATGTGTTGCTCTAAGTGTGAACACAAGTTTGGAACTGACTTTTGTAAAACGCATCTTGTGCTTCGGTATTATGTGATGGGTATGGAGGGGAAGAGAAGAGAGGCCAATTGACCTGTACAGCCGAGAGAAGTGCCGTGTCGTGGTTTTGACAAATGCGCCCCGTTGGAGAGACCACCAGAAGCACTTGCGGGGAGATCTCTTCCACAGCCTCTTTCAACACGAGTCTGGGTTGTGAGTTGGGCATCAAACAAGTAGAGTGCGGTAACTCCATGTCAGCAGCTGTCGGTACTTTGCTCGAAGCATCCATGGAGGAGAGTGCGCCAAGCTGCTTCTTCTGGTGTTGCTCTCCCCAGTTTGTTTCTCACAGAAGCTGCCACAAGGTGGCGATCTATTGCACTAGAGAATTGGGGAGTTTTAATAGTCGATGTGATTTTCCTCCATCGATGGCACAGAGCCAGTGGTGGATATTGCACATAGCTATGGTGGGGTCCAGTCCACTCCGTAGGAAGAGTGTTCACTTTTCACAAAGTAGTCCTCTTTTAATTGACTCGTGATGATGGTGAGATGACTTGACAGATCTGTGCTCTAAATCTTCAATTTACCGTGCTCCACAGAGCTGGTTAGATCTGCGTGCATTCATAGATACAAATAATGGAGATCTTTACTTAGCCTTTTCATAGAGATACGCCACTTTTGAAAGGGGAATCTGGATAAATTGCGAGTTTATTTGTTTTTATTCGCCAAAAATGTACAACAGCAAATGTGCAAACGTATTCGGTGCTTTAAAAAATAAGAATAGGTTGTATCCTTTCTGGCAATAAAACGGGTGTTAAGATGTCCAAACACCAAATAGAAACCTTTTGCAAGGAACCGTGTCTGCATTAACCACGCGTGCTTGTGGTGACCATGCGAAGAAATATGCTCTGATAACACCGGTCAACACACTTTTTCTGGCATAAGCTATTCCAACGGTTTTAAGGTAATTTTGGGGTGCTGATTCCAAATCTGGTCAACACACTTTTTCTGGCATAAGCTATTCCAACGGTTTTAAGGTAATTTTGGGGTACTGATTCCAAATCTGGTCAACACACTTTTTCTGGCATAAGCTATTCCAACGGTTTTAAGGTAATTTTGGGGTGCTGATTCCAAATCTGGTCAACACACTTTTTCTGGCATAAGCTATTCCAACGGTTTTAAGGTAATTTTGGGGTACTGATTCCAAATCTGGTCAACACACTTTTTCTGGCATAAGGTATTCCAACGGTTTTAAGGTAATTTTGGGGTGCTGATTCCAAATCTGGTCAACACACTTTTTCTGGCATAAGCTATTCCAACGGTTTTAAGGTAATTTTGGGGTGCTGATTCCAAATCTGGTCAACACACTTTTTCTGGCATAAGCTATTCCAACGGTTTTAAGGTAATTTTGGGGTGCTGATTCCAAATCTGGTCAACACACTTTTTCTGGCATAAGGTATTCCAACGGTTTTAAGGTAATTTTGGGGTGCTGATTCCAAATCTGGTCAACACACTTTTTCTGGCATAAGCTATTCCAACGGTTTTAAGGTAATTTTGGGGTGCCGATTCCAAATGTGGTCAACACACTTTTTCTGGCATAAGGTATTCCAACGGTTTTAAGGTAATTTTGGGGTGCTGATTCCAAATCTGGTCAACACACTTTTTCTGGCATAAGCTATTCCAACGGTTTTAAGGTAATTTTGGGGTGCCGATTCCAAATGTGGTCAACACACTTTTTCTGGCATAAGGTATTCCAACGGTTTTAAGGTAATTTTGGGGTGCCGATTCCAAATCTGGCATCAGTTTTTGTCTATCACATCAGGTTTTTTGAGATATCAAATATTGCATTTTCAATAAAAACTGCAGAAGAAAAATATTAAATAAATGTGGATATCTACATAAAATGATATTATAAACACACTATCCTAAAAAATCAGCACCATATTTTAACACTGAAGCAGTCACTGACTCGCAACAACTTGCAATCATAAGTGAGAGAGTTAATTTCGGGTAAAATCAATGAAAATGGGGTATGCCGATAGCATAAAATGAAATGTGATAGAGCAAATCTGAGATCAGATTTGGAATCAGCACCCTGAAATTAGTCTAAAACAGCTGCAAAAGTCCAGGCCAGAAAAAAATTATTTTTTTGTTGACAAGTGTAATATATGCCTGCCTTGTTTGAAACCGATTGGCTGACATACACCAGAGGACATCTTTTTTTCAGGCCTAGTCTCACCAGTCTCGGACCAGAGAACGCCAAAAGGCAAAACGTACAAAGACAATGCACTATCGGAGCATTTATAGCTTGGACTGAGCAGCTACAAAACGGGACCTTTTTTCCAGTATCGTATTAAAAAATAGTAATAGGTTTTTTACCCTTTCTGGCATGTTCACCACTAGTACGTGTGGTTAATGCAGACTTGATTTCTTTGCAAAAGGTTTCTAAAACCTATTTTTTCATACTTTGATACTGGCATAAAAGGTCCCATTTTGTATTCAGTGCTTGCATGCAAAGGCCTCTGTTAAAGCTCTGCAAATGGAAACACATGGTCTATGCGCTTACATTATTATACGCATATACTGTATGTAGCCTTAGCCCCCAGAGATTGCCAGTGGCCCAATTTGGTTTGAAACCAAATATTTAAAGTGGATTTCATGCGCTGTCATTGGCCACCAGGCAGACACACGATCCAATTTGCCTTCTGGGACTCTTAACTCCCCCCAACCTCACCCATCACCAGGATCGGTCCTCTAAAAATCGAATTAGCCGTTCCCGGCAGCACCTAGCCATCAATTGGCAGTTGCATTACAGGGGACACTTTAATACGGAGAGCCCGGGCCGGTCTTTGACAGGGCTCATAAAAACACATTTTCGTCTCTGTCGGCACATCGTGTAATAAAGATTTGTCAAAAGGGGGGTGGTGGGGGGGGGAAAAAAAGCAAACATTTTGAAAGTAAGTCGAGGAGAGCGACTCTTCCGCTCGCCCTCCTGCCGTGGCCCTAACAAAGCACAGTGTCGTTCACACGTCTGATTGTCTTTGCGCAGGAAGGCGCCAGCTTTCCACAGGCAGTGAGGACATCTAAGGGTTTGTTGATTTGTTGCCTTCTCAGGGAAAAGCCATTGATTCTCACGAGAGCACTCTGTTACGATGTGCCTGCCCCGGGCGTCATTGTTTAACGCTGTTTGCATAACGATATTATGAGCATCTCTGTAAATGTGATCTCTGTTGTTGTTGTTGTTGTTTGTTTGTGAATAAGTAAATACCTTCTAAATTTGATATCCATAACAATATTCTCTTTAAAGATGTCACCGCATCCAAGTGTCAACTCATTTCAGACATTATTGATGAATGTCTTAATGGCCCAAAACTACATCTAAAGCCATTAATTTCAAAATATTATATTGCATTAGCCATTCATATATTGGCATGCATTTTAAAATGTATGCACGTGCTGTGTTTTTCAATCGCGCATCGTTGGCACCGGTCTTGAGACTCGAACTTTAGAAGTTTATGACGGGCAGTTATGCTTTTTTTTCTATGGTTTTGGCTCGGTTCTTGGTCCCTCCAGGGTTGATGAAGTGAGTACCACTTTGTGAGAGTTTAACAGTGACTGTCTTAAGAATAGTGGCTCCTGCCATGGGGGGCCTCTATCATTGGAGGTGAAAATTGGCCTGCGTTGGTTTGAGTGGTGAAAATATCAAAATGTCGATTTAGATTCGACAACAATGGTGGCCGTCGGTATGCGGTGACATTTGAGTGCGAAGTGTAACAGGCAAGGGGACGCCTGGCTCATAAAAGTTGCAGCCACTGAATTCTACCGATTGTTTTATGATTTTTCTCATTGGCCTGCCACTCAAAAGAGCGAGAAAGATCTGCCATCGAGTTCAACCGGCTGTTTTATTGTGTTCTCCATTGGGTCGTATCGAGTAGATTATTCATGTTAGCTAACACGTTCCGATAGCGCGTTTGTTATTAAAAGCACGCAGTCGGTGAGGAAACACTCTGGGATGTAAAGTTTGCCAGATTAAAGCCAGCAGTGGAAAAAACATGAATTATTTATGGGTTGAAAGTGTGCCCGTAGATAGTGCGTCCTGGAAACTTAACGTGCACGTTGCCGGACTTGTTTGCACATCGTGGCAAATGCTCATCCTCCCGCTGACCCCTGCCCCTCTTGCAACAACGACCCACCTTCCCGTGTCACACCGCTTTCCCCACTCGCACGTGAATGAAATGTTGTTGATTCTGCTCATATGTAGATTTTTTAATATATATCTCGAGCACGAGAGTGATCTACCAGAGTATGCAAATGTACGCATCTGCGTGTGTTTGAAAATGTTTGGCCTGTGTATTTTGTTTTTGTCTTGGTTAAAGTTGGCGTTTGGTTATTTTGGGGTGTAATTATTTTGTGGCACTGTCGATTTGTACGCTCACTATGATCCTTCCATTCACACCGTGAACTATCTCAAAGCGATGGAGCTTCAAGTGGTGATCTTCTCGATTGATAGACCTGAGCCAGTGGTAGATATTCCACATTTTCATAGCACAGACCTCTCTCTCCATTGGACAATCACCAATTATTTCCACAGAGTAATCCTGATTTGTAATTGACCATGGAGGAATGATAGGGTCGAGTCAATGCCCGACAAGCATTTGAACTTGCAAATGTGTCTTTAGATTGCGTCCTCGGATAGCTTAGTCCTCGCAGAAAATTACAAATTTTTGCTTTGTGTTGTGAAGAAACTTCTTTAGGGTTGCCAACTCTTCAGCTAATTGGGAGAGTAGTCACTTATTTAAAAAAAAAACTCTAGGTTTTTACAACCAAAATGTCTGGACCACCACCTACCCATGGACATCGTTGTGAATTCAGAGTGATGGCTGTGTGTTGTGCGTTATATGTCGAAGAGCTCATGGATCTTTATTTGTAGCATTGCATCCGGGTGTCACCCCGTGCTGCACTGGGGTTGCTCCGGCCCACACCACTTTGCGTTCTTTCCCCGTACAGGTACTTCATCTTCACGTCGTTCTGGGCGTACAAGATCTACTACGTCTACGGCTTCATGCTGCTCGTGCTCGTCATCCTGTGCATCGTCACGGTGTGCGTCACCATCGTGTGCACCTACTTCCTACTCAACGCTGAGGACTACCGCTGGTTAGGAGCGCATGACATCGGTGATCACCATTTGGCTCGGTCCTATAATCCACACCTTGTACCTCCCTTTCCGCTGTACAACCGCGCCAGGGTCGTTGTGATCGGTGGCCGGCTCGACGCAATTCGGAAGCCGCCATGTTTTTCTTTTTTCAACTGGAAAAGCCAAGCTGTGCCTTTAACGCAATATATGCAAATAAAATGTAACCCTGGCCCTGTTGGCTCCAAGCCAGATTGAGATGTCTTTTGAGGCCAAAATTGCACGGTTTTCTTCTGGCTTATTTTGGAAAATTGCCAGTGGAAAAGCCACCCAGACCGTTAAAGGCCCCGTGCTGGTACAGCTCGGATGTGCCAGTGGAAAAGAGGTGTTAGATATTGTCATCTGTTGGTCTTCACCTCGATGGTTTTGCACTAAGTTGCTGTATGAAGAAAGGTTGAGGCATTCCGCTGCCTTCAGAGACTGGCTGATCTGCATGTATTATACATAGATTTTTGTTAAATTATCTCCGCTCCTACAGGTATGGCAAAGGGCTGCTTAATGTGTTTTGACAATGGTTAGTAGGTATTCGAATAAGTGAAATGTATCTTCAAGTTTGATATATTTGTGTTATTCATGTCCAAAGCACTTTTCATAACCGTAATTTAAGCGAGCATGAATGAAGTATACTGTTTGGTTTTTTCGTTAAAGTCACGTAGGTAGAAAAAATATAATAGATTACGAGGTTTCGATCGCAACACAAGCAACCGTCATCAGGTGTGAAACAAACGCAGCAGTGGGACTGCTGACGTAGGAGAAAGAGCTGCTGCAACAAGAGTTTATCTAGGATTTTGGTGGGCCCAACCCAAGGGTAAGTGGGCGGAGCTAGAGAAGGAATTTGTACGTAAATGTGAGAGATTAGCATGTCAATGTGAGACGGCCCAGCCACCGGAGGTGTGCCAATGAGGAGATTAGCGTGTCAATGTCTGAGAGCCAGGCAACAGGAACTAAACACCCTAAGAGCAAGAGGTACACATGATGAGAGGGAGACACACAGAGAGAGAGACACCGAGTCAGAAATAACAGCTGACATAGGCAGGTAGGATGGAAACATCAGTCAGTTAAGACTTTACTTGGTTAATAACGTCCTTCCAATGATTGCTCAGTTTGTACCCATCTACTCATTTTAAGTTGTGCCTGTTTAAATATCTGGATGGCTTCATGAACAAATCTCTGATGATAGCCGGTGGGTTTGCAGACTACCTTCGTCTAGGAAAAATCAATTTCGTGTGAGCCCACAGCGTTAAAACAATAATCAGCAACGGCAGAGGTACGAGTCCTACCGTGTTTCAGATCTGCCTTGTGTTCGCGAACACGGTCCGAGACCTGTCGTTTCGTTTCCCCAATGTAACTACTGCCGCAGCCACAACTCAGTTTGTAGACACCAGGGTATTGCATGTCAGGAATCACATCCTTTACAGATGGGATCAAATCACGGATTTTGTGTACTGTGTTGAAACGAACCTGGATTTTGTGTTTGTTTAAAATTTTGGAAATATTTTTGGTAACCCCTGCTAAAGGATGTGATTTCTGACATTTTTTCTACCGACGTGACTTTACCGAAAGAACCAAAGAGTGGATTCCTGCAGTAACGAAAGCTTCAAATCAAGAATGAATGGAGTATATTTTGTAGTACATGTTTTATGGGTGACTGCATGTTTATTTTAGCAGTGCGTTTAAACATTCTATTTTTAAAAAAATTAGGAAATGTTTTACATCTCTATTCACAAACGCATATGTAGTAATACGCCTCTGTGTGGTGGGGTTGCCTATGTGTGTAAGGAGTGGTCACGCAGCGTAGTGCTCGGTGCACGCACCAATGAGCCAGCTGTGTGCGGAGTTTAAAGAGCATGGAGCTTCAGCTCCAACATCTATCATCTACAGCAACTTGGGCACGAAAGTCATATTTGCATTTCGCAGCCGTTGGGTGCTGTCGTCAGGGACCAAATTTGCCCAATTTTTAAGTTGCAAGGAATAATTTACCATTGTGATACATTTATGGGAAAAAATGTGACCGTCTGGAATATGTAACCATGTCAAAATGAGATGTTTACATCTCGGTGAATTCGCCCAATGGGAATGAGTAAAATGTGTGCCATTCACGTGAATGAAGCTACAGGGTGACTGAATGCTGTAGCCACAATCCCCGTTTTTTTCCCTTCCAATTATCCCTCGGCAGTGTCCTCGGTGTCGAGCAGGCACAGAGGGAAGGTGTCATCCATCATGGAATCCCCTACACACACAGCCCCTCGATGTGGAAATGACCCCGCACAGCTCACGACGACTATATCTGCTGTAGCTCTATTAATCCTCCCTGACCACAGCTACAAAGCTTTGCTTCTTTAGCCGAGCGAATGTGCAGTTCACTCTATGGCCGTGAACCAATGTTGTTATTAAGACATTTGGTCTGGGATAATTTAAACAGAGAATCAAATGTATTTGTTATTTTGTTCGTTTGTCATTGCCCAGGCTGAAGCCACCAAACTCGGCACTCCTGTGAACCCACGTTTATCTCGAGGATTCGAAGCCAGTAGCTCGACAGTGCACACTCCTCGGTGCTGTAAAACAAGCGCTAGCCCCCATGAGACAGTCATGTCTTAATGTAAGCTTGCTGTTAAAGCAGAGCTAATCATTCTGGTTGGTCAGCATTCAAACTACTGGCTCTAATATTTGTACATTTGTATTTGAAATATGAGCACCTAAAGCTTCTATCAGCAGATGACCTTGGAGCAGACCACTCATCTATACAGCCAAACAAACATTACCTTGTCATTGTCATATATTGAAAAGAGGACAGTGTGATTCTGCGGCATCCTCCAGGGTTATTCCCGAATGCAGCACCAAACAAACCCTTCTCTCTGTAGGGGTGGGGAGCTCTCCATGATTGATTAATGCTCTTCTCTGCTTTCATGCCAATGGCACATTTGGGATTTAATGGTGAGAAAATGTAACCTGTATAATTTTAAACCTGAAATCCAAGCTTACAAATAGCAGTGTAGTTTTAAGTGCGTAGTTAGATATGGCCCAGAGATTGGTGATATTTAGGAGCCTTTGAAGAAAGCAGCATCCTCATAAACTCGACATCTCAAGGGTGAACCTCCTCGGGCATTCTCAACTCGGTCCATGAAAATGAGCACACTTTGTACTGCGCCGCAAGTCTCTTTCCATCTGTGGATCGGTGATGTACTCTGATTATCGGGTGTTGTTTGTGTGGCCCTTGCTTTTACAGGCAATGGACCAGTTTCCTGGCGGCTGCTTCCACATCTGCCTATGTGTACATGTACTCCATCTACTACTTCTTCTTTAAAACAAAGTAAGTTGTTTTCTAAATCTTGAAACTATTTTACGAGGTAAGGCCCGCCCACCGAGCCGTGTAGCTCTTTTTGAGAAGCAACCTGGCGATAATCGAAAGCTTAACGAAGTGGCTTATCACGTGGAAATTTATAGTAGCTAAATACTCTTCACGCATGTCTCTAAATGTGGAGGGGAAAAAATTTTGAGGACTCGGAGAAAAATCCACGCGACCACGGGGAGAACACGCACACTGCAAATATACAGGGATCGGGATCGAACCCATGAACACGTGTATACCAGGCGAGGTAGTTAACATCTCGTCACCGTGGCATCCTATTTCTGTATTTAAGATATTGCTTTTTCATTCCTCATAGCGAGGCGCAACATGTTTTTCGCGAACTGTACGTTTGGAGCGTTCCAAGGCTACTCTTAAATGTGTGGTGCAGCTGGAAGGCCTACAGCACGCCTTCTGCAAGTCCACAGTCAAGCAATGTGCCAGCACTCCGTGGGCAGCCCTGAACCAGTCGGGAAAATTAGAAATGCCTCTGTCGAGCGGCAAGCTGTGGGAAACAAACCGTAGTCATACCGTGGATAAAGTGATCTTGACTTATCGACCCCTGAGATATTTGATCTCGTATCCTTGCAATAGCGAATCAAACACTGCAACCACAGCCTCACCTGGTCGGGTGTTTTGTTACATACACAGTAAATGCATATATATTCCAGTACTATTTTGAACATTTTAAATTCATTAAGTGCAGCAGCTGTGAATGTTTTGAGTGTCATTCTACACAGGTGTGTGTGCTTTGTGTACCGTATGCGTAATGCACAGAGTATGTGTAGTTTACTTGGTGTTTGGAGAACTTAATGGCCACTGGATGCACTACAAAGTCGTACACGGTGCGCTGTTGCATTCCTGCCCAGTAATTTATATTTGTGGTTTCAAAAAATATTCCATCACCTGCAAAGGGAACCAAAATTATATATATATATTTTTTGACAAGAACAGGTTGTTATCTGCTGGTGTTCTAACAGAAAAATTGGAACATTACCTTCAAATACATTTCCACAGTTGCATGTAATTTGAAAGTGATATTGATTTTTAAACAATGTAAAAATACTACTTTTTGTTACATTTTTGATGTGTATATAGATACGCGTGTGTTTTATACCCGTGCATTGTACAACCGGGCATCTTGTTAATATTTAATGTTGAATGTTTCTTTTCCATTTTCCAGGATGTACGGTTTTTTTCAAACCTCGTTTTACTTTGGATACATGGCTCTGTTCAGCCTCGCTTTGGGAGTGATGTGCGGTGAGTGTTTGTGGCACCGCACCTCGGCACGTCTTTATGCGCACCCTTGCATTGTGACCAAACCCCCCCCCACCCCCCCCAAAAAAAAAACTGGATGCGATAGAGAATACAACAAGCATTTCATAAGCTTGTCGGGGCTTTTTGAGAGTTCAACCTCCAGGGAAGTGGCTCCCTGATGCTGTCTCAGCTGATAGGTTGTTGTATACAAGGGAGAGAGGATCTTGGCATTTTTCCCAAGAGAGGGGAGGAAGGAAGCTCCCCCCCCCCTTCTCCCGCCTTAAGCACCCACCTCCCTCCCCCAATTCACTGAACACACAGCGTTAGTGAGAGAACAATGGGCAGGGCACGGGGAGCCACGCCGCCAGGGTCAAGCCCAGTTTATCTTGGCCCGCTCTGGGGAGGCAGTGAAAGTTTACAGTCGGGAAAAGTGTGTTGATACAACGGATGCAGGTCAGTCCGTGAGAGTTCCTGCGCAGATGTCCTCGCTCTTGACGAGCGACCGCGCACGCAAGCCCTCGGTAGAGCCAAGCCTGGCCGACGCTTTTGCCAAGTCAGGGCATTTTGCGAGTGGACATTGCAGGTCGCTATCTCTCAGAGTAGAGGAACAATATTGAAGTTCAGAAGTTACCCGGCAGCACGAGGCTAATACCGAGTCGGAGCACTGAGCCCAGCACCACTGAGGTCATTGGTTCCATCTGTATTTCAGCCATCCTTGAGTTAACCAGGTTTTTAGCAGTATGGCTAGTTGATGATCTTATCCCGGTTCACCAATAATTACAAATATAAATCCTTAACTATTTTTTTTCATTGAGAACTAGAAATGTACTCTGATAGTGCGCTGTTCTTGAGTTGTACGCCTTTTGGCGTCATCTGGTCCAACACCAATGGAGACTAGGCTCTAAGAAAAACTGTCTCGGGTGTGGACCAATCAACTTCAAGGGCAGTGCATATCATTATCAGAGTTGTTTTTTTTTGCATTTTGACTGCTTGTGTTGTGGTTATTGCAAACATGATGCCTTGTATAAAGGTGTTCGTTTTTGTACCAGATAAAAGGTAAAAACCTATTACTAACTAGAAATGTGTTTGTCATGTCAGTTATTTTCTGCAGGACATACACACAGGTATGCCACCTAATGTGGGTAGAGGAGTCCTTTTTAAGGGACCTGAGAAATGGTATTGTCATCTTTCAGGAGTATTCTATAACACACCTTGCTGCAGTGCTAGCTGCAAGGGCTCCAAATATAGAGTAATTGATTTAATTCCTTGATATTGATAGCAAAAAATATTTAAAATATGAAAGAGTGTCGTCTGTTCAAGTGGGCATGGGGTTGTGCGCATTTCTGAGTTGCACTGAGCCAGTGGTGGAAATGAGATTCTGGTGGAAGGGGGACCAGCTTGCCTGTACGCCAAACTCTCACCACTCAAATTTCGATTTAAAGCTTTCGTGACTGCAGGGATTCATCTTCTTGGTTCTTTCGGTAAAGTCACGTAGAAGGGAAATAATAAAATAATAAAAATAGAACATAATAATATAAAATAATAGAATAAAATATTATAAAATACTTTTATTATGTTTTATTTTTATTATTTTATTTTTTCCCTTCTACGTGACTTTACCGAAAGAACCAAGAAGATCTCACCACTCAATAGACTTCCTACGAAGTTATCCTCTTATTATCTTCTCTGGTGGCATGACGATTGCATCAATTTTCATGAAGTGAAATCCTTTTGTATGTTCTACAAAAGCTATGAATAATGGAATTTGATTAATATTCATTGGTCTTTTCCATAATCTGATTGATGGGGTGTGTGTGTATAGTTAATGGTAGACGGGTGGGTGTGATCTCAATGATGTGTGGTCTGTGCACTTCACCATACTGTACCAGCAATTCTGTTAATTTCCTGGCCATACATGTGACTGACAATTGGCATCTACATCAAACTTACTACACTCCACACCAGTTAGTTTTTCTCAATTAGAGATTATGGCTCTACCATTCAGTAGTTGGTGGCTAGCTGCACAAGCTTCTAATCTGCAATGTCTCAATAGGATATTGCCAATAACAATTTTTTTTTTAATTTTACCGGGTAAGGCTTACTGAGCTATCTAGCTCTTTTTCAGAAGAGACCTGGCCTCAGATTTTTTCTCAAAAAAGTGGCTTATCATGTGGAAATGTTTAGCAGTCAAATACTCTAAATGCAAGTTTCTAAATGTGGAGGGGGAAAACCTAAAATTATCTACACGACTACGGGAAGATCATGTAAACTCCAAAGATACAAGAGGCGGCGTCAGGGTCGGCATTGAATTCATGGCCTCCTGAATACAAGGCGAGGTAGTTAACATCTCGCCACCCTGGCAAATGTAACCAGGCTCTCATGTGCGTCATAGTTGTGGGGATCGGTGGCAGAATGATTAGCACATTGATCCCCGTTGATGTTGGTTCAATCCCAGGCCATGCACAGCATAATCTACAAGTCATTTTAAGCAAAACAATTGACAAGTGATATCTGAACCTGTCCTCGAGCTCAGCTGTTTTAAATCTGCCTTAAGTAATTGGCGCACTGTGTTACCATCAGTACAGAGGAGACAAAGGTGGCTGTGAATGGTACTGTCCACTCCTTTATACAAATGAGTGGGTGTTTAGTTTGTGGTCCTTCCCCCGTACAATGGGAAAGAAGTTCTACATATATCAAGGCCCGAATAGGTGCTCGCCAACAGTAATTGCCCCTCTATAGTTTATCAAGCTAAATGGGGGAATGCTAAATGGGGGAATGTTTGCTCTGTCTTGGCGTGTACATGTAAATTGTGATTTATATGCATCGCATTGATGTTGATGTTTTGTATGTATTTTTTAATAGGAGCCGTTGGCTACATGGGAACAAGTGCCTTCGTTCGGAAGATCTACACCAATGTGAAGATAGATTAAAATGTGGGATTGTGCCCACTGACGCATCTAGCACCAAAAGAATTTAAAGTCTCGGCATTGTACATCGTATTGAAAATTGTTGATGGTGTGGCGCTAAAATTGACCTCATCACAAAAATCTTGTCACTTTGCTTTTGTCCTGAGGGCTGATGCAAAAATGACCTGATGGTTCGCAGAGGAACATTGTCAGTCAACCAGAAGAAAACCTCCGCATCTCTTCAGTGAAGAGTGAACCGAGTCGCAGGAACTCTGTACCTAGTTATCATCCAGGAGAGAGAGGGAGTAATCCTAGCAAGAGTAAATATCCACCATTTTATTAGTTCCTCATTTGGCATGCTGCACTGGTCTAACTGTACAAATGAAACCATCAATTTTCCATACCTATGATGTTACTGTATGTTGTAAACATGTTTCAGTGGTTGAACTTGACATTATTCTAAACAAAGTACTTTTTTGTGCAAATATGAGGTCGGGTCAAGATTTGACTTAACCATCCTTTTTCTTTTCATGTTGTGGGCAGATTTGTTTTGGTAAAGTATATAGGTTTTTGTGATGTGGCTTTTATTGATCTCCTTCTGTTGTTCGTGTGAAGCAAAAGAAAAGAGATAAGGGTTAATGATTTAACATTACATAAGGGAGTGGGGATATATTTTAAACGGTGCATTGAGAAATATTGTCATGTTGGCTTTGCACTGAATCTGGTTTTGTTTTGTTTTTCGTTTTTTTTATTACTTGTACGAATCTGTATTCATTTTAAAATTCACAGTTACGTCATGCGACATCAGTACGTTTTGTTAGCCGCACTTCTGTAACGCCCCTGTAAGTGGCCTGCAGTGACCACGTTTCTTGACAACGTTATTCCTCTTCCGTTATAGCTTCGCGATTGGGAACACTCGGTGTGTAGATGATAACGGAAACGCAAAAGTTAAAACATGCTATCGGGCAATGAGGCTGTGCCATAAAGTGATTACGTTTCTCCATTGCTTTATGTAAATATTTACGATATTGTAGATGTTCATCGATGTTGGTGGGTTGTTGATTAAGAGTAGATTACAATACATGCAGAATGGTCCCGTTGTGGTGTGCTGTATTTATTTCACCACGTTCGTGAGTGTAACGCAAAAAAAACAATCTGATTTCCATTTACCCTTCATGACTTAATGTTACCAACATGTTATTGGTACATTGCACTGCTCCTTAATCATGCTGCATATGGTATCACGCATATTGGAACTCAATGGAATTAAATCTCTTCGATTCCACAATAAAAAAAAAACAATATATCATTGATTTGGAATATGTATAGCTGCTGTTAAGATAATTAGTTGTGTGGTCATGCCATGCATGCAATGAGGGTGGTTTACGGGGTGGGTAAAGTGCAGTACTGGCTGTGGCGGTAATGTGCTCGCATTTCTTAAAAAGCCACGTGCTGTTAAATACCTGACCAGTGCAGAACTAACGTGCATTTGTTCTGGCCCTACATGATAGGGAGCGCCAGTGTTTTGACTTTGGAACAATTTGGCTCACAACCACATCTATTTCATCTCTAATGGAGCATTTGATTTAGCCTTGGTTTTACGGTGTGCGTGTCAGGAAGTGGTTATTTAAATGTTACTTTTTTAATAAGAGTTATTTTGTAAGAAATTTCACATTTCTTGTTAGGCAGTTGGGGGTGGGTGGGTTGGTGAGGTGGTTGGCGATATTAAAATTTCAAACTTGCAGAAATGGTCAAAAGAAAACATCTACCGTTTTACAACAGTGAATTGTACACTGAACACATGCACACAGTAATGCCAAAACTCGTATTGGCTGGTGCGTGTAGAATGCTACGGCCCACGTGTACATTATTGTTAGGTTCTTGTAACTTAGACACGTAGGAGTTGGCATGCAAGTTCCCTGGAACGATGAATTGTCTGTTTCCAATGCAACTTCACATCGTGGGGACTGCAGTATTTTCATGCAGATCCCCGTTTGAAAGGCAGCGTACGTGGAGAGTAATGGAGCGCTATGGATATGTTTCGGTTTACGTGGGCAGGGTTAATCAAACGATTAGGAGTCTTCGTGTGGTCTAACTGGGTGGGGCACATGTTAAATGCATTTATACAACATCGCGTGAATTCCCAGGGATTGAGTCGGCTGATGTGTTCGAATAACGCTCACCTCAACTAACCATCATTGAGTCAACAAGACCGTGCGAACAACGTGGAATGAGCAACTTCCCTTCAGAGTTGAATTGACCAGTAACTGATCTGTGTGCTGTAAATTGTATTGTGTGCGCGCGCGTGTGTATAAAACACCTACAACGGTAGCGTGTTCTCGTTGGCTGGCATCCTATAATCGTTGCAGCCGCAGTTCATTCCCTTGCCATACCCCGAGGCAATGTGTGACGAACCTGAATTCTCCAGGCTTGCATCGGATTCCGAAGCTGCAAAACAAACTAGTACTGTATAATTCTGTATATATAGTGGAGTGTGTGTTAGGATATACACGTACGTATACATGTTTAGAGATGTATGCGCACACACACTATTTGGCACTCGTTTGTAACATGCGACGATTGAGCTTTTTATTTCCCCATGAAGAGTTTTGTCAACTCCTCTGCCAAGACATTGAAAAAAAAAGAGTGACGCATTGGGGTCCGTCTGGATCTTTGGAGCATTGGATGTGATGATGCTATTCAGTCAGATTGTACAATGGGTCAAGGTCCTTATTAATCGAATAGAGAGGTACGGGCCAGCATGTTTGGCAGAACCTCTTAACTGGGAGTCTCATTTATTGAAGAAAAAAAAGATGTTTCTGCAGATGGTGGTTATTCAGCCTTGGGAGATCAGCTTTGTATAAATGAAAAATACTGTAATAATTTAAAAATATATAATAAATTCCCATTTTGGTGTTCCATGGTGATTTTTTTAAAAATATTTTATTTTTTTACTTTCGCCAGTAATTTGCTAACGTGTTTCCGAGTGTATATCCCTCATCAACGTTGTTGCGCCTTGGTTTCACGCGTGCAACGGCAGCATTACAGCTGTCGCCCCCGAAATGCGTGCTCTCACTTGCTCAGAGGGGAACCCGTGTGTGCCGGTAGCATGTTTAGCGAGCACCTGGACATCGGGAATCTTCTAATACGAGCGCTCGTCCGTGCCACACGCGCCTCGGATTTACCGGAGGCGCCCGTTGCGTTCGTCCTGTTCGTCGCACAGGGGCCAAGGTTGATGGCAGTTGCGGTAAGTCGCTTTTGTTGAAGTGGGGGGGGGGGATGGTCCAATTTCGTGCAACGATGTTCATCGTAGCGTTCATATTAACGCGCCCATCGACGCTATTTAACGTTTCGTTTGGGTTAAGAGACATTGTGTTGAGACGCGAGGCAAGATGTCCCATCACGTTGCCTTAAATATATACTTGTATCTGTAATTCACCAACTCCCAGGCAAAACAATGGAATTGCTAAATCAGAAAAGTCGCGTAGATAGAACATTTATAGATCGCGACGTTTCGATCGCAACACAAGCGACCTGAAGACGGGTCGCTTGTGATGCGATCGAAACGTCGTGATCTATTAATTTTCTATTTACGTGACTTTACCGAAATAACCAAAGAGTATGGATTATTGCAGTCACAAAAGCCGCAAATCAAGATTGCTAAATCACGTTGGCTTATTGACGTCAAATTATTCATTTATCCGTGGCTCATTTGCCATGTGCCGAGGTTTTTCCTGCCGCTAGAGATTGCAATTCACTCTTCAAAACACGTGAGGGCACCAAACTAAATAGTTTCGGATGTGATCTCGACGGGGATTCGCACCGCGTGTCATTCGATGCGCAGTGACCAAATCGCTGCAAAGTAAAATGTGGCCGCTGGTTTAGCGCAACACCTCTTGCGGTGTAACCTGTATCTCTTAGGTTTTTTTCGGTAAAGTCACGTAGGTAAAAAAATAAAATTAAAAGTTAATAAAAGTAATAATCAGAAGTTTATTAACTTTTAATTGTATTTTTTACCTACGTGACTTTACCGAAAAAACTTAAGAGTATGAATCCTTGTAGTCACGAAAGCCTCAAATCTGGAAGTAACCTGTATCGTCATCCACTTCGTCAAAGTGGTGGTCCCCTGCTCAAGCGAGCTGTCGGATGGTGCTGCTCTGCCTTGTGGGGGTGATGACGCAGTGGTTTGCAGACTGCACCCCGATCCACGGTGGCGAGATGTTAACTGCCTCGTCCTGATATACAGGAGGTCGTGAGTTCGATTCCGACCCTGACGCCTGCTGAATAATTTGGAGTTTGCGCGTGTCTCCACGCGGTCGCGTGGATTTTACTACGGGCCTTCCGGGTTATCCATCCACTTTGAGAAGCATGCGTTTTTAGATTATTTGGCTGCTATACATTTCCACGTGATACACCACTTCGTTGAGATTTCATGGCCAGGTCTCTTCTGAAAACGAGCTTTTTATCTCACTGGACCTTACCTGGTAAAAAATAAATATAGTTTTAGAAATTCCACAGTCACGTGTCTGTATCCATTATATCCAGCTTCCGGCTTATTAGAGAAGCCGTTGCGGTTATTATTTCCTTTTGAAACATTTATGAACAGTAAAATGTGCATCAAGTAGTATCAGCGATACATTTATCTGGTTTCTCGATGCTATGTACATTTTTCCATCGCTAAAGATTGTAATCGATTGGGGAAGCCTTCATCCAGCAGTAGATTTACCTTGGCTGATGGTGTCGGAAATTGCATTCTTGCCATTGACAATAGTTGAATTCCGCCCCCCCCCCCCTCTAATAAAAATTAAAACGCAGTGTCTTGCAACAAAGATTTTAAGGACGCCGTGGAATCAGCCGCAGTGGTGGCCTTTTGTGTGTCCATGGTCACTCCGCGTCCTGGATTCGTGTCCGACTCAACCGGCTTCTCGGTCATGTTGGGCCAGCCCCGGGTCACCACTCACCAGTGACTGCAAACAAATGCCAAGTTGTACAGTTTCCACTAAAACGCCACCATTAAAGTTCGTCCGGTCTCGTGGATGCACTGAGCGACGCACACGTCCACCGTTGCAGGGATAGTCGTCTCATCAAAACAAATCATCAGCGCTGAATGAAAGCCTCCCCGAAGCTATCGCCTTTTCTCACGGTCCTGTGATGTAATAATCCACCCAGCACCTGGTCGCCTCGTGCAGTACTCCTGACCCCCACCCCACACTTCAACGGATGTCGTCCTGTCGAGCGGGCTCGATCTACGCGGCACACTCCCGATGAGCACGGTTGGCTCGTACGGTGCGAAAGAAGTTCCACGTACAAATTACATCGTTTGCCCAACTGCGCATGCGCGACCGAGGCAGTGGGGGGGGGCGGTGAGAAGAAGGGGTGGGGGGGCGGTGAGATGGAGAGGTGGGTGGGGGGGCGGTGAGATGGTGGGGGGCGGTGAGATGGTGGGGGGTGGGGGGGGGCGGTGACATGGTGGGTGGGGGGGGCGGTGAGATGGTGGGGTGGGTTGGGGGTTGGTGAGATGGAGGGGGGGTGGGGGGGCGGTGGATCGGCCACAGAACGGCACGGGGAGTTCGTTTGTCCAAGCTTGAGAACAGTGAGGCCTGGTCTCCTGTAATTCCGAACATAGCGCGGCACGCTGGCAGCTCGGCACTGGTCGAGTGCTCCATGCGAAAGGAGCTCAAGTAGTCTAGCAAGAAGATGTCTGCGACAAAGAGATGAACGTCGTTGGCTCGTTCCATCGCGCGCGGCTGCTCTCTGGAGACCCAGACAGCACTAACCCCCCCCTCCCCCCAGCATCACTCGCAAGGGTTTGGCGATGGAGTGGGCAGCATCGGTCGTGAACATGTCTTGATCTCAATGTGACCCTGGAACGTGGTGGTTTTGTCTTCATAACGGAGGGTGCATCAACCCGCGCGCCGACACCGAGGGTGCAATGTAATTGGTGAAATCTAAACCAAAGCACGCGCGACGGCTGTATCCGTCTAATAATAACCGGCCGTGGGTCTCCCTTTGCGCTTGTCGCAAATTAAAAGCCTGCGAAGGCGCAGGCTTTAATAATTACATCAAAGTGCCAAGGGGGTGGGCTTAATATCAAATGAAACGTACTCGCGTGGGGAACGAGAAAAGTGATCAATCGAGTGACGAAGCAATTACCTCGTTTGCAAGGCGTCTCGTGCTCGATTAAGACACGCGGCATTTATTTCCAAATTAAAACTAGGAAGAAAAATCGTGCACGCGCGTGCATTTTCTAACGATGTATCCAATCTGCTTCTGTCATCGGAAGTAGTTTATTTGGCGATAACCCCGTTTATTTATCCGAACTGCACAACGGCCACATTGACCAAACATCATGTCCACTATAGTGCCGCAACGCTCGTGCTAAAATTGCATTCACATGGGGGCAACACATTACGAGAGTTATCGTGACTCAACGCTGCAGACGGACGGATAGAGAGTGCTCAGCCCTATTTGGAAAGCGTCGACAAGAGGCGCGCATCGCTGCAATACCGTGAGCAGTGCGCGCGTGAACACGCGCACAGACGCGGGGTATCGTTCCCAGCGCTACAGCTGGCGTCTGTGTGCGCGCCATATATGAGTACAACTGTGTTGTGTATGTGCGCATGGGTCTGTGGAATAATCATTCGAGTGACTCGCAATCCCCTAATTGCACGCGATCCTCATCCTTTCCCCAGCCAGCATCCTGGACAGACGCGCCCGTGTAAGGACCGTCAACTTGGCTCTTGCTGCCGCTGTGATTACTCAGTTACGCGATGACGAATTCATAAGCCGGGGGGGGGGGGGTGGGGGGCCGTGTGTCCTTGGGTCGCGTGGTGGCAGGCGGGGATGCACCGCTGCCGATCCCCTGCCGTGCGATGTGTGGCAGCGTGAGTCACCGTGGCCGAGCCCCTGGGGGTGCGCGATGGGACTGGAGTGCGGATGCTGCTCTATGGGAACCACGTGGGGGGAGGAAGAATAAAAAAACAACAACCAGTGCTTAATTTCTCACTTGACAGTTTCCGGAGCGCTCCTTGGCAGGATTTGAGCAGGGATCATCGGCGTAAGGCACTACGACTCGACTTAAAAGTACGCCCATCCGCAGCGATCCGATTTAATTATTGCCCGTCGTATTCCTTTCATCGTATGGGGACAAAATCATAGAATGAGGCCAGAATTAGGCGAGATGGAGCTGACGTGTTACCATATTTTCTGCAACAGCTTTCCGGATCCTTCCAGCTGAATGGGCACTGGGAATGAAGTGGTTGGGGGTCGGGATAGGTGGCGTGCTCTGGCATGAAACGCGCATCTCTACACATCTGCAAATCGCCTTCGACGATCTCATTACGATCAAGACATCGTGACGAACGCTGTTAATTCCATCATGACCGACCGCCATCACTTTCCTGTTGCCAAATCCTGCAAGTGTTGCACAGTCGACACTCGAATTCCAAGGTCTGCGATTACAGCCTCACCACCGTCGTCACCACCATCAACACCACCACGTGGCTATAGGTCTTCTCTTCCCCTTGGCCGCTGCAATGCTGGTCATGGTCACCTGACCGTCTACACGCGAGTCCCACCCATCACTACCTCCTCCTATTCCCAACCTCCAACTTGCTTAACCCATCCTCCTCCACCCTGCACGCGAGTCCCACTCATCATAACTTCCTCTTCATCATCACCACATCTACAACGCGTTACTGCCGTGTTCTATTCCGAACGTTCAAAGTTCCTTAGCCTTTCGTGCCAGAGAATGCATCAGCAGCAGCCAATATCAATCTTCTACTGGACGAAGGCTTCGCATCATCGCCATTGCTTGCGGCGCCGCGATGCAACCGCCTCGCGAATGAGCTGATCTCATCACTTCATCTCTGCGGTGATCATGGGCGTGTTCTCTCCTTTAGCTGACATTTGCAACACCGTGTTGTCCATCTTCTGGCAATGTGTCAAAGGGGTCAATGTATTTTTAGATTTAAAGCTTTCGTGAATGCAGGGATTCATCTTCTTGGTTCTTTCGGTAAAGCCACGTAGAAGGGAAATAATAAAATATAAAAAATAAAACAACAAAATAATTCTCACGACGTTTCGGCCACAACGCAGAGTCTGCCTTCTCGACAGACCTATTTCCACCTGAAGACGGCTGCTTGCGTTGTGGCCGAAACGTCGTGAGAATTATTTTGTTATGTTTTATTTTTATTATGTTATTACCTCCCTTCTACGTGACTTTACCGAAAGAACCAAGAAGGGTCAATATATGCCATCAAAAACATACCTTGCCAACGCGCGGGTTGGGAGATAAGGGGGCAGCACGGTTAAACACCGTCACTGCAGAGTCGATCAAATGAATATCAAGGTGTGGAGAGTCCACAGTGGTAGCAATGTAGATGGCATGGACCTAGCCATGGGAATGTGCATCTTTGCCATGCCGCAATGGTGCCTACCGTCCCATTGCCCTGTGAGCAGGAGAGCTGTCACTGCTTTTACCTCTGTTTTAGCCGCCATCAATCACGGCACGACGGGGGGGGGGTCGCTCCTCTTCTTCTCCCACAGTCTGAAAGGTCATGATGCTTTTCGCCGCCTATCCCCTGGATCTCGTTACAAAGACGCACGTGCATGGGCAGTTGTGAAGCCTCCACGCTCCGGGTGGATTCTGGATACCAACACTGGCACCCGTCATGGGAACGTAGAATTACCATCGCGCTCATTTGAGTCGGGACAATGACTCGCATCTTTGATTTTTTTTTTATATAGATGCGGCACCGTGGAAATGCTCCTTATTCTCTTGACCTTTAACCTTACTGCCCTATCGCATCTGTGTAACGCCTATCCATACCTACTTTATTCTGCCTGCTAAATTACATCACCACTCATGTATGGATCACATCCACGTACATCGTGCATTTACGCAGTGGGCGAAAGTAAACATGACAATACCCTCCCCCTATTCAAGCCACAAAGTTAGCACTCCACAATGTATACCCACTGTCACAGAGGGCAATGTCACAAACGCAGGTTGCTTGATCCCGTGTGTGCCGTCAGCGTCACGTCTTAAGGGGCAGTGTCCATTTGGGATCTCTCCCAGGAAAGTGGATCACGGTCCACTGAAGTGGATATCACAGACCTGCTTCTGAAATCTCCGAGTCGCCTATTTTTCCACCCGCCCTGCTCGCTGCGTGACAGCCAACCCGATCTGTTTAATTTCTCGGCGTGGATTAAGTGCGAACTCCAATTTATTTGCGTACGCCGTTTCAGTCATTGATGCCCCGTCGGACACGATGACTTCGTCACTGGGAAATCCTCAACGGCGTGAGTTCACTCAGCCTTCTGGCGAGCTCTGCCTTCTTTGTTGTTGTTGTTGCGGCTGACCTATGCAGCGGCCGTCTGAAATCTCCTTCCACCGTGACAAGCCCCCCCCTCCTCCCACCTGTGCAGCTCAATCCTTCACGCGATCTCCATCAAATGCCGCGGTCTCTGCAAGTACGCATCAGCATTCGAGTCGCTCGGCAGAGGTGACGTTCTCGCTGCCGCGGCAAATCGTTAGACGACGCGACACGACACCTGCCCCAGTGTGGCGGGTTATTCTTCGCAAGTGAATGACCATCGTGTCAATCGTTCTGATGGGTCAGCGCTAGGGTCAAAATTGAAACGATATGGCGGCTTATCACTAATTAGATCAAGGCCCACCCAATGAGCTATTACTCACCAAAATGGGACCATTAGTCGCCGAGTGGAGTTGAGATGAATGCGATTAAGGTTGATATACTGTGTTCGCGTATATGCGCATCTTACATAAGTCGGGTGCGTTGTACCGGAGTATGCAGGCCGCTATAGACAGACTCACAAAGCAGGTCGCTGTTGGGTCGATAAAACAAGTACTACTCTGGGAACGTCTTCAGTGGTCGTCTCGAAGATAAACTGGCCCTTGCCATGCGGAATTCCGCATGATTTGGCCACACGCGTACGCACGCCATCACAAAAGAAACCCCGTTATGGGACATCACCATGCGATTCCCATTGGTTGCAATAAAGTGTACGGTAGCGTCATCCGGCAGTTGATCGACAAAAAGCTGTACATGTGGCTTGAAATCGTGCGAATAGAACTCAGTGGTGGCTTCACAGCGCCACGAACGAACGGCGCAGGTTTGATTTCTCCGCGATCCAATCTCGCCACCCACTGAGCCCCATGGCACAGAGGTCGCTGTTCGATTCGCACCGCGGCCTCCGAGGGACTCCCTTTGGGGGGTGTTGCGACTCGTCAAAAGCGCGTCGCCTGCCCGTCGTGGACGGACGTGAAAGACCCCGATGACACCGATACCCAGCGCTTAATGTAGCCACAGCTCTACGACAAACCGGACTCGATTGAATAGCCGCAGCGACGTTGCTATGGTGACCCACGTGCGAAACAGATAACAACAACAACAACAAAGAAGAACAACAATGCCCTTTGTTGACACCCTCCTCGCTGAGTCTCAACGCTCCCTTTCAAGAGGGTTCTGCATTGTGATGTTTGGCCAATCCTATTAATGAGTGTCTGGCCTCGTGTGGGAGGAAACAGACGGAAACCCCCATCGCGGATTGCGAGGGAGTAGCGCTGAAAGCCCCACACAGATGGATTCAATAATCCATTGCTCAATTGCCATATCCCTATCTCCACGCAGCCCAAGCCTCCGACGTTTTTTTTTCCCCCAAGCAGCTTCCCATACAATCGTTAATCAGGTTTAAAAAACAAACCTGCTTAGCCTCTGATCTGATGAGACCGGGCTGAATCGCAGGCCTCGGCTCGTGGATAACGAAGCACGCGATGAGCAACGAGTCTCAGCTGTGCTCTCCCAAACGGTTATACGAAAGACGCCGCGGTGACTTTAATTGATGCGCGCGGAAGATCGGTTGGGTGGATTTCACGATGTCCACAATTCACGTGCACGTTCAACGACACGGGGCCCTTGAATGGATGTCGGGGGGGGGGGGGTGTTACGCACTGGGGATGCGGATCGTCGCACGGTGTTGCTTTCTCTCGCGAATGCCGATGTCTCAGGGTCTTTAACGTCGAGTGGGAACGAGCGAGTTTAACGAATGCGTGAGTGAATGGGGCAGTGAGCGAGCGAACGGACCGAGTCGTGAACGTGCGGGTTAACGAAAGATTTGAACCGGTGAATGAATAATGAAATAAAAGGAATTGGACTGAATTCAACTGTCAATGGATGAGTGAATGCAGTCGTGGCACGAGTGACGCTTTGTCCGAGTGCGTAAATGAGCGTAGAGCGAATGGATTGCAGTCGTGAATGAGTTAACGAGATGCGACGTGGAGCTAATTTGACGAATTACTGAATGACGAGTGAGGAAGCAATTATAGCGAATGAGTGGAAATGAATGAGGGGTCGAGTGAATGAAAGTAAATTAAAGGTTACAATTTGAGAGAGTATCACACCGCTGAATGAACCAATGAGTATCGTGGAGGTGAATAAGTTAGCAAATTAGTCACTGAGTAAAACTCAAATTAGATAGTCGATAAATTTGCGAATTATAACTATTTGCGAAGGAACTTTCCGCTATAATTCAGGAGAATACGAGAATGAGTTAATTGAGGTGCGATTGAAATAATCACGGGGAGAACACGGGTGAACTCAGAAGCGAATGAGATGGGTGAATTCACGGGCGAACAATTAATTAATAACACTGGTCAACAACAACAAATTCTGGCCTGGACTTTTGCAGCTGTTCTAGACTAATTTCAGGGTGCTGATTCCAAATCTGATCTCAGATTTGCTCTATCACATCTCATTTTATGCTATCGACATACCCCATTTTCATTGATTTTACCTGAAATTAACTCTGCCACTTATGATTGCAAGTTGTTGCGAGTCAGTGACTGCTTTAGTGTTAAAATATGGTGCTGTATTTTTAGGATAGTGTGTTTATAATATCATTTTATGTAGATATCCACATTTATTTAATATTTTTCTTCTGCAGTTTTTATTGAAAATGCAATATTTGATATCTCAAAAACCTGATGTGATAGACAAAAACTGATGCCAGATTTGGAATCAGCACCCCACATTTACATTACAACCGTTGGAATACCTTATGCCAGAAAAAAGTGTGTTGACCAGTGTTATCGGAGGAACAGTGCATATACGGGCCAATGAATATACTGGCGAATCATTGAATCGACAAACCAATGCGAATAATGGCTGAATGAACCAATTGAGCAAAATGAGCCACCGATGAAACGCCGCTAAAGTCACGCTCTCCTACCTCCGAATGAATGCAGTCGCTGGCAAACGAATTCACCGGCGGGTAGGACGGAAACTGAACCGACTGACGAACGAAAAGAATGAATTGCACGAGCGAACGAATGCGCCACTGGGTGTAACGCGCGTGAAATCGCGAATGAATAAATGAATGAAATCGGCACGCCGCGAATGAATGCCCCCACCTAGTGGCACAGAAGCGAACTCGCAGCGCGCGAAACGATTTGGCGAGCGCAGAGGAGGCACGCGGTGCGTGACCCGACGCGACGCGCGGAACGAACGCAGGGGATGTCCGAACGAACCGAGTGACCCCCCCGCCGTACGAACCGAGCGACCCGACGAACGCAACGAACGAATGAATGAATTCACATCGAGAAGAGACGCGGGTGGGTGGGTGGGTGGTGGTGGTGGTGGTGGGGGTCGCCACGTGTGGAGGAGTGGCCGTGTTGTTGACGCCCCGTAGCGTCACCCTCCCGAGGGAGATTCGCTACAGGAAGCGCCGCCTCGCTCATTCAATAAATCCGCGCTTGCGGCCGGGATGCGGGGCTGATGGTCACTGCCTCCTCCTCCTCCTGCTGCTGCTGCTGCTCCTCCTGCTGCTGCTGCTGCCGCTGCCTCCGGGCCCGAGTGCGCATCGCGTCTATGCGCGGCGAGGGAGCAGGGAGCATCGTGAAGAGAGCCTGCAAGGGAAAGTGCCTTCTTACTCCTCCTTCTCCTCGTCCTCCTCCTCCACCTCCTGCTGCTGCTGCTGCTGCTCTCCTCCAGGCTGCTCGTGGTGGCTGTGGTGGTGTCGGTGAGACGCAGCGCTCGGGTCGCCGCTGCAAGCACGGTGAGTCACCTCCCACTGCTGACACGGCTGTCACACTCACACACACACACAAGACAAAGATGCCCCGTATAGCCTTCATTGACTTTTTGGGGCAAGTGCTGTTCGCGAGCACATATGAAGGTGCTCACACGCAGCACCTTCATATGTGCGCTCTCAAATGAGTACCTGGGGCGGAGTGTGAATATCGTCACTCGGGAGATAAAAGCGGCCGGGCGTGGTGCCGGCCACCGACACCTACGAAGGCTGTGCCCGCCTTCATAGGTGCTCACACACACACACACATTCACGTACAACACACACACATTCACGTACAACACACTCACACACACACACATTCACGTACAACACACACACATTCACGTACAACACACTCACACACACACATTCACGTACAACACACACATTCACGTACAACACACTCACACACACACAGACTCACGGAGTGCTGCTTGTGTGTGTGTGTCATCTACTGAGAGTGCTGTCACATACGTGCACGCATCGACACACATGCAGACACTGACGCGCACAACACAGCATGCGCGTCTGCGTGTGTGTGTAGAGCGGTAGTGTAGCGGTGAGCACGCCACTCTACAAACCTGGCGACCCGAGTTCGCTATCTGGGGAGACAAAGGCGGCCGGGCGTGGTGCTGGGCCACCCACCCCCTCGTGTGCCGCGCCGGCCTTCATAGAAGCACACAGCGCTTGCCCCAACACTCTGTTAGCCTTTGACGGGGGGGGGGGGGTCTTTGTGTTTATTTTTGTGTGGACAATGTAGGAGGCAGTGAGGTGCTCAAGACAGCTTAGGCACACAAACCCCGAGATTAATTTCAGCCGGGACTGTCCGGGTCGCAAACCCGGACTAAGTAAATGTCCGCAGCCGGCACACCACATCCAGAGTACATCTCGCCGAGGCTGCGTCGCTATTACATCGCTTACTTTCCACCGATATTTCAGGCTGACAGACACCTGGGAAATATTCGGCGAGTCGATGCGACTCTGTGCGTGGATAACGGGGTGTTTGACACCACGGCCTCGCAGAATGCGAACAGCGTAGTGTATGCCCCACGTATGAGTACATATTGTTTATAGCTCGTGTCCATATACCTACCAATGTTACTCGAGGACGCGTACACATGTACACATGTAGCGCATGTGGGACAGCGCAAAAGGGCTTTTGCGTACTCACACGTGACACGACGGATACATAACAACACAGAATAAACAAACAACACAATGCACTGTTTATGAAACTCTAAAATCAGAGTCTACGCAGCACATCTGGAGTACACTCAAACACGTGTACATTCGTTGACATACGTGAAATACATTATGATCACAGCAGACGAAAGCCACTTTGAACGTGCGGTAATATTGCAAATACGCTCTGTCCACACGCGTACAGAGCGTGTGGGCATCACGACATTCCGAAGAGGCGCAATGCCCGTGGGTTGAGAGTTTGAACTTAGCCGAGTGTTGCAGGCAGACCGCCTAATTATCGCGGTCGATCGCTTTCATGTCCACGCGCATGTCGACCGCAAATCGCGCTCGGCTATTGTCGAGATAATGATGTTGAACGAGTCCCCCTGCAGACGCTTTGTCAAAAGTCGTCATTGGAAACTGGCCCACTCATGTTCTTGACGACAGCTGCATACACACACACATACAAAAGACAAAGATCCCCCGTGTAGCCTTAACCGACTGTTGGGGCAAGTGCGGCTCGCGAGCAACTATGAAAGCCGGCACGGGACACGAGTGGGGGTGGGGGGGGGGGTGACCAGTACCACGCCCGTCCGCCTTTGTCTCCCGAGTGGCGATGCTCACTCATCTGATGAGGTACCGAGGGGAAGAGCGGTCCACATAATCGACACCGGTGTCCGCCGTGAGCGGGAGTCGAACTCGGGTCGCCAGGTTCACAGCGCAGTAAGTTCGCCACTGCTCACTCGCGTGTACCCACGACGCAGATTCGCTCTCACCAACAACGCAACACTCACTCCCACATTCACACGTTCACTCACACAAAGACAAAGATCCCACCCCCTTCAGTAGCCTCCACGGGCTGTTGGGGCAAGTGTTGTTAGCGGGCGCATATTCATGCCGGCACGGCACACACGAGAGGGTGATGTGGCCGAAGTCGCGCCCGGTTATGTTGCTTTAGGGAACACCGCGGGCACTCACTTGAGGCTGAGTCGACCCAGGAGAGACCCGGTTCACAGATTTGGCTGTGGCCGGTAATTGAACCAAGGTCAGCCGAGTTCGTAGCGCAGTGCGCTACAGTGCACAAACCATCGAGCACACACTTACTCACTCAATACACACACACACACACTCAATACACACACACACTCAATATACACACACACACTCAATATACACACACACACTCAATATACACACACACACACGCTTACTCAAAGACAAAGATTCCCTGTATAGCCTCAACCGACTGCAGGGGCAAGTGCTGTTAGCGAGCACCCTATGAAGGCCGGAACGGTACACGAGAGGGTGTGTGGCCAGCAACACGCCCGACCGCCTTTGTCTCCCCAGTGGCGAGCATCGGGTACTCACTTGAGGCTGAGTCGATCTAGGGGAGGCGCCGGACCGGTTCAGATAATCGCCACTGGTGTTGGCCGTGAGCGGGAATCGAACCCGGGTCGCTGGGTGCATAGCGCAGCGTAGCGCTAACCGCTACACTACCGCTCCCCACTCCCCACTTACTCACACACACACACGTATTCACACACACACACACGTATTCACACACACACACGTACTCCATTTACACACACGTGCGCTTACTCACACACGAATTCACACCCACAAAGATAAAGAGACAAAGATCCGTCGTGTAGCCTGAAACAGACTTTCCGGACCACTTGCTGTTTGCGAGCCCCTATTAAGGTCGGCACGGCCAACACGGAGTGGTGTGGCCAGAACCACGCTCATTGCACACAACGCAACAACACACAAAGTGTTCATTTAAGAATGAGTCAAATTACGCGGGATTCCCGGAACAGGTTCTCATACCAATTGCCACTGATTTCTTTTTAGCCGTGGCTCGGAATCTAACTCAGGTGGCAGGGTCCTTAGCGCAGAGCGCTCACCACCGCGCCACAAAACGCACACACACACATCTCACACACGCATCACGCACGCACAAAACGCACACACACACATCTCACACAAGCATCACACACACAAAACGCACACACACACACATCTCACACACGCATCACACACGCACAAAACGCACACACACACATCTCACACACGCATCACGCACGCACAAAACGCACACATCTCACACAAGCATCACACCCACACAAAACGCACACACACACACATCTCACACACGCATCACGCACGCACAAAACGCACACATCTCACACAAGCATCACACACACAAAACGCACACACACACACATCTCACACACGCATCACACACGCACAAAACGCACACGCATCACACACGCACAAAACGCACACACACATCTCACACACGCATCACGCACGCACACATCTCACACACGCATCACACACACACAAAACGCACACACACATCTCACACACGCATCACACACGCACAAAACGCACACACACACACATCTCACACACGCATCACACACACACAAACGCACACACACACATCTCACACACGCATCACACACGCACAAAACGCACACACACATCTCACACACGCATCACACACGCACAAAACGCACACACACACACATCTCACACACGCATCACACACACACAAAACGCACACACACACATCTCACACACGCATCACACACACACAAAACGCACACACACACATTTCACACACGCATCACACACGCACAAAACGCACACACACACACATCACACACGCATGTGTGTGATGCGTCACCAGTGGACATCCTGCGGCGAGGTTGCTCCCATCATAGCAATGTGGAATTCCCATGACTCGTTCAGGGGTCACCGGTACATGTGAGCGCTGGAGGATACTGACCGTTCTCATGGCAACACCAGCGCGCGCGTGTGCACGGCGCAGCGGTGGCGTGCTTTAGTTTCCCTGCAGACGACTCGCGGACCACTCGACCACTCGCTGGCAGTGTGAGTGGTCAAGGTAAAGGAGCGGCCCTGCAACTGCTTTGCTCACGGCACTACGGGCCGCGAGGCCTCCACGGAGAGCGAACTTTGGAGCGGGCTATTCGACCTCCTCTTCCGCGACGAGCAGACGCGTCGGAAGACCAATATCATCCATAATACAGGGTTTTATTTTTGGGTTAGATCGCGTAAATATGTCAATGTTTCGTTAAACCCGCCACCACCCGACACAGCTAATTAGGATTGTCACAGAAGCAGGAAGAATTCTCCACAAATCTGGCTGTCGCCTGATGAAGCCAGTTGTAGTTACTGGCGAAACGTCGTGATCAGATTGTAAATGTTGTGGCTTTGCTCTCCATCACACCGGTGTGCTGTACTAGTGACGAATTGGCCACGTTCTGTTTACGTGACAAACCTTACTAGTTGGCTGTGTCGGGTGGTGGCGGGTTTAAAGACACATTTATATATTTACCAGATCTAACCCAAAATAAAACCTGCGTTATGCACATCTGACTTACCCATCGTAGACTAACTTCTGGGCGGAGAGAGGCGGTGGTAGTGGTGGGTGGCATTTGAGAAACGTGCCGTGCTGTTTGATCAACGGCTGCACCAGGAGATGGAATAGAATCGGCGACCTCTGGGTTGCTCGTGCAGCGTGCGAACGAAGCACCGTAACAACCACCACCACCAACCACCACCACCAACCACCACCAACAACCACCAACACCAACCACCACCACCACCAACCACCACCACCAACCACCACCAACAACCACCAACACCAACCACCACCACCACCAACCACCACCACCAACCACCACCAACAACCACCACCAACCACCACCACCACCACCAACCACCACCAACCACCACCACCAACCACCAACAACCACCACCACCAACAACAACCACCACCAACCACCACCACCACCAACCACCAACCACCACCAACCACCACCAACCACCACCAACCACCACCACCAACCACCACCACCAACAACCACCACCACCAACAACAACCACCACCAACCACCACCACCAACCACCACCACCACCACCACCAACCACCACCAACCACCACCACCAACCACCACCACCAACAACCACCACCACCAACAACAACCACCACCAACCACCACCACCACCAACCACCAACCACCACCAACCACCACCAACCACCACCACCACCACCAACAACCACCACCACCAACAACAACCACCACCAACCACCACCACCACCAACCACCACCACCACCACCAACCACCACCAACCACCACCACCACCAACAACCACCACCAACCACCACCACCACCAACCACCAACCACCACCACCAACCACCACCACCACCAACCACCACCAACCAACACCACCAACCACCACCACCAACCACCACCACCACCAACCACCAACCACCACCAACCACCACCACCACCACCAACCACCACCACCACCACCACCAACCACCACCACCACCACCAACCACCACCACCACCACCAACCACCACCACCAACCACCACCAACCACCACCACCAACCACCACCACCAACCACCACCACCAACCACCACCACCATCCACCACCAACCACCACCACCACCAACCACCAACCACCACCAACCACCAACCAACACCACCAACCACCACCAACCACCAACCAACACCACCACCACCAACCACCACCACCAACCACCACCACCAACCAATACCACCAACCACCACCACCAACCACCACCACCAACCACCACCACCAACCACCACCACCATCCACCACCAACCACCACCACCAACCACCACCACCAACCACCACCACCAACCACCAACCACCACCACCAACCAACACCACCACCAACCACCACCACCAACCAACACCACCAACCACCACCAACCACCACCACCACCAACAACAACCACCAACCACTACCACCACCAACCACGACCAACCACCACCACCACCACCAACCACCACCACCAACCACCACCACAACCAACCACAACCACCACCACCAACCAACCACAACCACCACCACCAACCACCACCAACCACCACCACCACCAACCACCACCAACCACCAACCAACACCACCAACCACCACCACCAACCACCACTACCAACCACCACCACCAACCAATACCACCAACCACCACCACCAACCACCACCACCAACCACCACCACCAACCACCACCACCACCAACCACCACCACCAACCACCACCACCACCATCCACCACCAACCACCACCACCAACCACCACCACCAACCACCACCACCAACCACCACCACCAACCAACACCACCACCAACCACCACCACCAACCAACACCACCAACCACCACCAACCACCACCACCAACAACAACCACCAACCACTACCACCACCAATCACCACCAACCACCACCAACCACCACCACCACCACCCACCACCACCACAACCAACCACAACCACCAACCACCACCACCAACCACCACCAACCACCAACCACCAACCACCACCAACCACCACCAACCACCACCACCAACCACCACCAACCACCACCACCAACCACCACCACCACCAACCACCAACCACCACCACCAACCACCACAGCTACACCACAGCGACAGCTCCCGCTGCGAGCAGCGCTGTCCTTGTATTACACAATCGCGACCCGTGGAACGGTGGGTCGGGGCAACTCCGATGGGCTCTCCCGCAAGAGGTGGCGAGCGTTGTTGGGGCTGGCACGGCGCCGCGTTTGTGGCTCTCGGCGTCGTCCCAGCCGTGGAATTGCCAAGTCTCTGGCATCACGTGTCCCGTAGCTCAATGCCTGCCCAAGTGGCTGCGGCCAAAAGCGCCGCCTACCCCATTCATCAGACCACCACCCCCTTCGTCCACTACGACCACCACAGCCTCTGACAAATAAATTACCCGGGTCTAAGAAGAAAATCCTCTTGT
Source organism: Lampetra planeri (assembly GCF_965212315.1). Classification (NCBI taxonomy): domain Eukaryota; kingdom Metazoa; phylum Chordata; class Hyperoartia; order Petromyzontiformes; family Petromyzontidae; genus Lampetra; species Lampetra planeri. Next base: position 10,308,028 of record NC_136115.1, on the reverse strand, counting down.
GATGCTGCAGCGAGCATTCTTCTGCTTATTATTATTCTTATGATGATAATGCGTTGCATAATAAAGTCGAGCAGGGTGGCGCTGAGGTCAGAGCACCACACTCATGGTCAGAAGGGTGCGAGGTTGAATCTCTGGTCGGGACCGTTTACTGAACACATCATTTCTCCGGGCAAAGGTAAATCGAGTACTGTTTTGTGGGGTCAGTGGAGGTTGTCCCATAGAGGCGGTGCTTATCAACAGCAGCGGTACCCACGTGTTCACGTGCAAATGCAGCGACTTCACCCTGCACCGAGCACGCGTCTGGCATATATTGAACTTCTTTTATACCGTGCTAATCGGATGTGCGGTGGAGGGACATTAAACTAAACACAACAAGCGGTTCTCAAGAAATTCGTTTTCAATCTAGATTGACAAGGGCGTAGCTCCAGTGGCTTACTAATGTCGGAAGGAAGAGCGTTCCAGACGGCCGCAGCAGCGCATTTGAAAGCGCACGATACAGCGGCCGTCTTTGTTCCATGGCTTAGCCAAAAGCCGCTGATGGTGATCGTCACCGAACGCGGGGGAGGTCCTGAGTAATGACGGTGAGACTCCGTCATGGAGTGACTGGTCCTTGCCATGGGAGTGTGGAATTTACAACAGTGGCAGAGGTGAGCTACGCTCAATGCTCATTTCACCTTGAACACATTTTGTGATTCTGCAGGGGCGATTTTAATTATAATCATATTTATTTATTCATACTGGAGAAATCCGATGAGCTATAAAGCTCTTTTCCACATATTGTCCAGTAGGCGCGAGTCAGAATGTTACTGCATTGCTTGATACAGGCTTGCAGGGCGATGGTGCTAATGGCAAGTCTATACCTGGTGCAACATGAAATCACACGGCGATACAAAAACATCACGTCTTTACTCATTGACGCCACATTGGTATGACGTTACAACTGTATAGGCGCAGCCATGCAATGTCTTGCGCTTGGCCACTGCTGGGGGACATGGCCTCCCCTAGCACCAGAGATCGTGCTGGAGCACTGGTTCACTGCTGGTCCTCACGGTCATGGCAAGTGGTCCGTGCAGAAACTGGTGCAGATCTGACCTGATTCACTGCACGGCGGTCCACGAATGTTGTTTGAAGGTTGACATTGGTCCGCGGAGCCAGAAAGGTTTGGAACCACTGCTCTCGAAGGTGTTTGGCCTACTCTTCCAAGTTGGCCAGGCGTCTTGCAAGATGTGGGACTAATCCCACACCTTACCCCACCACACACGTGACCTGCCATTCGACTGTGCTGTTCCCATTCCCCATTGCCGCGTCGCAACAATCCAACCGGTGACCTCCTGGTCGCATGTCCAGCCTGCAAAACCATTGCACCGCGGCAGCAGCGTCCCTGCTCACTCAAAGGTTTGCACAAATAGAAAGAGCGCTTCTTCTCGCAATGCATGAATCATGCACGTTACGAATTTACCAACTCGGGGTGCACGAGTGATGCCAGCGTGGACAAGAAGCACTTGCGTTTATTTTATTTAACAAATCGACGGAGCAAAGCCTCTGAGCGAAATGATTTGTGGCCACCCCGTTCAATCGAACCCTGCATTTTGGGCAATCATGCGTTCCACGGTCACACCGGCACCAGGGCAAATCGCTCCCCCACAAAGCACCCCCCCCCCCACACACACACCCCCGCCTCTCCCAGCGACCCACGGCTCCCCCCCCCCCCACTCCGAACACGCGGCACTCGCTCGCTCGCTGCCGCTCACCACTGCTCTCCGTTCCAGCCCCGCTCATCATCGCCTGCTCGCTGCTGCCCCGCGCACCCCCCTCACTCCCCAGACGCAGCAGCAGCACCCCAGCGGCCAGCCCGGCGCTCTCCCCGCTCCACGAAGCCGGCCCCCCTCCCCGCACAGCCCAGCCCGTACAGCAACACGCTAGCCTAGCCAGGACAGCATGGCCGGGCCCCGGCTGCCCGTGACGGGACTGCTGCTCCTGCTGCTGCCTCGCCTCGCCCGCACGGACTTTGCCAAGTTTCCGCCGAGCAGCAGCTTCAGCAACAGCGGCGGCGGCGTTGCTGAGCAGGACGCGGCGGCGGAGGAGGTGGACTACAAGGACCCCTGCAAAGCAGGTACCGTGCTCGCCCACACGCGCGTGCACTCACTCACCAAACTCACTCGCTCCCTCTGTCACTCACCCACGTGCTCACTGACCCACCAACTCACCCCACGTGCTCACTGACCCACCAACTCACCCCACGCGCTCACTGACCCACCAACTCACCCCACGCGCTCACTGACCCACCAACTCACCCCACGTGCTCACTGACCCACCTACTCACCCCACACACTCACTGACCCACCAACTCACCCCACGTGCTCACTGACCCACCTACTCACCCCACGTGCTCACTGACCCACCTACTCACCCACGCGCTCACTGACCCACCAACTCACCGCTCACTGACCCACCTACTCACCCCACACACTCACTGACCCACCTACTCACCCACGCGCTCACTGACCCACCAACTCACCGCTCACTGACCCACCTACTCACCCCACACACTCACTGACCCACCAACTCACCGCTCACTGACCCACCAACTCACCGCTCACTGACCCACCAACTCACCCACGCGCTCACAGACGCCGGGTTTAGGAAGAGGGACGTGTGTCGGGGTGTGGGCAGACGCTGGGTGAGTGGCCCCGCTCGCTGCTGCGGCTTGGTGAGGGTTGCTCTTCACCGCACAGGTGACAGGTGAGCGGGGAGGCCATAGCGCATTCTGCTCTCTCTCTCACCAGGCTGTCTTCCTACTTTGTGAGTGTGTTTGTCTCTGCGTACTTGCCTCCTTTGTGTTGTGTTTGTCAATGCTAGTTGCTCGCGCACGGCACTTGCCCCAGCAGTCTGACCCTGCACGTGCCATGGGCCGCAACACCACATGGAAGAGCTTTATCTCCGTGTGTGAGTGTTGGGAGCAGTGGTTCGGGCACTGGACTATAGACTTGGTAAATCCGGGATTGAATCTCAGACGTTGGTAACGTCGGTGGCTCGTGCTATCTGAACCTATTATGGGCGTCTCCTAGATTGACTCGGCCTTAAATGAGTACTGTACAAGCCGTCGATGTGTGAACATCAGCACGAGGGAGCCAGTCGTAACAATTTGCCCACCGACGGCACTTGCCACTTGCCCCGACAGTCGCCAACAACTAGTCGGAGATGTTCATCAACGAGTGCCACGGGCGATCCCTGGGGTCCATGGCCCTGATTCGGGCAGCGGTGAGCGGTGAGCTGCGTTCTCGCCGTCCCCGTCGGTGTGGCGCAGATCTCCTATTGCAAAATAAAAAAAAAGTTTTATTTCAACGTGTTCTCACCGAGTGACGACGATGATTGCGAGAATCTGACGACAGTAACACGGGTGACAACTCCGTTCCACATTCGCACACAAAAGGCAAGGATGGAGAGAGATAAAAGTCCGTCCGATTGGTTCTCCGGTTCGAGTTGACGATTCATCCAAAGCCACGCAGAGCCTCTCCTCTCCAGCAGACAGACGGAGAGGTCACGGGGGGCCGTCACTGCCCGAATGGCGCTTGGCGAGACGCACGGCAGAGGAGTGCTGCTCGGGGCCGCGCCGTGCGATCCACCTTCGTCGCACGCTCCCCTGGCCCTCCGTGCAGGATAACCGTAACGAGCATCGAGCCGCGGGATATGACGAGGATCTTCCCCCTTGTTTGAGCTTATTTTTCAAGCACCCCCCCCCTGCCCCCAGCCGATGCCGCTTGTTTAAAGGGATTGTCTCGGGGGTTGTGCATGCGGTCAATGTGTCCGTGCGGTGAAGAGTATGACGAGGGGTGAAGGGGATGGTGAGGGCGCGCGCGCCCGGCGTGCCGGGCTTCAGCGGTGCTCGCTGACAGCGTCTAAGTGTGAACGCATTTGGGGGGGGGGGGGGGGCGTTGCTATCTTAGGGCACGGGAGGGATTGATTTCGAGGTGGTGTGTGGAGGGGGAGGAGGAGGTGTGCGGTCGGAGTCCACAGAGATGAGAGCACAGAACGGTGATGGTTGTTTAACCGTGTGAGAATTCAAGAGATAACGGATAGTCCCATTTGCAAGAGCGACCTGGCTGACCTGCGTATGGAAATACGTAATAGAGAAGGGAGAGAATGTCTGCTGACCACAGCTGGTACGAGCAAGGCTGCCGAGGCGGCATATTCTCGACCATGTGTGTTTGTATGTTGTCCGTGTGTAGCCAGTCGTGTTAACAGGAGGCGCTTGGGGGGGGGGGGAGGACAACAAACCATGACGTTCAGCGGCTAGAGCGAGAACGAACACAGTTTCCATTGCGCCAAGAAACCCCTCGACCGCGTGCGACAAGCATAGCTATGCCGGAGATTATTTTCACCATCGGTTTGTGAGCGCAGGCATCAGCCACCGGATTGAGACCGTCAAAGTCGCTCGGGCGCGACGTGCCCTCTCGTGGGCTCCAATCCTGGGCGAGTTGCCCGGGGATTTGAAGCCACGTTGTGCCCAGCACCGCCGACTCCCTGCTCATCCGGTCTCCTGAAGCCGCCAGACGCACCGTTCGTGCGAGCAACGTGCCGCGCGCTAGTGACTCGGTCGTTGCCCGTGCGAAGCGTGGCTTCTCGAACGGGTGAAATTAGGAAGCGCAGAGAGAGAAAGCAGGTGGCGAAATGGCTACGGAAATAAAACGGCGAATGAAACGCGAGAAAGCTTTCTGGGAAACGTCTGCGGACGTGGATGGGTTGTTTTTTTTGCGCACGCAGCGCTCGCACAGTTCGGGTAAATTCCGTTTCTGCGCGGAGGTCCCGGTGCGAATGCCGCTGACGAGTCCCGCTCGGAGGCCACGCGTCCGTTCGAGCGGCTGTGCTGCTGTCCTCCGACTCGGAGACCGTTTCCGAATGTCGCCTTGCTTCAGGAGAGGTTGCGTCCGTCGGCGATGTATATACGTGTCTACGAAGTATCATGTCAAACAAAGAGAACTTGCCCCACGGAAACCTTGGGTTCGAATTCCAGGTTCTCGCGAGGAGCGAGCTTTGATGGTCTTGTGGCAGTCACCGGTGACTGCACGTAAATTTTTGTCGTGACCGTGCGGTTTCGCATTCCATTCTCTCAGGCCCGGATCACAGCACTCTCCTACTCAGCAAGGCGTGGGCTCTCTCTGCGTGGTGCAGAGTGCCCGCGCAAAAAAAAAATATAACCATTGCGATGATGGAAGCAGTTTATGGCGTTGCAGAACGCACCCACTGTGTAAAATGTGCACGATGTTAAAAGCTTAGCCAAATATATTCAATTGTTTGCTCTCTCTGCGATGAACCGCAATGATAGAGAATTGCGTCATCAAATGTGTCACTGCAGAGATCAGTTACAGTTTGTTATTGGTATTGAAATGATTAAACATCGACATCAGCTTATTAGTCATATTTATTACGAGTTGGTTAACAACCGCTTATGAACGTTAGTCGGTAAACCAATGTTGATAAAATAAATAAATAAACATACTCGTAAGTCGCTTACGTTTTAAAATACAATTAGATAAACAAGTCTATGTAATGCATAGTTCAGAGGCTTCGTGCTCGCAGCTAAAATGTGTCGCACCTCCCAGATCAGCGTTGGATTGTGCTCTTCTCCATCGGCTGTCCTGAGCCAGTGGTGACAATTTCACACTCGCATGGCGGGAACCAGTCTCCCCAATCGAACACGCAACGTTGACTTCCTACAAAGTAGTACTCATTTTTATCTGCCCCCTGAGGGATGATAGGCCGAGTCGACCCCCGTGAACTCACGACTGTCAGTTTGCGAATCGCACACCCTAAACCGCAAGCTTGCACCCAACTAGACGACTTTAATGTTCAGTTCAAACGCAGCCAGGCTCTGTCAGGGGTCCGAGCCGTGAGCCTGCACCGATGATATCCCGGGCGCCGCGGTGGCGAGATGTTAACTACCTCGCCCGGTATGCAAGGAGGTCGTGGGTTCGATCCCAACCCTGACGCTTGCTGCGGTGTATTTGGAGTTTGCGGTGTCTCTCTCCCCGTGGTCGCGTGGATTTTTCTCCGGGTCCTCCAGTTTTTTTCTCTCCGCATTTAGAAACACGCGGTTTTGAGTATTTGGCCGCTATAAATGTCCCCACACGGTGATAAGCCACTTCGTTGAGCTATCAATTGTGGCCAGGTCGCTTCTGGAAAAAAGGGGACCTTACCTGGTAAAATAAAAAAGTTTAGTTTCGAATCTGGGTTTGAGCGGCGCGTGTGTGACGCGGTGCAGTCGCCACGAACGCACCTTCAATGAACAAGGTTGACTACGTACGGCGCGAAAGAAGTTCAACATACGTACAGTACTCAAAAGTGCCGGTGGGTTTTCCACCATGCGGACGCCGGGGGTTGCGTGACAGCCGGAGCCGCCCATCGATTCGAGAGTCCCGTGAAGAGCGCGCAGGGAACTTGTGCGTGACTGTCCCTGGGATTGGCTTGAAGTGCACGTGTGGGGGAGTGGATTGTGACTCACAGAGCGGCAGATTTACCGCCTGGCTCGCGATTGGTGGGACCTGCACGTGTTTGACGGTGGTGGGGGGGGTGACTCATCTCGCAATTTGTGTGCGCTTTTCAAATCGAGCAAATGATTGTCTTAAGAGCTTTGAATTTGAGCAATTAGTTAGGCAGCCAGGTGGACTGCAGTGGTGTTAGGGTTGTTCTGCCATTGGCTCGGGATGATGGTCAGGGGCTGTGTCGAGAAGGAAACCTCAGAGCACAGAGAAGGCTTGGAGGCTCCGACAACGTACCCGCAATGGCAGGCGAGCGAGGCTACCAGCGGCACTAGGGACCGAAGGTGAGAGCAGTATTGACTCAACATCACACCGAGAACTGCCAAGCTTTACTCTGCTCTTAAAAGCCGACAGCTCAGAGGTCGCAACCGGGTACCCGATACCCGTACCCTACTCGATACCCGGCTACCCGTACCCGGCCGGGTACGGGTAGCCGTTTGCGACCCTGGTGCGGCCGGGTACGGGTACGGGTAGGCCGTGAGTCACTGGTGAGTAACCGTTTGTCACCCATTTCGGGTAGGGTACGGGTAGGGAACGGCTACCCGTACCCGGCCGGGTACGGGTACCCATTTGCGACCCTGGTGCGGCCGGGTACGGGTAAGGAATCAAAACCCGTTTGCGACCTCTGCGACAGCTACACCGGGAACCCTGAAGTAACTGGGGCTCCCTGCGTGGATCTCAGTGGCCGTCGGGACCAGAGTGAAGACCGAAATTGAGGTCGAGGTCACGACAGGAGGAGTGGTGGTTCAGGGCCGAGCACGGGCAGCCGTAGGCTGGTTGCCCCCAGCGCCACCCGGTGGCAGGCAAGGCGGAACCGGTGAAAAACCCGCGTGCTCGCGAACTTGCCAAGTATAGGGGAAGCTTTTTGCTGTGGACTGACGGAGATGGGGAGCGCGGGGGGGGGGGGTGATAAGACATGGAGGCTGTAAACGGTGGACGTTGTGAACCGTGCTGCCGACTGCTGTTGAGTTGCCGCGGTTGTTTTAGAGTTGATGGCTGGCGAGGTGGCGTCACGGTGGTTTGAGACGAGGGAACGGGGTCATTGTTGTTCGTTTCGAGCGACGGTAGAACAGGCGGCAAGTGTCGAGGAGGGTTCGAGGTAGCCGTGGTCGGAGCTGGGGGGGGGCGACCGAACGTTTGGTGGGGCGGCGGAGAGGGGGGAGGGTCGACAAAGTGTTGAGGCATCGCATTGGGAAGACAAAGGGGGTCGGGGGAGGACCACGGCGAGTGAGTCGCCCCTGGAGGAGGAGTGGAGGGGGAAGGGGGCGATTGGTCCACGCTGATCTCCAGAACCCGGGAGTAGAACTCGCCAAGGGATGGTTCTGGTGGATAGTGGGGACTTCGCTCCCACCCCACCCGCCTCCTCCCCACCACCAACAACACCGACCACCGCACATCGCACATCTGGAAGGCTGTCCAGCACCGCCTTTGGGGAAGACTGAGGCAGCCTTGTTTCACAGCGAGCGCGAGTTTGGGGGTAGGTAGGTAGGTAGGGGGGATGTGCTCGGGCGTGCGCTGGGTCTGTTGCCCCCCCCCCCCCCGATTCCATCGCTCGCGAAGTGTTGAGGTCAATCCCATGTGTCTGCTCGCTGACGACCCTTGCTGGTGGGCTGGCTACGAGATGAAGAGGAGACGGAGCGACAAGCCTCCAACCCTGGGGCGCTCTCGCCTGGGGAGCCCGTCTCGCGCCCGTGCGACTCCAGCCGCCGATCGGCTGATCAAGTGGCACGACTGATGGATATGTAGCGAGTGAGACCGGCAACGTAGCCTAAAATCACGGCATCATTTCACCGGGTTCTCAAGTCTAGTAGCGAGTTTACAGTCTAGGCGTGGTCACCGATAACGTCACGCATCATTAAAAAAGCATCGTATTTAATGTTGGTTATCATATTCTTTGGGTCTTTCGGCAAAGTCACGTAGATAGGTTAAAAGACAATTTTCTGAATCATATTATTTTATTATTTCCCTTCTGCGTGACTTCACCGAAAGAACCAAAGAATGTGAATTCCTGCAGTCACGAAAGCTTTAAGTCAAGATTTATTGGTTATCACTCAATTTGATTTATGGTTCCGAGATAATAAATGACAGAAACACAAAATTTAAATGTTGGTTTCACTCATCGGACATGCATCGCTATGACAGGGCGTCTGGGGGAAAGTGCAGTGCCTGCTGAGTGTGGATAACCACCTCGGAAGTAGTTCCCTGAGATCTGCTTCCACTTCACTTACTTAAAACGTGTCATGCTGCACTGCGTTGCGAGTTCTGATTGGACAATTCTTGGCTCGTGATATGAAAGCCGTTTGCACAATTAGTGTAACATTGTGGAAAAAGGCGAATGTTGAAAATTGCTCGCCACTTAGCAGACCTTGCATGAGAAGAGGCAGAACCTTTTGCCAACAACTTTTCTTTTTTAAAGGCTCCTACGCGCGCGTACGTTAGCTCTCGAGAAAGCCAAGTTAAAATTTTGCCACATGAACGCATTGTTCTAGCTGCCGGCTTTGTACTTCATGTTTTTTTTGCGACTTCCAGTGAAGTAAAAATGCTGCGTACCATCTGCCGGTCACTTGGGTTAGAACCATCACAAATTCTGCACAATAGCTTCTCGCTGCACGGTCAACGCCGGGCTTCAACACAGACTTGAGCAGGTACAGTACTGGCTCTCCGATGTGGTTTTTTCCCGGGTTGTACCGCGTGTTGTTGGGAGACGGTGGAGCTCCCAGCACGCGGCGCGAAACGTCAGACATCACGCCGCGAAACAACACGCGGTACGCCCCGAGCACCCACTGGGCAGCTGTGCAATGCGACCGTGAGAGCCTTAGCCAGCTCCGACGCGGTAGCGGCCCTGCCTCTGTTGATTTAGCAGCACCTCTGATTTGCACAGTTGGCTACGTACGGTGCGAAAGAAGTTCAGCGCGCACACACACAGCCATACCACGTGACATTTCTGTTTGCCGGATTGTGAGAGCGCATTGTTAAAATGTGGCATGCAACCTTTCCCCCCTGAATGTTGCAAGCAACATTACTGTTCCTCCCCCCCACCTCCTTCTCTCCGGCTACGTTCACAGCCAACGCGGTCATCATTGTGACACTTGCGGCGCTTGCACCCAAAGTGCCCGCGTGCTCTCAAGTCCGGCGAGTGAGTGGGCACAGTGGATGGCGATAGAGAGAGAGCGATCTAGAGAGAGAGAGAAAGAGAGGAGAGCTCTCTTTGTTAAATCACTTGGCGGGGACATTACTGCTCCAATGAATATGACCGAGGGAGGTGGGCTGGGTGGTACGGGAGGTGTTGGTGGAAGGGGGGGGGGCCGAGGGGAGGGGTCTTATGCTCATGCCCGTGACAGAGCAGGGAGAACAGCACCCCTGAGATGCTGGGTGGTTCAAGCACTTCGTGCCGAGTGCTCGACTCCAATCCGATCTCTTTGTTACGATGTCGACAGGGTCTCGGGAAACACGTGCAGCCCGTTTGTCAATTCACTGCTGGACGAGGGATTCCGCAGCGCCGTACAGGCAGTGAGGGTTATTTGACCATACCTCACCACGCTGGTCAGCGTGGGTTTAGTGAAGGTAGAGGAGGATTGCAGAACATCAGTGGGTTTTGCAGGCACTGCCCTCTACTGCACCACAACGCCTACTGGACCTGAGTTCGCGTTTGGCGGTCATGCAACCGAGAACGATGGGATCTGGGAATTGCATAAATCCGGGACAAATCAATCGTGAATCCGCGGTTCGTCAGAATGTGTCGCATGTGGCATTGTGGGACGAGAGGCTGTGGAGGGATACGAGGGGAAGGTTTGTGATGCACACGCAGACATGTGCGGCTCTGTAGGGGTTCGGTTTATGGAAATTGCTTCACGCCGTGCCCTATACCAGAAATGGCATTGGCGTGTATGTATGTGGAACTTCTTTCGCACCGTACGTAGCCAACCGTGCTAATCGAAGGTGCGGGGGAAGGACAACAAACTAAAAAAAAGCAGTTCTAAAGAAATAAGTTTTTCAATCTCGATTTAAAAGTGCATAGCTCCAGTGGCTTCCTAATATCGGAAGGAAGAGCGTTCCAGACGGCCCCATAAGTGCATCTGAACGCGCCACGCGATGCGGTGACCGCCGTTTGATTCGATGGCCAGCAGCCAAAAGCCGCTACTGCTGCTGCGAGGATGACTACCCGAGTTAGCACGATGGTTGACGCTCCTTGACGCGATCAGCGAGCGAGATGTTGTGGTTCATTTGTGGCATGTGCAGTAATTAGCTGAACAAATGTAATACACACGTTATGAAGGGGGGTGGTGGTTGGGGTTTGGGGTGGTGGTTGGGGTTTGGGGGGGGGGGTAGAAGGGGGTTAACCGCTAATGCGCTTGTTCTGGTGCCGAGCCAGCACCGGCGAGTTTTAAAATCCCTCTCATTCACCTGAGATTAAAGCGCATTCTGCAGCGTCATGAGTCGACGGTGTCGTCCCACTCGGCAAGGGGGCCACAACAAAGAGTCGAACCCGTGCGCGTGCCCTCGCCCAATTGAATTGACTCGCCAACCAAACGTCCGGTGGTCCCGCGGCTTCAATCGTCTTGAGCCGGACGCTGGCAATGAGGCTCCAACGGGTTGGGAGGTCCGGCAGAAGGAAGGAAGCGATGGCGAGGGGTGACGGCACCGATGGCATTTCTCGGTGATGGCACGGTTGGTTACGTACGGTGTGATGGAAGTTCTACACGCGTGTGTGGTGTATCTTTGATGAAGGGATCTAACAGTTCTGTACCACAAGCCCGCTAGTGCGGGAAGAGTTATTTATTCGAAAAGACGCTGCATTTATTTCCATGATCTCATCTTTCGGAGGCCATACCCTGACGTGACTGGATGCTCTGACGGACTGTAGGAATTCTAGAAGGGCATTTCTTGGCGTTGCGCCGTCTCGCCACGAGCAATTTCAATTCGGAATGAAAAAGAAAAAAAAACTACCGAGTTAAATGTTCTTATTATGGGCGCAAACCTGGGACTCAAACCCAGATCTCTTCCGGGACAACGCACCATTACAGTTCGGCCCCTCGGGTGTGGGGGGGGGGGTCTATGATATATATATAAAGGTTGGAAGTTCTATCGAGAGACGAGTCCTTGCCATAGATGTGTGGAATTTACATTCGCTGCTTAGGGACCACCCATGGAATGAGGAATGCTCAATTGCCCATTCGAGCAGAAAAAAACGCTTTGTGTGTGTTTTTACACTGGGCTTCCAGAGCCAGTGGACGATGTCCAACTCGGCCCATGGCAAGGGCAGCTGCGGTTGGCACGACGGAGGTTCTTTGTGAGCGAGCGTGCGTATTGCGTGTGGATTTGCGCTCAGCGGGAATGGCTGTGTGCGCATGTGTGTATTTGTGTTCACGCGTGTTTATGCTGTGTGGTGGTTAGTACAGTGGATGGCACATACCTAGAAGCCCTGTTTATTGGAGTTCATTTCCCAGCTGTGAATAAAATGTGAGGCTACCCCTAGGTCATCTCGGCCTTAAATGAGTACACGGTGCAGCGTGTCAAACAATAGCAATGGGGAGACAAATTCGTCGATTGCGTTTGCGGTGACGCCACTCCCTTGTGCGCCATTCTGGCCTTAATAGGTGCTCGCCAACAGCTGTTGCCTCGCCACACTGCGCGGCTACGGCTGTTGGTCGTCGCGTGCGCGCGTTGCGAACGTCACGGGTCGGGGAACGCCGGGGAGCGCTCGTCTCGGGAGAGACGCTCCCACCGACGTTTCCACAGAAGGGCCTCGACAAAAATAGAAAACGCCGGTGTAGTTAACGCCGAGGGAGGAACATGCGCGCTCCTTCCAGGTGAGACAGTGCGCGAGGCCGTTATCTCGTCGCGGGCGCGTTTAGCGCGACCGAGCGGTTCGCGGAGCTCCTGGCGCGAGGTGCAACCAGCAAAGGGTCGCCGGGTTCGGGACGGAGAGCGCCGCGCGCGCGCCGCTCCGCGCTGCGATCGATCCGGGGCTGCGCTCGTAGACGCGTGTCGTTTTGTTTCTAGGAGGAGCCCGGTGTGCTTGTTTGCCACAACCCTGCAAGTTGTTGAGCGATAGGCTGACCGTCCTTAAAAAAAAACCCGTTTGACCACAAACCGATTTTCAACACCGATCTTACAAACCCGACTTCATAAGGGGGTTGAGAATAAAAAAAAAACATCTGGGAGAGATGTTAACTCCCTCGCCTGGTATGCAGGAGGTCGTGCGTTTGATTTGGACCCTGTCGCCTGTGGTCGCGTGGATTTTTCTCTGGATGCCTCCACATTTAGAATCAAAGTCGCGCGTTTAGAGTCTTTGGCTGCTATATATTATCCACGTGATAAGCCACTTCGTTGAGCTATCATGTGTGGCCAGGTCGCTTCTGAAAAAGGGCTATATAACGCAGTGGGCCTTGCCTGTAAAATATAAAAAAAGTTTGAATAGTTTAGTTTTAGTACTATATACAGTGTGTGTGGGGGGGGGGGGGTGTGTTATAAGCGGCGGTGTGGATATTACTACAATCCCAGTGACTCAGGTTCAGTTGTTTACACCACCTTAGTCGGTGGTGTAAAACCGACATCCCTCTCGTGGGAGCGGGGGTCTCTTGCTGCAGGACATGCACTGGTGACCTGCCACAAAGTGGTACTCATTTTATTGACCCCGGAGAGTTGAGCTGAAAAGTGATTCGTTTTAATTTCCAGAGTTTGAAATTCGAAGCCAAAGAAAAAAACATGAAGTGAAAGTTAATTTTCAACATTCCTTCGCAAACGAGTTGGCTGCTGTTGAAGCGGCGTGTAGAGTGTGTGAAGCACATGACGATAAATGCAATGCTGCACTTTGTATAACCTCTCAAAAGAGTGAAGTTGTAAATGATTGCGTTGGTAAACGGAAACGCACTTGGAAGTCCAATTATTTATTAAACGAGGCGACGTGTGTGGGCAGGTCTTTAATGTAAGATGGGGTCCGGTAAGTGTAGCGGTTGACGTGCTGCGCTACGAACCTGGAGACGCGGAGTTCGGCTCACGAGCATTACCGGTCGACTCAACCCTAAATGAGTACGTAGCAGAGGTGGGACAAAGTCATTGTTATGCAAGTCCAAGTCGAGTCGCAAGTCATCAAATTCATGACTCGAGTCTGACTCGAGTCCAAGTCACATGACTCGAGTCCACATCTCATAGGTGGGACAAAGTCATTGTTATGCAAGTCCAAGTCGAGTCGCAAGTCATCAAATTCATGACTCGAGTCTGACTCGAGTCCAAGTCACATGACTCGAGTCCACACCTCTGGTACGTAGTGCCAAGTCTAGAGATTGCCACTGGTGTTTGCCACCCACCCCCTCGTGTGCCGTGCCGGCCTTCGCATGTGCTCGCTCGCAGCACATGTGAACAACAGTTTGCTCGGGCTATACGGGGATGTTTGTCTGACGGAGGATCTGTAGGTGGAGGAGTTTTGGTTCAGATCATTCGAGCAATCGCATGATTCACCAGCCGGGATTAGACGCCCAACCGAGTTGGTTAAGTAGCAGGGATCTTGAGCATAACGACACAAGTTCAAAGCCTGGCCAGGGTTACCTCGGGGCCCCCATTCCACACTACATAAATTAAGCTTCAATTTGTGAGTTTGCACGACTCATTTGGTTCCTGCCATAGTAATGTGGCATTTTTTCACCACCTCTGGCACGGGACTGATGAAGGAAATTTGTACCTGTCAGGACAATGAGGCACAAGTTATCTTTATTCTGCTCTGACCATAATTCCGATTCAAGAGTAGTCATTGTTATCGTTATTAATCATCTGTTGAAATTTAGCTGTGGATGCATTTTTGAATGTTCGTCCGTGCTTTGGCGCAGACATGCAGTACCCTTTTCTCGCAAGTGATGTCAGAGTGTGATGGGAGCGCTTTTGGGGATTTTTGGAGTCATCGAATCTGTGCTAAGTAGGTCTTTGTCTCGAGTGTTGCTCATGGGTCGGGTCAGGCAGTGGTTCAAACGCCTGACTCATTTGGAAGGTTTGAGAGTCTAAAATATTCGTCAGTTGACGTGGTTAATCATCCTCAGAGGGATTATAAACGTTGAACCGCTTTGTTTGAAGTCAATAGTGGTCCTAGTTGGAGAGCCTGGCCCCTTCCATGATAATGTGGAATTTCCTCCAATGGCTCAGGGCTATCAATGGAGACGAGTGCTGTTCTTGAAGAGGGAGACAGAATTTTTTTTAAAAAGTGGAAACACAAAATAGCGCCATAATTTAAACTTCCATCCCCTCATGATAATAGAAAAGTTACATCCAACCAATGAAACCCTGCGTGTTTACAGGTGATTAATAGTCAGGACATTCAGGGTGATACAGATATCAGGAGTTGGTTCTTAGGAGCACTTACAAATAAACAGTGGCCTGCAATAATATTTCTTTAAGTCACGAAAACTTCGAATCTAGTTTTAATATAAAGTTTTAAAAAAACCCTTTTCTACTTCGTGAGTTTATTTCTGAATGTAATTGTAATTGGCAATCTGTAAATAAATTAGCAACAAGAGCAGATACAATTAAATATTTCATGACATGTATTCAAAGCTTTGAAAATGGTTCCTCATAAGAAACTATTGCCCGTGGATGTGTGTGTATTTTTTTTATTAAGTCTCTTTTCAAGATGCCTTCCAACCTTTTTGTCTTCGGGGGTTCTGTTTATCTGTGCACTCCAGGGACTGGGCATCGCTCCGGTTCACATTCCTGTAAATCGTTCTTCATTTACGATTTACAAGTACGATTCACGTCCTCGCGATGGAAGCCGCTCTCACACTCCGTGTGTGGCAGCGGCGTCTGTGGCGTCTCCTCGAATTCCAGTCGCAACCTCGATTTTTGCCGGTGAGCACACGGTCGCGGAGAGACATGCGGAGGGGGAGTATCGCCATTGCCCCTTATAGACGGGTGCTTGGGTTGGGTGGCTCCAGTGGGGAAGGCACTTGGTCTTCTGGAGTGGAGCCCAAGTAGATGTCCCACAAGCGTAGCGTCCCTGCCTGCTGTTGTGCGCGGTGAAGGTCCCGTTGCGTTTTTATTGAAGCAGATCCGCGGCCATGGACGCCGAGCCAAGTTTGGAGACCAGAGCTTGACAATTAAATTATCACGGCTGCCCAGTAATATTTGCGGATAATAATGAGTGGATTATAAAGACCCTTGTGACATCGTTTGCGAAAGTGGGCCGTTCCCCGCTGCTGCTGTAAACCGACGGTTCTAATTGTGAACATGTTTACAGTCAAAAGACCATCAAGGCCAATTCAACCAATGCCTCCACGTCTTGTCATCACTCCTCCCGCCGTCTTCTTTCTGACAGATCTGATTATTTTTGCACTGTTAACATCTGACCGTCAAGGTCTGTTATTACAGAGGAACCCGCCATCTCCCTCCATCACTGACCTCTGGATGGCACTCCAATGCATGTCCCCTGTGACCTGCTCGGCTCCATCAAGCACACATGTTCCACTCTTCACAACCTCCTCTTCCTGATCACAACACTCGATCATTTATTGTTATCACGATCCCTTGTATATCCGCTGTTGCTCAACCTTCATGGTCCAACGATGCCACGATCCATTCTTGCTCTTGCGGATGAGCTCCTCTCATTGATCCGTTTAATTGGTGGCTATCCACTTTGTGAGCATGTTTCTCTCCTTTAACTGCTGTTCTATTACTCGTCTCACCCACTGACCGCCCAAACCTCCCTGCATTGCTTAACAAACACGATGTCACTAATTTGTATGTGCTCCTTGGTCCACGTGCCCCTCTCCCCGTCTCTTGGTGTGATTAGAAACGCCCATCTCTCCTTGTTTCTACGTGCTCTTTTTCAGCTTTTGTTCCACTTTCTTCGGCAGTGGCCATGCTTCTGTGTTCTATGTGTTTATCATTATTCTGGGTAATTTGTGCTGATTTTATAACCTTCCTCTTAAATTATTATAGGCGTAGCCCTGCTAACACTCAAATCGAATTCCAGCAGAGCAAGTTTTTTTCTACATACTAATTCAGCAGAGCACATTAGTAGCGCTAGGAAATCCGTTAATTAAGTCAGTTAATCGACTCGACTGCAATCTACTGCTGTCTCAATGGTTTATCACTCTGGTCCGTTGAAAAATGGCGGCCCGTCTCGCGAAGACGGGAAATCCCTTTCAAGCTCCACCCACAGTGACGCTGGTGATGATGTCATAGAGCGCCACCAGAAAAAAAACCTCTCGTCCCTTCGCACACGTAGGGACAGAGGTGAGCATTGATCTTAGTCGAGATAAGCATAAGAGCACTTCATTACTTCGATCACAGCGACGCCGTGTTGATATATTGTCACACACTTTGGTTCCACAAACCCAGTCCAAATCCTCTCTGTGGGCCTGGGTTTGCAAACAGAAAACCGTGTTCCATAGCCTTTGCTCCTAAGCGTGCTTATGGGTTCCCAGAGGGGATGGTATTAACGTCACTCGCACCCGAGATCGTGGCGTGTGAGTCGGCACTGTTTTGTGTATCTCGGCACCTGTGTTCCTGGAGTGATTGAGGTGGCCACCTTTTGAAGATGGTGTTTGGAGTGCGGCTGTTCACACCGAACGCTTTGAATCGGCTGTGCCGGTGCCTCTTATGTGCGAGGTCGTTCACGGTTCACCGGTGGTTGTTTAACCTTTTGACCTCCTGAGCTCTCTGAATAGGGAATCTTGTTTATGGTGGGCTCGTCTGCCATAGGAGGCCAACCCAGGGAACGCGCAAGAAAGCTCCCAATGTCCTCTGTGTTGGAAAAAAAAATAGACACTTTTCTTCCCATTTTGGCCATTTTAATGGTGAGCAAATCATTTGCCTTTTGTGTTTGTGTGCATATGGGCAGAGTGGTGGTGTAACGGCCTATGGCACTGTGCTACAATTTTTGAGGACTCTGCGTTGATACTTACTGAATGCTAGTTGCTGATTACTCGACATTGTTAATTACTTTGCATTGGTAATTACCGATTACAGTTTTCATGAATGCGGGAAGAGTGCGCGTGTAGGGGGAAGGCATTAGGAGAGTGAGAGAAATCAAGCGTAGGAACTGCTTGCGAGAAGATGGACGTGTGGGGGTCATTGGGCTGTGTGAACTCCGGTATCGACCCTTAAGGACTCGTTACACTGGCCTGCATCGGCATCGTCGTTGGCGTTTTTCTAACGCGCCTCTCGTATTGAAACAACTCTCGCACGCAGCTAAAGTATGCGGCTATTAGTGTGCAGGTGTACACGTGTGGGGGCTCGCAGCGAAGATGGTGCAGGGGAGATGTATGTACGTGTGTTTAACTTCTTTTTGCACCGTACGCAGCCAACCGTGCTAATTGGACGTAGATGAATGCCAATGTTGTGTGCCCGTGTCACAGGACCCGAGCCAGCCACCGCTCAGACCCTGGGTTCAAATCGCAGGCACCCAGCTGAGAATTAAGCTCAACACTGGCGCACGTGCGCGTGTGTGTGCGGCGAGGTGATATTGAAATTGATTGCTGAGCCTTCTCTCTGTTGACTCTGCTTTAAGTGGGTACCTGGTGCTGTGTGTAATTATCAGCACTGGGGACACAAAGGTGGCCAAGGTATTGCTTTAATTATAAATGTAGCAATTTCAGAAAGGAGTCGGCCATTAGCGAAATTCACCGACTGTGCCAAGGCCTACGATGTCTTTATTCATCGTGTGAGCCATCAATTATTCAGCAATGTAGTAAATAAAGAAATACTGTAAAGAGACTGCTTAGTTTACTGCACACCCTTCCTCTGACATTAACAGGCTTTTGTCTAGTTTATGAATAATTTCACTATTTATCATGACCATCATTGCCTGTATTAATTGCTTGGTTTGTCCTTGTGCGAACCCAGAGCTTTGTGTCCTCAGCGCTAAGCCGCCAGGTTCATATATATATATATTTTACATGTAATTCATGCTTGACTCTAAAGCCTGTGAAACACTAAACTGTGTTCAGGTCATTAGCCATCCATGGGACATGTCGATTTGAAAAGGAGAGGCTGATAGCAGAAGGCAGCTCTGGAGACAATCCACACATATCCTTTTAGCCCGCCGCGGCGAGACACAAATGGGTCGCGTTTGGCAGCGTGTGTGGGCCACAGCTAATAAAGAGATCGCCCAACCAGATTACTGCCCCATAATCTCCACGCGACCGTGGCACAATTCAGAAAGTCAAAGCCCAGATATTCACGCGAGGTAAAATATAACGAAGTATCTGAGTTGCAATGAGTAGTCGTCTGCTGCAATGGCGATTCAGCCATGAAATGCAACGAAGTTTAGTTTTTTGGCCTTTGGGCCTTGCAGACAAATTCTCATTATTCCCAGTATCTTATTTTTTAAACAAGGCAAACATGTTCAACCAAATACATTCGCGTTATGGCTTTGACTCTGCTTGATGAGAGCAGAAAAAAGTGGAACCTGGTCCAGAGGTTGCCACGTTGACACGGATGCTGCTGGCCAACAACATCGCGGTTGTGATTGTTGCTGCTGCTGCTGCTTTCCACCGTGTTTTTCGGGTTGCGCCACGTGTTGTTTCGCCAACATGTCTGACGTTTCGCCCAGCGTCCTGGGAGCTTCTGCAGGAGCTTAAACGAATATTCCGTTTCTGGAGAACAGGCTGAAAACGCATCGCTGTGGTCGACAGTACAGCCGTGAAAAGCTACACAGGAGGACGTACAGCTATTTATTTATTTAGAGCGTAACGTTGACGTGTACTTCCTCTTGATACATTCGCGATTGTATTGCTCACAATCTGCCGGGGGCTGCACAGAGTGTCTTGGACATTCTCTCGCCGTAATCTTCCCCACACGGTTTATCAGCCGTGCACTACGAGTGAACCGCCATCGCCTGTGACATCGGGACACCCCGTGGCATTTGTTTAACGGGCCACACCCTGCCGATCAGATTCAGAAAAGTCAAAAGCAGTCGGCGGGTTTCCTTGTATAAACAAATGCAACTGGCAATTGTTGGTAGGGAACACACATTGGTCAATGGACTGAAATGTTATTTTATTTTGGAATGAAGCAGATGCTTTGGCTGGGGCTCCAAGTTATTATTTATTTTATTGTTCTCGGTCAAGTGAGGCTCGTGCTGGCGGTGGCGGCGGCAGACGCGGCTTGCACGTGGTTGTGTGGTGGGAGAGTTGGTTCCGGCGAAGTCTTACCCGTGAAGGTGATGGCGCAAGGTGGAGAACATCGACCTGGGTGGCCTGAGCGGTCGGTGTGCTCATAAATAACCAGTCGAAGTGAACTCCGGTTGATGATGATGACGATGATGAAGTCAACCTCGGTGAGAATTTACATTTGGATAATTATTTATGATTTGGAGACCTTCTGTTTCACGAGCCGAGCTCCATCCCATGCAGCTGTTTGAAATGTATCTGAAACCACTACAAATTTAATAACCCAACTGCGTTCACCCCGGCCTGACATTTCATTGTAGCTAATGAGCCTCCCTCGGCTCTTCCGCCGCTCGAATTGGACACCATTTGTGGAGTCGCGGTGGCAGTCTCTACCGCGTCTGCGATTTGGCACCGCGGGCAGCCGTGTCGCCTGCCTGCCCTGGGTGGCCGTTGAGGACCGACTCAGAGCCGGGACCACCACCTTCAGTCCAAGGCTCTTGCCGTTCACGGTGACGCGCGCGGCAAACGAGCCTCGTTTAAATTAACAACGACAACGACTGAAACAATGAAATAGGCAAGCGGCCACCGGCCCCGGAGCTGCGGGGGGAGTGGTGGTGCGAGTGGCGAAGCACAGCGCTCGCACAACGGCAGCGGACGTCACCGCTTGAGTACGACAACAACGGAGCCGTGACGCGGGCCGCCGCCGGGAATCCGCGTCCGGTGCCGCGATCAGGGCCGGGCGCCGGCTCGTGCCGTCCGGGCCGCTCGACCTCCGAGCTTTTTTTCCGAACGGCACGGCGTTGCTCGCGCGTGCCCGTGAGCGCTCGCGCGTGTACGTACTGCTGTGTGGGGAGGGGTGGCGCGATGGTTCGCAACGCCGTGCGGACCAACCCGGTGACCGGAGTTCGAATCCCACTCTCGGCCAGCATCGGCGGCGAAATATTTGAACCGGTTCTGGATATAATTTGGGTCCATCGGTCTCAAATGCGTGCCTGGTGCGGTGTGTGCACATCAGCACTGGGAAGACAGAAGCCATCGGGTGTGGTTCTGGCAGCAACCATCTCCTCCCTTGTGTGCCGTTCTGGCTTTAACAGATGCTCACTAACAGCGCGTTCCCCAACAGTTTATGTAGGCTACCTGGGGGATCTTTGTCTATAAACTCAACCCAGAATGAGTACCAGGTGCGGTGTGTGGTCAAAAGTAGTCTTTGGCAGACATCGTCCGTCGTGTGTGGCGTTGGCACCGCCTTTTGTGAGTGGCGCTGTTCTTGTTTTAATGGAGGTGCTCACGAACAGCTCGCCTGCATAAAGCAATGATGGTCGAAACTGTTGCAAATAATAAAATAGGCAGTAAATTGGCATTGATAAAGAAAGTATTTTTTATTCATCAATTTCAAAGTGATAGAGACTTGCCGCTTATTTGAGCTTGTGGACGTGGTTATTATGACGCTTCAATCGCGTGGGTTGCTTGACTATACTTCAACACACGCTGGGCAGGGCTGGTGAGTGAGGAAAGAGCCGAAGACTGGTTCAGATATCGCTCGCCACTGATGTCGCCCTTTGCTTGGTGTTGAACACAGGTCGTCAGCTTCACGAAATATTCGGCTGCTCACTGCGCCACCTCCTAATACAAAACGTAAGAGGCCTATTAAGGTGCCGTTTTAATAATGTACATGGATGTTGAACATCCACTCAATGTGGGAGATTTGAAAGAAATTATATACTGCATGCAGTAAGCTTCAAGGCTTCTGAACACAATTACGTTCATATTTAGGTATAATGTTGAGTGCTCCAATAGCAGAGCTCTTGGAAGAACACGATGAAAATGCTTTGGCGCTTTAACGCCACCGAGTCTGCTCTGAAGTAACGGCTCGTTCCTGAATTATTTAACTCGCTTTATATTCTTCCATGGGAAGGCAGAGCGCTGCTCTGCGATGGCGCTGGTGAAGTGTTTTTCAGCCTGCTTTCATCTTCGTCGAAATCACCGCCGGGTTGACATTGCAGGCAGTGTGATCGACTTGCAGCCGGAAGGTTTGCGAGTTCAAATCCTGTCCGTGGGTGGGGGGGTCGACTCGACCAATCATCCATCTGTGGTAGATACAACGTCTACCACTGTTGGAACGCAACGGTGGATGTCTTGTGGAGAAACTGTCCCTCGCCGTGGGAATTCTACTGGCTCGGGTAGGGGGTGGGGGGGCATAGAGAGGGGGGCACCTCGATTAATATTTAATCAATGAGCCAACGTTTATGGCCAGCGAGGGTTTTCACGGTTGTGTTCTGCAACTGTCCCCCACGTGGTTTTTGTCGAGCTGCCCCGCGTTTTTTTCTGAAACTGGATCGTTCAATTCCCGAAGACGCTCCGAGCACGCGTCGCGAAACGTCGGACCTCGTGCCGAACAACACGCAGTGCGACCCGGAGACGCGTCTGGAGAGCTGAGGATGCAATTCTGACTTTAATTCGACGACTTTGAATGTGCCGCGACGCGTTTGTGGCGCGACCTCTCCCGCGCTAACCCCAAATTGACCCGGCACAGCGATGCTGGGTGTTGGCGAGTGTGCAGTGATTGGCGATTCGCTGGGGCTCGGGCGAGAGATACTCGTTTGCATAAACGGCCTTACGAACAACGACCGTCGCCAAGCATGCGCATCTATTAACACGTGCCACTCTTCTTTTTTTGTACAGCAGCTTTCTAGGAAGACAGCACAACGCGTCACCGCTGCATGCGTTGCAGCAGCAAATCAGCTAAATAAATGTGCGCTCACATGAACCCATTGTTGGTAGCGCGCAACTCCCATTAAATCAACTTTAATCGGGATAGAAGTTCAATTCCCGGTTGCGGGCTGGTCTCATCTCACTGTGTCCTCTCCTGGGCTGATCCAAAATAAGTGCTCTACTTCTCGGAAAGACCACAAAAGTCATCCCATAGAGAAACTGGAATAGTCCCATTTATAGGAGTGCACAATGTTCACCACTGAGTCACGACCACTGAAGGCGTTTTGCTGCCCCATGCTCGTTGTGACCAGGAAGGCAAGCTGACGTCTCGCCGTGTGTGGTTTAGTCGGCGGGCTGCTATTCTAGGAGCCACAGGGACAAGAAAAGCTGTTCTTTCTAATGATGATGCATTGAAGCAGTGCCATTCCCTTGTTGAATTAAGGATATTCCGTGGCACCACCACAGTGCTGTGTGTACGGTAGAACGATGGTTTCTAACATGTTTGGACCAAACGGGCCGTCGCTGCCAACCGTCCTCGCATTTTACTTGCGGACCGCCATGCACCAATAACATAGCTTTTGAACCGACTTATAATGTCGCGGTATCTGCAAGAGTTTCTGCGGACCACTTCCCTCGCGGCCTCTCAGGGCGCTGGTGATACGCGAGACCGCGTGTTGCAACCACCGCTGAATAAGGTGCTCATCTCATGCCAGAAAACATTGACTTCAAGTGAGGTTGGAAAATTTGTAAAAAAAAAAATTTGCTCTATATAAATTGTAAATTAGCACTGTGGCCCATGCCCCCTTTGATGATGGTTGCTTGTGTTGCAACCGAAACGTCGTATTCTATGATTATTTGATTTGATTTTCTACGTGACTTTACCGAAAGAACCAAAGAATACTTCATTCACGCTTGTGGAAACATATTCCTGTGTTCAATTGTTTTTTCGTTGAACCTGCACGCTGTGACGATGAGGCATTGGCCAGGGGAAGAACGAGCCATGCCCTCTTCGCATGCACAGGCTAACTTGATTTATAACAAAACAAAAAACGTTGAGCTAAAACAGTGGGTTGTGAAAATGTCTCTCTTTCCTGAGCTCCAAGTTGACGTAGCCGTAATTCACGATTGTTTAATTACATTTCTACTTATTTTATGAGCGTCTTCATGACAGCGGATTATTTATGCACTCGGGTGTCTGTGTTGTGAAACAAAGACGGGGCAAATAAAGAAATGAATTATAAAGTCCATGCATTGCAACTTACAATTGTATTACTCTTTGGTTCTTTCGGTAAAGTCACGTAGTTAGAAATGAAATAAAATAAACAAAATCACGACGTTTCGATCGCAACACAAGCGGTCGTAATCAGGCTGTTGTTTTACAATTTCATTATTTACTGATGTAGGTCTCTATTGACATTTTATTGTACTAGTGTAAATAACATTGCAAAGTTTATGACAGTTTTTAATCATTTGGAAATGCATCGCCATTTCCCACCCTGCTCATGTCCACCGGATGTATCCATCACCCCCTCTGGTAATGGCACTTGACTCAAAATCGAAGGCTCGCGAGCTGAGGCATCGACTCAGCCCGCCATCACCTTCGATTCACCTTTAAAAAACATTTTTATTTATGTATTATTATGAACAGAAGTCCTTTATGGTCATTCAGCAGAGAAACTGGTCCCACTCGTGGGAACGTCGAATTTCCATCACGGGCTCGGGTCTAACCAGTGGGGGTGACCGTCGCCACATATCCTCATTCGAGCAGGGTGACACACCGATGACTTGACATTCCAAATATCCCAACGGTTCTGCTCTCAGGGCCCTGCTCCTTGGTGAATAAACAATGTTACAGCTCTGCACCAGTCACGGTGGGGGGGAGGGGGGACATCGCATGAAATCGGGGAACGCGCGGCAATTGACATAATTTTGACGACGTGCGCGGCACGCGCTCGGTTGCTGCCAGACAGCGCGGAGAAAACGAACGTGGGCACGAAATCCGGCGACTCCTTCGCTGTCTGCGTGTGTGCAAGGCTGCGTGTGTATGTGTGTGCGTGTGTGCAAGGCTGCGCGTGCATTTGTGTGCGTGCCTACTTCAGCCCTGACAAGATCCAAAAATACCCCGGCGGCTCATCCTTGTTAAGAGCCTTCAGAAGCCGTGGATTAGTGCGGCGATTGTCTACCCATGAGTGACGGGTACCCGGGTGTCCGCCCGCTCGCGATCTCTCCCTCTTTCTCCTGCTGCCCGTTGCAAGACCTCCGCTCGGTGAACGTGACTCTCGCTCGGATTTCGCCACGGAGTGTGGCGTTTTGCGGGACGGCGAATTTAACATGCGCAAGAATATATTTAAATGTAGGTGGAGGGAATTGTCGGACCATTGAGAGTGGTCGGCCTGCTAAAATATTAGGTTAATTCGACCAATCATCTCCTGCAGGCGTCACAAATTTGGGGACTTACTTTGTGACTGGCTACAACACCTCGAAAAGTGGAATTTCCACCACTGTCTCAGTGCCACCAACCGTGTGCAACAGGGAGACGCTGTGAGTCGAAGGTATGCCTTGGATTTAAGTTAACCAGTAAAATTACCCACATTTAAAGGCTGGCACCAAACAATTGCACTCACAAGATGCAGTGCCGGATTAAGCTTGTGCAGGGCCTGTAACATATGTTATAAAGTGGCTCTAACAAAAAACCACATGAATATTAAAAAACATTTTTTACTTGCATCGTAAATTAATTGTATTTTTTCACTTGCTTTTCAGCCAGATAATACGACAAATCGTTAACCTGAAATACCCAGTCGTTCATAAAAGTTGAAGGCAGTATAGTAGAGCAAGTGCAGAATCACTGAACCGGAATTGATAGCTTGAAAGCATTTACTGTAGTGCGGGGCCCTGGAAAGTGCAGGGCCTGTAGCATATGCAACTTTTGCTACTGGGATAATCCGGCACCGATAAGGTGTATGACTCCATATGCTCAAGTGAGGACGCTTCGTTCCTCAGATGGGTTGCACTGCTGCTGTTTACTAAAGACACCAAATTCTCCATGCAAGGTGATGATGACGATGATGCCGCTTTGAAAAATGTTCCATTTGGTTAAATCATAGTCAAGCTCGTGATTGTATCCAGGAAAGTGTCACTGAAATGTTATGGACCATTTTACAAGAGGGTCATGCATTCGGATGTTTTGTCAAATTTCATTGACCAATCCGCGAGGCACCTCTAACAACGCCGTTGAGGTCCCGAGAGATGCCATGTTAGGTGCTTTAACCTCGATCCTACACGCGTGTTCCACCCATCTCGACCTCCTTCAATCGCCACATCTACAGCATGTTCCTGCCACGTTTTACTCTGAACTTCCAAATTGCTTGGCCTGTCCTTCCGTGTGGAACTGTGATTATGAGTGGCAAGATGCTGTTCGATTTGTGTTTTTTAAAAGTCTAGCTCTGAGCCATAGAGCAGCATCGGCATTACTTCTGCTCAAACGCCTGTCTCTTAACACTGATATTGCCGTGTCAAAACCTTGACAAGTGGTTCATGTAACCCATCAAAAGCATCTCCCTCTATTGTGCAGATTACTATCCAACGACACACATTGCACAAGAAAACTTACACCTAAAGCTAGAGTTGGATGAGACCCCATTTATAGATGGTTATAATTTATAAGTTGTGCTTATTTATACAGACTCTTCACTCCCTTAAAGGATGTTATTCCCACTCAGCGCATCCAGGTAAAACTCAGTTTTGATTGCAGAGGCAACATTATTATTACATTTTAATTGTTTTATTTAATATTTGTGGCTAGTTCTAGATTTGAAGCTTTCGTGACTGCAAGGATTCATATTCTTAGGTTTTTTCGGTAAAGTCACGTAGGTAAAAAATAAAAATTAATAAAAGTAAAATAAAAGTAAAATAAAAATCACGACGTTTCGGAGGCAACACAAGCTTCCGTCTTCAGGTGGAACCATCACAGCACGATTGCTGTATCAAGTAAGAGAAACGTCGTGATTTTTATTTAATTTTTTATTTTACTTTTATTAATTTTAATTTTTTACCTACGTGACTTTACCGAAAAAACCTAAGAAAATTTGTGGCTAGCCCCACCATTCCACTTTCCTCTCCTGGTCGTCCTCTTTCCTTTTGTCTTCTCCTACTCCCATCCTGCTCCCTCGCTTTATCTTCTCTCGACTCCTCTGTCCCTAGATCACTGCCGGGGAACATCGGAGCCTTCTCCGCAAAGCGTGAGTGGAAACACACACTCCGGTTCTGCTCACTGTATGTGTGCATGTTGAACCTCTTTCGTGCCGTACGTAGCCACCCGTGCTAAATTGGAGGTGCGGCGTAAGGACGGCAAACCTCGGCACAAAAAGCAGTTCAAAAGAAATGAGGTTTTCAATCGAGATTTTAAAAGCGCATAGCTCCAGTGGCTTCCGAATAATGGAAGGGAGAGGGTTCCAGACGCCGCAGAAGCGCATCTGAAAGCGCGCGATGCGGTGACCGTCTTTGTTCGATGGAGTTGGCACGATGGTTCATGCTCCTTGTGTGCAATGACTGCGACCCGTCATAACGTATTCGTTTGGCAACCGGGAGCCAATACAGCTCAGCGAGCACGACACGGACATGGTCCGGACACCGTTGTGTCAAGAGTAGGAATACATTTTTTTGTATTCTTGGTTCTTTCGGTAAAGTCACGTAGAAGGGAAATAATAAAATAATAAAAATAAAACATAATAAAACAAGTGGAGTATTTTTATCATTTTATTATTTCCCTTCTACGTGACTTTACCGAAAGAACCAAGAAGATGAATCGCTGCAGTCACGAAAGGTTTAAATCGAAATACATTTTTTTGTTTTGCGGTGTCATCGAAGGCACGCGCAGGTCGCAGCTGGCTCGAGAGCGCGCGGTGGCCGGTGCGACGAAGTCTGCAGTCACCTGGCGGAACGCCGCGGAATGCTGCGGCTTCGGAGGCCGGGCGCGTGCGGAGAGAGGGGAATGCGGCCCGCGGCGGTGCGGCGTGCCCGAGCCGCTCGTTGCCGTGAAATCGAAAACAACCAAAAAAAACGCTCCAATTGCGTAACGCGTAAAAAGTGAAAAAAAACTGGCAAATCTCCTAAAAGAAAGGTAGTCGTGTTTGCCAGCGAATGCTTTTTTTTCATATTGAAGAAACGTGTGACCGTATAAAGGTATAAAGCACTCTCTTTGCTGTCACAGTTGAGCAATGCTCTCGTGATGATTTTCTTTTTCTGTGCTCCATTGTTTGCAATGGGGCTATGTTAATGGCCATGGAGAGTGTAAAGAGACACCTTGGAGCATTTATTGCTGTCAAAAAAGATAATCCATGCCTATTGAGCTCCTCGTCTTCTTGCATACCTTCTCTGGATGAGCGCATACTTATCAAGGCACGCACGCAGCGAGTTTGGTCTATTTTTGAGCAGCAAAAAGGACATTGTCTTTGCCAAGGTGTTTAACGGAATAAATAACACGAGGAATACATTTCAGGACGTTCCGACATTGCTTCGCGCCGTCGCGTGTGGAAACCCAAATGTTGGCTACATTTCCCGAAGGTACAGTTCAACTGATGGGCATTCATTTGGTTCTGTTCATGTTCTAAGATTGTTAAAGGATGGTCAAAGAGTGAATTTTGGAAGCAGGCCACAAACCAAAAAAAAACTCAAATGTACGCCCACACCAAAAATGCACAAGATCCATAAAAGGTGTCGTGGGGTTCCTTAGCCAGTAATGCAGCGGTGCCGCGGGCCACCTTTGTAGAGTCGGGGAGCTTTCACAGCTGCGATTGTCACTGCGGATGTGAACGAAGCAAGGTAACATTAAGCCGTGCCGTATCCGTGGTAATCTTGTCTATGATCAAATTCGCACTCTCCATTTTAAACATGTTACATTGGCTCACCCCTGCCCACCTGTCCATTATCAGCTCACTGATCCCCTCCATGCACTCTCCTACCTTTCCCCTCTCGTCCCACTCTACTCCCCACCGTGCACTCTCCTACCTCCCCCCTCTCGTCCCACTCTACTCCCCTCCGTGCACTCTCCTACCTCTCCCCTTTCATCTTAATATCCTCCCCTCCACGCACTCCCTACCTCTCCCCTCTCATCTTAATCTACTCCCCTCCACGCACTCTCCTACCTCTCCCCTCTCATCCCACTCTACTCCCCTCCGCGCACTCTCCTACCTCTCCCCTCTCGTCTCACTTTACTCCCCTCCACGCACTCTCCTACCTCGCCCTTCTCATCTCACTCTACTCTCCTCCACGCACTCACCTACCTCTCCCCTCTCGTCCCACTCTACTCCCCTCCACGCACTCTCCTACCTCTCCCTTCTCATCTCACTCTACTCCCCTCCACGCACCTTTCTCGCTCCAGAAGCCCAAGGCTTCCCGCTTAAGACTCGGGGTCGACCGTCTCTCAGTCGGGAGGTCTCTTATTCTCATCTGCTGGCCCCCATGGTCTCCCTTCCCCCCAACTGCCCATGCTTTTAGCTTCTTGGCTCCCTGCCCCCTGTGCAATTCCAGGCTCAAAACTTTCCACGTTTCCCTTTTGTCAACAGTGACTCCACGATCACTTTCGAGGTATTTGGTATTCATCTCTCTTAAACTCCCCAGCCAGTGATGCAAATTTCACATTCCTGTTATGGGAAACCAGTCTATCGGACACGCCATTGTTGACTTCTCACAACGAATGGGCAAAGTATGAGATGTTTAATCATTGCTTGTTGCGGATCCATTTGTTATGATTCATTCCGTTTCACTGACACTGGGACCTTGTGAATTGAATGCACGGTTAATTTAAAAGCTTTGGAGCCCTTAATTAAACATCGCGTATCTCCACGGCTAGTTAATCACCTGGTGGTACCTATTAGAGAGCCGTGTCGTGCTGACGAGAAGCAGGCGGCTTGGCAGGACGTGCGATTTGGCTTGCTTGGCTGTGATGAGGGACTTCAACGAGGCTGGCCTCGCGGTCCAAGTAAGTCGAGGCAGCTCCTTGTCAACATTTGATCCTTTCGTACGACGCGTTCCAGAGACGAGCAACCGACTCTTGGAACGGCAACAAACGCGCGAAATCGACGGCCCCGGGATTCTTTAGGCGTTCAGTGGCACTGGCTGTGAGCTGATTTAATTGCTGTAAGCGCTGCTGTTCAGGGCTCTGATCGGCAGGCAGCAGGTGACCACGAAACCCTGTTCATTTTTTGCAATAATACGTCCCAAGCATGGTTCGACTGTGTTTGTTTCCTTTCACAAGTAAAGTGCGACTTTCTTTCCACGCTGCCCTCAATGTCTGTGGTCAGAGGGACTCGCAGTCAGGAGGTTGCGAGTTAATATTCTGGTGACAAAGATGTTTCTTCCAGCTTGTATGGAATGAGTATCCCACCTTTTTTGTGGGAAGTCAAAACGAGGTCATTTTTTCTGGAAAGACTGCCATGTGTCATGGGAATATGGAATGTTGCACAATGGGCCAAAGTCCACCAGGAGAGATGAGCTCCACCCCACGCTGGAGTGAGCAGCGAGGCACTTTATTGATGAGCCAATCTACTGTTTATATCGACAGCCATTGTATACATGGGCTACAGTTGTCATCATTTCAAAACGGTTGTCCAATATGTTGCTATACTTCGTGTAACACACAGACCTATTTTAAATTAATGTTATTTCATTCAAAACAATAGCATGGGGGGGGGGTCCCCCCAAAATTGCAACTTGCAGCCGCTTAAATTGCTTTTGAATGGAGAGCATTTGCAAACATGGAGGTCAAAGGTCAAGCCAAAGTGTCTTCTCCCAACTGCCCTGCCCCCCCCCCGTTCAAGCAAAGACCCAATGGCTGGCAGCACTCAACTCCATTGCCAACCATGAGTCTGTGGCAAACATTTTCGCACGTTTCCATGGCAAGCGGGCCGCTCTCGCGATCGCATGACCACGCTTGAATCTCCACATGTTGGTTCCAATTTTACCGCCCGCCGAGGGCCGATTGGGCTGAGTTTAAGCCCCTGAAGCTGGTTTTAGAACTCACCGCTGAGCACGTGAGAGGAAATACGCGCCAACCGCAGGAACACCATGAAGTTGGCATTACTTTTATTCATAAATACTGCACAGAAATAAATATAGTAGCATACATACCAGTGTGTGTACATTTTTTTTTTTAAAACATGCTATGTCAAGAATGTGTTGGTTAAATATGTACATAGAAATGATCATAAGTTTTCTTGATAACACTTTGAGCCAAGGAATTTTGAAAGCACGCTTCAGTATTGACTTGCACGTCCTCGTCGTGGGGGTGGGGGGGACGGGGGGGATAGGGGGGTGGGGGGGGACGGGGGGGTGGGGGGGGGATAGGGGGGTGGGGGGATGGGAGGTGGGGGGGATATGGGGGTGGGGGGGATGGGAGGTGGGGGGGTCCCTTGCTGCTGCCTTCTTGCATTGTGACCCATGGTGGGATATCCGCTCCTTTAAAAGAAACGTCTGCACTCGCTCTTTCCAACCGGTACACCAGGCTCCGCGTTTGAAATTGTTTTAGACCTTCAAATCAAGTGAACGAACGTCGAAAATAACGTGGCCAATGCAATGCTGAGCAATTATCGGTTTGTTTTGGCACTGAAAATCAAGTAACTTTCAATCCACCGAATTATTTTCGCGCGTAAAAATCTACATTTCCGTCACCTGTGTCAGGATTGCATTGATGAACATGTCACGTAAGTCGTGGAGTTAATGACACATTTTAGGTTAACATTGGCCTGGGAGTGGTGGCGCAGTGATTGGCGCACACCGCTGTGAACTCGATAAACCTCATCGTAGATTTCCAGCCATGGCTAACATTGGTGACGAGCGATGTCTGAACCAGTCCTGGGCTTCCCTTCACCAGAATGGTGAAGTATGGTCAAACAACCACCGTGACCAATGTCGATTGGGAAGGCCTTCATCCAGCAGTGGATTGACAAAGGGCTGAAGACGAATTCATTACAATGGTTTATCTAATGTAAAATGTGTTTTAATGTTCAAGTTGCATATTTTTCTACGGTATAAAATCCTTGCAGATTATTATTTATGCAAGTATCACATTGTAACGGTCTCTGTTTATTATATTTGTATTTTACATCAAGTCTGAACAAACGTTCCGATATTAAATTGACATCGGATTTTAGAAACTTCAAACAAAGATCGCTATCGCCTATCATATTCTGGCCCTTTGAAGGCCTTTTTTGTTTTAATTTGAACGAGCAATGCTCTTGCCCTGTGGACATCTGTGACGGTCTCTCCGTCTCTCCCTCCAGCCAGCCAGTTTTTCCCCATCATAGTATGAAGTTTATTTAACAAGTCAAAATATATTATAGAGTTCAGGTGTGGTCAGTGTGTATTGCTATAGATGAGCTGCGGTGTAACGGTGAGCACACGACCTCAGATCTAGAGATCACAAATTCGATCTCCTGGCGTGTGGCAGTTTAAACGAAGAAGCAAGTTTCTTAAATGTTCCACTCACACCGCCTCTCTCCACCCCCCCCCCCCCCACATCGCCTCTCCCTCCCCACCGCCTCTCGCCCCAGCAGTATAAATGAGTGACACAACTGCGTGCCTATGATCGGCAGGTCACGTCCGGTGGGGTGAACCGAATACTCGCACCTCTTCATCCAAAACCGTCTGGCCATCGTGGAAGAGTAGGCCAAATACTCTATAGTTGGGAGGGGGGGGGGGTTTCTTCAAGAGCTCCCTCTCGTGGAAGCCCTTCTGCCGTTCGTGGTGGGAGCAAGCAAGCTGTTGCAAGGCTGCAGCTTTGCATTGGTGGGCAGCAGCCAAGCGAAAGAAATCTCTCGGTGCCTCATTCATCGCGGGTAACGTTTCATCTTCATAACGTAGAGCCTTGTTAAGACCTCTGTGCAATGCAATATCATTTTGTGGGTGACCTTGGGTTGCTCTTAAGTAGGCACTGCCATTACCGTTATTTTGGAGCCAAATTGGATCATGATACGGGGGGAGGGGTGTGTGTGGGGGGGGGGGTGCCCAGGGTGAACTGCATCGGAAAACGATGTCACGGCAGTTGGGACGATTTGGTAAAAAAAAAAAACCTTGAGCGTCGCTGTGCAGTCGCGGCAAATTGAAACCGGCGCACCCCGCAATCACCGACACGTGCTCCCTTTTAAAACATCCATCACACCGACTCGCAGCGGGAATCGGTGGCTGTGACACAGCAGGTGAATGGATTGGGCAATGGCTCTTCTCCAGAAGGGCGACGACATTGGAGGGGTGCGCTCTCCCAACTGCGTCAGTCGGTCTCAGTACCCGCTCTCGGGAGAGAGTCTGGGACGTTGGCTCGCTTTACGTGAGTGCGACATCGCGTCTCTGACCATCGCGTATCCACCCCGATCAATCGACCGCGCCTGTCCGACCTTCTGCACGCTTTCGCCCGTGCCGCAGTCCCCAGCGAGTCGGCGGTGTGACGGTGCAACCGCGTGTGACGGTGGTACGCTCGTCCTGGTGCGTTTGTGCATACAGCTGTCGCGTTACTTTACTTTATTGTGAAACAAGTTCACTATTTGTCACTCCTGCACCCTGCGATGAGCATGGTTGGCGACTTATGGTGCGAAATAAGTTCTGCGTGCATGCATACACTTAATTGTTGACTTTTAACGTCCGTTCTTGCTTTCTGCGATAGAATGCTGCACCTGCTGTGCTGAATTTGAGATGTCCCATTGCGTCAAAACAGCCCTAAGGCAGAAAATAAATGAAGGCTTTGAGATGATATATAATAAAAACAGAGCGTGTCGTGGAGTGACTCATTCCTCCCTCCCTCCAAGGCGAGCCACGGCGAGCCTCTCGGCTTGATCTGGAGATCACAAACAGGCTCCCATCTGCTCTGTCCTGACCTCATACCCTGATTAGTTTCGCAGGTGCAATGGCCCCAAGATGTCAGAGAGAGAGAAAAACACTGCAAGTCTCTCTGCTCCCTATACCACGCTGCGCCTCCACTTGGTTCAAAGTTCGCTCTGCCTACATAATTTAATTTACTCTGGGCGTGAATGAACTGGCGTTTTTGTTATTTCTGTGCCCTTTTTCCCACTAATTTATTTGGCTTATTGGGCTTAAGCAGCACACTTTACATCTAGAAGGGACGATGGCCAATGGACGAGACTGGCGATGGAATGTAATCCAAAGGAGGGAACGTGCTCACGAGGACACCCAGGGCAGAGATAAAGCGGTGAGATCCGTTCCTTGCGCAGGAGCGAGAGATTGACCGTGGCTGCTGCAGTTGCTGGTGTCTGACACCGCTCGGTGGAGCCCCATTGCTCCACCCCTTGGCACTCGATTCTGCTCCGCGACGCACGTCTGCGAGGAATGCCGTCTCTGGCGCGGCACCCAGCAGAGTGCACGTGATGCATCACCTGGGCAAATTCCGTAAATCACTGCTGCGGCAAAGAACAGAGGCAACCGTACCGACCTGCGACTCCCATCAGAGGGCCTCGCCAGGCACGCGCCTGGTGGGATCATTCGCATAGCCACGGTTTATGAGCGCAAGGGATGATGATGCTACTGGGCTGCTGCTGCTACTGTGGTGTAGTGGTTGGCTTGCTGGATAGATCCTTGAAGGACGTGCAACGGGCAGGGAGGGGCTCTGTGACGTTCACGTCAAGTGTTTTTGTAACAACACCTGTGGCTCTGCTGTTGAGGATAGGAATTAAATATTCATTGTTGCCACTTACGGATGGGATCTGTGCAGAAATAGGGATTTGTCTGTCCATACGGGAGTGGGGAGCGATTAGCGTTTCAAGTTTCAAGTTTCATTTATTAGGTATAGCCCTGTGAGCCATGCGGCTCTTGAGTCGGGTGCAACCGCAACAAACAAAATATGAACGGAGAACATCTTAAAGCGACGACGCGCAACAGAAACATCCTGGAATAAACCAGCAAATCTTCACAAAAAAAGACCGCTGTGTGCAAAAATCCCAGTGTGATGCAAGTAAAACAATAACAACCATAATACAATTTAGATTACCCATTAGCGTGGTGCTGGCCACCCACCCCTTCGTGTACAGTACCGACCTTCATAGGTGCTGCTCGCTCACAGCACTTGACCCAACGGTCTGTTGAAGGCGAAATGGAGGCTCTATGTTTATGTTTGTCCATTGGTTGTATGTGATGTTATTTCCTCTCAACAGAGCTGCCCAGTACCTGCAGTTGCTCTATCTCACCACCCACGAACGATGATACCACTATCCTCAAAACCATCGCGTGTTGAAATTCTGAGAGTTCTATTAAACATAACAGCAATATTTTGGTATTGACGGGAGATTCCATGAGTGGCATTGCTCATCATAAGCAGCAGTGCCTTACTATTGCCCAATGTCACCACTGTTGTGGTTGTATCACAGCCCTGTATCAGGTTGCCTGCATTGCCTGGCAGTGATGGATAGGTAAGGTCATCACTCAAGAGTGTGAACCAATGATACCGTCGTCGATGTGAGTGTAAACACGTTTCGGGGAATATTTGCAAAGAAATGCAGTACATGACGCTCACGTGAGAAGCCTCGTGGAATTCCTTGGAGTTGTTTGCCGATCAAGCTCGGCAGTCGAGAAACGTGTCCACCCTCAAACTAGTGGAGGACGATTCTTACCACCATCGGCCTGTGGTGGAAATTACACATCTCTCTAGCGATGGCCAGTCTATACGTTTAAAGACAAGGGGCTTCCTATGCTTTTGTATTAAAAAAATATGTTTTTCTTATTTGAAGGAATAGGAAATGGTCTAAGTTGCTGTGCAAATGAAGCCGGGGGTCCATGTTACAATATATTTAATTGAAAGAATGTAAAAAATGTTGATGAACTGCATCCATGGAGGCTGGAACGATGTGTGGCCTGACTCCTGCAATCAAGGTCTTTACTGTGAATGCCCCTTTGGGAGTTGCTGTCCGTTACCTTTTTGGCTCAGAGCTGGGTTTGTTTTAGGGCCCAGGGGAGTTTCAGGGATGCTACGAGCTACTTTAAGGGTTCTCTCGTTCACCCCAGTGCCCCCTTTGACATTGTGTATCGGTAAAGGTGCAGCCCTGCATTTGCTTTCACCACGGCACTGTTGAAATAAGGGCCATCGACTCTTTTAGATTTGCCGCGCATGTGGAATTCTCCAGCAGAGTTTTCTGGCTGCGAGTGAGCGGTGTTTATTGAGCTCGGTTTAAGGGCACTGGTTTCTCACAATGCATAACCATCCGTGACTTTTTAAACGAGCCAGTAAATGTGTTTTTTTTTAAACATTGTTTTTATTTCATTGCGTAATTCATGCCCCAGTCACAGAGCACGCGAATTTGTACACGTTAGGATGCCTCTTCTTCTGATGGCACATTGCCTCACTGTGAAGTGGTCCAGAAGTGGAATCATAAGCTCCTAAAGCCACAGCCGCAGACCACATTAGTCTTTGCCATATTCGCCTTTGCAGTAAAAGTAAACGCCGAGACGGCGCAATGTACTCGTACTATTGTTGGGTCAACCTTTTCGTGTCCAGCATGACACTCTTCACAACTGGACACATGTTTGAGTTCTTCTCATTTGTGCCCGGGTACCGAACGACGATCTCAAGAGTCAAGAGGAGGCCCCAATTACATTGCCGAGCTGAATGTATGCGATTTAATCTTTGGGTGCAGTCATTAGCCATCCGGGAAATTCATTCAGAGTTTCTCTACCACTTGAGAACCTTGGATAATCTTGTGTGGCTGCCGTCACTTGCACCTAGGGGTCTGAGCGATGCTGTGCTCTATCATGGACATTATAAACTTCCTTCGCCACTCGGCCACTTACTCACTGTTGCGTAATTTTATTTTTAATTAGTCCATCGTGGTGAAAGCGTTCAGCCCCCGTCGAATGAGTCAGTCCCGATTTTCTTGTGCGTGTGTAGTACCGTTGAGGATGCGTGGACACCCGAGTAGAGGCACACGTATTTATTTCACAACAGTCACTGGGGACATACAGTACTGGAGGGGGTATCGGCCCCCTCACCCGGATAGCTGGGAACACACGGCTAGCTACCCCTAGCCTGCCTCCTAATCCTCCAAATACTGGGCTAGGGGAGGCTGTCTGGCCCGACACTGGTCAGTCGGGCTACGGTACCCGGAGTCCCAGAGTCCTGGCTCTGGTTCACGGGACCACGCCGCTGGCTCGGTCCTGCGCGGCCCTGACAAGGGCGGCGTCCCAGGGGAGTCCAGGGCTCTAGCTAGGCAGTCTTCAGTCTTCAAGAGTTTACTTAAACATTCTGCCCCGAGCCCTCTGACACATCCCCCTTTATACTCCACCCCCGCTGAGGGGTGGGGCCCCGGGCTGCCTGGTGCGGACGTCGTTGAGAGCACCCCCCCCCCGTGCACTCACGTAGCCCCGCCCACTGTGTTTGTTTCCCATAAGCTGCCATGCATAACGGCTCTCTCTCTAACACCCCTACACATACAGCTCCTCCGTAACACCCCTACATCACCCCCCCCTGTACAGCTCGCAGCCGTCCCGGCTGCAACCTTGACAATAAAAGTTTATTCACCCCTCGATCCCCCAGCGTGTGCCTCATTTTTACAACAATAACGCAACGAGAAGAACAACAGGAAGGGAAAATAACCCGACGCACCCCACCCCCGAATAAATACGAAATCCGTACAACCAACGTATATACATTTTTTTCAGGAAACCCCCCAGCACACACACAACACACAGCGAACACAACATTCGTACAATGCAATGTGCCAGGAGCACACCACCGACGCCGCACACAGTGAGCATAACATGTGAACGTACACAGGAAAAAAAATATTTCAAAAAAAAAAAATTCTTTTTTTCCTTTTTTTTTTTCCCATTGTCACTCCGTGCGTCACAAGAGTCTGCGCATTTTTGCGCGCGTCCTCGCCGCAGGCCCGTCACACGGGATAACCCCGGCCGGCAGGCCGTCGGGTGGCAAGTGTCCATCTCCGAGTGAGTCTGTTGTTGACGTCGCAAGACCCTCGGCATCCCCCGTGGGGGTCGTCGGGCGTGAGCCCGTCACTCCCGGTGCACCTGGGGGCGGGACAGCCGGCAACGCGTCAGGCGAGAGCAGCGGAGACGAACTCTTTGAGTCGGTCGCCCCCCCACATGTTTGGCCACGCGCGTGTGTAGTGGGACCTCGCACCGCAATGAAGGGTTTGAGCCTGGAGGGGTGTACAAACCACCGGTGCTTCCCCCATTTAATGCGTACGCACTGAGGTCTCAGGACCTCAACCACCTCGACGGGGCCCCGCCACAGCCGCACCAGTTTTGAGGAGGTCGCGAGTGGTACCTGGGGACAGTGCAGCCATGCCCTGTCCCCCGGCTTCCACTGTAGCACATGCGCGCGACCCAGTCTGAGGCGCTCATTAGCCCTCTGCCGCATGTCAGAATTCTGCATGGCAGCATCCCGCGCCTCTGTCAATTTTTCCAGGTTAAATTTAACATGTTCGGCCAATTGAGTTTTTCTCTGTGGCGCTGGGATCTGCAGCTGGGCCCGAACAGGTGGGTCAGGTTCGCGGCCATACATAAGGAAGAAGGGGGAAAATCCCGTCGCAGCATGGGGGGCCAATCTGTACGCTGCCAGGACCCCCTGAATTTTCAAGTCCCAATCTGTCTGTGAGTCCGAAACCTGCTGTGACAACATCGACGTGATGGTACGATGCAACCGCTCGACCATCCCGTCGGTTTGTGGGTGATATGGAGAGGTACGAATCTTTTTCATGCCCAGGATCTCACAGACCTGTTGGAGCAATTTGCCAGAAACATTTTTACCCTGGTCGGTCAGCAGCCGCTCGGGAGCACCTTTGTCAAGGACATATCCCTGGACAAAGGCCTCCACGATGGCTGCTGCCGACTGGTTGGCCAGGGGCCAGGCCATAGGCCAGCGCGTGAAGTACTCCACCCCGGTTAACAAATATCTATTTCCCCTGGGGGTGGCGGGGAACGGTCCCAGAATATCCAGCGCGACAAGTTCGTTCACCCGGGAGACCCTGATAGACTGCAGGGGCGGGTTCGACTCCCTCGCTGGTGGTTTCCGCTGCGCACACCTAGGGCACGACCCTAACAGATCCCCGACATCCCTTGTCATGCCCGGCCAAAAAAAATCAAGTTGGAGCAAGGCCAGGGTCTTTTGGGTTCCCAGGTGGAGGAGGCGCTCGTGAGCGGCCCACACCACCCTACCCCGTAACCCCGAAGGGACCACCAGCCGGTGTCGATGGGATTTCCCGTCCCAATGCATTAACAACCCACCGAGCATTTCCCATGCGTCGGCATCACCCCTCCCCCGCCCCCGGTCCCCGACGCGGCGGCGCAACGCAAGGAGGGAGGTATCTTCCATCTGCAAACGCCCCCATTCCGTGGCAGGCAACCCCAACAGGGAATCAGATCCCTGTTGTGCGATGGAATTCGTCATTGACGCTGCGTCGTCAGCAGCCGCCAAGACCGGAACAGGCATTTCACCAGGATGCCTGCACCGACCCGACCCCAGGAGGCATGCGCATTCGGGGGTGGTTGGCATGCGCGACAGAGCGTCCGCGTTGGTGTGGCGAACGCCCTTACGGTACGTGGTCTCAAAATCAAAATCCTGGAGAACCTCCAGCCATCGAGACAATTGTCCCGATGGTTGTTGGACTCGCAGGGCGTACTGTAGCGCTGCATGGTCTGTACGGACGGTGAAACGCTGCCCGTACAGATATGGCCGGTACTGCTGGATGAAATAGACAATTGCCAGCAGTTCCCGACGGGTGACACAATATCGTTGCTCCGCTGGAGACAACACTCGACTACCGTACGCGACCACCCGTTCCACGCCCTCAACCACCTGGGAAAGCACGCCCCCAATACCTGTGTTGCTCGCGTCGGCATCGAGCACAAAGGGTTTTGAAAAATCGGGATAAACCAGGGGAGGGGCATTAACCAGAGCGTCCCGAAGGGAGCGGAACGCAGCCTCCTCCTCCTGTCCCCAATGGAAGCGGACCCCCTTTGACGTCAAAGCGTGCAGGGGCTTAGCAATGGTGGCAAAGTCCACGACAAAGCGTCGGTAATATGACGCGAAACCAACGAAGCTCCTGACCTCTCCCACCGAGGTGGGAGTCGGCCAGAAGCTGACGCACTGCGTTTTGGCGGGATCGGTAGCAATACCCGAGCGTCCAACGATGTGCCCCAAATAACGTACCGATTCGCGCAATAAATGACACTTTTGGGGTCTAAATTTCAAATTAGCAGCCCGCATTTTGAGGAAAACGGCCCGCAACCTCTGGAGATGCTCGTCAAATGTTCTGCTAAAGACGATAACGTCATCCAAATAGATTAAACACGAATCCCACTGCAATCCAGCCAAAACCAATTCCATCAATCGCTGGAAAGTCGCCGGCGCCGAGTGTAATCCCATCGGCAACCGGTTAAATTGGAAGAGACCATGTGGTGTACGGAATGCAGTTTTAGGCTTAGATTCATCGTCCAGAGGAAGCTGCCAGAATCCCGAAAGCAAATCCAATGTGGAGAAGAATCGCGCCCCCGCCAAGGCGTCCAGCGATTCGTCAATGCGGGGAAGCGGGTATGCGTCAGCAACGGAAATTTTGTTGAGGCGGCGAAAATCGACGCAAAACCGCAACGATCCATCCTGTTTCTTAACCAGAACGATCAGCGCTCCCCACGGGCCGGTAGAGGGAGAAATGATGTCGGCGGCTAACATGTCATCAACAGCCGATTTGACATGGTCCTTCTCGGCGGGACTCAGCCGGAAGGGATTTTGGCGTATGGGCGCGCTGTCACCCGTATCAATATGGTGACGCAGCAAATGGGTACAGCCTAAATCGAATTTGTTCTGACTGAACACGTCGGCAAATTCGCGCAGGAGTGTCCTAAGTTTTTGACGCTCTACATCCGACAGGTCCGTCGATCCCGCATAAAGCGCCTCAAGCCACCCTTCATCGGTGTCCGAATGTGGAAGCGGCAGAGTGGCAGTGCCAACGTGATTGGCGACAGGTTCCTCGCAGGGCACCGGCGTTGCGTGAGCAAGCACGGTCCCTTGAGGAATTACCACGGCCTGCGACCCCACATTGAGGACCGCGATGAAAGGGTCCCCGTCCCCCCTTACGATGGTCTGAGCGGGAATTAAATGCGGCCCGCTAACCCCGGCCCTAGATGGCCCCAGCAGGACACCCTGGTCCCCAACACCCTTAGCGAAGGGCCTACGAAGTTTTAGGGGCACCAACATTTGTGCCCCCAGCGGCACGCGAACCGTTTGAATGACAAACGCCGGTACCGTTGCGAACGCCGACCGAGCCGCAGTAGGGGAAGGCAAAAACGCCATCCGTCGTCCCGACGGGAGCTCAATGCAACCTTGATCAATCAAAATCCGAATTGGCATTTTGCCCAAGAAGTCCATCCCCAGCAGGCACGGAACCGCCAGCGAGGAGGAAACAAAAATGGGGCCGGACAATTTAATATCACCGATCGAAATTTGTGCGCGAATCTGACCCATGATACCCAATGAGCCCCCGTTAGCAGCGTAGAATGGGACATTAACCGGTAGCAAAGGACGACTCTGGACGGGGAGAATGTTGTATATGAGTTCCGAAATGATAGTCGCCGACGCTCCTGTATCGACGAGGATACGCACTTCGACCCCGTCAATGTGCCCTACTACGGCCGACGACCCCGACGACACCGCCACAACGCGGTGGGCCAACACGGACCACTGCCTGGGTTCGATTTGGGTCCCCATAGTGGTGCGTGTTGGCCCGACGGTGCGCAATGTTGGCCCCCCGTTCGTTGCGGTGTGCTTGTGTGTAACGGGTGTGTGCTTTGGCCAAACATGTGGGGTGCCGCGACTCGCCGGGTCATGTTGATGGAGCTTGGAAGGAGGAGGAGGGCCGGCGTCCCGGCGAGGCGTCGTCCCCCGCTGTCGAGGAGAGCGGCACCCCGAGGCGACGTGGCCCCGGATGCCGCAGTTATAGCAGCGCGGGAGCGCAGGCGGTGATGACGGACGGTCGGAGCGGCCCGACCCATCCCGGCCCGCCCGTACTCCCACCCTCTGCTGCTGTCGGAAGTCGGCGGCGTAGACCTCCTCCGTCGGGCGGGTGACGGCAGCCACCGTACGCCCGGCCGCTGCCCTGCTGGCCTTCCGTCGCTGTGACAGGAGGTTAGCGTGGAGGAGCCGCGCCGCCTGGAGGGAACCCATCTCCGTGTCCTCCTGTGCGACGATGGCGATGTCCAGGTCGTCCGCCAGCAGAAGAATTTTCTCAGTGACCATCGCGTCCACGCCTTGGTCATCCATACGAGGGAAGGCCGTCTTTGCCAACGCCAGAAGGCTCGTACGGTAGGCGAGGGGCGACTCCTTTGCACCCCGCTGGTGATCGTAAAATCGCTGTCTGCATTCCGCCGAAGGTCCGTAGACCCCAGCCAGCAACTGCAGCGCCATCTGAAGAGTGGAGCGCTTGTCCCTCGGTGCCGACGTAAGAGCGGCGAGGGCGTCGCCGTCGAGGAGCGCCGGCAGCGCGCAGAGGGCTTCGGCGTCCGACCACCCCGCCATTTCTTGGTGCGCGAGGAAGCGCCGCTGGAACCCCCCCCAGTCGCCCTCCTCAGCTACAAACTCTTTCAGCGGGGGCAGCCTTTGGCGTAGCGCAGCGATCGCCATGGAGGCCCGCGCTTTGCTGTCCCCGCAACTCGGCTGAGCGTCGGCACGAACGACAGATGGAATCGCCTGTCGCGCTGATGGTGACGCTCCGTCCGTTGGTGGTGACGCGGCAGCCCCTGCGAGGCCGATGTCGGACCCCAGGTTGAGGCTGGCCACGCCCTCGGCAGCTGCTGCGGCGATGGCGGGAGATTCAAAGTTGTAGTCAGTAGAAATGGCGGGAAGGCGCAACGGTCGTCGGCCGTCCTCGCCCCGCGGCGGTCCAGCAGCCCCCAGCCGAGTGATGCTCTCGAGTGTGGCGGCAGCAGCATACAGCAGCTCCGCCAGCCTCGCGTGCGCCAGCCGAAGTCCGTCGGATGGCGACTCCCCTTCCTCCCGATGCCCCGGTAAGGATGCATTCGGCCCCGGCTGCTCGTTGCCTCCATCAGCCGTCTCTGGCACCGCACTTCCCGCGGTGTCCTCCGCCTCCTGCACCCCGGCCCGAGCTGTTCGGCGCGTGTCCATGTTCGTTGTTGTTCACTTCTGTCACCAGATGTAGTACCGTTGAGGACGCGTGGACACCCGAGTAGAGGCACACGTATTTATTTCACAACAGTCACTGGGGACATACAGTACTGGAGGGGGTATCGGCCCCCTCACCCGGATAGCTGGGAACACACGGCTAGCTACCCCTAGCCTGCCTCCTAATCCTCCAAATACTGGGCTAGGGGAGGCTGTCTGGCCCGACACTGGTCAGTCGGGCTACGGTACCCGGAGTCCCAGAGTCCTGGCTCTGGTTCACGGGACCACGCCGCTGGCTCGGTCCTGCGCGGCCCTGACAAGGGCGGCGTCCCAGGGGAGTCCAGGGCTCTAGCTAGGCAGTCTTCAGTCTTCAAGAGTTTACTTAAACATTCTGCCCCGAGCCCTCTGACACATCCCCCTTTATACTCCACCCCCGCTGAGGGGTGGGGCCCCGGGCTGCCTGGTGCGGACGTCGTTGAGAGCACCCCCCCCCCGTGCACTCACGTAGCCCCGCCCACTGTGTTTGTTT
This sequence comes from Lampetra planeri, assembly GCF_965212315.1. Lineage (NCBI taxonomy): Eukaryota > Metazoa > Chordata > Hyperoartia > Petromyzontiformes > Petromyzontidae > Lampetra > Lampetra planeri. Next base: position 10,265,020 of record NC_136115.1, on the reverse strand, counting down.
CCCATAAGCTGCCATGCATAACGGCTCTCTCTCTAACACCCCTACACATACAGCTCCTTCGTAACACCCCTACACGTGCAAGCAGATTTTGCCTGAGCATGGGAAACGCGTGTGGTCGATTCGTGCGTGTGCGTGACGCACACGCACGTGTGCGTCACGCACACACATGCGTGTGTGCCCATCGTGGTGTAGGTTTGGCCGCTCTCTCTAAACTCCCCCTCACCGCCTTCTCGCGACGCCGCAGGGCAGCTTTGCTATTTGGCAGCGAGCGGGGAGGGCCACCTCCCGTCTATTGAGAAGATCAGCCGGCTGAGGACACCTGATGTAACGATGCCGTACCACCAACTATGCTGTTGCTCTTTGTAGCTAGAGCTGACCACACTGCTGGCGGTGGCATGGCCGGTGCGCGCGACCGCGGCTGCGAATATCGTTGTGCGAGAGCGGTCGTCTCTCCCACAGTGGTCGCACTTGCAGCTTGGCGTTTGCAGAAATGTGGTCGCCTGTTGAGACTCTAATTATTTCCAAAGTTGACTGTATTGTCTCCGTCTGTACCGTGCCATCTATAAGTAAGTGCCAGCGTGGCCTCTTGAGAGGCCGCCTGTTCCGTTGTTGCCTGTCCCTCCGCGCGGATCACTTTGGTGTTCTTCTGTGCCGATGCACCATGGATCTCCCTTGCAATCATCGTGTGACAAATAAACATTGCGGTGGATTGGATGGCATCCAATTTGAGCCAACTGATACTGTGCTGAGGTTTTTTTTGGTATGAAATAAGTTCTACGTTTCTACTTGAAAAATAGTAGGATAAAAGTGCGAATCCTGGTAAAGTTCCACTAAGCCCATCGTTCTACTGGGCACGGTAAAATGGATACCACTTTGTTGGAAGTACACATTGTCTGTTTTACGGGGAGACAGGTTTCCGCCATGGTAATGTGGAATTTCTGCTGCTGGCTAAGTGACGTTAACAGACGCGAGTGCTACTAACGTGCTCATTTTGGCAGATAGACACTTACACTTGCTTTCTACAGTTCGCATACTTTATCTACACAGCCATACACACTCTATTATTCATTCCAACATCACAAAAAAACGTTGAGTAGGTGCGTTAATGCTTATCAGCGGTACATACGCACAGTGATAAGATATTCATTCATTTTCATAATGCAATAGAGGACACATTTCCATTCAGTTTTTGTTCAATCGGATGGAGGTAGTCGGAATGAAATGAGTGCCAATTCCACACAGAGTGGGAACAGCAGAGGTCAAGGAGTAACCTCAGCTTCCCGCAGACTGATGGCAAGTGGTCAGAGATGGCAGTGTTTGGACCATGACACTGCTTTAAGGATGTCTTTAATATCCACTTCTCAGCACAACGCAATCCTTTGTGGAAATTGCTGGGTCTTCTTCTCCTTTCTTCGTACGGCTGATGACGTAGACGCAGAGCAACATCTACAATCTCACATTCAGGTGGTCAAGCCAGATAATAACCACGTCAGGAAATTTCTGGGTGGCCGTGGCAATCGAACCGTCGACTTTAGGAATTTTGGTGAAGATTACGTCGTGACCTCTGCGCAACGCCATCCCCATCCCGCATGGATTTGCGTGTCTCGCCCACATCAAATTAGGTGAAATTCACGAACAGGAATTTAAAAATATTTTGAAGAATCGAAAATGTGGTTCTCGCGTGTCCCCCCCTCTGCTCTCGCCCGCCGCGATGTGAAAACACTTCTCGGTAAAAACAAAACTCGGGAGGGCAGGAATGTGGTGTGGAGGTGGCAATCGGAGGAGGCTTGCCAAACACATCCACACATTTGCCATATTCAAGGCAAGTCCTACATGAGAGTGACAAAATAATCGTGCACTTGTGAGCGAATTATTTGTCCGTGTTTTTAGTAATTGGGCATGGAACGCGTTTTTGTGATCCTGTGGGATGTGGGCTTGAAATGGGGAATGCAGGTGGCCAGGTGGCTCCAGGGAATGGTGGCCCTGTCAAAGGCGCCTGTGCCAGCACTGCTGAGATCCTGGGTGAAATTTTCCATGGCCAAAACCCCTCCCACGTCTTTAACAAGATAACTACGCTTGGACGGCTTGGGACATTTCTCCCACTGCTTTAGCCTCGCCGTTGGAACCTTTGGCATTAACAAGCATGACCTGGGCAATTTTAAGTGATGCAGAAATTGCAGTTGCTGGTTGTGAATATATATTTTTTGTTTTATTGAACTTGTTCTTATAATGATGAGTCAGCTGCTCGTGCTTTAGTAAAGAAACCACATGTGCTGGGTTTTGCTCGTTTTGTTGCGTGCTAATCACTTCCTGTGGCAAATGCTCCCCTTTTTTGCAAGGAAATGTGAAGATTTATTTAGTTATTGGTTTTAGTTATTCATTTATAAAAAAAAGTGCGACTGATTTGAATTTCCATGTGTCACCGATAAATGATCAGGAGCTTCCGGTTGATATGATATACATACATATGTTTATAGTTGTAGCTGATGTGAAGCTGATGTGAAGGTGTAAAAGCTGCTCGGTAAATGTGAAACATTGGGCAAATGGTTACGTTGGCCCGACGTTGTATGTTTATTGGCTAGGGAGAAATATGCATTTATGTAATCTGACCATATTAAATATGTAGATTTCTGCGGGAGAAACTAATCAAAAGCAGGTTCTCACTTACAGCAAGTAGATACTCTGAGTGTGGTCGATAATGACGAAGTTAAAAGTACTAAGAGGAAGTTGTATTTTCATTAGAATTTGGCCCAATTCGGAGGGGACATTGAGCCGTAGACAGATTCCCCCGCACTCATCCACACCGCTACACTACGGCTACCTCGTCGTAGCAGCCGGCAAGACGGACTCGAGATGTTGTCGAGAGGGAGGGGGCTGTGATCCCAATCGGACGCCTACCGCTGGTCTGTAGAGAGTTCATGGGTAAGTGGAAATGCACCCTGATGCCAGGTAGACCGTCTGTGAGATGGTATTTCTCGTCGTGATTCACACAAAAAAGGCCAATAAAACTGTATACTAACTATAGCGCTTGATGTGTCGGTGTGCTGGGGCAACATGTTGAGACCACACTCTGAATCATTCTCGGCCAAAAGATCATTCTCATAGAAAATATGTGGTTGAGTTAAGTAATGGCATTTGGAGACAATTCAGGATTAAAACAGATTCATACAAATACAGATTGCGCATTTATCCTGCTAGACTGTGGAAAGGTAGAGCTGTTAGCGTCTATTAAGGCTGGTATGACGCACAAGTATGATGGCTAGTACCATGCCCGGCCGCCTTGGTCTCCCTAGTGCTGATGTTTACACACTGCACTAGGGGAAAACTCGGTCCGGTTCAGATATTCGTTACCAATGTTCGCCATAAGTGAGAGTGAAACTTGGGTCACCGGGTTCGTAGCGCACCGCTTTATCCCCTACACTAACGCCTCCCCCCCCCTACGTATAGACGCACGCCTACACGCATGCATCGGCGTGCGCAATTATGCGTGCAGGCGAACACACGGACGCACGGGCAGAAACGCACTCGCGAGCGACGCGTGGATGCGGCGTCTTGCCAGAAGACCTATTTCCTGTTCGGTCACCAGTCACTTCGGCAGAGCAGGTTTTTTTTGGCACAGAGCAACGCTTCCAGCTGTTATCCTTTTTTTTCTTTGCCATAGCAGGGCGGTGGAAAAGGGAACGCACTGAGTCCAGTGAAATTTGGCGAAGACGTGGAGTGCTGGGGGGAGGGGGGGGGGTTGGGGGGAGGGCGATGCCCCCGTATGCTTGTACCCCCCCTCCCACCCTGAGCGGCCGGTCCGAGTTATGGGACGCAGCAGCTGCAGCAGCAGCAGCCGGGATGAAATTGAGCGAAAAAGTGTTCCTTCGTGTGGGGGCAGGCTTTCTGATCCGCTTGCCATCGCTGTCATCCAGGAGGGTTCACGCACCACTGCTTCTCAGACGTTACTCGCCACTGATGTTATCCGTGGCGTGGAATGGCGTTCGGTTCGCCAGATTGACTGTAGGAGCGCCAGCCACCTGGGCCCACCACTTCCACTGCTATACTCACGTGTCATACGGTGGACATCAGAAACATTTGTGCAGTTTAATTTACGGTATCCTTTTGTTGGTCATGGCTGAATTTCGATGAAAGAAAAATAAAAAAATATCCACACTCCAAGGTCAGCTGCATTATAGCTAAATCTGCATTTGAGCATTATAAATTATGAATACATTGTCATTGCTGCCTCCAATTAAGGCAAATATCCTCCTTGTCGACTGTACTTGTACATCAAACTCAGTTTAATTGCAGGCAGTGCCGCAAACTCGCTTGGACGGTTGTTGTGGTCGCAAGTACGAAGTCGATTTATGCGTCCCTGACACTTCGCTCGAAAGACGGTGGCAGAAAGGTGTCGAACGCTTGTGAGCACGATACCCTGTTAAAAACAACAACAACAACAACAGCAGCAGCAACGCCGCACCCGTGAAGGAGCTCGAGAGACGCTGCACTTGCACGACCAATGTGCCCGTGACGTCGTCGCACCTACGCGACAACGATAATGTCGTCTCCGTGATGGCAACGGTGTCGCGTCTGTCGACTTGGTCACTGCAACACGTGGGTCGGCGTGTCCTCTGCTCGAGCATTGGAGGAGGCCGTCTTTTGTTGTCGAGGGGGAGAGGGCGCTGTCGATGGCTAGGCGACGATCACACTTCGCGTCTCGCGATGCCACTGGGTTTCCTACTCAAAGGAGCAATTGTGGTGGCACTCATCCCTGCTAGTGTATGTTGAATTTCTTTCACACCACACGTAGCCAACTGTGCTAATCGGCTCTGAGTCAGCAGTATACATTCCACACTCCCATGGTGGGGCTTTGTCCTCTTCGTAGGACAATCAATGTTCGGGTTTCCCCGAGACTGGTACATGTTGTATTCACTCGGAGGGGATAATGGGAGTCGTTGACTCTCCTGACTTGGATTTAAACCTGCAGCATTCAAATATAAAATTTAGGTTTCTAAGCACGGTACCATCTGGCTGCAATTTAGCTGAACTTTTGTCATGTAAATGTTGTTTATTTAATTTGCAGTGGTTAACGATCATCATGGGAGTTGGTGTTTAACGTTTGAGTAAATGGCGTTTACCCTATCTTCCCCGACAGTTAACAAGTTGCACGCTTTCAGTTAGCATAATATTTTGTTCACACGTCACTTTCGTAGTTTTGAGTTGGTAATTTCTCAGATGTTGAAAGTGGTCGCAATCTAACTTGAGCGGAACAGAGCATTCTCGCTTGGCTTGATTTTGGTTTGTACTGTTTGCTTTGACGGATACAGTTCAGCGGAGATGTAGGTCTCCTCAGCCGTAATCATAGGTTCATATCCTGGTCAGGGTTAACAGCCCATCGATCATGATCTTCATCATCATCATCACTCTTCATTCCGTATGAGCACCAATTCAGTGAGTTTATGCTCCTCTGGGAGGTCAAAGTGGTTCCAATGTAGTTCGATGAGTCCCCATAGCAGGAACATGGAATTTCCACTCTTGGCTAGAACTGCCAGAAGAGATGACCATTCCTCAATAGTTGTTTGAGCATGGAGGCAATTTGATATTTTGATCATGTGATCTGTAACAATATTTATTATTTCACCACACCTGGTGCGGTGCTTGGTAAGTCGTGATTTTAAGCCCTCGAAGATCAAGAGCAACTTGGGTTCATGGCTTGACATGTCGATGGCTTCGGATCGACCCAATTTTTGCAACAAAATCTGAAATCTGTTCGAATCGGCCCGACCCGGGGTTTTGAACCGAATGTGACTCTCAGTGAAAACTTACCTCTTGTATGGAAGAAATGTTGTGTATGCTGATGAAGGGTATTAATTTGCGTTTTTGAAATTATTATATGGGCAATAAATAAAAACTGCGTGATTGTGGGCTGTGACCCTGGCACATGAATAAGACTTGAATCATCTTGCGACATCATTTCGGACGATGTCACGAGATTTTGTACTTAAGTTCACTTTCAACAGGACCGTTCGATTCTGTCACCCGTCTATAAATTACCGAGGGTTGCCGAGCGGCGTCGCGCACGTGTGAACCTGCCCGGTTCTAGATTTGAAGCTTTCGTGACTGCAATGGTTCATACTCTTAGTTCTTTCGGTAAAGTCACGTAGGTAAAAAATGAAATTAAAATTAATAAAAATAAAACAATAAAAATCACGACGTTTCGGAGGCAACACAAGCTTCCGTTTTCAGGTGAAAAACCTGCTCGGTGGCGCCCGGGGGGGGGGGGGGGGGGTGGTCCCGGCGTTCCTGCAGCCCGGCCCCGACCGCCACCGCTTGGCTCAACCCGACCGCCGTGCCGAGCCGCCCGGGCTGCAGGGACGCCGGGACCCCCAACCCCCCCGCCCCTTCGAGATTCGTGACGTGAAGGGAATTTTCCGTGCGGCTGCGGTGTGGGTGCCCGGGCCCGCGGTGATGTCCCTGGAGGGTGGTGGGAAGGGGTGGGGTGAAGACACCAGAAACGTTGGTAAAGGTCACGTGCATCGATTGGGCTTTTGTTCGCTCGCCTGCCCCAGGAGATTGGACCCCATTTGGACCCTCTCGCTGTTATTGATCGCAGACACTTCTCCATTGCTTTACAGCGGCTATCTTTAGGTCCGAGAATACCGGAGAAGTGATGGGGGGGGGGCATCGATTGAGGATTAACTTTAGACGCTCTTTTGCAGATTGTCTGGTTTTATTGAAAGGGCACATCGATGCTTGTTTCCTTCACAGTTTGTTTTACTTTGAAAACTCCTACAATGAGATGGTGGTTTCGTTGCATTACGCTTTTTATGAGTAAAGAAAATACCAAAAAGATGAAATGTAGATTTTAAAATAATACATATTAAATCAAAATATACGTTGATTTCAGTTGACTTGGCAAATCATATATGTAGAAGGCAATCAAAACTTTTAGAATTGGACACCAAAAAGTCAAGCCAGCCCAATGCCAGATCTTTATTTTATGAAGGATTTTCCTAAGACAGAACAATTCCACAGTCACTATGAGGGCAGACTGCTTACGTTTTTTTTTATTGACGTGGATGAATGTTGACAAATGTGTTTTTTTACTGAAACCAGAATGACTGTCAACACGTTAAGAGGACTATTACATTTGTTTAGCAACCATTTCAAAATAAACTGCTAAACACTCTGGGCCATGGAATTACAGCTACATTCTTATAATTTGCTTGGAAATGTAAATGCATGTGGTGCGGCCGCAACCATCGTGGGAGCACTACCGAAGATTCTAATTTTGAGATACATTTGATGTGATTTCATTCACAAAATGCATATAAAAGATGAGTCCTTGTCAAAACGGTCTGATTTTAATGCTATGAAGTCCTAGCAGCTAGCTCTTCTCCTTTTCAAGACGAGATTCTGTCCATATCACCTTATAAATGTGACAATATGTTCAATAATTCAATCGCTGCCTCTTCCGGTGCTTCACCAGCGGAATCTGAATCAGAATCTTGATTGATCCTGGGGGAATCTGATGAGCTATGAAGCTCTTTTTCACAGATGTCCAGCCGGGGTGGGTCACAAACAAGTACCGAATGAATTCATAACTCACCATGAGACTATTAATGATGATCGCGGTACGTTGTATTTTTGTATAGTGAACATGAGGTGTGCAACATTTTAGTCATTTAAATCCACACTGCTCTATAGGTGCTCATCACAAGAGCACCACGTGAATTAGATTAGAAAACAAATAAGTTGATGACATTAGTCAACCTGATAATTGTTTTTTTACCCTTCTATCTGGCAACAAAACTGACACCTTTTTTACAAGGAGTCATGTTTGCATAGACCACAATACCTGCAGCCATAATGCAAACAAAAAACATAACTCTGATAATATATGCACTGTCCTCGAAGTTGATTGGTCCACACCCGAGACAGCTTTCCTTAGAGCCTCGTCTCACATGGGTTGGACCAGATGACGCCAGTTTTGTTATCAGATAGAAGGGTAAAAAACCAATTATCAAATTTTTTACTGGCAAATGAGGTTCCAATGGTGTAAATCAGTCAACATGTTAAGAAAAGCGCGGTGGGGGCTTGGGCAGTTCACGCCGCTAGTTTAAGCGATGACGGCCGATGGTCAAGGGCAATGACGGAGTGCCAGCCAGGGAATGGAGCGCGTTTCGAGAGAGATCGTCCAACGATGAGATGGAGCGATGAATGTGTCGTGTAAAGTCGGTGCCAGGTGGTTCATTACATCGCAGGATCGTGGGAGATGTTGACAGTTTGGAGATGTCTTAATCCCGCAGGTGGCTCAATCATTGCTGATGACGACGACGACGACGACGATGATGATGATGATGACAAGGGGAGAGTGTCGATGAAAGACTTTCTGGTGAATTGGTGCTGAATTGCGGCTACGTGCACCACTTGCGTGAGCCTCTGATGTCATGCCAGATCCATTTTTAGCGGAGCCCGTGGCTTTGTGCCATTCCTCTTGCGTGGCGGTGGAGACCCGAGCAGTGTCAGAGCCAGGGACTCGTCACGGGAGGCCGAATAATAATTTCATGTCCACGTGAAGATGAAACATCACCGGGCATTGCCTCCAGTACGTGCTTGTATTTCAATTCAGTGTGATTGTTACGTTTAATCTTTTCGCATGCACGTCAATGTCATTGTTTTGAAATGTAGCTTTTTTGCATTTAGTGCTGAAGTTGTCCAGATCGCTGGCCTGATGGTGATAAAATGTGTATCTGTGTCCGTGTGTGTGTGATTGTATTCATCTTACTAACATTTATGTGTGGCCTATTCTGTTGGGCTTGCAATGTGCATTTCGTGCTACGACTTCCCTACTCATGACCTTCTGCAGCACTTTAGACAGTTTCCCCTTAATGTGTGATGATGATAATACTTGCAATTGTTTATGCAGAAAAGCAGCAATGAGTCTCAGAATGATATTATGGGAGGGTCCTGCTTTGTAATGTTTGGCCAATGCCAGCAACGAATGTTTTGGCACGTGGGAAGCCATGGAAGTTCCCAGAGAAAACCCACGTGTGCAAAGAAGAGGTGACACCGAGGAATACCACATCACGGGTCCATGCCGACAACACGTAGTAAGCCCTAGTGGTCACCCATACTGTTGGCACCGACCATACTCAGCCCTGCTGCCTTGCTTCTGAATCATGGCGAGGTCAGGCACATTTAGGGGAGATATGGTCACAGGGTACATCTGCCGAGAATCAAATGCCGTCTCTTGTGTAGACCCGTCACCAGGTTTTGGGAAGAACGTGCTTCAAGAAGAACTTGCTCCAATGAACACATTTGCACTTTCATAAACAGAACATGCCAATTCATCACGAGTACAGCACACCGGTGTGTTGGAGAGCCAAGCCATAACATTTAAAATCTGAATACGACGTTTGTTCTGTTTACGTGACAACCCTTACTAATTGACTGTGTCGGGTGGTCGCGGGTTTAACAACACATTTATATATTTACGCGATCGAACCGAAAACCCTGTATTATGGATGATATTGGTCGCGAAAGCTGACGTGTTAAATTGACATTTGCACTTCGTCCATTGTTAGCGAGATGACAATGTGCAAACTCAAAATGCTTACTGTCCCAAGGCAATTGGTCTTGGACCTTTATAGGTGGAACATAGTTGCATCCCATGGCCATCGTGATATCTAGTTGAAGCTTAAAGCCGTGTAAATGTGGCATCATCAATCGTGGCAAGGTCCGAGTGCTGCACGCAAAGTCGACGGGCTTCATATCTCGCGCAGGGGGTTTGACTCGGTGTCAACAAAACGAGAGTATCACAGTGTGGGAAGTCAAGAGTGGTTGTCGTTATGCAAAGACTGGCCCCGTTTTTATGGGAACGTGGAATGTGTACCTCCTGGCACCCCCGCAACACTCGTCTTCGCAGCCTCAAGGCCCAAAGTGTCCAGCGGCCAGCAACAAATGGCACCGTTGGATGTGTAAATAGGGGAGAGTTACTTTGAACATTTCTTGACTTTGACCTTCACTCTGGCTCGTGGCTGTCCCCTGTCCTCAGAGACGTCGAAGCGGGAACGGCGCAGCGGCTATGTTTCTAAATGAATGCCGTGCTGCTGAGGTTTTCTATAAATCTCAAGGGCAATGCACGGATTTATAGTGCACCGACGGCTGCCGCCACAAGGTTACCTGCGCGCATTAGTGCTTGGCAATCCACTTGAAAGCAATCTGCAACTTGAGCTCTGTGCAATCCCAGTGCACGGAGGAGCTGCAGTGAACACGAAGGCACTCTCGACCCGATTGTGAAAAGCGGCTAATGAGTTTTAGTGTTCTTTTTTTTAACCTTTTTTTCTTTTCGCTTTCACCCGCTGTACTGTACGTCCGCATGATGCCATTCGAGAACGCTCGCAGAGAACTCGTGTCCAGGAACCTGCTCCTGGAGGGTCACGTCACAGAAATCACTCGGTTCACTTCATGAACTCTCCGATGCCCCTTGTAACATGCCCTGCAAAGACTGTCCATCGCATTTCTCGCACACCAACATGTTTAATTATCGTGGGTAGAACATGCCGGATTAGGTGATAATCCAAATTATGATTTTGTGTGTGTGTGTATTCAGTCATTAATGACCGACGAGACCTGTCAATTTGCCGGCTCAATTGTGTGGTTTGATCGCCTGGTTTAACTACGAGCGTTTGAGAGCCGTATTCAGACGCTTTGTCTCTGCGCTGTGAGCGCGGTGCTTGGACATGCGTATTGCTCCCCCCCCCGAGCCAGCTGGCCGTGTGTCTTCCTTGATGAGGTTCCAATGTCGGTTTCATTCAAATCTACCCCCTTGGTGTCTTCTCTGTGCAGTGGCCTTCTTGGGGGACATCGCACTCGACGAAGAAGACTTGAGCCTCTTCCAGGTGGACCGCATGGTCGACCTGACGAAGCACACAGTGGTGAGGACGAGCCATACCACAGGTGAGCAACCACCTCTGGCACCAACCCTGGGGCCTCTTTGTACCTCTTTCCCACTGCACAAGCGAGCCATGCTGGAGCCGTGCCGAGCCGGTTGGGCACGGATCGGGAGGAGCCGGGTTTGACCGAGATGTGTGACGCACGCTTTAACCGCGGCGCTTACCCAACGTGACACGTGTGTTCGTGTTGACTTTGCACACAGGCATGTTCCCGAGGGCATTTGTGGAATTATGTGTATGTTGAGCTTCTTTCGCACCGTACGTAGCCAACCGTGCTCATCGGCGATGTGGGGAGAAGGACACCAGTGACGTGCGGTGAGGTCAATGGCTGGGGATGCACTGGCTAGTATCGGAGCCAGATTTACACGGAGGGGGGCGTGTCCTCCCTGAGGGGGGCGTGTCTGACACGCCCCCCTCAGTGAGGCAGATGTAATAGCTGCCTCCCCTGGTGCTTTTTCATTGCAGTTTCATGACGAGACCAGAGAGCCTAAATATGTTTATACACATACGTGAAATCAGTTACCTGGAATATGGAAGGCGAGGACATGAAATGAAGGGGTCTACAAACATTACATTGGTGACATACTGAGATAGTAACAGGCACGCGCTTATTGCCCGCGCTCTATCCAGTTGCTGAGGGGTTGCGCAATCAGAGGGGAGGCTGAGCTCGTCGCTGCTTCGCCTCTTGTCTCTTCCTGTATTTGCAGCGGAGCTCCGCAAATTTGGCGATTTTGACTATAAAAAAAATCATACATGAATGGCATTTATAACAGATCAGTGGAAACATCTTAATTTTTATTCATTCTTCTTTTTTTTACTTTCAGTAACAGCTATTTTCATTGGAGTATGACAGCTGAGACTCTGCCTTCCCTGCCTCCCCTGACCGCACGTGACTGAAGGACACAATATGCAAATGGTGCAGATAAAATATTTGTTAAATGTCATTGTACAGGACGACTTATTTTTGCAGTACGAGTCGGGATGGAGCCACCGCAAGTGCGCAACTACAATTGTAACTCCCCGCCAGGAGGGCCATCCCATGAAGGTGCCCTCTTGGCAACTGGAGTAGCCGGAAACTGCATATGGGGAGAGAACGCCTCAACTCCAAACCAAAAGCTATTTGCTGTACGGCCTAATTAGAGACGCGTAGATTTTTTGAACAGATGGATAGAAATTTCATCACGCTTCCTGGTTTCTGGATTACAGGCGTGTGCTGCCACGCCGCTGTAACGCATAGTTAGTGAGGCTTGCATCCCGTGCGATAAAGTCATTCTAAGGGCGAATGTAAAAATCTTTTTAACCTCGCTCGTGTCGCAGCACCAGTGAACCGCTCGCAGGGACATCCTGTGTGCCCCGCTCTAGAAATATAAATGGAGCTTTTGGCAACTGAAAAACACAGAAACAAACCATAAATCAAAGGAACCCTGTTAAATAGCATTACATCAGCGTGCACGGAATGTCATTAGCACCCCCCCCCACCTCAGCTAATGCGAAGCCAGTGGCCGCCGATTGAACGGGAAGAGAGGGAGGGTGTCGCGCACTTTGCACTGCCCCGTGCGAACGGGGCTAGTTGGGCAGGAGGCGGCGCCGTGGACTGGATTGACCTTGATGCGGCAATTCGGGGACTTTGCGGCGAACGCCGTGGAGCCCCCCTCGCCAGGCCGATTGCGCACGCGCGCGCGAGGTTCAACGAGCCCCACTAATTGGATTAATGCATGCAAATGCTGGGCCACCGAGAGCCCGCGCCGGCCTTTGAATATGCGACGGGCGAACCGCATTCATAGCCATCGCCCCTGTCCGATGCAGTATCCGTGATGTGTGTGTGTGTGATTTTGTGGATGTATGCAAGAGGAGTGGTAGTGTACCGATTAGCGCACTGCGCTATGAACCCGGTGACCCGAGTTCGATTGCCGCTTACGGCCAACACCAGTGACGATTATCGAAGCCTGTCCTGGGTCCTCCCCTAGGTTGACTCAGCCTTAAATGAGTACCTAGTATGGTGTGTAAACAGCGCCACTCGGGAAACAAAGGCGGGCGGGCGTGGTGCTTTGCACCCGCCCCTTCGTGTGCAGTTCCAGCCTTCGTAGAGTGCTCATCAAAACGCACTTGCCCCAACAGTCTGTTAAGGTCAATCTTGATTTGAAGCTTGTCTGTTAAGGCTTTACTGGGGGTCTTTGTCTTTGTATGCATAGAAAATCGGATGCTGCCACGGTGTCACGGATAACAAGCTGGACTTGCAGTACAGAGGTCACCGATTTTTTTTTCACCAAATCCCAGTACTTGAAGTTGCAAAAAAAAATCATCCCCCTCCCCCCGCCTCTGTCCACCCAGCAGTCTAATTGGGTTCACCACAGCGAGTCGATCGGCAGGTCACGTGTGGTGAGGTCAAGTGTGGTGACTCCCACCTCTTCCAAGATGTTTCTTGGTCAGCGTGGAAGAGTCGACCAAATAGCCTCGACAGATACTCTCTACTGCTCCCTCTATTGGAGGCCCTTACGCCTGCAAGTAATTGCAGACTTGCGCCTTTACCTTTGTATTTTTACGTAAAAAAAAATTGTAGTGCGTGTGGTTTTCATGCATTATAGTTCCCTTGAAATCACAGCTGCTAAGCAGTGGCCCCTGGGGACCTTTAACAGAAAGCAGGCAGCAAGAGAGAGAGACGGCTGCGAGAGTAGTGGGTGAGAGGAGTTGACACGCTTCCCAAATTGAGCCACGTTGCATGAGCTTCAAAAGCAGCAAGGGATATCCAAAGCCAAGTTGTGCGAGGAGCGAAAGAGCAGGATAAATATTCTATCCTTGCAGTGGGGCGAGTGGACATCGTATGGGCGAGAGAAGTCGTACAAATGAGTCCCATCAGGTCATTAGTGACCGAGACTGTCAGATGCAATAGTCGCAGTGGAAGAGAGACAACAATGGGATGGATTGACCTGAATAAGCTGATGCGCAACACCAGCGGAAATTGGTATCTGAATCTGCTCTGAGCCTCGGAGGTCATAGAATCCGCGTGAAATTAATACCTGGTGCAGGAGTATTGTGAACTTCGGCGCTTGGTAGAAGTGGGAGACCAAGGTGGTCTGGCATGCTACGTGCTGGCCACATCTCACCCCTGTGGCATTCGGGCGTGAATATGGCAACTCTATCAGCACATGCCCAACCGTCATTGAGTCAGGTGGCGGGAGCGGTCACCCGCCCTCAAAGAGCCCTCTCTGCACGTGTGGCTTTGTGGGATTTTGCTGATGTATTTAATAATAAGACCGGCGGACGGCACAATTGACTGTGAAAAAAAGTTTTTACCGAGGTACAAAACCTAATATATCGTTTGCAAAGCAGTGTCTGAGCCAAGATCTAAAGTACGACTTAAATAATAATAATGACTTCCAATTCAACTCTGGAAACAAAGTATTTTACTTTCACGTCATGATTCTAAATATTTTCCCACCTTGATTTAAAGGATAAACCATTGAGAGATTGCCCAATTACGCGGTGCCCCTGTAATGGTTTGCCGGGTTATGGTGCAAAGTAAAAATGTCTCCCATTCTCAAATGAGCCGAGGGTTGTGGCTCATCTCTGTTGGTGACCCCTGGGCCTCCATTCGTGGAAATTCCACATTCCTATGGCGGAGGCCGTTCCCTACCAGGACAATCACTCCCGGACTTCCCACAAAGTGGTACTCATTTCAGTGATTCTGGAGGGATAATTCGGTTACTTCTGGCAAAGGGTTTCAGCTTTCAACCATCCGATGTGGTGTGAGTGTTCTGGTCACAATTCCACATGGCATACCACGTGACCCCATGGATAATGTGATGAAATGCCATTTGATTTTGTATTTGACAGCAGTATTAAATCAAGATGTATCGATATTTGAAATATTGTCAAAAAGTGGTTAGTAGACATTGGCCTACTTGTCACAATCAGCCACGGTCAATCCACTGGGAGATGAAGGTCCGCTTGAGTTGCTGTTATGTCTCATCCTGCTAGGTAATAATCCTATCGGGCACGTTCCATTCCTTGGCTGCCGCTCCATCATTGGTCTTGACCGTTGCCCGTCATGCCGTCGAGCGACCATGCCCTGCCCACGCCCACTTCTCTTCGTGACAGTTCAAGTGACGACATTAACCTGTGCTGAATAATAAAAACGACGTCAATTGGCCTTAAATGTCTGCTGGACGTCCACAGCATTCTCTGGCAATTCCCTGCAGGGGAACTACTGAGCGGCTGCAGTAATCGAATTGCCTCTGCAGACTGGCCCAGGGGCAAGCTTAACGAGGACTAGACGATGATGGCTCTCCCTGTGAGTCACGTGCAGGCTCTACGCTTGCGTTGCTTTCCTGCTCGTCCGTCAAACGTTGTAAATGTGATTTGAGTCTGAGTTATGAAACAAATGCCCGTGCAAGCTGCTATCATCCTATTCCCGCTTGTTTTTCAAAATCAACAAACGTTGTATTGCCACAGTTTAACCTAAGCTGGATTTCGCATAATGGGAACATGTGGGCATGCGGTTTTGAAAGGAGTGTGCTGGTAATTTTGACCCAGCGATGGTCTTGAGCGGTCTCGTGTGATAGCCAGCTTGGTCCGTCTCCATCCATTTAAAAAAAAAATTACTCTGTGGAGCTTTTTTTTGTGGATTACTCATGTCAACGTTTCTACTTTATGAATAACGTTTCTGTCTGAGCGTCTCATTATATGTCACTCTCTCTCCCTATGTCACTGTCTTTCTGAATTTTTTTCCATCCTTGTAAACATCATGGAATGTTTTTTTTTGTATGTATGGCTGTCTGTGCTTTTCGCTTGGCCCTGTATTATATAAGTGGCTCTACATCATTCTGTCTTTTATTAATTCTCCCTGCATTTCTCTTCCTCTGCCTTTCAGTCACCTCATCTCTTTGGCTTGCCATCTTTTCGTCCAGTTCATAAATATCTGTCCTCCATCTCTGTGACCTTATCTTTACGTCTATCATTGCTCTAGCTCTCCTACATAATCACATCCCTATATCTTGACCCTGTGTCTGCCAACAATGTCTCGATATCTCTCTGGAGAATGTCTCTCCATGTGTCGCAATTCTTCAGAACGCTCTCTGTTTATCTCTCTGCGCTTTTCAATTCACATCTTGCGTCATCTCTCGGACTCAGCACTGCTCCATCTCAATCTGTCGCTCTGTATTTATCTCTTCATATCGCTTCCCCACGATTCATAATTCTCTCTCTATCCCCCTGCAAATTCGTTTTTTTAAAATCTCATGCGTCTGTCTCCTTGACATTCTCTCGCTGCGGCCAGTGTCAGATGCGGGGGGGGAGGCGATGGGGGGCAATCACCCCACCCCCCCCCCCCCGAAACCACACACGTCTTTTGTTGATGTTTACCAGAGACAATATGTCGAATGCTGTTTTCATTCATGTAGGGGGCCCTATTTTAAAAAGCCTGAAATTCCGGGACTGCACCCCCGCCCCCCCGCCCCTTCCTTATGGGACGTCTCAAGATCCACCTCTGGCCGTGTCCGCTCTTGGCCCGCTCCGTCCCTGCGAGTGATGAGCCACCGTGGCCACGTCGGTGGTGGGCCACGACGTTTTCCTGGGCCTGGCGGGGCGGGGGGGGGGGCTACCACCGGCTCTGCGTAAACCGCGCAGGAAGGTGGAAGTGATTAGGGGCGGCGCTCTCCCCGCCGCGAGGCCTGCAGGATCACGACGCAGCGTTCGTTTTATTCGCGAAAAAAAAAACCACCCCACCACAACACAGCGGGACTTTTGTTTCGTTAAAAGCCAGCAAATCGTGGCAGTGACCGATTTTTACAGGAACCTCCGGGTTGAGCTCTCGTTTTCCCACGCCGTTGCAACCCAGACTGGGCTGACTGAAGCCGTCAGTTATTTTGCGCCACCCCCCCCCCCCCCCCCCCGATGCTGAAGCCACCTGCTAAGAATTACATTTAATTGCGACGTTGCCTCCAATGTCAAAATGTTACTTAAAAAGAAAATCTGATATTTGGCATCGGGTCACCTAAAAATGTTGGCATCTCATGAGTTGCGCTGGGCTCGCGCAGCCATGCAAGGTAAAACTACTTCATCATTGCGTGTGGTTATCTCACCCAGGCTACTAGTGACTGCATAAACATGTCCATCATATTATTGTGTTTTTTGGCATTTGATTGACTTTCTCCCAGGCCTAAGAGCTTATGGGACATTTTTATACTTGTCCATGAACTTAAATAAGTCTAGAGGTTGTGGGAAGACTGGACCCTTGAAGGATGTTATGTTAAAGCCCCGTGTCACATTCAGCTCATTCATAAATATGGATCGGCTGTTTTGTGTGGAGTCCAATGAACGGGGCAGTACCTTTTGGGATGGAGTTAAAATCAAGTCGAGCTGCGGCTGCTCATGTGGGCACGGGGGAAGTGCTCGCCTATTGGCAGCTGTGGTCCAGCAGTACTCACTCCACGTTGGTATGGCAGGGGCAAATCTCTCCAAAGAACAACCACTCATGAACTCTTATTCAATAGATCGCCTCTGGAGGGTATATGGGCTGAAGCAACTCACGACCGGAGTTTGAACTCACAAACCTTCCCATTGCGATTTGAACACTCGATTTATAATGTGTACAGATGGCCAAATAACAATTGTTCGTATCATATACAGATTCAATATGATATCAAATGTGTGTGTGTGTATATGTCATAAAATATGACCTAAAACGCAACAACTTCGTTTGAACCTTTCACAGTCGTTCACTTTGATACGTCTTGGCTTTGAAGGAGCCGCCGCTCGCGTTCTCCACCAGAGTCACCACGCCGCCACTGCCTTTGATTTCCGGAGCCGCTCGCACTCACGCTACCCGGCCGTGTTAATTTTTTCTTTACTTTGAAACACGTTGCGCCCGCTTGCTCCTAATTAGTCCCCCGACGTATACCGTTAGAGAAATTGCTTCCAGACACGGAGCCGGAACGCTCCGCGCGTGCGTGCGCGCGGAGCGTTCCGGCGAAAAGTCTGCGCCGAAACGCGATCCGTTGTAGGGCACCGCGATACATTAAACAAATTGCGCGCGACCTATTTCGGTCGGTGTTGCCGGTCGCTAGGCGACCCGTTGCACGAGCGCGCCGCCTCGCCAGCTTGAACTGGCTCTGTGCGGGAGCTCTGCAGCACCGTGAGCTGGTCGGCGACGCGCGCACGGGAAGGCCGCGTCATCGGCAAAGCCCCATTCGCTCGGCTGACAGAACCGAAGGAGGCCTTCGATCAGCGTGGCCCTGCGTTGTCAGTGGCGGCGTGGTTTCATATCCCTGGTCGGACACCGTACGAGTGTCGTATGTATGGTATCGTCGTTCACCAATTGAGCTGAATCGCCACCGTAGATGCTTATGCCGTGACTGTAATTCAGGTGTTGGGCACTGCGGGAAGAGTGTTTTGCTCACTTGGGATGTTGCGAGTTCCAATCTTTTACGATCGACTCGGCCAATCATCATAATCTTTAAGGAGTCGATAAAATAGGTGCCACTTTGTGGAATGTCAAGAATGGTTGCTTGACATTCCACAAAAAAACATGGAATTTCTACGGGTTTCCAGCACAGATAGACTGCACTTCAAACTGAAATGCTGGATTCATCAGAAAAAAAAACTTTTACTTTGGTATTTTTCATTTACTCCCAAGCACCTTGCAATTCACACAATATCCAACGTAATTCCCAATTTTATCTGCTGATTATTTACCACGGTGATGCGTTCACAGCAAGAGGACGCACTTCTGACAGCATGATAATTTCAATACTAGACACTAAAATTGCATTTTTCTAGGGCCAGATCCAAAACCAGACATATAATTACATGGATGGAGTTGTTCTCTCATCCTATGGCATCATTGACATGATACGATGTTCTTCTGCCAGTTTGTTAGCCGTAAAGGCAATATTTTAAATGTATGTGTAAAATATAGATCTGCTATTGTCGTGCCCTTCATTATGTCACATTGTACATCTCTTCTAGAATAATTAAAATAAGCTGATCGTTTGAGAGATTGTACATGGGCTGTACATGAATCTTGTTAAACTAAATCACAACTGAGAGAAGCATCCCAGCAACATTTATCGGGAGCGGAGGGTCCCCCTCCAGTTGGAGGGAAACCGAGAAATGCGTTTTGTCGACCCGAGGCCGTTTCTCAGCTGTGCGCATTTCTGACTCGGCAGGGGAAGCGGCGGGAGAGAGCCGAGTGCCCGGGTGGAATTTCACATCATCCCAAAGTGAGTCAAGGTCACGGCGACATCGGAATGGCCGGAGAAAAGCAAGCAAAGGTAAAACTGCGCCGTTTGTTTGGACCTTGAAGGACTTTCACGTGCTTATAGTTTGCCAACGGTTGTTATTGAAATGTTCGGCGTGTGGTCATCTCATTTTGAAGCAGCACTCGATGATTTAGTACTCGTCTGGGTAGTGGCAGCTGCCCCCCCCACCCCTCCCCCAACCCCCCCAAAAGACATTGGAATTCTGGGAGTGCGTAAGGAGACCCAGACGACGCGTTAGACAACCGGATCGCTAACGGGGGTTGTTAAATGTAGTAAAGTTGAATTGCCGGGCGACGAGCGAGGTCTGGCACCGGAGGCAGTGCGAAGCAAGGCTGAGATGAGTTCCTGAGCCAGGGCGGTTTGGTTCCCACATCTCTGCACGGTGCACCGAGTGTGGTGGCTCAAGTTCCATATTTTGAAGATTACTTGCATCTAGGGTGGGTTTGTAAAATTGTACATAAGCTGTAAATGCAGTGCCAACTCAAGGTAGAACAAGGTTTACATTCAATATTTCGGGAACATTGTTACATTTGCATCCAAAAGGGTGTTACCCTGGTATGCAAACACGACAGCAATTGGAAGATTCACAGAACTATGGCCTCTCTTTGTCAGAGTCAAGTCACAGAGTCTCCCAAGTGTGGGAAGTAATTCGATCGTTTCATGGATAGACCAAAGACATTGTCATGGCAATGTGACATTTTCACCACGAACACAAAACCGACAATGGAAGCGAGTACTTCTCCACGCTTGTCTAAGCCACAAGACACTTGACCTTGTGTCCGTGTAAACAAAAAGTAAAAAAACAAACTGCATTGGCAGCGCTGCACAAGCACACAAAATTCCCAGCACACCGTAACACTGCTTTGTAGCAGAAACATAAATGGAAGGTTGCATTGTCTGGTAACGCCCTGTTTTCTGAGCAGATAGCGGTCAGTTTTTTTCATTTTAATTAGTGTTGATGAATTAATTCATACACGGTGTGCTGTCGGTTCGCTTATGTAGAGTGTGTGATGTATTATTAGCTTACACGGCACTCGCTGTCCCCCTCCATTGGTGTACGCAGCGCGTGACGCGTACGACGATTTCATAACGAAGATGCCGTCTGCTCCTCTGACCTGTGTTTTTTTAATGAGGAGCAGCTTGACCGAGTGGCGACAACTTTCCGCGAGATATTAAGTGGGACTTGAACCACTTGAACCACTTGCAATTCCAATTGAACCAGTGTGTGGTGACTCGCCTGAAAGTGGAGCATCTTGTGTGCACATGAGAGAGAAAAAAAAATAATCCCACGCACTCCAAGTCGTCTAAGCGGGTGCAATTATGTGTTGTTCTCGACGCAGCATTTGGGTTTAGCAACAAACAGGATTTGGACCCTCGACCATCTCATTGCCAGCCACCTTACCGCTGATCCACCTGGCAAGAAAAAAAACATTGTGCAAACGGTACATGAAGAAATACTGTCGTCTAAACTAAAACCAGATAAATCGTTTCGAGTCCCCTTTTGTGGGAAGGCCACAATAGTAATGCGGAAGGTCCACCACTGCCGCACGTCTGCCAGCAGAGGAGGGCTCTGCACCTTGCTAGTTTGAGTACGGGGATTGATTTGACAAATTTTTTACACCCTTTAATTTTTTTACATGATTTTAATAAATATGAATTATAGCCCTGTTGCACGGTTCATAATGAAATGTGGGGCGTGAATGTTCCACTTAAATAACCGTGCATTAAACGCAGGTGAAAATTCACACACTCGCTCCAAACAGCAGCCTGCGTATGGTTTCCATTGCCTGCTCATGGATAAGTGGCACCCTCGCCATCGGCCAACCGGAAATGGAAATTGCACCCCTAAACTTACAATGAAACTAGTTTTAACCCCCCCCTGAAATATAATCGTTCATCGGCATGTGCACGTGCCAGTCATGGCTTGGCTTCGCGAACGAAGATCTAGGAAGGACATCCACGTCTTCTGCAGGCACGCTGGTGGCTGAAGAGGCCTATGCGGGACAAGCAGGTCCTGCCACAGTAATGTCTACATTGAATTAAGGAGTTTATATGTTATTGCGTAACTCGTCAAGGTGCCTTAAGACAGACGAGCAAAGGGTGACCCCAATTAAAGAGGTGGTCGTAAAGGCCCTCACTTGAGCATGGAGAGGTGGCTGCTGCTCAGAGCCACACTGCAGATAATTGGCAGTCGAGTGTCGCTGACAAAGGAAGGATGTAAGGTTGGCAGTGTCAGTTGCGTAAAAATGTAAAACAGTAATTTGTTCTCCTGTGTGCACGGACGATTTCCTCTTTTGCTGTAGAGAAGCGAATTGTCGTGATCAGCAACGTAGCAACTATCACCCTCCTTTTAAGGCTACGCTGACAAATACCAGCGGTCATAGAAGGCGTTTTGCACTCTGGCTGGCATTTGCAGATGCCGATTTTGGAGCACTGGTTCTGTGACAGCTGTCTGGTAGTCCCATTTTGAGAGGAGGCTTTTTTCTGTCTAAATAGAGAGCCTATGAGAACGTGGTTATGTAACCAAGAGGCATAAACTGTGTCCGTGTCAAACCAGTCCATCAAACCAGCAGCGACAGCTTTTTTCAGTTCAGTGACAGAGCCTGTTTGTGTGTTTATGTGACATATGTGCCGAGCTGTGTGTTTGTACGAGTGCCGTGTGAGAACCTGGAGTTACAGAAATGTCAAAACATTACAGGCAGACAGGAGGGGGTCGTTTGAGCAGCAAAACAATATTGCTACTTGGGGATCCCGAACAGCTGGTGATGAGACATCAAACTGAGCAGCGCCCTTGGATCGTGTCCACTTGAGTTGCCCATAAATGTTCTTTCTGCGCTGTCAACAGACTATGGTTTTCAAGCTTTAAAGCTTCTTCAAACAAAAAAGAACGATTACGTATAGCATGCAATGGCCATCCTAAAGCAAACTAATAATCGTTATCTTTTCTAGCCTCTTTCTGCGTTTAGAATGCTCCGCTCACAATTTGAAAGTTGCAAAGTACCACCTTGTGGGTTGCCCCATGGAGGGACTGGCCCCTGCCAAAGAAATGTATCATTGCCACGACTGGCTCAGAGCCACCAACACATACTAGTCTTGTCTCGTGGCGGTGACGGTGGTTCTGGCATTACCTGGTGGTTTTGGTGGAGATGGTGGAGATGGTGGTTCTGATGGTTTTGATGGTTCCGGTGTTTCTGATGATTTCGGTGGTCCTGGTGGTTTTGGTGGCTTTGGTTCTGGTGATTTTATTTTGGTGTTTCTGGTTGTTTTGGTGGAGATGGTGGTTCTGGTGGTTCTGGTGGAGATGGGAGAGGAATCTCCTTGAGCAAGGAGATTGAGGCATTTGTTGCGCAATCAGCAGGGCAGTTCCACCACAAAGAGATGAGGCCCCCCCCTCGTATGCGGTTTAATCATCAGTCCGTATAAGTGCGCTAGCATCACAGCAGGATGCTTGGGCTCTATTAACACAACAATGGTCACACTATCGGGTCCCAGTTTTGTTTAAGCAACTTTCATTGTTTCTCGTCTCTCTCCAAGCAACGCAATGCCCAGCGTCAGTTGAGTTTTGTTGGTGAATGCATACAGAGGAGACCGTTACCTCGGCTTTAAAGCCTGCCTCGACTATTGGTACAAGATCTGTTTGTGAGCCTCTATTATGGGCGATTAGTATTTTTATGTTGTTATTGGACCAGTACTATGCAAGCTAGGCCAACGTTGTCTCACCATTGCTGTGGTGTGGACATTCTCTACCTATTAGGCATTTTAATCTGAGCTGACCTAGGATATGTCCCGGCTATGCTAAGACACCATTTTCCACTGATGGGAATCAAAACTAGGGGTGTTGTGGTGAATGCACAATGCATGAAACACTCTGGCACCACCCTGCGCTGGCCATCTTTCAGGTTGACTCTGTGTTAAAATGTTCTCAATAATCACGATTGGCCACGCTCGATCCACCGCTAGATGAAGGCCCTCTCCAAGCCGTGGCCATCTCTCACGGTCCGCGTGGCTGTGCGCGTGATCCGACCTCATCGCTCAGTCCCCTGCGATGGTCGCCCTCTCAGCTGGGTTCCTTGCTTCGGCTGCCACTGTCTCGTTTGTCTTAACCATCGGCCTTGGTCGCTTCCACCGATGTCTCCTGCCTACCCGAGCCTTCAACACGACGTGTCTAACTTGTTACCTGATCTCTGGTCCACGTGTTCGTCTTTCTGTTTCTGAATCGTATTATTGTATTATTTCCCTTCTACGTGACTTTACCAAAAGAACCAAGAATATGAATTCCTACAGTCACGAAAGCTTTAAATCGAAAAATGTTTCTGAATCGTTTTTTTTTTTCTTCCAAGCTTTAACTTCTTCGTACTTCTTTGTGCACTTTACATTTTCCACCCCCCCCCCCTTCATTTTTGTTTGGCAGTGTCCATGTTTCCATTTCGTCAGTCACTGCGGGTGATATGTGCCGATCGGGATCGTCTCCCCTTGAGTCAAATTGGTAAATTAGTCGATAGTTTTTCACCGGTATACTTTTCGTGGTCAAATGACTAAATAATTTTCAACAACTTCGGTTTCAAAAAATAAAATGCAATTACAATGAATAAAACGCAGGTGTGTACATTCATTGCGTAATTGAGAGTGGTTTATGAAAAGTGGCACATGTGCTGTTTCGGGAATTAGCCGGTAAGCGAGCGATGGGAGAAACTGACCCTGCTCCAGCTTTTGTGACTGCCTCCATTTATTTAAGAGCACCGGCGCAGAGCTCTGTGTAAGTGCTTTTCGTGTGGACTATGGGGATGCCTGCGAGTGGTGCGTGAGTCAACACTCATTCCCCTGATATGGGAGGCCCACAGCGGCAGCTTTGGCCTCCTCCAAACGACTTTTCAGAATCTCGTTTTTTATTTGTTGGGTGGGCCATCTTCTGATCTAATTATATTCACTAGTTTAAAGGTAAAATTCCCACTACAGCCGCCTGGCAAAATCTGCAGGAGAACATTATAAAAATGCCTGGCAAAAAATATTTAAATGCCATGTGAAATCGATCACAAAAAGTGAAATCATCGTGTATCCATGTCGTAATTTCAAGATTTCCTGTTACAACGTTGCCATTGTTACATCGTGATATCCGACCATTTGGTACCTGGGGTACGACTCGCAGTCGGAGGTTTTATGAGTTCCTGGCCCTAGTGTGGCTCAGCCCGTCGTGTCTCTGAGGGTCAATAGAATGGGTGTCATGTTCTGCAAAGTTAACAGCAGTCGTCCTATGGAGAGGATGGTTGCTGGCTCAAGGATGTGAACTTTTAATTGTTTGGGTCATGGCCACCAACAGAGGTGAGCACTGCCCCATGCTCATTTGAGACACTTTGACTTTTGTGTCTGTACAGCGGTACTTTAAAAGGATACCTTGCAGGGGAGAACGACATTTTCAGAGTGCTGTCAGATGGTTAAAGGAAAAATAAATGGAAATTATTTGAGGTAATCAAGAGCATCCCTTCCGAGGATCACAACAGTTTAAAATGCCATGAAAGCATGCTTGTTGTGTTGTCTGATGCTCATGCCTGGGGACGGAAAATTCCATCACGAGATTTGTTCTTAAACTGAACTAATCGTAAAGTAATTTAATCCACAACCATCTGTTCCAGCAGAACAATGTGTTTTGATTGCAAAAGTAATTAAATATTAACAAGATACATACGTAAACTATGATCGTGACTACTCTGGGCCAAAGGCAAAGATGTATTTGCAATTTTTACTCTAAAAATACATCAGCATAGAGGACATACTGAAAAAATATGGTCATGAAATCATATTCGCATTTCTAATTTTTTTAAAATCAATATATAAATTACAGCGTGGCTTCATGGCAGCAATTGACCAGCCATACCCACATTGCAATGCAAATCAGTACGGCTAAATTATAAAAGCACATTGTTTTGATGATGGCTTCGGCCCAGTATTGTGCGATCAATATTAATTCATTTGATTTACATGTCGACCACAGGAAGCTGGGCCTGCCAAGCGATGCCGCCAGCAATGCCATTGAGCCTGTCGCAGCAATGCCTTAAATCCATGCGCCCGGCCAATATACAAAAGCGCTCGCGATAGGCGAGGCGAGCGCGGGGTTGAATTGCCAGAAAAACAACGAAACTCGTCCCCAAGTTGTTGCCCCGAGGCGCCGTTGCGTAATGGCCTTGTGCGGTTGTCATTTTATTTTGAGCCCGAGGGTGGAGGAGGAAGCCGGCGTGTGTACTTGCCCGCGGGCTGCATGCGGTGCGTTGTCAATGGCCTTTTGTGCGAGTTCGTGCAGCAGGTGGGGGAACTAGGGGCTGACCTGGTTAGCACACAGATGGGCAGGAAGGCACATGGCAGGGTGCCACGACAGAGGGCCCCTTTAAAAACGTCTTGTAATGAATAAACTATGTCCTTTTGTGGTGACCGCCACTCTGAAGGCGCATTCCAAATAGGTGCGTCGTTTGGAGAGGAAGTGGAAAAGTGTCTATTGCGTGGCTATTTTGCGGTGTAAGTGCAGAAGAGGTATTTTTGGATACGTTTTTTTTTCTCGAGCGAGGAAATGCAACGTAAAAAAAACTCACAATTGTAAGGTTGGGAGGGGTCCACTCGGCCCATCGCTCTTCCGCACTCGATGAACCTCGCAGCATTGTATAGGATCCCAACGCCGGTTACCCCATGAAAAGACCCTCATCATAACCCTAGTCGTGATTTTCAACCCTGCTATAGCTAGTGACGACCAAAAATAAGACATTTACGATGGAAAAATCTCAACATTGAAATAGCACTCCACAAGACACAGACAAAAGGGAATATTTGGTAAGTTTCACGCTGCTCATGGATGAAGGAGCACCATACACTGGCCTGGTAAGCCTTTGCTACTGCAATGAACGGACCAAAACAGCTGGAATCTGCGTTATGTCGACAGATCTTGAGTGCTAAGCAAGAGTGAGCACAGATAGTGCTTCAGTTGGTGGCCACCATGCACAGATAGTTTGTCCAGAGTGTTCGCGGGCCTACGTGATGGGCAGTACAGGACAGTGCAGTGCAGAAACAAAACTATTATTGTAATGTGCTTCTATGTTGCCACGTGTATGCTCCTCATCTTCACAAATGTGCACTGACCAGAGTGGTAAAGTGTGGTCCATTAAATCCCACATTTTTATCCCAGAATCGGACGACGCCCTTCTAAAATGCATTCCGTGTAAATTTAAACCCCAAACTGTGTTGTACAGACCAGGTTGTTTAATTCTGTGACAATTTCTATATTGATTTCAAGCTTTCGTGACTGTAACACAGAGACACACAGAGAGAGACACACAGAGAGAGACACACAACATAGACACACATAAACACACAGAGAGAGACACACAACATCAATTGTGTTGTCTCTCTGCTTGTGTGTCTGTCTGTGTGTCTCTGTTGTGTCTCTCTGCTTGTCTGTCTGTCTGTGCGTCTATGTTGTGTGTCTCTCTCTGTGTCTCTGTGTCGTCTCTCTCTGCTTGTGTGTCTGTCTGTGTGTCTCCGTGTCTGTGTTTTGTCTCTCTCTCAAATTTAGTTCTACATGATGACGGTTGCTTGTGTTGCAATCGAAACGTCGTATTCTATTATTTAATTTATTTTCTTTCTACATGACCTTACCGAATGAACCAAAGAGTAATTTCTACATTCGTTTTTTTCTTTACAAGGGCTTAGGAGTATGCCTTTAGATCATTTGGCTGCTGCTTTAAATGACCACGTGTGGTAATGATATCAGCCACATCGATGGCCTATCATCACCGGGTCGCCTCTTAAAAAGAGCTACGAAATCTGTGGTCTTTATCCCGGTAAACCAAAACGGTGTAAGTTTATTTAGACGTGGTCTTACCAATCATTAACCAATCATAACCATGGACTGGCAAGACCAGGGGAAAACAATGATACGTAACTGTTAAAAATGTAGACGGAAAAAAGACCACAGATTGTACCACTGGCTTCCTTAGTCTGTTGAGCTCGCATAATGATGACTAACTTTAGATAGGTCTGAGAACAAGAGAGCATTCTGCTATGCAGACCTCCTTGCAGTCTAGCGGTCAGCGCATTCACCGCTGAGCCAGTCTGAGTGGAGTCGACAGAATGAATCCTGTAACCATTATTTACAGAGGTCCTTTTTACGTCGTATCGTTGATGTAAAATGCTCTCAAAGTGACTGGGCAGTCTAGCGGTCCGTCTGCTTGGGGTAAACGGAATGATTCCCACAAGCGCTTAGTCACATCCTTGGGGGAATTACCAAGGGGTTTTTTTTGGTCTGCTGTAAGTTGGAGCTTAAAGATCATATGACATAATTCACGAGGATAGATCGTTGTGTGATTAACTGCAAATTACAAAAATGGTTGAAGTAAAATAATGTAATTCTTAATTCTATCTCACATCTCCGGGTCTCCCTTGCAGACGCCACGATCGATATTATCTGCTATAATAAATGAGACTCACCCAGGTATGGGATTGTTAGGAGCGCCTTCATCGTATTATTTATGTATTTTCTTCATCGTATTATTTACGAATCCTATTATTGATGTACCTGTACGTAAACGTACAGTACACCTTTGTGTGGACAGAAGTAATCTTTTTTTGAAAATAAGATGTTAATGGTATGTGAAGACTCCTCCATACTAATCTATGTTCCATTTAATTTAACCCTTACAATTGATCATATTTCACCTCGGTGTTAGTTGAAAATTTGGGAGTTATAATGGTTCTCAATTTTATGTATCTGATATCAAAGTCAGTATCAAAGCATCTAGATGCTCAGTTATTGAATGAGTTCGCATAGTCATTGATGGTTTTCTGAGCCAACAGTGAATATCTAAATTCGCATGGTGGTGCCAATCTATTCATAATAATACGACTACTTCACTTCCCACAATATATAACTTATTTTGTAGATCCTGGAAAGATTATGGGTTGAGTCATTCACTGACTTGGATTCGAACTTACGACCTTGTGATTGCGGGATTGTATTTCAAGTGCTCGTTGAATGTTACAGAATTAATGTTACAGATAAAACTAATACAGCTGTTAAGGAATTTCAGCCCATGAGATAATGTTTTCCCCTATTTTCTGGCAACAAAACAGGTGTTAAGATGTTAAAACACCAAACTGAAACCTTTTACAAGGAATCATGTCTGCATTAACCACAATGCTTGTGGTCAGAATGCAAACAAAAAACATACTCTGATAATATATGCATTGTCCTTGAAACTGGTTGGTTCACACCAGAGACAGCTTTCCTTTGAGTCTCGTCTCTAACGATGTTAGACCAGAGGACGCCAAAATGCCCATAAGTTAAGGCTGTTTAATGTAAATAGGTTCAACTAGATTTATTTTTATGGGTGGATTATTTTAGGGCACAGGAATGACCTGTGTCTTAACCTTGTTCTACATTATATAATATAATCTTTAACATCCACTTGAAACTCACGGCACTCTGTTAAATCACGTGTACACATTACCAGACAGTAATGGGAATCGCGCTGTGAAATTCTCGTCACCTGGCCCAGAGGCTTGACCGTGTTGCCTTTGCCATTTAAAGTCCGCAAACTCAAAAATCAGCTTGGCCGTGAAAGGAAAGCGCTGCAACGTTACAGATGATTCTGAAATTATTCTGGCTGCTGCTGCCGCTGTTGGCAGAGGTCTTACTCAAAATATACAACTTGCAGGTTCATACCTTGGTCAGGGATTGACTCATACTCCCAATGAGGTCGATAAAGTAGGTACCAATTTGTGGGATATCAATATTGCTCATTCCATTGAGCGACTAGTCCTCCTCCATGAAAATTATTTAACATCAAAGTGTCTCCCACACTCGCTTTTTACGTGTCCTAAATTTTTTGACAAATATGCATCCAATGTTTGCTTGTTTTTTAGCAGGCAATATTCTGTTATTGAAATGCACACATATAGCCCAATTTGTTCATTCACTGCTGGATGAGGACCTCCCCCACGCCGTACAGGCATGGAGGGTTATTCGACCACACTTCAGCACGCTGTTCATTGCAGTTTGGTGGACGTTGAGAGTGGAGAACAACTGCACTGCCCTCTGCTGCCTACTACTCCTACTGCACCTGTTTTTGCCGTGGTGGTGGTGGTGGTCACCAGATCCTAGCGCTATCAAGGCTCAACTCCCGGCATCGCCTCCAATGTCGGATGGGATCGAGTCCCTTCCGGGCAGTGTGGTCCTAAGCGCACTGGTCTTAACAATGCTTTATTAATTGTCAGTCTTGTGTTGCTGCTGCTGCTGTTGTTGCAGCCGCCAAGCGGAGGTTTCGGAGCAGAGCCCCGCGTGCGGCTACAGCGAGGTCGGAGCGGATCTGGCCCGGAGGAGTCATCCCGTACATCGTCGGGGGAAACTTCACGGGTGAGAGGAGCCACGCGCGCGGCGACGCTCAGCGAAGCGCTACGGACGTCCTGGCACTGGGAGAATCGCCCCTTTCCATGCAGCGGCCCGGCCACACGCCACGTGACACAGAAGTAGCTTTTAAACTTGAAGGGGATGGGACCTGTCCTGGTTTTGCCAGGTCATCGTCGAGGGAAATCTGTTCAGGTTTCCCGGGACATTCATAGTCCTAGTGTTGGGACTTTTAATGTAATTCCTCTTCAATCATATTGGACATCCCATTGTCCGTGAAAAACTGAGCTTCGGGCAAAATTTAATCGATTTAAATCAATGAACAAAAGAGCGCAATGATAGTTTCTCTGTCGGACAGGTATTAGGCAACGCATCACTCTGTGGATGTTTTTGGTTTTTGCCGTTGTTGGGAGCCACTGGTATGGCTACCAGTGTGGGGTTTGTCAGGAGTGAAAGCGAAAGGCTCACATCGCAGAGACACGGGTTCAAATGCCGGTCAAGGGCTGACCCAGCGCTCCATCCCTCCTGTGGTCAGTAACACGGGAAAACTCTTTGTGGGAAGGCAGCAGTGGCTGTCCTGTGGTTGAACCTGACTTTTTTAGTGGGAATGTGGAGGTTTCTACCACTGTCAAGAGATGAATACTGCCCCATGCTCGATTGAGTGGGACACCATTTGATATTTTCATTGTCAGAAACGACCAAAGTCCCGCTTGTCTTGATGTTGAATTTAAAGGTGTTTTGACTTGGTGAATAAGAATGAGCCATTATGTGCCACAGTAGATCTAATTTGTGGGAATCCAACAGTGGTTATAGAGGGGGTATATTATATAGGGTTATATTGCCATTTGAATGTGGGAGTTCCACTACTTGCTCAAGGTTGCCATTGGAGATTAACACTGCCCCACCATTATATTGTGATCGAGAGACTTTTGAATATTACACTCGAATAACAGTGGCAATCATACCTCGTGGGGGAACGGCGCTGAAGCAGTTTGCGCATCGTGCGAGGAACTCTATGACCCGAGTTCAATTCTCAGCCACAGATAACGCCACGCAGGTGGCAATATGATCAACGCAACGAACACAGCGTGGGCCAGGGCTCATCCAGCCGTGGATTGACAAAGGACTGAAAATTAAGAGTATGAATCCTTGCAGTCACGAAAGCTTCAAATCTAGAATTATTATGAACATGGCTGTGGTTACCAATGTCTCTCTTGTTAATGATATAAAGGATCCCACCCACGCCAGAAAAGTAATTAATTGTCATTATTTGGGGCACAATTCGATTGAAGAATGTATTAATGTTGTCAATGTGTTCGTCACATTCTATGAGCCTAAGAGTAACACGAGCCTATCATTCACATGTAATTCACACGCGAGAAATAATTGATACATTTTCCCACATGAGCTTCATCACATAAGTCTTGACCGTAACAATAAGTTTTAATTGGTTAATAGATCCTTCGGCAAAAATGGTGCATCATTCATATTTTGCCGAACCGATCCCACGATTAAAGTAATGCTACCCTGTGTGTTTTGCAAATGGTAAGTAAAGAGTAAACATTCGCTTGCTTCTTTTTGTTTTCCTCCGAACCCTGGCAATGCCAGCCCCTGCTTATAGCCTGTGGCTTTGGCTAGTCAGGCCAGACAACTGGAGGCAGGGACAGCTGTTGTCAGCAGATGAAGTTCAGAATGTGTATGGCGTGATTTTTTTTCCGCAGCCGATATCAATTCCCTGCATTAAAATAGCCTTTGCGAGTTAAACATATGTCTCTCCTCCATGCCACGGCATATTTGTGTCAGTTACTCACTTCTTTGCAGAGATGTCTTTAAGCACCCGCTCGACCGCTTGTCCGCACGCCCTCTCTGACTGGACGTACGTGTTTGTTTGTAGAACCAGTAATCTTTCCCATGTGGTTTGTATCTACAAGACGGACTGAAAACTGCCAAAAAAAAAAAACGATTTCCATTGTAAATGTTGACAACGGCCTGGCAATAATTAGCATGACCAGTCCTGGGAATATCCCCTCGAGTGGTCACATTTGTCCGTAATGAAGTATAATGAGGACTCCTCTGGTTGAACGTACGCACACACAGATTGCTCCACCACATCTACAGAGCAGAGGTCAGCCGGCCTGCAGTGGTGCTAATGAAAAGCAAGCAGATTTTCCCATGATTTTGTTTACCTCTGGGGCTTTAAAACATTCACCAATTAGAATGGGTTTCACTCTCTTTAGTGATGTGTTGCAGTGTCAATTGTGTTACAAGGACCACTCGCAGTTCTGTCTGAGACTGCTGACGTTTGCATGATAACCGCAACAATAGAATACCCCTGTTTTTTTTACATTGCTATAAAAATCAGGGGCGGTTTCTTCATTAGGGCGATTGGGCGACACACCACCAATGTCATTCAACCACAGAGTCACGCTAGCCGTCACTGTGCCTCTGGATATAGTCCAATCAGCGTCATGTCACGTTCTGTGGAGTACCGCCTCTTTTTGGGCGATTTCACTCCGCTGAGAATCGCCCCGAGTGGTCTTATAGACTTACATTCAAAGATGTTTTTTTTCGAACGGGGGGCGCTGCAATGCATTCTCTATGGCTTCCGGGAGGGCTCGCACTAACGTGCTTACGTCATCATACGTAAGCACGTTTCAGTCAACAATATTATTTTTTGCCACCTAGTGGAATCTTTAATAAAAGAAACTGAGTGGATTGTAATAATAGTGAGATAGAAACAAACAAGATGTATTGTAAGAGTCACTTTATTTTTCATTAATATTAAAAAAGTGAAGTTGCCTTTATATGCTTAAGTTGTTAATTTATCCATTGCATGGGTGGACCTTATCCTTATAAATCATCCAGACATTTGCCCCCCCTGAGAGATTTTGCAGGAGCCGCCACTGATAAAAATACTCATGACCGCAGTTTCCAAAATCAAGGGGCAGACATTGCCTCCTCGGGCAGAGGGCTCGAGTGAGATCCTTCTCCATCGCCGCGAACGGGAGGGGAGGGGGCCACGTTGCTTGGGGGGGGGGGCACTGCCGGATTTGTTTTTTGTGTCGCGGCAAGTGTGAACTTCAACACCAATGTCACGGCGAGGCAACGTTGGGCAGCGGGTAGGGGGACAAATGAAACCGGGTCTTGACTCGCCCGCGCCACCAAAACACGGATCTCCTCAAATTCAACCGCATATTTATTTTGCTCACAGCCTAAAACGCGGTACGAACCGCTTCAGGTAACTTTGCTTGTTTGTAAAAGGGAATTGATTGTTGCTGATTGGCTGAGATGAGGTCATGTGGTTTTGTTGATGCTGTAAAGCAGGGGTCCCCAACCCTTACCGGTCCCGCGGCCTGTTAGGTACCGGTCCGTGGCCCAGGCCGCACAGCAGGAGGTGATTGGTGAGTCCGTGCGTGGCCCGCCCATGATTTTATTTATCAGTTCTGTCCACGCCTCTTTCCCGCACTGCGCACCCTTCTGAGTCACAGTTTTGGTAAGCCCACAAGCTAACCTCTAGCCAAAATGAGTAAAAAACGAACGTCGCTGGAGAGCTTCTTTGAAAGGGGGAAAGGCTCAATGATGAACCTCCCCCCCCCCCGGTCCGTGATGACCCCCCCCCCAGTCTGTGACAAAAATTGTCTTCCACGAAATCGGTCCCTGGTGCCAAAAAGGTTGGGGAGCGCTGCTGTAAAGGGCATTGCAACTGATGTGATGGAAGTGGGTGCACACGTATTATCAAGGACAACATTTGAGCTGTGTCAATGTAAACGCAGTACTGCATGTTCCATAACTTTGCATACTTTTGTCTCATTTCACATTTTTCAGCAATGTAAAAATGTAAACTATGTAAATCTCAATCTGTCACCTTAGCTCTGTACAGTGTTTGTTTAGGGAATAAATGTCAGCCGGATACTCGCTCACTTAATCCTTTTTTTTACAAAATGTCCACATTTGTCTCTGCCATTTATTCAGGGATACTTTGTCAAATGCACCAAATTGATTGTGACTTGGCAACCGTGTGGTCTCGTGGAATTAATCACTGCGAACGGCGAGCATTATGAGAGCGCAGCCCAGGGTACGTCGCCGCTGCGCTTCCACCGCTGATTGATTGTCAAGCCTCGTGGTTAATGTAAAAGGTCTCGGAGAGAAGGCAGATTGCTCGCCCCGAGACGTGCACTTTGCCGCGATGTTGAACTTTTGCACGTGCCTGCCCCCCTCCCACAGGCAGCCAGAAGGCCATGTTCCGGCAAGCCATGCGTCACTGGGAGAAGCACACGTGCGTGACGTTCATTGAGAGGACTGATGAGGAGAGTTACATCGTCTTCACGTACCGGCCGTGCGGGTGAGGCTGCGCTCCACATCGGGCACTTTCCACCCATCCTTGGTGGTATTAAGATGCGCCCTTCAGGTTTTATCCTCGTGTTTGTGTGTGTGTGTATGTTGACACTTCACGTGGCCTCAACGTGCACATAGCCTGGCACAAGTGACGTGGTGACGTCACCGCCACTTAGTGGCGAATGGCGGTTGTTGTTGTTAAATACTCTTTGGTTCTTTCGGTAAAGTCACGTAGGTAGAAAAAATAGAATTGATTACGACGTTTTGATCGCAACACAAGCGTCCATCTTCAGGTGAGAGAATCAGACTGCTGTGGACAAGGCAGTCTGATTCTCTCACCTGAAGATGGTCGCTTGTTGTTGCGATCGAAACGTCGTGATCTATTACATTTTTCTACCTACGTGACTTTACCGAAAGAACCAAAGAGTATGGATTCCTGCAGTCACGAAAGCTTCAAATCAAGATTGTTGTTGTATGTTGAACAACTTTTGCACCGTACGTAGCCAATCGTGTTAATGTTGTCAGCCAGCATTAAGTGATGCAGTGAAGCTGTGATCTTTTTTATTTTATTTTTGTCGTCCACCACCCCCGACCCCCCCACAATCATGTTGTATTCCAATTGTGCAATCCGCATCGTGTTACTCAAGACGTTCGATATTCGGATCTCTAGCAGTGCAGTACAACCCTTCATGTCACATAATGGCACGCGTAAGAAGGTGTTATAGAGACAATATAATCATGTTCAGTTTTACGTAGCGTCGTGAATACAAATCGCATCTCACAATCGCTCCGCGGTCCTCTATATATTCAGATGTTTAAAAAAAAAAAAATTAGTGAGGTGTGTCTATACATGTGGGAGGAAAAGGGAGTGCCCGGAGAAAACCAACGTGTGCGAGGGAGAAACATAGGGAAGGGAGCGATGGAAATGAGTCCACACTTAGACGTCCTGCTTTCTCCTGGCGCCTCAAACGCCCACGGGTAAGGAGATGTCTCAACATTTGCGTGATGCCCCCAAACCTTGCCCTCCGCAAGTGCCAGATGACGGGTGTTGCACCATCATTGCTACGTCTGAGATCCTCTCCAGTGACCTCTAGTCCAGACAGTGTTGGGAAAACATTTCCCACCTGTTCCGCATATGAGAGTAATGTTCATCACGTGACAGTCAAATGGATATTTTAGTTCTCACAGCTGGAATTTAGCCAAATATTGGTGTAGAATAATTTTTTTACGCGATGGCTTTTTGTGTGCAGCTGGTGACCAGATGAGAGACCGTCAACGCGCTGGCCTTGCGAACCCGGTTTAATCACAAGCGGCTGCCTGGATCCGAACTCAGGCTCTCTCAGTGGTGCCGGCCTAGTGCTGTGACCTCCTGAGATGCCGGGGCAGCTCCGTGCAGGCACGATCTC
Source organism: Lampetra planeri (assembly GCF_965212315.1). Classification (NCBI taxonomy): domain Eukaryota; kingdom Metazoa; phylum Chordata; class Hyperoartia; order Petromyzontiformes; family Petromyzontidae; genus Lampetra; species Lampetra planeri. The sequence goes on along the minus strand of NC_136115.1, from coordinate 10,229,697 downwards.
GAAATATATCAGTCCTGTGTCATGCTAGGGAACGTAGTCGTTTATTTACCCAAGGAAAAAAAATCTACGCATTCTGAATATTTAGGTTTTTTTTTCCCAGAGGGTCCTGCTTGAGATGTTTAGCCACTTTGATGTCCGATTTTATTTTGTATTTGTAGCAGGAAACAGAGTTTCCTTGGAAACTCTGTGTCATTGGAAACTCAGGGAAAAATCCACATTCACATGGGGAACGCACTCACAATGTATACAGATAGGTAGGCAATCCACTTGCTGTACTAATAGCTGTAGAGCGGGTTTACCAAGCACATATTTTATGGAATAGGTGTCAGGTTTTCTCCAAACATTTATTTTATTCTGCCCCCCCCCGCCTCGGAGAAGCAGGTGTGACGCCGTGATTACGGAGAAGTGGGGAACAACATTTACAAACCTTTTATATAGGATGAGGTCTATTTTCAACCGCTGGAACTAAAAAACAGCTGTTGGAGCCAAATAAAGAATACACGTGGGGCCGGGGGTAGCCGCTGAGTGTGCGTGAACACCAGGGCGACGGGGGGGTTTTCAGGAATGCTGAGACAGGTACAGAACCACCGGCAGAATAGCGCCACGGTGATTAGCGCAGCATTCTGCTGCCGCCTTTTAAATATTCTCATGCCTGCCGTAGCCCACAGATGATAATTAAATGCAATTTTACACCGGAGTATTCGCATTACCTCTGACCCCCCCCCCCTTCCGCACGCAGTATGATGAATGTTAACTGCACGCGGCAGATAAACTGTCGGCTAATAAAGGTCGCTCACTACCATGGCGATGGGTGGAATTGAAGCCTTAATGTTAGAAAACAACCAACACCAGATATGAACACTGCCATTGCCCTCTCTCTGGTGCTGGGGGACGTTGTTTTGTTTCTAGGGAGAGGTGCGATTCCGCTTGAAGTCATTGCTGATTTATGTGGCCATGCCAAAAGTACAGCGCCGCATAAACAACTTGAAAACTTAATATTATTTCACGCGACATTTATTGTGATAAAGTGTGATGAGTGCCCTGGTACGACTGAATGCCAACGTGGCGAGTGAAACACACCCACATCATCTGGAACGCATTTCCCACTCGTAAGATTTCACAACGCAGTAGGTTCCGCTTATTCCATATTACGTGGGAGACGGAGTTAAATTTAGTTCATTTCAAGCTTAAACATCTATTCTGGGAGAAGGAATGCAGAACACGCGCGGAGTGTACACTCTCAGACACGTATTTGTCAAATAAACGACTCGCGGCACGTCACTCATTCACGGCGGAATTGTGTCTTGATATTTCCATTTTTTCAGCGCGCGACTTGGATGTTCTTATCTGTGACCTTTCAGAAACACGGTAAATGAGAGGGCATCAAAGTTGCATGTGAAGTTTCTGCCTTGAAGTGCGATCAAAGACGGGGGGGGGGGGGCATGCGTCGGCTGGCACTAGGAAGTGGCTCGGCCCCATTAACATTCTTGGCAGCCTCTCAGGGTTGCCTCTGTGTATCGTTGCCAAGCCTGGCATCTGACGTTCGGCCTGCCTTTCCCTCAAAGTTACGAGCCGTTACAAGAAGCATGTCAGCGGGAATTCTCCCATTGTGGGGCGCAGCGCTAAAGAAATGCACAAATATATATATAAAAAAACATTTTGCTCACATTCATGACCACCTCAGCTCATAGTTGTCTTTGATATACAACCGGAAGCAGGCAGGCCTCCGAGCCAACAGTTACATAATAGTCTCGTCCCAGTATTTGTCAGCCAAGCCGAGGCCTCGTCATCGTCCAGGATCGGCTAATGCATTGACAATGGCCTGGTTGCCCATTTCTCTATGTACCGAGCGAATGGCCATGTCTGATAACCAGCCTTGGCCCTTGCCATGCCTTTGATTCTCTCTGGAGCATCTAGCATAGATTAAAGACAGGTTTGTAGAAACATCGATACTGAAAACCACTTCTGTCATCATCAGCCACATCTAATCCACGAATGGATAAAGGCTTCTCCAAGCCACCCCCCGTATCTCATGATCCTGCGATGTGACTATCCACCCGGCACCTGCACACGGGCTGATTCATTGCTCCATCTCCTCGGTGCGCGTCCTCTCTCAGGTGCCCTCCATTTCTTTGGTTGCCAATGTTGGACATCTGTGAAAAAGAGCTTTATAGCTCATCGGATTCCTTCAGTATAAATTAATATTCAAATTCTGATTATACATTGGCTGGGGTTCAGACAGTCTTGGAAATTACACATTCCCATGGCAGGGGCATAGTAATAAAGGGTAAGGGTGCAGCCCTGCATTATGTGGAGTGGTGCTAGAGAGCCCCTCTAGAGCTTGTTTGGTCTCCTCTTTGCCGGATATCGTGGGAGAGGTACCCACACTTTTTACCCCATCACGCACGAGCTGCGGTGGGCACAGGCGGGGCAACGAAGAAATGTGCCCATTATTTAAAATATTGCACCGGGATGTAAAATCGAGCCGATGACTTCTGGATTGCGAGTCTCAGTGTGCTGATCATTTACAACATGACAGCATACCGAGATTTAGTGCGAATAAAGTAGATGCTAGTCTCTCCATTTAATAACCACTCTCGCAGCAGAATAATACTCCACGGATATTGTATGAGATTATTTTAGTCCTTGGAACGTAATTTTGAATTGCAATATCTCGATTTTTTAGTAATTCGCCATAACGCAGTATTTTTCAGTAATGCAACTACCGCATTATAGTAGAACAGACTCTATAGGCAAAAAAACATCTGTCAAACCACACGGCCGTGTCACGTAACACGAGGCCCACGTGGCGCCACACTACTTTGTCTCCATCCATGTTAAATGCCTCGGTCCTGGAGCAGTAAACCCCGCTGGAGCACCTGGCTAACTGTGCACCCCCCACGGTCGGTTTGCCAAACGCGCCGAAGTCTCTGCAGCACCTACGAGCCCTCCGTGCGTTCCGGCGTGGTCCGGTTGACCCCGTGCAGAGTGTCGTGCGCGCTGCACCCATAATTGCGGTAATCTCCCCCTCTCGTTGCCAAGTCAGCTGATGTCGATTTTGGAAAGTGCCCGGTTCACTGGCTGTTACGGGTAATGTTTTAAGCACGTTCGCATGATTGCCTGCTTTCATACAACAATGCGTTGCCAGTGTGAGCGTTTTAAAATAATCTTGCCAAAGAAACCAGCAAATCAACTTTTTTGGGGGGGCTTTGAGTATAGGTGCATGTCGAGGATGCCAATGACTCCATAGCAAGACATGAGGAAGCAACTTTAAAGTTTATAACAGAGCCTGATAGGGGAGTGTCACATAGACCCATGCAAGAGGTTGCAACTGGCGATTGAATTACTACCTATGAGTTCTTCACTCAAAACTGCCCTAGAGGAGTTGTACACCCATAGCTGCCACTGCAATTTATTGGCCTAAAATACAATGTTTCGCTCTGGATGATCGCTGCAAAGTATGCAAAGTATGCATAGTATGATCTGTGTTTTGATTTAGTGTGCTGATCTTAACGGTGCATTGAAAAATGTTGATACTCCGACCGATGCTCCTACTGTTGTGGAGTGACTCATGCAGCCAGCTATGGCTGCAGAGTTTGGTAGTACATGTTGTTTATGTCGTTTATTGTGAAAATTCGGTCACAGTTCCTATGACCACTGTTTCATTGCTTTTATGGCTTTATTTTGGTGATTTTCGAAAAGTTCTTGGTTTGGCCACGTTTGTTTGTTGTAGTACAGAGTTAGACTGATGGCCTTAATCTAAGTTGTCTTATGGTTGTTGTTGTTGTTTGACTTGCATCCCACTGGGATTTTTGCACAGGGTTGGTGTACGGTGATTTTTTTGCAATATTTTGCTGTCTTTTCTTGGATTTTCTGTTTGCACATAGTCACTTTAAGATGTTTTCTTGTTCATGTTTTTTTGTTTGTTGCGGTTGCACCCGATTCAAGAGCCGAATGGCTCACAGGACTTTACCTAATAAGTGAACTTTGAACTTTGATTTGATGCTGCTCCATGGCCTTTTTCTGATTGCAGCTGCTGCTCGTACGTGGGGAGACGAGGCGGCGGTCCCCAGGCCATCTCCATCGGCAAGAACTGCGACAAGTTCGGCATCGTGGTGCACGAGCTGGGCCACGTGATCGGGTTCTGGCACGAGCACACGCGGCCCGACCGGGACGACCACGTCACCATCATCAAGGCGAACATTCAGCCAGGTGGGCGCCGCCGAGCCCGCACACAGCGCTTAGTTGAGAACGGTGTTCGTGTCAATTTTTTTTTATATTATCAGGTGTTTTTATTTGTATGTGGCAACATTCATGCACAAATGCATCTCGAAACGCTGTGCGATTTGTTGGAACGGCTTTTTGCACGGAGGCACGGGGAAACCACAGCCAAGAGGGGATTGCAGCCACAACCGGTGCCAATAATTGTCCAACCAAGCTCTGTGGTCCTATATTGTGGATGTTTGGCCAACTCCATGAATGAGTGTCTGTTTATACATGGTCTTAGTCGAGTCGACTGTCAACCTGTGCAGCTTTCATCAAGTCCTAGCCGGTGGATTTTATGGAGTCGTTCACATTAGTCTGGTCGATTAAAGCAGTCAAACATTTAGCCGAAACACTATTGGCTTTTAATAAATGTGTCCGTGAGGGGGTTGAGCTATTCCTGCCCCCCTTTAAATATGATCAAGTCAGCCACAATCAGCCAGTTGTGGCCTTCCTCAATGCACTGCAGTCCCTATTCACGGTCCTGAATTATCTCGGTGTGCATCTTCATTCAGACAACAGTACGGGACAGTAGTTACTTTCATTGAGTCCAGCGTTGATCTTGGTGGGCCGGCCGTAGTCATCGGCACGCTGCCTTATTTTTATCCGCTCATAGTCATCATTGACTAAAATAAAACGAGTAAAAATTACCCTCCATTAATATTTTCGTCACCAATTTCATTAACAAAATGATCACTGGTCCAGATGAACCTCCGAAGCAGCTCGGCTAGGGAAGCCTGCCGGTTGGGTCTTAACGTCGTGGGGAGTGATGCTTTGATTCCCAGTGCTGCACAATAATTTTGACGAGGAATTCCACGTCGTAAAATTAACACCAGTGTCTCTGTGATATGGTTTGCAAGTACTGTAATTGTTTGTTTTGAGTCGCAGCCTAAATCCCAAATTGCAATGTAAAGACGAGTTGAGGTTTGGGATGATGCTGGGCTGCTCATGTTTTTGAAGCTGTTTGCAGGGCAGTGGCCTAGCAGCACGCAGACTGCGGTGCTTGTGCCACGCTTGTGCCACGCTTGTGCCACGCTTGTGCCACGCTTGTGCCGCGCCTGTGCGGCGAACGCCTAACAAACACGCTCTCGCGTGAGCGCGTGGAGGCCCAGCCCTGTCACCTGTGACTGCAGGGGGAAACTACAAATGGACGCTTAGTTTTGCATTACTATGTAACGTTAAATCTTGACTTAAAGCTTTCGTGACTTTACCGAAAGACCCAAAGAGTGTATGTAACGTTACGTAAGATAATATGGGAGCTTAATGCCGAGTGGTTAAACAGAGGAAATTAGCTACTCGATGTTAAATTCAAATGCCGGAGATGTGTAACGTGAATAAAAATGTGTGATACGGCGTTGGCCTTGGTGTACCAGCACAATAACAAAAACTCTATGCATGTCAACAACACTGAAGGAGTTTCATCAGCAAAGTGTCGAGTTTATGCAATGTGTAATGTAAATGGGGGCCCAAATGTTGAGCACTGTCCTGTAAAATCCACTGCTGGTCCATAAAGGCAGCTTTGAGTGTCGTGCCAAAGGCAAGTCTGAGACATGTGGCCTGTAAAATGAAGTGACTTCTAAGACGTGGGGCATCTTCAAGGCAGTGGGATGATCACCGCTCGGTGGTTTCGTTAACGAGCCCTGTAACACTGGTGGGGAGGAGCGTGCATCTGGAGTCGCGTGTCCTGTGGGCTCATTAACTATCCGCTGGCATTTACTACTCAACTGGAGAATCCGGCCAGTTTCAGGATCTGAAGCAGTGGAGTAAAATTGCTCGCATATGTTTTGTCCGTTTGCTTTCTAAATATTTTTTTGTAATGCAAATACGTCCATAATTTATGCTTGAATATATGAGCTGTAATTAAAAAAAATCATTCAGGTAAAAATGAATCTTAATAAGGACTAAACATTTTTTTCATTTAATGAGCCACGCGGCTCAATGAGAATGGGCAAGTTGAAAACTGATTACAGGAATGTGTGAGCTGGTGATGCTTAATAACAAATAGGTTTTGTTATAATTAAACATGGATTATAATGCACAATTTGGCCTTGTGCCACAAGATACTTGTATTGGAGTAAACGATTAGAATTCACCATCCCCCCAGAGCCATGGGCATGCTTTGCATGGTGTGGGGTCGCACGCGTAAACAAATGAGTTCGCTGTGACTTAGCCTACTCGGTAATGGCTATGTGTGTAAGGCACGGAGTCAACGCTGCTGGGATCTTGTGTACAGATGTGGGCAACCATCCAGGTTTAATTCCGGTACGCAGGTTGAGGGAGGTTTATAACCTCTGCATGGCCACTTAATGTGCAAAACAGTTTGTACTTTGTGAGTACATTTTAACAAGATGCTGTCTTATCTTAAAACCCAAGGGTCATGTTTTATGTAAACATATTTTCTCCCTTTCCAAAGATGCAATATCTCATTGAGCTGTTATCGGGTTTGACGTACCTTATTATTCTACCCTTCTAATTTCCTGCCTGCCTGTGTACTCATTTCAGTTCATACTCCGATATCCAAAGCACGTACATTTCAAAACTGGTATGTGTAATATTATGACAACGTAACTACAGCGATATAACTAGGCATCCCTTGTAAAACAGTTGACGGCTTAGCGATGGACATTGAATTGAAAAGTGAACTGGGGGCTTGTGAATATTGGAACTCATTGCATGCTGGTCCACACAGGGCAGGAGTATAACTTTCTGAAGATGGAGCCAGGGGAGGTTGACTCTTTGGGGGAGTCGTACGACTTTGACAGCATCATGCACTACGCACGCAACACCTTCTCACGGTGAGTGCTGACACACTCACCCTCCCACTCCCTCTCTCACGCACCCTCCCTCTCACTCTCCCACTCACACGCACCCTCTCATTCACTCACCCACTCACACACACCCTCCTACTCGCCCTCCCACTCACGATCACCCTTCCAATCGTGCTCACCCTCTTAATTTCCCTCCCACTCACGCTCACCCTCCCACTCACATTCACACTCACATTAACCCTCCCAACTCGCATTCACCCTCCCAACTCATGCTCACCCTCATGCTCGCCCTCACACTCACGCTCCCACTCACCCTCACACTCCCACTCACCCTCCCACTCACCCTCCCATTCACCTTCCTACTCACATTCACGCTCGACCTCACACTTGCACTCAATCCGTGTTGAGGAGGAGGATCATGCAGAAGACATGCCACCCAGAACCCCCCTCACTCGCTTGCTCGGTCAAGGGGCAGGAATCAAAAGGTTCCGTGAAATGTCAGAAAATAAATGGAAATAAAGTCGCATGTCACCTTTCTCACTTGTATGCCATGACGCAGTCACGTTTCCGTGGCACACAATATGGAAATGCCCTGAAAATGAGCCGCAGTTATCTGTCTCTATGGCTAAAAACATCCGTGGTTTCAGCTCTGAAGCCAGTTAAATCAATTTACAAATGGCCAATTTGTGTTACTGTGTTAATTCCTTGGGAAATTGCTCAACTTATTTCAGTCATGTAAGATGATTCTAATCACTTCTTCAGTTATTATTAAACGACTGTATATGTATTAGCAATTTGGTATTTATAGCAGTCCATTACTGCTGCATTAACATGTCACTTGAATTAAAGTACTATATATATGTTTCGTCCTTCATGAAAACAGAAAGAATGAGAAAGTTAGTTGAATGTGAAAAAAACCGTCACGTGCTTTTTTTTCCGTGTTTTTTCAAAAGTCATTTCCATGACAATCTTTGTCTTCAAATGCAACTTACACGAACGTGTTCCAGTTGCCAAAACTTCCAAGTTTTTTCATCTCTGCAAGTATTTATGAAGTGGACAAAATGTTATTGAAGACAATTCGTAAAATCAAAATGATGAATGATGAAAACAAATGCATCTTTTGCCACGGAGATGTCGAGCAGCTAAAAAAAGTTGGGATTGAAAATCCACCAGCGTGCGTGCGGAGAGCGTGTGCCCGGATGCGTGTGTGTGTGTGCGTGTGTGCGCGTATGTGTCCATGAGGACCCCATAGTGTGTATTGTCAATAGATCCAATTGTGCTGCCTGTTTAAAAGGTCGAGGAAGCCTGGTGTTTAGCTCTCAGTGGGCAGAATGGAAAATGACAGCTATTGCACAACGCGACAAAAGACTTAATCTGCAATGGAATCTTTGGAGGATGTTATTTAAACAGCACTGATGCTCCTGAGAAATCCTTGTAAATGCAGTGATGGCCCTTCAAGGAGCATCACATCCCTGAGGGTTACATATCCTCCCCATCACTCACAGCGGTTATAAATGAGCTGTATTGTAATGCAGCCAGCAGGCATCGTTTCCAAGCGGTGTGAAAACCAAACCCCCTGCCATGTAATTGCCGTGCAATAAAAGACAATTCGCTTGTTGGGTTTTTCCTTATTCTCCTTCTATGTATCGTCGAGTAAAATAACATGTTTTCGCACAGAAGCTAAAACGTGATCATTCTTTTTTGAACAAAACTCATCATAGAAACGGTGTACCGATAGCTTTGTTATAACCGAAACGCTACACAGTTTACGTGACGTGCAAAGTGCAGCGTGCAGAGTTTATCCCGGTAATCTGCAATAACAGTTTAATAATAAATAATATTTCCATTCTACGTGACTTTATCGAAAGAACCAAGAATATGAATCCCTGCAGTCACGAAAGCTTTAAATCAATGCAACAAGGTGGACATTCTGTGAATTGTACTGTGCAATTTAAAACGTTAAAAGCCAGTGAAAGTGCAGACCTATATAATTGCACGTGCTTTTGCGTGCTTTGTTCACACTTTGAACAATTACATTTTGTGAAACAATTAGGACATTTCCCTCTAGCGTTACTTGTGTTATTTACACGATAACAATGCCCTTTGTCCAAGGAAGGCCTTCGCTGAGGATTATACTTTTTCACGAGGGTGCTGTCGTGGGACCCTCGATCAATTCCACAAAAGCAGGCGTCTTGCACGCGGGAGGAAGCTGGCGTCAACCCGAGAGAAAATCCAAGCACAGGGAGGAGAGCAGTCCGTATAGATAATCCCAAGAACCTACTTGCTGTACTGCCATCTCCTGGCCACGTCTCAGCACAGCCTTGTTTAGGCATTTCAAGTGAATCCCAAGTGAATCACAAGTAATAATTCGTTCCGTGCGTATATCACGAGCGTAATAATGCGGACAGTTTTTTTGATTGTAAGAATTTTGTTGTCGTTTGTCAAGAACACAGAATACGGCGGGGACATCAAAACGAGGGCGGAACAACACGTGACGTATAAACAGGCCAGGCGTGATGCACCCTCAAAATTAGGGACCGGACGAAGGCATCTGGGCTCACCGCTCTACCGTGGTCGGGGGAACGATGGGGGGGCAGCGTTTCGTGGGGAGGGAGCAAAATGGGGAACAAAGTGGAGGAAGGGAGGGGGCGAGGGGGAGAAATTGTCACCAAACAGAACCCAAAATAAATAACACAAACGCCATGTCCAAGTTTGTCAGTTATGCTATCTCCCCGCAGCAACAACGCACGGTTAGCCAGTGAGTCGGAGCATCACACCGTGCCTCACGTTTGCGCAGATCGCTACTATTTGTGGCTGTCGCGTGCCCAGGGAGCTTCGTTCTCCGGCCATCAGGAGGACGCGTGCGAGTTTCGTGGGGGGGGGGTGGGTACCCTCCTGAATCCAAACACGGCTGGTTTTTTTTGGGGAATCACGGTTACTGAGCACAGGCCGAAAACTCCAAGCGGCCAGCTCGATTGAAGGTGTTCGTTTCTAGAAGTGAGCAAGATGATTAGAACTTGGGAAAAGATTATTGGAGAGATTTTCAAAGTCGGGCAAAGAAAGCAGAGAGAGGAAAAGGTGTTTGGACCTGCGGTGGGGTGGTTGCACTGTGTGGATGAGGCAAAACTGTTGGTCTGGGCGTCTGTGCTCCGCGTCTGTGCTCCGTGTGTGTGTGTATGTGTGTGTCTGTGTGTGTGTGGGGAACCCGGGTCGCCAGGTTCATAGCGCACTGCGCTATGAACCTGGCGACCCGGGTTCGATTCCCGCTCACGGGTCAACACCAGTGACGATTATCTAAACCGGTCCTGGGCCTCCTCTAGGTCGACTCAGCCTAAAATGAGTACCTGGTGCGGTGTGTAAACATCGCCACTGGGGAGACAAAGGCAGTCGGGCGTGGTGCTGGCCACCCACCCCCTCGTGTACCGTTCCGGCCTTCATAGGTGCTCGCTAACAGCACTTGCCCCTACAGCCTGTCGAGGCTATACAGGGGATCTTTGTCTTTGTTTGCTACGCACCCTCATCTTCACGGTGCCGTCTCCACAGGGGAATATTCCTGGACACCATTCTTCCCCGGCCGGACGACAGCGGAGTGAGACCGGCGATCGGCCAGAGGACACGTCTGAGCCAGGGGGACATCGCCCAAGCCAGAAAGCTGTACCGCTGCCCAGGTGAGTGCTCACGCGAGCGAGCTCGTCCCAACGTGCTGCTACTGCTGCTGTTGTTGTTGTTTCCACGCCGAATCCCGCTGTGGTTATGGTGCTTAACCTCACTTGGAAGGTTGCAAAGTTCAAATTCCCACGAGGGCTTTGACTTAGCTGATGGCGTCCATTGGCATGGTGTTTTCTAGTAATAGGTTTTTACCCTTTTATCTGGCACCAAAACTGACACCTTTATACAAGGGATCATGTTTGCAATAACCACAACACAAGCAGTCAAAATGTAAACAAAAAAGAGACAACTCTGATAATGATATGCACTGTCCTTGAAATTGATTGGTCCACACCCGAGAGACAGCTTTTCTTAGAGCCTAGTCTCCACTGGTGTTGGACCAGATGACGCCAAAAGGCGTACAACTAAAAAACAACGCACTATCAGAGTATTGAGAGCTCGGGGTAAGCATTTACACTATGAGACCTCCTTTGCCAGTAGCAAAATATAGTAATAGGTTTTTACCCTTTTATCTGGCACCAAAACTGACACCTTTATACAAGGGATCATGTTTGCAATAACCGCATTTGACTGCTTGTGTTGTGGTTATTGCAAACATGATCCCTTGTATAAAGGTATCTTGCTACTGGCATAGGAGGTCTCATAATGGTGTTTTCTGTTGCTCTGCACACGTGCTGGAAGCTTCCTCTTCGGTTCCCTCAGCTACTGCGGAAGCTCCCAGCACGTGAAGCGGAATGTCGGACATCACGCCGAACGACAACGCCGTACAACCTGACGGCGATGGGAGAGCTATGCAGCACAGCAGCTAGAGCATGTGCTGCAGCATAATGAGTACCACTTTGTGGAGAGTCAACAGTGGACATCCTTTGAATATAGTGACCCCCCTGCCATTAGAATGCGGAGTTTAGACCAGTGGCCCTGGGTCACGAGCAGAACCGAGAGCCCGGGAGCTTCTTTGACTTTACTGTATATTTAAATAGCAGAGGTTAGTGAAGTGCATCACATAGGCTCTCGTTTTCAGAGGAAGCAGGAAACGGTCGAAACAGCAAAAAAGCAACTTGGTTCAACTGCAGAAAATGTCCCACAGAAATTATCTTGAATTGCCAACGTGTCTGTTACTCGAGTTGTTTGTAAATATGAAATGGTTACTTGACGTTAGCACGGTGCTGGGAAGTATGGTCCGTGCTTTGGGACCTAGAAAAGTGATTTAGTAACGTAGCACGTGTTGTTTTCACTCGCCGTGGACATGGGGAGGATGGGGATGAATTAAGATGGATCAACTAAGAATACCCAGATTTTTTTTTATCTTTCACGTAAAATAGTATATTAATTGTCCCATGAAACTATGTTACATTTGTTGATGACAAACAATGTAATTTCTTTAACGTGTCATCTACAATTATTGGGAGTTTTGAAAGATACGGAGACAAATGTTTGAAGGTTGTTAATGTCTATAATTGGTTATGATTCTACTGATGGGTCATTTCAGGTTTAACTTCAAATGCTTCTGCTTGAATGGAGCATGAGGTGATTTAACTGGGATTGCGATCACCTCTAATTAATTTACAATGCAGATTTATTGTCCGTGAATTGAATGAAGGTCTATCCCCATGTTCGATCAAGGCGGGCTGTTTCAATATGCTTCACCACGCTGGTTGGTGAGGGTTAGTTAAGGGGAGAGACCCAGGATTGGATCAGATGGCATTCACCACTGCTGCTAGCCATGGCCAGAAATAAAAAAACTCAGGTCACCGGATTCACAGCACATGTAGAGTTTGCTTTAGTATTTTTGTATGCCCTTTATTGCAGAGATTTTAAATGTCTGCGACCTATGTTGGTGTTAATATGTTTGAGCAATTATTGATGTGTAAATTATGTAATTACAGCAATAAAGGCATGCATTGCAAATCATGCATTGCAGCCTGCTCTAAAGCATTACACAGTACTAGCAAATTAATGTGGGGGACCATCTGATAATCCACAAATGACATTATTTATGGAAACCTACACACACAAAAAAACTACAATTAATTTATATTTGGAGTGTAAGACTGACTCTTGAACAGTTTCTTGTGAAGGCCTGTGCCAATTCATGCTTGTATTTTAAATGCTTCCACACCAAACCAAATTGTAAGCTGTTAAAATTGCGTTTGTAATCGCATGAGATTTCCTAGAAAACACCGTGCACTATTGAAAGTCTTGCCCAGCGAGGCCTTTGTGCCATTTGCAACAGTGAATTTTTTAGTAATGTTTCAATGCGTTCCGCCCTTCCTCCGGGAGACACGTGGCTCCTGTCGTGTGCCGGGGTCCCTGATTGCACGTGGCACGTGGTGTGTTTGTGTGACGGCTGTGCAAAGCCAGCCCTTGGATCCACTTCACTGGCTTCATTGACGCCATCCCAAGGCTCATACACACCGATGTTGTCACATTGTGTTTTTCACACCTGTGCGTGCCACTGATTTCACAGGAGCGATGCCGAGTCTCTTTGTAACTGGGGGGAATGTTTTTGTAAATTAAAACCACGGCAGAGGTACTTATTTCACTCCTAATCATGTTCGTAAAATTAATCATGTGCAACTCGACTCTTATAAAACCAATGGAGTGTAATTGTGTTCATCACTAGGCATGAAATGAATCCCCTAGCGTGGGTCGTTTCAGGAGAAGAATCAATTCTGTATTGTCTCGTTTTTACTCTCTGTGTGTACTTGATAATATTTCGGTCTTTGTTTGTACATTTCTGTTCCTTCCATTTGCCTGAAATGTGCACGTGATATATGATGATCTGCATGAGTGCATTATGCACATGAATTGTAAATGTCCGATTCTTACGGGCACAATTTTTACTTGTGTGGTATTGGGAGGATAATAGTGAATTGTAGTGAATGAATCGATGTCTATTTCGCACAAACGTTACATGCAGCTTGCATTGCATTGCACGCACCTATCCAGAACGCTTGCGCTTGTGCATATTGACACGAGGCCAAATTAAGACAATGCTGTAACAATGATTCTTTTATATGTTTTCATAATCGTCTGCACACAGTGCCAAATTCTAATTAAATTGCTAATTATATATAGCCAATTACGTCGCAGTAGTGTGAAATATAATAACAATGCTCATCACAATTATAGTCACTCACCAAAATGTGCCAGCCACTGTGATTAACCAAGAACGTAAGGCTTGCCTTTGCTTTTAATATAGCAATATACAGAGGATTGAAGAGGCAATTAATACTCCGGTTAACTGAAATACAGAGGCAGAGAAATTAGGATCCCAATTACCACGTCACATTATAAGAACAAATAAGCAGGTAAACTTGGTCCAATACACAAATGGGGGAGGGAACCCAATGACCGAGAAGTATCCGGGTATTTGTGAATTTGTTTTTCCACTCGCGGATGGCAGGCTGTGGTTTACAAAAATGACGAATTCCAACAGGGATAGAGGCAATGCCCCTCGCACTACGAATGTTCTCATATTAACCGGCTTTTAAAAGAGTTTAAACTTATGGTGGAATTGAGAAAACTCGCACCCTTTTTGCTTCGTGACTTCTTTTTTTTATTCCTGAAAGACGCAAGTCCAATCTGAGTCGTGCCCTCCACCATCGTAATGTACCTGTGTACAGGTGACACTTTATCCAACAGATTACGTTCAACCATTGGCCAGCTGGCCTAACCAATCACAGAGTTACATTACTTTGACACCAACACGACAACAACATCCTTAATTACACACTAAAACTCATCTTCGCTTCATGGTACACATTAACGTTCACTGCTATATAAACAATACGACATGCAGACCGTAGCTACTTAAGTTGTATGGCTGTCGCACACTGCTTGTTTTACAAACCCCAGAAATAGATATCTCTGAAAATTAATTGCAGTGTCATCAACCTTAAATTTCCTGTATATCTCTATGAAAATAACACTTTAATTAAGCAATTAGCCAGTTACAAAGAAATGTTAATTTCTTACATTTCTCCATAACTTTCCCCCCCACCGTCCCAGAAAAACGTGTTTTGACACTCAACTGAATAAGCGCGGTTATGAAGTCACAGGAGGGCCTGTGGGAGGGGGACACATCTCGATTAAACCTCAGGGACGTTATTTAGTGCGAGATGTGTATTGGTGAGGACGACTCCATTACACGCCAAATCCCAGGCAAAGTGCACCCTTCATGTACATCTCGTAACGCTGTGCCAACATTGCTTGGCAGCAAACGCAGATCACTGGGAATGTTTTGGGCCATGGATACATCATAGAAACTAGAAAATTACTCGGAAATTGCATAAGCCTTCCCTGGAAAATGTTAAACCCTCCTGTAACAGGCGTGTGCTTTTCTCTTGCTGCTGTCTAAATGAAACTGGTTTATTTGTTGTGGATGATGCTAAGCACATGTTGAGGGATTCCTGTTGGAGTGAATTGTTCACTAATTAATGGCTGAAATTGTGTCGGTCCTTGCTCCCCTAAGTACTGGTGGTGTAAGGCGAGATTTTGTGCGTTGTAGCGCAAATGGACAGTGTGTGTCTTTTACAGATTTTTTTTCAGTGTGACTCACAACTCGCATTGCATAAAAAAGTCTTCCTTTTGCAGTCCATACACATGTAATGGAGAGACAAAGGCATTCATTTTGTAAAATAAAATATACCAGGTAACGCATTGAGACTATTTTGGCAGCATTGCCTAAGCTAAGAATAGTCATAGGTCAAATTTCATAAATAACTTAAGACAATAAATCCACGTAAAGTTAAGAGAGAATGTAGGGGTGGACAGGACCACTCGTAGAACAATTGTTAAAGTAAAGGTCAACTGACAATAATTTACCATTATGATTTAATTAATTAATATAACATTATGATTAATGTAAGTAACATGACGAATGGATAAAATAAACATGACGAACATAAATACCACAGACTGGCCAAAGAGCCCAAAGCGATGATGTCATGCTGGCCGTGTTGCATTTGTGACTATATGGTGGCCATGTTGCATGGGTTGTCTTCCTGGCAGCTGATTGGCTGGTGCAATGGGAGTGATTACGCAATCCCTAGCAACCACTGCCATGTCCGCATTTGTGATCTCACAAGGACACGCATATTTTCTTTGGATTTATAAAAAGTTTATCTTATGACATTTCAGATCTTATGGAAATAGCTGCCTCCATGATTTTACGAGCCTGTGAATGCGACTGTGGTTACATGCTCGTAAAGTAAAGTCGGGTTTTGTCCATGAAGGCTGATTTCAGGCACAGAACGTCATGACAGCACAAATAAACGACTCGAGTGATTTTTCACTTTATTCAACAGCCAAAATTGTGAGGGATAAAAAGGTAAGGGAAAACTATACATTCATCTGCTCAAGAAAACGAGAGCACTTTAGTCATACCTACCAGGATTGCAGATCTGAGGCTTAATCAGATGAAATATAATAATGCTGAGAAGCACCCACTTATCTAGCAAGAGAATGCAGTTGCTACCGAATTGTATAATGGAAGGCTAAAAACAACATTGCTTTTGTTAATTATCTGACTCGCACCTTAAATAAATGACAAAATATGGAGATACAATTTCTTATAATGCTAACTCAAACCGTGTTTTATTTTGCTGAATCCGCTGAAAAATTAACTGAGCCAAACTCTTTTGTTAAACCGAACACTTCGGGCTTTGGTTCCCTTTCACGAACTGTGAGGCCACCACATTTTCTTATATTTACACGATTTAACCCAAAAAAAACCTCTAATATGATTGATATTGATCGCGAAAGCCTACATGTTCTCTCCTCCCATGCACTACTTCGGCAGGCAGTGCGTTACATCCTTAATTTAAGTGAATAAAGTTAATACAGCGGTAGACGTGTCATTGAGGTGTGGCCACCTCCGATTAGCACGGCTGGCTATGTACGGTGCTAAAGAAGTTCATACGTACATACACTGTGGTTTCAGTCGTGCTTAAGAAACAAAAATAGTTGGGGTCGAAGACTAACTGTATATATACTGCTGAGAACGGCAAGGAAAAGAGTAAAGGATATGGAAACAATTAGGAAAATAGATCTGCAGTTTTTCTGTCTCATTAAAGCTGCAGCTATTATATGACAGCATTTTTCAGTCGCAATTTGGGGATCATTATCAAGGCCAATAAAGAAATGTTGGCAGATACAGTCAATGTTTTCGAAATGCGGTGTTATCGAAGACACGAGAGAGTGATACCGATTGAGAGAAGTAATAAATAAATAATGATGTTTAGCACATTGTCAATCTACTGCTGGATGAAGGCCTGCCCCATACCATGTTGCTCGCGGGGCAGAATATGCAGACAATGTATTATATCCTTAGCAGTCTGATAACATGATGATTAAATGTGGATGGCTTTTACATCAGTGGCCCCAGTTGAAGCCTGCCCATCATGGTACCATATTTAAGCCCATGGGCCATACAGAGTGTAAAGCATACTCTGGGCCATATGTTCCTCTGTGCCACGCAAAAGATGAATATTCCTAAAAGCCACACGCAACTTGCCATGTGGTTGACGCCCTAGTTACGTAAGAACGGAATCACACTTCAAATTGTAAGTGACCAGATAGGACATCACAGGCCTTTACCACCGGTGACCTTCCAAGAGTCCAACTTCAGCCTCTAGAATGGGCTCTCTTGAGATGTGTCCATTTGTAAGTGGATATGGCTTTAGCTACCAAAAGTTCCATAAAATTTGAGAGACAAATTTAGAGCAAAATACACTTTTTTGTTTAAAGCTGCCAGTGTTCGGATGCTACTGCATTTTTTATTTGTAACATTCGAACCATTTCACGAAATACACACACTCGCATAAGCACACACGCACAGGCGCGCGCACGCACACACAATGAGCGTTTCTTATAGCATAATAGGGCATTTATTTACAAATGACATTTACTCACGATCGCGTTCTTTAAAAAAGAGAAAATGTGACGGGTGGTTCTGTGGCGCACCTGACCCTGAACTCGTCGCTTAGCTACCGAAGAGTCAGGGCAACTGGGCAGGAGAATAGTGGCAGATGTGCTTCGGAGGACTCTCATGACACCGAGACCCACACTGCATCAATGTGCCGGCAGTAGCAATGGGGATTACTTGGAATCACTGTGCAGCATTACTCACTACGATCTGCCATCTGCGCACTGGCTAACCGGCTGGTGACTTACACAAGGCAGCTGCTTCTGCATTTTTCAACCGTTGCCATTTGTTTCATTATTATTACACAGCTGTCTTTTATCAGCCGTCCAGTTATTTGCGCGTAATGCATCACGGTAGTTATACGTCTGTAGGTGCACGAGTGGAAATCATGTTGGGATTCAATGATGATTAATTACTTAGAGCGGAGGGGCACACACCTGCTGCTAGTACCCCCCCCCCCACTGCGATAACAAATATATGCTGATGACATAGTCATAACAACCAATGGACATTAATTACAGGAAATTATTCTCGCTGTATTTGCTTGCTTACCCAGGAAAGGTTGTTCCAGTTGGGGGGAGGGGGGGGAATTGTGGCCACGTACAGTTCTTATTGAGTCATTTGAGGGCAGCTTTTCAAATTCGGATCCATAATGCTCAAGCGAAATGGCCTAATCGTGTGAATGAGGTCACTCGGATCTTTAACATCCACTGTGAAGCAGACGGCACGGAGTATTATGACGCTGAATACGCCGCAGTATTAAATGGGGGCGGCCGCCGGGGTTCCCGGATTCTAACCGTGAACCCCTGCGGCAAGCGGCGGATGCGCTCCCGCTGGGCCGCGTCCCCGCTAGATGATTTTAGAAACGCAATAAAGAAGGTTGCAAAGTTGGGCTTCACGTAAATATGAGCGGAACGCAAAACCGTAAGTTATCTCTCGGAGAGAGAGAGAGAGAGATTAGAGCATGGAATTACTTAATGAAATGTGGACTGTGGTCAAAAAAATGAAATGGAGGCAGGCAAGTGCAGGTTGAAGTTATTGTGGATAACTGAAGTTGATGGTTGAAAGCAACAAATCAATATACCTCAAGAGAGAGGGTGTTTAACAGAGGTGTGGACTCGAGTCATGTGACTTGGACTCGAGTCAGACTCGAGTCATGAATTTGATGACTTGCGACTCGACTTGGACTTGCATAACAATGACTTTGTCCCACCTCTGGTGTTTAACCAGTGCCTATGACCACTGTGGCATACATGAACGGGAAACATGGCGATTAACAAAGAAATATTAGGAAAATCTAAAAAGTGCTGCATGCTTGGAACTACACAGAGACAGAAAAATGAACTATGGATCGGAGAACTAACACAAGTTGGAGACATCGCATAGACTATCAACAAAAGTAAATAGGATGTGTATTCTCTAAGCTCAATGTTTTTGTGTGAATGCTGGTATTGAGATATTTTTCTGTCAGGTTTTTTTGAACAGGTGAAAGGCGAGTCTTGCATCAGTGTGCTCTCGACATTTAGCAGCTGTGCATATGTTGTCTGTGGGTGGAGCGTGTCAACTGGGGTTTATGGATGGATGACTCATTGGAACCGTGGTAGGCAGCAACAACAGAGGCTGTGATTGGTCATTATTTCCTTTTCTTCATCCAACTCAATTTCACCCGTGGCCAAAAAATGGGTCATGCATGCCCCAATTTATGCTTTTAAGCAGGTTACTGCTAATGCTGGACAATTCCTGAAGGAATAAGATATTATTCCTACGATTTCATTTTGCATGATTCCTGCAGTAATTCTAACAGGGATTCTGTCACGGAAGGAAGATCTTTATATCCTATGGCTTAGGTAAAATACCATACCCTGCCAGACTCCATTCTTGCATGAATGTCACATTGGGATTTGAGTGGAACTGAGCCAAGCCAAAGCACTGGGCATTAGTGGTGAGTGCAATGGCCATATGTTCCAATCGTGATTCTGGTCGATACCAACTGGCTGGAATCGGCGTCTCCTATTGCAGCCACCCAGTGTTGCTTGTAAAATAATGAGCCTCATGTATGCATTGGCTGAAGCTCATTCTGCCAACGTTCAGCAGAAAAAAGGGCAAATTGGCAGAAACGATTGGTGATTAGGCTGGTTTCTTTCAAATATTTGGCCGGAAAACGCATGAATTAGGTCCTGTTTATCACAATGAGCTTTCACCTAGCTTAAATATTGTACACTGAATTAGCCTCTATTAAATCATCCTTGTGCCTGAAATGCTTCGAAAAAGAAGGCAATGCCCATTATTTATTGAACTGTGGATATAAGCACGAGCCAAAATGAGCATGGCCATCATGAGAGAATGAAAAATGTACTGTTTAATAAATCTCCACACATGACGACAAGATGCATGTCGTCATGCTAACAGGTGTGGAGTGATGTTTCCCGCCCTCTCTCCCCTGACAATTTTGATGAATTGTCATGATTGAATTTAAGAATGTATTTCCTCGTTTTTAATGTCTCGTTTACATTTCAATTGGTACGTAATTTTCACACATTTTAAACAGTTGATTTCTCAATTTAATTATTGAATGCGTGTGTAATGAGCATGAGGATAGAGTTGAATCGTGAATTGTTATGCGCATAATTATCAGCATGTAGGTGTGTGTATGTATGCATGCATGGAGGCAATTTTGAAGAGCACGTCAAGCAAGGAGACGGAGCGATGAGATCGGTGCTGGCTGGATTGTTACAGCGCAGGCTCCCCGAGGGGCGGCAGTAGCCTGGGGATTGGACCGTGGCTATTGATGAAAGGCACTTTTTGTTTTTAGGTCCCAACGTGGTCAAGTTTGACATTGATCATGGTATTTATTATTTAAATGTCGCGTCCTTAAATAAAGTTAGTGGTAAACAGTGACAAAAGCAATATTGGTCTTTGGTCACAGCTGTTCATGGCGCAGGGAAATGGCAATGTTTTCATTGCAAACGGTTCCGATTACTCTCTGCCTGTCCATCTCCCGGAACCATCACTCGCTACCTGGATCGGACGCGCTTCCTGTGGATTTAACTCAGGATAAGCTCAGTTCGCTGTTGATGGATTGGCTTGGTACTCTCGTCTTTATATATTCACCCTTCTGTAAAACAGATCTTGGAGTTTTAAAATGTGGTGCAAAAACCATGTTAGTGTTTCCTAAATTGTCTCTTGAGGGCTCCAAAAGGTTTTCTTAAATTGCTATTGAAGTATTTTATCAAATCGTTTTTTTCATATTATTAAACCAACATTGTCGTAGAAAAGGACAATAATTCATTTGTTTAATTTTCAAGAAAAAGATCTATGACTGTGTTGGCAGCATTGTCGCAGCACATGGTGAAAACGCTGCCCTGGCATAGTAAACAAAAAGGGCCTTATTCACTTGAAGTTACGTAATCGTCTATGGTTTGAGATCATGCTTCTTATACATGGGCAGAGGAGGAAAAAGCAAAGGCAAGGAGGTATGGATTTCTAATGGGAGATTGTGAAACAATAGTTGCAATAATGAAACAATAGTCACTTTGACAAAAGGTGTGTGTTTAAATATTTTGCCAAAGTGGAAATCAACTTCATTGAAATCTTTATTCAAATAGAATGTGTTGCTTTGCAGATATTAAGCAGCACATGAACCATGAATTGGCCGTATAAATATAGTAAGCTGAGTTAATATATCAAAACGTCGTAATTAAATAAATGTGAAGGTAAAGATACAGCTCTGCAATTTTTGGCTTGTGTCACTGCAGGTGGAGGTTGCTCAACAAGAGGGAGCCCTAGAGAGGCCCTCTAGAGGTACATTTTACCAACTCGTCCGTGCTGGTCAGACGTCTTTGAAAAGCTATCTGTCTTCTACCCATTCATAGTGCTGGGTGGACAGCTTGACGGGTGCAGGGGGGGGGTTAAGAATCCTGCCCATTGTTTCAAATGCCAAACCAGGAGATCTAGAGGCGACCTCTGGATTGCAAGTACGGTGTGCTAACCATTAAGCCACAGTAGCATCCAAACTAATGTAATATTGACGAGTTTAAAATGTTCTGGAAATGCATTCTGGGAACCAGTTCTTGCGTGTCAATGCAGGCGGTTCTCCCCGTGCAGCTAAGCCTGTTCCCTACGGAGAGCTGCGTTACATTTTCCAAATTGTATTGCGCATATATTTTTGATGTTTAAATGCACAAGTGCCTCAAGAGGCCATGGGGTGGTTAGTGTGTACAGTATATTCAGCTGGAAAGTGCTGTGGGGCGGAGAAAATTATAGTTAGAAGGTTGAAAGTTCAACCCCGAGTTAGAGGTCGAACCGACCCATATTATTCTCGGACCAGATAAGTTGAAAGGTTGCGCAATCAGTCGGATGTTGGTTTGATACCTGCGGGGGTGGGGGAGGGTCGTTTTGACTGAGCCTGTCCCATCCCTGGTGTTGATAAAAAAAATTAACAATTTGTGGGATGTTTCCATGTGTTCTTTTAAGGGGAGACTTACCTCTGCCATGGGAAGGTGGGCTTTTCACCGGTGGCCAGAAAGTCATCAATGAATGCATGGTATAATTTTAATATATACACGTACTTACAATCCTTAAAATCATGAATGTACATAATATATTTGACCATTATAAAAAGGCACTTCAATGGCTATAACCACTGGATTATTCGCAAAATCAATGCCAAAATGGCATCACTGAACAATCACAGTTATAATCAGGAAGTTGCTGGAAAAACAACTCGTAAATCACGGCACACGACACGAGTAGTGACCGCTGGAGAGAAACAATTCCGTAATGGAACATGGCACAAGTTACTCCACAGTGGTGGAAATGTAATATTCCCATGGCGGAGACCAGTCCCCAGGGGGATGACTACTGCTGAATAACCACAGAGTGGTCTGAATTGTATTAACACTGGAGAGATGATAAACTGAGTTGACTCCATCCAGGATTTGAACTTGTAGACTTTTCCTATTGAGGGTCAAGTACTCTGGACACAGAGGCACATTTCTAACGTAATTGTTAATGTACAAATCATCACGCTGACAATATATGAGCATCACAAATTTGAGTTATATTTCACGAGGATATTCACGTACATATATGGAACTCGGTTTGCCTGTTTAAATTGTTTAAATGTTTAAATATACTTCAAAGCGAGGCCAGAAAAAGCAGAAGGAAGATGTTTTGCTGTGGAATATAAACTTCTGCTGTGGTACTTTATTGGGCCTTAAAGGCTTAATAATCAACTGTTTAGCTAGATGTGTGCTCATCAGCAGCTGTTTTGCATGTCTCATTAACTTTATGTATTCAGCGAAGACATTTATTTTTGTCACTTTTCACTTCACGTTAAACGTCGCATTCTTCTGACGCTGTGCACTGTTCATGTTTTACCCAATGATTTGGTGGTTCCAAGAAACACAAAGTTGGGAGTTTTAGTAGGGCGTATATTCTCATTACCATTTAAAACATTATAAGTAAAAATGAAACCAGTTGGCAGCGGGGCCAGAGTAAAATAACTGATGAATGTTGTAATACAGCTGTGTTTTCGCTGGTACGGTTGAATATGTTTTTATGTGGGGCCAGTTCCCACAGGAACAGCAGCAGCAGCATTCCATGTGGCCCTGCGCTTAAGCGTTTGCTAAATGGAGAAGCAAATTGTCTTGCTTGTCATATCCACAAACATTTAGCGTCGCTAGTTTCCACGACGCCCACGCTGCGTTTTTTCCCAGGGTGCGGCCTCCGTGCAGGAGGGTTTTAATTGATGTTGTAATTGAAAAGTACACATTTTTGTGGTCAGTGTGGTGGTCCACCGGGGCCTCGAGCCGTTGTCATATTTTACCAACCATAAACATTCGGGGGCATCGTTGGGGTCGTGAATACGCAATGTCCGGGGTGTGGTGGACGTGCACGCCTGTAAACTGGCGCAGGTGATGGCGCGTGAAACATTAGAACCGTGACATGCGTGAAAAACCCACGGGCATGAACAAGGGATGTGTTTAGAAAGCGGGACAGCAAGTAGATTTGTGTGACCTGTTCAAACAGGGGTTTGAGGTTTTTCCCTTCTGTATTGCGGGGTTTCTCCTGGCACCGACTTTCTCAACACGTATACATACTCAAAAATAATTTGGCCAAACATATTGTGTGTTTTTAATAATAATACGATTATTATCCACGGCTTTACTGTAATTATTTACAACGCTGGTGGAATAACAAAGTATATTTACTGGAAACCCACAGCTGAACAATAATATTATTAATTCAGATGTATTATTATTCATAATTATTATTAGGCTGTGGGTTTCCAGTAAATATACGTTGTTATTATTAGACGAGGCTCACTAATTGGCCATGTTTGTTATTACCACGAAAACGTAACTTAGCAGTACACTTCTTCTTGCAATGGGTTCCACAAGTGTTGTAAATAATTACAGTACAGACATGGGTAACTGCGACTTAAAAATAGGACTGTAATACAGCGACAATAAACAAAGCACTTTAATTGTGTAACTCACGAGATGAACGGTAACAAAAAAAAGTCAATGTCACTAAATTCAAATTTCGTTTTGGGGCGCTGCACATTTTCTTTTCATAGCTTTGAGCCAGTGGTGGAAATTCCACATTCCAATGGTTAGGGGCCAGTCTCCAGAGGCGTAGCTGGGGGGGGGCAGGGGGGTACATATCTCCCCGGGCGCCAAGGTAAAGGGGCGCCAAAATGAGGCTTACAACGTTACATTATAACTTATTGCAGCGGCCGCGGCAGCCTGAAACTACTGCACAAATCTACACCTCAACCTAAACGTTTATATATCCCGCCACACACAGCCTACATGTCAGGTAATTACATTTTGGTACGCGCGCCTATTAAGAACTTACATGGAATAACGTCCCAAACAACAGACAGGCGCAGTCTTTCAGCCTTAGTCACTGGCCTGTTTTTTGGTGGCGGAAACCACGACGGCCTATTTTTAGTTCTTATTAGTGACACCACCACGCTCCAGGCGGCTCCAGCAGCCGGAGCAGCCCACGCACGTTCAATTACATCAGCATGCATTAAACGCCGACTAGCGAACGGAGAGGAAGTGAATCGTTCGTGGCTATTATATTCACCAATCAATAAAGCTGCTTACTGTTTCTGTTGTCTATTATTTACATCATCGAGTTCAAACTCATGAGCTTCGTTTGAGTTAACAAACGGTTTCAACAAGTGGAGGAAGCCAGAAAAAATAAATTCTCATGAAAACAATCCTAGCCACCGCACATCTTTTACTACATGGAAGGAAGCCGGACGAAGGATAATTGATGGTACTGGAATTGACGCAGTGGTTCAAGCTCAGATTCATTTGGAAAAGCAACATTGGCGAGATATATTGCAAAGAATACTCACCTGTATTAAGTTTCTGGTTTCACAAAATTTGTCACTACGTGGCCATGAGGAAAATTTGAATGCGGATGAGGATAGAAATGTTGGAAACTTTCTCGCGCTGATCAAACTCGTTGCTCAGTATGAAAAACACGTACAGCACGCAGGAGAAAATCCGGGATCAGTTTCTTATTTGTCACCGGAAATCCAGAATGAATTTATCCACATACTTGCGTCGACTGTAAATAACCAATTGTTGAGTGATATCAGGAAAAACAAGTACTATGGTATCTTACTTGACTCAACTCCTGATCTAGGACATCGGGAACAGCTTTCTCAGGTCATAAGATTTGTGGATGTGGATTTTCAAACTAAAAAAGTAACTATCAAAGAATCATTTTAGGTTATATCGAGATACATGCAAAAGATGCAGCAAGCCTAGAAAGAGTCATCGTCGAGAGACTGAAATCTGACAACATACCTCTAGCCGACTGTCGGGCACAATGTTATGACAATGCTGCTGTGATGACTGGGCATATATCCGGCCTTCAACAACGAATATGTGACAAAAAT
Source organism: Lampetra planeri (assembly GCF_965212315.1). NCBI lineage: Eukaryota > Metazoa > Chordata > Hyperoartia > Petromyzontiformes > Petromyzontidae > Lampetra > Lampetra planeri. Next base: position 10,204,148 of record NC_136115.1, on the reverse strand, counting down.
CACAGGGCATTGTTTGTAAACTGTGACAACCACAACTTGTCGTCACATTTTTTGGAACAGTTGAAAGTATATATTTGTTTTTCTCTCGTTCAACAATTCGTTGGTAAGAGTTAAAAAAGCTGTGCCCATCACAGTAAAACGGGAGTCTGAAACACGCTGGAGTGCACGATCAGAAGCTGTTAAAGCTATCGATGAAGGACTGGTGAACTAGTAGGGCTGCTAGACAAATTATCGGAGGACGTAACTATGACGCCTGAAACCAGAAGTAATGCAGAACAGTTACAGGCATGCGTATTCAATTTTAACTTAATAGTTTTATTACATTTCTGGAATGTCATTCTTGGAAAAATTGATCGTGTTCAGAAGCGCTTACAGGATCCTACTATGAATTTCAAGGAAGCAGCAACTGATCTTGAATCTTTGGAGCATGAATGTGTCAAGCTTCGTGATGATTTGTGCCAAGTTGCTGTAGAAAACGCCAAAACAAGATGCACAGCCTGGGGGATCGATGTGGACAGAAGAAGATGCCAGGAGAACTGGCAAGAGATGCAGGACTTTCAGCAGAAGAAGAAATTGTGCGCGTTATGAAGAGCGTACTTTATCGACTTCAACAGATGTCAACACGGTTTTTACGACTAAAAGACCTGAACACAAAATTTGGATATCTGCTGGACGTCAAAACTCTTCTATCCGACACAGATGTCGATGCAATTCGTCGAAATTGCACAGATTTTGGAAATTTCTATGACACCGACATCAATGGCCACGAACTTTTCACAGAAATTGGAGATTGCAAAATGCTGCTCAGTAACCGGAATGAAGTTCTACCAGAAACTCCTTTGGATCTTCTTGGTTTTATTGTGTTTTATGGAGACGACATATTTCCGAATTTGCGAATTTCACTGCAAATTTTATTAACAACAGCAGTTTCAATTGCAAGCTGTGAGCGGTCGTTCAGCAAATTGAAACTTATTTTGTCGTATTTGCGTGCTTCAATGTGACAAGATCGTCTCAGCGATCTTGCTCTTCTTAGCGTTGAAAGAGAAACATTGGAAAAAACTGATTTTGATTACGTGATTGACCAGTTTGCGACAGTGAAATCAAGAAAAATGCATCTTTTGTAGACTATCTCAACCAGTCTACGACAGTGACTGAGTGAGCCATGTAATATAATTTCTATAAATTTGCTTCTTTAAATACAATGTTTTATTAAAATGTAATATGTTATTCCTTATTCGATGTAATAGGAAAATGTGATTAAACGGGGGGGGGGGGGGGGGGCGCCAATTTTATAGTTCGTCCCCGGGCGCAAAATATCCTAGCTACGCCTCTGCCAGTCTCTTCAAAGGTCCAAGTGTAATTTACGTCCCACGGAGTGGCCCTTAAACTATCGAGCCCAGTGGGATGAAGGGGGCTGAGTCGATTCCAAGACGGGCTTTCGAGCTGTGTGTCCGAACCATTGCACCACCCGACCAGATTTAGGAAACGTGAAACGATTACAGCGTCATCAGGAAGCGGTTAACGGCTTAAGTCACCCAGGAGGTGTGTCTGTTGAACAAGGATGTGTGCGGTAGGATGTTATATTCATATTATTAGACTTGCTCACACCCACAAGCAAACACACTTAGTTTAAAATAAGCAGAGATTAAAGATATGCACAACCTGCCAGACTTTATTTGATTTAATTCCGTGCACAATCACTCGTTATGAGTAAGAAAGGAAATGAATCGATGGTAAGTATTTGTTAGAGACATTGGACAATTAGTGACACTAACCAAGTAGTCATTCACTGGCTAAAGATGCAATTAATGAATAAGCATAAACATGACAAATATCTCATCGTCTGGACTTCCCCCTCTGCCGTCTGACATTCCATTTTCGTCCCCTGTTCAAGTCCAGGCTCAAGATTTTCCTCTTTTCCTCTGCCTGCGACCGAGTGTCTCTCTCTACATTGCGTCTTCATCCCTCACCTTTACTCCATAACGTCGCCTATCCCCGCCTCCCCCTGGCCTGGAGTCTTCCACCCCGAATTTTGTCCCAAAGGGATATTTTTATTTTTACAATATCTTACTTCACATTATCTTTTGAATCGTGTCTTGAGATGTGGTTCTACTTTATTTGTATTGTTACATTCTGTTGAATTGTATTTTATATATATATATTCAGCTGTGGTGTGCACCTTGTTGAACTGGAAATGTTCCACGGTCACTCGTTGCTTGTAGATTCTGCATTGATTCTGTCAGCGATGTCTCCTGGAGAGACACATCGGCATGGCTCATTCATTCTGTTTGCTTTCGAGGTAATTGTGACTTTGTCAAGTGAACAGTCGCAGATAACACCATTGGAACCTCCTTTTCCAGTAGCAAAATATGATAATTGTTTTTTTTACCCTTTTATCTGGCAACAAAACTGACACCTTTTTTACAAGGAGTCATGTTTGCATTGAACACAATACCTGCGGTCGGAATGCAAACAAAAAACACAACTATGATAATGTATGCACTGTCCTTGAAATTGAAATTGATTGGTCCACACCCGAGACAGCTTTTCTTAGAGCCTGGTGTCACATGGTGTTGGACCAGATGACGCCAAAAGGCGCCTTTTGGCGTCATCTGTTCCAACACCATGTGAGACCTTGTAAAAGGGTAAAAAAACTATTATCAGTCGCAGGTAAATTGAGCACCTTCAAAACATTTGAGAGAGCTACATGATAGCTACTGTGTTGTGTCTGGGCCTTGTGGTGGTATGGCGACCCGAGTTCGATTCCCGCTCACAGCCAACACCAGTGACGATTATCTGCACTGGTCCCGGGCCTCCCCTAGGTCGACTCAGCCTAAAATGAGTACCTAGTGCGATATGTAAACATCGCCGCTAGGGAGACAAAGGCGGCCGGGCGTGGTGCTGGCCACCCACCCCCTCGTGTACCGTTCCGGCCTTCATAGGTGCTCGCTAACAGCACTTGCCCCTACAGTCTGTTAAGGCTATACGGGGGATCTTTGTCTTTGGTATGGCAAGAGGTCTGGATTCACAAGGGAAAACTGACACTGTCAAATGTTGGTTGAAGGTCACCATGGCTCCTGGATGTTCAGTGAGGAGAGGCAGTCGTGGTTGTATTTTGGAGAGTTTGGTTCCCGTTCTATGAATGTGGAATTTACACCTCTGGCTGAAGGATACCATCAGAATTAAGTACCGTGTTTGAACATGGTGATATGGCGAATATGGGGTTTTGACTATAACGAACATGCGATAATAATTATATGCACTTACATTTTGTACATTGCACATAGGCCTCGGCAAGGTAAGGTAAATTACCTTTATTACCGGGTAAAAGGGTAAAGGTAAAGGGTAAAGGTTTCGACATGCCAAGGGGTAAGGTAAAGAGTAGGGTAAGAGTAGGGCGAATAATTACCCAGTAAATACAGTACCTTGTTTACCGCTAAAAGTTCCGTGGCGCAGTGACGCAGTCCGTGGCCTCCATTTTAAAGTGATGGCGGAGCACATGGAGACGGTCCACGTTCTTGAGATCGAGGTACTAGAGGACGAGGATGCCAGCAACGGCTTTTTTGGGGTTGCTGCGAACAGCAATCGAAAGAGGCAGCGGTATGCGTTCCCGTGGGAGCGCACACACGATTGGATGGAAGGTGATCCGCATGCACAGCAAGGGAAGCGGCAGTGCGTGCACTGCCGCAAATGGTTTTCCACCCACACGAACGCGTCGGGGTGGAAAGCCCACCTCAAGAAACACAACGTGCTCGCCCCAGGAAGCGAGGTCGGGACGTCAGGTGAAGACCAGGTCTGTCGGGGAGACAGCGTCTGAATGAAACAGCACCATGCTTGGAGCGTATATATAATCTGGGTTGGAAGGGGGGGAAAGGGCGCCTTGACAAAAGAATTTGCATATCAAGAGGATTTTGGCATATTTATGGGAAATGCAGGTATGTGATTAGTACTACTTATGCCCGTGCATTATGCAGGATTAGCAGCATCAAAGGGAGGGGATATGGTAAATGCAGGCATGTGATTAGTACTACTTATGCCCGTGCATTATGCAGGATTAGCAGCATCAAAGGGAGGGGATATGGGAAATGCAGGTATGTGATTAGTACTACTTATGCCCATGCATTATGCAGGATTAGCAGCATCAAAGGGAGTGGATATGGGAAATGCAGGTATGTGATTAGTACTACTTATGCCCGTGCATTATGCAGGATTAGCAGCATCAAAAGGAGGGTATAGGGGTAGCATTAATAAAGGGAAGGAGTGTTAATAGTATGTAGCTTCAGTAACTAAAACCACCACGTAAACAACTAAAGTATAAACTACATAGTATCATCAGTATACTAAATATACTCTACAATAAGCTGAGCTACTAACAGTAAGTAATGCATTACAATTCTATGTCATAAAAAATATAATATGCTTCCATCTAAACTTTATTCTCTTACATCACACGAGTCTACACCGTACTATATACTGCCATAGACAAACCCAACATTAAATTATATACTGTATTGCAATAAACCACACAAACTCCACTCTACATCCTGGCACCAGACAAACTCCACTCTACATCCTGGCACCAGACAAACTCCACTCTACATCCTGGCACCAGACAAACTCCACTCTACATCCTGGCACCAGACAAACTACACTCTACATCCTGGCACCAGACAAACTTCACTCAACATCCTGGCACCAGACAAACTTCACTCAACATCCTGGCACCAGACAAACTCCACTCTACATCCTGGCACCAGACAAACTCCACTCAACATCCTGGCACCAGACAAACTCCACTCTACATCCTGGCACCAGACAAACTCCACTCTACATCCTGGCACCAGCCAAACTCCACACTACATCCTGGCACCATACAAACTCCACTTTACATTCTGGCACCACACAAACTCCACTCAACATCCTGGCACCAGACAAACTCCACTCAACATCCTGGCACCAGACAAACTCCACTCTACATCCTGGCACCAGACAAACTCCACTCTACATCCTGGCACCAGACAAACTCCACTCACCATCCTGGCACCAGACAAACTCTACTCAACATCCTGGCACCAGACAAACTCCACTCTACATCTTGGCACCAGACAAACTCCACTCTACATCCTGGCACCAGACAAACTCCACACTACATCCTGGCACCAGACAAACTCCACTCAACATCCTGGCACCAGACACCCTCCACTCTACATCCTGGCACCAGACAAACTCCACTCAACATCCTGGCACCAGACAACCTCCACTCTACATCCTTCACTATACAATTACGATACTATATATTACTTTGTACATTTTATTAGGCATATGAATTTTATACTATTTGTTATCATACACTGTACCATATACAGCAGTGTGATATACATTAGGGTGGGTAGAATAATTCATAGTGTAATATTACAATGTATGGTTTATAGCAATACAGCATAGGTGGGACAAAGTCATTGTTATGCAAGTCCAAGTCGAGTCGCAAGTCATCAAATTCATGACTCGAGTCTGACTCGAGTCCAAGTCACATGACTCGAGTCCACATCTCATAGGTGGGACAAAGTCATTGTTATGCAAGTCCAAGTCGAGTCGCAAGTCATCAAATTCATGACTCGAGTCTGACTCGAGTCCAAGTCACATGACTCGAGTCCACACCTCTGCAATACAGTATATAATTTAATGTTGGGTTTGTCTATGGCAATATATAGTACGGTGTAGACTCGTGTGATGTAAGAGAATAAAGTTTAGATGGAAGCATATAATATTTTTTACGACGTAGAATTGTAATGTATTACTTACTGTTAGTAACTCAGCTTATTATAGAGTATATTTAGTATACTGATGATACTATGTAATTTATACTTTAGTTGTTTACGTGGTGGTTTTAGTTACTGCAGCTACATACTATTAACACTCCTTCTCTTTATTAATCCTACCCCTATCCCCTCCCTTTGATGCTGCTAATCCTGCATAATGCACGGGCATAAGTAGTACTAATCACATACCTGCATTTCCCATATCCCCTCCCTTTGATGCTGCTCATCCTGCATAATGCACGGGCATAAGTAGTACTAATCACATACCTGTATTTGCCATATCCCTTCCTTTTGATGCTGCTAATCCTGCATAATGCACGGGCATAAGTAGTACTAATCACATACCTGCATTTCCCATATCCCCTCCCTTTGATGCTGCTAATCCTGCATAATGCACGGGCATAAGTAGTACTAATCACATACCTGCATTTCCCATATCCCCTCCCTTTGATGCTGCTAATCCTGCATAATGCACGGGCATAAGTAGTACTAATCACATACCTGCATTTCCCATATCCCCTCCCTTTGATGCTGCTAATCCTGCATAATGCACGGGCATAAGTAGTACTAATCACATACCTGTATTTGCCATATCCCCTCCTTTTGATGCTGCTAATCCTGCATAATGCACGGGCATGAGTAGTACTAATCACATACCTGCATTTCCCATATCCCCTCCCTTTGATGCTGCTAATCCTGCATAAAGCACGGGCATAAGTAGTACTAATCACATACCTGTATTTGCCATATCCCCTCCTTTTGATGCTGCTAATCCTGCATAATGCACGGGCATGAGTAGTACTAATCACATACCTGCATTTCCCATATCCCCTCCCTTTGATGCTGCTAATCCTGCATAAAGCACGGGCATAAGTAGTACTAATCACATACCTGCATTTCCCATAAATATGCTAAATTCCTCTTGATATGCAAATTCTTTTGTCAAGGCGCCCTTTCCCCCCCCTTTCAACCCAGATTAAATATACGCTCCAAGCATGGTGCTGTTTCATTCAGACGCTGTCTCCCCTACAGACCTGGTCTTCACCTGAGGACGGCTGCTTGCGTTGTGGCCGAATCGTCGTGAGAATTATTTTATTATGTTTTATTGTTATTATTTCATTATTTCCATTCTACGTGACTTTACCAAAAGAACCAAGAAGATGAATCCCTGCAGTCACGAAAGCTTTAAATCGAAAAATGAATAAAGCGCTCTAAGTAGCATTTAAAAATTCCATGTTTTTTACCCCAGTAATTACCCTGTTATCGCGAAATTTGTATGGGATAAGGGTAAAAGGCAAGGTAAAGGTAGGCTCGTTCTTTTTTTACCTTTTACCTTACCTGCTAAAGGGTAAAAGGTAGGGTAGCGCGATTGTATTGTGGTAAGGTAAAAGGTAGGGTAAAGTTTCTCTTGTTTTTTTACCGTTTAACTTTTACCTTACCTAGCCGCGGCCTAATTGCACATGTACTGCATGGAGAACAACATGTAATGTATAAAGTTGATCATTTGTATTCACCTGGAACATAATGGCCTTCATTCTGCTTTCAGCGATAAGCATGTGATTTTTTAAAATAATTCCTGTCATTAAATCAGTGTGTTTCTAACATTCTCAATGTTAAGACTGCTGCTCGTATGGACATATTAATTCACACAAACAAACACATAGTCATATTCATAGCGTATGAGTGCACCGGTATATGACAGCATTCCACCACATTTGATGAATCCCAGTCTAACTTTCCAAGTTCTTTCCCAGATGGCTGCTTGCGAGTGCGTGAGTGCGTGTGCACGCGTGTGCACGCGTGTGCGTGCGTGTGTTGGACATAAAGGCTAATGTTTAAGAAATAAATCACAGCGCACATCGTGCTGAGCACTCAGCGTAACTCGAGTCCGCCTCTGCCATGCTCACCGCTCCGCGGTGGGCAAGAGAACAACGCACCAGGACACATTTGCTGCTGGCAGTCGTCCTGACGCTGCTTTGACGAGACGTGACGGGAGAACTCCCCACCCCTCCACCCCTCGTAAGCGATCCCTTTTGCGCAATGTCCACGTCGGGTTAATTGCCAGAGACCGCGTCTCTTTGAGAGCAGCGTGCTCGGCCTCGCTGTTCTCTTCAATCCAGCGGGTATCGCATTGGTGGAAACGAAATGTGTTTTACGGTAAACGCGGGGGAGGATAAGGCAAAAGAATAATAATTTCAAACAAATTAACGCTCACTATGAGATCTCTTTTACCAGTGGCAAAATATAATGGTAGGTTTTTACCCTTTTAACTGGTACAAAACTGACAACTTTATTCAAGGCATCATGTTTGCAATGACCACAACACAAGTAGTCAATAAAGCAAACAAAAAGAAGCAACTCTGATAAGGATAATAATATGCACTGTCCTTGAAGTTGATTGGCCCACACCCGAGACGGCTTGATGCCTTGAATAAAGGTGTCAGTTTTGTACCAGTTAAAAGGGTAAAAACCTACCATTAAATTAACGCTCGTGCAGAATAATTGTGGTATGTCATCTGAGAGGCGACAGAAAAGCTCTTAATTATTTCATGTTTTTATCGCCATCCCACGAACTAAACTCCTTGTTTCGTATCCAACAAGTGAATTTTCTCATGATAGCTCTTGCCAGCATAAAATGCAGTATTTCTTTACATTTTCATTTCCAAATCCATTTCTGCAGCACGTTGTTTGTTAGCAAGGATATTCTGTTGTAGACAACACTTCTTCATTATGGCATGCTTATTATCATCATCCTGACCACTTTCTGTTGCATTTCTCTTTCCACGTGTCAAACGAGTCCCAGAGGTACAACACAAGACACAAAAGAGACCGTAAATGTGATGAAAAAAAATCCTAATTTCTAATTAACTTGCAACTCTGCCAATTAAAACACATTTTAAACATAGTACATGTATTTAAAACACTTGATAAAAAAGTGGCCGAAATTGTATTATTTTTTATAAATTTTATTATGAGGAAAGATTGGCTTGGTAGCTACCATCACTAACTACAAATACATTGTGGAAGATAATTAGTAAAATTACATCCAGTATTCCGCACATTGTGTTGTTCATCATTAAATATAATCGTACAGTTCTGTACAATACTCTTAGGTTTTTTCGGTAAAGTCACGTAGGTATAGGTTCTGTACAATACTTTATTATTTTGCCGTATAAACAAGTTTTAGCAATGGATTTCGCATGGCAGTGAAACACCCAGGCATTCACTGATGAATGCTTGCTAGTGATTATCGCAACAAGATGCTGCACTCGGTGTGTGCGTGAGTGCGTGTGGGCGTACGTGTGGATATGTGTGTGTGTGCTTCAGTGAGCAGTGGCACAGTGGTTCATACACTGCTAGAACCCCGGTGACTTTGGTACGATTGTCGAGCATACACAGCACTGGCGGCGAGCCATATCTGGACATGACCCTGCTCCAGGATGACACAGCCTTAAACAAACACTCTGTGTGTGAACATTAGCCGTGGAGGGACAAAGGTGGGTGGCCACTCTTGGCGCTGGCCACGTGTGCCTTGCCAGGATTAACAAATGCTCATTAACAGTGCTCTTCCATGACGTACGTCTATAAGGCTGAATGGGGGGTTTTGCCATTTGTGTCTTTCTGCATGAGGGTGTGCGTTGTATATGTACCTGATATATTGAAACTAAGTTCAGATACCACTTGCTACTGGTGCCGTGTATGTGGTGTGGTGGTTGGAGCAATGCTAAGTAATCACATACAGTATATCAACGTTTGACTCCTGGCTCTGTATGTGAGTGGTAACGAACCACCGAACCTGGCAGCCTTGGGCTAATTTGTGTACTTGGAAACTAAATCCAGGCCAGTGTAGTGCTTGGCCCACCACTCATTCATGCATTGTGCTGGTCTAAGCACGTTCGTGTTTGCGGCAATATGTAGAGCTGCGAAATACTGTCAACAGATCTCTTACACCACGATATCGTGAAACGACACCGAAGGTACTGGCTTTCACCACAGAAGATTGCACAGATAAAACACATTCCTGCGGAGGGAGCTGGTAGGAACGTTGGGTTGCCTGGTCAATGGCCAGGGTCAACGGCGGCGTGGTGTATTCCGCAAATATGCCCGACTGTGAGGGCGGGCACAAGCCGGCGTGAGTAGGTTAAACGTTGAGTTTTATAAGGGCACCACGGGGTGACCAGCCCCTCCTGACCCAGCCCCACCCCCCACCCAGCCCCACCCAGCCCCTCCCCACCCAGCCCCCCCCACCCAGCCCCTCCCCACCCTCCCCACCCAGACCCTCCCCACCCTCCCCTCTCCACCCAGCCCCACCCCTCCCATTTTTGGATGCACGACGGACGGACGGACACAATAATCCCCTGTGGGCTGGTGTAACCAGGAGGTTCCTACCAGTATTACGGTTTTGCAGGTGATTTCTGACCGTACACGCCATTGTTACTATTCATTGGAAGGTTCGTTACGCAAGTTTGCCGTGGCTGGCAATGGGATCTTCCAAAGCGTTGCACGTGTTTTAACGTTTTTTTGTTGTTGAGAATCTGGGGGACCTCTGTGGGTGAGGTACATTGACAAATTGGAAGTGAAGTAAATGGGCTGCCGTCTTCCGCAGTTCACTTTGTAGCTTAACTGCATTTCCTTACCTTGTTTGTTCAAACGCGGCATTGTTATCAAAACAAAAAAGAGCAGCCACATGTGTTTTACATGTGGCGTCACTTTCAGGAATTTCTCACAACTTTGATTCGGTGGAAAAGGACACGTGTTAGAATGTTGAACAACTGATGAACTCAGTGGAGGTCTTAAACTCGAGAGATATTTACAACCATTTTTTGGGGTCAATTTTAGTTTATTTAACACAGAAAATATAAAGAACTAGCGATATGTGAAATGTTTCGAGAAATTGAGTGAAATGGATCGGCGTTAGCACAACGCACAGCGCACGAGGTCTGCTGTTGTCAAGGACACTGGTGTCTGCCGTCAAATGATGTATTTTAAAAAATATAAATCATTATAAAATATTTCATCATTAAAGTATTTGCATTTTCCGTTGGTAGTATGAATAGTGTCAGGTAGGGCCATAATTCCTAACCCAGATGTCTTTATTGATGTGATTGAGCTGTTTGGATTAGGGGCAACCGTCCGCTGGAATTACCTTGCATATTGGGTTCATATAGTGTCAAATACATCTATAGGATAAGCAGGAGGATACACATATTCGCCTATTCATGGTGGTATTATAAAACCGCTCCCCAGCACTCGACTACACGCACGTTGCGGTGAGCAATCCACCGAGGTTAAGACAAATGTGCAATGTCTAACCCTGACTGGCTGTGTCCAACACCGAGTGAGGACAACCTCCAGGGAAAACAAAGGGGCGCCGTTATCGCTGCGTCGTTTATTCGCGCGCTGAGCTTAGTTGCGCGCAACAAAAGCGAAGCTGTTCAGTGTTGGCCTATATAGGCCATGCTGTGGCCCTTCCACTGCGATGATGCCGTGTTCTCTCCGTGCCAAGCGGCAGCAAAAACGAGCACCGCGCAGCACCTGCGCACGTGGCCGCGCGGGGTAGATCAAATAAAGGGGGCCTCTTTGTAGAAAGTTTGCCGATGGAAAGCAGATGTTCTTTAACAAAACACTTGCGCTGTTTGACCCGACGCAATGTTGCAGTCTGTCTCTGGCAACCTAGTGGGTAATGACCCTGGGCCCTTGGCGCTTTGATGCTGCGGACTGTGAGGACTCTAAGTGAGGAACTTTTCTTTAAATTTGGGAAATGTAGAAAACTCCTGTGATATTTAAAAGCCGTGTAGAATTAAGCTATTACGCTGGCATATATGGTCTGCTAATTGTTTTTATAAGAGTTTCGGGTTGACACCAATTTCAGCAGTATACGAATGTGCTTGTGTTTAAAAAACCCTTTTTCAACTTGAACTCTGGCTGGATGTTGACACAGCTCAATAAATAAAATGATTTAATTTATTTTCTTTCTCCGTGACTTTACCAAAAGAACCAAAAAGTTATTCCTGCAGTCACGAAAGCTCCAAATCAAGTGTATTCCCTTTCAGTTTATCAAACGCATTGATTCACCATTGGAAAGTGTGAGTTAAGTGTAAAATAATTCTAGATTTGAAGCTTTCGTGACTGCAAGGATTCATACTCTCAGGGTTTTTTCGGTAAAGTCACGTAGGTAAAAATAAAATTAAAATTAATAAAAGTAAAATAAAAAATCACGACGTTTCGGAGGCAACACAAGCTTCCGTCTTCAGGTGGAACTGTCAGAGCACGATTGCTGTATCAAGTGTATCAAGTGATACAGCAATAATAAAAAATGAAATAAAAATATATTTTTTTAATTAAAATTAATTAAAGTAAAATCATTTAATTTTTTACCTACGTGACTTTACCGAAAACAACCTAAGAGTAAGTGTAAAACAAATGTTCACTTCATAGTTGTTTTGGTGCAGTCATTTGTGACTGCGCAGAGAACACCAACACAGTATATGTGTGAGAACCCAGTTAAACCGCAGGTGGCTGAGACCCACATTTGAACCGGGAGGTTCTTAGCGATACGAGCGCAGAGCTCTGAATTCCTTTTTAGCCTCCAGAGCCAACCAGCCCACCTCTTCAGAGGGTGTAATTTCAGAGGGTGTAATTTCACCGGCTCTGGAACCGCGTGCCGTGCGGCCATGTTCGATCCGTGCTGGTGTTTTCTTTTTTTTTTGTCGACGTGTTTCTGGCAGCCGCACGCAGCACGGTGGGAGAGTAACGCCGAGGTGTCAGCGTTGTTTCATCTCCCACCGGAGCGTGTAATTAGACAAGGCAAGGGCTTCACGGAGCCATTGTGCCGGCCGCAGCGGTTTCCCAGAAATGTGCAGCGTACACTCTCTAACAAGACAACGCGTTAATCAAGCTGCTCGGGTCAGTGACGTGGATACGGCATGTTCATCCCTGTACTCATCACAATAGATCGGTGAGGATTGCTAATATATATAACTTCATTCAGTTGGTGTACTGGTATTCTTCCTAGAGAGTTTAGCCTATAATGTACACGTACACCCTCGCACAATTACAAATTCACACACAGTTTCTAAAATGCACCTTAACCCTTAAATATGGCAATCATAATATGTTTGGCGTTACACAAGAGATGGCGAATCAATCTTGACTTTCCTTTCCTTATTCTAACTTTCATCTTTTCTCACCTTCTTTCACTAAATTCTGTATTAATGGTCATGTATGATCGACCTTGTTCCTTGGTTATATCTTAGTGGCAAGACTTATACCTGACCCCATCAGCCTGCTGGCAAACCCGCAGTGTCCTGATTATCTGAATGTCATCGTTCCAAAGCCACAAAGATCTCGCCTCCCGTCTGCAGGGAATTACTTTTTCCACCTGAACAAACCTTTAAAAACCATCCAGAAGCACTTGTATCATATTGATGGATATCACTCAGTTTTGATTAGTATATCGCTGCCAACTGTGTTTTTTGTGGCATTATCCAATACAGCTTTCAGAGCTTGAATGTTTTGTTTGAAACCATGTGGCCCCTGGCAATGATCAAACCCACGTTGATGTCATCTCAGCCCATCAATCAGCTGAGGGATAGCCGGATGAACAGGCAGATGGACGAACAACTTACAATTGTAACAGTGTTACAGCATAGGAAGACTAAGACCAAATCACCCGCAACGTGTCTGATCTTGGAAGACAGTGCTTCAGTGGGTGGCTCGTGTCCACTAAAGACGGAGCTGTAAACGTCGTTGTAGGCAGCAGAGGCCAAGGGCATCAACATCCGTGGTCTTGCTGCACTCCCACCACATTCACCAATCCAAACCGACCGGCGTGGTGAAGTATGGCCAAGTATCTCTGACAGCCCACGAGGATTTGTGAGGCCCTCAGCCACCAGTGAATTGACCAAACGGGCTGTACATGTACATGCGTTGACTTGCTCCATTGTGGCCTCCATGACAGAGAGATAATGAAGACCTCCGTGGGAAATCTGCCACGGTCATACTGTGGAGTGACTGACCCCTGCCAAGGGAGTGTGGAGTTTCCATCACTGGCTCAGAGCCACTCATGGAGATTAATTCTATGCCATTGAATGTTTAAACAGGGATGGTGCTTGGGCATTTGCTTACACTCTGGATTAACTGTCTCATTCATAAGTGAGACCCGGTTAACCGCGCTTATGTGGCTACAGCTGGTAACTCTGCAGGGGTTGCTGGGTAGTTCCACTGGTCCGTGCATTTGCCACGGAGTTAATTTTGCATGCTGTCAATAATTCCCGCCAAAGCCCTGCAGTGTATGCAGGGAATCACCAGTGTTGCCATCTGCTGTGAAGTGCATGTGCAGCAAAAAAACAACAACCCTGTAGCTTTGTACACGTGGCTTTAAGAGTGCTTTATAAAATTTAAGCGCAAGCCTTAATTTTCCTCTTAACGCATTCTGCATTGCCATTGAGCATCATGGGTAAAAGCAAATATACGAAAAAAACTCCGTTCTGTCTTCAGATCTGTACACAATTCTATTTTTGTCCATCAGCCTCGTGGCTTTTCAAAACAAAATAACGAGCAGCATTTGTTTAAAGTAAACAAACTCTCGTTCCTATGTATGTGCAGTGTATGCGGAGACCCAGAAAGTAATTTTGCTTATATATGCTTAATTTACTCTTGGGTGGTTAAACAAAGAACGCATGCATCTTAGCCTGTGACCTTCAAGCTGTGCTGCACAATGCAAAAGTGTCCATGCTGGCGATGGTGGGGGACACGGATTGTTTACGTTTGTCGATCAGCGCTCTGCCAGGATTGAGAGTGTTGCTTGCCCCCGTGTTGGCTCTCCCTGTCAGCGCCACGAACGTCTCGCTTACAGCAACTGTGCATTGGAGCCCAGCCTCCAAACACTTGCTTATCTTTGGCCTGGAAATCCGATAATCAAAAGACTTTGCTTTCTTCGGCGTGCGTCCAATACATTGGAGAGCGGTAGGAAAGCGGGTAGCACGCTGCACTACGATCCCGGTGATCCGGGTTCGATTCCCGCTCACGGCCAACACTAGGTCGACTCAGCCTCAAATGAGTAACTGATTCGGTATGTAAAATTTGCCACTAGGCAGACAAAGGCGGCCGGGTGGCGTGCTGTGGCCACCCACCCTCTCGTGTGCCATATCGGTCTTCATATGTGCTCGCTAACAGCACTTTAAGGCTATTGGGGGGATTTTTGTCTTTGGTCAAGAAACCATTACGTTATATTGTATGTGAATTGTGCAGGTATTTGTATGCAGTGTTATGATGGAATTCAAATGATGCATTAATGGTAAAAATGCCAGCATCCCAATATATGAACCTCATGAAAAAATCTACAAAATCAATTATGCTTTCCTCGGTATTCCTCAGTCTATCTGTGTGGAGCTTTGAATTTGATCCCCCACGTATGCATCTCCAAACATTTAACAAAGCACATTGTGTTAAAAAAAACCCCCACAATACAATAGATCTAAATTCAGCAAACAATGAAAGTAAACGTTGCGTTATGTTTTGAGATGGCATGACTTGGAGGTTTATGGTGGATTATACGAACGGTGATCACTTCAGATATGGGTTTAGCGCGGTCACGAATACTTAGACCCGGCTGTACTTTTTGACGTGGTGGGAACGAGATGTTGAGAAGCGCGGTAATTACTGTGTGTGCGGTGTGGTGGCTCAGCGGGTTTTGAAGGGGTGCTTAGTTTGTGGTTCGCGTATATATTCCTAGAAAGCTTAGCTTTTATGTTTCTGTAAATTAGAGCCGTGGCCTTTACTGTGTCACGGTGAATGAGTGTGGCTTATGAAATTTGAAATGTGGGTTAGGAAAATGCAATTGGAGTAAAATGTGAACGAGCTTTGCAGTTAAGATCTTTGCTTTTGTACATAAGGGAATTTGCATTGCTTACGTTGATTTATGGAAGCTTTTAAAGATTGAAAGGGCTTCCTGAATGTACCGTGAAAATTCCAATTTGCCAGTGCTAGATTTGCTAACAACGAAAATACTTTCAGTTAATTAAAAAATTCATTTGTAAACATTTTTAAGAAAACATATTTTAACTTTGTATTTCATATGATGATTCTGCATTGCAAGATATGCTTTTCTATTCCAAGTATAAAGTTAGTGTCTTTAACTATGAGGTGGTGCTTTCTTTGTTGGTGGCGTAGAGCCAGTGGTAGAATTTCTCGTAAACATTAATTGATGCTCTCATTTGCTAAGCAGTGGAGACTGATGATATTTTTCACAAAGTTTCAATATTCCAGTCAAGTTGTTTTGCTTCAAAATGTAATCCTCAATGTTATATTTGCATCCATTTACTCCTTGCAGAAGCAGCATCATCATATCAATGCACTCTCCCATTAATTTGACAAATTAATGATTGACTTTGCAAAACACATTCAAAACCAGATTATGGGCTTTAATAAGTTTAACTCGACCTTGCTCTGTTTCAATACGCAGTAACATCTGTGCTTGAGATGTATGTCATTGCCCCGTACAATTAGTTGCCTTTTAAACGTGGTAATTGTTTTAGTTGGTTTTCTCTTTAATAGATCGGGCCAAAGTTAACAATTGAGGGTGGTTTGTTTGTTTAGGCACCCACGTTGTTTGTGCTGGTCAAGGGAGCTAGCTGCATGGTCTTGGACTTGAATCCCATGCTTTTGCGATGGTTGTACCACTTCCAGCTTGTGTTATTTTATAATTCAAACAACAACAGTGGAGTAGAGCACTTGTGGACTCGAGCCAGGGATTGTCCAGCACTTAAATACATTTAAGAAGGAAAGATAACAAATGCCGGACAGCTAACATGCACTGAAGCAGGACCCCCCCCCCGCCCCCCGTGAAACTGACCTCGCATTGGGCCATGGAAATTGGTGGGGCAAGTGCCTAGAGACGTCAGACTTCATGCGTGATGGGTCCAGCATGGCTGAATGGCTCAGAGGGTTAATCCTCTGCTTTTTTGCACCCAGCCAGCACCGCTAGGATCCTGGGTTTCATCCCCAGACGACTACTTAGGATGAAAACAACTTTTCATGCACAGAAAAAGAATGGTGTTCCCGATTTGCAGAAAATAAATCGAGCTGTTGGTAGTCATTTAACTTGTTCTTCATGTATAACAATCATACTATTAAAACAAACTTTGTCAATCCACTGATAGATTAAGGTATTTCCAAATCGTCTTAGTCATGTTGGTTGATTAGTCATACTTCACCACACTGGTCAGAGTGGGCTGGTAAAGTGGAGACTCCATATCAGTTCAGATATTCCTCACCACTTATGTTATTTGTGGCTGCCAATCAAATCCAGAGTGGCTGGGTGGTTTGAGCGCTGTGCTAACCAGCGTGCCACAATGCCACTGCATAAAGAACAATAATGCCCTTTAATTATCCATGAAGGCATAATTGAGTCTTAAGCCTTTCCTTTTCGGGCATTCCTGCATTGATACGTTTGCCAATACCATTGGCGAGTGTTTGGTGTGTGGGAGGAGACTAGAGTATGCAGATAAATGCACGCATATCATGGGGTGACATTCAACACTGATGTATTCTGCCCACCTTGTGGCCCCTGGAAAGCCCTGGTGGCCACCCATCCAAGTACTAACCTGGCTCAACTCTTGCTTTGCTTTCAATATCTGATGAGATTGGATGCATTTAGGGTGGATTTGGTTTAAGGCAAGGGCCTAGCCCAGTAGATGTAGCGTCCGTTTCAGAACGTCCCGTTCAGCTTGATATTTGGCAAACAATTTCCAATGTCTTCATTACCTGCAGAGTGCAAATCACCAACGCAATGCATTTCTGGTGTTTTATCCAGATGAGAGTCCAAGGAGAGATTGTGGTTTTATGTAGACAAAGCGGTTATGTAGATAAGTCTAGTCAAGGGGCACTCACGCATGTTTTTTGCAAAGAGCCGTTGGATTGCTCGAACCTGTCTGGGGTTTTATTCTTTGGTTCTTTCGGTAAAGTCACGTATAAAGATAAAATAATAAATTAAATAATAGCATACGACGTTTCGATTGCAACACAAGCAATCGTCATCAGGTATAAATGAAATAGCAACAAAAAATCTAACCAGAAAACTATAGACAGACATATAAGCAAACAGATATCTGTCTGCTTATATGTCTGATGATGATTGCTTGTGTTGCAATCGAAACGTCGTTTTCTATTATTTAATTTATTATTTTATATTTATACGTGACTTTACCGAAAGAACCAAAGAATAATTCCTGTAGTCACGAAAGCTCCAAAATTAAGACTGTCTGGGGTTTGTTCACCCCTTCAATAACACGAACGACTATGTAGCTGGGCACGACGTTATGGCTTTTTAGTGCGAGCTGCCAGCCTTGCTGATGATTCTGCCAAAGGAACACAAGACGATTGCACAGAAAAACAATTGACTTAAAGCTTTCGTGACTGCAGGAATTCATACTCTTTGGGTCTTTTGGTAAAGTCACGTAGATAGAAAAATTTTAAAAAATCACGATGTTTCGATCGCAACACCATCAATCGTCTTCAGGTGAAAAAATGCAGCAGGCGGACTGCTGAGGCAGGAAGAAATGTAGCTATATTTTTTCACCTGAAGACGATTGCTTGTGTTGCGATCGAAACGTCGTGATTTTTAAAAAAAAAATTCTTCTATCTACGTAGACTTTACTGAAAGACCCAAAGAGTAGAAAAACAACTCTTAAAATGGTGATTTTTCAGCCTTCGATCTGCGAGGCCAATATTTTTCGAAACACTGATTCATAATGAATGTTGCATGGGAAATGTTCTCCATTGCTTCCTGTGCAGCACAACTTGAAACTTGAAGTGCTGAAATTACGATTTTTGTTTTTATTTCAGTCTTATTTATGCTGGATGGGGCCTCTGATATTTGCATCTCATTCAGAGGGTTGTCCAGCCCTTTCAGGGGAAGGGATTTTGTTTCCAAGTTAAATATCGTCATTCTGAATTTTGAGATTTTAGCCACAACACTAGTTACTTGCGCTGGCTGAATTATGTGAATTATGTCACTGGGTAATAAATACCTGCTTTATAGCAGACTTGGTTTAATGACGTCCCTAGTCATTTGCTGTGGGAACTGTTCAGTAGAATTTGTACTAACCGGTTCATTGGTGAACAAACTAAAAAAAACACGGTAGTATTTTTTACTTTACCAGGCAAGGCCCACTGAGCTATATAGCTCTTTTTCAGAAGCCACCTGGCCACAAGTGATAACTCAACGAAATGACTTATCATGTGGAAATTTAAAGCAGCCACAATACTCTGAACGCATGTTTCTAATGTGGGTGGAAAAACTTGAGGACCCGGAGAAAAATCCATGCAACAACTGACCACTGGCTTGCCCAGTGACTTAGTATCATGTGTATTGGTCATCGGTCTACATATATCTTCTATTTGAATCCAATGATTTGCAGACTTGGGGCTGAGAACAGTTAGTCAGGTTATGGCCATTTGGTTCACCAGGTTATGGTCATTTTTTATTGTCTACCTCTGTGGCATGTGGGCATTATAGCACAGTGAGTGGGAGTTTTTTTTGTACATGGAGATGACATTCTTTCTCCAAGGTGAAGGCAATTTGGCAGAGTGCGTATTGTTGGCTGTGTTCGCTAAATGGGCTTTGAAGTGCGGGATATTTTGTGCTGGAAGCAGGGTGAGTGGCTTTGTCAGCACAGCGCCAATGAAAGCAAAAGTCTGAACAATGGCAGCCTATAAACCCATGCTCCTGGGGCCACTGCCTTCATAATTGCTGCTTGGTCAGGGAGTCAAGTGTCAGCAGACAAAAGGGTGGGGGAAGCTCTTGGATGGGGAATGGGATAGGGGTTGAGAGGTGGAGGTAAGCTGTGGATGGGCAAGATGAATCTTGCACCTCTTGACCACCGGGAGCTTTCAAAAGGGTCCCTCTTGGCTGAATGTCACTGGCAGCAGTGTGCTGCTAGAATCCATTTCGTTTGGCCCTCAAGAGCAAACGAAACGCACAGCCACGCCATCATGCCCCAGGCTGAGATGCGGTCTAAGAAACTGTGTCATTTTGAATTGGCCCTCTAAGTTTACAATACCACACTTTTGTGTATTTTGTGTAATGCGTGTATAACTTCACAAACCAGCACTGACCAGCACCGTGATTTATGCTCAAATGACACCCACGAGTGACACAGCGTAGAGAGACCACCCTCCAAGAGTTGATTCATAAAAGGCTGCAATTATGATGTTTCGTTTATATGGATGTCCTCTATGTGTGTGCCAAAAGTCTAAATATCAGCCTAGTCAAACGAGCATGGGGACATTGTATTTCAAACCTGAAGTGATGATGGGCTAAATTGATCCTCAACTAGGCATTGTACTCGCAAACATCCAATTGTACTCGCACTTGTCACGGTGCCGTACATGTGCAGCTGTCTGCATCGAAGTCAGCAGGGGAGCGGTGGTGGTTTAGCGCGAGTTGCTCAAAAATTCCAACAATCTGAGTTTCATTCCTTGACACCAGTGGCCGATTGATTCTGAACTTCGTATGAGCCTGAGAATAGGTTTTCCCCTTTTTTTATGGCAACAAAACAGGTGTTAAGATCTTGATTTGAAGCTTTCGTGACTGCAGGAATCCATACTCTTTTGTTCTTTCGGTAAAGTCATGTAGGTAGAAAAAAAAAATATGATGAATTTTCTATTTATTTATTTATTTTCTACCTACGTGACTTTACCGAAATAACCAAAGAGTATAGGTGTTAAAATGTTAAAACACCAAACGGAAACCTTGTACAAGGAATCATGTCTGCATTAACCACAATACAGTTTTTGTACCAGTTGAAAGGGTAAACGCCGATTACTATATTTTGCCACTGGTAAAGGAGGTCTCATAGTGTAAAAAACATCGATGTTGAAGAGAACGAGTACAGGGTGCTTCAGGAATATTGCACAAAAGATGTTAATAAAAAAACTAATTTCTAACAAAATATTCGGAGCAAGAGGCACTAGAAACAAGTAAGGTGCAGGTGCAAGTCAGCTCTATATTTTATTTTTTAATAAGAACATAAACACACGCAAATAAAAAAAAGACGGTGAAATCATTGCTTACTATAACAATACTTTACCCCAACATTCAGAGTGGGATATTTTTCTCCTCTGTTATTTGCTTACATATGCTTTTAAATACTCCCTTGTTAGTGTAGTGGTGGTATTGACGTGCGCCGACTGTGACAGTGATGGATCACGGGGCGGCGCGGGGTGCGGGGTTGGGCACGCGTTGTGGGCGTGGTGTGGACGCGCGCGCCGGGAGTGACAGATGACGGGGCGGCGCGGCGTGAGTGGTGAGGCACGATGAGATGTGGGAAAAGAGGATCGTAGCCAGCGCCCGGCGATTGGTCGAATAAGTGGGTGCTCGCAGCGACGTCCGCAGGTGGGGTATAAAGGGGGACGCGCGAGAGCACTCGGGGAGAGTTACCCAGTTGAAGACCCGAAGACGGAGCTGAAGACTTAGTCGCCGAGTAGCTAAGTGGATGTTGGTCATCCGAGTAGCTCAGTGGCGTTAGTCGCCGAGTAGCTAAGTGGATGTTGGTCATCCGAGTAGCTCAGTGGCGTTAGTCGCCGAGTAGCTAAGTGGATGTTGGTCATCCGAGTAGCTCAGTGGGCGTTAGTCGCCAAGTAGCTAAGTGGGTGGTTGTCACCCGAGTACTAAGTGGATGTTGGTCATCCGAGTAGCCCAGTGGCGTTAGTCGCCGAGTAGCTAAGTGGATGTTGGTCATCCGAGTAGCTCAGTGGGCGTTAGTCGCCAAGTAGCTAAGTGGGTGTTTGTCACCCGAGTACTAAGTGGATGTTGGTCATCCGAGTAGCTCAGTGGGCGTTAGTCGCCAAGTAGCTAAGTGGGTGTTTGTCACCCGAGATACAAAGTAGGTGTTAGTCACCTGTAACCAAGTTTGATAAAATAAAGAGTGTGTTACCCGTGAAGTCGTCTCCCGCCGAGTTACTACATTACAACTGGCGTCAGAAGTGAACCTGTCTTCAAGAAGTATGGACACAAGGAAGACTACCCGTACCCACGAGCGAGGTCGGGACGACGACGGCGTACCGGGGACACCAACCTCGGGAGGAGAGGACGAGGAGTGGCCGCCGATGCAGCACCTCGGGGTGATGGCCGACGCTCTGCTTGCCTCCGACACCAGCCTCCAAGACGCACACTCCCGGTTGGCGGAGTTGCTGCTCGCCGCCGCTGCAATCTTGGCCGAGATCTCCGTTCCAGCGGGCGAGAAAATGGCTGCGGGGTTGGAGGAAGGAGCGAGGCTGGCGGGATCCCGCCAAAAGGCGCTTCGCGCCAAAAGTCTGGAAGTTCCCGCCGTTTTTGAGGGGCCGCCATTGATTGGCGGGAAACACGGACGCCACGTGGCCGGACACCTCCGCGCAGCGCAGCCCACGTCATCAGCGCGCGCCGGAGCTCTCCATTTTGCGCCTGACAACCGAGCCGACATTTTAGACAACTACAGCGGAGCGCGGGAAAATCTCTCCGACGTCGACGACGATCGGGTCCTCCAGCAAAGATTGCCCGCGCTGTCGGCGTTCAAGGCGGATGGGGGCGACTGGGGAGCCTTCCAACGAAGGTTCCTCGCTCATCAGGAGATGTCGGGGTGGTCCGACACCACTGCCCTGCGTGCGTTGCCAGCGATGCTTGACGACGACGCGCTTGCAGCCTTCACATCTGCTGCAAGGTCGTCCCGCTCTACGCTCCAGGCCGCGCTACACCTGATGGCGAAGGTGTTCGGGCCGCCCTCCACGTGTCGCCACCAGTTCTACGATCGGCGGAAGGTGGCTGGAGAAACGACGCTCGCCTACCGCACGGCACTACTCGCCTTGGCGGACGCAGCTTTTCCCCGCATGGATAAGGAGGGGAAGGACGCCATGGTGACGGAGCAGCTGCTGGTGTTGGCCCACGAGTTGGGGGTCCCCATCAATGTGGCGGACGAGATGGATATCTGCTCCCTGGCGATCGCCACGAGCATTCACGCGTACGAGGTCCTCAAACGCAAGCCGGGGGTCGTCTGCAAATGGCCGGGGAACGCGGCACTGGCCGCCACGATCGCCGAACCTCAGCCAGCTGCGGTGCAGGAGCAGGCCTTCGCTGCATCGCGTCCGGGGGAGTGGAGAACGGGAGGTCGTTCGCCCACACGTTCGCCCCGCAAGCTGGAGCAACCGAAACCTACGACGTCCGTCGTCTGCTACAACTGCGGCCTTCGGGGTCACGTCGCGGCCGGGTGCCGGGCCCCGCGTCAGCGCGCCGCAGGACCACGTCGGGACGACGACCAGGGCCACAAGTCATCCCAACAAAACCCGGTGCCTCGGGCTTGACGGCTGCTGACCGTCGAGAGCCTGAACCCCGGGGCACGCACGAGTCCTCGATGCCTGGCCGATGTCTTCCTGAACCGCCGGCACCACCGGACGTTCAACCGCGTCTGGTGCCGTACGACGGACCGGCAAGGCGGACTCGGGCTAGGTCTCAACAATTTTCATGAAGACGTTTTTTGCTCTACACCGAGCTCGCCCGGTGTTCCCCTCTGCCGGGGTAATGTCCCGTTGTAGGGACGCTCGGAAGAAAAGGGGACACTGCACGAGTCGAAAGAAAAAAAAAAAAATTTTCCATTTATTTTTTTTGCATACACATTGCTATTGTCACTCGCCGGTTTGTATATATTGTTCTATTGTCGCGGTGGCATTGGTTGAGGGTTGCGGATGGTAGTGTTCGCGTCGTGTTGTGTTGTTAGCTTAGTTGTTGTTCTTGTTGTTGTGTTGTGTTACGGGGCACACAGGGGGGTTTGTATATTTTTATAGCAGCCGGGGCGGCTGCGAGCTATGTGGTAGGGGGTGATGTAGTGGTGGTATTGACGTGCGCCGACTGTGACAGTGATGGATCACGGGGCGGCGCGGGGTGCGGGGTTGGGCACGCGTTGTGGGCGTGGTGTGGACGCGCGCGCCGGGAGTGACAGATGACGGGGCGGCGCGGCGTGAGTGGTGAGGCACGATGAGATGTGGGAAAAGAGGATCGTAGCCAGCGCCCGGCGATTGGTCGAATAAGTGGGTGCTCGCAGCGACGTCCGCAGGTGGGGTATAAAGGGGGACGCGCGAGAGCACTCGGGGAGAGTTACCCAGTTGAAGACCCGAAGACGGAGCTGAAGACTTAGTCGCCGAGTAGCTAAGTGGATGTTGGTCATCCGAGTAGCTCAGTGGCGTTAGTCGCCGAGTAGCTAAGTGGATGTTGGTCATCCGAGTAGCTCAGTGGCGTTAGTCGCCGAGTAGCTAAGTGGATGTTGGTCATCCGAGTAGCTCAGTGGGCGTTAGTCGCCAAGTAGCTAAGTGGGTGGTTGTCACCCGAGTACTAAGTGGATGTTGGTCATCCGAGTAGCCCAGTGGCGTTAGTCGCCGAGTAGCTAAGTGGATGTTGGTCATCCGAGTAGCTCAGTGGGCGTTAGTCGCCAAGTAGCTAAGTGGGTGTTTGTCACCCGAGTACTAAGTGGATGTTGGTCATCCGAGTAGCTCAGTGGGCGTTAGTCGCCAAGTAGCTAAGTGGGTGTTTGTCACCCGAGATACAAAGTAGGTGTTAGTCACCTGTAACCAAGTTTGATAAAATAAAGAGTGTGTTACCCGTGAAGTCGTCTCCCGCCGAGTTACTACATTACATTAGCATAAAAAATAACGAGGTTCTATGAATGTGTATTCTTTATGGAATAAATGTGTTATTTATGATAATAATTTTACGTTTTAAGCTAAAGTGGATCATAAAATGAAGTACGCTTTTGGCCACAAATATATTGATAAAATATGTCAACCAAGAAGTTATTTGGCAATGAATATAACATTTAAAAAGTTTTCATTAAATTACTGTTCACATATTTTTTAACTTAAAAGCTGGCATGGAGTCATAGTTCCATATGTGTTTCACAAAACTTAAACGTGCAAATTACTTTTCGATATTAATTACTTATATTTTCATATAATATGTAAAATACAATCACACTGGAGCCAAGACAGTCACTTACCCACAGATTTGAACATCTTTGCTGATAATCAGCTATTCATTATGTATTTTAAACATCCAGCTGTTGTAAATTTACATTGGTTAAATATCTGTTATTAGTTAGCCCTGTGTATATTGTGTGGCATTGGACGCAAATGATCTCCCCACAGCTCAACGTTGATCTTCATTTACCTTTCAGCAATATTACCATTTTATTTTGGATGTGCTTACTCATCTTTTAGCGGCTGTGACCGAGAATTGAACCTGTAACTTCTTCTATCATAACAAAATGTTAGCATGGTTGATTGATTGATGGACTTCCATTCCCGGGGAAACGTGGCAAAAACTATGAAAAAATGTATGGCTAAGTTGTACCACGTGATCAATATGGAGCACAAGGTTGACCAGTTATGTTGAGAGAGTGGCCATGCAACATGTCCAGTGATCTGCTTTGAATACATATGCAGATTAAATCCTTCCATTAGAAGGTTTTTAGCTGGAGAGGGAAACCTTGACTGTTATCTTTTTATGAAAGACTCGAGAGGGGGTATTAAACCTGGTACGACTGTTCCTGCTTTCTACTAATTTGTATGAAAACTATATTTCTCAATGAAGTCAACATGATGAAAAAAAATATTAAACAAAAAAACGGTCACCACTTTCCTAAAATAAAATGCCCTGTTCACCTCAGAAAAAATGCAATACTTGCTGCAGCCACTTCACAGAGCTCCATCGGCAGCATCCGTGAATCGCAGTCGATGCTTGCTGAGATGGTGCGCAAAAGAATGGCTTTTTAATGAACCTTTGGTGGTACTTATTGTTCTTATTCTTGTTGTTGTCGCAGCCTGTGGAGAAACGTTGCAGGAATCGGTGGGGAACTTCTCGTCACCCGGCTTCCCCAACGGCTACCCCTCGTACTCGCACTGCGTCTGGAAGATCTCTGTCACTCCCGGCGAGAAGGTGCGAGCTCCCATTTCATAACACAACAAAGTGCTTGCCACAAATGAACCACAATACCTTGCTGATATCGTCAAGGAGCATAAACCATCACGCGAACTCCGGTCATCCTCACAGCGGCTTTTGGCTCGCCATCAAACAGAATAGATTACCGCTTTCAGATGCGCTTCTGCGGCCGTCTGGAATGCTCTTCCTTCCGATATTAGGAGGTAACTAGAGCTATGCACTTTTAAATAATCTACATTGAAAACGAATTTCTTTAGAATTGCTTTTTGTGTTTAGTTTGTTGTTCTTCCCCGCACCACCAATTAGCACGGTTGGCTACGTACTGTGCGAAAAAAGTTCTACATACATCTCCACGCACGTTGGATCAACCTTCACGTGCATTGCACTGCACCCTGCATTACAGCTGGGTAGAGGGACAGAGCTAATGCTTTAAAGATTTTAGTTGGCAAGTGACAATTGGCGTTTGGTTGATTTTAATGCGTGTGAAGCGGCAGTGGGAGTGGTGGACAAGAAGCCCTTCCACTGTGGCCAGCTCTCTGGCCAAAGCAAACCTGCGGCTATGCATGGCCACTTACCATAAAACGACCATTAATTTCCATGGGTTGCTGGCAATTTCAGGCACTTAGCCCCACTCTCAGCTGCATTGCACTCCAGCGTTTATAGCAACCCCGTAGATATTTTGGAAAATCACCTCATCTGTGGATATAAGACATAACACTTAAAATATATTCTTTGGGTCTTTCGGTAAAGCCACGTGGATAGAAGACGGTTGCTTGTGTTGCGATCGAAACGTCGTGATTTTGATTTTAGTTATTTTTTTTTATCTACGTGGCTTTACCGAAAGACCCAAAGAATATGAATTCCTGCAGTCATGAAAGCTTTAAGTCAAGACTTAAAATATATATATACTTTCAAATTAATAACATTTTATACATTTCTCATGTTATTTTTGTGTGGGTATCGTAATGAGGGGCTGTGTCACAGTGAATCTATTCACAAGAAATCGGATGGGCCACATTAATTATATACGGAGCCTCGCATATGGTTATACATTAAATTTTTACCACGATACATGCTTTATTTCATTAATATTTAAATTTTGGCCACTAACGATGTTGCAACGAGTTAGAATGAAGAAGGTAATGTTCTGAAAAGTGTTTTGCAGATTTTGTCAGTAGTCTTTAAAAGCGTTGGTACACTATAACGATCTATTTTCAAAAGGACCAATTGAAAACGTTATTTTCACGAGGCCTCGGTTGATTAAGACAAGAGCACGCAAGACCTTAGTCACGTATTTATTGAAACCACTTTCCACATCAATTTTGATTTGATAAAAATATGGAGAAAATCTTTGCGAACGTGACAATTAGTTTCAGCAAATATATTTGGGAATTGCATTACCTGCCTTTATATGAATTATACTCTTTGGTTCTTTCGGTAAAGTCACATAGGAGTTTATTTTATTTCATACCCACGTGACTTTACCGAAAGAACCAAGAAGATGAATCCCTGCAGTCACGAAAGCTTTAAATCGAAACGTCACAAAAACTCGATGATGGATTCACGAACACAGAGGAGAGATCATCACAGAGATACACTACGCTACCCCTGACGCAATCATCTGGCTCGGCCACATCGACATCAGTTATACGGAGGAGGAGGTCTATAGAATCACGCTGATTCACACTGGGACCCATATATACACGTAGGAACCCATAGACTATATTCACGTAGGAACCTATACACATAAATATGTAGATTCACGTTTAGACGCAGGGACTCAACCAGGTATCTAAAGATAATGTACTCTTTGGTTATTTCGGTGAAGTCACGTGGGTATAAAATAAAATAAATCACGACGTTCCGGGCGCAACACAAGCGTCCGTCATCAGGTGGGAAAGCGCCCGAAACGTCGTGATTTATTTTATTTTCTACCTACGTGACTTTACCGAAAGAACCAAAGAGTATGGATTACTGCAGTCACGAAAGCTTCAAATTAAGATTTATATGAATTATGCCGATTTGCTTAAATACAGTAAAACAGACGACATCTGGATTACAAAGTTTAAATCACAAGCCTACGTGTTAAACTCACATTTTGAGAGCTAAGCAAGTGATGCTTGGATTTTACAGGGAACTTTACGGAAGTCCCTTCACGCAGGTAGGTTCACACTGTTTACAAATGGCTTAAATGGGCCATGCTGATGAAAATTGTGACACATCACCATTTAAAACCACTGGCTGTGTTTGCCTCATTTGAAGAGTTCATCCCAGTGCTTCGAATGTGTAGAGTAATCTTATTTGGGTTAACCATCCCCCGCAGAGCAAGCCCGCTGTGCGGCGGCTTGTTTATTAAATGATGTGTGTCCGGCTCGTGAATTCACGGAAGCCCCCCCCCCCCCCCTAAGATGGTTATTTCCCCGGACTGCTGCAGTAATAGAGCCCCCTCTCGATTGGCCCCTGTAACCAGGCTTTGCACCGCCAGCCACATATTTACTTTCCTCCTCTCTGGGATCTTTGTTCGCAGCCCAGTGACCCTTATCAATGTCTACCGTGGGGTCGACCTTTGGTCCCATAGGGGATTAAGTATGAGGCCCCTCGGATTAGATTCCTATGGAACACTGCACGATGCAGTACCAGTGTGCATATATATCTTTATTTAGGCGGCTCTATAGCCTCGGGATTATTAGTGCAATAGGATAATGAACAAGACGCGCTACAGACATGAAAACACAATGGAGAGCTAAACAATGCCATGCATCTAAATGTAATATTGTACGTCTACAAAAAGGTTTTAAACAGGAAAATGCAGCTGGCATTTTCTCCAAGCAGATGTTGAACCTCATTTAATGATGGTTTGTTTAAATTCGTGTATTACGATCCAAAAAACAAAAGTAATATTTTGAGTCGCTAAATGCTATAAAAAAGCCGCCCAATGTCAGCGGCACAAAGCGTTTGGTGCTGGGTGTGCTATTGAAAGATGTGCGCTGACGTTTACGATCGACGGCAGGTGTTTGCACGCTGATAATCGCGCGGGGACAATGTATTCTTTTGAGTCGTCAGGATTAATCCTGCTCAGAGTCATCGCTGGATTTGCATCGGAAACAACACCATAAATAGTTCTCAACCTTTCAAATATATTTAAAAAGAAATGCGTAATCTGAAACACGGGGCAGTGATTACAAATACTGAAGAAAAAGACAGCGGATTATGTTTTGTTGAATCAATTTGCTTGATGGTTTCGCATTAAATAACATTTGTATAGTAAATAGCATTTGTATATTAAATAGCTGTCGCATATGGTAAAAAGTTGCAAATGCAAAAATGCACAGATGTACTGGGTAAGATTGAAACAATACCAGTGGAACTGTGAGATGAAACAAAATTTGTATTATAATTCACGTAATATTTTTTCCATAATACTGTTAAAACACTACAATATTCCCTTAACACTGATTGATAACAGTGGATTACAGGCTATAATCGATTTTTTTTTATTAGCATGCTATTGAAATGAATGTTTCTGTACCAGCACGGAACTCCTTTGTAAGTATCCAGGAAATTAGATAAATGTGATCAACGAATAAAATGAAGTTAAACCTACAGACTGACACGTACTCTTGTTTGCTATCAGCCAATAATAATAATAATGCTGCCATGTATTTAACCGGGAAAATATCCTCATTGAGTCTTTAAAAAGGATTGGGCCACACATCTATACGCAGGATCTTCCTATTCTAGATTCCTCGGCAGCCAAAATGACAAGAAGAGGCATTCTTTTAAAAAAAATCTGTTAACCCCCCCCCCCCATTTCAAGAGCCGCAGTGCAATGTGAATACGGTGGTAGTTCTTAATAAATAACTTCACAAAGCAGCAGTCCTTAAAGAGCCGCATGCAGCTCCGGAGCTGCAGGTTTGCCTATCTCTGCCCATAAAGATTGCGTGTGTTGTAGTCGGAGCTCAGTACGTACTATAACTACGAGGCCCATCACACCAAGCTATGGCTGGCAATCAAAGTCAGGTTGATGGGTTCTGAAGATGCAGGGAAAACCAGGACCAGTGGCAACTCTAGCCTCAACACCGGCCTGCGGAATATTACATGGCGATACAAATACTTGCATTCAATTGTCTTTTCTTACAGATCACCCTTAACTTCACTTCGCTGGACGTGTTCAAGAGCCGCCTCTGCTGGTACGACTACATCGAAGTGAGGGACGGCTTCTGGAGAAAGGCCCCGTTGCTGGGTAAGATACAGCACTTGTGCTGCACTTACAGATGAACCCTGTTCGAGCTCAGGGTCTGGCCACTGAGGGTCATGTTTGGGAGATGATTTGCCGTGTGGGGAGCAGTGGCGCAGTGGTTGGGTCAAGTGCTGTTAGCGAGCACCTGCGCTACGAACCTGGCGACAGGAGTTCGATTCCCGCTCACGGCCAACACCAGTAGCGATTATATTATCTGAACTGGTCATGGGCCTGCCCTAGGTCGACTCAGCCTCAATTGAATACCTAGTGCCAGGCGTAAAAACATTGCCACTCGGGAGACAAAGGCGTTCAGGCATGATGCTGTCCAGCCACCCCCTCGTGTGCCATTCCAGTCATAGGTGCGCGCCTAAATAACTTTCCCCAACAGTCTGTTAAGGCTATACTGGGAGATCTTTGTCTTTGTGGTGTGCGAAAATGCATATACGATATCGCATTACACTTTCATGAGCCACATGCTCCATATGTATCCCCCTGTCACATTGTAAGCCAGGTCTGGTGTAATAGCGGTCATTTCACTTCATGACGAGTCCTGAAAAGGTTTTGGGAATTTTAAAATTAAACCTAAAATAATTAGATTTTAACTATTCTGAAGGATTATATCTAGAACTGGTCGATTTTTACTATTCCAGGAATTGCAATTCCATTCTTAGCTGGGCATGGTGTTCAATGCAAGGAAGCAGGGCCCGTGGGGCCTGTTCGGCCTCGTGCAATCGCCATGAAAACGCATTGCCAATGCCAAGTGTGTGAAAAACTTGGCCGGATTCCAATGTTGATTCACGAAGGGAGGGCGTAGTTTACCTGTCGCAATGCACGGCCAGTGCGTGGAGCAGCGATGACCCTAGGCAGCCAGGTGTAGGCTCTGCACTGAGCAAGCAAGTGTATAGCCCAGCACATACACAGGACCGTTGCCTGTATATGTGTGGCCTTGACTATACCCTAAGCTGGCTCCTTTTAATTCAAGTTTGTGTTTTTAATCGTAATCAATTCCATTCGTATTACTTTTCTATAAAGGCACTGAAACCAATTGAATTGCAGGCCTTTGCACACTCGCATTTTTTTGTAAGTAAGCAAAGCTCTATTTTGTGTTTGGTACATTGTTAGAAATACCTAGGTAGGTATTGACAACTTCAACAATCAGTTGAAGTGCTAAATATAATCTTAAACGCATTCAAGACCAGAACGCTGACCTGGCTCCAATGTCCAGCTCACCACTCATTCGGTCCACACGCTCATTTAAAGAGTCTGGATCAGATCATGCACATGAAAGGAGAGAGAGAGAGAGGGAAACAAGTGCCTCGCCGTTCCCACTCAAATGAGCTCTTGAGCACTCGAAGGAAGACGCGGAATGAAGACTCGTAATGAAGATCCGTAAGGCGAATGCATTGACAGAATCCGTGGAAATGGACTTCACATTAACGCAACCAGGTCTCGCCACCTAAACTCTGCCTCTGCATGTTTGTGGAGCCGTGATGATGAGTGTTCGTACACGCCATTCCGTCAGCCTTAGCAGACAGACCCCACTGGCTTCTAACATTAGCTTTTCTGTAAAGTGTTAGTCTCACTGGCTGTGACGTGCCGCCCTGTAGACGTTATTAACGTGCTGATTTGCAGGGTCCTGATGTGTGGAATTGCGTCCATTGTTTTGGCGGAGCAGGGGTCACACATGCAACCAATACGCAAAGTATCTAAATTACACCACGGATCACATGCAGCGCATGGCAACGCGAGTAGCTCTAAGCCTGTTTGGTTACCGGCATTACGGTTATTGGAAAAAGCTGCTGATTGATGCTCACACTGAGCTTCATTTGTTGAGCGGTGTGTGCGACACGCTTAACAAATGTTGGCGTCGGTGTATTTAGTGGTGTCACAATGTGTGAGCAAATTTAAGGTGAGGCAGACAAACACCCAGTGTGTGCGCGTGTGTGTGCGTGGTAGTTTAGCGGTTAGCGCGCTGCGCTATGAACCTGGCGACCCGGGTTCGATTCCCGCTCACGGCCAACACCAGTGACGATTATCTGAACTGGTCCTGGGCCTCCCCTAGGTCGACTCAGCCTCAAATGAGTACTTGATGCGGTGTGTAAACATCGTCACTGGGGAGACAAAGGCGGCCGGGCGTGGTGTTGGCCACCCACCCCCTCGTGTGCCGTGCCGGCCTTCATAGGTGCTCGCTAACAGCACTTGCCCCAACAGTCTGTTAAGGCTATGCGGGGGATCTTTGTCTTTGTGCGTGTGTGCACGTGTGCGTACGCGTGTTTGCAAGTGGGGATAGGTGGAGGCGGTGGGTAGCACCGTACTGCTGTGATTCAAATCACCTGGGTTGAATTCCCGGCCATGTGCAACATCAATGTTGAGTGTCATTTCAGCCTTTTTTTTTTATTAGGCCTGCCATAGGTAATCTCCTCTCTTACCCCTGGCCACCCTTGCAAATGATACGTTCCATCTCAAGGGATTTCCCCCCCCCCCCCATATTAAGTATTTTAAGAAACTCAACCTTATATCGGTACCTGTTGAATGTACGTAAACATTAGCCTTGGGTTGACAAAGAGGCAGTCTGAAGAGGTGATGGCCACACCATCAAGTCGTGTTCAATGCCGGCTACCTTTCTTGACGGTCGATAAGCCAGGATGAGGAATCTTTGTCTCGGAGTTATTTGTTTAGTGTCTTTTAATCTCACGAATGGAGTAGATACGCCAATCTTTAGTTGAGCTGCTTATGTAGATTTAGCAACATTCAGTGATAGGAAACTGGCCAAGTATCCGAACGAAGAAGACGCATTTTTGAGGCCAATAGAAGCGTTCCTTCACAAATGAGGGCCAATATAAATATTTTGCTTTTAATATGGAATTAATGTTTCTATATAAGAATAGGTTTTACCCTTTCTGGCAATAAAACAGGTGTTAAGATTTTAAAACACCAAACTGCAACCTATTGCAAGGAATATTGTCTGCGTGAACCACAGATACTTGGGGTGAACATGCAAACCAAAAAAAACATGCTTTGATATCATATGCATTGTCAACTTGATTTGAAGCTTTCGTGACTGCAGGAATTACTCTTTGGTTATTTCGGTAAAGTCACGTAGATATAAAATAATAATAGAATACGACGTTTCGATTGCAACACAAGAAGTCGTCATCAAGTAGAACAAAATTTGAGAGAGAGACAAAGCACAGACACGGAGACACACAGACAGACACACAAGCAGATACAGACAACACAGACACACAGAGAGAGACACACAACTGCTTGTGTGTCTGTCTGTCTGTGTGTCTCCGTGTCTGTGTTTTGTCTTTCTCAAATTTAGTTCTACCTGATGACGACTGCTTGTGTTGAAATCGAAACGTTGTATTCTATTATTTAATTTATTTTCTTTCTACGTGACTTTACCGAAAGAACCAAAGAGTATTATCAAAATATAACAATAGATAAAACCTATTGTTATATTTTGATCCTGGAAAGGGGGGTCCCATGATGAATGTTTCTGTGTTACATGCATGGGTTGTTTATATATATATTTATCACGGCAATTTTTTTTAATATTGATAATATTCACATTTTCACCCACTGGGACACTGTGAGAGTGTTGGGCTCTATTCTACAAAGGCAAACGTATCAGGGGAGGCATCGAATATTAATGAATTCAATACTCTTTTTTCAAATTTGGTAACAACCAATTGGGACACGTTATCACTTTTACGAATAAAATTATGGAAAACTTATATGTGTACAGTTTGTGCATTCACGGTGTCGTTTAAACACATAAATGTCCTTATGTCCCCAAACTGAAATCTACATCAAGTGGAACTTATCTTGAGCCTGATGCAAATTCCACATTCCTATGTAAGGGACCAGTCTCTCCAGATAACTACAGACATTGCTTTGCACAAAGTAGTACTAATTTTATTGACCTAAGAGAGACGATTGGCTGAAATGATGGCCGATGAAGGATTTGAAGTTGCAACATTTCTCTCACCATGCCACTTTATTAGATTGTGAAATGTTTAGTCGTGGGTAATTTTAACATCAAGCTTGGTGGAGATTTCTTGGCGGGAGAGAAAAATAAACTTGTAAATTCAGAAGAGAGCATGACAAGAAAACTTGACAGATGTGATCAGCGTCGATTGTGCAGCCCACGGATAACCTAACTGCATAGAGACGATGCTGTGTTTTGGTTGCAAACTGAATTGTGGTGCCTTTTTGAAAGAGGGACAATATTAGACACAGGCTCACATGCAGGAGACTAGCAGCTAAAACGGTGTGGGGCCTCCTATCAGCTCATCCGTGACCCCCCCCACCTCATCTCGCAGAGTAAATCAATCACCTGAAAGTTGTGCCTGAGAAAACGGCGGCAGGCTGGTATGGGTCGCATTCCGTTTGGCTCGGATGTGCGTACGTGGAATGGAGGAGCTAGGCAAGCCAGTGCTTGGTGCCGAGGATAAGACTTTGTTGCGGCTCGTGTGGGACTTAGCGCTTATGGTTGCCAGGCTGCTGGCTGGGCGTTCCCAATAATTTCCAGCTGAGAAACATATCTGCATGTGTTTTCCCATTAGGTGTGGGATCTTTTATTGTGTATATTAGGACAACCTTCCTTCTGCTCACGTGATCCACGTCTCAATGTCAGTACATATGACAAGGATTATTTATTGACTACAGTGCGGTCACGTGCTGCCTGGAATGTATAGCTGCATAGGCACAGTTATTGCAGGAACATTTTTTTTGCAGGCAAAAATCAAAACTGTGACCAAGGGGACGGCCCGAAGCCAGATGGTGGGAGACTGTATAAGCAGACCTTTAGAGGTTGGGTGTTGGCGTACAACAGCTGTGCGATCGAGCAGAAGGAACTGATGGTAAAGTGTCGTGGCGCCAAAGGAGGTTGCCTGCAACAGCCTCTATATCTTATCGTTTTACAAACAAAATGAAAACACTCCTAACTAACTTAATCTTAACACACACACACGCTGCCCTGGAACACGCGGAAATATGTTCGCCTATTACATTATTGTTTATGTCAGCATTAGTGAAAACATTGGTGCAGTTCTTTCGTGTAAGCTGCTGTCAATGCAGTCCATGAATTTTCACCATACTTACAGTTGGTTGCAGGTAAGTGGATGGGCATGCTGTAGCTGTAGCTCTCTGTTGAGATTATTTGGTGGCTGTAGGATTAAAATCGTTGGCCCCATGTCGAGTGGTTCAGTAATAAACACACTGAATGGTAACATTGTGGATGTTACGTGTTAAGTGGGCACTATTTACAACGAGTCATTTTGCCTTCAGACCATGTAGATGGAATGTTATAGCCTTTGAGGTGGTTTTGATAATTTCTCAGTCGAGGAAGATCCACGTGCAGACACTCACTGTCTTTAATAATAGCAACAAGTGAGCAATCATGCTTGTACACGCTCCAAGTCAGTGGAAATTTTTAAATCCTGGCAAATAAAATAAATGAAGAACAAATCCAAATAATTTAATGGTGCGAATTTAATTCAACGGCGCTTTCCAATACAATTCAATTGCACTCTAATATTTAATGTCGTACTGGTCCGATACGTTTAAGTGCCAAAAACTTTGAAAGCAAACATTTAGGTTACCGGGGATGCATTGGGGAGCATATTTCAAGCAAAAAAAAAACTCTATGTTTAAACGGTTGTGGAAGAAAATTCTTGGCAGTCGGGAATTTCACATGGCTGTGATCTTATAACCAAACATTCCATCGGTGTGTTTGGTTTAAATTTTAGTCATCGAGTCACCTGGACGTGTGTTCCGGCTAGCGCCTCGTTTTTATTTTTTTTCATGAAACACGTCCATACGTTTTTTGAGCAGGGTCTCGCTATAGTTACAATAATTATTGTTGCAAGAATCAACGGTAATCAAGTGAAAATGGTACAATTCATTGTTTTTTTAAATTATATTTTACAGCAAAAGTCCTTTACTCAGGATGGTCCTGGGTGGTATGTGTGGCCAATGCCTCGTTGAGTATTTTCACATCTAGAAAGAAATGTGAGTGCCCAGTGAAACCTACACGTAGTTTACAAGGGAAGAATCTCCACACAGGAATACTATGAACCTACTTGCTGTACCGCCCTCTATAGGAATCTTGGTATTAAGGCCGTTGCCCAGCAGGTGGATTTGTTACGCACGTCACAGCTGTTGCTAGCACAGGCAATCCATGGTTTTCATTCTTGCGTGAGTCACCAATCAAGCTACCATGTCTTAGAAATGAGGCATGCACCACCACACACGGGCAATACAAAGTTGCTGGCTGTGTGGATTGTGCACTCCATGAAGCGAAGGGCGCGCATTGTTAGCAAGAGCCAAGACATGGGTATCAAAGCGTAGATTACATTGTTATACTTTTACTAGCATAAGTACCCGGCGTTGCCCGGGTGAAAAATATATTTCTTAATAACCTTACATATATACACACCCTCACCACTCACCACTCACCCTCACCACTCTCCCTCACCACTCTCCCTCACCACTCATCCTCACCAATCACACCCTCACCAATCACCACTCACCCTCACCATTCACCCTTACCACTCTCCCTCACCACTCTCCCTCACCACTCTCCCTCACCAATCACACCCTCACCAATCACCACTCACCACTCACCCTCAACACTCACCCTCACCACTCACCCTCACCATTCACCCTCACCACTCTCCCTCACCACTCTCCCTCACCACTCATCTTCACCAATCACACCCTCACCAATCACCACTCACCACTCACCCTCAACACTCACCCTCACCACTCACCACTCACCCTCACCATTCACCCTCACCACTCTCCCTCACCACTCTCCCTCACCACTCTCCCTCACCACTCATCCTCACCAATCACACCCTCACCAATCACCACTCACCCTCAACACTCACCCTCACCACTCACCCTCACCACTCACCCTCACCACTCAACCTCCCCTCATCACTCACTAATCACCACTCACAATCGCCACTCACAACCGCCCTCACCATTATATTTTTGCCCCAGTCAACGCCGGATATTTCCCATTCGTAGCAGTTTATATCAACTCTATAACGAACTTATATTTAACAGGAAGCGCGATCCTAAAGTAATTTACAACCTTCGATTAGTCATTTGTGCGATTCAAAGAATCGATTCCTGGCATGTTGGGGGTTTACATTTTGAATGATAGAGTTTCATTTTCATTGGTATGTTATGTTTTAATGTTTTCAGGAGTTTTTAATTACATTTTTGCCCCGGTCAACGCCGAATATTTCCCGTTCGTAGCAGTTTATATCGACTTTAACCAACTTATAGTAAACGGGAATCGTCCGAATCTAAAGGAATCTACAACCTCGATTCCTTTGCGCGAATCAGAGAATCGATTCTTGGCGCGTCGGGTTTAAAAGTAATTACACAGTTGTATTTTCATTGGTATGTAATGTTTTAAAGTTTTCAGAAGATTTTAAATGTATTTTCACCCCGGGCAACGCCGGGTATATCGAGTTTATACCACAAAGTCGTCACTTGACACGGGTGGGGTGTCGAGGCCTAGTACCGTGCAGAGCCTCCGGCCTCGCCTAGATTGCCCACCCGGCTGAGGCTGGGTACAGGGGCCGTTACCCCCCCCCCCCCCCCCCGCGCTACAATAATACTGTGTAATCGCTATAATTTTATTATCTACCGACCCTATAATAGTAATTGCACACATTGTGGTGGGGGGGGGGGGGGTGGTAGTGAAGAGGACGTGAAACTTTGATGAATTTACCTCAGAGTCGCGTGGTGGGTGTCGAAGCCTAGTACCGTGCAGAGCCTCCGGCCTCGCCTAAATTGCCCACCCGGCTGAGGCTGGGTACGGGTGCCGTTCCCCCCCCCCCCCCGCGCTACAATAATACTGTCTAATCGCTATAATTTTATTATCTACCGACCCTATAATAGTAATTGCACACATTGGGGTGGGAGGGGAGTGAAGAGGACGTGAAACTTTGATGAATTTACCTCAGAGTCGCGTGTTAATGCGTGCGCATATTTTTAACGGGAATTAAAAATGGCGTCCACCCTGCAGCGAATGCGTCGCTACCCGTTGCCAGGGGCAACCGCCGTCCAATGAAACTGCGTATGGTCCGGCGACACACAGACACACAGACAGACAGACAGATTTGCGATTTTATATATATAGATTTCATTTACCTTGCGCCAGGATAATTTCAGAGTTGCCACCCAAGTTGCCAGTTCTTCAACAAAGCTTGGCATGGGCTGAGGAGTTCCTCAATGTATCGTAACAACTAAGCAGACATGTGGGTGAAATTTTTTTTTTGCAAAAGTAATAACCTCTGCTGAACCATACAGCTCACGAGCACCTGCGCAATGCAAACTCAAATATAACTCTTGGTATTTAATCTAGACTCCTTTAACCTGGTGAAATCCAGTTACATGCGTAGCTCCGCCTGCAAGCGTTCCCACATCGCTACAGAGAGATACAATTTGCACTTTTTTTTGCGGATAATTGTCAAATTTTGTGGGGAGTGGTAATGTAGCGGTTTGCACAATACTCTGCCAAAACTGGTGACATAACCTTGATTCCCAGGCATGGCTAAACACCAGTGGTGAGTGATATCTGAACCGGTGAAGTATGACCAATGACGGACAGTGGATTGTCATGAGTCTATAGCCTTTAAACACAGATTCCCCTACCCTCTGCTCCAAGTCATCACAAGCCCCCCCCCCCCCCCCTTTAGACACGTACACCCTATGGGGCTGATGCCTTTCCTTTGTTTTTCTCTAAAGTGTGAAAAGAGATAGGCGTAAATAACAGGGCCATTGCTGGTAGGCGATCAGCCACCCAGTTAACATGGCCAGTGCTCTCCTAACGTTCCGAACATCGGCCAGCGAGCGCAACAAAGGTTTACGGCCGGCTTGAGAAACGACCTCGGCATTATTAGGACGGGAGTGTTACCCGCCCTACTTATTGCGATGCCACGGTCCCACCGGGAAGCTGCGGGCGGCTTTGCTGGGTCACTTCGCAATCACGGTTTCCATGGGTCCTCTTTCGACCGGAATGTTGGCTGTCGTGGGTCGGTCCACATTCGGCGTTAAAACCCAGACACGGGAGTGTGCGGGAAGCCTCTCGTTCAACTGCGCGAAGGAGCACCGCCTCATGGCGGGTTGGGAGATCCTTGTGCGGGAGCTTAGCCGGTGGCACAGCTGTGATTGCACTTTTTTTTGTTATCGGTGGTGCAGTCATCTGCACCACTTCGGTACCACCACCTCCCCCCCATCTCAATACAAGCATACGAATACACACCCCAGAGACGGAGCTCTCCCACTGAGCCTTGGAGAGTGCAGGGGCAAGTGTTGTTCAGAGTGAGCACAGCCACCTGTGCGGTGCTGACGGTTCACCCACCATGCCAGGTCATCGTTTGAGGGCCCAGGCAACCGAGGTGAGGGGCCAGGATTCGTTCAGAATCCACTTGCCATGGATGTGCACGGCCAGGAATAGAACGCAACAACACGCACTGCCGGTGTGCGCTTGGGGCCATCTCCTTTTTACAGCCCTGAGCCAGTGTTGGGAATTCCACGTGACTATGGTGGGTGCGAGTCAATTCCAGCTTGAAAACTCATCTCTTCATAACCGTTTTTTGTGTTTAGTTTGTCGTCCTTCCCTCCCACACTTCATATTAGCGCGGTTGGCTCTGTACGGTGCGAACGAAGTTCAACATACTTGCATGCATACAATTTAGAGGATGACCATTAAAATGAATACCAACAATTAACGATCCCAGGGGGAAGATGGGCTGAAATGCACTCGTTAAAACATGTCCACCACCACCACAGTTGAGTTGAATATGGATATATAGACGTGGCGGTTTTCTCACTCCCGGACCCTTTCCCTGCTATGTGTTATGCATTGAGTTTAGGCAAAGGCCTCGGCCAATGCCAGGGTTGGCTTTGAAGAGAGCGGATCTGGGTCAACGTGCCCGGCATTCAAATGCACTGGTTAACGTTTTGGCCTCGTGCACGTATCTCAGGTCACGGTACAACCTGGTGTTATTCAGGCTGTGGTGTAGTGGGGGGAAGGGTGGGGGGGCATCTGGGTTACTTCAGGTCCAGTACGGAAAGCAAGCGAACCAGATCTTGAATCTCCTGCACTGCAGCCTCTGCAGGTCGCATGGTCTCCGCCGTGGGGGGAAATGCCAGTGCTATAAATCTTAAACAAATGGCGATGCTTTAGATCTTCGATACACCACATCAAAAAGTCTGTCTCCTAAATCTAAATCCTATGCTGCGCAGCCTCAAGAAGGGGAGCATACGGGATAAAGGTCGAAATATTAAAGGGTGAAAACAATACAGTGCTATAATTATTTACAGCGGTGTTTACCATGTGCCAGTTCTCAATGTTGAAGTTTCACATTAATTTTGTTCGACAAACACCAACATATAACCCACCAGTTGATGCTCATTTGAACATGGAAAGCCTCCATTGAATTCGTCACAGCTCCGACTTGTGTCTCGCTGGTCAGACACAAGGGATCTTCAGAAATGATGGCCTGACGGTTTCGTGAGCCGTCCTGCCTGTCCCCTTATGCCTCCTTCCTCCCCTCCCTCTTACCCCTCCCCTACCCCCGTGTCTCTCGTCACCCCCGTGTGCCGGTGCGCGCAGGCCGCGTGTGCGGGGACAAGCTCCCCGAGCCGCTCATCTCCACCAGCTCGTGGATGTGGATTGAGTTCCGCAGCAGCAGCAACTGGGTGGGACGCGGCTTCTCGGCCGCGTACGAAGGTGGGACGGGCGGCCCCGCGGCAGTCGAGTCTAAGCCCTCCGCCGTGCCGCACGAGCGCTACCAGTATGACAGATAGCGATGCCCGCGCGCATCTCCGCGGAAGCCCCGTGCGGTGCACGTTCGGTGGTGAAGCCAGTAAAATAGCCTGCGTGTGGCGTATACGTAGAGCGCAACTTTATAACGTGAAAGCAATACGTGCATGAGTTTGGTGGGGGTAGAGTTGGTGATTTGTGCAGCTTGCTAAGATCCCGGTGGAATGTGTTCATTTCCTGGCTGTGATTCACATCACTAGTGGCAAATAAATTAAACTAAGTGATATCTGAAGCTGGCCTAGGTCCGTTTTAACTCGAATCATCCTTAAGTGAGTATCTAGTGCAGGGTGTCAGGATCGGCACTCGGCTACTGGCAACACACCACCCCTTTGTGTACCAAACCAGCTTTGGCGTAGTGCTTGCCAACAGCACCTGCTCCTAGAGTCTGCAACGAATAACGTAGGATCTTTGTCCACGGACATAAGTATACCCACAAGATGTGCGTTTTGCCTAAAATAATAAAATCACGCCAGGCATATAAATGCAATGTTTGTAAAATAAAGTACATAATTGGTGCTGTAAATATCATACCTGTCTGCTGTCAGGTTTGATTGGATGTAAGTGTGTTTGCCAATCAAATCAAATGCAATTCTCTGTTTCCACAAACATTGCAGTTGTCCAGCAAAATCTGCCAATGCCTGATGATGGGCGCTTTCGAAAATATGTAAACTGTATTAATGTAAAATATAAAACTAATCAAACCTGACAACAATATGTAAACTGTATTAATGTAAAATATAAAACTAGGAAAAAATAACATAAAGATGCAGGCGCGTATGGCCACTCGTCAGATACCTGTCGCCTATTAACCACGACGTTTAGCTGCCCCGTAGAGTCAGCTTGTTTTTTCCGGGTGATGCTTGCACTGAATCCGGTTGTGATGCTGTACGGCTGTGTTGGCAGGATCAATGCAAGCGAGAGATTCTGTGTAAATTTCGAGTTTCGATTTTATAGTATTTTAATCACAATTTTCTACAAACCGCACGGTTTGTATTTGCATCTCTATTTGTGCCGTCCGATGGTACGCTCTTTAGAATAAGCGGGGGTAGTTTTATGCAGCGAATGTATTTTACGTGAATTCGGAGCCAAGGAGTAAGGGAAGGGCGCACATTTTAATGAAGGAATTGGAGATGACCCATGCTTGGTTTGGATCGTGCCTGCGTTTAATATCAAGTGGCTCTGTAAAAAAAGGCACGACCATATTTTTATTGCATTGTAAAAAAACATTTAAATGGCATCAATATAATTATTGCCGACTCTTAAAAGGAATTTAAAACTGTAATGCTAGCCTTTTTAAAATCGCGTGTCATGTATTCTGTTAACTTAGAATAATTAGTTCTAAAAATATCGACAGTGAATGTTTTTGAGTTGCACCAGGCGCAAGCAGGTGGTGCATCTTTTAAAAGTGCACCGCTCGCATTCGATGTAAGGCGTAATTAAATAAGCACACGCATTACTTCCTGTAGGATGTCCACAAATGGCTGGACATTAACGCAATGAGGAACCGAGATGAGATGTATACTCAATTTGAGTGTGATGGGTTTTTTCTTAGTCACATCGATTAAAGGAAGATTATTTAATTGATTTAAAATCAAGAAATGTCCACCTGTAAGACATGCTTACAGAGTGTGTTTTCTATTTAAGAAAATTATTTACATGAAGTAAGAGTAGATGAGGAGTTTGCTTTGTAGACCTAATGCATTGACCTATCCCAATTAACATTTCCCAGTAAAATGTTGCTTCAACCATGCAACCCTGGATTGGATTCAGTCCTAAAGACTCTCATCAGTGATGTGTGGCCTCATAATTTAACATCGCCTGGCTATCCTGATGTTACAGACAGAATCTCCCCATGATGTTGGGCCCAAAATATATTAGTTTTGCATTGCCTTAACAGGAATGTAATGTATTCTTGGTTCTTTCGGTAAAGTCACGTAGAAGGGAAATAATAAAAAATACTAAAAATCATTATTTTTATATTTCTATTATTTTATTATTTCCCTTCTACGTGACTTTACCGAAAGAACCAAGAATATGAATCCCTGCAGTCACGAACGCTTTAAATAAAAAATGGATGTAACGATTTTATTATGAATACAGAGAAGGCTAAATGCCAGGGATGCACGTTGTGTGTGTAACTCTGTCATTTAGCCTGGACATCCTTGCAAGTGAGATGTTCCATCTCAATAGATTTTCGAGGTAAAACGGTTAAATAAACACAGTATCAGGGCATATGATGCTGAAGAGACTCAATGAAGTCAAAACTACTTAAAGTTTTCCATATGTAAATAAATACAGCTGGGAAATGTTAAACTGGAAAAAAAATCGGGCTGATGGACTAAATGCTATTTTCTTTTAACAATTAAACAATCCTGTTCAACATGTTATTATGGTTTGTTCAGTCTATTTAACGACATGGTGATGTGAAGGAAAATGTGCTTTACTTTGGCTGCACAAGCACTCCACAAAGTGTATTTTAAATTTGAACTTTGTGGTGTAAATTTTTTTTAGTACTACGTAGCATATTTTGATAGCTGCTAACGAGCAGTAGAGAGCAGGCATTTCTCACACCTTGTGTTCACAATTCTGTGGGCAGACCAGCCATCCCTTGAAATCATATGCGCAAGTACTGTACTGCTAACTACCTGCGAACACTCCAAAGGATAACGTCGCATGCACGCTTTATCGCCAAAGCACACATTTGGAAAAATATGACCAAGATCTCGAGCAGTGTTTTCTTCGCATTCTGGAGATGGCCTTTTGCTTCGGCTACTGGAAATGTTTTTGTAACACCTCGTGGCAGCTTAACCTGCAGGTGTCATTCGTCATAACTCTTCCACATATATTGTACTTTCATCTGCCAACGCAGCTTCACGGGTATTTATACCATGATCAAAAAAGAAAAAAGTTAATTTTATTTTCTGGCTGGCCTTCCATATGCAGAATAAAATAGTTTCCTCAACCACCAGCCATCCACTCGATGAAGATGGATAGCCGGCTGAAAGCTTAAGTTATTGTCTTCAGCAGAAACAGCCAAAGAACCATGCACAACGAGCAGTGTCCCTCCTCGTTGTTTTATCAGCATTGCCAGAGCCAGATTTTAGGTCATTCAAATCACCATGGGGATGCGTTCACTACACAAAATATTTGTCACGCTCTATGAATAATTTTGCTTTGCTAGAATAGAGGTTTGTTATAATTTGTTGTATCATGTGTTGAATGTCTTTTATGTGTATGCAACGATGATTTGTTTTTTTAAACATATAGTTGGGTAGAAAAATATGAAGGCGTTAAAAAGTGCTGATGGCAGCCCTGCATTAAAGACCTGTTCCACATGG
Organism: Lampetra planeri; assembly: GCF_965212315.1. Taxonomy (NCBI): domain Eukaryota; kingdom Metazoa; phylum Chordata; class Hyperoartia; order Petromyzontiformes; family Petromyzontidae; genus Lampetra; species Lampetra planeri. The sequence continues at coordinate 10,159,930 of NC_136115.1, read as the reverse complement.
TCTAAGATGTGTTCTTTTTTATGGACTGTTACAGTTTTCTTTGTCAACAATCGGCCTCCTTTTATATATATAAAAAAAGTGAATTGATAAGGAACCAGCTACAAAACAAATGAGCAATTTAATGGCATCGCTGCAGTAGACTCCCATTAATCCGACATAATTGCTACTCTGGAGTTCCTTGTGCATCATTGATTGTTTTTTAATTAGCTTTGGTCCTTTGGAAACCAATGATCAGCACATGTCACTCATTGTGCATATGCCGTGTAAGGTGCCACACAGGAATATTTGAAATTCACTTGGCCATGTTCATTATAATTGAGGCCTTGTGAGGCGAAGTCTGTCACGTGAAAAAAAATAATTTGGTTGAAAAGAAATAATAATACATATGTTCAGCCTCTTGCATATTAAGAGGTCCTTTTGCATCAAACAATTTCAGGGAAGTATACTGTGTATTACCTCAAAACGCATGAACAACTTTCCTGTTGCAGGGCTTGACAATGTAATGAGTGAGTTTACTTGCATTTGTGGTGTATACATAGTAATTAATATCATCCCCTGCTACCTGCAGCCATTTGTGGTGGAGAGGTTAATAGAGAAAATGGACAGATCCAGTCTCCAAACTACCCTGACGACTACAGGCCTTCCAAGGAGTGTGTGTGGAAGATCAGTGTCACAGAGGGCTTCATAGTCGGACTCACTTTCCAAGCTTTTGAGGTACGTTTGTGGTCCCCGGCCAGTGGCGTGAGTCACCAATCACCCTCTCAGTTTCTATGAATAAATAAAAACTGGGAGGTGACCAAACGGTTCCATGAACTTTTTAATTTTTTTATTTGTCGTGTGGAAATCATGCATTAATATTATATTCATGAGGATGGATCAAAATGTTTAGAAAATTAAATGCTTAACAGCTTCCAGACAAATTATGCTTGTCTGACTTTTTGTTGCTTTTACTGTATTACCGATTATATCTAAATGGTGATAGTTGAGTCCATTGTAACGCGAAAAAATAATTAATGTTATTATTCTGTTCATCGGTTATTTTTGTATACCTACATTTTGCTACTGAAGTGAGGTCACATGATAGACTTTGTCCATTTTGGAGCTTTTACTGAGAGGAGGGACCTGAAGTTTGCCATGTGACCATTATCTTATGAGGCCAAATGAGGTGCAACAGATTTGTGTGCAACCCTTACTGAAAGTTTGTTTTGCATTCAAACCCATGATCTCACGGGTGTCGGTTCATGTGTCTGGCTGAGAAATTGGTCTTATAAGCTGCCTGACCATGTTCCGTTCGTCTTCATTCGATGACTTTTTTTATGTACCGATCAGAAAATGAGCGCATTTTTCATTCAGGGTTGATATATATTTCAATAAATGGTGCTCTAGTTTTATAATTACTTTTAACATCTCAATATGTTATATATGTTGAACACCCTTTACGTTTTGATCATCCTCTTTAATTATATTGTTTATGCAGATTTTAACACCACATTGTTTTAATTTGAAAGCACTTTTGAATTTAATGAATTCATTCACAATAAAACACTCTAAATTCCTTATAAATAACTCAGGCAAGCTATTATTTTATGAAGCTTGCTATATACATGTATCAGTGTTCTGACATGCCTCCTGTTTTATTTACCTTAGAATCCTCCGTTGGTGCAATACACAATACACAATATAGTGCATGCTACCTAACACAGTAGTTAAGCATGCTTAGTAGCAACGGCATCGAGGGAGACATGGTAAACAGTGCGCATCTATCCAAACTCCAAACCCTATTCCTCAAAATCTTCATTAAAAACCTTGAAATTGGGAGAGAAGAAAGACAATCTAAGAAACAAATAATGATTTTTGTTTCCATATATATAAAACAAAAAACCCCATTACGTATATCCAGACTGTAATTTGCTGCCCTGATGAGTTGCACCATATTAATGTCAACCCTGGCAGTCCATAACTGCAGCACCCTGCCTCACGTCAGTGCTAGGGCATTCACCAAGGCGGCTTTGAGACACGGCTCGGTGAAACGTGACCACTGGATCAATTGACGACACCACTTTTCCACACATGGGCTCTTTGGAGAAAGACGTTGGCTTCGTTGCACTCCCAGAGCGTCTCCAGAAACTTCCCGACGATGCCTTGCTCCCGAGCATGCTTCACAGCCCTCTGCATGTTGTGCGCATGACAACGTAAGGCGGCGATGCTCCAGAGAGGCAGGATGCTGCCCTCATACTGCATGGTCTGCTGTGCACGGTAATGCATGTTTGGCAGTACACACCGATGGCTGACTCTGTGTTTGACAGGAACACTTTTAACAGCCTGTGTAGAGGTTGAGCGATTCGTACAGCTGAAGGCCACGATACACGAGTGCAGTCGTCGCTGGCGACGCGTTTATTATGAGTAACTTTAGTAAGTTGCTATGGCAATGGAGGGATGGAGTTGTGTCTTGCCAATGTAGACGCAAAAACATAGTTTGGAAAATGTTTGATAACAAATATTAGTTTACAGAAAGCTGCCATTCCACATTTGTCCCAGGTTTGAGCAACTTTTGCAATCGAAAATAGCGTAACAACAATTACTGTTGACAACGTCTGCCAACTCTTGTCCAAAAACTGCACTTTTTGTATGATGGCCTTTAGGCTCTTGCCAGAGTTCAAGCTTTGCATCAAAACTCGGATCGAAATGTCCCCTTGTACAGTTACCTTGATCATTGCAACCTGGTCATGAAACCCAACTGAATGTGTGTGAGTGGAAACATATGCCCACCTACATCATAACAAAAACACACGACGCGTCTCAAGGATGCCTGCCAGAAGAACAGGACTTTCTCAACGCGTCGATTTGAAGAGACAAAACAATTGATTCCAAAGTCGTCACGTGTTGGGTCAAATTGCTACTTTGTACGGGAATTCGCTTTGATGGAATAAGAAATATGAGGGGTGTCGTTAATTGGCAAATAAATGTTGGGGGAACAACATATTTTATGGTTGTGGACTCATAGAGGAATTTCCCTTGAATATTTAATATGGATCAGTCACATAGGATACATGCAACGTTGCCTGTTGCCAGGATGTGTAGGTGATTCGGGTGGAACATTGAATGCATTGCTGCAATGTGTGTATTCACTACTTTATTGTAGATGTGTCTGCAAAATAGCCATACTGAAGACATAACCTTTATCACGTAATGTTTGAGATTGGTAATTATTGTTCTCATTATCCCAGTAACATCTGGAATGTTGGCGCTGTGGCTACAGTCCTGGTCTCACAGTTGGGAGGTTGTGAGTTAATATCCCAGTTCAGCAGTGACACAAATTAATTCCACGGTGTGGGAATTGATCAGTTGTTCTTTAGATTGACTCGTCCCCAGAAATTAAATCTATAAACAGGAGATGAGCACGATTGGGAAAACACTCAGTGCCAAAATTGGACAAAAGAGTAAAAAAAACAGCGCAGTGTTATGCCATGTTTTGACTTTAATATAAAAAAACCATGCATTAAACGTTAGTCTCATTGAAAACCAACGCAATTGCACAGCGTATGGATTTGAAACCGCATGTACTGACCATTGTGACCTTGCTGCGATTGACGTGGGATCCATGACATGGCCCACACTCAATTTTCTGCACCCGTACTTCCGTGAAGAACGTTGCGCTCGCTCGGCACTTACAAAATTAGTGGAAATTTGCATTTTCACCCCACATAGTCGGCCACATGTCACGCTTCTGCTAGCACGTTGGTGTCCAACGTTCATCATTAAATCTGAGGAATCCACGCTCTTCGTGCAGTCTGTGCTAGAGTGAAAATCAGTTTCACTGGTAAAGCTAGCAATAAGGCAATGCTGGCATATTCTTTGGTGGCCCAGAGCTGATGGTGGGATTTGCCCCAATGTATTCCAACACTGCTATTGGTGTCGTGCCATGAGGTGAAGAGTCCATTAGGATATCACTCAGTGGCACTCGCCGTGTATCCCAAAATGGCCACAAGAGTACATTTTCACAGGACTTTCGAAAAATGCCTTCAGGGGGTGCACTTTTCTGCAAGCTATGATAACCTGTCGCATGACAAACCCAATTTTTTGTTCATCTTGGTGCTGAAATGTTAAATAAATGAAGTGTAATACCAAAATTAATGCGATTGTATTTTGTGCAGCCTTTGGTGACCAGGTTGTAACCATCAACTCGCTATTCTGAGAACTTGCTGGTTTTTTGAATGGCGGGCAGCTGTTCAGATTCAAACTCACGATCTCGGCATTGCCAATTCTGAGCCACTTGGCCACCTCAAAGCGGCAACCCATTTCATCGAGCACACGGGAACGATGGATTGAGTCAATTCTTGAATTCATAACCTGTCATATAAACCATTCATACGATAAAGAAGATCCATCGCCCTATTATACGTTTTTTTTCCTTTTAATGCATTGCTATTGACAAATGTTGTTACGTTTTTTGTGTATACTATGCAGTGGTCAGAGTGATTCACTGAACATATAAACTCTCATCACCACAGATTGAGAAGCACGATAACTGTGCCTACGATTACCTGGAGGTTCGCGATGGTGACAACGATAGCAGCCAGCTGATTGGCCGCTACTGCGGATACGAGAAACCAGATGACATCAAGTCCAGCAGCAACAAGCTTTGGATGAAGTTCGTTTCCGACAGCTCGGTCAACAAGGCTGGCTTTGCGGCAAACTTCTTCAAGGGTGAGACGAACAACATTCCTGGCCGCTGCTGCTTCAAACCTCGTTGCAGCATAACCGTGCATGAGCTAAACGCCGCTTTCAATGGCTGTGTCTGCATATTTAAGTTCCGTGTAATGGACGTTGCGGTCTGTGTTGTTTAACTAGGCTGAGTTACTTTACATTTCATATTTTAACATTATTTTTTTGTTTTAAATTGGCAAAACATGCAAAAAGTTTATCTTTGCACACAGAGTCTATACAATCTACATATAGTATGAGGCACTACCATAAACGTCAATTTATTAGATTCTATATTTTTTGGTCTTATTGGCAGTGTTTGTGAATCGTGACATTTGAAAAGCGTGCTTGCAGTATTTGGGAAGCCAAAACACTTAGTGTTGTGTTGCTCAAACAAGCAATGGATCGTGCTGATCAACATGGAGTCAAGTGCTCGTCGTGTAAATTCCACGTTTCTGTGATGGGGGCTAGTTTATCCATATGATGACTCCAATTGACTTCGAACAAAGGAGTGCAGGCTTATCTGTGAGCAACCAAATTTTTTACCAACCCCAGAGAGATGACGATGATGACAGGACTGAGTCGCCCATGGCTGGGATACGACCTCACATTCTTACGAACACGAGCCTACTGGACAGAGACACGCATGTCCTGGGTGTAACACTTTAACCGTCATCATCATGATCACCACCCTGGCCTCCCTGGTGTTGGCACAATGCACACTACCGAGTGATGCTCACGCTTGCTATGGCAGCAGTCGTTGTTTTGAAGGAGATATTGATCCCTACCTTAGGGTTGTGGTTTTTCTATAAATGGTTCATAATTGCCAACATAAATAATTTCCACTCGATGCTCATTTTAATACTTGACTTTGGGTGCCAGTATTGGTGACATCAACTTGTGTTCATTAACACGTAATCTAAAAATAACATAATGCCGTTTTGGGACTGATGTCCATGACAAACCTAAACAGACACACCATGACATCACATCAGTCAAGGACATACATCCCAATCTGCTCTGATAGTATCCCTCGGAGAAGTCATAATGCATGGACAGTTAATTAGTTACGTTTAAACCTTTCGCCCTAGAGGGTGGTCATAGATGTCCACCCAGTGGCTTGTATTTGTTTCAGATTGCCAAGCCCCAAATCACGGAGCCTCCTTGCGCTCATCGTCCGTGAACACATGAACCCAAAAGCCCAATTTTGTGTACCGTGGCAATTACAATCCTTTTGAGCCAAGTGGAAAACTGACCCAATCGCTAGTGGTTCCAAGCCACCTCCGTTCCTCCTAACCTCAAGCTACGGATGAAAGTAAATGACCTTTGTGAGATCACAGCGACGGAAAACGGCACAATTAGAACGTGCTGCGCGGTGACCTTCCGTAGAGGTTCTCGTTCCCGCACCGTTGATTGAATCCCTCCTGAGTCGATGCTGCTCCTCACTCGACTGCCCCCTGAACCGTTCTGGGCAACGATGCATGCGTCATGAGCTCAGCTAAGTTATTACGTGGCGATGCGCGAGTGTTGGATATTTGGGTCCCCTCGGTAAAAACCAAGAGGCACGTGCCCCCCCCCCCCCCCAATTTAGTTCTGTAGCTGCTCCTTAATTGTGGCCCCCACTGGGCAGAGTTTCCAAGAGGAAGTTAGGCTCTAATAAGTGACGGCTCGTAGAAGCCTGCAATAGAGGGTTGGGAGGCAGGGGGCCGGTGGATCATGTAGAAATCGAGCCATTGGGTGTGTGTGTGTGAGATATCCGTTTGCCATGCAATGCGGTGCCGATGGAAGGCAGTACATCAAGTAGGCTCCTAACAACTGTGCGGAGTTTGCGTGTTATGGTGTGTTTAGGTTTTCTCCAGGTACATTGGGGTTTTCTTTGCCCGCATGCAGATTTGAAAGAACAAAAAACTCGTGGCCAAACAGCCCAAGCAGAACCGTCCAAAAACACAGTGTCCAGATTCAGTGAGGCTTTCCTGGGTAAACAATGGACTATTATCATATTGGGTGGTGGATTGGATGAGGAAGTTGAAGGCTGATGTCCGTGTCAAAGCACTGAGCCAGCTCCGTTGGGATTCTCCATTTTAATACCGGGCTCGAGAGGGAGGTAGATGCTCCGTGTAGCGTGTCCGTGGTTTTGGCTTGGTCATCAGTGACTGCACGGTGTACACAGTTTGATTTGGCACTTAATTTATTGTGTATCCTGGCTCATTCTGTATATGTGTCCTATGCACGTTAAATGACTCACCTGCACAGCGCGGAGGAATGTCACTGAGTGGTTGTGCCAAGAGATGCATATTTATGGTATAACAGAAGTGTTTTAAATGTGTCATGTAGCTCATAATGCTGTGAAGTTAATATGGGGTGTAATTGCTGATTTTTGCAGGTCGTACTTTAAACGTATGTGCGTATATAAACCAAGCATACATGTACAATTTGGGTACATTTTGGTTGATTTAGTCCTCTTACTTGATCAATATTCAATAACAATTTGGCTTGTTATTAATTAGAACGATAATACTTGTAATGGGCCTTTGCCATAGAAACGCACAACTTAGGCTTCAAGGCTCTTTTTTTCCATAGAGTCCAACTTTGGGTGTTTGGCAGTCTCAACATATGTTCAATGCTCTTGTCTCCCAGTGATGTCATGGGTGATGTTTTAACATTTTTGCTGTTCAAGCTTATTGGACACACATTGATGATGTGATATAAATTAATAACGGAGACCTGTCTTACTCGGTCTATTTTAAAACGTCTTTAAATACGGTATAGCATTGGCAAAATATATATTTAAAATGTATTGTTGATGTGTATTTAGTTTATTATGGAGTCACTTGGTCTTTGAGTAGGTAGGATGTTTTTTTTTCTTTGAATGTGCAAAGGACATTCAAATCAAATGACATCAAAGTGTACCCTTTCCAAAATAAGACTTGGCCATGAGCCAACAGTGGAATTCCATGTTCCTATGAGAAAGGGAAATCCCAAAATAAGATAACTTTTGTTCATTACTCACGAAGTGGTGCTAATTTTAGACAATACAGGCCGAGTCTCCCCCAAACCAGGATTTTAACTCTATAAACTCTTTGATTGTGATTTGTGTGCTCTTGCCAAAGTATCACCTGGTCAGAATAAATGTAGGGTAATTGAAGCTTCTCATAAAACATGTAATATTATTCAAGTGAATGTTGCTTTACAAATCGAAACACGAGCCGGGAGTCATAGTTCACCATAAACAAAGTCTGTTATGAAAACACACTATTTTCTGTGCATACCAAAGCAAAGCTTCTGTTTTCTTTAAACCATCCAGAGGGGCCACACATTCTAAACCTGGTTTTATTCTATTCTGTTGTCATTGGGCTGGAGGTTAGAATAATCTGAGACTTAGTGGATTTCCAGAGGCAGCATAATAAACAGTACCACATTTTGTTGTTTATATCACTCTCTCGCTCCCCAAAAGAAAGCTCCCAAAGACATTGGCCAGCATAATACCACCAACTGCAGTGCAGAGAGACGTGTGTTGGAATATATTGAAACTCGCTTGTTTTGGCTCGGCGTTCATGGGGGAAAATATCCGCGCATCATGGCACACTGGAATGTTTTATATAGTATTGAACATTTCCTGAGAATTTCGTTGAAATTCACAACAATTTGAAAAATCAAAGTGGCCACGTGGCCCCAGTGACAATTTTTATCACCTCCGAGCCAGTTGGCAGAACCTGTTTGTCTTTACAAAAAATATATTTGCAAAAAAAACAACACGCCAATGAATCGAATCCATGTGTGAGGAGATGTAGCGATGACATCCATGAATGTGCAGGTTCTGGGTGAATTACAGGACTGTGGGGGTGCCAGCGGCTTGGGGAGGCCTTCTTCCGGCAGTGGATCAACCAATGCTCAAGATGTTGATTTATATATACATAACCACGTTTAGTCTTTATTGAATAACAGGTAATGCATTTAAAGATGTCATCACCTGAAAAACGGACATAATATGTAAATACTCTGTGATGATCTACTTTGCAATGCTTTCCCATTTTTACTATTTTTTTTTTTATAGCAGAAACTTCGTTTTCTGAATCGACGAGGTAGAGTGCGGTGTTTAAAGAATATTGGTGGAAAAATAATCTCATGATGAGTGTCATTCAGGCGATGGATACAAACGCTCTTCGTGGCCATTGCCAGGGCACTGCTCTAGCAGATAGCAGTACCCTGCTTGAATCAGGTTCTCATGCATAGTAATGGGATGGTCCCTACTCAGTCACCGATGATAGCATTTGAACAATTTAGGTATAATTAATTGGGACTTGACACAGTAATAACACACCTCCAATTAGCACGGTTGGATATGTACGCTGCAAAAGAAATTCGACATATATACAAAGTGTGTATCTGGGGCTCCGCACAGCACGCGTGTGGACACCTCTCCATGGGCATAGAGCCAAGTGGCATGGGGGGGGGGGGTAGAAGACGAGCATGGCGACGTGGGGCCGACACCGAGGGACCGGTGTTCACTCGCTGTGTGCAGGGCCCGTGGTGAAGGGCGACGCCGAATTAAGATTTAATTCCTGTTGAAGTCGTCACATGCCATTGCATTCCCTTTCCTGGCATCAATCGACAAAAATATCGTTTGCGTGCTCACAACTATTATTTGATTATTAACTTGTTCTGCATTCATTTTTTTTGGTGTCAAATCACCTTCATAGAAACCTATTTTTCAAGAATCACCTTGCTAATATTACAATCATAATGTTTGCGTGCGGACAAATTATATTTCTGTTCCTTGCTTCTTCCACTAAACTCATGTACATAGAAAGTGTGTGTAAGTCGATGTGTGTGCCTGTCTTTTTCGCCCGGGCAACGCCGGGTACTTACCGCTAGTATTAAATATATGTGTGGCAACCTGACCAGCAGACCCTTCCTCGTCAGTCCAGACGTGCTACGCGTTTCACGCCACGTTTGATGGCATCCGTAACCGGGCTGTCTCGCCTTGTCTCTCCGCAGAAATAGACGAGTGTGCACGGCCGGACAACGGTGGTTGTGAGCAGAACTGCGTGAACACGCTGGGCAGCTACCGTTGTGCTTGTGACCCTGGGTATGAGCTGGCACCCGACAAGAGGAGCTGTGAAGGTATGTGCACCCCAGCAGGAGTCTGTGTATGTGCGTACCTGTATACGTGGGCGTGTGCTCTGCATCATTAATCTAGTCCCCTGAGTTCGATTCTCAGCTACAGCTAACCCGTCCCGGGCTTCCCCTTGGTCAACTCAGCCTTTGCATGAGTGTCTGGTGCAGTGCGTGAACGTCAGCTTTCGGGAGACAAAATCAGCCGAGCCTGGAGCTAGCCACAACACCATTCCATTCTTAACAGGTGCTCACTAGCGGCATTTGTCCTAGAAGTCTATAAGGAGGTATGGGGGATTTTTGTGTGTGAAGGTAGCATTTGGTTGTCTTCATCGAGTTACTTGATGAGCCTTCCTGTCAGACAGCCTTCACCAATGGAAGTGGCAAAGCTGTCCACAAAGCTTGGAAGAGTAACATCACCGTCATTTAGTGGTTAATTTTTCAATTCATGGGCTCGAGACATAATCCGATGTGGCAAAGTAGGGGCTAAAGCCACCCGGACATTGTCACTGGCTGGTGCCAGCCGTATTGATAATGACTTCTGTAAAGGAAACTCATAAGCCATGCCATGGGGCAGCTGACAGGAGCTGACTTTAAGCCACAACAGGAGGTAGAGGTGCCACACTGTCAATGGTAAGCAGAGTTTTGGGTGCGAGTGGTTGATTTGGTGATATCAGTCCATCTAGCTTCCCACCCAAAACACCTCATTCTGCCTAGTAGCTTTGAATCTTTGCCGCACTATGTGGCATAGTTTATTTCAAGTTCAAGTTCATTTATTAGGAATAGCCCTGTGAGCCACGCGGCTCTTAAGTCGGGCGCAACCGCATAAGAACCTAGCCCCTGGCACAGGCACCATACATGGTGACACTTGCACTGCGTTGCGGTGAATAACATCGCTCGCTGTCATGCGACATGCACGTGGGTGTGCGTGCGGATATGCGTTCGTGTCGGTATGAAGCATGAGCATTATGCTTTTGGGACATGGCGTTCTTTTGAAGGTGGGGTTCTGCACCTGGACTTCATTGTGGATTGTGAACTCTTTATGGGAACCGAGTGACAGCCGCCCCCCCCCCTGTGTGAAGACACTTTAAGCAGTCTTTTCTGATGCGTGTTATTTTATATGAAAGTGTGTGCTTGTGCTTAGCCGGTAGTGTGTGTGTTTTTTTTAACTGTGGTTGTTGATAAATATTTGAATGCCTGCAGGTTTGGCTGACAAGTAGCTGGAGCTATAGTGCTGGACCGTAATGACGAATATTCTTCGCGTAAGACGCATCATAGCACGCGGGGAAATGGTGGTGTGGGTCGCTGGTTTATGCACCTGGTGACCCGAATTTAATTTTGACCATCGCTAACATCGGAGAGCACTTCACAATCTAGCACAGACCAGAGCAGTGAAGTATGGTCACACAACCCCCACAACCAACTCGCAATCGGAGCCCTTAAACCAGCAATGCATTTTACTTAAAAAACTTGGACGTTTGTTTTCATTCGAATGTATTCGTTCTCTTGCGTACTTCTGCTGAAATCCTCCAAAAAGAGACCAAACAAACCATAAACGTACAAGACGTATCGTGGACCGTCCCCATTGCGTCATACTACCCCGGGTTTGAACCCTTGGAGTGGAACACGCTTTGTGCTACCTGACTGCATTGCATTGGGAGGATAATTGAAGCGACAGAGCATGACTAATTAACACTGGGGCATTTAAACCAAAGTAGTCTGCTGCTGTTTAATGAAATTCAGAATCTTGGAAACTAAACCACATTTATAAAAGATTGTTGTATCTTCCTCTGATGTGCTTTGATCATTTGAAAATTACCACGATTGCAATATAATGTCTTGCCACGTGGCTCTGGTTTTAGAGAGCCTGAGACGGAATCATTAGACTGCCAAGTTTAAAACCCCGTTTGGGAGCGGACTCAGCCTCTTTATCCCAACGGGGTTGATGAAATGTGGGAAGGAAACTGTGACTCGGCACATTCGTGTTGAGATCTTTCTGCGATGAAGGAGAGCTTTCGGTAGATGTCACCCTATAGATACGCTTTCCTCTATTGGTCACTATTATTGACGAATGTGGAGGTGTTGTTTGTGCTTGTGCATCACTGCCAATGCATTGTCAATTTTATATGTAGACACGAACAGTTTGTAGTGCTATGGATAGCTTGGACTGCCATATGGACCAGCAACATGGCTCATTTTAGCAAGGAGACAACCTTTCTTCATTTGAATCGTAATACGCAGCCATGGTCGAGATCCAGAGCACAATTTAGTAATAATGTTTAGATTAAGAACATTATTGAAACTGTTGAAATTTTAAAAAGTAAGTGAAGCAAAGAACATAATTAAGGAGTACTGTGAAAAACCCCCCCCACTAATTTCATAAAATGGAGACTTAGTAAAGATTTTATATCTGAGTTAAATAATACACAATTGGGGCAATATCTCCTGAAAGGAACTTAATATTTTATATAACACGGAAAGCCCGAGAGAGATGTGATGTGCAAGAGACTGTGGTGCAGCGGGCGTGGTTGGCACGCTGCACGATCAAGCTTCGGAATTTAATTCCCTGCCATGGCAATAATTATTGCCGTAATCAATGGCTCCGTGACATCTAACCAGTTTCTGACCAACCTGTACTGATCAACATGATGAGACAAAACGACCCTCATGACTGATGCGGCCTCTGGGGAGGATGTCATCCAGCAGTAGATTGAACAAGGACTGTCGATAATTGTTCGTGTGTGTATATCAGTTTGACTGAATAACCGGCAGCAGGCTTTACCTGCTATCAATCAGCTGCCGTGTTACGCTCTTTAAAAGGTTGAGTTGTTGAAAGTCTGAGTTGACATTTTGATTTCGTGCGCTTAAAAATATTCGGATGGACACGTTCGAGGACCTAGGTAAAAAATAGATACAAAAGTGATAAAAGAAAAGTTACTTGTGCAGACACGGAAGACGTATTGATGTTGCCCCCTCGTGGTACGTCCTAGAATAATATGAAAATGTACACGGGCAGCTAAATAATTCGCTTCGGTTAAAATTTTTCTCAGAATGCGATACTGTAATTTACGCGTTCTGCAGCATTGATATGGGTCGCATTGACCGTATCGGGTTAATATGCACTGTGTGAAGTTTTGCTCGTATAACAACAGCTTTTACCCTTTTTCACTGCTTATTTCTTATCATTTATAACAGGTTTGAGATTGCTCTTTTGTACGTAGTGTCACATTCTCTAGATTTGATCAAATGAATAAAGAACAGTGGCTCCACAGCATTAGGTACAGCTGTTGGCATGCATCATATTTGACCAAAGGTTTTATCCTCAAAGTTGTGGTCGTGTCAAGTCCACTGCAGCCTAACTTGGCCGAGTCACTTACTTATGTGTCTAGGTCCATGAATGCACGCATCTGTTATCAAATATGCCGACAGAACAACGATGTGTCTGCCCAAAGAGCATTTGTGGGATTATTGTCATGGGCAATCCATAATAATGGTAACTTGCATACATTTTCCAAGTTTTATGCCACGACATTTGAACAGTAGAATTAGGCTGGTGGTGGGGAGCTCTATGCTACCCCCAGGAACGCTGGACGTCTCTTTCTTTCACCTCCCACGATGCCACGGTGGTCTTGCGGCTGCGAATCTCGTTCGCCTTGCCGCGTTAGCGCGATTGCTTCTGCGTGCACACTATCCTCCGCCCGCCCGCCTCGCCGTGATCTTTGCGCGATGTTGCTTCTCCAGCGGCCTGCGGGGGCTTCCTCAACAAGCTCAACGGCACCATGACGAGCCCCGGCTGGCCCAAGGAGTACCCTCCCAACAAGCACTGCGTGTGGCAGGTGGTGGCCCCAGCCCAGTACCGCATCTCTCTGCAGTTCGAGTTCTTCGAGCTGGAAGGAAATGACGTGAGCACAACATCCGCGCGGCAGATCTCCTTGGCTGTGTGCATGTGCTCTGTGTTGAACTTCTTTCGCGCCGTACGTAGCCGACCCTGCTAATCGGGGGTGCGGGTGGCGTGTGCTTGGGAGCAGGGGTGCAGCCACACTTTCAAATTCTTGCATAGATGGTTCACTGCGAACGAAGATGGACCACTGCGTCACGCGCTTTCAGATACGCTTCTGTGGCCTTATGCAACGCTCTTCCTTCTGATATCAGGAAGCCACTGGAGCTGTGCACTTCAACATCTTGATTGACAAACTCATTTCCTTTAGAACTGCTTTTTGTGTTTAGTTTGTTGTCCTTCCCCCGTACCTACGATTGGCTGTGTATGGTGCGAAAAAAATTCAACAGACATTATTGGAATCTCAGTTTAACACGTAGGCTTTCGCGACCAATATTGTTCATAATCAACGATTTTTGGGTTTAGATCGCGTTATTTATAAATGTGTCGTAACCCTCCACCACCCGACACGGCCAATCAGTAAAAAAAGTGTCACGTTGACAAAAGACAAATAGTTCACTGCTTTAGCCCACCGGTGTGTTGAAGCGTGAAACCACAACATTTACAATTTGAGTACGACGTTTCGCTGGTAATTGCATCCAGCATCATCGGGCAATTCGCCAGAATGGTGAGGCTCTGCTGTGTCTCCCGTTCTTATATAGAGCAGCAGCAGGGTGACGTCATCATTAACTCATTAACTCATCAGGTGCAAAGATTTGAGGGGGGGGGTTATTGTAATTATATACTTGATTAGTAATAAGGCTATTGTTACGATGCGAGTTGTAGATTAGTAATCATTTGGAATGTGTTCTATTGTGATTATGCTACATTAATAATCAGTTAGTGCTTGTTTCCCTTATAAGGAATTGTAATGCATCTTATTTAATAATAAATTATTGGAATCTTGTGACTAGACTCAGCTGACGGGAGGTGCAGCTTGGAGCGTAGAGGCAGCCTGACTGAGCCTGCCCCCTCCCTCCCGCACAGGTGTGCAAGTACGACTATGTGGAAATCCGGAGCGGCCTCTCTTCGGAATCCAAGCTGCACGGCAAGTTCTGTGGCACAGAACTCCCGGACGTGATCACATCGCAGAACAACAACCTACGCCTCGAGTTCAAGTCGGACAACACCGTCTCCAAGAAGGGCTTCAAAGTCCACTTCTTCTCGGGTGAGGCTAAGGATTTTGTACGGATTTATCGTGGCCCTTTAACTCGGTCAAGAAATGTCTTTATTCTTCGTTATTTATGGCAGGGTCCTACCTGGGATAGGAGGCTGGTTACTTAGTATTAGTGGAGATCACCATAATCCTGCTGTCATGAAGTTTGTATGAGATTCGTGAACCAGTTTATCACAACCATTAACGGTGTAACTATTAATAGCGTTCGCTTTAAAATATAGAAATTTTGACTTGTTCATGAGCACATAATCACTCTGCTCTATTCTTGCATCTGGAAATTATGTTAACAAAACAATTCCCACGCATTTCCCAGACTCCCAAGACTCGCGTCTTCCATAACTCAGTCACAACCTTGAAATGTGGTCACACGTGGATGCCTTTATAAACGCGCCATTGTATTGCACCTTTACTGTACCTTTAATCACGACGGCATTCTCCCCATGTCTGTGCTCCAGACAAGGACGAGTGCTCGCAGGACAACGGCGGCTGCCAGCACGACTGCATCAACACGCTCGGGAGCTACAGCTGCCAGTGCCGCAACGGGTTCATGCTTCATGAGAATGGCCACGACTGCAAAGAAGGTAACCCGGGGCTCGACTGGGGAGGGAATCTTGACAGCTGGTGCTGTTTGCTCCAATCTTTGAGATAATTTGGTGTAATTCATCGGTGAGTACAGCGGTTCTTAGCCTGGGGTGCACGCACCCTCTGGGGGTGCGAGATGCCCTTTCTGGGGGTGTGAGACATGGCAGATTTGTTTTTTAAGGTAAATCATAAATTAAACACAAATTTAGCACGGTCACATAAGTACAAATATTTTGTGTCATCAAACCTCTGCATATTTTAACATTATAATTGTTGTTTTACGATTGAGAACCAAAGGGGTGCAGGCTGCAGTAGAGGTTAAGAACAACTGGGTTAGTAGATGAGCAGCTATCTCCTTTTTTGCAGAAATATATAGGGGCTTTCACGACTTTTCTGGATCCACCAAGTGCTGGACCACATGCCCACCATGTCGATCGATGTCTTATGGGAGTCGCTAGACAATAGGCTGCCGGATTGTCCTCTCTTCGCTAACACCACCACCACCACCCGTGCACTGAACGCTTAGCCAAGCGCCTGTATTTCTGTTGGTCTCCACAGCGGGCTGTGAACACAAGATCAGCAGTGCCGAGGGAGTCATCTCAAGCCCCAACTGGCCAGACAAATACCCCAACCGCAGGGAGTGCACCTGGGAGATCTCGGCAACGCCCGGCCATCGCGTCAAGCTCGTACGTGGCACGCTGCGATGTGCATACACGCGCGTATACGTACACCCTATGTATGTTGAACTTCTTTCTCGTTCGTTAATTTTAAAGTCGCATGTGATTATAATCGGAGGTGTGGGGGAAGGACAACAAACTTAAGCACAAAAATCTATCCTAAAGAAATGAGCTTTCAATCAAGATTTAAAACTCGATAGCTCTAGTTGCTTCCTAATATCGGAAGGAAGAGCATTCCAGACGGCCGCAGAAGTGCATCTGAGAGCACGATGCAGTGACCGTCTTTGTTCGATGTCTAGCCAAAAGCCGCTGCGAGGATGACCGGAGTTCCCACGATGTTTTATGCTCCTTGACAAGATCAGCAAGGTATTGCGGTTCATTTGTGGCAAGCGCTTTATGTGTGCGATAAGTGTTGTGTGTGCTCGCCAACAGTACTTGCTCCCCAAACGGTCTGTCGAAGGCTATATATGGGGGGGGAGGATCCTTTGTCTACGTGCGTGTTCTCTCGACAGACGTTCAGTGAGTTCGAGGTGGAGCAGCACCAGGAGTGCGCCTACGACCACCTGGAGGTGTACGATGGCAGCAGCGAGAAGGCTCCCATCCTCGGCCGCTTCTGCGGCAGCAAGAAGCCCGAGGCGGTTCTCTCGATGCTCAACAAGATGTACCTCAGGTTCATGTCGGATGCCTCCGTACAAAAGCGGGGCTTCCAGGCCATCCACTCCACAGGTTGGCCCCCGCATTCGTTGGCAATTTGCTTAAGCGTTGCTCACGTGTCGACGGGGAATTGGGTGTTTTTTCTTTCTGTCAAGTCGAATTTTATTTAGCTAACGAAGGTGTTCTTGGTTCTTTCGGTAAAGTCACGTAGAAGGGAAATAATAAAATAATACATTTTAAACATAATAAAAATTCTCACGACGTTTCGATGGCAACACAAGCAATCATTATCAGGTGTGAAAACTACGGCAAGAAAATTTTAGATTTAAATCGAAATCTAACGAAGGTGGTTAAAGATGCAGTCCTGCAATTGCTTTCTTGCTCATGCCACTGCTAATAATACAAAGAATTCGTTTTTATGTAGCACCTTTCATTGAAAGATCACACAGTGCTGTACATGTCATAAATTAACACGTTTTTATCCTGCTGGATGAAGGACCTCCCACAAACCAAACCCTTGAGGGTATTTGATATTCTCTTTTACGTAAAACCAAATGTGTTGGAAGAGGGCAGTGTAACCACACTTTACCTCGCCACACACGACTTTCTATATTAACGAACTTTGGTGCACCCATTTATACTGCTGGGTGGACAGAGGAAGTTGGGGGGGGGGGGGGTGATAAAACAAACAAACCTGCACCATTGTTTCACCTGCAACTCTGGGAAAATGAACCACGACTTCTGAATTCCAAGTCGAGTGCGCTGCGTTATGTTGAACTTCTTTCCCACCGTACGGAGACAACTCCGCTAATTGGAGGTGCGCTGACCATCACCGCCGAAACAGCATCAACAGACAACAACAAAAACTGGTGGCTAAAGAGTGAAAATATAAACAACAGAGAGCGAACCGTGACCCTTGCTCGCCCCGCGTGACCCCCCCCACCACACCCCGTGTGCAGTGTGCGGCGGTAAGCTGAGGGCGGACGTGGCTCCCAGGGAGCTGTACTCGCACGCCCAGTTCGGCGACAACAACTACCCCGGGCAGCTGGACTGCGACTGGGTGATCACGGCCGAGGACGGCTACGGCGTGGAGCTCACCTTCCTCACCTTCGAGATCGAGGAGGAGGCCGACTGCGGCTACGACTACATGGAGCTGTACGACGGTTACAGCGCAGACGCCCTTCGCCTCGGGCGGTTCTGCGGCTCTGGGGTGAGGAGGCCCCCCCCCCCCCCGCCGACCCCCCGCCCCACCGCCTCACTCCCAGCACTCGCCGTGGTTGACAGCAGCGGTCGATGGGCAGTGCCGACCGCTGGTCGCCGGGACTTGTGGTTCGAGCCCCGGCGGCCGCCCCTGTTCATGAACGCTGCGGGGTGTATTGGCCCTACACACTACGAGCTGTCTGCATCACAGCGGACGTTAGAGATCCCGTGACGTTGTTTAAAAAAGAGTAGGCCATGTGCGCTATCGTTGTGGCCGAAATTTGTAATATGTGATAAATTACTCGCTCATCACTTAATTGGGAAAAACCACTTCGCAACATCTCATGCCTATAGGCAGACTAATATATCCATTTGCTGGCCGGTGCTGTGTTCACTGTGTGTCGCCAGGGACAGCTGCCACTGTTGGGGTGGGGGGGGTGTCCCTTGGATAGACTGCAGCAGGGCATTGGGTAAACTAAGCAACATGTCTCAGACCGTGTTCGTGAACATAAGGCAGATCTGAAACACGGTAGGACCAATACCTCGACCGTGGCTGATCATTATTTTAATGTGGTGGGCTCACACGAAATTGATTCCTCTAAGACGAAGGTGCTTTGCAAACCCACTGGCTATCACAAAGATTCGTTCATGAAGCCATCCATATATACAGACACAGACACAATTTCAACTGAGAAGATGGGTATAAACTTAGCAATCATTGGAAGGACGTTATCAACCAGTTTAAGTCATAACTGGCTGTGATGTTCCCATCCTGCCACCTTCCGATGATAGTTGTTATTTTCAGCTCTCTGATTTTACATTAACAGGTTAAATTTCTCACACCAACACAGCCACCTCCGCGCTCCGACCTCGACGTTGAGGCAGCTCTCCAATCTCCCATTGACATGCTAATTTTTACCTGGCAGCCCCTTAATTGGTGAAAACCCACCGCCAATCGCGGTCGCTGCCCATCACTTACATTAACATTAGCTGCCCCGCCCATGCTGCTGACACTTGGGCTACGCCCATTTTAAACCTTTATAAACAGTTTGCCTTTGGAGGCTATAACCCCTTTTTCCTGATGACGACCGCTTGTGTTGCGATCGAAACGTCGTAATTTTTGTTATTTTCTTTGAACCTATCTATGTGACTTTACCGAAAGACCCAAAGAATAGGCATTGGGATGATTGATTTTGGAGTGACTGCAGTGTTTAATTTCATAAATGATGATTAAGCACGCTCGTCTGTGTCACTGCAGCCACCGGAGGAGGTGTACTCATCGGGAGACAGCATCATGATCCGTTTCCACTCGGATGACACGATTGGGAAGAAAGGCTTTCACGCACGCTACACAAGCACCAAGTTCCAGGACGCTCTGCACGCCAAAAAATGATGATCCACGCGCATGGCGAAGCCTTTATATACCTAGCCAAGCCTGTATGTAAAGGACATGATTCTGCGTCCTGTGTAAAAAAAAATTTAAAAGAATGAAACGACAAGAAAAAAGAAAAAACAAAGAAACAAAGAAATTGTGTGGTAAATATGCATTATGTTTTATAGCAAACAAATACCAATTAAACGCAAATGGAAAGTATTTGTACAACGGAGGAGCATCGACACTTCAGGGAAGATGTAATGAAGTGGTTTAAAGTGCACTTGTGGTGCATTGAGCACATCAAGAATACTATACATCTGAGCCACACAACATGCCACTAGACTGCTTAGCAATCATTGTTCAGAAACATTTCGTCCCAAGTGTTCGGAACGTTGTTTTGACAAAGACTGTTCAAGGAGACTTGAAACTGTGGGTTTCTTATGTCGTTATTTTGCGCTTATTACACGTCGTTTGTGCCCACAAGTTCACATTATCGGACTGTCAGACTCTGACTGATTTTTGTTTTTGTGCGAAAATCTACGCAAACTAAATATATATTTGCCTTTGATGAAGGCAAAACTGTATTTTAAAGACGAAACAAATGGTGAATTTTTGCCATCATTTTTATTTGTTGTTTTAATTGTTTACTTTTCAGTTTTTATTTTTTATTTTCCAGGCCAATACGACGTAAAAAAAAAAATGAACTCCACAAATGGTAAATAAAACCACATTTTTGTGTAAACTTCAGTATTTATACATTTTGTCGTTTTTTATTTTTCAGTTGCATATTTGACTTAACAAGGGCATTTATTGTTTTTGTTATTGGACATGGTAACTGTCATTAAACCCCAGTAAAAAGACCATATTCTAACATTCTCTGGTGCCGTTTTGTCGTGTTTCCAGTAAAAGAATGCCAGTGAGTGTATTTTGAAATAATGTTTTTTCTATGTACAAGCCTACTTCGGCACAGCTGACAATTTGTTGTCGTATGTCTACAACTGTTTGTAAGGGGTTTACAACTTTTCATTTTACATCCGTCCTGAATGTAGACTTCATGTTCAAATTGAATGTCAACATATATAATGCTAGGTGTGTTTGAGTTTTAAAATCAGAATTCAAATTACATTTGAGGAAGTTTATATATATTGTTTTATATTTCATTTTATTTCATGGCATATTCGAAGCCCTAACCTTTTTTGTGCAAATATATGATGTCCTTGTGCAAAAAACAACATTTTTGTAAGCACTGTAAATAAATACTTTATTTACAATATTACTCTTAAGAGTATGCAACTGAGTATACTGTTTAAGATGCGATTTCATTGAAATTAAGTAAACCATATTTTTAAATTAGATTATAAATACTTAACACAACCCACACCCACAAAAGAATATACATGTAAATCAGTTAAAGCAAAACTAGCACTTCATATAATTATTCAACTAGTAAAGTACGTATACCTGCATAAACAGCAGGTCATAGATTTCTGAGAACATCTGCAGTTGCCATGGTCTTGGGTGCCAATATCTGGTTGTGTGGTTTCACTTATTCCACTAAGTGATGTTGTTGACCCAGTTCTTTTTACGGATTTGTTGTACCACACTGTCCCTTGGAACTTTATTTTGGCAAACCTGTTGACCGGTCAACATGACCAGGCGTCTGAAGATTTCATGATTGCCGGGCAAGCTTTTCATGGACTCATATTTTTTACGTTTTATCTCAGTTCTGTGAAATCTGCTTCCATGGGCTGCTAACATGAAGTGATTTGCCCCTTTGTGAAAGTTCCAAGGAGATTATTTGTCTCATGACACGATGCCAATAGCAGAGTTGGAATAAAGTCAAGAATACGCAATTATTTACATTTAAAGAAGATTTGCAATTTCAGTCCTGGTTGGGTAGACCATCAACCTTTTATCTTTCTAGGGACTGTGGTGGAGAGATGTTCACAGGAGGTCGTAGGTTCGATCTCGACCCTGACGCCTGTAAATGAGAAGTTTGCATTTTCTCCCCGTGGTCCCTTGGATTTGTCTCTGTCCTTCGCTTTTTCCCTCCACATTTAAAAACATGCGTTTAGAGTATTTGGCTGCTATCAATTTCTACTTGATAATCCACTTCATTGGGCTATCGTTTGTGGCCAGGTCGCTTATGAAAAAGAGCTCTCGAGCTCAATGACCCTCCCTGATAAAATAAAACGTTGATAGTTTTAGTTTAGTTTATAGGGTTTAACACGTGGTCTTTCATTCATAATCGAGGTTTTTTGGGTTAGATCGCGTAAATACATAAATGTGTCTCATTCTTAGGTTTTTTCGGTAAAGTCACGTAGGTAAAAAATAAAAATTTAAATTAATAAAAGTAAAATAAAAATAAAATCACAATTGCTTGATACAGCAATCGTGATGTGACGGTTCCACCTGAAGACGGAAGCTTGTGTTGCCTCTGAAACGTCGTGATTTTAATGTTATTTTTTATTTAACTTTTATTAATTTTAATTTTTTACCTACGTGACTTTACCGAAAAAACCTAAGAATATGATTCCTTGCAGTCACGAAAGCTTCAAATCTAGAATATAAATGTGTCGTTAAAACCCACCACCAACCGACACAGCCAACTAGTAAGGGTTGTCAATTAAACAGAACATGCCAATTCGTCACTAGTACAGCACACCGGTGTGTTGGAGAGCCAAGCCACAACATTTACAAACTGAGTACGGCATTTCGCCAGCAATTACAACTAGCTTCAATTAATTACAACTAGCTTAGTTTATAGGGTTTGCAATTTTGGTAACATTGCCAGAACACAAAAATGTCTGTGTATATAGACTGGCATGTGGAATGTTCACGCTTGCCTCGGGGTCATAAACAATGGCAAGGCCTCCCACTCATTTGAGCCGGAAGACACATTGGCTTTTGGAAACCCTGGCAAATCAAGTGGTTATACTATGAACTCGATGGCCTCCACCATGGGAATGTGGACTTTACAGCAGGGACGATATGGCTATAAACGGATGTACCACACTCAGCTCACTTGAGTAGACAATGGCTTTACTGAAACACATTGACTGCCAGGTGTGCGGGAGATCATTGCGGTGAAGATATCCATTGAAATGTCTTCACTTCCGCTGATGGTAAGTAAACAAGGCAGATGTTTAAAAAAAAGAAGTGAGCACAAAGATAGAACGGTTTCTAATAAACAGGTCCCTGCGGGGTGGGCTGGTAGGAACGAATAACCAAAGAATATAAACATAATGTATTATTACACTTGTTTAGCCAGGAAAGCCCCACTGAGTCTAAAGGTTTTTGTAGGGTCATGCCAAGTGTTTGCAGTAGGGGGCGATGTTGCTACACCCAATCGGACATCGGACGGACGGACGATATAATCTATTGTAGGCTGGTTCACTTCGTTCCTACCAGTATAATTTATTCATACAGGAAAGTTTGACGAGCCCTACGATTTTCATTAGAAGGCCTTGCAATGGATATTTGGCAAATTCATCAAGGCGGTCAGCAGATGGCAGTGCAATAGCAATGAATCCGTAGAGCTTCAAGTGTTATCCCCTCCATGTGTGGATGTTCTCTCGAGGTATTCTGGTTTCCACAAACAAAACATGAATGGAAGTGGTCAAACATCCCAATGCAGGAGCCCTCCTCAAAATCTTGAGACTGTGAGGCTTTTATGGAAAAGTAAAGATTATATGTATTACGGTATACAAATTGGAGTAAAGGAGTTTACCCCCACGCACCCTTAACATCGACATGTGTATTCCCTTCTGGCACCCTGCGGCCTATAGCACATGCTGGTCATTGCGTAATCCACCAACCCCATCTTCAACACGCTGGTTTTACAAGATTCTTCACCATTTATATGGCTGGTCGCACAATATAGATGACATTGAATACTGTATTGCCTTCGTTTGTTTTTATTGAAACGAATACACCTCTATGGTCAAACTCACGAAAGGTAATTAAAACGGCCAATTAAATGGACTCCGTGGTCTATCGTCGTGGTCTGAATGAGCACCCCTTCCTTCCCCCTCCAACCCAGCTTAAATATACGCTGCCAAGCATGGTGGTGCTCATTTAGACGCTGTCTTTCCGACAGACCTGTTCTTCACCTGAAGACGGCTGCTTGCGTTGTGGCCGAAACGTCGTGAGAATTATTTTATGTTTTATTTTTATTATTTTATTATTTCCCTTCTACGTGACTTTACCGAAAGAACCAAAAAGATGAATCCCTGCAGTCACGAAAGCCTTAAATCGAAATTTAGGAAACCTTTAAATACCGGTTCTGTGGAGAACGTGGCCTCTACCCTGAAGGCCTCATGTTCTGGCGCTGGTCACACTTGGAGTGAAACCAACCGATCAGGTTTTTGACGACGCGATCTTTATTTATTGAATGAAGCCAGCGCGGTTGTTTCCACAGCTCTCTGAAACATTGACGAGCATGCTATCTTGTGTATGTACTACTGTATTAGAACTGGAGATATATTATCTTTCATTTCGTTTAACATTTTATAAAAAAAAATCACGCGAGAATACATCAGTTACATCGCCTGCTCCAAATGGTATTTGAAGTTAAAATATATTTAATTGATGTTTCAATTAATGGGAATGGAGGAATATATTTTTATGCAGGTGAAGTCTGGCCACGAGAAGCTGGACGAGTCACGTGAACAGATTACGTGCATGTACGAAAACAAATCAGTTCTTACACATCCAAATCTAGCCATATATTGTGAGCAGAAGAATCGATAATAATCGATTAATAATTGCATCGTTACGATGAGGTCATACTAATTGCATCATTTAAGTTTCCCTGGGACAGTCTATGAATCGGCAGATCTTTTTCAGGAAAGAAACCGTAAAGAGTTCGGATAATGTTTTGTTCCGTGTCATGTGTGTGTGAGGCAGGTAACATCAACAGTGAACATATAACAGCCTCCCGCCCTCAGCGGTTCCATGAACTGCGATCGCCATGAGATTTATGAATGAAATGTATTTCTCGCTGTGGTGCGTGCAGCACAACATTAATCGAATACAATGATTCGTGATTTCATGCATGATTCAAGGGCATAAGAACTGATTTAATTCCATGCCCCATCGACGCCACTGCCCCACACTTTCAGGCCCTCACCCCGACCCGTCGTGTCCGGGTGCATTTAGCACAAAAGGTGGCGATGATATCTGAGTTTTAAACAAATCTTTATTGTATATAACAAAAAAGAAGTCACCACCTTCGTCAGTGCCTTATAACATAAATGATATTCCGTATATATCAGATTGTGCACTTGCGGCAAATGTTACATTGGCCAGACGAGTCGCAAACATTAGTGCACGACTTAAAGAGCAACACAGACATATTAAATACTCACACTCAATTATTTGCGGTTGCAGATACGCATGTTAGGAAGGGAACACAATTGAATTCGATAAGGTTAAAGTCCGAAGTAAAACGAATTATTACTGCCGAAGATTAATTAGAGAATCAATAGAGATTGAGAAAAAAACCAATACATTTATCCGAGCAAATGGCTTTAAAGTGAGTGTGGCCTGGAAACAAATTATAATAAATAATAATCTTGATGACACGGAAATGTAATTGGCTGTATTAAATAACAAAACACTTCATTCAAAATACCGAACTGAACCTCTTCTATCACCCTCATGATAAAATCCCGTGAATGCTTAACTAGAATCACAATAGCATTAAAATTCCAGTTTCATTACGAACACAATACACCTTAACATAATTAAGGATAGTCTTATTTTAACCAATCGCTCAATATATTCACGGAATGACATTAACCTCACATGCCAGCCATATCCAATCGACGAGAAATTGACTAATTATTAAAATGACATCCACGTGCATTATCGTGGCAATGCACTAACGGCATCTACTTAAGGACTCGGATCAAGATCTGGGGTCCAGTTAACAACGTGATGATGCCGGATGTAGTCTCCAACGAAAACGTGACCCGACCATTTCAATGTTGCGAGATTATTCTCCAACACACCGATAGTGCTTAAGTACTGTTGGACTATTGTATATTTGGCAAGTTTGATTCCAATTGATACTTTTATTAATTGGCTGTGTCAGGTGGAGGAGGGTTTACGACACATGTTGTGAGCTTAAGAATTGATATTCATTGACGACTTGTTGCATTTTCACACCTCTAATTGAAATGCGGACATTTGAATTAAGTTTAAATTGGAATAGATTTGAATCAACAAGTGAGGTGTTTCCATGAGGTGACCTTGAGCAGTACATATTTAAACAACCGAACATTGATTCATAAATTAATTTAAACGTAATAACTAAAGTGGTGAGTAATTGGATTTATTCTTGTACGGCACTGCTCAGTCACTTTTTAAACTTGCCTTTTAAACATTTATACTATTGACAAGCACATTTCCTAATATGCACAGATAACGACTTGCATGAGTAATTAATCTGTGGGTGACTGGAGTGTAAATTTCTGGTTAAACTCGTCTGATCTCATGATGGGGTGCAATAAGTAGACGCAATCACATGTGTCGATCCAGTTAAATATTCTTTCATGCGAGCGGTAAAGTGCAGATAAACAAGGCTAATATGAGAATAAGTTTTCACTGGGAACAAAACAGGTGTTAAGTTGTTAAAACACCAAACTGAAACAATTTACAAGGAATCATGTCTGCATTAACCACAATGTTTGCGGTCAAAATGCAAACAAAAAAACATAATCTGATAATATATGCATTGTCCTTGAAACTGATTGGTCCACACCAGAGTATGTTTTTTGTTTGCATTCTGACCACACGTATTGTGTTAATGCAGACATGATTCCTTGTTAAAGGTTTCAGTTTGGTGTTTTAACAACTTAACACCTGTTTTGTTGCCAGATACAAGGGGAAAACCTATGCTCATAGTTTGGTACTGGCAAAGGAGGTCCCATGATGTAAGGCTAATATGATTAACCTGCCACAACTGTGTCACTCTTATCTTGAACACAAGGGAATTGTCACAGGCAGATGTAGCTTTCCATGGATTAAATTGAGAATGCGGATTAAACGAAGCACGGATATGTATACAGTTAATTAGGAGTTTCATTGAGTATGTTATGTCCACTTAAAAGGTTACAGGAGTGATTTTACTGCAGTTGAAGGTATCATAGAAATGATACATTTCGTCATTATTACCCTTTACTCAATGTTGTGGTCCTGCAGTCATGTGATTCAACAGGGCCAATCACAAAAGCAGACCCTGTGAGTATGACTTTTGCACCACGTGAATTAATCATCATGGGCAGGGTAGTGGAATATAAAATGTAGTATTAAACTGAGGAAATCGCCATCCAAAACTCTTGCTGTGTGACAGCAGCCTATGCATAAGAATGTAACGCATAAAGCTCACTTTGAGAGCAACTCATTTTGAAGACACAGAGGATATTAAAGAAAATGTGATTGACTTTCCATCTGAATACTTTCTGATTTGATTCCAGAAGCTGTGCAATCGCTAATAGTGTACTGCTTTAAAGGGGACCCATGTTATAAACTCAAAGTTAATTCTTACAAATGTCAGTAATTATGTAAACGTTTGAAGTGAACCTTATAGGTTTGTTTTCAATGTGCTCCTATTTCCCCCCCCCCCCCACTCCAATAATACATTTCTCTGCCGCTGCTTTTAATAATAGTTAACGTTAATTAAAATCATCTTAGAAACACACAAATACGTTTCTTAAAGCTCACATCAAATTCTCGAAGTCCATACCAAATTCCACAATCCATACGTACGCATTCACCTAAAGCCATGGTTAAACCGCACATATGGACACAGATCCGGTCTTATTCAGGTACAATCCCGGGTAGAGGGGCTGTGTAAAGGAGTGCTGAAACGAGTGCAAGAGAGCCAACGTTTCGCCACAGAAAAACGACACTATCCCCGCCTCGCAGTCAACGTGAACCACGACCCTCCGCATGGGAACTTGGACAGACACGGGCGAGCCCACGCCTGCGTGGAAAGCGGTGTACTCGGAGTTGCACTTCCTCACGCACCACGACGCGTCGTTCTCGCCAAGGAGGCCGCTGCGGCCCTCCCCTCGCCGCGGGATCGTCACGTAGGCCACGCCGATGCGGCAGAACGACGCGGACTCGACGTCCACCTCCCAGTAGTGGCGGCCCGACGGGAAGTTCTCGGAGCACAGCGCTTGCGTGCACACTCCGTCGAAGCGCGCGGGATGGGCTGCCAAGTTCTGCGCGTCCCAGCTGTAGGTGACCATCTTGTGGTCCCGGGACACGCGGAGCCACGGGGAGGCGGAGTTCGCGTCCACGGTAGGTGAACACCTTCCTGCAATGAACAAGATGCTCGAGTGAGTTAGTCTCAGCGGCCCGTGTGTTAAGCCAGTCTCAGCAGTTGCCTTGGGTCTGTTCATTCATTTCGCGTCCATCGTACAAACTTAGATCATCGGAGAACATTTGTGGGCGCGTGCCCATGCACGGTCAAGGCGCCTCAATCGTTGGCTGTGCACGGCTCCTCTAACGGATGACACTGGAGCGGGCGAGTGAGGCAACGTATTCACTTCACCGCACACGCAAGTTCGTTTTCCTGGGCCTGGTGGAGAGGTTTTCTGACATCTGTTCGGAGGCGGTTCGGGACATCGCCAGATTGCCCGTGGGTCCTCTGACCCTGACCGAAGAGACATGGGTCCGCCTACTCAGACTACTTATTTAGCTACTTCGATTTCGATTTAAAGCTTTCGTGACTGCAGGGATTCATCTTCTTGGTTCTTTCAGTAAAGTCACGTAGAAGGGAAGTAATAAAATAATAAAAATAAAACATAATAAAATAATATAATAATATAATATAATAATTATGTTTATTATGTTTTATTTTTATTATTTTATTACTTCCCTTCTACGTGACTTTACCGAAAGAACCAAGAAGATCAGCTACTTCGGTTGTGATAATTGCTGTTATCACTTGACGTTGACGTTGCGGCTTTCACCGCCAGTGTTACCAGTTGCTGTTATGACTTCTGCAGCACTTAGTTGAGATCAACGATGTCAAACCACAGTTATCTCATTATTGATTGTAAGAAAATTAATAAGAATGACTTGGAGAAGCTAACCAAGAGTTAACCATTAGTTTGCTTGTATTGAAGCTGCGCTGCTGAAATTATGCACTTCTCGAAGGCTGTGGGGCCAATGGGTTGTTGTAAACCCAAAAACACTTTCACATTTTTTCACGTGGAAAAACGAATATATGGAGGAGACTCACGCGAGGTGGCCATCATGACGCGGAATCGCGCCGAGTTTTCCTTCGCGATCGAGAAGACGGCCATGAAACTCAGGCACTCCTCCCCGCCGCCGTCGACGAAGCGTCGCAGCAGATACTCGGAGCGCTCCGTGCGGTCACTGATGGAGGCCGCCTTCCTGTGCACCTGATGCGAGATGAGCTTGCGGCTCAGCAGCTCGTTGAGGAGGCACGGGGGGTCACTGCAAATCAGCCGCCTGAGCTCGGACATGTTGCGGTCCATCGCCTCCCACACCGTGCCCATGGCGCTCTCCTCCGCCTTCTTCTCCCTGATGCGGGTGCTGATACTCCTCCGCAGCGTGGAGATGCCCATGCTGGGGGTCAGAGACTGTGCACAAAGTGAAGCGTGGTATTGTTCAATTGCCCGCATATTACATCATTGGGATTACACGTAGCAATGAACACCCCCCCCTCCCCCCTTCGTGCTCGACTAATGTCACATGTATTATGCCACGTGCAGTCAACGTGTGCCGCACAGGGACAGCTGCCACTGGGGGAGTATCCCTTTCAAATGTTATCTCTCGTGTAAAGTGCTCTTGAGACGCCCCAGAGTAAATGGCGCTACGTGTAGAAAATTGTCAGTATCTTCGTAAAATATATTATTAATTTCATGGTCATTATTTCAATAAAAATAATAAAGTCAACATTGGGATCGATAATAATTTAATCATCAAGTTCATAATATATGACAGTTGTTACGATCGTCATTGTGAATATAAAATAATGGTCGTAACGATCACTGTCAATGTCATCAATATCATTAAGACACTGTCGGTGAAAAAATACGATTATTGTAAAACAATACCATCATCCTTAACGTTTCCATGGTCATTATTATCCATAGCAGTAATTATAACCGATCAATGTCAAGATCAATCTTGATTTGAAGCTTTCGTGACTGTAGGAATCCATACTCTTTGGTTCTCTCGGTAAAGTCACGTAGTTAGAAATTAAATCAAACAAATCACGACGTTTCGGGCGCAACACAAGCATCCGTCATCAGGTGGTACAACCACAGCAAGAAACAATCGCTGAAGTGGGCTAGAGGGCTGCCGTGACTGCTTTGTGGTTGTTGCCATCATATCCACATCTCCAGCTTCCTCAGCCTCCCACTCCCAGCCCCACCGACTCCCCCCCCCCGGCCTCACGTCCTCTCTTCCCCTAGCGTTCTTGCAGCCCCCCCGTCTCTCCCCCCTTGCTCCTCCCCCCCTCTCTTACCTATATAACCTCTTGTCACGGCAGCCATCTCGCCCACTTCAGCAATTGTTTCTTGCTGTGGTTGTCCCACCTGATAACGGACGCTTGTGTTGCGCCCGAAACGGCGTGATTTATTTTATTTCTAACTACGTGACTTTACCGAAAGAACCGAAGAGTATGAATGTCAATATCGTTTATTAAAAATATCATCAAAAACATATCATTATATACCATAGATATCATGCTCGTTACCATTGTCATCTATATCATCATTATAAATGACATATTTATCACCCTAATCACTGTGGCCATGTGGTTAAAGCACTCGTCTGGTAATCAGAAGCATGCTACTTCGATGCTAAGTCTGAAGGCCAGACTTAGCATCGTGCTCCTCCATCCGGGGTTGAAATATTCAGTGCCACTTCGTGCAAGTCAACAAGTGCTGGTACTCTATGAGACCTCCTTTACCAGTGGCAAAGTATAGTAGTAGGTTTTTACCCTTTAAACTGGTACAGAACTGACACCTTTATACAAGGCATCATGTTTGCAATAACCGCAACACAAGCAGTCATTCTTTTTGTTTGCATTTTGACTGCTTGTGTTGCGGTTATTACAAACATGATGTCTTGTATAAAGGTGTCAGTTTTGTACCAGTTTAAAGGGTAAAAACCTACTACTATATTTTGCCACTGGTAAAGGAGGTCTCATAGTGTAAATGCTTACCCCGAGCTCTCAATACTCTGATAGTGCACTGTTTTTGAGTTGTACGCCTTTTGGCGTCATCTGGTCCAACACCAATGGAGACTAGGCTCTAAGGAAAGCTGTCTCGGGTGTGGACCAATCAACTTCAAGGACAGTGCATATCATTACCATTATCAGAGTTGTTTCTTTTTGTTTGCATTTTGACTGCTTGTGTTGCGGTTATTGCAAACATGATGCCTTGTATAAAGGTGTCAGTTTTGTACCCGTTTAAACGGTAAAGTGCTGGTACTATTGATGCGAGTTAGCATACCACTCGGTCTTCAGTCAAAGTGAGGGAGACGTCGTCTTTGTCAGCTTCCAAGGTGAAGTTCAAGTCCGAGTCGTCGAAGCTTCGGACAAACACTCTTCTCTCGGGATCATCAATCTCCACTTGGTTCTTTACAGGAGGTTGCGAAGGTGTTTTACCTAAAGAAACAAACACATGGACCAACATGCACCTACACACGCATGCATGCTTGTAAAAACGTACGCATATCCCCGATGTATGCCGTATATGGGTTGTACCAATTCGTGGGCTCACACTTGTAATGATTCACTGTAACGGTTTTGTGAGAGAACGGCCCCCAGAAGCAGATATCGCAGAGTTACCTCTGAGATCCTACGCTCTAAGATGTTTTGTCACGTGATAGAACACAATATAAATGCAAATTCATCCCTGCAAGTGACACCTGGTACACATAATATAGGACCGTACCTTTCCACCTGCCCTGCCACTGAGAGTAATTTTGGTCACATGACAGTCAAACTGATATTTTTCATTCTCAGAATTATCAGTAGTGAAGTTGATGCACATGAGAACCCTTTTTAACCATGGGCGGCTGAAATTTTTATTCAAATCCAGAATTTAAAATATTTTAATTTATCTTAAACTTGAGATAGTTTTTTTTGTAAACCCACAATCTCAGCAAGGTTAGCTGAGTTCTCTGACCCATGAACCACCTTGCCACACCGTAGGCACGTGTCTACAGGATGAGAGATGTTAGTATTTTATTTGGGTGCGTTCTTGAAGTTGCAAGAGGTCACGCTTACAGCACACACACTGCCCGTTCCTCTTTCTACAGATGTAGAGTGCGGCTGCACTGCTCGCGAGCACGGCAATGCCCACTATCACGAGCACCAGCACCATGAAGTAGTTATCCCCGTCGTCTGCGTGCACACAAACACCGAACAAGACACATGTTTCCTCTGCTCCAAGCAACGCTGTCTCCCGTTCCTGTATTCCACGCATCCAGGTGATGTTTACGCTCGTACATCGAAGGATAAGCATTGTGAATTATGAAGTGCTTACATACAAATCGTACAACAGTGCTGTCACAATCCACGAAACGTGGGACATGGGGAAACAATAAAAAAAATGAAACAAAAAAGCAACCAGGTGGGACAGCAAACGACAGGCTTTTTCGCAACCTCCAGGCGTGTGAGGGCACCTGAAATCCAAAACACCATCGGTTCTCATCGTGAAACAAGACGCAACAGGATTTTACGACCGGTCCCAATCCAACATCAAAATTCATCCACTCCAACCGTGCTGATGATCACATCGCAAAAAAACACCGCCCCAGCAGACCCGGTCACGGTTCGAGCAGGCTCTGGGTTAGCCAGGCACCACTGCAGCACCGTTCTAGCAGGCCGCGATCACCTGGGTGGTTCTTGTACACGTCTCTACCGTTATTGAATCCGAGACAATTCTGTTGGCCAAGGAAAGTCCTTTTTGTAAAGCACCCAGCATCCGATCTGAGTCCGATCTCCTCTTTTCACCTCATAAAGGTTCAGAAGCGATTAAATTAACGTCCAAACGATAACCCCTCAGTAAGGATGGCCTGAAGTTTTAATGCCGAGTGTTCATCTATCTAAAATTGAGCTTACCTGCGAGCTCACAGACAAGCTCAACTTCGCGATATCCATCGGCACACTTGCAAACTGTGTCTGTCGAGGATGTGCACCCTTGTTCCACCACCTCATCTGCACGCACGGATAAATTGAGAATGATTGACTATTGTTCAGCGTATACTAGGGGAGTAACTATGCATCGATTAACATCATAGTGATGATCATTTTCATTATCATCATAGTGTTTTATAGCAATACGATACGATTTGGATTTATAGAGAATGCAATGCGACTCAAGATCCTGTCCAAAAAATGCGTTTTAAGAATCAATGGGATTGATGAAGGATTGTGTGCAGAGGTGAAGTAAGAAAGTTGGGTAGAGCAGGGTGCTGGGAAATACAAGTACAGCGATGATCAATATATGTGGACGGATGGAAATGGTCAGTCATAGGAAGAGCAGAAGAGGACAATTCTGGATATGAGAAGAGAGATTGAGTCGGCGATGTAGATGGCCAGGGGAAGGGAGGTCCAAACAGTGGGGAATGAGTAAACTAAACTATAAACTCGACTATACATTAAAGATAAACTAAACTTAAACTAATCTTTTGATTTTACCAGGTAAGCCCACCGAGGTATATAGCTCTTTTTTAGAAGCGACCTGGTCACAATTAATAGCCCAATGAAGTCGCTTATCACGTCGAAATATATAGCAGCCAAACATACTCTACACGGATGTTTCCAAATGTAGAGAGGAAAAAACCAACCAGAGAACCCAGAGAAAAATCCACGCGACTACGGGGAGAGAGACATGGAAGCTCGAAATATACAGGCGTCAGGGTCGGGATCCAACCTACGACCTCCTGTATATCGGGAGAGGTAGTTAACATCTCATCACCGTGGCACGATGGCGAGTGGGAAAGGAGCGACCACCCATTCATTGTAGGATACGGGGAACTCAATGTACAAGTGCGTCCGAGTACTTGTGCGGCAGAGACTGCAGATGCTGCACGTCTCGTCGTGATTGTCCATGTCAGTGTAGAAGTTCTCTTCACACGACGAGCAGACGGGAGCTCCACCGTCAACCGTGCAGTCGGCAGCCTTGAATGTTCCTGCCCCACATGACAAATACGAACAAGCGATTAATATCTTGATTTGAAGCTTCCGTGACTGCAGGGATCCATACTCTTTGGTTTATTCGGTAAAGTCACGTAGATAGAAAATTAATAGATCACGACGTTTCGATCGCGACACAAGCAACCGTCATCAGGTGAGACAAACACATCAGGAGAACTGCTGACGCAGTTGCGTCACAGCAGAACTGCAATTAACACTCCAACAATGACTGTATTTCAGGTTGAATCAAGGCATCGATTAATCAATTAACATTGTATCCATATTTAAGCTTTTGATACGTATATATGTATGGTGAACTTCTTTCGCATCGCACATAGCGAACTGCTAATCGGAGGTGCAGGGGGAAGGACAACAGACGTCGGATTGTGCGTGCAGTGGTTCACTATATGATCCATAGTTTGGGTTCCGTGGCCACATTCACATCAAGTTCAAGTTAATTTATTCGGTATAGCCCTGTGAGCCATTCGGCTCTTGAATCGGGTGCAACCGCAACAAACAAAAAACTAAAACATGAACAATAAAACATCTTAAAGTGACTATGTGACTATGTGCAAACAGAAAATCCAAGAAAAGACAGAAAAATATTGCAGAAAAAGCACCGTACACCAACGCTGTGTGCAAAAATCCCAGTGGGATGCAAGTCAAACAACAACAACAACCACAAGACAACTTAGATTAAGGTCATCATTCTAACTCCGTACTACAACAAACAAACATGGCCAAACCAAAACACTTTTCGAAATCACCAAAATAAAGCCATAAAAGCAACGAAACAGTGATCATAGGAACTGTGGCTTGTCTTGAATTAATGAAGGAGTTGCGTGCATCGGTCTGTCGATGTTCTGATGAGGTCGATGGTTACACCAGAGTCTTCGAGGAATGTCAAAGCCAAGAGGTGCGACGTTTGGGTCTTGAATGAGGCGTTTATTCTTGACTTGCGAGACGATCTCCACGGCAGACCGCTTGTATGTGTTACATCGTGACGGTGCTGGGACGTAGCCTTCCGGAGGCTAATGTTCATAGTCCTCACGTTCTTGTGTTTACCAACGAAATGTCCCTTGAACGTAAGGTTACTGAGCATCACGTCGATTAGTGGAACGGCATTTGATGGTTTTGGCCAAATTCATCAACAGGTCATGATGATGCCAAACAGTGCCATAGGCAGCAGAGAGGTCAATGATTTCTTCGTCAGTTTTCTGTTAACATTTAAAGTTCTAAAATAGAACAGTTCATCCAGACAAGCGAATATTGAAATAAAATGCCTTTGATATAATAATATATACATCTCCTAGCTGTAGCAGTAATAGTAGCGGCGGCTTTTGTAGGAGCATTAAGAGATGTAATAGCAGTAATATTAATAACAGTAATACGCTAGCCATCGAACAAAGACGGTCACTACATCGCGCGCTTTCAGATGCGCTTCTGAGGACGTCTGGAACGCTCTTCTTTTCGATATTAGGAAGCCACTGGAGCTATGCACTTTTAAATTTAGATTTCAAACTCATTTATTTTGACCTGATTTGTGTTTAGTTTGTTGTCCTTTCCCCGCACCTACGATTACAATGCTTGGCTACGTACGGTGCGAAATAAGTTCGACATACAGTAGCGGCAGTGGCAAATGTGCTCGTCTCTTTGCACTGTGTTTGTGCACTGTTACATATTTTGTACTGCATTTGTACTATCCCCCTTTTTTTGCGATCACGTTGCATACGCTATCAGAGAAGATCGAGCCCCAAAACGTTGGAATTTTGTAATTCGAGGCGACTTGAGCAGCGGGCGACTAATAAATAACTGTCGAGCGCAATAGGAGAGCAAAACCGCGTTTGGAATGCATCGCTGAGTGCTGGGCTGTGACGATGCCCACTCGGGGCCGTGCAAGCTCGCCGCCTGCGTTGAACCTTGCTGACTCGTGGCTGGGCCAACCTCTGGGGGCCCACTTAACTCGCCGTTCAGCTCAGATACGCTACTTAGAGGAGCTAGAGTCTTGAAAGTTTTGGGGGGTGGGGGGGGACTGGCCTAAAGATTGTGGGGGGTTTATTGACAATGACTGGTGTTGCAGCAGCGGTAAATTATGTCGTGTTTCCACATGAGCAGAGCGCGCTTGAACGGTACCTGCACTGCACAGCTGGCAGCAGGAGCCGGTGCCCGTGCTGTACTGTGTCGAAGGACACGCTGCAGCCTGCCACGTCACCTGAAAACAACAAAAAACTTGAAAATGACAATCGTGTAAAATAAACGTTAAGGGTTGAAATAAGGTAAAAGCCACGTATGTTCAGCAGGAAGAAAACAAACTAGCAGTTCTATGTGGAGGGTGTCGAGCTGAGGGGATACGACAGGGGTCGGCAACCAAAACAATAAGAGACTTTTTCCGAATCAGTATTTTAAGAGCCGCAGGACACGTGAATAACGTCACGGAGCAGTCGTTAAAGAGCCGCGTGTGGCTCCGGAACAGCAGGTCGCCTTCCACCTGGGATAGGACATGAGGCAACTTAGTTTAACATACGACAGCTGTAGTTTGAATCGTCTAACATCCCTGCGCTGAGAAATTTATAATTAAATGTTTTAAATCCTGGGTTTGAAGCCCAAGTTTCAGCCAACCATAAAAAGCTGGGTTCTCAAGTGTTTGTGTTAATCGTTTCAACCTGATCACGAACAACAACGATCTATACTCTGGCTTTCACTTATTTTGGCTCGATTTCAGCTCTGAGAAAATACATTTGATTGCATGTGACGTGTGAAGGCCACGTCTCTGTAGCCGGGCAGCAGCGATAGTCTGGGGACCACACACATCGGAGGAGTTGCAGGACCACTCAGTGGGAGATCACGCAACACTAACAACAGCAGCAGCAATGTTGTCATCATTTCATCATTATCGGTCCATTACCGTGAGCATTTCACCTTGTAAAGTAGATTCCACGGAAGGAGAAAGGAGGAAGCAAGACACGCAAAGACATGGAGACAGTGAAAGACAGAAAAACACAGAGAGAAATATAACAGTACGCAGAGAGACAGAAAGATACACGGAGACATAGTGACACATAAATACGAAGGCTGACACTGAGACATACACAGATAGACATAGAAATACAGAGCGAGAGAAACATGGGGTGCGTGATTGTATGGTGACTCATTTTTTCTTGATGCTTTACAAATCTGACCTTTTCCCATACAGTCACGTACTCTTAATCTCGCGTATATTCGCATACTTATGAACGAGTTAGGTTCCATAGGCCTGATCGGAAGTTGATTTGTTCGTAAGTCCAAATTTACTTCTGTCGATTCCAAATAAGCTCAACACGTGGAATGGCTTTAAAAGTTGTATAATCTCCTGTATATGTAATTTCCACTGGTTCGTCACGTTCTGCATATGTAGATGCCACTGGTTCTTCACGTTTTGCAGATGTAGATGCCACTGGTTCTTCACGTTCTGCAGATGTAGATGCCACCACCGCCATCTATTGTGACGGTTGAACTTACAACTCTCGGTCTGAACAGGCAACTTGACATATGGACAGGTTTGTTCGTATCTCTGAAAGTTTGTAAGTCTAATGTATGTAAGTAGAGGAGTCCCTGTATTTGTCTACGGTGAAGCATCTCATAACCTGTAAACCAGTCTGTGCTTTATTCGTACCGAGTAACCTGTGTGTGGATGGCTTAACTTACATTTTATAAAGTTGTTCAAATATCTG
Organism: Lampetra planeri; assembly: GCF_965212315.1. Taxonomy (NCBI): domain Eukaryota; kingdom Metazoa; phylum Chordata; class Hyperoartia; order Petromyzontiformes; family Petromyzontidae; genus Lampetra; species Lampetra planeri. The sequence goes on along the minus strand of NC_136115.1, from coordinate 10,122,605 downwards.
AACTTTTCACACAATGCCCTACAATGTACTATAATGTACAGGGTGCTTTAAAAAAATGTTAACACGCATATTGGACTATCGTTTTTAGTGGGAAAAGAATGGATAATACACTGTAACATGGTAATCGCTGAAAAACAGTTAAATAGTCTCCACTTGTTCGCCAACATTGTCAACGCGTGCCTGGAATCTTCTCCAGGTGGTCTCCAGAGCCCGGAGGCACATTTCTTGTGGCATTGGTGAAAATTCTCAGAAGTGTTAACATTTTTTGGAAGCACCCTGTATTTACCAGAGTAATGAAAGCCTCCGGTTCTCACGGCTCTTTCTTTTGCAGAAGGGTCCCTCAATTTGTTAAGTGTGGGGAAAACTGCATGGGCGTTTGTCAAGGTGGGAGTAAACGGGAGCACATGAAGAGGAGACACCCTGAAGTCTGCACATTATTTGGTTCTTCGATAAAGTCACGTAGATAGAAAAATAAATAAAAGTCTACACAGATTTCAAACGTGTTACGATGCCGCCACCTCCTCGCCACATCGCAGCCCAAGCCACAGCGTGTAAACGCGTGTAAACGCGTGTGTACTTAACACGTAAAATCGTACGGCACACGCACAGGCATCGCGTACATAGCTTAGCATTTACAGCCCGTTGCCAGGTCGTTAGGAGATTAAAATGCATTCCCACACGGTTGTTGGTCATGGTGACGGTTTAACCAACACTTTGTCACTCGCATGCTGATGTTGGCTGTTGCCGGGATTCGGATTCAAGTTCATAGCACAGTGCGCTAACCACTGCCCCACATACACAGCACCCTGTAGTATATTGCATACTGATGATTATACAGTACAGTATAATATATTCCTTTGCTAAATGGCACTCTACGTCCGTACTTATAAGGAGCTAGACTCTTAGCTTCTGCCACACACAAACGCCACTTACCGACAAGGTGATCAAGGTCACAGCAGCCAAAACCAACACTTTCTTCATGACTGTATTCACCGAGAAGGCCCTCTTGACCGACAACTATGCAGGCAAATTCCACCAAATACACATTCACCAATAAACTAACAGCATTAGGCTGTAGCTATCAATGGCAGTCAACTGTTGAAAAAGTGTCGATATTTGTAATACACCGCGAAGTGAACTGTAACTTGCTGTGTGCTCGTCACCCAGGTCGTACAGTCGTCAGGGTTGGTTGTAGTTATTTATTACATAAGGTGAGCTTTGAACCTAACCTGGCATGAATGCCACGTGTATTTTTTTCACGAACCATGACTGCAGCTTCTAATGCGGTCACCATTCTCATCCACGCCGACACCGTACCGCAGACGAATGAGGATCATTCTAATTTACAACAACCCTTTGCCAATCCACTGCTGGATGAAATCCTCCACAATCGTGTCCGTCATGGGAGTTTTCTGATTATAACATCAATTTGCTGGTAGTGCGGATTGAATGGGTGGGGTGGGGTGGGAAGGGATGGAGTGATACTGGTATTAATTCCAATGACCCAGGTTTAATTTGTGGACACACGCAACAACAAGTAATTCGTGCCATTGAACCTGGTCAGTATCTCTGTTCAGTTTGTTAGGAGTACATAGTACGGCGTGTCAGTTACAACATTGTAAAGAAGAGTTTGGGCGTAGTGCTAACATTACTGTACCCCCTTTGTGTGTAGTGCAGGGTCCTAATGCTTGCTTACAGCAATGGGGATTGTGTGGCTGTGTGTTTTGTCGGGAGCGGTGGTTCAGTGTTTAACACGCAGTGCTAAAAACTTTGTTATCTGGGTTCGATTGCCATCCATATACGTATAACATCAGTGGCGAGTGGTATTGCGGAGACAAAGGTGGACAGGCATGGACCTGGCCATACCATTCCACTGCAGCAAGCACTGCAGCATTGGAGGTTCGCACCTCCGATTAGCCCGGTGGTTGTGTACGGTGCGAAATCAGTTCAACATATTTACATACACACCGTACACAAAATAGTCGCCACCGATTGAGGCCAGCACAGCGCATGTGGGGGTGGAGGTGGCCTGCACCACACACGGCTGTCTCTTATCTCCCCACAGCCGGAAATCATTGAAGGTTGAGCTGACCTAGTGGAGGCTCAGGGCAGATTGTGATACCACCACTTTCTGTACATACATAATGGAGGGGGGTTGAGCGCCTCCCTCCCAAGCTGAAGAGTCCACTCCTCTGCTTAATTCTTACAATGTAGCAAAGTTAAAATTGTCGGTGCCAAAAAACGAGTACAAATATTATTAGTGAATGGCGTCACGGTCTTTCTTCATACACGGGGCTTCAGCAGAAAGCACAATAGACAAACGCAGATCGCATATCTGCATTTCCCATAAATATGCTAAATTCCTCTTGATATGCAAATTTTTTTGTCAAGGCGCCCTCCCCCCTCCATCCCAGCTTAAATAGTCGCTCCAAGCCTGGAGTGTGTCATTCAGACTGTCTACTCGACAGACCTGCTCTCCACCTGAGGACGGCTGCTTGCGTTGTGGCCGAAAAGTCGTGAGAATTATTTTATTATGTTTTATTTTTATTATTTTATTATTTCCATTCTACGTGACTTTACCGAAAGAACCAAGAAGAAGCAGATGCCACCGTTCCTCATTCTTTTTTTGCGAGTGTTTGACATTGGCTGTGCCGTGCCCCCATGACCTTTAAACATTGTCATGCTATTCAGGACTCCACCAACCAATCACTCGTGTTTGCCAGACAGGCCTGTCAGCTACTGCAGCCGATGGAGCTCCACACTTAATTGGCAGTTTGGAGAAGTTACAATTTAAATGTTTATTTTCACAGAATAAAAAAAACTTGTAACTATAACAGTGAGCATTAGTGCTGTTTATTATGAGTTATTTACAAGTTGAGAGGGGCATTGCATGGAACAGTGATCCATCGATTCATATCGATTCTGAAGCCCTCGATACAAGCATCGTATCTTGTGTGTAGGAATGTGTTTTATGAAGTACATAAATGTTGCATGAAGTGTGTTTACACCACCATCACGCATACAGCCATCATAGTTACTTCCATTAATTCTAACCGTGACTTTGTCCATACGGTGACTGTTGATTCATCGAATCTCCGTTGGGGTGGTGATTAATACCTCCCCTACGTTTTTTTTTGACAGTTGCTAATTTCAGGTCAAAAGTCCCTAAGCCTCAAGCAGCTAACAATTAAGAGCATGATCAAAGTTGAAATCGATACGATTTGACACGTTTATTAAACGGAGCAAGGTTACAAGCGTTTAGGAAAGACGACGATGGGAGATCATTCTTAAGTGGAGCAGAGTGTGAGGGAGGAAGCAGAAAGCGTAGTGTTATCCACCTCCAGTGTGGTGAGTGATTGAGTAGGAATGTGTAAGTCGGTGTGTTGGCGTGACCTGCAGTGTTGAACACCGCATGACTGAGATGAAACATACTCTTTGGTTCTTTTGGTAAAGTCACGTACTGTAGGTAGAAAATTTAAATAAAACGAAAAATTATTTTTCACGACGTTTCGATCGCAACACAAGCGGCCGTCCTCAGGTGGAAAAAATAATCAAAGCAGTGGAACTGCTTGGATTATTTTTTGCTGAACCAGTGGAACTGCTGATTCAGCAGTTGTTCAATGAGCGCTGGTTCAGCAGTTCAACTGCTGGAAAATTTGTTTCCGCCTGAGGACGACCGCTTGTGTTGCGATCGAAACGTCGTGATATATTATTTGTATGGATTCCAGCTTCAAATCAAGATTGAGATGAAACAGTCCGACAGACTGAGTCTTTAAGGGGTGTGGAGGAATCAATGAGATTGAGCCGCGTCTCATTTAAGCACAGGGAATCAAGTGAATGATCGATATAAGGTCGTCAACAAGTGTGGCCTTATTGTTCAAGGAGCGCACATTGACTAGTGCATTAACCGCGGAGGTATAAGTTGTGTCACCAGCACACGGGTCAGGTTTGTGATGGGTGGGCATCAAGGGCCGCAGGTGAAACAGGGTTGGCACCACGGGATCAGAGTTTGAGGCATCGCCGACAGGCAGAACGATGAAGCCTGCTGAAGCCGGAACCACGACGCATATCGGGCGGACTCCGACGGATTCCAAGTGAATGGCCGTACAAGCTGAAGTTCTTGAATCCGGGTGAACGTTCGTGACATGTGGTTTAAGAGAGCGAGACCGGAGACAGTAATCATGGCGATCTTGACGAGATTGATGCTCAATTGAAAGATAGTTAATTCTGGTAGGAACCTCTGGTTACACCAGCCCACAGGGGAGTCTTCTGTCCGTCCGTCGTGCAGGGAGGGGCTGGGTAGGGAGGGGCTGGGTGGGGGGTGGGGCTGGGTGGGGAGGGGCTGGTCACCCCGTGGTGCCCTTATACAACTCAACGTTTAACCTACTCACGCCGGCTTGTGCCTGCCCTCACAGTCGGGCATATTTGCGGAAAACACCACGCCGCCGTTGACCCTGGCCATTGACCGAGCAACCCAACGTTCCTACCAGCTCCCTCCGCAGGAATGTGTTGCTACATCGATGGAAGTACCACGGCGATACACAATGGACAATCGTGACGCCGAGATATGTCGGTACAAGAGGGCAAAAAGGGGAAGGTCCTAGGGAAAGTGGGGCAGGAAACAACAATAGCTGCTGTGTAGCCTTGTTGGCCAATTCCCCCGCGGCATGCTCCGGTTTGTTTGATCCCCATGGGGCATTGCTGCAGTTTATGCAAGCAACGAGTTCCTCCATTGATTTTGTAATTAGAGGCGACTTGAGCAGCAGGTGACTAATACATTACTGTCGAGTGCAATAGTAAAGCAGAACCACAATTGACTGCATCGGTGGGTGCTGGGCTGTTGTTTGCAGTACCTCTCGGCGCCGTGCCAGCTCGCTGCCTGTGTTGAACCCTTGTTGACTCCATGGCTGGGCCACCCTGTGGGCCCTCTTAACTCGCCGTTCAGCTCGGAAACAAATGTCAAACGATGTGCTGTTTAGGCCTGACGCCTACATTGAACAACGATTGGCACGTTAATGGTAATGTAACTCAGCAAGTCATTCAGGCACATTATTGTATTTACATTTAGCTTTTTTTAAAGATGACCCCTCTTTTCAGGAAGGGCTGGTACTTGCTTGTTTTTATATTCGAAGTGAGAGGATAAAGCAACGAACCGTTTCCTCACAATAAATATATCTGCATTGCCTAACAATCTAAAAACCTACGAGACCTGTAAAAATACAACTGATTGAAAAATGTGATTTAAAAAGAGCAGATATAAATGAAAACTACAAATAGAATCAAATAATAAAGCAACCTGCAGGTATTAGTAAAATGTAAGAGTAAAATGTATGTATATATTTTTTCATGGCTGCACTGCTTTCTGTAAGGATGGCTTTTCTCGTCATTTACAGAGCTAACAGACTTGTTTTGATTTTGACAGACAAAAGAGGAACAGCCTCACTTTCACTGTTCCCATTTCGTCTCACTTTTGCAAGAATGTCCTCGCGGCATAGTTCCCACACCACCCTGATTCACAGCGGAGTGGACCAGCAGACGCGAGTGTTTTAACGAGTTATTAGAATTCTAGAAAATATGTAAGAATAAGGTAAGGCAAGAACTACATCAATGCGAGTCTATATAATTTCAATACTATCTTCTCACGATAAAAACATCATCCCCTCAGTATATGTAAATGTATTTTATCCAAATTGTATTATTATGGTGCTCTCTGTTTCGCGTCAAAAGAAAAAGTGTCCATTCACAACTCAATCCACAGCACAGAACTGTCAAGATCCCTCAAAGTGACTTATTTTCCACACTAAAGGCCACACTTTACCACGCACCATGATTGTCGAACTACTTTATGGTGTAGTGCTATGCAGCAGAATTTTTTTTATTGCATAACACGTGAAGATTTTATTTTATTGGATACATATGCATAAGCACATACACATACATCAACCGAAAAGAATGAATAGAACACCATTTTTCCCACTAATTATAATAAAATCCTGCTTGTACAGTACCTTTCACGGAAATTAATCCCAAGACAAGAAAAATACAGTAATTAAAACTCCAAAAAACTAATAAGGATAAAACACGTCTATAGTGTGCATCTCGGTATCACTGCTGCTGGTCAGTCGGTTACATTTATTCAAATTATTATTTGATGATGATCTGAGACAGGAAGACCACAATGTGCTTCTTAATGAACTGCCGATGGGTTTTTCAAAATGCACAAATGCCAAGGGTGTATTACACGTTTTTCGTGTGTTGTTTGAACAACGGTTTCTCAGCCCGCACAATTTTTTTGTCCCGGTATGCTCCCACACAATGAGAGATGTGACTCCTTTCCATCAGGGCAGCCCGTGTATTGTCAATTGCCCAGCACCCACATACAGCCCGGGATGGAGTGGTTGAACGAATTTGTAGGAAAACAAGTGCAGTCGATCCATGGTGTCTGTGTTGTAAAATGATAGCAGCCCCGACTCCCAGTCCAGGTAAACCCCGATTCTCCTCAGATGACTGCGGACTGCTATCTTATAGAAAATGTCCCCGTGCGCGGCAATGTAATTCACTCCCCTTCTCCCCACAACCCAAGAGCTCTTTGAGCCTCCCAGTGCATTATCCTGCCAGTGGCCCTTGCGAGGAATCGTTTCATACGCAACACCGACGAAGAAAAAATCTGAGCCTCCAACATCCACCTCCCAGTAGTGTCGCCCAGAAGAGAACGCCTGTGAGCACAGCACCTGCAACCAGCAATCGAAGCGACTGGGGTGCGCGGCATAGCGTTGGGAATCTATCACCCGCTTAGCCGTGCGGAGGTCAGCCGAGAGCTTGAGGTGTGAGTGGGCAGTGCTTGAGTTCAGTGTCGGACCGCGTCCATCTGCAAACGATAGTTGCAAGCTACTTAGTTTTTGTTTGCTTTTTATCCCCAATTGTATTAGTAGACATCTTTATTCAAACGCAGGGAACTAGCCTGGCAAGGAGTGTTCATCATATATCTATAAATAAATTTTTTAAGTCACGGAGCTTACATTTCCAAAGGGAAATGAAAAACCGAATGAAAGTTGATGGATTATTGGTGTATTTATTGGTGACCAAGCGGACATCATCAGCTCAATACACCAGGGAGAACCCAGTTTAATTATGAGTGGCTGAAACCTAGATTTGAACTCAGCTCTGTGGTGCATGCTCAGTACGCCGACCTCTGAGCTACCCAGCCACTGGAGGTTTAAGTGATCATACATACTTGCCGAGCACAGGCTAAAACGCTTACAACACGGGAGCAAGATGACTCCAAACGTGTCGATGAAGCCAGTCCTCCATACGCATGTTTCCACTTTGTGTATGTCTATTAATCTGGCAGACGTAGATTGCTCTCGGAACTGTATAATTGCATTACAACTCAAGACATCAAAGGCATTTAAGTGACACCTACAGCCACTGGAAATGCCACACTGCACCACTGTGTTAAACAAAGAACTGATTCTTTAATCAAATCGCGACTCTGAATCGGGACTATTCACCGCAACACATGGTTGTGGAATCGTTACAAGTCTATCTGATCATTGCTTAATCATATGCTTCAGATGCCCAATTTTATCACAACTGCATGGCCATACCCACTTAGTCCAACTGCACTAAAACAAATGCTCATTGGGAGGTGGGCAGATAGGTCAAGCGTTAGAGCTGTGAGCTGGCACTACTGAGATGCTGGATGAAACAGCATGGGCAGCCATCTGTGATGAAACCAGGATCTCAGGTCTAGTGAGTTGTTAGCCATAGACTGATCACAATTGACTGCACAAAAAGACTCACATTTTTTCAACCCACTGAATGTGGATTATTGTTTTCTATGCGATGCACACTCTTACAGGTCACGTAAGGTGTGCTACTTGTGTTAATGAACAGGCCTGTTAAACTAACCTCTAATAGCATTTTCTGACAGGGTGATGTACCGCTCGCTGCAGAATGAGAAATTAAAATGTATTTGTCTCATGACATGATGCCAAAAGCACAATTATGTAATGGAGAAAAGTACCCACATCTCATTTTACATAGTCAATAACTTAGTGCGTCACTTACACCCAGTGGTCAGGAAAGACCTAAGTCTTTTGTTAATTACGTCTTCCAGTGAGCGGAACTTGCTGTTGTCTTGCTGCATCGGTGCTGGAGGGACAGGGGTCTCACTTTTTTGGTCAATGTAAATTCTGAAATAGGAGTGCAATGAGAAACAAATACTTCAGCTGGATGATAAAACTAGAACATAAAATAACATACCAGTCAATTTCACAGTCTGTTTACTGCATAATAATGTGTTTTACGGTACCATTTGTTTCGACCGTTTGGGTCTCACCAGTAGGCAGGCTTGCTGAAAAATACTGTTGGTATACCAGATGTTTTGATAAGGGCACTCCTTGTAAATGACGGTGCCCGGTTAGTGCAACCCTGTAAACTTTAATCTTGAAGGCCAATAAGGCCAGAAACTGATTTTTCCTGTGATAAACGGAACAGAGGTGGCTTTATTTACTTATTTTTCAAAGGTATGTGGACTCTCTACGCTTGGTTGCTGAAGGTTACTCTGTAGACTGCAGGCTTGCAAAGGTGTGGTTTGTGTACGCAAGTATATCTCTCATAAAGGAATGTGTGGGGAGTGATTTCTGTTGGTCTTCCTTTATGTGCGGCTTGTTGCCATATGCAATAACAATTTCACGAGGTAGAAATGTAAGAGGTTTTTACTGGACATTGTCTGGACTGGTCGGTTGCATTATTATATGGTATGAAAGTGTAGGCTAATGTGTCGAATCGTCTGTCGGCAATGGCATTTGGGCGGGAGCATGCATTAGTGTACACGTGAGCTTGGATAGAGGGCAGTGGAGTACATGTTTGGGCATTTTCTACGGTAAAAGTTGGAATAAAAATATCCTCTGGTGTATGTAATAGTCAATGAACCAGATTGTGGACAGATTGCATAGGTGGGTGTCTGGACTAATAAGCAGGTTAGATTTTAAGGTAATGCTATTGGGGTTATGGTTTTGGCTGGTGTATTTCTGCATGTATCGTCTTGTGCATTCATGCATTGTATAGGTTAATACTGTACAATGGTGTACTTTGGCTAAGGAATTGGCGAATTACTGAAGGCACAAGACCTTGGTATTGATGGGTGAATTAATTTGTGGGTGCAGTGTATGATCCCTGCAAGAGGTAAGGTCTGAATATTTGTTATTTATTTAACTGAAGTATTTCGTAGTGAGCTTTGTAATTTTCTTGGCTCTAGCATCACCATTTCAAAAAGCACCAAAAACTGTGTTTATTAAAAATATAATTCACATTATTTGGATATTGTACTTTTCAAAACCTCCAGGCACAACATTTGTAGGTCTATGTTGAAAATGGAAAGAAAAAAACTTGAGGACTCAAAACATTTTCGCTCTCATATTTTTGTAGTTCTCAATGAAATGTGTCAAAATGTGAGCTTTATATACTTCCATAACATCATTCGAATGTATATATGTCACTGACTGGCTGTCTACAATTACAGTACTGCATATAACATATACACTTATAAAATGGCAATACCATGATACAGCCACTTACCTAATTTCATTGTGGAATGAGTTCTAAGAAAATCAAACAATCAGATTTAATTATTATTGTACATGTAAAAATAAACAATAAATAATCATATTGCATGATTAACATTCCAGTACCTATCTTTAGAAATATTATATTTGCATGGATTCATCGATTCATTCAAATTGATTTTTAGGCTCACAATACATGTGTAGGACTCGAGAAAACACGCGTCACGCGTTGGGTTGTGATACGGACACGCGGCGGACAGTGAGGGCAAACGGGGACACAGGGAGCAGGGCGCCATACTGTTGTGATTGTGCCAATTAAGGTGGTAAGATAATTAAGGGAGGCCTGCAGGTGTTCGGGGGTAATCGAGTACGCAGGCCGGTGATTGGACGAGAGGGATGGGTGTCGGGAATTGGTGCCTCGATGATTGCAATAACAACATCAAGTGAGGCTGGGGGCTGGGGGCGAATGGAGGAGCGGGGGATGATCTAATTGATTGGGGCAAATTGGTTCGGGGATAAAGGCAAAGAGCGTGGGGAGAAACGGGAGTTGGTTGGTGCCTGGGACAAGAGACAGAGGGAGAGACGGAGCAGCAGACAAGAGAGTATAGTATACGGTAGCAGTAGACAAGAGAGTATAGTATAAGGTAGCAGTGGACAGAGGGAGATAGTGTACGGTAGCAGTGGACAAAGAGAAGACAGAGTATGGTAGTAGCAGATAAAGAGAATACAGTATAGGATAGCAGCGGAGTAACGGACCTTGGTGGAGAAGCCACGACGGAGTGAGACGGCAGGGAGAACAAAGAGCGACCGAGCTGGAGAGAGAGCAGAGAGGGAGGTCGCTGGAGGAGAGGAGCAGAGGGAGAGCGAGCGAAGCCAGCGGAGCGAGAGAATGGAGGGACATTGAGTGATGTTGATGGGGAGTTGTGCGTTGGAGAGAATGGAGGGACATTGTGTGATGCCGACGGAGGATATGTGAACTACACGCGTTTAATAAAGAACCGAGAAAGACAAAGAAGCTGTCGCGTCAGTACGAGTCCTACACATGCATCAAATAATGCATGGAAGAAAACAATCACTTGCAGTTCATATGTAAGTGAATCATTGAAATCCACTTCAGCCACTAAGCATTTTACAGACGACACATTGGTACAAAATTTGTGTATTCACGAATTGCAGAATGACCCCAATCCATTTGATTATTTTGGAAAGTGTAAGCACAATTGTCTGTTTCACCTGCAAGAAGTCGAGTGGGTCCTTCACAAACAACAGCTCCTTCAGCTTCTGTTTGGACTGTTGGAGTGCTTGGAGCTCTCTCTCAAAGGAATTTATGTTGTTCTGAATTTTGGAGAGTAGCAATGCGCCGTTGTCTTCCAGTTGCTGAAGGGCTGCCCTTTCTTCCTCGTCCAAAAGTTTTCTTTGCCACGTGTACTTACTCGAGATCTTAGCCTTGTTATTTTTTGTGGATTCCTGCATAAAGAAAGTGGAGCAAATCTACTCATCCTAACTCACAGTAATACATTCAATAATGCCTCATTCCCACATTTGTCTCTGCACGTAAAAAAGCAAGTGTTTTTTTTACACAACTCACAAAATATGCCTAAGCAATATGGGTCTAACGAGGTAACAATTAACATTTCTTCTTAACCTATCGATACATGCATTGTTATGGTGTTTTATAAGAATCAGTGTTTTCAAGTTGCTTATGTTGTATTTAATGGGTTTGTGTGACCCTGCAGCTGCTTCAGGCCACTACATTCACCATAATATTCAATCATTTATAGATTCTCGAATAAAATCGCGACCCTGCATCACATCATTTCATTAACTCACTTGGGTAGGAGGGGTATGGGGAAGTGCGGGATGAATCGTTACATCTACACAAAGCATGTACCTTGAAATTTGAGCATGATATCAATGGCTAAAGTGATTGTGACCAGCTGATACCATCTGCCCCCTTATACAATTCACTGGCTCTGGTAGATTGTGAATTTTAGGGTTTGTTTGGATAAAAAAAACATTTACATATCAATTCAGGCCCACTCATTAGAGGCTACCACACATCCCTAAGGGGAAATGTAATCACATGCGGCATATGTGGCTACTGATAACAACTACTTTTATCAATATTAACAATGATGGTAGTTTTGAGAGTGGTGGTGGTATTGAGGGTGTTAGTGTTTTGGAAAATGTTTGTGGAACACCCGTATGCAGAGTAACGTTTGGGATATATCTTACCGTACGTTTTATTTTCGAAGTCACAGCTATCATCTCACTCAAAAAAGAGCTCAGACTACAACACGGTACCTGCACATCCCTGTAGGTTTCTCTCAACACGTAAAGTTGAGATGCTGCCTCTTTTTCCTTCTTCATCATGGAGGTTATATTCTCTTTCAGTGTCTCCTGTTAAGGCAGTTATCAATAAATGCAAGGCATGGATGGCAGTGCATTGAGTGAACTGCTAGTGCATTAAGGCACAATGATACAATAAATATGCTAAATGCAGTCACAGTAATCGTCATATAACATTTTTATTGTGCCATCATCGTGAAAATGTATATCAGAACAACAACCATTTTTGTGTGGTATTCCAGTTTCCCCTCAACATCCCAATATGGGACCCTCCAGAAAATGTGAAACGAAAATTGAGACTCCGTGGAGCTTTTATGGGTAAATAAAGGGGATTTTAATTTCAATGCATGTTTTAAAGGTGTAATTTCTTCTATGTTCGAATGGTCATTCACCATTAAAATTTGCGTATGTGAGATGCACTACATGATGCCGATTGTTACCTTGGCAACGAAGCAGCCTTGAGTGCATTAAACTCATCTCCTATTGGCTGTTGGCTGTGTATAAACACTTTAGGTACCATAAGGGAAACCTACAGATGATCATTCTGATTAATTTGAGTTCCCACATGTAACAAGTTGATGGTCTCAGCCCAGTCACAATGACTGCACATAAACGAATCCATTACATACAAGAAAAATGTCCACTTAGTTTAGCAAAATTCCAGATCTGAGAATTAAAAATATCATTCTGACTCTAGATTTGAAGCTTTCGTGACTGCAAGGATTCATACTCAAATGTTTTTTGGTAAAGTCACGTAGGTAAAAAAGACGAATAATAATAAAAATAATAATGAATGAAAATAACTCATTTATTATTATTTTATTGTTATTTATATATATTTCCTCCGTGACTTTACCGAAAAAACCTAAGAGTATCAATCTGACTGTTGTGCAATGAACACTTCTCCGTAGCAATGCATGTGGGAAAGTGCAGCATCCCCTGGTGTGTGCATAAACAAATACAATTCAGGGTCTTTAAAAACTAATTCATGGCCCTTTCTCGAACACAAGGTGATGTACTGCTCTGCAAGAGTCGTCTGATGCCATGACGGAGGAATCGCAATTGGAATGCAATTTGTAACGAGACCAAAACCACGCAAAAGGCACCTTTCTCGCCTCTTGCTCCCGTTCCAACGTGATGACGTTGTGGCTTCTGTGGTCTCCCTCCACGGTGCAGGCTGTACAGATAAGCGCATGGTCCAGAGTGCAAAACATCCGGACGGGCTTTCCGTGCTTCTCGCACCGCCTGAATGAATTCATCGACGCTTTAATCAGTCCACTGCTCATTCAAATCCCACGTGATGCATTCATAATGGTTAGAGACATGTACAAAGCACGTGGATACCGCTCCAGCCATACAGGCTGTTGGAATTTGTTTTTATTAAGCGAGAACCCGCGAAGGCCGGAATTTTGCACAAGGTGAGGCTGTGGCCAGCGTCACGCCCAGCCAGCTTGCTCTCCCCAGTGCTGACGCTTACACACTGCGCTTAAGGCTGAGTCGACATAGTGGAGGATCAGGGTCAGTTCAGATATTTGCCACCGATGCTGACGGTGGCCGGAAATCGAACGCGGGGTCATTGCAGTGTGCTGACCACCACTCCACGTATACACACACCGTACACAAAATACTGGTCACCTATTAAGGCCAGGATAGCGCATGAGTGGGTGGGGTGGCCTGCACCACGCACAACTGCATCTTGTCTCCCCAAATGTTTATTGTTTTTTTACACTACACCAGGAACTGATTTAAGGTTGGGCTGACCTCGCGGAGGTTCAGACAGGGTAGATACTGATACAACCAATTGTTGTAACCATTGCAGGGAATTCAAGATCGGGTTTGTAGCATTGTGCATTGAACACTCAGGCTCCAGGGTCATGGCGCATCGATTATTGAGTGTAGGTTACGGAAGGTGCATGCCCTAGTGCTATGTGTCAGTCAAGCCAGTACTGCTTTGGGCTGGTTTGGCCCAGTAATATGCCTGTGGAAATGAGGTATACAGCACCTGCACTTTCCATGCTTTCCGAGTGATTCGATCGTGCCTGAGTCAACGACACTCGGGCTCTGTGGATTTGAACAACAAAATCAGACATTGCTCAACGGATGCATTTTGCAAAACAACCCCTGAATACCTCGGCTAGTTGCCTTTTTTGTCTCCCACAATGCTACCGGCATCGTGTCACGAGTCTATTAGGAACTCTTGCAGAGACCCACGGGCGGAACATTTCAGAAGTACTTCTGAAATGCCTTGAAGTGATCTTCATATTTCTTACCCACACAGTAGAGGGGACATTCCCACGCAAGAAAAAAAGCCAGATTCATTCCACAGACTCAAATTCAAATGCAAGTACCATGCAGTAGTATATCTCACGACAGCGGTGCTATTATAACCATCTAGCGGCACCTCGCAGCCAAACATCTCCAGCGCCAGGTATCCACAGCTGGTCGCCGATCAAACGACTTACCAGGCTCATCACTGCTTAGCGTCTGAGGTCTAATGAGGTCCGTTGCATTCTTACGTGATTTGGTTGGAGGCATACATATATAAAACATCGATGCTTACACACGCGATTCGATGCATATATCGCAAATGCTGAGAGTTTGTATGATGCGATGGACTCGATGCCACGTTGCAACACCCCTAGTAGTGAGCAAGCTGGTTAACATCACCTTATCATCACCGTTCGCCAGTGCCGCCGCAGCCTGGCCACTCAATGTCTCCACCAGGCTGGCTAGCGCCACATTCTTGCTCAGGTGGGGCAACTGCACGTACGGAGCTCTGCACTGTGGGCAGGTGAAGAGCTCCGCCGATTTACACGCGTCCTCCAGGCACTGGAGGCAGAACGAGTGTCCACAGCTCAGCGTGGTCGGGCAGTCGAAGAGGTCGAGGCAGATGGAGCAAGTGAGGTCGTTTTCCACTGCCGCGTTGGCCATGGCTGCTGCTGCTGCTGCTGCTGTCACGTAAATAGACGGAGAGGCGAATTCGACGCACACAGAAACTGACGAGACCCAAAGCGAACCTGGGACTGCTGGAACTGGTAATATTTTCGAGGAGCTACGTACCGCAACAGACAAAACCATACGAGTTCCAGTTGGGCTTTACGCCAGCGCCAAAGAACAATGCCAGTAAGAATTGAGACAACTGATACAATATCACGTGATTAAGCGATTTTTGTTCACGATTACATTTGTTTTTAAATCAGGTAAGGCCCACTGAGCTATATAACTATTTCAAAAGTGACCATGGCCACACATGGTAGCTGAAAAGAAGAGTCTTATCATCATGTGGACATTTATAGCAGCCAAAGACTCAAAAGGCACGTTTTCTAAATGTGGAGGAAAACACTTGGAGGACCTGGAGAAAAATCAACGCCACCACGGGGAGAAAGAGAGAAATCAACGCCACCACGGGGAGAAAGAGAGAACACACAGACTCCAAATATACAGCAGTGGTCATGGTCAGGATTGAACCCACGACGTCCTGTATGCTATGCCAGGAGAGGAAGTTAACATCTCGCCACCATGACATCCCCATGCTTATCGCGACATCTTTTTTTGTTCCACATAATTGTTGTGTTAGCAATTTTTTTGTGCTCTTCTGTACTGCCAGCACGAATATATCACTCAACGTTTATCCGCTCAACATAAGCCTGAGATATGCATACGCTTTTATAACTTTATTTAGTTGCTATTTAATACATATTTTATCAGGGAAGGAAATAACAATAAACACGAGCAATAATAAGTACACTGCAATAGATATTCAGCGAAACGGACAATGCGATTATCGTGGATATCGTATCCTACGATATCGCGTAATATCGCCACGTCGTGGCAACTCGAGCGAACATGCACATACCCACTGCTGGTACAGCGCTGCAGTTCCTCTGAATTGTCACGTATTGTTTTTCTTTGTGTGTGTGTTGTGTGTGTGCTATATGTGTGTTCTATGTGCGCGATATGTGTCTATGCACGTGTGTTCTGTGTGTTGCATGCATGCGTGGTACACGTGCGTGCTATGTGAATGTGCGTTATATATGCAGTTATTTATACAGTATATGCATGAGTGATATATTTATATATGTGTTATATATATGCATATATATGTGCCATGTTATATGTATCTGTGTGCGCTCTATTGTACCTCCAATTAGCACGGTTGGCTGCGTACGGTGCGAAAGAAGTTCAACCTACAAACCTGTGTTGGTGCAGAGAAAATAGTGCGTAGTCCACTGCAGACTCATAAAACAATTCGTGCTGTATATATGGGTGTGTAGTGTACTCTAATTGGTCAGAATCTGGCACCCACCCACACTGGTAACACCAAATTCCATCGATTCTGCGGTGCATGCAGCTGCAACGATTTCCATACATTTCAGAACCGATTGTTTAACATTGTGGTGAATGCAGCTGCCGTTATAGACGCTACAGTACAGTATTTAGACTATAAATTACCAACAAACATTCTCACACGTGATTCGATGCATCTACTGCGAGCTTAACAAGAGATATAAATGCACCATTAACACCCAGTAAAATCCATACCTGTGGGTAACACTTACCGTGGGGGGTTTTGCCCCCGCCAAATTGCGGTTGTGATGGTGGAGGGTGGCGGGAGGAATGAGTTCCAGCCCTGGTGCGATTTGATGCGGGGGTGGGGGGGGGGTACAATTCCTCTGGCTCCGCTTTCTTTTTTTTCATCCCATATTTAAATAAAAAAATAACTGTTCAACAGGAAACATTTGTACAATGAGATTCTCATCGTGCACCATGGTGTGAAGTTCAGTCTGCAACTATTATTTACTCTATCTCTCTGGCTCCGTGTACTATGAAGAAGGGTGATTGCCCAAAACGTCGCCAATTGTTTATTTTGTCCTTGTAATGCAGTGCTATTGAAGAAAGAGTTTTACGTTATTATTTGAGCTTGTACAATACTGGAGGGTCCCTTTTACTTTAAATTATAACATACCAGTTTTTGTTAATCAATTGTACACGTACAATGCAATCGATGATTTATATCTCAGAAATTAAAACAGTTTGCATGATATGGTCTCTGAAAAACTGTTTTTTTATCATGACAAATAGACCACATTTCTCGTCGAAATGGATTTGTGCCATCTACTAGTAATCACACAGCACGGGTTTTCTGTTATATTTGTGTTTATTTATGTGGAACTCGGTGTTTATGGGCTCCCGGTTTGACCATGTGCAGGGCTGGTGTAACCCGTATGCTCCCAACTTCATGCACATGACATACGAGGAAACGATTAAGGTTGCTGTTCTTCTTATTATTCTTTCTCACGTTGTCGTGTTTTCGTTTTATTTCCTGCCTAAAACCGTCATTACAAATAACCGCAATGTTTCAATCGTGCTGGTTTCTTGCCGTTACTGATACAAATCAGAACGAGCACCTTAACTGACGTTAAACGAAACACAGTGTGGCCAGGAAAAAACAAAGCTGGACAAGCTATCGTCATACGAGCTCCAAAAAGTGAAGAATACCGGGCATTGGCACAGCACATGGCCATTAACTCATCTCCCTTTGGTGTGCTGCGGGTCTCCATTATAGCTGCAAGTCTCAACCACTGTTTTAAATTCCCCCAAAGTCGAACCAAATTCTACCAACCTTGGTGTAATTTTCAGCCTATTATCTCTGATTGTGAGTAAAACATTCTAATCAATGATAGCACTGTGTTTTGGGAGGGTTGACCTTGATGTAAATTACTATAAACAAAAAATATGCAATTGAACTACCCAGGAAAGCCATATTGAGTCTCAAAAGTTTTTTTTTAAAGAGGGTGCTGCGTTGGGATGTTCATTTGCATGTTAAGTGGTGTGAGGGTAGAAACCGTAATACCTGGATAACGCTGCATGGATTCATGAAAAAATAATACTGATAGGAACCTCCTGGTTACACCAGCCCACAGGGGATTATTGTGTCCGTCGTGCAGGGAGGGGCTGGGTGGGGAGGGAGGGGCTGGGTGGGGAGGGGAGCGTGGGGAGGGGCTGGGTGGGGAGGGTGGGGCTGGGTGGGGGGTGGGAGGGGTGGGGCTGGGTGGGGAGGGGCTGGTCACCCCGTGGTGCCCTTATAAAACTCAACGTTTAACCTACTCACGCCGGCTTGTGCCCGCCCTCACAGTCGGGAATATTTGCGGAATACACCACGCCGCCGTTGACCCTGGCCATTGACCGAGCAACCCAACGTTCCTACCAGCTCCCTCCGCAGGAATGTGTTCGACAATTTTTTTCATTTAAGAATTCACGGATCTTTTGCTGTACTGCCATCTCATGGCCAGCTCACATCTTACAATACGTGATGGTCACAGTGTAGTTACTAACGACTGCACAGCAACATCCATCTGATAATTATCCAATAATTAATTATTGGTGGATGTGCTTACGACATTTATATCCCTGGAAATACTTTATCACGGGAAGAAAAAAAAATCACGCATCTGCTTCTGCATCAAGGTGGCCTTAATGTCAGTATCAAAATGTGTGAAAAAAGAAGAATAGGCTTTACCCTTTCTGACAATAGCATAGGTGTTCAGATGTCCAAACACCAAAAGACACCTATTGCAAGTCATCCAGTCTGCATTAACCACACTTGCTTGTGGCAATACGTGTCAGAAAGGGAACAGCCTATTATTTTTTTTCTATCTATTTCTGTAGTTAGAGAGGTCTCTGCAGTGAAGGGATTATCACTGGATGAGCCTGTGGAAAAATTTCTGTCTTGTATTGCCATGCTCTTTTTGGATATGTAACTACTGTTGTTAGCCAATTTCTTTGACAAAATACCTGATGAAGCAATCCTGTGAATAGCCTGCATTCTCATGTGGTCATTCTGTACATGACCTGTGCATTTAAATTTGTTTTATTCTTCTTGCAGGTACATAGAGGACTGGGAAACGCACTTCAAAGTTGTCCAGTATGAAATATGTGATGCTTTCTATGCCAAAGAAATGAATGAGTGTGATTTGATGTTGATTTGGTAAATAATGGAGATTAAATATGCAAAATAGACCCCTGAGCATATGCAAGTAGACCAACACCACTCCAACGTCCCATGGGGATGAAACGCATTAATGGAAAATTACTTTTACTTATGTCACATTTATACATAGCAATGATATATGAAAATAAAACCTGATGAAATACCACCATTACTTAGGGATGGCTCTTGGAATTGAAATAGACATAACTCAGTGGGGACTTAGGCATGTAGTTTATGGATGTAATTGGACCACTTTGATCTTCATAATCCGGACTTTAAACATTACATTTATTCTGTAACCTAAATATCTGATGCTTCTATTTTCCACTAATAAATCTGTGGATAATTTGATTTTCCGCTATTGATGTTTTGCCATGAATAACAGAAGTCACTGCAGTTGTCTCATTTGTACTGTCTGTACTGCTTGTCTTGTGTTCCTATTATCTGAATCTATTTGTAGAAAAGTCGTTCTGCAATGGTCTCATGGAAGTCATCAATTAATCATATTATCTAAGCATTTGTGCCGATGACAAATTCTTATTATGCTTGTTCATTCCCAGATAACTGAAGCAGACAACAGGAGTAATGTATGCAAATATACGCAGGTAACTATGATCTGCCACATCATTGTGGATAACAAGAGTTTCACTGTAATACAATACGATACCTAGCAGCATCAGCCTCAAATTGTGGTACCTAATCTGTTTTTTAAGGAGTGAACATGTTGGTAGCATTGCTATTGAGGCAACATTCGATACAATCTCACGAAATTTACGTGTTTCTCGCACACATTCCCAGAGTGTTTCAGTCGGTACAAAGTAAGTAGTGAACGTACTGATTTACACCACCTTCGGTGACAAAAAACTAATTCTAACACGATTTAAAGCTTTCGTGACTGCAGGGATTCATCTTCTTGGTTCTTTCGGTAAAGTCACGTAGAAGGGAAATAATACAATAATAAAAATAAAACATAATAAAATAATTCTCACGACGTTTCGGCCACAACGCAAGCAGCCGTCCTCAGGTGAAGACCCCGACAGACCTGGTCTTCACCTGAGTCTTCACCTGAGGACGGCTGCTTGCGTTGTGGCCGAAACGTCGTGAGAATAATTTTATTATGTTTTATTTTTATTATTTCCCTTCTACGTGACTTTACCGAAAGAACCAAGAAGATAATTCTAACACTTTAAGCAAAAAAAATTAGAAACTCAGCACTCAAGATGTGGCCAAGGGCGCCCTCCACTGGCAAATCTGACGTTAGCAACAAATTAGATTTTACTTGAGAGCTACGTTAGAGGCAAAGGGCTCAACAATCACGACCCCAACCCCCCTGATTCAAAAGTATTACCAAGCGGGGAGTTTTCTTTTTTACGTGCGTTGTATACGAATCACATTCGTTAGGAGACTGCACTCTAAACGCGGCGACTTTGATGAAATTCCATGTCGTGGCTAATGTCAGTCGCGTAATATCTGAACCGGTCCTAGGCATTCTCTGACCTACATTGAGAAATTTAGTCGAGTGTATTCAACACAATCCTCACAACAGAAAGGCATAGGGATGTACATTGTTCTAGAGGCAGTATTTGGTATGAAGAGTGATCAATTTCATTTAATCACTATTCTCTCAGTCCTGATAATACATATTTTCTGCAAAAGTTTCTAATAGGGGTTGCACTTATTATTTTCTAAATGTTTCCCCGATTAGTAAGGTGAAACAAAGCACTCCATCCAGCAAGTGGCAGTATTTCTCCAGAAATCAAGCAAGCTTAAAATATCGATTCAAGCAGCTCTGTATATTCAGCATGTATTTCTTTGTTTTTTTTTACCAAAAACAATTGGTTTCAACACGTTGATGATATTATTTTACTCTGTGTAGTTTATAATTCTAAACCATCTGTTAAATGTTTGATTCACATATGCTCTCATGCTCTAATTGTTGAGTCTCTTCATAACACAACATGGTGAGAAAATATAATGTGATCCAATATTTTTACTTTACTTTTAAGATAATCGTCAGTGGATCATATGTGATTTTTTTAAAATCCCAAACCTGTTGGGCTGTGAGGTGGCCAGGAGATGGAAACATAGCATCTTGGTTCTTAAACCTGTTGGTGTAGACTTGTTAATGTCATCCCTTCGGTTTTCAGACTGAACATTGCCTGGATAAAGAAATGACAGTTGATAATTGTCAACCCCTTGTCAATCTAGTGCTGGATGAAGTCCTCCCAATGCTGAGTAAGTCATGGGGTCGCTTGACTACTTCCCCAATGATGTTAGCTGTGAATGGGCAGTCCACTCTAGTTGTCAGTGAATAGCACAGTGCACTAACCACTGCACCACCAATTCTATAAATACATAAACAACATTATTTAACAGCTCAATCCGTCCGTCCATGAATAGGTGGGCACGATAACTCTCGTAAAGATCATTTCGAAATTAACCAATGTTTTTGTATACACTAATGTGTTGCTATCAGGCAGCAGCTAACATATAGCAGCATCTCGCAACAGCAGCTAAAGCAACAGATTGTAGAGAAAGCAGCAGCCTGGTTCCTAAGTGTTGCCCGATTCGCCTGACGTACTTTGGGCTTCTTTAGGCCTAGTGGGGACCAGTGAGACCGACTCCTGCCAGCTGCTGCTATATATTAGCTGCTGCTATACAAGCCACCAATTTGGCATCAAGAGGTTTGCACAGTCACAATCTGTGAGTATTATGTCTGTACTCACTGGTAACATTTGCAATCCTGTTACATTTTCCATTCTTAATTCCCTGTTTTGCCATAGTGGTTGACTGAGAGCGGGGTGGAAGGTGGGCGACTTTAGCAACAACTGGTGATGAAGGGAAACGTGCAGTCACACTCGAATACCATTAGATTATGAATTGTACTCAAAGTTGCAGAAACCTTAATTCAAATACATTAATATTGCTCTCCGATGTGTTTTATACCACCATTTTTCATACTAACACACACACGAATTAAACATCATGAATTATTACCAAAATATCTGTCCAATGTGTTTTGAGGTTGTGCAACATGTTCTTTAACATAATATCTGACATTTAGATCAATATACTGGGGACTTCTTTAGGAATTCAGCTCAGAAGTTCAGTTCCTGAAGAAGCTCTCAGCACACGGAGTAAAATGTTAGGCAAAGTGCTAAATAACATGGAGTACAACCTACAAAAATACATCATACAGCTATCCAGCACAACGACAAAAAAACCCATGTAGTAGACGTTAATGTTTCCCAGTGGTTGAGGTAGCAGACTTTTCAAATTTTGACTTTGGACCATTTAGCCTGGGAAAATAATATGAATAAGTAAAACCAACACAGACGGCGTGTGTGAGTGCTTTCACTTTGAACTGTGTTTTGCCAAAATGTTTTGCCTGGGTCCTACATTGCAACCCATGGAGGTAATGTAGCATGTTTTCTAATTACAAATCACACAGTGAACACAATTACATTGCAACTGCATTTTTTAGCAACTCCAATAGTTATCATTGGGCCCTCGTGCTTAATGGACCTGTGCGCGGTTGTACAATTTCCGATTTACTGTTTGCATTCCATAAAATGAGCTTCATTGAACAAAAAATAAATATATAAACAGCATTGCACATTGCAAACTATTTTGTATGTTTTCGTTTAATGATCTAAACAAAACATTTTTAAAACGTTCACACCAATTTTTGTTCCCATTTTCGTTGATTTGTTTCAAGAGTGCTTTCAAGGCATGAGGCCAAGTACTGAATTAATGCAAGTGCAATTCTTGGTGGCATATATACTGACTGCACAACTTGGCAAGTCAGCTACAATGACAGCGCCTCCACCAGCAGCACAATAACAACCAAATAATTACACAAGGCACACATGCTTTAAAAATATCATAAGTAATTGGCCAGCATTCAGTTTTGCTTTTAGTCATGATTGTTCATGGACTTGGAAGAGAAATTACTCTAATCGCCACATTCTGTCCCTCTGCTTAACCTTGCTGTCACCAAAAGTGACGTCTTGTCCCCCAATCTGCCGCAATTCATTTACTTTAATTAAAATCCCTGATCCACAGCCTGACCTAGAGGCAGCTTGGCCAAGTGTAAGCGATATGCTGGCTGACTACTATCGGCAATTCTATTTTTACTGCACATGTGAAAGTCGGGGGGGGGCATGGTTCACCGCTGGTAGCCAGACGCTCACCCCCCCCCCCCCACAATTTTTTTTATCCAATTAAGTTATTCCCCAGGCCATGTATTGCCATCACAAAGTGTTCCTGATAAAATGCTTGTTTAAATAAAATATATGTGAAGGACACACTAGTAGATGCAAACCAATGCAAAGTACACGCGTTAGCCTCAGCTGGCTGGATGGTTCGATGCCAGAGGTTCTTATTCAGATGGAAGGTCGCAAGTTAAAATCCTGGTTGTGTGTTCAGCCCATCATTGTCCCTCCGGAGCCAATAATTTGGGTACCACTTTGGGGAAAATCAACAGTGGTTGCTTTCACATAGATTAAACCCCACCATGGGAATTTGGAATGCCCACCCTTTGGACTGGCAACAAAGATAACCCCCCAATGTTAATTTAAGCACAGGGACACTGACTTTCCACGTATAAACTTACCTTTAACGCTGCAGGAGGGTCATAACTAGAGGTCTACCTTAACTATAGGCTTCCTTTCATAAGCAGGTAAATTGCCAGAATGATTTGTTCGTGTGAAAGTAAAATAGTCTCTCGGCTGAAATGTGCATGCTATGGTGCTCTTCTTTGTGGAATTTAAAATGTGAACATATCTGATATCATCTGGCCCCCTCTCTTGCAAAACTCACTCTGACAAGAATGGTGAAGTATGGTAAAACAAACTCCTTGACTGGAATGCCATGTGGAGGTCATAAAGCAGGGTTACATCACAGTATGAACAATGGGCTGTACATGTTTTTTTTTATTTAAAATGTTAATGTATGATTGTAAGTTGAGCACTATATCCACACGCAATTATTTGGTAGAAGAACATGGGCATAAGTGACTGAATATCAGTGTAAATGAAAGTGGGAACTTGTTCACGAATAGCTTGCAACATCAATGACGATAGTAGAATACGAGAATAATCTGTGTCGTCTGTTCTGTAAATACATTAATTATGTAAAGTTGGTCTACCTAACGATAAGCAGTTTGTGTTTTGTGCCTTCATGCGAGGTTGAAGATTAATGGGGTCTGGCATCCATGAGCACTGGATGGTAGCCAGGTAAATTTTCACATTGATTTACGCAGATGCAATTTTGTGAGCTTTTGTGAGAATAAGATCAGCCATCATGTTTGGCTGGTATCCTGGTGTGCACCAGTGCCAGAATTACAGACGTAACTAATATCACAATATTACTCCTGTATAATTAAACATCAACGTCTGTAAGACTGTTATAGAAATTGTCAACAACCATAATCGTGAAAAAATTTGCCAAGACATTCACCTAAATTAGAAAAATGCTTCTCGTAAACTAAGCCCGTGCCAAGAACAAATAATATACGAAAAAGTGTTCTTGCTTTGGGCAAATGTAAGAATATTTAAATGTATGGGACTCTGGTAGTGTAATTAATGTGACTCCTTTCACTATGCATGGCGAGGTCAGGAGGGCGTTAATTGGCAATGTCTTTTGCATGGGCTTTTAATGAGATGTTAAATTACCCAAAGAAACTCGGTTAAATATGACGTATATCTTGCCTGGGGTAAACAGCTTTGAAAGACGGTGGGAACCAGCCGTGAGCATGTGGCTGGCTGCATGGCGCACCAGTGCATTTTAAATTAAAACTAATGACCCTGCGGTGCTGGGCATCTGTACCAAATCTACTGCCTGGCCACAACGTGGACTAAGTGTTGTACTGCCTCAACATGATCTGACCTATGGGGCCCTAGTTAGGAAGTTTAAGCCTACAACATAATACTGTATTACATTGGTAATCATATATGTAGTCATTTATTTACCAAATAAAGAGAGAGCGAAATTAAACTTATAGTCTTTCGGTATAGGTCCATTTGGAGGATATTGTCAATTTCATGGCAAGATACGGTCAGCAACTTGAAGGTACCAGAATATAATGTGACGGGAAAATACTGTAAATATAATCTGGAAGAGGAGGTTGTAATGTGTGGGTTACACGGGCAGCATGGAACACGCCAGGTTACTGAGACCCAGAGTGGGGAAGACCTTTTGATAAGCTGCAAGAGTGTACCTTGGAGGTCAGGTGACAACTGTCCAATGGTAGCAATGTCGGGAAGAGGGAAACAATTGGCTGTATGACCTCTTGAGCAACATCCTCCTGAAAAAGTCATGCAACTCAGTTGAATCCTATCTGAGTTGCAGGACTTTTACAGAATAACCTTTCTTGATGTGTTTTGCCCTTTTTGTTCACTGAGTATGTTTTAGTTGTGGGAGGAAACCAGAGTACCCAGAGTGGCATGTATCCAATGTGATGGTACGTGTCTGCAATCCAGTGCCTTGGTGGCAAAGGTTGGTGGATCACGTGAGACTACAAAGCCTTCTGGGCTGCAAGGTGTCAGTGGAGCCATTGTGCTCGCAACCCGTATTTGTTTTACATCTGAGTGATCCCACTTGTGAATTTTCTCTAGGTACTCTGTTTTCCTCCTCTCAGGGCTCATGGATACGTCTTGAGACTCAGTGATACTTTGTGAGAAAAATAAATAACCTCATCAAAATAAATGACATAAAAGATCAGTTTTTTTTTGCATCATCAGCCATTGTCTATCCACTGTTAAATCAGGGCCTCTCTATGCCATCGCCATCCTTCGCAATCTTGCAATGCCACAAGCCATCACATTCTTGAACAAAAATTGTAGTTATCACTCCATCTCCGCAGACCTCCAGAGACCCTCTGAAGTACAATAAAAAAAATTGCAAAATTATGGCTGAAATAAAATTCGTGTACTCGTACTGATGCACATAAACTATTAACATAACATCACATCCTGCATCACTAACTCATTATTAATTATGCAAAAAAAAATCGGTGGTAATTCATCACTCACTGAATAATTGCAAAGTACGAAATGAGTGGATGGAATTACACAAATTCGTTTTTTCCCCTAATGCAGTTAGTGGTTGTTTAAGCAATTGTTTAAGTTAATGTACTAAAGTCTATAAATGATGTAATAGTGTACAATGCATGACTGTTCGTACATGCAGTTTCATTTTGTGGGAGTCTAGCATGGTTTTTGCTTTGGATAGAAAATGGAATTTCCACCACTGGCTCTTCCCGAACTTAAGAGTTAGTTGTTGGTGGACATGATGCATTAGTGTAAGTTGCCTTGCAAATACATGTCAATGATTATTATGTCTGACGTTTGGCTCCACGTGTCAGGAGATTCATCATTCAATACATTTGACATCATGCCAAACGTCAAGCGGTACCACCCGGGCACGCATCGGAGACCTACTCAGTCGTAAATATGAGTAGGGACTTTTGAAATGAACATATTTTGGCTGGCGCAAATGCATACCATCACGGAAAATACAAGTGAATTACAAGCATACACACATGACAAGAATTGCCACGGTCAATGACATCCTGATAGAAATGGCGATTTCGTGTTCACTTTTAATATCAACTAAAACGAATGCGGGCGAGGCACATAGTTTGAAGTTAAAATGAAAAATAACAATTCCGTCAATTGCAGCAGACAACAAACTCTGCCTGGCAGATATGGCTGCGTTAGTCG
This sequence comes from Lampetra planeri, assembly GCF_965212315.1. Classification (NCBI taxonomy): domain Eukaryota; kingdom Metazoa; phylum Chordata; class Hyperoartia; order Petromyzontiformes; family Petromyzontidae; genus Lampetra; species Lampetra planeri. Next base: position 10,095,972 of record NC_136115.1, on the reverse strand, counting down.
AGGTGCATCTGTGTTTGCGCTAAACAAAAATGTTTTAATTGAAACAAAAAAACCGTCAAATTGCATATACAGGGTGACCCAAAAAAAACGGGCCCCGTGTACACTTTATGTGATATCTCCTTTATTTATTCACCGATTGCCCTTATTTTACAGGACATGGCAGAATCAACGACCGTGAGTACACCAAGACCCCAGTGGGAGCTGGGACAAAGAATACACTGTGTTAAATTTTACTACAAGACAGGCTCGTTTAAGAAAACCCAGGACAGTTTCATGCGTCAGTTCGAATGTGAAAAGGCTCCATCCAAAAGCAGAATTCAGAACTGGGTGGCCCACTTCGAGAAGTATGGGACCGTGGAGAACCTCAACGCTGCCAGTGAGAACCGTCCAAGCCACTCGGGACGTCCCAAGAAGCGAACAGCCGAGCTGGTCGAAAGTGTGAGAGAGTCTCTCCAGCAGAGTCCGAAACGCTCTGTGCGTAAGCGAAGTCAGTCCCTCGGTATGTCCCGTGAGACTTGCAGGAGAGTGCTGGTGAACGATATCAGGGCTTACCCATACAAAATACAGACGCTGCAGACCCTTACAGCCTCAGACAAGAAGCAGAGGAGCGCTATGGCAGTCAAGATGCTCGAGAAGATCGAGGAGACACCAAGTTTCCTTAACCTCCTTTGGACCTCAGATGAAGCCCACTTCCATCTTGACGGAAAGGCGAACTCCAAGACAAATGTCTTCTGGGGGTCCTCCAGACCCAATGAAGTAGCCACCAAGCCCTTGCACTCTCCTAAGTGCACGGTGTGGGCTGCAATCTCGGCCAGAGGCATCATCGGACCAATCTTCATCGAAGAATCTGGCGCAGCAGTGACAGTCACCAAGGAGCGGTATGTGGAGGTCCTCAAAACCTTCAAGAGTGAGCTCCAGACCCTCTACCCGTCGCTCATGAGCAAGTTCTGGTTCCAGCAAGACGGAGCAAGTTCTCACACCTCAAACCTGTCCCGAGATTGGCTGAAAGAGAACTTCGGAGGCCGAGTGATCAGTCTCAAGACTGATTTTGAGTGGGCACCCCATAGCCCGGACCTAAGCCCCCCAGATTTTTTTCTTTGGGGCTATTTTAAGGACAGAGTCTACGCAGGGAAACCCAGAACCATCACGGAACTCAAGGAAACCATCAGGGAGGAGATGAGAGCCATTACCAATTCAGTCTGTAAGAACGTCATGGACAACTTCGTGCTGCGCCTCAAGAAATGCACGGAGCTAAATGGAGGCCATCTAGAGCACATGCTGTAGAACGGAGAAAAAAAGGCCAAAGACCCTAGTGTTTTGATTTGATGTTTTGAATATAATAAACTAGTTATGACCAAAGTTTCATTTCATTCGGACAAAACACTAAGAAACGGGGCCTAATTAGAGTTGGGGCCCGTTTTTTTTGGGTCACCCTGTACTATGCAGCAGAGGTGGGACAAAGTCATTGTTATGCAAGTCCAAGTCGAGTCGCAAGTCATCAAATTCATGACTCGAGTCTGACTCGAGTCCAAGTCACATGACTCGAGTCCACATCTCATAGGTGGGACAAAGTCATTGTTATGCACGTCCAAGTCGAGTCGCAAGTCATCAAATTCATGACTCGAGTCTGACTCGAGTCCAAGTCACATGACTCGAGTCCACACCTCTGCTATGCAGGCACCATTACATAACGCGATGATGTCATTAGTTTGACGCGCACCTCGTCTGTGGAGTTATATTTGTTATTTTGTGAATACAGACAGGAGCGGGGAAAGTTGTAGTGATCCGCCACGTGTTGAGGTTTAAACGCCGACTCACTTTAGAATGTATTCAATCGATAAATACGTTTTAAATAGCTGCTGTGCGTGTATCAGTTTAATATAATGACATTATTAGTATTGACGAGAATGCGATGTGATATTGAAAGTATGGGTCACGTTCATAGTACTGTACTGTAATGGTATGATGTGACATTGCAGATTTGGTTATTTGATCTCTCTCTCCTCACACCTTGCCACATCACGTTGAATTCATGTTTACGTTTCAAAGTACGGTACTGTTTTAATCAATATCTCGATAAGTTACTCAAACCTTAAGTCATTATATATCATAGCATTTGTAACCAGAGGATAATGTAATCGGTAAAGGCGGAGCGTTGTTAGGGATATAATCTCTGGGAACACATGAATGCAATGGTGCAATTAGTCAGCATGGGGCAGTGTTTCCCTACGAAAAGAACGTCTTAAATGAGGCTACGGACGAAGAACTCCAACTGAAAAGAATTACTGCGCGGTTTTACCCTGGCATTTAATTCGCTCTCGCACCATATAATTAATCCCAGAATTCGGTGAACAATTTAGGTGAGATTAACGTAGGCATGTAGTAGATATCACCGACAGGAGCATTTAAGATGAATGCTGTATACATAGTGTGATGCAGCTAATCCGGCTGTGACGGTCCCACCTGATGACGGAGACTTGTGTTGCCTCCGAAACGTCGTGATTTTTATTTTATTTTTTATTAATTTTGATGTTTTACCTACGTGACTTTACCGAAACAACCTAAGAATATGTATATGAATATGTTAATGGATAACGTATCTACATAATGTGTAAGAGTCTAGATTCTGCATATGCAGATAAACTTTTATCCATGACAGGGTGGTGGGATGGGAGTGTTAACTTTCTGGCCCACCCCTACTGTGAAAAATAGATTTATAGCTCAACGGATTCCTGCAGTAAAAATAAAGATTGCAATTCTGTTAGCCTATCCATGATAACAACTCCTGATATCTGTACAGTTGTCCATGAAGAGATACGGACAACTGGGTTAATTTACCAACATTTTGCGTGACTCATCGTATCTGTAAAAAGCCATGGAAAATGGGATTAAATTAGCGCTTCTGGTAGACCACTTCTGGTGACATGGATGAATGCGGAGACAACAGGTTTAGATTGAATTGTCTGTCACTTCTGGGTCACTGCTCTTCTTATCCATGAAAAAAATGTGGTAAGGATCATGATTTGCATTTATCGGACACACAAAAGCCACAACTACTCAAAATTCCGTACATCTCGCATCCCATCTCAATCATTCCAATGCCGAGCTAGGGGACCCGCTTTAACATGCGGCACACGATGACACAGCACCAGCCTACAAATGCATGGGCATTAATCTGTCAGGTGGGGGCGATTTTGCTATTAGTAATTCCAATTAAGCAATTTGGGATAATATTTCAAATTAGGGCCATAACGCTGGCACACATGGCCTACTTGATCTTCAGCGTCCACTGTGATGCACACGGATGCGAATTTATAGTGAATATATTTTGATACTGGCAAGGGAGGTCCCATGATGGAGCTGTTCACCCCGAGCTCTCAATGTCCTGATACTGGATTGTCTTTGTGCTGTTCGCCTTTTGAAATCTTCTGGTCTAATACTGTTTGACGAAAACTGTCTCTGGTGTGGACCAATCAGTTTCAAAGACAATGCAGATACTATCAGAGCATGTTTTTTTTAATGTTCGCCACAAGTATATGTGGTTAATGCAGACATGATTCCTTGCAAAAGGTTTCTGTTTGGTGTTTTAACATCTTGACACAACTGTTTTATTGCCAGAGAGGGTAAAATCTATTCTTATACATTTGTAAATGTTTCGTGAGAAGAGGAGTCGATCCTATTATCCGCAATTTTCACTGGCAAGACGAATCATCCTGTCGTCGATCAGAGAACATGCATAATTGGAAGTGGCCTCATCCAGAACTAGTGCACATTTATTATCGACCAGTTTACTTTATACACAGGTAGTGCCCATTGAAATGTCCATTCCAATGATAACACATTATCCGAGGCAGGGGGTTGCATGACGTGTGTGATTGCACGTATTGCACGTTGGCGCAATCATGCATGCTGTACGCTTCGTGGAAGAGTAGGCCAGCATATCCTTGAGAGGGCCTCTAAAGCTCCCTCCTATGGAGGCCTGAGCAAGCAATTGTGCAGGGGGGGGGTGCATAGTCCTTAATCTCCCTTAATCCACAGATCTGTACAGATCACATCTCTGCCTCCAGCTTGCGTGCGTGATTGTGTGTGTGCCCGCTGACAGCGAGCACTTGTACAATGCCCGTGCCCCGCTGCCTTAGGCACCGCGGGCGCGCAGAGCTTGTGCCGCTTGCCAGAAGTGCCCCGTGTATTATCAGCGCACTGCGAATATTACCAGCAGCATACTCGCAATGCCACGACTCGCTGAACGATAACGTTTCAACACCACTGTTTCAACATCTAACATTGCAGCATTCCAGAATCCATCGAAATGCCCTTCCTATTCGCCGCAACAATGTTGGTGGATAACTGTTGTCCATGGGCAAAATCAATCATATCTGCAGGTTATCTGCCATTCTTGATATTCCCATTTTGGTCTGAAATGCGTAATTCTTCCTATCATCCGTGCATTTTGCATGGAAAATATCACTCATGTATATAATACGAATGCACACCAATCACAGCAAACACAAATGCAGACGAGCGCTCTATTATAGGACGTGTATTACTCGCACATGGTTGGGGTGGGAGGGGAGACACTCGCTATTGTTTAAATCAGTGACTACACGCAGGGCTGGTGGTAGGGATTGTGAGGCTGAAATTAATCATCAAGTTTTCAAATGGACGAGAGAAGGAGGAGGTCCACCAACATCCTGGTCTTTGGCCAAAGTGTTTTAAAATGTGCTACTCCAGTACAGTTCCACCCAGAGGGCCACTCACAGGGAATACTGGACTAACCAGCTCATTCCAGTTTCCACTTTATCAACCTTGCTATCCCCGTTTTTCCTTGATATTGGGAGCTATCCATCACAACATAATAAAGGCAGCCACCAACTTTATCTTCAATGCCTTAGGAGATGGACCTGACCTGCAGTGACTGGCCTAAGTAACATAGTGAGTACAATTGATGTATATGCTCGAACACGGTATTCTCTGCACATGCAATCACGTACGCACACTCATATTTATTAGGGGACATTGCTGCTCGCCTCCGCCGGTTTTGATCTCACTGCATATATTAATCATTTTAGAAAACCAAATAATAGCTGTCCACTTTGTAGGATAATTTGTTTACATGGTACACTGTAATACATGCAGTGAGGCCTACAGCACATTGCTTTAGGGGTGGAACCTTGGATCATTCTGTGTGAATCAGGCCAAGTAAAATGGAATTATTACCACTGACTCAGAGCCGCTAATGAAGATGGTCACTGCTCAAATGAGACAACAAAGTACTATATATTTGTTGTTTTAAAATATCTGCTGCTCTGTCTGAATGGTATTGCTATTATCGGCTCATGGTGATGCCGCTTAGTCCTGTAGACTCAAGGCAAATGAGAAAGGAGTGGGTATATATATACAGAATTCCTCTTATCCGCAATCCTATGAACTATGACTCCAATTATCCACCGGCACTGCAGGGTCTTGGAAAACTATTATTCATCAGCCTATTCCTAAGAACCGTGATTAGTTGCATTTTTTGCTGCTGGTATAAGTGAAGTAAATTTGCAGATTACCCCACGGACAATAGGATCAGCGATTTTTGTTCTCCGAATTGCTGCTGATAAGAGGGAGCTCTCATGTAACTTCATCAATGCCGCCTGCATGGCTGTACAGGAATTAGTCCTGGAGCATCTTGATGTGAGCATGTAGATGGTTCTGGGCTTAAAATGCTGCTGTATGCTGTTGTGGAAATGTGGTATGCTGGCGTTATTGGTGTGTCGATATTTTAATGTTTAGCCAGGAAGAGCAAATCCAGTCAATTTTCAACCAGCTGTCGTCTTTGACCCTGGAAATATCAGGGATCATTCTCTGCAACAGTTGACTGCATTTGTGCTGTACGCTAATGGATTTGTTAAACACAAGCGTTTTTACTATATTGATCTATTTCTATTATTTCCAGCAGATGAAAGCCTATCCAGGGAACGTCTCTCTGTTAAGAGAGAACCGGGAATTGCACAATATCGAGAGGTCATCACGGCGAATGCAAGTGATGCCATCACACCTTGCCTTCTCTGCAATATTTTGAAACTTTTGCCATCAATACTTGCCCTCCAGAGTCTGCTCCTACAGTTGGATGCCTCCTGCCTGGCTTCAAGTTTTCCACTCGATCATCACCTCTAAATGTCACTCTCGTTGACCTGTACTACTCCATTCTACATCTAACACCAACCACGACCTGATTAAGTCGACAACAACCCCCTGACATTTCCTTGTAAATAAGAACCTGGTTTTAACTCATTTTGTTCAGGAAGGGCACACATCGTTTGAAATGCTGAACAGCATAAAAAACAGGTTTGTGGACTCAATCCAATGCAGGCGGCACTGCATGAAACTAACAGCACATCTATAGATCCCACACAACAGTTTCTGCGCAAGGAGACTGCGTGACTAAGTGTTCTTCACACTTGCGTCAGTCCATATGAAGTCAACGGTTTGTTTCCCACCACGGCGTGGACATTCGTGCAAATTATTATTTGCAAAGTGCGATTTACTGTGAAGTAGACATCAGTGACCACATCGCATCACTCACTAGCGGTACTATGAAATCAGTCGGCATCGTCATCAGCCATGATCACTCCATTGTCGGGTGAAGGCCTCGAAAGGGAACCACCAGTAAGGTAAACCACATTCTCAAGTGTCGTACCGTTGATGGTCTCAGCATCGTCACCGATCTAGTTAGATGTTTTTAGTCATTGTTATGTTTACACGTCAAACGTCACACAATTGACATGCAATTGACTGCTCATGGCAGAGATTGAACGAGCACCTATAGAAGAACTGCAGTTGTGCGGAGGCACTTGGGGATTTTCCTTGACGTGATGATGTACGGCTCCAATGACTGTGAGGGTACCAATCGAACATTTTTGTTTTAGATCATGTCACGATACCAATAGCACACTTGCAATAAAAATACCGAAAATAATGTACAAGTGAAAGTTGTTAACGCGAGGCACGGGCACGGAAAGACTGCGTGCATTTCACAGTGCACTTGTTTAAATTCCTTTGAATCGCGTCTTGTGACTTTAATCCATGGCAGGTGTGAAGTGTGTTCAGATTTGATACCCTATTGATATTTGCAAGTCTATACCGGGAGTTATTAACATAGAAGGTGGACTTTTAATAATGCGAATACAACGTTTTCTAATTGCAGGTGACATTCTGTTTTCTGATTCCACATCAGCCAACCTTCGTGCTGGCAAAAAAAATCCCGACCGCTTGCTAAGTGTCACACAGACCCCGCAGACATTTAGATGCTAACGCTAATGTCAATATTCACTTTGTACATATAGTTGTTAATCAATAATGTATTTGTGGCATTCGATGAAGTATATTAATACTGCACTGTTAATTAAGATGGTTACTACAATGTTGCTGACACGTAAATCTATGAAGAAGTGCCTTTTTGACTAAATAGTACTTTTTTAAAGATGTAAAGTTAAATTGTAAAATGTTTTTTATTGTCTTAAAAAATACTGAGAACGTGTAAACAGTAGAGTATGTGTGTAATGCTCATATGATTGAATATAGATATACAGTAATTAATTTTACCATCCTACAATGGTGAAAATACCTCAGTTGTTAGACTCATGGGTCGATGAACAAAACGTCGTGAGTTCATATCTTGGTCATACTCTGCTGCCATCATCGTCATCATTTCAGTTATCATCATCATCACCACCATTTTTATAATCACTGTCATCATGATCACCAGCATTCCTCCAAGACTGGTAGAGTAAGCACCACCTAGTGAGGCTATAGGCCTCGGCTGGAAGATAACCGTGGTTTTACATGGGAGAGACACAAGTCACGTGGCATTCCCATTGCTGGGTTGAGACTCGAAGTAAATATGAGCACCACACAGTGCTTTGGGAGCAATGTATGGATTGCTCCTGCGCTAAACCTTTGACCATCACACTACGCTCAGTGCAATGTTGCATGGAAGTTGAGTTTTAAGTTAGGCATTCCTTTCATGAATGGACTTGCAGAACTATCATGGTTATTTAACATTTATAGATACGCACAAATCGATGTAAGTGAAAACACGTGCTTGCACAAAGATTTCTCACTTGGCCTTGTAGTCTATTAGAGTAAGTGATGTCAGTGGCAAACATGCCACGGAAGGCAGTAATTTGGCCCGCATTTGTCGACTCAACGTAGATGTATACACACTGCGGCCAGATGCACATTTTGGGCTGTAGTTGATCTCGTGGGAGCACAGACCACGTTCACATTCAAGTTGCGAATGATGTGCGTGGTGGGGGTGGGGGATCAAACCCAGGTGGCCGGGATTACAGCACAGTGTACGAACCACTGCGCCACTACTCTTTGCTAACGCGCCAACGCGCGCAGACGTGATAGGGCATTAAGAATGCTGCATTGCCTTGAGTTGGAACTTTATGTACGTACTGCTTCCAAGTCACCCCTAGCCTAATGCTCATTAATCAAATTTACCATGGAAAATTGGTGATTAGAAAAATGTTGCTTTTATTTGACGTAAATCAAATTTGCTTCAAAGCTGCCATATTTATGCGGTCAACCAAGATAAAGGCAATGTGCTGGAAGATGATGAATGGTCCCATGCATTAAGGTTAATCGCTAACTTCCGCCAATTATTAAATAAAGATCGGCATTGTGGAATGCAAAAAAATAAGCTTTTATATTTAAAGAGCAGCATAAAAGATTAACCTTTTATTGAACTGGGTCAGTATGGTATATCAGATGGAATAGGAATTTTTTATTGAAGGAAACACAATTTATGGATTTTCATTCTTCATAGAATTGACGACCATTGATGATAATGCACTAAAGCTGCCGATGAGTGTATGACAGCACGCATTGTTATCCTAATGCCTGCAAATGCGATAAGCGTTAACCGAATCGGTGTCATGTTTATTTATTCGGTTTAAAGAAAACTCGTTTAATTTTAATCGTGTTTAATGGTTTACCCTCCTTTACGTCATTTCGCAATATTGAAGACCTATACTGTATTATTGTATATTGGATGAGCAACTGTGTGTGTAAGCTGTACGTAAGGATACATTTGTGCACTTGTGCATGGCTATGCAGTCATCACATTTTGATTTAAATACGACTACCTCCGCGTAAAGGTACACACTGCATTGCTTCGTGAATGTAATTTTCTTTCCAGGGAATAATATTACCTTTGCAATTAGACAGCTGAGAGCCCATTACTACAGAGAGGGAGACTCGGGAGGAAGAGAGCTCCAACAGTATTCAAATGCCGTGATAAATGTTTAATTTTGTGGAACATTTACATTACCCTCCCCAAAAAAATATTGTTTCGGTTAATAAGCATAGCAAAAAAAAATCTATATATACGTTTAGATAGGTGCACTGGCGCTCATTGTTATTCTGCTGGGAGACGAAATTGATAACACGTCAATGGGCATGTATCTTTCCCTCCCTCTTCCTGTCTCTTTGCAAACGCCCTTCATGCCTCATCTCCCGCCCTTGTTCCCTCTCTGGCTGGCTTGTCCCGTCGGGTGCGGGATTTGTCACCGAGGTGGGAGGCGGGTGTGTGTGGGGGGCAGACTCTGTGGGGGGGGGGTGGGGGGGTCTGGAGGAACGGGTGGGAGGCGCATGATCGATATGGGCGACAAAGCAAAGCGCCATTATCAGCTGAATTGTTAAACGAAACGACCGTCCGCGTGTTTGACGAATAGACGCTCCGCTCGCCGCGTGCAGACGCAAATTGCGAACGCTTTGGCAAAACAATGCCCGCCCGTCGATGGTTTGTTTATCTGCGGCGCCGCAAGCTCTCTCGTGGAGGTGATCTCGTGCCAATGTTAGTAGGGGGGCGGCTCTTTTGTGTCCGCAGCTGAGCGTAAACAACGCAGGCATGCGTTGTTCGCGTTCAATTATGAGCTTGCCGAAAACAAAAAATGCATCGAAAACCCCCGCCAAGTTCTGGAACTTGATCAATTTTTCGGTTGCACATTAACAATATTTTAGTATTGCATTACGCAAATAAAGTTTTGCCGAAACGGTGATCTTAATTAGAACGTAATTGTGAATTGTGATTCATAATTTTAACCAAGTGCATTTTTGTCAGTGTTGCCATGGGGACTTGGGCACTGCTTTCAGCGTTTGCAAATGTTTTCTTGGCATTACGCTATGACACAATGGTCTGCTCTTGTGCGTAATGTCACAGGACCACTCGCTTAAACTTTTGGCAGATCATGCAGTTTCCATTGAGAATCGAATGACCAGCTCTCTGTGAACATGTTCAGTAAAAAAAACACTCATTTATTTAGAAAATGAAAAGTATATTATTTTATGTACTCTTCGGTTCTTTCGGTAAAGTCACGTAGATAGAAAATTAATGATCACAACGTCTGGAGCGCAACACAAGCAACCCTCATCAGGTGAAACAAACAGCATAGCTTAGTAGTAGGGTTTTACCCTTTAAACTGGTACAAAACTGACACCTTTATACAAGGCATCATGTTTGCAATAACCACAACACAAGTAGTCAAAATGCAAACAAAAAGAAACAGCTCTGATAATGATAATAATATGCACTGTCCTTGAAGTTGATTGGTCCACATATTATTATCATTATCAGAGTTGTATCGTTTTGTTTGCATTTTGACTACTTGTGTTGTGGTTATTGCAAACATGATGCCTTGTATAAAGGTGTCAGTTTTGTACCAGTTTAAAGGGTAAAAACCTACTACTATATTTTGCCACTGGTAAAGGAGGTCTCATAGTGTTAACAGCATAGCTTCTTCTCTATCGACTGTTAGATGCAGGCCTCCCAGCACCGAGTCGGTTGTGGCGTCATTTGACGATACTTCACCAGAGTGCTCAGTTGGAGGCAATTGGATCCAAGACCAGTTCCAGATATCGCTTGTCACTGATGTGAGCCGTAGCCAACAATCGACATACACGAATAATGAAACTGAAATGAATCTGGTTCGAGCACTCGATGCAAGTTCGAATCCTCGTCGGGGATTGACTCGTGATCATCTGCATGCAGTCAATGGAATGAATGCCTCCTTTTTAGGGAAGTCAACAATGGGCATTGTCTGGATAGGCTCGCTCCTGCTTTTGGAAAGTGTCATTTGGAATGCTGGCGCAAGGCCACCGAGAGAGGTGAGCACACGTCTGGGTAATTGTCTGAGCGGAGAGACGCTCTGATTGTATAACCGCTAACTCGCTAGCTCGACCAAATCAACCGATTGACACGGAGCTCGTGCATGCTCTTCTTAGCGCTCGCTCGCTCAGCCACTCACCCGCTCATCTGCAGTCACACTCAACTGCTCACTCCGTAGAGTGTGAATGTGGGTGAAATGTGGATTAGAATTAAAAAAAACGATTCCAGCCATTCTCAGTCCGCCGATGGATGTATGGAGCACACTTCACTCTGCTGGTCAGTACCAGGAGGCTAAGAGGGGGGAGATGCCACTAGCTACTGATGCTCGCTGTAGCTGGGAATCAAAATCAGGTCACTGGGTTAATTGCCCAACGGTACTAACCATTGTGCCATCACCCTTCCTCCAATGTGTGCAACAATCGTTCATTAAAAAAGATTCATCAGTTTTTTTGTAAAATCAGTCAATGGCCATTAAGTAATTTTCCATTTGTAATGGTCTTGGGTCGGGTACGTATAGTGAAGGAAAATGTTTGCCACTCATATGTGTGAGATTCAAGGATATTTAGATAATATCAAAGGTACGCCCCAATATGACCTCCTCGGCAGACATGATGCTGAGTAAGGAACACGCGAAGCCACTGTCATGCCCCTGCTCGGAAGCAAGATGACTCCTCTGATAGCTTGTCACCCGTCTCACACTCTTCAAAAAGAAAAAAAGAAAGTGAAAGCCAATGCATGGCAGGCTTTATTGATGGGTTGTTCACTTAAATGTGTCTAAATTCCTGCTGCTTTTGACCTATTGACTGGATTGTGCCGAATCGCTAAATCTGCTCACCCTGACTGCCGGAGAAAATATTGGATGTGCACAGAGAGATGGATGCAACTTTGGTGTCGCGTGAAAGCAGTGGTGCTTTACGATTGTTTTTACGGGTTGCCCAGTGACTCGGTATATAAATAAATGAAAATATTGTTTATTTAAAGGAAATAACAATACATAGTATTCTAAATGTTATTTAACCACAGGATTGAGCATTACAGTGTGGACTTTCAAAAGTTGTGTGTTCTTGGCATTGTTTAGGCATCTAAAATGCAACTGCATCTTCAGAAAACATTGCTTCTTTAGTTCCGGTTCCTGAAGAAGCTCCCAGCATGTCGGGCGAAACGTCAGACGTGCCGAACAACACATAGTACAACCTGAAAACGCAATAGAGGGCTCTGTAGGAACCATTCGTGATGTGTCATTCGTGCAACTGTCTTTTTTTGTATAATTGCTGGTATAGTGGTTGTCGGCACTCTGTGTTGGGCTTGATTCGTGGTCATGCGCCACACTAGTGTCAATAGGAATATTAAAACGTGCCCTGCCCGCCCCCCACTAGTTGAAGGCTCACACGTGACCCCCCCCCCCCCCCACTTAGCCCAAGTCTCATTCAAAATGTCTCATTCTCATATCTTACATTGTTGGCAGATGGCGGTGAAAATATATTCTCATGGTAGGGGTAAATCTTTCATCAGATAGATGACCATTTGTTACTTCCCATGTAGGTAGTGCCCATTTATCCAGCCCATAGGGATGATAGGCTGAGTTGATGCCAAACGGGAATTTAAATGGGAAAAATTCCAATTGGAAGCTGAACGATAGACATGGCCCTGTGTGGCTGACAGTTTTGGAGGTACCTTTCGTTGCTAAAACCTCATAGTCACACTGTCATTTATTCCACTATAACACATTTTTTTCAGATGCCATGTGTAAGCAATGTGCATCGGCGATAACATTTTATATACATATGTGTACACACGCAGTGATCTACAATGACTCCTTCGAGTATGTAAATTGTGGGGGGTTTTTTGCGTAAAGAATGTAATGTATTCGAAATAACTTTAGAAGGTAATTTTTACACATTAATTTTTCATTAATGGACAAATGATGGTATCAGATTGTTGGATAAAATATGCAGGCACGCGAACATTTTCAAAGTCCATTGGCGAAGTAAATGTCAACTGTGACGGAAAATTAATTGGGGTCCTCAAATTGGACTCTGCTGGAGTTGCATTCTTGATGTGTTCGTACAGTATGAGGAATGAGTCATCTAAGTGGTGACCTTATTAAAATATTTCTTGGAATGTCGTCAGATTAATTAGTGTCCACCGCAGAGAAAATGAGTCGCTGCGTTTGCTCAGATTAAGTATAAATTAAGAACAAAAACAACCCCCTCAGAAATAATTAGCACTCTTAGCAGGTCGCTGATTATTAATTCGTGAACAAACATTACTTTCAAAATACTGTCAAGTTATTTTATCTGGAGCCAGTTTAAAGGAAGGCGGAATTATAAAGGGCGATTACATAAATAGTATGTGGTCTGACAGAATCAGTCGTCGTAAAATGAATTGGTGATTGTTCAGTTAAAAGAAAAATTACCAAATGTAATCGCACTAGTGTAACGTTGTATTATTCTTACAGCCGCTATATTGTTAATGTTGTATGCCTCTAATTGAGGGTAATCTTCAACATCCAATACAGACGCAGCAGAAACAATGCGGAGAGAGCTGGAGAAATCCATACCCACCACACACCTGGCTTCCGGTGACTTCTGCATGCATCCACTTGACCAAGGGGAAACGATTACAAGTGTCAAGGGATCTAAATGCCACCACAACGCCAGACAATTTCCTATCGATAAGGAAGTGATGTTTGCTGTGGAAACAGAGTTTAAAAAAGAATGCACTTTCATCAGGGTTCATTGGTTTCTCTGTAATTCCCATAGACGATTGGATTTGTTTTTCTCGTGCCATGTTTGGAGTGTTGATTATTGGCCATGGAACTTTGCAGTTGGCATCGAGCATTTGACAAAGTATCTGTCCTGACTTGAAGGTGATGAGTATCGTGTTCATTTATGTGCTGTTTATGAAGGCACCCCGACATATTACACACTACTACGTGTTTAGTGGCTGTGAGTTGTTCCCTATTATGTCTAAACATGAACGCTCAGAATATGATTTACACCTTGCTTCAACGGATTGCTTTACGTTTTCCCCCCCAAGCTATTTAGACTTTTTATAAGTGCCGATGCATGCTGCCAGAATTGCTGTTTTCTTTTGTAATGCCGTACTACTAACATTCCTACGGGGAAGTGTTCATCTATCCAGGCGTGATTACAAATTACACAATAAGAATACTGCTGAGTGAAGGTAATCAAAAACAAATTTTAAATGCCTCCACGAAATAACGAACTTGGAGTGGAGTCGTCGTCTTAGTTGACATTGAGCCAGTGGTTGAACTTCCACATTGCAATGGCGGGGGTCAGTCTCTCTATTGGACACCGACAAAAGAGATCATTTCATGAACCCTGGAGGGATGGGTGGGATTAGTCGATCGCCGAGCAAGATTTGAATTGTTATGATTGTCAGTCGAGCAATCTAGCCACAGTGGAACTCGACTCGATTTGAACGCGAATTAATTCTATATTTACATATACTTATAACCAGGCAAGCAGTTTAATACAATGGCAAGTTCTCTGTTTCTGGGTTTCATAAACAAATTCCTGCTGTGAGGTATTAATATCATTTGGTGCTTTGAAAGGAGTCTGAGCTTGGACATGTTGTTAAATGTGGACAGACCACAGTTAAACATCCTTTGCCCATGTTCAACGTGGAGTCGGGTAGCCGCATGAATGTTGTCCGTGTTCACTGAAACTAAGCTGGTGGTTTTGGTTAAATAATGAAGGCATCACGTGATTTTCGTATGCATTAATTGCCTCCGCGAGGACTGATGTCATGCCCCTTGAAATGCGCTTCCAGCTCGGCGAATGCCAGCCGTAGATGATCAGGAGAGCCAAGAGCTTCAATTGACCTTGATTACCGCTTTTCACAAGTAATCTATTTCGCCATGAGATGAGGACTGGCGAAGGAGACCTGACATTGTTCCGCCCATGAATGACAGCAAGGTGTGCTCTTTTTATTTGTAGTGGACAGAAATTTACATAAATTTACACAGTGCCGGATTAAGCTGGCGGGGGTCTGGAGCATATGTTATAAAGGGGCCCTAAATAAAAAAAACACGTAAATATTAAAATACACAATTTTTTTACGTGCATAGTAAAGTAATTGTATTTTTTCACTTGCTATACAGCCAGACAATACGACAAATCGCTAACCTTAAACACCCAGTCGTTCATAAAAGTTGAAGGCAGTATAATACTATAGTAATAGAGCACGTGCGAAATCACTGAACCGGAATTGATAGCTTGAAAGCATTTAGCGCGGGGCCCTTGAAAGTGCGGGGCCCGCAGCATATATAGCTACTTTTGCTACGAGGATAATCCGGCACTGCATTCACATCTGTAGCAGTGCAAAGCACGTATACATTTGATCAGGCCAGGTGGCTACTGTTGCATATCAGCACATTATCCTCATCGATATAAGATGGATAAAAATTAACCCGTAAAAACCAAGTTTTTCACTCTAAATCCTTTATATGCGTGGCGGCTAGAGTCCTCTCGTCCTCTGGCTTGAGATGGCTGCCACCTATGGGTCAGATGATTGTCTGCCAGCATTAAGCAATTGGTAATTAAATTTTTTTTCTTTCCCTAAACAGTGTAAAATTTTGGGAAAAAAAAATTCACGAACATTAATTGTCACGCACAACGAGTCTGTGTGGAAAATGTCAGCTCGATTGGATCACGGGAAGTGGGTTAAAAAATGACCGAAAGATTTGCACGGTCGTAAGCAAGCAAGCACGCAAGCACGCAAGCACGCAAGCAAGTAAGCAAACTTAATATAAAGGATTAAAAAAATTAACCCGTAAAAACAAAGTTTTTCACTTTAAATCCTTTATATGCGTGGCGGCTAGAGTCCTCTCGTCCTCTGGCTTGAGATGGCTGCCACCTATGGGTCAGATGATTGTCTGCCAGCATTAAGCAATTGGTAATTAAATATTAAAAAAATAAAATTCCCTAAACAGTGTAATTTTTTTTTTAAAAAATTTCAGGAAAATTAATTGTCACGCACAACGAGTCTGTGTGGAAAATGTCAGCTCGATCGGATCACGGGAAGTGGGTTAAAAAACGACCGAAAGATTTGCACGGTCGTAAGCAAGCAAGCAAGCACGCAAGCAAGCAAGCGAACTTAATATAAAGGATTTAAAAAGGGGTACCATTTTTCAGGACGTCAACATGGTTTCGTGTGTGTGTATGTATGTGGAGCTTATTTTTCACCATACGTAGCCAACCGTACTAATCGAAGGTGTTGTACTTTCTTTCGCGCCTTGCTAATCGGAGGTGCGATATGGAGAGACTGTTCCCTAACTAAGGAATGTGGAATGCCCACCACTGGCTCAGGATTGTGAATGTAGAGTAGAACCACCCAGTATTATGTTTCTGCGTAGACGCATCCTGATTCTTTGTTCACTTAGTGAATTAAGTAAAGCAGTAAAAATATAGCTTCAATTGACCTTGATTACCGCTTTTCACAAGTAATCTATTTCGCCATGAGATGAGGACTGGCGAAGGAGACCTGACATTGTTCCGCCCATGAATGACAGCAAGGTGTGCTCTTTTTATTTGTAGTGGACAGAAATTTACATAAATTTACACAGTGCCGGATTAAGCTGGCGGGGGTCTGGAGCATATGTTATAAAGGGGCCCTAAATAAAAAAAACACGTAAATATTAAAATACACAATTTTTTTACGTGCATAGTAAAGTAATTGTATTTTTTCACTTGCTATACAGCCAGACAATACGACAAATCGCTAACCTTAAACACCCAGTCGTTCATAAAAGTTGAAGGCAGTATAATACTATAGTAATAGAGCACGTGCGAAATCACTGAACCGGAATTGATAGCTTGAAAGCATTTAGCGCGGGGCCCTTGAAAGTGCGGGGCCCGCAGCATATATAGCTACTTTTGCTACGAGGATAATCCGGCACTGCATTCACATCTGTAGCAGTGCAAAGCACGTATACATTTGATCAGGCCAGGTGGCTACTGTTGCATATCAGCACATTATCCTCATCGATATAAGATGGATAAAAATTAACCCGTAAAAACCAAGTTTTTCACTCTAAATCCTTTATATGCGTGGCGGCTAGAGTCCTCTCGTCCTCTGGCTTGAGATGGCTGCCACCTATGGGTCAGATGATTGTCTGCCAGCATTAAGCAATTGGTAATTAAATTTTTTTTCTTTCCCTAAACAGTGTAAAATTTTGGGAAAAAAAAATTCACGAACATTAATTGTCACGCACAACGAGTCTGTGTGGAAAATGTCAGCTCGATTGGATCACGGGAAGTGGGTTAAAAAATGACCGAAAGATTTGCACGGTCGTAAGCAAGCAAGCACGCAAGCACGCAAGCACGCAAGCACGCAAGCAAGCAAGCAAACTTAATATAAAGGATTAAAAAAATTAACCCGTAAAAACAAAGTTTTTCACTTTAAATCCTTTATATGCGTGGCGGCTAGAGTCCTCTCGTCCTCTGGCTTGAGATGGCTGCCACCTATGGGTCAGATGATTGTCTGCCAGCATTAAGCAATTGGTAATTAAATATTAAAAAAATAAAATTCCCTAAACAGTGTAATTTTTTTTTTAAAAATTTCAGGAAAATTAATTGTCACGCACAACGAGTCTGTGTGGAAAATGTCAGCTCGATCGGATCACGGGAAGTGGGTTAAAAAACGACCGAAAGATTTGCACGGTCGTAAGCAAGCAAGCAAGCACGCAAGCAAGCAAGCGAACTTAATATAAAGGATTTAAAAAGGGGTACCATTTTTCAGGACGTCAACATGGTTTCGTGTGTGTGTATGTATGTGGAGCTTATTTTTCACCATACGTAGCCAACCGTACTAATCGAAGGTGTTGTACTTTCTTTCGCGCCTTGCTAATCGGAGGTGCGATATGGAGAGACTGTTCCCTAACTAAGGAATGTGGAATGCCCACCACTGGCTCAGGATTGTGAATGTAGAGTAGAACCACCCAGTATTATGTTTCTGCGTAGACGCATCCTGATTCTTTGTTCACTTAGTGAATTAAGTAAAGCAGTAAAAATATATAAAAATTATATTGTTTTTTTACTATGGCATTTCTTTACTTATCTAAATCCAAGAAGAATGTGATTGGGGCAGAGCTGTGTTGATCTTTGGCGCAATATCCAACACCCACATAGAAAAATTGCGAGTGAAATCTAATATAGATTGAGGCTGTCGATGAGTTTGCTGTTTTTTTTTACATGGTGTGCATATGCATTGCTACATTCTGTGAGAAAACAAACAATCTCTTCTGGTCTGGAGCAATGTAATATTACACTGCTTATGTAGCCAAACACACACATTTCACAGGCCGTGGTGATAAGTGTGTGAGTAAGCAGAGCAAAGTGAAAATAGGGGAATGTTTGTGGATGGTGCCTGCTTGACAACCTGAAAGTGAAAAAGAATTGTAATCTTGGTCTTAAACACGCATACATTATATTCATGTAGCAGTAATTTTGCACTTAACATGATCGATCTCATATTGAAAGTGCTAAGTGCCAAAGAGGCACAGAGTGAAACAACCAGTTGTATGAGGACAATGTGTAGTTATGAATTCAGGCGAGAGTTTGTGGTGAGATGGACCCTAGAAAGTATGTCATCTCACTTTCGGGTCACTTAATAATAACGTGAAATGCTGACTTTTCCCGTACTATAGAGAATTCCAGGCGAATGAAACAAAGAACGTTTTGCAGTGCAACAACATTCCGGTGAACAAAAAGATACAACTACCACACAATTCTTATAAAAAGTTGCTGATAAAAAAAGTGTTCGAAACGAGCCATACATTCGAGATTGGACAGCTGTTACTGTTTTGGTTGTGGCCTGACGCAGACCTCCGATGCATTTAAAAGAATTGAAAAAATAACGTTGGCTAAAGTAATATCATTAGTGAAGGGGACGTGACGGCCTCACGCACTTAGCCATATTAGTCCGAGAGACAAAGGAGGGCATGTAACACCAACTAAGAGCTCGGTGGGTAAATTGATACTATCACGCGTCTCATCTCAGATCCTTCCTGGCAGGAAGCACTCTTTTCCATTTCATCTTATCTTGCCACGAGGCAGTGTTTGTATCCTTAATGTCTGATGTTAAAGAGGAAATCTGCACACTAGAAGGTCATCGGCTGAAGAGGAAAAATGATTTTATCAATATGGCATTTGGCAAGTATGTAACCTTCCCCCAGGTCTTTACCAGTGACATTAAGCATTCTTTTGCATTACAGCACCACTTTGAATAAGGTACGGAAATAGTGTTTTTTCTAGAGTTCTATGCGAACAGCCACCTTATCAAACACTTGGAGTAACCAATTTTATTCCACTTGTACTATCGGCGTCCTGCCACGAGACGAGCTGTCCAATTCGATCCACGGTGGCGAGATGTTAACTACCTCGCCTGGTATACAGGACGTTACGGGTTTGATCCACACCCTGACGCCTGCTGTATATTTGGAATTTGCATATTCTCCCCGTGGTTGTGTGGATTTTTTTACGGATCCTCTGGGTTTTTCTCTCCACATTTTAGAAACATGCGTTTATAGTATTTGGCTGCAATAAAGTTCTACATGATAAGCCATTTTTTGTTGCGCTACCATTTGTGGCCAGGTCGCTTCTGAAAAAGAGCTATTTAGCTCAGTGGGCCTTACCTGGTAAAATACAAATAGTTTAGTGTTCTTTTCACACAACCCTGTTTGTTAATTGGGTAGAGAACGGACCACGGAAGGAGCTATCAGATACATACTTCTGAGATGTATCCACACGCTATTACATGCGGCAGCGCTTTCAAACATGCTCTGGTGCATAGGCACGTTTGTCTCTTGGCAGTTTACATTTTCTTTTTCGAGAGCTAGAATGTAGCCAAAATTCATACGAAAAAAAAATTGCATGTATTTTGCGAACAGCTGAGAGCACAACTTGCTCTACTTGAGATCCCAGTTTAATTGCGGGTGTCAATGCAGATTCTAACCCAACATCCCAGCAGTGCCAGCTGAATGATCTGACCCCTTTATTCACCCGGTCACCACCAAATGACACTCTTAATACATTTCTATAATACTGCTAGGAACCTCCTGGTTACACCAGCCCACAGGGGATTATTGCGTCCGCCCGTCGTGCAGGGAGGGGCTGGGTGGGGAGGGAGGGGCTAGGTGGGGAGGGTGGGGAGGGGTTGGGTGGGGAGGGGCTGGGTGGGGAGGGTGGGAGGGGTGGGGCTGGGTGGGGAGGGGCTGGTCACCCCGTGGTGCCCTTATAAAACTCAACGTTTAACCTACTCACGCCGGCTTGTGCCCGCCCTCACAGTGGGGCATATTTGCGGAAAACACCACGCCACCGTTGACCCTGGCCATTGACCGAGCAACCCAACTTTCCCACCAGCTCCCTCCGTATGAATGTGTTTATTGTATGTGTCAGATTCTCCAGACTCTTTCAAGTGGGTCCTGTTTTGGGATATTATCCCTGTTTTTTGTGCTTTTTCGTGTGGGGTGAAACTGTGCGTTTGAGTAGAAAAAGTCGGCAAATATAGGTCAAATTTGTATTTGCTGTGCTGCCTCCTACAAGTACCTGGTTACGCAACCGGTGAACATCCCAGAAAAGTTTCTGTTTTTTGTGTAATTCACAAACCCCTTCCAGCAGTCATCACTACTTCATTTATCGCCTGTATTCCTTCAGTTTTCAATCAATAACGTTTCGTTCAAATTGACCAATGGGCTCAGTTCAGTCACCAATGGCTACGGAAAATAAGCCATCCTTAAAATGAATTTCTACTCTTGATTTTGTCAAACCAACATACATGTTTATGATTAATCTTCGTGCAAAATGAAATGATCGCTTATTTGTACAGCCAAACAAAGCATATTCTGGATTTTGTGGTAAAACATTCCCTTGATTTATTTCAGGGTTAGCATTTACTTTGGGATTGTTGCCCAATGAGATGTGGAGCCCTATACAGATTGGACAACTATGTAATATAAGATGCTGGCAACGCATTGGGAGTAAGTCAAAGAACCCTCCCTGTTCAAATGAGCAACAGGGAGACATTTGCCTCCAAAAGTAATGATGCACCAGTTGTGGAAATTCCACATTACTATTGTCGGGTTGGACAATTTCGCCATCGGATGATATTAACTTTTACAAAGTGACTTATCAATACCAATTATATTTCAGACCGAGTCGGCCCCTAACTGGAATTGTATATTGCAATCTGTCTTGATGGTGAACTGGTCACTTTAGTCACAGTGTCACTAAAACAGAATGCACTTGGTGGAAAATATAAAAACTGTGTGAACAGACCATTGCTTCACTGTTTCCTGACGCTCTTCTGCAGTTTCCATGCATATTTTCCCATGTGATCGTCTGAGAAAAGGTGTAGCTGCCTCTTGTTTCTTGTAAGTGTATCCATGGCTTTTGCCATCTACTACGCCAGGATGGATTATGCTGCATTTTCTGCACTTCTTATTTTCTCCCCCTTTGGATATGCCCTCCTGCAGATATTTACGGAATGATCACGCGTCTGGGTGCTCAATGGGGCTTGCGGGGCAAATAATATCCCTAATGGAAGACGCGCTAGGCTAGGTCGGTAAGGTCTGGTAGGAGAGCGTCCTCCTCCCAGCTAGAGTCTCACCTTGACCCACGCGTATCATATGCCATGCCGCTCGGCTATTGGGGGCTCCGCGTGCATGCCTCATCATACAACAAATGGATCCTCTTGTGAAGGATTACCGTACAGGTGGTGATCCATAACATTACGGAACAGAGCATTCACAGGGAATGCCTAGCGATTTCAATGAATACCCAATGGCAGACTGGTATTTTTTGTTTTTACAAGAGCTTGTGAGAAGAGGCCGTTGAATGTATGTTGAACTTCTTTCGCACCGTACGTAGCCAGCCGTGCTATAAGTGCACGTTTTCTGTATTAATGAGATTCTTATGTGCTGCCAAACTCCAGTGTCACCCTTGCTTTGTAGGCGGAGGAGCAGTGGAGGGGGGAGATGCTTGGTGCAATGCTATTTGTATACTGTCAGGAGGAAAGCTTTGCTTAAGCTTATTAAATAAACATGTCATTATATACATGATTAATGGATATATACACAGCGTATTCACATGATACAGTAGACAAACACTCGTTGTCACGCGGTGGTTTGTGGTGTCAATCTTGTTTGTGCAAGTATCGGTGTAGTTTGAAGCTATGCGAAGGGTCGAAGGCTTAGTGGCAGGTCATGGGACAGACCCAGGTAATTATGGGTGAGCTGACTAAAACAACTGCTAGATACGCATCCTGTGCTTCCCACTACACCAACCTGCTGCGTTTTAGCCACCCAT
Organism: Lampetra planeri; assembly: GCF_965212315.1. NCBI lineage: Eukaryota > Metazoa > Chordata > Hyperoartia > Petromyzontiformes > Petromyzontidae > Lampetra > Lampetra planeri. The sequence goes on along the minus strand of NC_136115.1, from coordinate 10,073,484 downwards.
TTCTGCACTGCGTATTATGAGCATTGACTCCTGCAATCTGATATTGCCGGATCGCCCTCCGCAGACGCTGGTCCTGACTCCACTGGTATCAGGCATGAGCAAATTTCGGTCCTCCTGTACCACAGGCACCTTTCTCTACATTTTACAGCATCAAATCTCAGGCATGCATGAGCAGGATTGTTTCAAAATTATTAACCTTGTAAAATTAGCAAAAAACTCACCACTCAGGCTTCATACTTAATTAAAACATGCCTGCACATGCATTAACTCCCTCTCAGTGGCTCTGGATAATAAAAGTAACAGACTGATTGTCAATAATTATATCTCATGCAAGAGATAATAACTGCGTACCTTTAATAATTACAACCGTTACTCTCTCTTTCTTTAATAACGCATCCACAAATGAAACCTAAAATTAATTTTCTTCCAGGGAAAGTTCAACCCCAATGCTTGCTTAAGAACTGGCTCATGCATTATCTCTTTGGTGTATTATCTATAATTTAAATATATAAATGTAGAGCCAGGGTCATTCCACTGCTGGATGAATGACTTCTCTACGCTGCTTGTTGTGTCACCCCAGCGCACTTGCAAGTGGCGGTGGCTGAAGGAGCATCCAAGGACCGGATCTCATATCACTTAAAACAGGTTAAAACGCATTTTTTATCTTGACATCAGGAAGTCATTGTTGTTGGTTTGCTCTTTTAATGCCTCGCGTTGGTTTAAAAAGGAGTATTTAATTGAATTTAAATACGCTGTAGAAGTTTCAGAATAGGATGCCTACCGAATACAGACGATCTTAATCGAGTTGGTGACTTATGCAAATCTCAATGATGTTCTTTAAGAGCTAGAAGCTCTGAAAGTTGGTATAGAGTGGAATATTTGCTGATACTGTAAATAAATTCTGAATATCAAGATGCTTGTAAATTGGTTATATGACAAAGATGACTAACAAGAGATCATCTAGTCCAGTGAAATATGACAGCATAATCATAATGCATCTCAGCGCGACCCAAAGTCTCCATGAATGTGTTGCACTTTTATAAACGTGTTCCGAATCCAGCTCTTGCGAACTGGACAGTAATTAAGTTGTGTTAATTTCAAATTTGAATCAACAAATAGATTTTTGTGAAAGTTTCAATTGGTCAAAGTTGAATATGCATTCTTAATTTGGAGCTTTCGTGACTGCAGGAATTACTCTTGGTTCTTTCGGTAAAGTCGCGTATAAAGATAAAATAATATTCATGTTTTGGCTCGGTGGCAACGCTTTGCAAATATTCATTGTCAAGGTTGTGCTCGGATCTATTCCGGTATTGTCTTTCACTTTTCTTTGGCTTGAGTCAATTTTTAGAAATTGCTTGCGTGTACAAAAACATCGTGTCCTTAAGACATAATGCCATAATGCCTTTCCCAGATTGTACACGCGCACACCTTTGACCTGCAGTGTTTTAGTTTCTGTTTGGCAGCGTATTCCTAAACAAAATGGTGATGTTTTAAAGCATACACCACACTCGGCACAAGAGCATAAAATACACATCACTGCCATAGAATTCACATGCAGATGGGCTTACATAAATTGATTGGTCAGAATAAGTAAAATTAAATCAAATACTGTGGACGTGCGCTTGACAAACACACATCCTGAAGTGGTGCCTTTATGATTGCGAAATATTTTCAAATGTAAAACTGCGGATCATAGTGCACTCGAGTGAAATGTAATGAATATATTAACAAAAAAATATATAATTTAGTCTCATAATTTTGTCTCATAAGTGGGACACCTATATCCTTTGACTTTTGATTTAATTGAAATCAAGCAGCTGACCCTATGCAAACGGGTTATATTGCCAAGATGATGAGCACGAGATCATTTTGCACAGTTAAATAATACGGCATAATACTAATGTATCCCATCACTACCCAAAGCCTCTAAAGATGGTGCTTGGTATGTTGGGCAAGTAAAACTAATATTTATGATCGGAGCAGGTTTGTCGTAACATTTTTTTTATCGCTGTGCTGTTTTCTGCCGAAACTCCATTGCCCTGCAGGTATAGCAAACCCTCGCTATGCACGAGTTCTGGCTTCGCGAGTTACTAAATACATTCCACCAATTCCCCGTTGGCGACCTGGCGGACTCCCCCCGTATCCGCGAGTGTACGCATAGTGTCAGATCACCGACCCCGGGGGGAGGTGCGCGCAGAATGTGGCTTCATCTGAAACGGTCTGCCGATGATGAGGGTGGCACAACCCCCTCGGCTGTCTGCTTCGTCCTCAAGTCTCACGGGTATATCCCTGCTCTGAATTGACTTGCGCATGTTCACTCTCTACGACTAATATTATACGCGTTTGGTATAAAGGCGTCGACTGTGAGGTCCGTTGAAAAGAACGCCGCGAATGAAATCGGGGGGTGGGGGGGGAGGAAGTTTTGCGGCTCGCGCTCCAACCGGAGTGATAAAATGATAACATCCCCGCGGCGTTCTTATCAAACGCCTGCATCTCGCGATGAGTCACCATGCTGGATTCCTCACCATTATCACCACCACCACCTTCATCACCACCTTCATCGTCGTCAAATCATCATCCATTAGAGGTCATTAAAAAGTACACATTGTTCCTCGTAATTTATTATTTGTCGTCCTTGCTATTAAACATTTACCATTCCCCTCCCCCCCCCACCTACCAGGAACGTAAACCCATTTTTCCCATTCGAACAAGGTTTCTGCATCCGCGAATGTTTTCAAGAACGTAACTCTCGCGGATATCGAGGGGTTACTGTTCATGTGGTTGCACGTTACGGCTCCAGCTGTTGATGAAGCACCACGCACATGTTCAAGTTACTTAATTTTAGGCATTGATCTACACCATGCCTGGCCTTAACCATGAAGCAGTAAACATTACTCACAAGACGCTTCAGTGGCAGGCTGTTCATTGGATTGAAAGTGATGTACATTTAGTTAGCGCTACTGCAATGTTGAAGAACAAAGATCCCAAATGATAGATTGTAAGATGTTGCCACATGACTTTGACATTGGAGAGTATGTTGCAATTCTGTTATAATGACATTGAATGCAATGTGATGTACAAAAAGAGTCCTGGAACATTTTGTTCGAAATTATGGAGAGACTTTTCTTTTTACAAGTAGGAAGAGCAAAGGAAATAGAAATCACCAATTTGTTATTGGATTATGAAAGGAATGTTTTTCATAAGATCTACGAGTACTCCTGTGTACGTCTCGATGGAAACTTTTGAATTTCAAATTGGGTTATGGTCAAATGTGATATGTGTAGCAGGCCTGCTTGAGATATCATCATTATTTAATACAGTTGACCTGGGTCAGGATTTACGTCAGAATGCTCAACGCACGGAACACGCGAAACCAGGAGGGGGGGGTGGGTTGGGGAGAAAACACACAAATCCTTTACGAGATATTCCACATGATCCCTGCCTCGCGATGTCTGCAAAACCTATACAGTGTTAATGCGAGACATTGCATGAAGTTGCTGCTTCATGTATATTTACGTAAACAATAATTCTTCGTGCACACACACGGACGAGCGTGCTATAAATGCAATACAGAGTATAATACGGTACACTCAACAGCTCGATGTATTTGTTTTCCATGACCCTGACAACCATTAGGCTTATACAGCGTATACACAGTGCAGACATATATTCTGTGATGCTAATGTGCCGGAATACTACGTTGTGCTATACCGGCACTATGCAGAATGGTTTCTACTCCCACACCGCCATGTGTCAGCAGCAGGGGGGACGCAGCAGTAAACATCGGCCGCAAGACGGATACGCTTCATACTGGGATTTATACACTTCCATTTCGACCACTGCATATAGTAATGGTAATGGCGCAGTTAAGATGTTTGTGATGCTGCCCGGTGTAATGGTGAGCGCACTGGAGGGGCAATGCAGAGGTGGACGATTCATCCTCGCAGCGCTTGAAACAACAGGGAATGTGTCTTGCATCCCCACCCCTCTCCACTCCCTCTGTACACCCACAGTTAGTGGATGCCCTTCTACCAGCATTGGCAATTACAGGGCTGCCCCGTTACGTTTTAAAGACATTAAAGAGAATATTATAAGTCGAGTTTTTTTTTCTTCCTCACTGGGTGGCACTGTGGGTGGATCAGTCGACTCGAAATGAGATTGCAAGTTCAAACGCCTGCCAGAGGTCAACTCGGCCCCTCCAACTGTCCATCATCGATACATTGAATACCAATTTGGAAAGACAGCAGTGATCACCCTACTTAAAGTTGAGCCAATCTCAGAACCCGTTGGATTACAGCATATTACGCAGAAGCTAAATCCGCACAATAAAGTAGACCACTTATTTGTTTCACTTGCGAAAATGTACAATGCTATGATGTTGAGAGACTCTTGCCTTGCTATGTATCAGAGCATTTGCTGAGGAGTTAGCTCAACTGTGTAACCTTGGCCTAAAAAGTGTCACCCTCTCACAGCTAACCACACTCTCTACTTGCTAATTCTGCCCTGGATTTCTGTCCGTCCACTGCTCCTTGGCCTCTTTTCATGCATCCAACATGTTACGCAAGCACCATTAACCCTTTCCCATTCCAATGACGTACGTGTACATCATTGGTCGTTCTTCCGATTCCATTCCGATGAAGTACCAAGGCTCCCACAAGGCCATGCGGGAGGGTATGTAGCACAGTATGGTGCCAGCTACCATAAAGTGCGGTCGTGTCACTACAGTTCTTTGCGGTGAGTACAATGTCTTTAAAAACAACGACGTTATTCCCTAAATAAAATTAACGCTAACCGCGTGTGCGTTCCGAGATTCAGCGGTGAATGGGACCCATCCTACAACTTGCAGACATCTCGGAACAGAAAACGGTCGAGCTGCAACCAATACCCAGTACTGTCCATAAACCTGTACCCAGTCCTCGGCAATCTGGACGGTGTCAGCCGTACTTCCATTTCATCACCACTTCTCATATGTGCAACTGAACTGTAGTTTTGAAACATGTTCTTGCACCACTGTTGGAGCCATGGCAGGTTCGGGTGAAAATCTAAGCACATGGATCTATATGCTTGCCTGAAAACGCCACGGGGTCAATGCTGCAATGAGGCACACACCCACCGTGACGTCGCTCAAGCAATTTACCCACCCAGCAGTGTTTGTGCTGAAAAATAATAAAATACTAATTTAATTCATTTAGATTTGCATTGCCCATATCTAATGCATTTGAGTGTTGGATGAGGTCGGATGGACGGACTGAGAGTGAGTGTGGGGACCGGAGTCCCGCTGCTTTGGTGCTGGCGCCTGTGCTGGCAGGGCATGGCTCCAAGTGGCCACGGAAATGAGGCATTTATATGCATGACTGTGTGTGTGCATGTACATTAAATATGTACATGCACACACAAAGTACAGGGAACTAAACTTTAGCACAATAAAAAAACTAATCACACGCGCATGCCGTTCACTACAGTGGACTTGTATTATTGTGCATACACTTAAAGACAAGACTTAAGTGTTAGACATACTCTTTGGTTCTTTCGGTAAAGTCACGTAGATAGAAAATAAAAATAATAAAATAAAAATAATAGATCACGACGTTTCGAGAATGAATTCCTGCAGTCACGAAAGCCTCAAATCAAGATTAAGTATTAGACTAAAGCAATTTTACTGACCTGCTCAGAGCACCAATCTCCATGCCTTAGTACTGACCCAAGCACAAATCTCCATGCCTCAGTGTTGAGCTAGCGCCAGTGAGAACCTGGGTCTTCTCCTCCTGTGATGTATGTATGTATGTTGAACTTCTTTCGCACCACATGTAGTCAACCAATTTAGTTTCTGCACATGGTTCTCAAGTGTAGCGACTTGGTTTCTGTCTGGTCATCAATTACATCACGAAAAAATCTAAATAGTTTTTCTTTTTTAAACTTAATTCAGTCTATCCATGTTCTTAGGACCTTGAATTGTATGATTGGTTAATGGAAAAATCACCCTTGAAAAGAGCTGAAATGGTACACCATCTGGTGTCTTGGTGATGAACCCATAGGAGGAGACACCAGAAGCAGTTGTGTTACGCTATCATCGTCCCCAGGGATTGTTTTTTGGCCAAGATTCCACATAGGAGGCTTCAAAATGGAAGCTTCTTACCATGTGACCTGACTCTTTACTACACAATTGGGATAAGCCTCACATTTGGGTGGTTGTGAAATATTTCATGTAGTTTGTGTGCGTGTGTAAATGACACGTGTGTGAGTGTGTAAATATATTTTAGTCATACCCTTGCATTTTGTCTTTCCATCAATGGTTGGCAGCACCCATGGTCATAGGTGGCTGTAAGTCCTTTGTGGAAAATTATGGTGCAATTTCTACATTCCTATGATGGGGCCAATATCTGCGTAGGGCGATGACGTTTGAATCCCAGCAAAGTGGTCTCTTGTTTTGTTGACCATAGCGTAATGAATTGACGGAGTCGATCCCTGACTGGAATTAAACTCTCATCAGCCTTCTGATTGTCAGTCAAGTTCCCCATCATAGTGGCAGCCACCTTTGTAGTCGTGTATGTGCGTGCATTAATAATATATCATAATATATATGCAACGAGGGAAATTAGCTGTAACCAATGGGTACTCGCCATGCTTGCACCAACAGTCTATTATGGTTAACAATACATATTTGTCTTGTACATTGACGATACGCAACATATATACAACGTTCTAAAATAGCATTTCTGCAGTTGAGGTATATTCCGATGGTATTAAAAGGCATTCGGAGTGTGCACTGAAACCACAATTGGAGAGTTGCAAGTTTAAAATTCTGACCTGGGCCAACTCAGCTGATCATCCCTTGGGACTTGATAGCACGAGTGGCACAACCCCTTTGTGCAAGGTTAGCAGCAGCTCGACTGTGATCCTGCAACAGAATGTGGGTTTCTAACAACTGGCTCAGGGCTACAAATGGAGATGAGCACTGCTCGACATCCACTTGCGCAGAAACACACTTTGATCTCTGACTTTGTGAAGGCGATTTGGTGGACACGGGAAGCCAGGCGCCGTGAATGGCGTTTGCGAACCGGTTGGTTTGCACGCTCGCTTCACACCTTGCTTCGACTCGAGAGCGCGTCACTCCCTCCCCACGGGTCCCATCGTAGAATTAAGGAAGCGATGAGTCAGTGGCTCGCTGGCTGCATGAATCATTGATCAGCGTGCACTAATTATGGCCGGTGATAAGTTGAACCAGGGCAAGGTGATTCGAGGACAAATCTGGTCCGTTCCTTCCTCACCTTCAACCACTCGACTGAGAACGCTCGGCGGGAAAATCTGCACATTTATTCGGCAGGTGCAGCAGCTAGGGATTTCGTGAACAATAGCTGCGAGCCTTGCCTCAATGCTGAGGTGTTTAATAATAGCGGGGCGAACGCTGGTTAAAGCCGTGCGTGAGGAATTGCAGACGCAGACCCACTCAGTGTGTCACTGCAGTCTGTTGGGTATTTGATAAACTACGAGGCGGCCTGCTAGCAGAGCAGAAGTGTGTGGGAAATTGTATATAATAGGTGTGCACTGCGTGCTTGTATTTTGTAGAGCAGCAGCAGTCTGTGCTCTGTCTGAGATAACATGAATATATTTAAGTTATTGTGCCAGTGTTGGAGACTGCTGGAACATATTAGCCAGAAGTGTCCAGCACATTCATATCACAAAGACACGCATTATAAACACGAAGCCAAACCCACTTGAGAAAATCTTTCTCGGTTTCTCGAAGCAAGTTAAGATAATTGAGAGTGTATACATATAATAAAAGCATTGTGTTAAATTGTGCGATTTAAACATGTGTGTGCATTAATCCCAACCTCAATATGACAACACCTCAAGTTGGGCCTGATTTTCATGGAAAATAATTAACATCATAAAAAACTTTATTGTAACAACACTGAATATGTCTGCCTTCAAAATGATGCTATCTTTAGTCATATACGCATATATGAAGTGGTGGCAAAGTGGTTAGCACATGGCCCCATGAACCCGCGAACACGAATTTGATTCCCAACCACAGCTAAAATCAGTGGTGAGTGATGTCTGAACTGGTCTTGGACATCCCCTTCCATAGAGAAGTTATGGATGGTAAAACAACTCCCATAACTGACAGTATGGGGAATCATTCATGTAAACTATTTTTTATTTTACCAGGTAAGGCCTACTGAGCTATACAGCTATTTTTGGGAAGCAATCTGGTCACATGCTAACTCAACAAAGTGGCTTATCACGTGGACATCTATAGCAGTTAAATACTCTAAACACGTTGATTCTAAATGTGGAGGGAAAAATCGGGCGACCTGCATAAAAATACACGTGACCACAGGGAGAACATGCAGATTTCTAATTTACAGGTGTTGGGGTTGGAATCCAACCCACGACGTTCTGTAAACCAGGTGAGGCAGTGAACATCTCACCACCTCGGCATCTCATCTAGTAGTGGATTGACCAGGGGCTGTAAATCATAATTTGAATGAATATTATTTAATCATAACATCCATTCTGGTAGCACTCTGATTAGAGTGCTTGCCTAAGAATAGTAAACTTGTGAGTTTTGATCCAATTTGGGATCAACTCAGCCTATCATGCCTCCACGATTTGTAAAATCAGGACCAATTTGTGTAATTTGTGGTTATCCTGTGAAGCCACCCCGCCAACTGTGAGTGACACAGATGAGCACAGCACAAAGCTTGTGTTTTTAATTTGAGGACTCTAACATTTTTTTCCACAGGATATGCAGGACCCATATAATGTTCTGACTTCAAATGAGACATCTGGTACATCCTCATTTGATAAATTACATGTTTATAAATCACATTGCTGTAGAGATCTGTCCATAATTCATCTAATTAGCTTCATGATACTGCCTCTATCATATACAGTATTAGCTCTATCGTGGTTCTCTAGGAATTACTATTTGGAATTCATCAATCGTCAATCAAATTTTTTCTGCGTCCATGCTCCCATCGCTTGTTACATCTTTAAACATCATTTTGTTATTGTTTTCTCATCATTATTTTCCGAGTGGTTGACACATTTATGTTTATTCTATCTTTGGGGTGGTATGTTCGTCTCTTTTTCTTATTTTCTAATGTTTTGTTTAAAAAAACAATTCTTTGACCTGCTCTTTGTAGTTTCTGACAACTTGTTTTCTGCTTTTTTTTCAAATTTGCCTCCAACTTTCAGTGCACTCTACATTTTAAAGTTATTTATTTCATAATTGAAGTAGTGGTGTCCATCATTGTGCGTCTTGATGTAGTTTAATCTGTTCCTAAGATTCCGTATACATTCTAGGAGCCCCTGAACGAGATTTTTAAAATATGAATTGTCTTGTTTTTTACCTATAATTAGCTTTGTCCTCTCTTGGCCTATGTGTAATGTGCGGTCACATTCTGTGTTGAATTTGACCACATACTACCAATCGAATTAACAAAGACCAATTAACGTAAAATACCGTTACACATGGCTTGTGTCAATTATGAGAAGACATTGATTAAGTGGATATGAAATCTGTGAGTTATCAAAACCATTTATAGAGATGCAACAGCTACTCTGAGAGTGTATGAATAAATAAACACATTCCAAATCAGAAGAGGAGTCAGGCGAGTAGATATGGAGAAACAAAGGTATAAACGGAGATAAAATGAACCATTTAATATTTGTTAACAAAAATATTCCAAGCAAATTAAAGAAACTACCACGAATGATTTAATTATTTCGTAAAGAAGACCAGAAGTGGGGCTAAAGATGGATATTAGGAACACAAAATACATGTACAGAAATATCGCTCAACAAAATATAATTTATGGAGGGGACACAACTGGGTAACGCCACCGAGTATCTCGGGAAAATGTGTTCAATGTGCACTGGGATCGGAATGGTGAAATGGAGGCGAAGTTGAGTGCTTTTGAGAAAATTAATTTTATAATGAAAAGCAATGTACCAGTGTTGCCTAAAGAGCAAAGATATTTTTCAATACATATCATCTGCAATAACACACGTGTCCGAAACAGACGTTGACAAAGACAACGGAAACGGCGGTTAATAACTACACAAAGCATCGTGGAGAGATGCACGCTGCGCATTACACCGAGAGGCAGAGGAACACGTGGATAAGAAAATAAACAGACATTAGAGACATCCTGTTGAGTGCTAATGAAAGTAAAGTGGGCTCGGATAGCACATATCGTTCCAAGGGCCGATGGCGAATGTATGAAGCTCGTGATGGAATAGCAGCTAAATAAAGAAACATACCCGAGCGGATGAGATGGAGTGACGATATTGGTGCTTGTGGCGAGAGTGGCATCGGTGGTGGCATTGTGAAACCGCGAGAAGGTATCCGTCCAACAGTGGATAGGACACGTCTACTGATAATAATGCAACATGATACTCGTATCTGCCGAGCAAAAGAGATTATGAAAGTCGGTGGGCTCTTATCTGACAGAGCCAAGCTGCTGTGTTTAGCTTGACAAATGTTTAATATTGCACCTTCGTGTTGCCAATGTAAAGCGGGAAAGGTGTGAATTTTCCTGCCAAGAATTAAGTCGTCAATTTTAACGCTGTCTTTCAAACGGCGTGTAAATTATTCTCAAGCATGACGTTTTATCAGTACATAAGTCACCCATAATTATAGTGTACGTAAATATTAAATCCAGCACCAAATTTATGGTTTTGAAATGTTAAATGATAAATAAATACCATTGCTACTGCAAACAATCCTATGGCATTCTAGATTTGAAGCTTTCGTGACTGCAAGGATTCATACTCTTAGGTTTTTTTCCGGTAAAGTCACGTAGGTAAAAAATAAAAATAAAATTAATAAAAGTAAAATAAAAAATCACGTCACAGCACGATTGCTGTGACGGTTCCACCTGAAGACGGAAGCTTGTGTTGCCTCCGAAACGTCGTGATTTTTTATTTTACTTTTATTAATTTTAATTTTATTTTTTACCTACGTGACTTTACCGAAAAAACCTAAGAGTATGAATCCTATGGCATGTGATAAATATGTAGTTTTTATCACATAAACTTAACACCTGAGGTAATTAACAGCTCTTGAAAAGGTCAGCGTCTCCAATATGAACATGTTCTCTATTTGTGATCCTGAGATGGTGGAAATATACTATTTTTATGGTGAGGGTCCATTACACTTCTTGGTTCTTATTTTATAAAATAAATAATTTTATTTTATTATGTTTTATTTTTATTATTTTATTATTTCCCTTCTACGTGACTTTACCGAAAGAACCAAGAAGATGAATCCCTGCAGTCACGAAAGCTTTACATCGAAAGGTCCATTACTCCTTAGGACACCTACTTTGTTTTCCACAAAGTGGTATCTAGTTTATAATCCTTTGGAGGGATGATGGGTTAAGTCGACCTCCTGCTGGGATTGGAACTCACAACTTTCAGATTGTAAGTCACGTGTCTTTAAATCGGCACAGCATATGTCTTGGATACACATAATACCACCATTAATTCACACTGCATTTATGCGCTATTTTCAAGCCAATAATTTCACGTTAGCGGTGTCGCAGTTAGCTTCACTCTTCTTACCGCTCTGCGCTGCGCGGTAGCTAAATTGCGTTACCTACCATTGTTTAGGGCTTCAAAAACATTCCGGAATGGGCCATTACCTCTGCACTTGGGTTTCATTCTGAGGTCAAATAGTCAAAGGTAGAGGTCACATTTCTCCAGAAACCTATTATTCCATACATGTGCCAGTATTCATGATTCTGTGTACAGATAAGTGTGATAAATAACGCACATTCCCCGTGTGTGTACACCGTGTTGTGCATGTGTGCACCCGTGCGTGTGTGTTTGGGGAGCGGTAGTGTCATGGTCAGTACATTGCACCGCGATCCGAGTTACTCCGGTTTAATCTCAGGCAATGGTGCAACATTAACACCAGTAATAAGTAAATGACACAGTTGAAAGTGTATCTACATCAGCACATGGGATAAAAATCTGCCTGGGAGGAGTGTTAGTCATACTGCTTGTCTTGGGTGCCGCACCAATTTTAATAGTTACTCACTAACGCCATTTGCCATGGCACTGTGTTTTTATTTGTATATTAAGAGTGTATATTAATCATGGGAGCAAACGAGTCAACATTATTTATGGTAACTGCATTAAGATCACTTCCTCTGCATCCTGTGAAAAGTCAGAGAATGTTGGTGTGAGTGTTGTTAGGGAGCTCCTATTAAAGCCAGCAAAGGGACACAGGTCGTGTTGCCATCACTTCGTCTCACAGTGCTAATGTTATACAACACCCAATGTGTTTGCATGAGGTTGACTCAACCTAGGGGAGGTCCAGGCTCAGGTCAATTAATGATTGCCACTGATGTTTTGTATAATTTCCAGCAATCAAACCAAAGCCCCGTTGTTACAATGTCCAATACAGTCCACTCCCCACATACTCCCAGACCAACACACACACACACACGCACAATCTTTGAGTGCCAAACTGCATAACGCACTTGCCTGTAGTTTATTATCAGAAGGTGACACATGTTTAGGAGGGTTATTCTGTAATAGGATTTAAGCCTTGTTCGTAATTTAAAGCTTGGAGCACTTACGTGGGGAAGGCTGCTATATCTCAGGTTGATGTATAACTTCAACTGGACCAGAATTCCCAGTGTCAGAGGTTGACGGCTATGTAATAGGTGTACAAATGGTTGGCTGATCACGATCAGACAGCAGTGAAGCAGCTTGCACGGCACAGTGCTCAGAAGCCCCCCCCCCCCCCCACTTCTTGCGGCAGGTCTGATTATTGTCGTTTGTTTTTTGTAGTTTGTAATTCGTAAATTGCATCATTAGTGAGTCATTGAAAAAAGCAACGCGTTTTCATGGTTCATTGTCATCTGAAATCTGCTGCATTCAATAATTGTAATTATCTGCAATGCTGGTTTTGGTCAAATGCGTTGCTGTCCATAATTAAGGCTGGACTGATGTTGATTCAGGTAATTTTAATAATTATCATTTTGTTTTGCAATGTTTTAATTGTACAGTGTGAAAGCTTTTAAATGTTGGCATATGAGTGTGTGCATACCATATCAACATGTCATGTGGTAATCATATACAATAATCCCCAGCCATATAAATGTGAAATTTTGACCGTTGACACAGAGTAGACAACAGATATTGAGCGCTGCCCAACACCTCACTGGTAGAAATTAACATTTTTTTCACACTTCCTGTTGGAGAAAACACCTTCTAATCACACACAAAGTAAACATAATCCCATATTTGAATTTATATCAAGTCCAAAGTAAAAGTATCTCCTGCGTCAAATTGTCAAGGCGAATGCTTATCCCTTTTGGCAGTTCTGAACCAGTGTTGAAACTTCCACATGCCTATGGCAGAGGACAGTTTCAGAACAAAAAAATGTACACTGCATATGATAAATATACTTTGTGCAAAATAAGTATACTGTTTACTTCATTCGGAATTGGCCAAATATCACAAGCAGGGTCTTCCTATGAAGTGTTAAGGCTCAGTGGGAATTTCCTTGAAAAACGAGGACCATTTTAATATGATAATTATCGTTACTGAGCCATAAGTACAGCACAACATCACCTGTGCTGTAGATGATTACCTTGACGAGTTATTTTGCATTTGACTGCTGTGATTGAAATAGTTCAGGGGCACAGCAATCTGTCCATACTGCTCTGCAGAGATTAAGGGACAATCGGTAGCGACTCCTCTGGACAGAATGTGCCATGTTTCTTGTGCCTGGCTTTAAAATAAATAGCAAATGCAATGGAAACGTTGATGGCAAAATTGGATGAGTATTATGAGCCGTAATTTAATGTAACCATGATGAGAAACATCACTCTGATTATATGGTCTAATATTAGACCACCTTCAGACATTAAATGTAAGCAAAAACAACATAATTTGTTTGTTTTCCAGCCTTTTTCGTGTGTAAAGCTGTGACAGAAGATCAATTATTTGATTGCGTTTAGGATCTATAATATGTTTTGAGAATTGGTCTTAGCAAAAATAAATCATTCCAAAATATGCATTAAATAAGGTACACTTTTCAAATTAACAAACATTGGAAAATAAGAAAATAATCCTAAATTATAGTTTTTTTCCTTTTTATATATTATTCATTATGTTTGAGACGTGACATTTTTCAAGTCCACCTTGTTCTAACCTACCTCCCCACCTTGTCAGAACCTGGTCAAGTGATGGCGTTGAACCTACACCCTCTTGGACCCCCCACAAAATAATATGGCAGAGGTGGGACAAAGTCATTGTTATGCAAGTCCAAGTCGAGTCGCAAGTCATCAAATTCATGACTCGAGTCTGACTCGAGTCCAAGTCACATGACTCGAGTCCACATCTCATAGGTGGGACAAAGTCATTGTTATGCAAGTCCAAGTCGAGTCGCAAGTCATCAAATTCATGACTCGAGTCTGACTCGAGTCCAAGTCACATGACTCGAGTCCACATCTCATAGGTGGGACAAAGTCATTGTTATGCAAGTCCAAGTCGAGTCGCAAGTCATCAAATTCATGACTCGAGTCTGACTCGAGTCCAAGTCACATGACTCGAGTCCACACCTCTGTAATATGGCCATGCCTCTTCAAAGAAAAACTCAGATCCATGGCTTCGTTTTCATCGTCGGCATCATTAGTTAAAAACAATAGCATCAGGATCTTCATATTTAAGATATGTGAGTTCCATGGACATTTGTATGTTGCACAGCAATATCTAACCTAATTTATACTTATAAGAGCTCCTTCACTCAAGGCGCTTGACATTAAATAAGGCAAACCTACTTCACTTTGCATGCAACCACGTTTGTGGAAAGCACTCCTGATCAGGGTCGATTTCTTGCATTTTTCACATTGAAAGCGATCTTGTATTTATACATTTTTTACCTAATGCAATGTGTTTAAAAAACGTAGCATCGCTGCGCTGGAATGAAATTCGGCTGTGCTTGTCTCAATTGGTGGCTCTGAGCCAGTGGAAAACAACATTACACCGTTAGTGACTTTGAAATACTCAACTTGATCATAGAAATGAACAGGGGCGGTTTCTTCATTAGGGCGATTGGGCGACGCACCACCAATGTCATTCAACCACAGAGTCACGCTAGCCGTCACTGTCAGCCTCTGGATATAGTCCAATCAGCGTCATGTCACGTTCTGTGGAGTACCGCCTTTTTTGGGCGATTTCACTACGGCTGAGAATCGCCCCGAGTGGCCCCATAGACTTACATTCAAAGATGTTTTTTTTTCGAACGGGGGCGCTGCAATGCATTCTCTATGGCTTCCGGGAGGGCATGCACTAACGTGCTTACGTCATCATACGTGCTAACGTCATCATACGTAAGCACGTTTCATCCAACAATATAATTTATCGCCACCTAGTGGAATCTTTAATAAAATAAACTTGAGTGGTTTGTTTTAATAATGAGTATATAAACAAACAAGATGTATTGTAAGAGTCACTTTATTTTTCATTAATATTAAAGAAGTGAAGTTGCCTTTACATGCTTAAGCTGTTAATTTATTCATTGCATGGGTGGACCTTATCAATCATCCAGACATTTGCCCCCCCTGAGAGATTTTGCAGGAGCCGCCACTGGAAATGAACATATCAATGCGCCTGAAGAACGTTTAACATAGGCCCATGTCACCTTCTATAGTGACAGATAAAACCGAACAAATGCAGAAACGTGCATAAGCAACTACTGTAGGCATCAACGTTGTCAAATAAGCGTAGACGAGTGCATTATTGAGATAGACAAAGGAACACATGTGTAGCGTCGGTGTCAGGCATTGTATGTAGCATTGTTATGCACACTAACCTGTAGTAGCACACATGTGTCCATAGGGGGTGGTAACCCGGGATAGGCAGGATGAGCCGGGCCGTTTGGACACGAGGCTCTCCCAACCCCAAGAGAGGGGTTGGGGGGATATTCCAGAGCCCCCTAGAGAGTTCCAGAAGGAGGGCGTGGCCAGGGGCGGAGAGACCCCGGCACGGGTATAAAAGCCGGACCTCTGGACGAGTCCGGCAGTCTTCGTCAAGCTGAAGAAAGAAGACCAGCTAGGCTAGGACCCTGGGAACCCCCAGACCCGCCGTCCTTCTAAGGGCCGGGGCTGTAGTGGGCCAGTGGTCGGGACCCGAGGACCTTGGTTGAGTCGGGTCAGAGAGCCTCCCTCTAGGTCCCCTTAGCCGGAGGAACGTGAGTGTAGTCCCAGTGATTAGGACACGCTAGCCCAGTGGCTATACCTCCTTGGGCATCGGGTAGAGGGGCCGCTACCTCTCTGTGTTAGGGACCTGTGTATCCCGAATTTATTTTGAATAAACATATTGCCTCAAGCGCTCCGTCTCCGGTCTCCCTGGAACCCACTATACATGCTACAGGGAACAAATGCAAATTAGAATAAGTTTTTATTGTAAACTAGCTTATATACCCGGCGTTGCACGGGCCAATTTTTTTTCCAAAACTATTCCTAAAAATCTAACAACAGTGTGTAATGACTGTGGTGGTTACTGCTATGATTACAGAAGTGCATACCGACTGTGGTGGTACCTGCTAACACTACAGTAGTACATGCTGACTCTATAGACAGAGTGGCGTGGTGAGGCCTAGTCCCGTGCAGAGCCTCCGGCCTCGCCTAGATCGTCCAGCCGGCCGAGGTGGCACCTTGGCAGGCTGGGGCTGGGCTGCTACCCCTGACCCCCCCCCCCAGCCACGATCTCCCCGGTCGCTCTGCAGTAATATGTACGGCCTATAGTGGTAGCATCTACTGACTGTATAGTAGTAATAACTGCACACATCGGAGTGGGGGTGGACATCACACAGTGAATAATTAACATCAGTGTTTAGTGTATTTTCATAGCATTTTTTACGTGAAAGAAAATGTCCCCCTCACTCCCACCGAAGGCGTGCGACTTGGCATGGGCCGTCCCCCCCACCAAAGGCGCGTGAGTTGGTATGGTCGTGCACGCGTCATAAATAAAGAAAGAAATGTTAAGCGCAACAAAAATCGCACAACATCGCTAATTTAACTAATTTAAAGTTGACGGATGTGAAAAAGTAATAGCGCTTGCTCACGGCGGGGCTTACGGCGTGGTACCTGGCTATTTTTAAATCCTTTATATTAAGTTTGCGTGCTTGCTTAGGACCGTGCAAATCTTTCGGTCGTTTTTTAACCCACTTCCCGTGATCCAATCGAGCTGACATTTTCCACACAGACTCGTTGTGCCAGACAATTATTGTTCGTGAAAAAAAATTCCCAAAATTTTACACTTTTTAGGCAAAAAAAAATTATTTTACATATATTCAAATAGAACGCATTCATGGCTTTGGCTGAACGTCAAGAGTGTAAGAGCCCAGAGCGTAACCCCTCCACAGGCCGTGGCGGAGTAGCGCAGTTGGTAGCGCCCTCGCTTCCCATGCCAAAGGTCGCGGGATCGATCCCCGCGTCCTCCACAGGCGAATATATTTTTAAATCCTTTATATTAAGTTCGCTGCCACGCATATAAAGGATTTATAGTGAAAAACTTTGTTTTTACGGGTTATACTTATTATTTCATGTAAACCCCACTGTTGGAGAACAAAATCGTTTGCAAGCGCGGGAACACACACAAAGCCACACACACAACCACAAACAGACAATTTTGGACTTTTAAATATATAAAAAAAACATGTGCGGGCTTGTGCAGGATGCATTTTGGCGAGAAGAGAGGATGGCAGATGGTCAAAACTGGTGACAGTGGCAACCAACAGAGAGAACACGTCTGAATAGACAACCATCACAGAGATGGAGAGGCCTTCATATAGCAGTGGATAGATCATGGCTGTTGATGATGATTGCTGTGGTCAGCTTTTCCAGAGGCTAACTCTGGATGACTTAATCTCAATCCAAACAGAATCGTTGTTCCTGTGTTTTTTAAATTTATATGTTATATTATACATTTTATGTCCTCTGTTCCTTGTTTAAACTACTGTCAATGGTTTGTAACCATCATTAATTTAATTCATCATGATTTTACATCACTGGATCAGCATATATCGGGCATCTGCAAATATGCTTTCGAAGTTACGCATTCAGTGTTGTGTTCCAAAGGTGAAGATGTGGGTGGCGATTAGAATGATATCCTTACAAAGTTAAAGTTAAGCCAATATATCTACCAGCGCAAGAAAGTATTCGCAGTCCATATCTGTGGTATTAGATCCACATTCCCTTGTCTGGGCCCAGTCTCACCAAATTGAACTTGGTGACTCTTACTTGAAGTTTGATTTTATTTTCTGAGACACCTGTGTTTGTGAAAGCCATCTTCAATAGGTTCTACTTTGTGCACAGAGACCTGCTCTGTTTCATTCCTAGTTAGAATTTGCTTAACTGATGTGGCCTTGGGGATCCTTCCACTAGCATTCGGGAGGAAAGCTCATGTCAGAAGATCCCATTCTATCTGATTTATTACATTAAATAGTGTCTCCTCTGATATAGTACAGAGCTCACAGTAGGACACATAGCCATGCCTTTTGACTTTAAGAGATCTACAAATACATAAAGAAATCCTTATAGAGATGTGTAACTTTAAAAGCTACTGCCCATGAATATCTGGGTCACTGCTTTGCCTGACTGCACGTGAATTTTTTTTAAAAAGTAAAGTTATTTTACTTTTGGGCATTGCCGTTTTAATGATTTGGCAGTAACCCTTTTTGAAGGCATTGGCAAGCTAAATACGTATTTAATCATGATAATTTCCATTCAATGCTATGTGCCACGTTACGAACTGCATTGTGTATATTGATAATAAATGTGGCGACGTGAAAATTATATTTGCCGTACAAAGTGGATGCTATTTTGCTGTGTGGCACCGTGACTATGGTCAGGTAGAAAATTAAAATCCCAGTCAGGTGTCGATTCAGTCTGTGTCCCTTCTTGGTTGTTAATATGACCTCAATTTTGCGGGAAGGCAACAGGCGTTGCCTTATTGAGAGACTGACTCTCACTTTGCGAATGTGTAATTTCCATTCCTTGCTCAAGACTGCCAACAATAGTGATCACCACCGCAACGCTCCTTTGAGCGGGAAGCAACGTTCACTTATTTGATGTAGAGTACATCGCTATTGCCAATCTCTTACCTTTTAAAAGGTTGGAGTTGAAAATGTATTTTGATTAACAATCCCATTGCCTTCCAGCAATAAGGAGAATATTAATTTTATCGGGTTGTGTGTGAGGTTTGTGGAATTCTATCGGATTTAATAGTTAGAATATGACCAACAAAGTCTCAGTTGTCTCCAGTATCTTTCAATTTGAGCTCATATTGTCTTTAAATTCTTGCTCAAACTTGTAATGTTCAGCCCTATGTGCATCAGTCATTTTGAGAAATTGATGCAGCAACCCTAATAATTTGATGCTGAACTTGGACCCATAGCACCTATTAGAGTACCATTCCTGCTAAATACATAGGTGAGTTATGTTCCCAAAATGCTTGGATATAAAGTTTTAAATATACTTCACGGGGATTTAATATCCCGCATTTAAAAACATGAAATGGCAATGTAATCTCTAGGATCAGAGTTCGTTTAATGTTTTTTTTCTATCCTGATAGGTCTAACACTACGAGTAAAAAGGAACTGTGGCAGAAAAGGCCATTGCTTTGGCTTTGAACACTGTTATGTTTCAACGTCATAACCATCGTTGTTACGGGCCATGATTTAGCCATTGCTGGATGAAGGCCTTTCCAAGTCATCACCGTCTCGCATGGTTTCACAATGCGGCACTCTATCCAGCTCCTGTACACAAGCTGATTATATTGCTCCATCTCCGTGAGTGACATCCTCTTGAGTGTGCTCCGTCCTTTGGCCGCCACTCTATCTTTAGTCTCTATCACTGGCTATAACCCCTTTTGAGCGATGTGTCCTGTCCAAACGCACTTAATTTGTGTGTCCATGTTTCTGATCTATATGTCTAGCTGGTCATATACACCGATTCAAAACGTTCTGGTTTCAGCACAGTGGAAATGTTGCACTTCATTATTAATTAATCGTTGCAAAACAGATTCCAATATTTTCTCATGATTTTGATCTTGGTTCGCCTTCAGTAACTGCCCTAGGTATGTGCACGCTGATATGATTTCCAGGTGTGTCCCTCCAACAGATCTCTTCAGTCATTTAGTGAAATTGTCGTACAGGCCATTTGTATTTCTCACGTTTGTCTCATGCCAAAATTAGCACCCTTTTTGAAGTTCAATACCGTTCCATAGTTAATTTCCATTGCGTGGAAATAATGACTGTGTTGTTAGCAAATCTGAGATGACTAATATAGTCACCATTCATGCTGTGGCATTTATTTCTCCAATCTAATTTTTTGGAAACATCTCCTAATGACGCTGTGATTCACTTTGGTGAAAGCGTGGCTCCTTGTGTGCGTGCTTCTATTTGCTTTATGGATTTCACAGCACCCATACAATTTGTGTAAATCATTTTTTATTGTAATTTTTATTTCAGTTTGTGAGAGCTTGGATGACAGCGTCAATATTGAATGAGCTACCCTCCCTTGCCGTTCCACTAACATTCAAGGGGTCATTAAAACGAGTAGCACTTTGCATCAAGTCCGCAGTAGTCCTGTGGATAGACTTGCCCGTGTCATAGGAATGTGGAATTTCCACCACTAACTTTGGGCTTTGTACAGGACAATGAGCACTGCGCTCATTCACTTGTGTGGGAAAAACACGGCCGCTGAGTCTGTCAGAATGATTCACTATATAATTTCTGTTAATAATTTAACAGACAGTTGCCGTGCATTTCTATGCAAGGGTTAATTCACACATTCCACATCAGACATTAATAAACCGCTTGATTCCCTGAACCAGGTGAGAGCCCACTGAGATTCATTAGCACTTTGCAAGAAGATCAAAACTTGAACCGCTTGTGGTTTTGGAAAAGGCAAGATTTTTGTTTACCACAAACACATTTTCGTTTCACAGCATCAGGATAGTAAGTATAGCGTGATGATGTTACCTAAATTATTTTCACGCCTTTGTGTGCTCCAATTAGAAAAATGTGATGTTTGCCACGAACATGAACAATCATCACACTTTGCTCGTGGCAAAGTGTAATGTTATATGAACATACGCAATGTGTGCTTGCATACTTGTGCGAGCTCTGGGATGCGGTTCAATCTTAGCAGCAGGATCCTAATCATAAGTGTGGGCTTGACTCGGCCCATCTGCCCTCTGAGGCTGATATAAAATGAGCACTGCCTGATGGGAAAGTCTCCCCACTGGGTCATCTTATGAAGATTCTGGTCCTCAGGGGCCGTCCATAAATGACGTCACGCACCTAGGGGTGGGGGGGGGGGTCAGACATTTGTGACGATGTGTGACGAGGGGTGGGGGGGGGGGTTGAGAAATGTGACGTCACACCAAAATGCGCAACTTTAAATAAATATAGACAACACGTTCTACTTAATTAAATATACTTTTTAATAAATGTTTTATCCTACAATGACAATAGTTTAAAGCGATTTGAAGCATGTTTTTTTGGGGGGGGGGGGGGGGGGGAGCAGAGCTTTGTGACGTCATATTTGAAAGGGGGTCTGACTTTTTGTGACGCCGTGTGACAAGGGGGGGGGGGTGGGGTCAAAAATCTTCCAAAATCGCGTGACGTCATTTATGGACGGCCCCTCACTGTGTGAACATTTTCAACTGTGGCACAGGTCAGGAATGTAGATGAGGCCTGCCCCTACGTCACGGTTTAACATATTGCTCGCCCATGTCCTGTGCCCACTATCGCTCAGGAAGTGTCCCCCGTCTCACCAGATCACAGACGTTGAGCCTCGATATTCGATTGGATGGTTGACTGCAATGCATAACCAGGTCTTTATGAGCTGAGGGGCTATGTCACGGGCAGCAGAGGGCAGTGCAGAACAATCCAGTGTTTTACCCAATTACTAGCCGCCACCCTCACCAGAACAAGCGACCCTCACAAGGAACAAGCGGACTGAGAAACGAACAAACTACGCTCCTGCGTATATACTCCCTGCCTTCACCAACCCACACTCACCAGCTTGGTGAAGTAAGGTCAACCCCCCCCCCCCCCCCTCATGACCCACACGGCACGGGAAGGCTGTTACCAAGCATTGTTGAGACAAAGGGCTGAACGTGTGCCATAGAGCGTGTCTGGCTGTAGAAGGTGCACGTGCTGTTAGTGAGCACCTATTAATAGATGCCAAGTTATAGGAGTGGGCAGTGTGGTGGCACCATGGTCAGGTGGCACCAGCTGCTCGTTTAAGGCCGAGTTGACTTACGGGGGGAGACGCAGAACAGGTTGTGCCACGCACGTTGTCCGAGGCTGGGAGTTGAACCCAGGTTGTACCACCTGCGTATGTTCTGGATGAATGCTTGCGCTGTGCAGCAGCCGTGTGAGCTCATCAAGCGGATGAAACCCTATTTCATTAGGAAAATGAGGCGGCAAGGGTTTTGCCAGAGCACTCCCGTCAGTTGTGGCCGAAAGATTAAATGTAATTTACATTGAAAATGATCTATAATTCAATGTGCTGTCACTGCCACTGAAATGGCTGCTTAATTTTCCTAATTTGAGTGGATTTTAATGTATCCGTTGTGTCCTTGTTTGTGCGAGGCGGGGAGCGGCAGTGTAGTGTGCTGCGCTACAAACCTGGCCACCCGAGTTCGATTCCCGCTCACGGCCAACACCAGTGCCAATTATATTATCTGAACCGGTCCTGGACCTCCCCGAGGTCGATTCAGCCTCAAATGAGCACCTGGTGTGGTGTGTAAACACATCGCCACTGGGGAGAGAGAGGTTGTCTGGCATGGTGCTAGCCACCCACTCCATCGTGTGCGGCTCCAGCCTTCATAGGTGCTACTCGCTAACAGCACTTACCCCAACAGTCTGTTAAGGCTCTACGGGGGATCTGTGTGTGTGTGTGCGTGTGTCTCGGGAGTGGCGATCGGGGCGGGGTAGGTGGTGAACTGGCAGGACGAAGTGTAAGAGCGTCATTAACATGACAGCGCATCAAATTATGAAATGCAGAATAAATTAGTAACATCCATTACCTATTATGTGAAATCAAGCAATGCTTTTATCTTTCGGTGGAAACATGTGCAGTGTAGGAGAGTATCTAAGAACTCAGCTTGTTCATCAATAACCACTGTGTTTGGCCGTAAAGGAAAACAAACATATACAGTGATACCTCGGTTCACGAACTTAATTCGTGAACTGACTCTGGTCGTGAACCGAATTGGTCGTGAACCGAGGCACATTTTCCCATAGGGTTCAATGTAAATCCGGTTAATCCGTTCTGACCTTATTTTTTTGGTTTTTGAAGCACAAAAATATGAAACAAATGACAATACACATTACTGTAGTACTGTACAGTATAGTAATGTATAAAGAGAGAACACTAACCTTGCTTGAGATGACTTCTGGCATGGAGGAAGGCAGGTGGGAGGCGGGTGGGAGACAGTAAGCACTCAAACGGGTGAACTGTAC
This sequence comes from Lampetra planeri, assembly GCF_965212315.1. NCBI lineage: Eukaryota > Metazoa > Chordata > Hyperoartia > Petromyzontiformes > Petromyzontidae > Lampetra > Lampetra planeri. The sequence goes on along the minus strand of NC_136115.1, from coordinate 10,049,978 downwards.
AATACAGTAAGTACAGTTTTGTACAGTACAGTAGTACAGTACAGTACTGTATGTGCTAAAAAGCACACCAAAAATCAAAGTCACTGAAAGTGTCTTCACAGTACTTCTTTCTGTGTCTCTGCGTCTCTCCACGATCTTCCTACAGGAAGTCACGACCATGTGACAGCCTGAAATTAGCATAAAAATGGCCGCGGCTCCTGTTCGTGAACCGAAGCGGAGTTCGTGAACCGGAGCATATTTTTATGAAATTTTCTGTTCGTGAACCGAGTTATTCGTGAACCGAAGCGTTCGTGAACCGAGGTATCACTGTATATTGATGGAAGCCCACCACCAGGACCATCACTGCCCACTACTACCATCACCTCTAGCAGCAACCTCCACCGTCAACAGTCTGAGTTTGTAAAGCGAGGTGCAATGATTACCTGGCAGCCCTTTAATTGGTGTAAACCCACCACCATCGCCGTCGCTGCCCACTCCTACCATCACTTACATTAACATTAGCTCCCCCTCCCATGCTTATCACACTTGGGCTACGCCCATTTTAAACCTTTATAAACAGTTTGCCTTGAGAGGCTAACCCCCGTTTCCTATGAGTAATTTGCCATGAGCCGAGTTGCCGTACCGACTGGTCCAATTTCGGCGTACACGTGGAGCGACGCGTGGTGAGCGTTATAGTGCAGACCTGTTGCTTTGGACTTTACCTTGTTTATGCACTCTGCGCAAGCCAACCCTCTAAGAAATGTCGTCTACACCTACATCTTAGTTTACAAGACAAATCCATAATTTTGGATATATTTGATGCAGGTGTGTCAATGCATATTGGTGTTTGAAGAGTTTGGAAAACAAACTTGGAAAACATTTTTATTGGGGCAGGAGGCACTGGGGAGTACCATTCTACATAATTCGGAATGTTGGATAAGTCGGCAAGGCCAGAGCCCCCTAATGTGTCGAATTAACATGGGTTTACTATTTGCAAGCTTATAATAGTTAAACGGCGCATTGAAATAGATTTTATGATCCCAGATACATTTTCAAGCTTTTAGTTACACCTACGAACCACAAATACAACATGAGTACCTGGAGAAAATCCATGTACGCTGAGAAAGAGTGCTCAAAAATGTGTTTGGTTTATTTGTTGTTTATTATCATTATTGCAATACTTGTTTACCTAAGAAAGTCTCCGTGAGTCTTACCACTCTTTTAGGGAGGGTCCTGCCAAATGTTCTTCGTAGTCGGAGATTATTATGTTTATTCAAATTATATTCTTTGGTTCTTTCGGTAAAGTCACATAGATAGAAACTATGAAATAAAAATAAAATAATAATAAAAACCAAAATTTCGATTTAAAGCTTTCGTGACTGCAGGGATTCATCTTCTTGGTTCTTTCGGTAAAGTCACGTAGAAGGGAAGTAATACAATAATACAAATAAAACATAATAAAATAAAATAATTCTCACGACGTTCACCTGAAGACGGCTGCTTGCGTTGTAGCCGAAACGTCGTGAGAATTATTTTATTTTATTATGTTTTATTTTTATTATTTTATTACTTCCCTTCTACGTGACTTTACCGAAAGAACCAAGAAGAAAAAAAACCAAAATCTCGCGACGTTTCTATCGCAACAAAAGCAGTCGTCATCAAGCGGAGAAAAAGGGGGGTGGGGGGGGCAAGCCTCCAACTGCAACTGTTTATAAAGGCTTGAAATGGCCGAGCCAAAGCTGTAAGTGGGCGGGGCACAAGAGGCGTGGAGCCAGCGGCGAGTTGCGCAGTCCAAGTGTGTCAGCAGCATGGGCGGGGCAGCCAATGCTAATGCAGGAGAAGACGAAGGGGGAAGAGCTAGGTCAGGGGTCGGCAACCAAAATAACAAGAAGAGCCATTTCTTTCCAATTCTGTACAAAATTCAGTATTTCAAGAGCCGCAATGCATCTGAGTACATACTGTACATACGTACATATCGTCAAGAAGCAGCCCGTAAAGAGCCGCATGCGGCTCCGGAGCCGTAGGTTGCCGACCCCTGAGCTAGGTGAAGAGAGAGGAGGCAGAGATAGGAGAAGAGAGAGGGGTCAGAGACAGGGAGAGAGAAGTGGCAGAGATAGGTGGAGAGAGGGGGGAAGAGACAGGGGGAGAGAGTGGGGGGGGGGGGGGGGCAGAGACAGGGGAGAGAGAGAGGGGGGAGATATAGGGGGAGAGAAGGGGGGTAGAGATAGGGGGAGAAAGAGGGGGTAGAGATGGGGGGCAATGCACCTCGCTCCACACATCCAGACTGCTGATGGTTGAGGTTGACAAGAATATACCAATCAAGTCATGACCCAACGTGGTTGATGACATCTTTCCAATGATTGCTGATGCAGGAGAAGACAAAGGGGGAAGAGCTATGTGAAGAGAGAGGAGGCAGAGATAGGAGAAGAGAGAGGGGTCAGAGACAGGGAGAGAGAAGTGGCAGAGATAGATGGAGAGAGGGGGGAAGAGACAGGGGGAGAGAGAGGGGGGGGGGGCAGAGATAGGGGAGAGAGAGAGGGGGGAGATATAGGGGGAGAGAGAAGGGGGGTAGAGATAGGGGAGAGAGAGAGGGGGGAGAGATAGGGGAAGAGAAGGGGGGTAGAGATAGGGGGAGAAAGAGGGGGTAGCGATGGGGGGCAATGCACCTCGCTCCACACATCCAGACTGCTGATGGTTGAGGTTGACAAGAAATTACCAATCAAGTCATGACCCAACGTGGTTGATGACATCTTTCCAATGATTGCTGAGTTTATAACCGTCTTCTCGGTTGAAACTGTGTCTGTGTCTATACTTGTGGATGGCTTCATGAACGAATCTTTGTTGATAGCCAGTAGGCTTGCAAAGTACCATCGTTTTAGAGAAATCAATTTTGTGTGAGCCAGCCGCATTAAAATAATGATCAGCTATGGCAGAAGTATTGGTCCTACCATGTTTCAAATCTGCCTTATGTTCACGAACACGGTCCGAGACATGTCGCTTAGTTTCCCCAATGTAACTGCTGCCGCAGATACAGCTGAGTTTGTAGACACCGGGATATTGCATGTCAGGAATCTTGTCCTTCGCAGATGGGATCAGATCACGAATTTTATGTACTGTGTTAAATCGGACCTGGATCTTGTGTTTGTTCATGATTTTGGAAATCCTTTTGGTTACCCCTGCTATGTATGGCAAGGTGATGGTTCTGATTGGATATTCAGATGGCTCCTTCCTCACGGTTGGGGTGATGGCTTTGCGGATTATGTAGCTAGAATATCCATTCGCCTTGAGTGCTTGGTGTATGTGTTTGAGTTCACTGGTTCGGTGTTCATGGTCGGAGATACATTGCAGTTGGAGGCTTGCCCCCCATTTTCTTTCCGCCTGATGATGACCGCTTGTGTTGCGATCGAAACGTCGTAAGTTTTTGGTATTTATAAATGTGTTATAATTTTTATTTTATTATTTTCTATCCACGCGACTTCACCGAAAGAACCAAAGAATATGAATTCCTGCAGGCACGAAAGTTTTAAGTAAAAATTTATTAAAATTGTTAAATTTGCGGGTTATTTAAAAAAATTGGTAAATTTGGACCATGATGCCAATGCAAAATGGCCTATTCTTGCGAATGACAACATGGGTCTCTAACACCCACTGTGAAGCAGACAGCATTATTGTGTTATGCTAATACATATGCAAATAAGCTTGGTGGTCACTGGATTTGAACCGTGAATTTCTAAAAGTGGCAAACATACTACCACTGAACGATGTTTATTGCTCTAAACCCTTGCGGGAAGAAACATGAGTACGACGTTAAACGTCTATCAGAACTAAACATTCATCCCAGATAAAAAAAAATATATATAATTTCTGTGTCTGTCAATAAAAATGAAATATTTAATATACCTCGTTTCCTGCATTACATGTGAAACATACACGGTGCAAAATAAGTTCAACAGACATACAAAAAAGAATGTATAACCATTTGTGACTACATTGCTAGATGTAGGCTTTCCCACACCGTGTCAGTCATGGGGTTTATTTGACCATATTTCACCACACTGGTCAGTGTGGCTTGTTGAAGCGGTTGGGGACAGACTGGGTCGTCACTGTTGGCCTTGGCCAGGAATTAAACTCTGGTTGTTGGCTTCAGAATGCAGTGTGCTAACCACTGCACCACTATTCAACCCCCTCACCAGTAAAAATACAATATACATACATATTGCACCATCATATTTATTGATAATAGCCATGAACAAATATAATAGAAGTACTGTATATATATACACATATGATGAATGCGTTCATGTTATATCGTGTTATTATGGGTGTTTTACCCTGTTTTGATGAGGCATTGTTTAATGTGTGCAATATGAGTTATTGACTTTTTTTTGTTCGCTTTTCACTGATGGTGCTCCTATTGGAGCGGAGAGAATTCTCCTCCGCCACAGTGCCTCCGGTGCAAGAGGGCTCTTCGGGCAGGGCACTGTGTGTTTGTGGTCATGCGTGTAAATGTTGATTAATTTGCCTATACGGGGCGAAGCAGTGGCAATTGATCAATGGCTGGCTTAAAACAGGGCTTCTCGATTATTTGTAGGCTGCGTTGTAAAGATGTGGTGGGGGGGGGGGGTCTACCGATTTGGAATTGAATGTAGTTCTACAACATGTTCAGTAGATGGCAATGCTTAGCCATGGAATGCAGTGATCGGTATTGATCACAGCGCATCAACGTACTCCTGCAAGGTGGTACTGTGATTAGGGCCACTTTACTCAGAATATATGGGTCCTTCTAGACTATATTGTTGCTATGGCAACGTCAGGTGTCCACTGGATGAAATTAAGTACTGCTTATCCAAATAAATGATTCTTTAAGGCAACACAGAGGGTCTTCGATTGTCACGAATGACATTTTTAAATCCAAAGGTATCTCAAACGATCATTGAACTTTTACTTATTCGTGGAGGCAGTTTTTGGGCAGTTGGAAATTCCACATTCCCGTGGAAGGGGACAAGATCCGCATAAAAAGACTACTTTTTGTACAAAGTACTCAATCGTGATGTCACGTAACAATCATCCGCCCCCTATCGACAGACTCATGCCCCGATTGCAGGGCCATGTGCCAAGTCATCTTGTCCACCGCAGTGGCAGCTGAAGATGAGATGTGATGCACGTCGCTTATGTAAAATGCTCCTAGACAACCAGGTGAAAAGTGTTTTATATATATATGTATCCATGCAGTGCACCACAGCACGCAGTAATATTCTGACCACTCTATTTCAAAACACAAAGACTGTAAAAACCTTCTTTGCTGTATTGAAAATAACGTCCTGTCCATATAAATATTCGAATTTATCTATCCACAAACAACAAGGCCCACACAGTGCATGATGCTCCACCAGCCACACTGTTAGGAAGCTTCAAAGTTACCCATAGGCTTACAATGATCGCATGACAATCTAGGTCGTGATACACAGTGAAATGTTGCCTCCTCGGTGCATTACACCTTACATCAGCACCTGATGCAGTGTGCGAACATCAGAAACAGGGAAATAAGGACGTTTAGGAGTGCATTGCCCTGGTGACATTACCCCGTCATGTTCCATCAAGGTCTCTCTGCTCACATGAGCAATAGGTTAGTGCTTACTTGTGTAGTGACATAGAATTGGTCACTAAGTAGCAGGGTGCTCACTGCTGGCGGGGAAGGGGATCTGCAACTTGAAGCAGCCCTGACTGACAGCAGGCCACGTGATAGACCCGAGAAGGATCTAGGGGAAAGGTTACGAAAGGGACACATCGGGAACCCGCTAGTAGGTTCTAGAAAGGGGGCATGGCCAGGGCGGAGCGAGGCTACGCTGGGAGGATAAAAGGGGACCCCGAGCGGGAGCTCGGGGCTGTTGTTTGGAGTGGGATCCTTGTCATCGTCGTTGCTGTTGAAGATCATCGCCATCGCGGCTGTCATCTCGTGCTTTTATCGCTATCGTCTCCACTTGATAATTGCGCTGCTAGGCGTAGTTGGCTGCCTTAGTTCAGCGCCGTCAGTGTCAGACGGCTCGCGATGTGTTGTAGGCTAGCAACCAGTGTAGAGTTGCGTATAAGCGAGAGATAGTGTGTAACAGTGTAGGGTGTGAGTATTATATAAAAGTGTACAAAGTGTGCTCGGTGTTAATTAAAGATTTGTCTCCAAGAAGTTACGTCTCCAAATCAGTCACTACACTTGTGTTGCCCTCCCGAGCCACTGGAGGAAAGTCCACCTTCCTATGGCAAGGTCCAAGCCCGCTTCTGTTTGTATCTACCACTCTTAAATAGCTACTTACTAACAGCACTTGCCCCTCCAATCTGTTAAACTAAACAGGGCCACTAGGGAAACAAAGGTGGCCGGGTGTGATGCTGGGTACCCACCATCTCATGTGTTGTGCTGGCCTTCATAGGTGCTCGCTAACAGTACTTGCCCTAACAGTACTTGCCCCAAAAGTCTATTTAGGCTTCAAGGGCATCTTTGTGTATGTATATATGTATTTTGTATAGAGTTGTGGTACAGCGGTTAGTGCATGAGAGCTGTAAAACCAGAAACCTGAGTTTGATTCCTGACCATGGCTAACAATCAGCGTGAGTGACAGAACCAGTCGTGGGCCTCTCTCAACTCACCTCAGCGTTACATGAGGATCAGAGGTGGTGCGCAAACATCATCATTTGGTAGACAAAGCTGGTCAGGTGTGGTGCTGGTCACAACAACCCTTTTTTTGGGGCGCTCCGATGTACCTCACCTGGTATGCAGGAGGTCGTGGGTTCGATCCCGACCCTGACGCATGCATATTTGGAGTTTGTATGTTCACTCTGTGGTCGTGTGGATTTTTCTCCGGGTCTTTCGGTTTTTCTCTCCACAGTTAGAAACATGCGCTCAAAATATTTTGCCACTATACTTTTCCACATGATAAGCCACTTCGTTGAGCTATCATTTTTGATAGCCAGATCGCTATATAGCTCAGTGGGCCTCACCTGGTAAAAAAATGGTTAGTTCATAACTTATAAAGCACCCTTAAACAATCATTCTCAGGGCGCTGAGCCCAAATAGGTGCTCGCTAACAGCATTTGCCCCAACAGCGCGGTAAAAGGCTGTACAGTGTTTGGGGGGAGGAAGAACTTTTATATATTTATCGAGACCCTTTCCAAAATTATATTTCCTTATATATTGGAGGATATGTATGCAAGCTGTTTCAACACATTGTACTTGTATTATGCGTACAACATATTTCCGCATGTCACAGTGTCTCCAGAGTCATTTTGCCTCCTGCATTGAATATCCACCAAGCTTTTTGTCCCATTAACGAACTGCGCCTTCGTGGCCCTGCGCCCTCTCTGCGACCAAGCAAAAAAAAACGCTCCAACTGTGAAATTGCTGCTTGAAGCATCTGGCAGTTAAAAGCCTGCTGCTGGTAATCCACAAGGCAGGGACAGGCTTCAATCAAATTGCAGGAAAAACCTCCGCCTTATGCATTACCTGCCTCAAAAGTGGAATGAAGGGCTGCTTTTAAGGTGGTATTTTGAAGTTTTTTTTGTAAAATGGCTTGCTTCTGGCAGTCAGGAAGTACTTTCTTTTCTGATTTTTTCTTCTGTCAACGCTGATAAAATCTTATGTCCTTTTGCACAGAACATGAGCCATTTGCGAGGCTGCGAGTGGCGAATGGTGGTAGTAAGTTTTTTTATGTGGCCATCTGCTTGATGGGTATGGACATGGCTAAGTTCCGACATTCTGCCCAAATGTATTGCAACTGTAAAACCACATTACGCAATGAAATGATAGCAATATATTTAGCAGTGCTCCTCTTGTGTATTTTTACTGAAGGTCCTCTTGATACAATTAAATATAACATCTTCACCTTAGATGGTTTAAAGTTACACACGATAATTTGAAAGGTGAGGCCTGGTAGAATAATGAGAGTCTTACATATTTTCGTGTTGTTTTTTGTCTAGGAAAACTACATATGTGGATATAAATATTCATATTATCTCGCTACAATACTTGATTTGTAGACATTAAATCGGTATAGCATATCATCCCCCTGCATGTGATAAAAATGAGTACCAATTTTTAGTGGCTATCCGATAGGAGAAACTGGTCCTTGCCATACGAATTGTGACATTGCTACCACCTGACTCAAGGTGGCTGACGAAAGTTGGTGCCACTACAGTCATGCTTTTGATGACTTATGCTTATGTTTGTGCAGTTGTGATCGTATGGTTCTCCGGTGTATTTATTGGTTTGTATCACGTGCTGATGCAAATTATGTGTGACGGTTTACTGCACGTGCTAGGAGCTTCTTGAGGAACTAATTCAATTTCGGGTTGTACCACATGCTCTTCGGCATGATATCCAATGTTTCGCACGTGGAGCAAAATGTCACTCATAATGCCGAACAACACACGGTACAATCTGAAAACAAATTAGAGAGCCATCTATGGATTGTTGCTGCAGTACCGAAACAAGCTCTGATGTCATTTCTCGCGATTGGCCATTATTCGCATATGTCATGAACGAGGCATACCGAGTGGAAATATATATTAAAAAAATTGCAATGGTGAATTTTTTTCAAAAGTTACTTTTTCTTTGACGTGCTAAGCTAAGGTGAAATAATCAAGGGACTGTATTGACAGCACAGGCACAACAACAAACAAAAACACCAAGAACATGAATTATTAACATTACCGAAAACGTCCGCACACTGTATATTTTTACGAGGCAATGTTCCTTCATCAAAGCGTTTTTTTTTTACTCAAGATGGGTTTTCTTTCAAAGTGCTGCATGGTTTTAATCACAATATAGAGGATGTATTAATTCACTCATACGCGTATGCATTTATATGACATTATGAAAATGTCTGATCCAATTGGGTCATTGTATAATCGTTTAAATGTTCAGCTGCGTTCTAATATTTATGTAACATCCATGAACACACTTGGCATGGTTATTTTAACAAGGAAAACATGTCTGTGATGTTCACATCTGTGCATATGGATCTTTGCTTGTGTCTGTGTATAACCTTACAAGTATGTGTCCTCTTATATGTATATTTACAATTGTGGCCATGCGTCTGTTAGCCTGCGAGTCTGTGTGTGCATTCATGTGCAGGCCCATGTGTGCGAGAGTGTAGAGCGGTCGTGTAGCGGTTTGTGTGTTGCACTATGAACACGGCGACACGAGTTCCATTCCCGCCCATGGGCAACACCAGTAATGAATGATCCGAACCGGCCCTGGTCCTCCCCTACGTCGACTTAGTCTCAAATTAGTACCTGGTTTGTGGTGTGCAAACATCACCACTGGGGTTACGGCAAAGGCGGCTGGGCGTGGTGTTAGCCACCCACCCCCTCGTGTGCCGTGGTGGCCTTCATTGATCCTCCCTAGCATCACTTGCCCCAACAGTCTGTTGCAAGCTACATGTCTTTGTCAGTGTAGATCTTTGTCTTTGTCAGTGTAGATCTTTGTCTTTGTCAGTGTAGATCAGTCGGAGTGATGCGGTGCTGGAATTCACGCACTGCAATACATTTCTAGTGACTTGTGTTTGGTGACCAATGGTGTCTGCATCTCTCATGGGCCTCTCATAGATTGACTTAGCATTATAAATACGTTTCTGGTCTGACGGGTGAACATCACCGCTTGGGGACAGATTGAGAGCTTGACTATATTATGGATGATATTGGTCGCAAAAGCCTACGTGTTAAATTGATATAGGTGTTGTACGCTAGATTTACCTGACCACTAGCAGCCAGTTTCAGCAGTTGAAACGGTGGTGCACTTTTTCTAAATTCCACCCCCGCCACCTCTTTCCACCCGGTGGTGTAATTGGGTGCAACCACAACCAAGTCGATTGGAAGGTCACGTGAGGTGGGGTAAAGTGTGAGTGCTGCCACCTCTTCCAACACATCTGGCCAGCGTGGAAGAGTAGGCCAAATGAGCACTAATGGAGGCCCTTCCACCACCAGCAGTAGCATGAGCAAGCGATTGCTGGACTGCACATTTATCTCTTTTAGAGAACATAATGTCATATTTATTGATTATTCACCTTCAAACAACCATGGTGGCATTGCATTATTATTAGTATTAACAAAATAGCAATCAGATCTTTCAGGTTCCATTCAAACCTGCATTTGACTTGGAGGTGTGATTCGTGACTCCTGTTTATGAGCTCGCAGACAGCTTCATCAGTGCACACACGGTTGACAAAGCATGGCATTTCAAATATGAGCTCAGCACAGCTCAGGCGAAAATACAAATCACGTCTGATTTGTGGTTCCTCATCATTTGATTGTGCGTGTACACCAATACCACGTCGGATCTCTTTTTATAATGAGGAACTATGACTGGGTTTATATTTAATTGATATGTATCCATCAATTCAAATAGTTAGTACAATTGGTATTTGTGTCATTCGTATATCACAAGGCAATTATGAAGGTGCTGTGTTGTGCATCGTCTGCAGTATTCTAGTAGTGGGCAATATTTCAAGTTGTAATCCCAATTAAATGTTTTTTGGATACATTTTCAAATGTGGGTACGCAATGGCCTACTCTTTTCAAATAAAATCATGGGATATTGACTGTTCACTGCGAAGCAGATGGTTCCCTTTTTCTATGGTTTATACACTCACAGTATTTAACAGGGCGACCTGACGGATTCGAACCACCGACCTATGCAACCAGCAGTGAATGCTCCACCGCTGGGCAATGCACAGGGCATTGGCAGCATTGAGGATAATGTCATCATTGTTTATGCCCCCTAAAAACATCCGATCAGAGCATTGTACATTCATGTTAACTTGTATCAGTATCCTTGTACAGTGTGCAAACTGTGCAGAGTTAAGCATATAAAAAAACTCACAGATCACAGGCTGACAATTGCACATTGTGAATAATTATTAGAATGTGATATTACTGTCTGTGTTGAAAAGCTTTTGATAAGAAAAGTAAAGCTTCACGCAGTGATGTTATATAATTGCCAGAGCAGTGTTAAAGTGTGTTATGATGTAGCTGTTCAAGTCTAAGTTCTGCGACACGCAGGCGTGAACAGCGCCTTCAGTGAACACAGATGTATAAATAACTTACGGTCGTAAATAAAGCAATCACGAGGTGAATCATCCAAGCTCTCTGAAACTAAGAGTATTTTTTTTTAAATGAGTTAATTTATATAATTGGAATAGCTACATTGAGATTGCATGAATAAAGTAGTAAAACAACGTGTTTTTGCCGAAGTTCATCACAGCGACATGGGAAGATGTTTTCTGAAACTTTGAATGGGGGAAACAAATGTATGAACGTAAATGGAGCAGACATGAACTATCTCAGGTTTGAGCACAAGTCATTATGGCAAGCTATGAAAATAAACTAGAGGAAAGGTTTAACGGATTAACAAGAAATGTTGCAAAAGATGCCTCAAGATAAATCCTGTATTTACAAACAAATGTCAAGTAGACTTGCCAAACAAATAACAAATTATTGTTAGAAGTATAGCAGTGGAAGATCGATAATTTATTTATACATTGGGCAATTATAGACCGTAGATCTGGAACGAATATTGATATGAAGACTTTGAACAACAGCACAATATAAAGTACCTTTTGTAAACCTATTTGAACATGAAAAACAACCAATCAGTGTGCTTATGGGTAAACAATGGACACTGATGAATAAAAAAAACAAAAAATGAAACATTACCTAATTGAAGCATGCTGAGATGCACGTGTGCTGTTGCAATGGGAGACATGAAGAGGAACAACATGGACCGGGGAATACATGCAAATAGGGAGACTGCATAATGACTGTTAAGAGAAGCATTTACGCTTTGCAGGACACATCACTGGAAGGAATGATGGCCGTTGGATGAAACTTGTGATGGAAGCCGAGGGGTGAGCATTTGAGGGGATGACCACCACGGAGATGGAGTCAGCTTGAGCAGGAGTGAGGTGAAATGTGGCATTGAGAGGCTATGAGGAATGATTGATGATGGTGTGGAGAGGCCTTCATCCATGTGGAAAAATCATGGGTGACGAATAGTGTATGCCATCATAATGTGTATAAACCTGTCTGAGCACGTGTAGACAATGTGTCTGCACATATCCTGGTAATGCTGTATATATTTTGCGTGCCTTCACAATATTCTAATTGCGTTCCATTTCGGACACTTGCAGAGCTCGTACAAAAACTATCCTACAGGCAATAGAGCTCCACATGTCTTGCCACAACAACTAGACGGCGACTCTTTCAGCCGTCACGAAGAAACACAGGTAATGCATTTGTATTTATGACGATTTTAATGCTTTATATTCATCCAGGTGGTACAGTAGTTGGAAGATTCAACTCTTAAAATGGAAAGTTCAGTCGTATAATAAATCATTCCTCCACCATCTACAACATGAGTATTGCTTTATGGAAGTCAACATTGTTTTCTTACGGATAGACTGATGCTTGCCATACCAATGTAGAATGTACACCGCCAGCCTCGAGCCACCAACAGGAATAAGTAATGTTTGATGCTTGCTTGAGCATGATGACGCTGAATTGATTACAATATAATTATTACAACATTCATCTAGCCATTTTTGTATGGAGAAAACCACCAAGACGAAACCCACCAACAAAATAAGTCAAATCGCCAACCTACTTGTTATACCATCACCTATTTCCCTCATGAAGATGGAACAGGTGGAGATTAGTCCGCACTTACTGTGCGGGCATTCTCTTGACAAGCCAAAGTATGATATCTCACGGTGGGAGTCTCACAATGATCTGTGTGTGATCCATCAACCTTATCTCCAAAGCACTGGATTACAGGCTACGAAAAACATTCAGTAAGCATTTACACATTAAGATGCTAGAGCTAAGCCTTATTGACTGCAAACCCCAAATTATTCAATGCCTTTTTTTTGTGTAGACATTTATTATGATCGCGCTGATGCCATCAAACTTGGAGAGACCATTTGAGGCTTGAGCCAAGGATCTCAGCAGGGTTGGCTCAGTCCTCTGACAGATCCATTAGCTGATTGAGCCAAACAGCCTCCTGAAACCAAGATGAATTGTGATGCAGCCTTTGTTCAAAGTCAAAAGTGAAGACAAAGGTGTCTCTTTGCTCAAACGAGCAATGAGCATGTTCATTTCCATTGGCAGGCTTTAAGCTGAGACATTCCAGAAATTCCCATGATGAGGGCTGTATTTTACAATAGGCGACCACTATTGATTTCCCACAAAAGTGGTACTTTATGTATCGAGCCTGGAGGTATAATGGACCAGATTTTGTGTGTATTTCTTGTGACGAAAATGACCCTAAACATGACCGATCTCATAACGTGGAAGATATGGAGGGTTGAGCCCGGTTAGTACTTTCATGGGTGACCGCCAGGGCTTTCCAGGTCTTGTAGGCATGGAGCCGTGATGTGGTGAAAAGAGATGGCAGTGCTCAGTGTCACCTTCTCGTATTCAAGGGTTTTCGCCAGGTGCTACAGTTTCTTACTGTCTGGAAAATACTCAATGCAAGATCCCCCTGAAAAACGGTCGTGAGACAGTATAGTGAGGCTTTTCTCAGTAAATAATTAGCAGTATCTATATGATGATCAAAGGTTTGTCTGGCCTTATCTGCTCTTGGTTAACGGATGCGTGTTTAACCCTCTTCCTTTCCGAGACATCTGCAAGTTGGAGGGTGGGTGGTCCGTTAACCGTTGGATCTCGGAGCATGCAAATTGTTAATCGTTAATTTTATTTCGAGAGGCATAGCGCCGTTGTTTTTAAAGACGTTGTACTTGCCGCAGAAAACTGTAGAGACACGGCCGCACTCTACAATAACTGGCACCAAACTGTGCCGCACGCCCTCTCGCATGGCCTTATGGAAGCCTCGCTACCGAGAAAGTTATTGGAACGGAATCGGAAGAAAAACTGATGACCTGCATGTACGTCATCGAAATGGGAAAAGGGTTAATAAGGAACATGTTGTGGACTTTGGGCAATAAATGCCTGATAACGTTAATTTACTGTCTCTTGTCAATCCAGTGCTCGATGAGGGCTTTACCATCCCATGTCATTTCTCATGGCGGTTGTTTGATCTTACTTCGCCAAACTAGTCCAGGTTTATGAAGAGGGTGGTGGGGCGGGGGAAGAGTGGCATGGCCAGTTCAGATATCATCAGGCATTGTCGTTAGCCAGAACCACAACTGGAGCTCAGGTCACTGGGCTCATAGTGCAGTGTGCTAACCACTGCGTGGCTACTGCACCCCAATAAATACCTATAATGGTTAAATGTATCCAATTTAACGGTTTATCGCTGTGTTTATTAGCCATATGAGGGCAAGTCTATTTGGGCATTGTTCTGTGTATTCACTGAGGTCCCCTGGCTCAAGTAGTTACCACTGTGACCGTAAGACACCATTGATTCTTTAAATTTTCATTCTAATGCCACTTCTGTTTAGTCGTGATGTTGGAACCCGTTCAACCGACTGTGACACAGGCAGTTACAGTATTCATGAGCATTTTCTTTCCTTTTTTTCATGGCAGCAAAATAGTGCAGTTGTCCACCCTAGAATTCTACTGGGCGTAGTAATGAGACGCTCTAAACATTTGTAGCAAAGGCTTTTTACGGGAGGGGTGAGATTAAAATAGCGGTGAAACTGTCATGTTTTAGCACTGCTTTTTCGCGAGACTAAAAAAAGCGCGTCGTGCTTTAACGTCAAAGGGGCTCCTATGAGCATGGGCATGGTGTGCAATGTCGGACAACCAACGCGGTGAGGCCTTCATCTAGCAGTGGATTTACGAAGGGGATATACATTACTGATGTGCGATTACAAAGACAACATCCGCTGTGTGGCCTTTAACAGACTGTTGGGGAAAAGTGCAGTTGGCGAGGACTTATGAAGGTTGTCATAGCGCACCAGGGGTCAGGGGCCAACACTAAGGGTGGCCGCCTTTGTTTCCCCAGTGCTGGTACTCATTTCAGGCCGAGTTGACACAGAGGAGGCACAGGGCGAGTTCAGATATTTGTCACCGACGTTTACCATGAACAGGAATCAATGGCCGGGTTTGTAACGCAGTGTGCTAACCGCTGCACCACACACCACACATACAGAGCACCATATCATAGGAAGTAAACACTGGGCACCCTGTGGTCCTTGTCATATAAATGTGGAATTTCTACCACTGGCTCAAAGCTTGCGAATGCATTACCCTGGGTTTGTTTCCGCATCAAATCCCAGCCACAGTAAATGTTCTATATTTTTTACAGTCTTTATTCAATGTATTAAACACCAAGTGCATAGACGGACATTCTGTTTTGTGCTGCAGACTGCAGAGACAAGATCCTCTTGGGGCTAACACTGAAGAAGAAGTGGTGGGGGCCAGCATTACGTTCAACTGCTTTTGTCTCCCGAGTGGTGATGTCCACACTGTGCTGATTTGAGGCTAAGTTGTACCAGAGGAGTGCCAAAACACAGGTTCAGAGACTTTGTATGAGCAGACGACCGTGTGTGCATGATCAGGAATCAAACTCCCTATGTTGATATGATTGTAGTGTGGTGAAAAAATCACAATAGCATCACTAATCACCAAACTCGTATTCAAAATATACAAATAAAAAAATGACATTGCATCCATAATAATTTTAACACATTAATTTGGTGTCATTTTGTTTCGTGGTTTAAATCCCCATCTGAGACTATAGATTGTACATTTTAGTGGCACTGAAATTATGGCAGCTTGAGCTGATGTAATCAGTCGGGTTGATGGCAACGTGGCACATGCAGTATGTAGGCATGCAATTGTAGAAAGTGATGCGATGGTAAGATGACTAATGAGTTGATGCTGCAGGCAGGTGGTAAGAGTATCTCAACACACTGTGGCTCTCTGAATAATACCTCCCATTAGAGGCTTAGCAGCTCCAGAGAGAGTAATTGTTGCCACTCTTGCCAATCCATCACACCGAGTGAGACCCACTATGAATCGTGCAGGAAGGGATGCATTTAGTGAAGTTGGATGCCTCTGGGTAGTGCCTGCACTTAGCTCAGGCATTCCTTTCCATTAAGTATTAATTGTGGTATTTTTTTACTTGTGTTTTCTGCATTGAAACATCTTTTGCGTACCTCTCCGAAAAACTTTTCTTCGAAATGTAACCAAACATATATCTGGAAAGCGGTGATAATGGCCGACTTAAATGTATTGTTGGCGAATGGACTGAACCTTAATGTTATTTTATTACATACAGTATATTACATGGCATGCCTACCTTTCTGCTCAGTTTTTGCGAGGCAGCTTTCAAGTGTTGTTATTTTTAACAGGACCCTGCGGGGTGGGCTGGTAGGAACGAATAACCAAAGAATATAAACATAATGTATTATTACACTTGTTTAGCCAGGAAAGCCCCACTGAGTCAAAAGGTTTTTGTAGGGTCCTGCCAAGTGTTTGCAGTAGGGGGCGATGTTGCTACACCTAATCGGATGATACGAAGGGAGAGATTGAGGCCTAGTTCTAGGCTTTAGGCCTAGCTGTAGGCTTTAGGGCGCTGTGAGTTAATTTCTAATTTAAATATTTTAATTATTTATGTAAAAGCTTTACATTTAAATGTTTCTATTTAAAAACATGAGGGAATGTAACATTGTTAAACATGAACTCCCTTTCACACACGCGGGGGTACGATACGAAGGGAGAGTTTCAGGCCTAGTTCTAGGCTTTAGGCCTTGCTGTAGGCTTTAGGGCGCTGTTAGTTTTTTTTTAATTTAATTTCAAAGTTTTAATTAAAAGCTATCTCAGGGAATTATAAGGGAATGTTACACGTATTTAGCCAGGAAAGCCTCATTAATTTAAATGTTTTAATTAAAAGCTATCTGAGGGAATTATAAGGGAATGTTACACTTGTTTAGCCAGGAAAGCGTCACTGAGTCTAAAGGTTTTTGTAGGGTCATGCCAAGTGTTTGCAGTAGGGGGCGATGTTGCTACACGGACGGACGGTCGGACGGACGGACTAAATAATCTATTGGTGATGGTCCGCTTCGTTCCTACCAGTAACAGCTTCTTAAACAAGTACGTGTGTGGTTACGTGTCAGTACATATGTATATAAATATGTTGACAAAGAAGAGCTGCACATTTTGTTTACGTGTAGTGGATTTGGGCCAGGCACAGGCACCATTGGTGACGTGACATCCACTTGGCGCAGGCTGACACTTGTGTGCATACTTACAGAAACCACACATGCACAGTACGTACTGTGTGTTCTTGAGTGCGTGTGTAATACTATTGCATTGTATGCCTTCCATCTGACGGGCCATTAGAATGCATTCCATTAGCAGGGTTTCAATCTGAATGTTTGGTCGAGTTCAGTATTTTTGCCACTCGTCACTAAGTTCGGTCAGTTACACAATTGTCACGTGATATAACGATATATTGGGGGAATAAAAAAACAATTAACTTGTTGTGAGACCCTTTTTAACACGAATTGTCAAGACTTTAATAATGTGCAGTTGTCTCCTTATGTGTCCGTTTGCCATCTACTCGTGAGTGATTCTGTTCAGCATTTCACATTCGTTAAATATCTTGATTTGAAGCTTTCGTGACTGCAGGAATCCATACTCTAAGGTTCTTTCGGTAAAGTCACGTAGATAGAAAAATAATAGATCACGACGTTTCGATCGCAACGCAAGCGTGACTTTACCGACAGAACCAAAGAGTATTCGTTAAATAAACAATTGAACAGATATTACATTATCCCAAATAACAACTGTCAGCAGTAGCAGAACACGCGTGCCAACAAGGACACTCAATTGATTTTGATAATGTTGAAGTTCTGTGCAAAACTAGTTACTACTGGCCAAGACTAATTAGAGAATCTATCGAAATTGAAAGAAATCAACATAACTTTAACTGTTCGCATAGCTACCGCCTTAGTGCTGCGTGGAAGCGAATCATCAAATAATACATTATTTAAATGCATGCCTACAAAGGGCAGCGTACACGAATAGGGATTACCGTTGGTACGGGCATTTAAATACACACAATAGACAGGAAGGACAAATTCAAGGGCTCGCATAATGCACATACATAATGTAGGTTGACTCAGTAATCCCCCCCCCACCCCCCGACATGGCGCAAGAGCGCAGAAGCGTAGTCACCACATGTACGCCTCTTTATAAGGAACGAAATAGGTGGACTTCTCCACAAATCTGGCTGTCGCCTGAAGCTAGTTGTAATTACTGGCGAAACGTCGTACTCAGATTGCAAATAATGATAATTGTTTTTTTTACCCTTTTATCTGGCAACTAAACTGACACCTTTTTTTTACAAGGAGTCATGTTTGCATTGACCACAATACCTGCAGTCGGAATGCAAACAAAAAACATAACTCTGATGATGTATGCACTGTCCTTGAAATTGATTGATCCACACCCGAGACAGCAGATTGTAAATGTTGTGGCTTGGCTCTCTAACACACTGGTGTGCTGTACTAGTGACGAATTGGCACGTTCTGTTTACGTGACAACCCATACGAGTTGGCCGTGTAGGGTGGTGGCGAGTTTTATATATTTTATTTATATATTTACACGCTCTAACGGTCTAACCCAAAAACTTCTATTTCGAATTAAATAAATGTTAAACAGGAAACAGAATTAGTAACAACATGGTCTGATCTTGTCGATCGTGGGTTCTGTTTCAGCTCCATTTATGGACATGGCGTCCGACGAAATTTCCAGCATTTTAAGAAAAACCGCCACCCGTGTTAAATATCGTACCAACGTTTCTTTCTACTTGACTCTCAGAAGTTCGAAGGGGACCGAGCCTCCCATCGTCAAGGTCATCTCCTGCACATGCATCTTCGCTTCCATTTTGCCGCTTATCACGAAGTTTTGAGCAACAACCAAAACACGATCTAAAATTTGTATTGAAAAGCGGGGGGGTGGGGGGAATTGTGTGCAACAGCGGTGGCACAATGTTCGCCGTCGAATGTTTTGTGCGGAATGGGCTGCCATATCCTCTCTCGTTGCCCTCTCAGGGGCTCTGAGCTGTGCAAACTGTGCGCTGAAAGCAAGATTGATGCAATTCTGAACAATGGAAACAAATGTTGACGTATTTGTATAAACTTGCCACCATTATTGACTCTGACCTTGGCCTGCCCGCTTTGGGCCGGATCTGCAATAGTGGCGTTAGTACTGTAGTGGCAAAATGAATAAGTTGTAATGCAGAGTTACCTGCAAATCTACTAAAACAGTGGAATATTCCCGTTTTATACGAAAAATAGTTGTCATTCTGATCAAGAAACCATATGAGGTCCAACCCTTGGCCACGGTCACCTCAAAGTATCATTCCGGTAGGGTAAAGAAAGTTTGAACAACCTGGTAAGGCTGTACCACTGGCAGTAGTGGTCTTCCTGGGGAAAGAATGCTCTTCACCAAACAGGTACAGATTTTCACAACTTTGCCTGGAAAATCAAAGGGATGAACCATAACCCAATGCTAATTTGATCATAGGGGAAATACATTCACGTATAATGTTACGCACATTATTGTAGAAATATACACATGGTGACATGCGTTTGCCTAGAAGTATATATATATCACACAAGTGCATAAGCACAATGTGCTGTAGTTAAAGAGCAGAACAACCTCTGCATTTCTGATGCCCTCGCTCTCAGCTTGAAAGTGTTCTCCTCGGCAGGCATAGCATGTGTGGTTCATTATTAACACCATCAACCTGTCCAATGTGCCTCAACTCCTGAATTAGGAGCACTCGATTCAAGGCTGACAAATAAATGTTGCCCCCAACCATTGCCCAATTTTTATACACCCAAAGGTCAGTGTAATTAATTAAAGTGTGACCATGAGTTTCTTTGAGGACACATCATATATGCATTTCAACACCTAACACTTTAAAATACAATTATAGTTATTTCATTATCTTTATTCAACCCGGGTGTGCGTTTTTGTAGCTTCCCATGCTCGTGAGCACTGCATATCCTAGCGTTTAAAAACACCTTTGCTTAATAATGGTATTAAAAGTATTGCCTAATAAAGTTATGCGCGTGTTATTATTAAACTTCATATGGAAATTTTACGGCTCGTGGGGGTTCCCGTGAACTTTGCAATTTCCCAGCATTTTGTATCTCTATAGCCCTGTCAATTAGCCATTTGAAAAGTTCACAATTACTGTAAATGTGAATTGATTGCCTACGAGGCGGATTTGGCGCTACGCGTGCGATGCAGCCGATGCTCCTGCAACCGTCCCCGGGCAATATATGTCTGCGGCAGTCGATCAATGCCCTGTCCTGCGCATGCGGCCCCACGTCTCATTGTGCCACGCGGAAGCCGGCTGCCTGCCGACGGCGCCGCGTAACAATCGCTGTTCGAGCGTCAATTGCTGGCCCAGACAAAGGCGCAAGCCAGCCGGGTGGTTTTGTGCAACCGATCAGGCCGGGGAGACGTTAAGCACGGGCAGGGAGCGGAGGGAAGGTTTTGACGGGCAGAGAGCTTGCGGTAAACATCCCAGCGCAACAGCAAATTCGCCGCTCGCTGCTCACAGTTGCTGCTCGCCGTTTGCTCGCCGCTGCGCGAGCCGTCAATTTTCCTGTTCACTGAGGCCTGAGACTCACTCGTTGCAAAGAAACGAATCGGTCATTTATTATTCTCTGTGGCCCTTCTACAAAACGAGGGGTCAGAGTCTGCTTTTCAGGAGCGAAACCTGTGGAAAACACATCAGTGTGGTGCTCTGCACAGGAATGGGGCTTTGTGTAGCATATTCCCGAGGGGATTTATCCTTTCATTTATATTTTTTAATTCTATATAAAAAATTACATGGAATTCAGCAGACTTTGCATTGTGCTGTTTACTTATATAGAGTTTTATCATTTACAAAAAGACATGGCAGTGGGCAGCATGAATAATGTGTTGTCATATATTTCTTGTTAATTATTACATTGTATAAGCTGATTTGCTCATCCTGTAGATACGTGTTCATGTGTTGTATACATTCCAGTGTGTTTATATATACTATTAATGGAATAAACAAAAATGATCAATTACAATGCCAAGATTACCTTTTATGAGGCTGCTATATCCTGCATAAAATTGTGAACATCTTCATATTTTTGTTTAATCATCCTGCCTACAAAGAGGTAAATGGTAAATGTAACATATAATCCTGCTTAGCATTCATTTATAATTTTTTACATTGGCTCTGTGCAATTTAAATAAAATATTTCACACGCTTCAATACAATCTGTCATGTTAAACAATGGTCCATAATGTATGCATGAATACATTTTATCCATGACATTTCAGTGTCACCATTTTGGTATACGTTAACCTTGAGTCACTTTGACTTAAAATGAAAGTAAAGGTCAGATTCCTTATTCATAATCTTCGGTCCCTTTTTATATTTCTTTGCTTAATAATTTCATCGGTACCATGTAAACCTGCATAATGAATTCACGGCTTATGATTTTACGTTTTACTTGAAATATTAAATTCACTGTGTATACACAAAAGGCTTCACTCCGTGAAATAACAGTGTATTGTGACAGCTTGATTGGATTAGGCAATTAGAGCGCAATACACACTGTTATTGTACGTATGACTTGTGAGCTGAAGTCACATTGGCCCAATTATTCTTGCTTCAAAATCCGTGCTTGAGGTGATCACTTGGATTTTTGAAAAAAAAAATTATAATAAAATTGCGTCAACAAGTATGACAGCTTATCTTTACAAATTTAACCGTTGCGAATTGTGACCTACAAATAAATTACCGAAGCGACACTGCAGCACGACCACCCAGACAGAGAAAATGCAGTTATCTCTGCGATATGGTCCACTAAAACCCGATTCACATGTTTTGTTCACGCATTTCCTTTACTTTATCATGGATACAGAAAGTCTCCTTTGCAGAGAGATGATTGTGAATGCAATGACAGAAATGGGTCGTGCACAGCTACATCTGTAAACCAGCAGTGGAGATTCCACATCGTTGGGAGCCATATGATATGGTGATAAACACAGGCGATAACAACGAGGTGCAGAAAATGTACTCCAAATATAGGTCGTTGTGAAAAGCACACCAAATTCTGAACGGATGCCAAAATTATTACAAGTGAAGAAAAATCGCAGACTTAAAGAAAAATAGTTGAAGAATATGAAATATGTAAACCTAATTTAAATATAATGATAACGTGCAACAAGTGGCTTGCATAAAACAAATCTATACGCTTAAAATAATCTGCTAAAAATACATTACGTCTTAACATTTTCAGTTGACCACATATTTCCATTCATCATTGCCAATCAATGCATACGTCCGTGTGTCGATAGGGCCGCA
Source organism: Lampetra planeri (assembly GCF_965212315.1). Lineage (NCBI taxonomy): Eukaryota > Metazoa > Chordata > Hyperoartia > Petromyzontiformes > Petromyzontidae > Lampetra > Lampetra planeri. The sequence continues at coordinate 10,027,684 of NC_136115.1, read as the reverse complement.
CACGTTGTGTGGTGTGGAAAATGGTTGCCGGCACGTTTGTCACTTAAGTAACGCTGCGAACAATGCGTGTGATGCATTTTCAGCGGTCAATTAAATCCCATTATTCCCACTAAAAGAAAACTTTAACGCAACGCTCAGGTTAGCAATTTATTATACCGAGCCTTTGTCACATTATACTCTCTTCATCTCGCTGGGAGTTGGTGTGCAATTTACTCAAATTATGAAGATTGTGACTTAAAATCCTGGGTGTTGGCCATTCGGCTTTTACCAGCTGCTGCATTAAACAAAGTTGGGAAGTCAGACACTGTCTCCCCGACATACATGGTCTTCACCTGAGGACGGCTGCTTGCGTTGTGGCCGAAACGTCGTGAGAATTATTTTATTATGTTTTATTTTTATTATTTTATTATTTCCCTTCTACGTGACTTTACCGAAAGAACCAAGAAGAAGTCAACAGTGGTTCTCCATCATGACAGTCGTGCCTCCGTCGCACAGGAATGCAGAATTGGCTATGCTCAAACATCCCCAATGCCTAATCTGCAATGCACCTGCGGCCAATTGCACCGACGGGGGAGAGAATTGGACCACTTGTGTGGAAGAGGTCGATTGGGCTAGGCTGAGGCTATGGCAGAGCCGCAAAAGTTTTCACGAAATACCGTTAAACGATTCCGAGGCAGAATCTCCTCACAAATAATTTGTGGGTTTGGAGAGGGCATGGCGACCCATTTCAGAATACAATTTAGATGTGTTTACTATCTAAATACAGACACTGAACAAAACAGTGATGGATACACGTCGGTGTGATGGCACCGCACTAATTTCTCCTGACAAATTGGCAGCGAATGGTCTTTGTGAATTGGGAAGAATGTGTCATCTGATCATTTTACACCAGCCATATTTAAAGGTAAAGTAAAAAAAATGTTTTCCAAACTTTATATCCAAAACACCTCTCCAAGCATTTTCATCAGATGCATATCGCTCAGAAACCCTAGAATCATTATTGCTTTGCTAAGTTTACATTGTTGTGCAAAATATGGCACTTTTCTCCATTGACACTTCTCAACATATTGCCTCGTGAACAGAGGACACGATGTTACATAGCAGCAGGAAGTTCTCCTGCCAGTTTGGAACATTGAGGCACAGGCAATCATGCAAAGCTCCACTTACTCGGTAGGCTTGCTGGAGCGTGACACATACGGGTCAAGTGTTGGTGCAATCTCTTCAGGAGGCCGTTGCCGGAACCCACAAGACAGCACTGGGGATTACGACAGGGACGGTAGTCACAAGTAAGTGCCATAGGGGGCATCTGGAGACTTGAAAATAGATGGTATAAATGAATCGTTATTGTTGACCATAAGTGATGTTTGATGATCATCCTATGTAAAGATGCCTACACCTGTGGAGGGATGCTGCCGTGGTGTGATGGTTATCACATTGGACTTGAAATCCAGAGGTCGCCAGTTTGACCTGCCCACATGGAAGTTGAAATAATGGGCAAGTTTCTTCTATCCCCTTGCTTTTGTTCACCTGACAGGGTTTGCCACAGTTTGTTGATCAGCAGGTCATGTATGGTGGGGTCAAGTGTGGGTGTCTGGCTCGGGTTGAAGAGAAGGTCAAATACCCTCTCTAGAGGTTATCTCAAGCTCCATCTAGTGGAGGCCCTTCTGCCCACAGTCGGATGAATAGCAATTGCAGGGCTGCACCTTTGCCTTACCTCTTACGTTTATGCATGGTTGCCGCTGCACCGCATCATTGTTTTGGCATGAAGTTTATATTTTAGGCAATTGCGCACGAGTGATCTGACTATTGCAATCACACCTGTACTGTCACTGCTGTTGTTATGCAGTTGATTTATTATCCAGCTGGGCGGTGATGTGTTTGAAGCAGCCATCTCGGAGTAAAAAGATTGTGAGTTCAAATTGCAGGCAGGGTCTATTGCCACTCTACGGTCGATAATCCGTTTGAGGGAAGCTTCATTAAGTGATCGTCCTAAGGAGAGGCTGGCCCTTACCATGGCAATGTGGAATTTACGCCACTGGTGCATGGTCACCAGTGGCGACGAACGCTGCCCCATTGCTTATGACCAAGGAAACACGTTTCGCTTGGCTGTATTGTTATAGGAAAGTTCTAGTCGGAAGCCCAAGAGGTCAACGAAGAAGCAGAAGCGTTTAATGTTTTGATTAACTTAAAATGTTGATGTGAGGTATCCAAAGCAGCTTGTTGTAATTTTGAAGTTTGTTAACTTTCTGCATTATAAGATTTGTGTTTGTTTGTATATCATCCTTTAACCATAAACTATCATTCTGGTGCCAATGAGGTAATATTTGTCAATAATAATCATTACATTTTTGTGGGAGCGTAATCCTATGCACATTTCACATTTATATGTTCTATATACATCTACGTGGGTTTTTGGCAATGTGTGACACTCAATTCTGGATTGAAAAGGCGAAGAGAGAATTTGCATTTGCGGTCTCTCGGAGCCAAAATCGGCGCAGCCAATCGACACGTTTGTTTAGACATGGCAACGAATAATACGCATTTTTTTTTTAAATCACCAATGTTGCATGTTTGTCAACAATGTGGAACATCTGTACTTGTGAATCATTCATTGCAGTTATGAGAAGCGTGATAATTGTACGAATGTTTTGAGATGAAGGGCAAAGACATTAACTATAGTGCACTACATGGATAGTGCAGTGCTGTTAACAGCAGTGGACTGTGGATTGTAAGTGGCAGGCTGCAAAGTAAGATGTTTTCCCACATCCCCTCCCATTTGCGATGCAATTAACTTGCACTGTTACAGCAGCCATGCGATTGGCTGCTCACTATCACGCAAAAAGACAACTCATCACGCGACTCATTGAAATGCACATTATGGAACCATCAGCAATTTTGTTGATTTGACATCAATTAACTGCTGTGTTAGAGTCCATTCATGACCGCGTGTTTTGCATTTTCGAACAAATACCTTTTGTTGCAAGGAGGCACACTCGGCTTCTGAAGTATGCGAAGAAGCACACTCCGTTCCATTCACTTCGTGAATACGCTTTCCGCACGTCGAGCGGAATGTCAGACATCGTGCCACACAACACCGGGTACAACTTGATAGGACATGGGAGGAGCGCTGCCGCACAACCTAAAAAAATCTGCGTAGCAAGAAACACAGTCGGTGTCTACTCAAGGAGACTACTTGCGTCCTCAGCCTCATCTGGTGGCAGTATAGAGGGAAAGAAAGTTCACCCTTGGTAGTCGGGGCGAGCGTTAAAAAAAATTACGTATGCAATATATCTGGGAGCTTTGTTTTCTTCGTGGGCTGCGGTAGAATATGCAATAATGTTTAATGTTGTGTCTCGGATGTATTCCAGAACGCTAAATAAAACTGACCACAACACTGCAATGGCCGCTTCAGATTGTTGTGATTTATAGTTTCTTTCTAACTTTTCTCTGCTCCATTGCTCAATATTTTCCAAGTCAGACACTGTTAGCCTCCGAGTAATTTATCTTCAAAGTTGTTTTTCTTCTTTACAGTTTTCCTCCCAGTTTGATGAATGCTTTTTCAATGTTGCACACGCGATCTTCAAAATCTTTACATTTCTTTTGTCAAGCCCATTGCCTTGTTTTACCAATAAATGGTTGGTCGCATGGTTTCTGATTGATTTTTACATCACGGCAACATAGCTGCCATGTTGTCACCATGCTTTAATATAAGTTTTAAAAATGAAAATCGATAAAAAGAAAAACAAGGTGGTCTATGTTTTGGCCATGTATATTAATAAAATAAAACTTTTCTCTTTCATTCTTGTTCTGATGAAGGTTTGTTAAATAGAATTTTAGATCTTTGTTTACTTCTTATCCTTTTATAGATTTACTATTGTTTACCAATTAAACATGCTGACACAGTAGGCAAACATATTATTGTGCTTCAAATGATGATTTCAATATTACTTAATCGCAACAATTATATTTATTTGCCATTAGAAAAGTTCAGTCATGGTTCAAATGTAAAGATGCCTTTAACGCCTAAACAATTGTCTAATATTCAATCAGGTGACAGCCTACCGCTATCCTTACCTGCCTTCAGTAGATGCCCACAGTTTTTTTTTGTGCGCCACGGTTGACGAGATGTTAACTCCCTCTCTTAGTATGGAGGAGGTCGTGGGTTTGTTCTGACCGTGATGCCTCTGTATATTTGAAGTTTGCATAGCTTTTTCTCCCAGCCTTCCGGATTTTACTTCCACATTTAGAATCAACATGCCTTCTATTCATTTCCACATCGTAAAAACAATTTGTTGAGCCATCATTTGTGGCCAAGTCGCTTTTGGAAAGAGCTATATAGCTCAATGGGCCTTACCTGGTAAAAAAAAAATACGTTACATACGTTTTTGTTGTATATATGTCGATAGGATATCTTACATATAAAAGGCATTGTTTGTTTGTCTGTCTCTGTCTGTGTGTGGTTGAAACAACCTCCTACCTCCTCATGGTGCCGGACGGTAACACTGTGGTGGGCAGTGCCATGGGGGGAGGGCCAATTTAAATTGGCCATTTCCTTCATGGTGTCTGTAACTACCACAGAGGCTAAATGGGGGTTTTGGACGGGTGCAAGGGGCTGGTAACCCCTACACCTTGAATTAATTACCACGACAACAAAATGTAATACATAAGCTTGTGCAGGAGGCCCCAGGGGGACAGGCGTCTATGACGTCTCCTGGTCAAACCTTATTTGGTGGAGCCAGGAGACTGAATCCTTACCCTCGTGGCTCCTCCAGAAACAACTAAAAACCACTACGTGTGGCCACGTGGAATGTTCGAATGCTCACTGCGGAAGAGAGGCTACCACTCCTCTGTCCTGGACTGGTACTGCCTGGATCTCTGTGGTATTCAGGAGGTCCAGTGGACCGGCTCTGGCTCCTGCCACTATGAGGGGATGGACAGTCCTCTACTTGGGGCAGGAGACTGCCAAACAACAGGGTGTGGCTCTTCTTCTGAATAATAGAATGAAAGGGGCGTGGGAGCGTGGCGGTGAGGTGTGGGAAGCTGTAAGCTCCAGGCTACTTTGGGCTCGCCAGAGGCGAGGAGTTGTGGTCGTGGTTACTTATACCCCCATTGAAGACGAACATCCGTGGAGGGATGTAGGCAAGGCCGATGAGTCAGATGCCTTCTATGACCTAAAGTGGCTCCTCGGGATAGAGTCATCTTGTTGGGTGACTTCAATGCTCGAGTTGGTCATGATGCTGGCACGTGGTCTAGAGTAATTGGAAGGCATGGGCCAGATCAGCTCAATAACAACGGCAGAAGGCTGCTAGATTTGTGTGCAGCCCATGGGCTTGTAATTTCCAACACGCTGTTCCGGCATCGGCGCATCCATCATCATCATCGCTTGTAGCTGGGGTTGGCATCGTCCCCCACTCCTCCTGACGTCGAGGGGAAATAGGCGAGGTTTAGGACTGTGGCTCATACAGCTGCAATAGCTGCTTTGGCTACACGGTTCAGACCTCCTCAGAGACCCTGGCTGACAGAGGAGGTGTTCAAGATGGCTGAGAAAAAGCAACAGGCCCACTCTCATCCGCTACAGCATCCCACGTCGGAGAATGAGGAGGCTTACCGCAGCCTCCGCTCAGAGGTTCGGAGAGCCGTGAGGTGCTGCAAGGATGGGTGGTGGTCGTGGGTTGACCCTGCCGAGGTTGTGGTGCCTCAAATATTGGAAGAAGAAGTCAACCCCTGTGAGTGGCTGGCTGAGGTGCCATCTGTTGAGGAAGTACTGAAGGCGATCCAGAGTCTGAGACCAGAAAAGGCACCGGATAGAGATGATCTCCCAAGCGAAATACTGAGGGAGGGTGGCGTTTGTGCACAGACTGCCCTACATGACATCATAAAACAGTGTGGACCACTGGACAGGTTCCGCAGGATTGGAAGGATGCCCTGGTGGTCCCCCTTTTTAAGAAGGGGGACTGCACAGACTGTAACAACTAAAGGGGCATCTCACTCCTCAGTTTGCCGGGAAAGGTCCTGGCAAGGATTATTCAACATCGTCTTGCTAGGCAAGCTGAGGATAGGCTTGCGGAGCCCCAATGCGGTTTCAGGAAAGGGCAGTCCTGCACAGATGCTATATTTTTTGTCCGTCTGTTACAGCAGAGGTGTAGGGAATTCCCACAAGACCGACATCTCTGCTTTATTGACCTGGTCAAGGCCTATGATACCATCAGTAGGCCTGGGCTCGGGGTTGTTCTTCGTGCTTTCGGAGTCCCTGACCCTCTACTCACGATCATTAAGGACCTTCATGATGGTGAGCGGGCCCGGGTAAAACTACGTGGCCAGGAGTCAGAGCCATTCCCTGTACACCTTAGGGTGCGACAGGGATGTCCTCTTGCTCCCACGTTATTTAACATATATTTTGACCACGTAGTTTGTGAAGCCTTCAATAGCTGCAATGGAGGAATTTCCATCTGGTACAGATACAATGGGAGGCTGATCTATGCCCGAGTGCGGTCAAGGGATGGCTCCCTATTGCTCAACCATGTTACGTATGCCGATGATCTGGTAATTGCCGCTCACGCAGAGGAGGAGTTGGAGGCGCTGCTGCTGAACCTATAGCTTGCCACAAAGAGATGGGACCTTACTATCAGCCCCACCAAAACTAAGCACCTGCCTGGATATGTTGTACCATCGAACACTCCACCCCCACAACTCCCATTTGGTGATGGGGCAGTTGTGGAGAGATTGGAGAGTTTCCCATACCTGGGCAGTGTGTTAATAACCGGCTCCGGTTTAACAGCAGAGGTCTCACTCCGAATCAGTCGAGCAGCATTATCTTTTCATCGGTTGTGTAATGCTGTGTGGAAGCTACCTGGTCTGTCGCTCCACACGAAGCTTCAGGTCTTCTCGGCCACAGTCATTCCCTCCCTTCTCTACGCTTGCAAAACGTGGACACCCCTAATGGAACATCTTCGCCGGTTAGAAACATTTAGGCTGGCCTGCCTATAATACATCCTGGATTTAACCAAGCTGGATTGTGTGAGGAGCTCACAAATCCTTGAAAGATCTGGACAAAGTCCCATCGGTGAGCTCCTACAGCAGGCAAGGCTGCGTTGGCTAGGCCATGTAGCCCGCATGCCCAGCCACCGCATGCATAAACAGCTTTTGTTTGGCCGGATCGAGGGGGCTAGACGGGCGTGGCACGGGCTAGAGAAGAGATAGAGCGATGTGGTACAGGAGGATGTGGAGCTGAGTGGACTTGCCGATGACTTGTACCAGCGGTGTCAAGATCGGCCTCTGTGGAGGAGGCTCGTGAAGGACGCTACTGGGCAGTTGGAGGCAGTCGCCCTCCAACAACAACGGAGGGCGGAGGAGCGACGCTCACAACAACGAGCGGAGCGTTGGGTGGCTAAAGCACAGCAAGTTAGCACAGTCAGGGGCACAGGTGGTGCATCAGCCAGTCGTCTCAGTCAGTTAACCTGTGGCATCTGGGTCTGCCCCGTGACCTCCTGCCAGCAGGCGTTCGACACTTCACGTGGCCTGGCACAAGCGTCATGGTGATGTCACCGCCACTTAGTGGCGAATGGCGGTTGTTGTTGTGTGTGTGTGCGTCGCTGTGTATGTTCAAGTTGATGTGTGTGGGTCGATGTATGTGTGTGTAAGTGGATGTGTCTGTGTGTGTGGGTCCATATCTGCGTGTGTGAGTCCATGTCTGCGTGTTAGTCCATATGTGTGTGTAAGTCCATATATGTGTGTGTGTGTGCATCGATTTACGTGCGTGTAAGTCTATGTGTGTGTGTTTGTGAGTCCATGTGTGTGTGTGTGTAAAGTCGATGTCTATGTGTGTGAGTTCATATGTGTGTGTGTTAATCGATGTGTTTCTATGTGTGTGAGTTCATATGTGTGTGTGTTAATCGATGTGTTTCTATGTGTGTGGGTCGATGTCTGTGTGTGTCTAAGTCGATGTGTATGTGCGTCTTTTTCGCTCGGGCAATGCCGGGTACTTCCCGCTAGTTTATTATAATGTGCGCGTCTATTTGGCAGTGCTTCTGCGACAGGGCACTCGGCTTGCAATTGCGAAGTGAGTTCAAAACTCGGTCGTGGAGTCAATAAAATAAGTTCTGCTTTTTGGGTAGTCGACAGTGATTGTACGACATAGAGATTGGTTCCCGCCATAGAACGATGGAATTTACACAGCTGGCTCAGGGAGCAACGCTCGACGCTTGCTTGATGACAAAAACACTTAGAATTTTGACTTTATACTGTATAGAGGATACAGGCTGACAACCATACAGGTTCATGCGCATCAGATCTTGTAGTACAACTGAGGCTCTGGTCAATATATTCTAACCTACAAAGCAACAGTTACCTTTTGTCAGCCAAACTCAGTAGGAATAACTTAGAAACCCTGAATCAAATATGTGCCCAGGGCCTTTCAAAATAGGATCTGATTATTAAAATTGAATGATTAGTAGAAATGCTGCTATGCAGGCCGATTATGTGAAACTCTACACAAAGGCATGACCAATATTGTGCTGTGATCCGTATGTTCTCGCCAGGATATAGGAGCTGGTGAGAAACTAGGTTATGTTGCATGGCTTTAAACTTGCATTATAATGCCCAGATTAAAGGCACGCTGGGCCGTAAGCCAGGGTAGTATTTAGGAACATGGCTGCATGCCTTGTAGTTGGTGCATGTCAAAAAGAAGGCCTTTTTTACAATCTACTTCTCCCATGTGGCAAAACGTTCATGGAATTAAATGTTTATCAAAAGTTACTGAGCCAATGCTGGTTTGACCCTCGGTTCGAACATTATTGCAGTCACCTCGATATTAAACTGGGTTCTCAAGGGCAGTGCGTTTATAGTCGCCAAGCACAAACCAAGAAAAACCAAAAACTCATCGTAATTATAATTAACATTGCCTGCAAAAAAGAATAAACAGAGAGCAGGCTTACATATTGAGCATTGACCTTTTGTAAAGAGCAGAGGCGAGGGCAGAAAGATTGACTCCAAATATAATTAAGTCAATCTCTCTTTCTGCCCTCACCGTGTTCTAAAGGAGGGGGGACATTGCCCCAAAACATTATCCCACTCTAAATTGTCCTGTCATAAGTCAGTGTTAATAACGAACATGGTTAGGTTTTGTTGGTTTATAAATGTTGACCATAAAATGTTATATTCGAGAAAGGGCCTGTCAACCCATGACTAATGGCACTGCCACACACTGATGGAAAATGGTTAATACGTAAAGAAATGTGTTATCGATAAATCAAGGCATAACCCGCAGCAACTATATTTGTCATTTTTATTACCAATGATAAAAATACAGTCTTAAAACGCAGCCTTAAACACGGTTGTGTTTTTGACCCTGAAACACGTTTGAGAGAGAATCCCTTTGTCAAAGTAAGCGTTGTTGCTATTATAAATGTATGGTGCGCACTATCGGTTGTCAAAACGGAACAGCTGCACGCGCACAAGTGAGATATTCCAACTGAGAATTATTATGGATTGGCCCAATTTTGTTCATTGTTCCAAAATAAAGACGATGCCACTTCAATTCTACAAATGCATTCACGATTGCTTAATCGTATTGTTAACGAGCCATGGTCACACTTTTGAAATTATCTTGTCCGTTTATATTTGTCCATTTTCATGGCAAAGTGGCGTGTGCATTGTATGATTCTGGTGCCAGGTTTGATTCCTGGATATGCATACCAGTGGCAATGTGAGCACGAGTCTGGCCTGCGCCTCCTCGATTTGCCGGAAAAAATAAGTACTGTACTTTATTAAAATATATATAGCGTGTGGATATCCCTCGGAAGAGATGAGGCTGTCCATGATTCTAGGAAAACCATCTTCCTATGTGATAATATAAAGGTGAAGCTCTGCAACTGCTGGCAGAAGGCCGACCATAAGAGGGAGATCTGGAGAGCCCCCTAAAAGGCATTTTGGCCTACTCTGCTGTCTGAACAAGATTTATCTCCATCATAAAAGTACCCACACTTTACCCCACTACGCACAACTTGCCAATCAGCTAACTGTGGTGTACCCAATTATACTGCTGGGTGGTAAGAGGCGGAGGGATCTAGGAAACTATTTGACTGCTTTGCCAGGAGGTCGAATCGAACCGGTGACCCTTCTTGGATCGTGAGTTCAGTGAGCTGACCATTACACCACGGCAGAATCCTCCCATCTGACATTCCGACCTTAACAGGTGCTCACAATCAGCACGTTTGCCCAGCAGCCGAGAGTGCTAGAGAAAGAGGGGGGGGGGGTTTGCGGGAATCTCTTTTCTTTTTTACTATTTGGTAGAGGGATTGGAATCTCTGCTTTATCTTTAAATCGATACGTCTACCTCTAAAACAATGTCATGTCCGGAGGAATCGCTCGATCATGCGAGCAACTATTAACGCTCACGTTGGAAGCGTCGCACACAGCCTAACATATTCCCAAATAGACGTTGGCCATTGAAGTTGAAGGATGCGAACAAAGCAGACGTAGACGCATTGACGTATAGTGTGGTTATTTGCTTAGCAACAAGCGTGACTGCACTCGCGGTGCTATGCATGCCCGCGGGGAGTTGGGTCTACTTAGCACGGCTCTCTCAGCCCCATTGGGATTGCCTCCGATGTGTCAGGACTTGTTGTTAAGCGAGTGGGGGGGGCGCAGTATTGCCACATATCATTAGCCCAAACAAAGGCAATTATTTAGGCTTTTCCAAATTGACAATTCAAATGAGATTCTCACAGTTGAGAAACAGGTGTTTCGGTCCATTGTCTGCTGTTACGCACATTATAGAGCCTGTGCTGTGTAGCTGCACATATCCCCCATTACAATTATCTGTATTCCCCCGATTGAGCTCCCCTGTACTCAAAACGTCGTGTCTGCATTAAATAAAATGCATTCCTATCCATTTCCCTGGCCTCAAAATAACAGTTGTGCATCTTTAGATACCATTGTACGGTGCTTAGAGGCTACAGAAATGAAATTGTCATTGTACTGGATTCAAAAGACGCGTTCAGAATCTTTCACAAGCGAAGTTTGCGTCTAACGTATACCCCTATAAATACTACTCTGGAGTTTACACGAGTATGTGTGGACGTAATGGCCTTGCTCATCATGTGGCTTAAGTCGCAGACTGTGGGCGTATTTTCAGCAATTTCCAGAGTCTTTCAAAACCGATGGAGTCTTCTGAATTAATCTTTTTTTATCACCCCCCCTCACGCCCCATTTTACGAGATGAAATAACCTTCCCCACATCTCGTAGGGCAGTGAAAAGCCGTTGTTGTTGTTGCTGTTGCCGATTCGCCCTTCAAGGGAGTTTCGGTTCATGCAGTAGAGGGCAGCACTTACCGCTCGCTCTGAAAAATGGAGTTGAGGTTCGTCCATTCCAGCTTAACCGATTTTAATGCTCAGAGCTGGAATTAAACTTGATTTGAAATTTTAAGAACCAAAGAGCGGGAATTAGTCAAATCAAGTGCCGAACCACATTTCATGTGATGCGGATTTTGTTGTTGTTGAGCAGTCATTGGTGACCAGGCTGAGACTGTGAACTCACTGCACTTGAGAACACAATTTTATAGCTGCAGCATGTTGATTCAAAACCAGGACCTCAGTGGCGCAAGCTCAGCGACACTGACCTCTCTGTCCTCTGATCTCTGATCTACCCATCTAAGGAGTTTGCAGACACCGTGAGCTAAAGCAGGACATTAACCCAGTGACTCACCCAGTTGTCTGCATAAGCATGCTAGTTTTGCGCGGTTGAACTGTGTATTAAGAAGGGAGGGGTAGGAAAGGGGTGGTCCAGCAATAAACAGTGAATGTTTAATTCAAAGTGCATTCCAGATCAAATTTGTCCTATTTTTACTGCTGTTTGTACGAGGGTAATCCTGTTTTTTTGCAAAAAATTACATCTAAAAATTGCACAGAAAGCTGGAAAAATCCTACCTCATCAGACTGGATAAGACAGAGTCCTTCCACAGATGGCAATTCAAGCTATAGAATATGCAGGGGCCACGTTTATTGCACTTGACGAAACATGTTTGCAATTTCAGTGTCGTGATACATCGACGGATCAATTAATATTGATTTATAGGGCTCGTGATACATGTATTGATTTTCATTTGAAAAATAAACATTTTTTAAGTCATGTAAATCATATACAGCTCATATGCAAATGTATAATTATGCTATTAGACTGAAACAGTGGTCAAACGAGACAAATCAAGTAGAAAAACATATGCAATATGCAGTAATAGTGAGACACGGCAATAATACATTCATGAATCGAATTGTGGTCCTGAATGGGGCCTATTCGTGAAATCCCCAGAGGGGTGATTTGTCACACACACTGTTGCAGTAAAATAACAGTTTCATTAAGATGTGTCATTGTGTCTTGTGTCAGACCATGGACCTTTAAAAGATCCCTCTTATTTTAAATGAAAGACAGAGAGGGATGGATTCACATTGTGGGTTAGTCGAGAAGGATTTTACAACGAACAATGTGCAGTGGCATGATGAAATGCTTCAGACTAGAGGGCACAATGACACTGATATGGAGTTTTAAGGATTGAGGGGTGGGAGTGAAAACGGTATTGCTCTCTCACTTCAAAAAATATTTTTTTACCAGTTTCACACAGTTTCATTACCATTTTGTCTTCATTCACTCGACTTGAATTATTCTCATGTTTAATGGTGCAGTTTGAAAAAGTACCACTTTAAATAATGTCTAAGTAGCTGGACAAGCTTTACGTATATATATTACAAATATATTCGTATTGTATACAACAATTTCATTTAATAAAACACGTTTAGCTTTTCATTTATATTTCAGTGGTGTTTTAAAAACATTAAATGTTTGGATTTAATTTTTCATATTCATTTAAAATTGTTTCTGTTTGTTATCATGCTCAAATGAGAAATCTGAGTCAATGGTGGAAATTCCATATTCCCATGGCAGTTGCCATTGTTTCCACAGGACAACTTGTGAGATGTGTATAATGGAAACAAGATTGTGTTAATTTTCTTATTCACTATATTTGGTGGGTCACGGGACACATGCACAATTGTGTGAGTGCAAATATTCCCATCGTCAATATTGATCAAACATTAACCTTTCGACGTTGCAACATTGATAATGGTCTGCTATTTACTATTAATTAAATTTGATCATTTGTGTTTATCACGATGTGCATATATAACCGATTTAGATGAAATCTTTGGTAACATTCTAAATGGATAAGTGTTGCTTTCTATAATAACAATTCATATTCTATGATGGTCAATTTTTCTTATTGGCAAGTTACAAAAATAAAGTGTTTTCCTGCTGAAGTCAACCTTTGGTATGATTCATCTTTCATGGAGGCTCTGAACAAGTGATTGAAATTCCACATTCCTGTAAACTGTGCCTAATGTATCTAAATGATGGCCACTTTGAACAATTAACAAAAAAATTCCAGATGATGGGCTGAGTCAAACTCTCACTGCGATTTCACTTCACAACCTTCTGATAAATATTCATGAAGAAAAAAAATAAGCCACAAGATTCTATACAAGCGTTTTATATTTGGCTCTGTATTGAACCTCTACCCAAATAAATGCAGAGAAGGTACTTAATAGCCATGGCTACTTCATCGGTGATGGAAATCCTTCACGGGTAACATGAACGTTCAAAGTGTCTTCCTGCTGGAATGTGTCTGGGCAGTCATTTATCTGTGTTGAAGTGCTGCACCATTTGGTGGAACTTCGACATACAAACTTTCGGGGCCTCGTCTCTGTAAAAGTGTAATGACTTGACACACTTCTCTTGAGATGGCACTTTATTTGAAGACACGTTCACTTGACATCAGGCGGAGACTCCACTGCCACAACCCCCAGTCCCCGGCGCATCTCCCCCTTATATACCAAACGAGGCCACGACCCCCTTTCCGAACCTTCTCGCTGACTCTGGACGCTCGCTCCACCGTCAGACTCCACTGTCCTGTTCCATCACCTGACCACGCTCCCCTTCTCAATCATTCCCGTAGCCACCAGTCCCTTCGCACTCACAGCTGATACCCCTGCCATTACCTCCCGTGGCCATTTGTTCACTCACACTGCATGCATGCTCTATCGTCATTACAAAAGTGTGAACACCGTTAACTTGCAGCTAAGACGGTGGGTGCTCCTCTTATGGATATAAGAACTAATTATTTGGCGGAGTGGATCACCAAACCGGGATTTGAATTTTTAAAAATTTCTGAGAGCGAGTCTAGCGCTTGAGATAAAACGTCACCTGATGTGATTTAAATCTCTGACCGCACATCTTGTTAAATTTGTTATATTTGTAAGGTTCAAGGAAGCATTTTAACACCGTGAACAAGTGTTTATTTAAAAGCTTATATACAATGCCTATGCCTATATAGCGGTGCTTTCCACTTGCACATCACATTAAATGCCTCCTAATTTAAAAGTAAAAGTAAATTGTTGTATTTTCAAAGTCTGTGGCCATGCTGAAAACGGTGCATGGTACTCTCATGCCTTTGTTGATTAGTTTCATTATTTACTTCGCCATGCTTCTTGCAACAATGAATAGCTGCAATGCATCTGATTTAAAATGCCGTGTCCATGGTGACCACGTGTAGGCAGTTGCAATTACTCGCTGCATTACAAAGGTTATATAACAAAATGAACAAAGAAAACGACAGACGGGGATGTTTAACATACGTTAAGCAAAAGGGGCATAATTGCTGCAGTCAATCAATGAAATTCCTTTGTCTAACGAGGCGAGCACCATTTGAGATTAATTATCCTATGCATGAGATACCTAGTAACCTTAATGACATTGCAACAATCGTACGTTTTTTTTAAATGTAAGTTAAAGGCAATTAAAAAATGTAGACAATGATACCTGTAATGTTTCTTTAAAGCAGACAGCATAGTTTGGTATTCCCAATTTATCTCCACTATAATTACAAGGTGACTGCACATTTCTGACCACGGTAGCGTACTAACCAGTTAATTGAATAAAATGAGATGGGCATTATTTTACAAGTTAACCAGATGATTCATGAATATAGGGCCGTCTGTGGTGCATGAAGCCTATGCAGTCGTTATCAGGGGTTTCTGATTTTAGGACACTCTGTTCTCCACGTCACAATATCTCCAAAAATAAAATTCGACTACATTATACGTAATCAATCGTTAATAACAAAAAAAACTATTTATTCTGCATCATTGTGGCACCGGTTGATCATCTAAATGAGATGCAACTGAGTGAAACCTACTGCCTTGTTAAAGACATCACCGGCACAAGCGTCACATGACAAGATAATCGTGTTGGCGGCTTGGTCTCAGTGGTGCTGGCGCCCTGGTGCTCCTTTTTTCCTGGCTCTTGTTGGTGGTGTTGTTGTTGTTTTCCTCTCAACCTATGATTGCCTAGTTGGTTACGTATCTCCGTGTATTTGTAATGCACCTTGAGATGCGTCGCAACTGAGCGTGCTCAATAAATCCTTTTGTTGAAACGGCTTCACATTTTCATCGGGGTGGAGCGGTGGCACAGTCGTCGGTGCACAGCACCATGAAGATAGAGATCTGAGTTCAATTCCTGGCCATGGCTAACACGGTTAACAGCGAGTTCCCCTTTCACCAACCCTAACCGAATCAGTGTGGGGAAGACATGTACAGCAATCCCCAGGACAAACACGGTGTGCAGAAGGCCTTCATTCAGCAGTGGATTGACAGAGGGATCTTTTTAATTAATATTATTACTAGCAACCAGCACTATCTTCTTGGTTCTTTCGGTAAAGTCACTTCCCTTCTACGTGACTTTACCGAAAGAACCAAGAAGATGAATCCCTGCAGTCACGAAAGCTTTAAATCGACAATTTAACCAGCACGTACTTTGGACGTGGCCATCTATCCCTCCCAGCCAGCACAACTTTGAATCTTATATAGAGCACTGTCCCCACGTGCCTCTTACCTTCTCTGTACTGTATATCCCAATTCATCTTGAGTTTCTGTTTTTCTGCCTCTATCTATGTTCCTCCCCCCCTCCACTGTATCTCACCCACTTCCCTTCCCTATAGGTCTCCCTGCCGCCTCTCACCCTCGCTCTTCTCATTCCCACCCTTCCCTCTCCCATCTCAATCTCTCTTACCTCTCCATAATCCTCCCTCACACTGCCTGTTGTTTTTCCTCACTCTTCCCTTTCCGTTTTTCTCTCTCTTCCCTCTGTTTCAAGCCCTTTCACCCTCTCTCCGCCCCATCTCCTCACCATCTCTTTCCCACGTATCTATCTCCCTCGCTCGTCTCCCTAATCTATCTCACTCCTCTATATGCTCTTGAATTTCCATTCACGTGGGACCCACGGCTCAACGCTGTGGGATGCGGGTGACGTCGTCACACAGATGTGTGCAGTGATGTGTGTATGTATGTTGAACTTCTTTCGAACGATATGGAGCCGACCGAGCTAATCGGATGTGTGGGATGTCACTACAACGTGCCAGACGGACAGGAATCTAGGCAGGAAACTAGCTATAAAACTATTTTCTAACAGAGTATAATGAGTCTTTCTAAAAAAATTGCAGTATTTAGAAATGTTGGTATATCAGTAACACACACCAACTTGTTGAAGCAGAAAAAATAATGACTTTAACATGGGGCACACAGTTTCTATTGCTGTAAAATAATGGCGCTATCAAGGAATCATCGGAGAGATCTTCACAATTGAGCAGTGTGTGATTCGCATAAAACGGTAATCTAATGTGAAATCAAGGGATGGTTAAAATATATGCTGAAATGTATCTTATAATTATACAAGGAAAATTGGACACATATCTATGGGACCTTTTTGCCAGTATCCAAAATGATGAAAAATAAGAAAGGGTTTTCCCCTTTCTGGCAATGAAACAGGAGGTAAGACAGTCAAACACCAATACATTTTGCAAGGCATCGTCTGTATTAACCACACATACGTGTGGCAAAACATGCAAACAAACATGCTCTGATAATACATACAGTTAAATCTTGACTTAAAACTTTCGTGACTGCAGGAATTCATATTCTTAGGTAAAGTCACGTACGTGACACGTACGTGACTTTACCGAAAGACCCAATAATATAATACATACACTCTTTGAAATTGATTGGCTTACACCAGAGACAGCCTTCTTTGTGGCCTTGTCTCACCATTTTTGGACCGGAGAACGCCAAAACGCGAACAGTACAAAGACAAGGCAAGGACAAGAACACTCGTAAATCGGGTCGAGCAGTTATATTTACGGGACATTTAGTTTTCACAGCCTGGTGTCCACTATAAGAATATGGAATCTTTACCACTGGTACAGAGCCACATTAAATACTGCTCCAAAGTTCGCTTGAAAATGAAGACACTTCGCCTATGATTTGTCTTGGGGGTAAAGAGGTACGGCCAGCACAGTGAAGTGACTATTCCACAGTACCATTCACTCCTCTGTTTAGTTCCCACTTTCAAGCTATCAAACTGAACACTGTAGTCAAGGAGAAGGATACTTTTCACTCACGGCCGGCTTGACACAAAGTGGTGCTCCCAAAGGACTCACTCCTACAACCTTACAACTCCTGGGCAATGCATTTATAGTGCCCCCCACACAGCCCCCACACAGCCTTCTCCCCCCCACTCATCCCCGTTAAGCTCACATCATCGAAGATTGACTGTTACAGCACTGATTTGGAAAAATCTTTGATCACTCCTCTTACATGCAGACAGCGGTGGATGAAAATATAAACGTTGCGCGCTTCAGGGAGAATATATCATTGGTGACTCATCCAAGGATACGCACAGATGATAGGAAGCATTTTCTGCCACCTCTACTGCGGTGGGCGAAGATGCCTCCTTCTTTGAGTATCGCTTCTTCACCAAACCCCTCTGCACCTGTGAGACTCCGGGGTGGTTCCCGTAATTGGTTGCCTCGTGTTAACCCCGTCGGTTGCAGGCGCGACCTGACCACCGCCGGCAAGCCTGCCCCCCCCCGCCTCTGACACCTCCGACTCCTCTCGCTCGTCCACTGCAAGAGTGATGGCAGCCACGGGTACGCCGCTGGCCGCCAGCGGAACCTAAGTCTGGCCCGTGGAGCAGCGGCAGCTACCCGTCGGCTGTGGGCAGCCCGGCATTCGTCAGCAGGCCCATCGCCCTGGCAAGCCACCTGGAGGCCTCGCTTCTCTCGCTGCCATCCATGCACGGTGCTCCTCACACTGTGCAATAACGTGTTCTATTCTTTGCCACGACTTTGGCTGGAACCCACTTCTGATTACATTGATCATTCTGGGTGAGCACTGATTGTTCCACGTATCGTCTACTTACTGGCTGCTAAGATTGTTTATGCCATTCTATGTTTGACTACCTTGCAGAATTACCCCAACATCTAGCCTCAATTAACTCAATCTGGTTTTCAAAGGATGCCCGAAAAGCAACATTTCTGGAATCTGTTCAGCTGTGAAAATGGCTGCTCTCCTGCATGCCATCATAAGTCTCACACGATAGCGATCCCTTTTCTCCATACTTGGAGTGTGTATTCCTGTTGAAGGTGTGCGCACATTTCACTGCTAGGCCATTCACCGCTGGATGACAAGGGGCTGAAGTGATATGTTGGATACCACTAGAGTTAGGCCTACGAATCTTAATATTCTGGTGTAAACTACACACCGTTATCATTCTCTAGTTGTTCTGGTACTCCTGCCATTGCAAACAACCCTCTTAGCACTGCTACAATTCCCTGTAGAGTCGTTAAATTCATACAAAAAAAAAACCTACAGGCCACTTTGAATATTGCATCCACTTCTGTCGAAAAACATTTTTCCCATAAAGAGACGAGCAAAATCAACATCCACATGCTGTCACATCTGTCTTGGCCATTTCCCGGGTGCAAAGTGGCTGGCGCTGGTATGTGCTGCAACACCCTTACGTCCTCGACATGTTTTCACACGATGCTCTAATTGTCGATCAATCCCAGGCCGCCGTGCAAAGCTTCTCACCAATCTTTTTGTCTTCACTGTTCCAAAATCGAGTTCTTCCAGTAACCAAGCTCGCAGATATATTACTACTATTGCATCCCACAGGATACAGCTATATCATACGGACAGTTCATCTCGTTTTTCATAAAATGGCCTCATCTCCTGAGGACAGGAGGAACGCAATCCTCGCCAAAATATGCTCAAGCACCTTCATCAATGCCTGGCCATTGCACTCGTGACTTGGACACGAACAACCCCCGCGATTGAAACACATTTCAAGTTGGGTCATCTGGTACACTGTAAATTATTAGTGAGGGGGTGAAGGTGGCAACCCGTCTGGATGTGCACGCTTCAACGTTATCTTAAATTTAATAACATAATCATACCCCGCCCCCCCCCCCCAGTACCGATATACAATTCTAGATTTGAAGCTTTCGTGACTGCAAGGATTCATACTCTTAGTTCTTTCGGTAAAGTCACGTAGGTAAAAAATGAAATTAATAAAAATAAAATAAAAAAATAAAAAATAAAATCACGACGTTTCGGAGGCAACACAATTCTCCGTCATCAGGTGCAGAACCGGCCCTAGACCTTTGGGGGCCCTAAGCAAAATTTGGTTGGAGGCCCCTTTGATGTATGATTGTTTTCACCCACTAGCTAGCAGTGACTCTAGGGGGCCCTCTGCTGGCCACGGGGCCCTTTGCAATTGCAAGGGTCGCTTAGTGGCTGGGCCGGCTCTGATCAGGTGGGACCGTCACAGCCAGATTTTACCTACGTGACTTTACCGAAAGAACTAAGAGTACCGATATACACCTCACCTTCAGAGGGTGTGCTCATGCATAGCATCCGGTCAAAGTTAGCACGCCTCAAAGGTAAAGGTGCAGCTCTGTAATTTCTCGCGCACACCACTGCCGAAGGATGGGCCTCCACTCGAGGGAGTTCTCGAGAGCCCCTCTATGGGGTGCTTGGCCTACTCTTCTACGCTGGCAGGGGTGTGAGCAACCAATTGCAGTGCTGCATATGTTTATAGTCCACTTTTTAATTATAATTGTCGAAGAAATATTGCACAGAAAATTGGCGCAAATCCCATCTTGTTGACAGGTAAATTATACATCGTGAGCATTCACAGCAGAGGGATATGCTTTTGTGTTTTAATAGTACATGCATTTAAAATACAATTAGTATGGCAATTGAATGGAGAATAAGAAGGAAGGAATAACTAACTGCCTGATTTCTGAATCAATTGTGCAGTAACCGTGTGCCCTGTTGGTAACATGAATGTCATGTGACTTAATCACTACCTAGGGAATGCATAAAAAAATATCCGCGATGGTCTGTGATTGAGGTAATTAACTGGAGGCACTTGATGAATTCAATAACAATAGAGCTTCAGTGGTCCTGTCAGTTACCGCCAGTGTGCTTCGATGGCTTAATTAAACAGTTAATTTTCCGAAGACTGTTGAGTCCTCTCTCGCTCTTTGTTACACATGACATCAATTGTGCTGATTTTAAGATGTAAATTACTTCTTAAAAGCTAAAGTTACAGATTATGTAAGAAATGTATAATATTGTAATGCCATTCATTAATCCACGAGTCTCAAAACCCTTTGTGAGGAGGATCCTGTTTCGGGATGTTTGTCTACCATATAACGAATTGTAAAAACATCACAGGACAGTATAATATGTCAAATATCTGTATATGAATCCACCAACGGCTGCGGGTTCACACAATCATTTGTTTTACCTCCCACCTCCTGGCTGCTTTGCACTCCAGTGTGTTTGGGAGTTTTAGAAATACCTGTATAGCCAAAACAGCTCACTTTGTTTCTAAAATTCTGAACTACGAAACTATTTTTTTTATTTTTTATTTTATCAGGTAATGCCCACTGCGCTATATAGCTCTTTTTCAGAAGCGACCTGGCCACAAATGATAGCTCAACGAAGTGGCTTATGACGTCGAAATTTATAGCAGCCGAATCATCTAAAGTTTAGCCGAATGTCGATTCTAAATGTAGAGGGGAAAATCGGCGGATGCGGGGAAAAATCCACGTGACCACAGGAAGAACATGCAAACTACATATATACAAGCGTCAGGATTAAACCCACGACCTCCTGTAAATCAGGCGAGGTAGTTAACATCTCACCACCTTGGTGCCTTTGAGATTGAGAACGAGATACAGAGAAAATAAACTCACCCTCATTTTAGGTTATACGGTATTTTGTCTTAAAACATTCCTTACTTTTTTCCAAATATCACAGCAAAGCAACCTCATTTGGTATTTGACAATTACTTTTTGTGTCTTCCAATTCCAGTTCTCTTACTCATCAGATGGCAATCCATGCCACATGTGTGTGCAAAATACTTTCCATGACACGTGTGTGTACAGGATACATTCCAATCACTTGTGAACAGATTCTGTCTTGGATTGGCTCCATATATTAGACCGGTTCTTGACATCTGACTACTCCATACATCGTTGAAGCTACTGCTTCAATTGGTTTTGGAGCAGTAGTTATACTTGACCATTGTATTATCACCAGTAAATTCCCCATTCATTTAGACTTACCAGTGAAATGGAAAAACCCTGTATTTGGTATTACAAAGACACTGATCGTAATTGCTTGCATTATTTATATTCCTGCTTCTACTGGAGTATTGCCTGTTTTGCAATGGATAATATATCACTATGTCCGTCTGCTGTCAATTATATTATTTTAATGGACATCATTTTATCCATATCTTCTGCACTGTGGATAAATTAAACTCTCCACGGTTGGTCAACCCTAGTTGCCAAGAGGTTGTCTCTCCTAAACAAAGAAGCAGCAAAGGTGGCGGCATTGTTGATCCCAGTCTGTCGTTTTGGCAACAAGGCTGTAAAGGGCAACAAACGAGCAAGACGGAAGTTTGGTCATTCTGCTAAGACATTAAAACTGTCATCAAGGCCAGTTGGCACTCGCCCTTTCTAGTCCTCTGCCAAATCAATCTCCAACAACTTCTGAAGACATTGTTTCTACCAGTAACCAATGAGCCTGGGTCTGTGATTCATGATACATGGGATAAGGACAACTCTTTGGCTCATATTTTGCACCAAAGTCAACGGCTGACAACCAGAGTAAGACTCTGCCAACAATGACTCCTTCCAACACTATCATGACACAATTGAGATTCGCAGTGCATGTATATGCATATATGTATTTCGAACTTTTTTCGCACCATATGTAGCCAACCGTGCTACTCGGAGGCGTAAGGAAAGGACAAGGAACTAAACGCATAAAAACGGTTCTAAAGAAATGAGTTTATGTATGTACCATACACATTGTGTTCTCTTCAGAATTGATAGTATTTTGGCATGATTTGAATTGTTATTCTTGCTTTCCCAGAAAAGCCTCACTGAGTCTCGAGACCTTTTTTTGAAGAGGGTCCTGCCAAATATTTTCAGTCGAGGGGGGCGAAGTGGCAGTGTGTAATTCCAATACTCGAATTGCAAATTTTGTGGGTTTACTCTCCAACAGTAACTAGTAACGCATTGACATGTTTTGTTTACGTGATAAACTTTACTAATTGGCTGTATCAGGTGGTGGTGAGTTTAACAAAACATTTCTATTTACGCGATCTAACCCAAAAAAAAAACCTCTAATGGATAATATTGGTCACGAATGCCTACGTATGAAGGATTGGTACATTTGGCCAATATTAGTTGCATTGTTTTTTTCATACTTAAAACACGAGCCTCGATATACAGACAACATGTAAGTTAGAACTGGTTTAACTGAGAAAAAAGGTCCATCTTGTGTAAGAAAACTTCATCCTATTGCCTTGACTTAATTACTGGTGCAGGGTAATGAGATCTGCCACTAGCGGTCAACTCTCCGTCACCTCGAGTCATTATCGCGTCCTGGGGACAGCACTGTCAGCGTGGCTTCTGTCAAGTTCACAGGTGGCCTGTTGGCTTTCGTGACTCACATTTTAGCATTGTGAAGAATCCATAACCATCAGTCTTGATATTTCTGAGACATGTAATTGTATACTTGCATTCGGATTTACTTTCCAATTTGCCGTAATATTGTGCCCACAATCGTTTATTATTTGCTGGCGTCGCGGTGCCAAATTGATAAATCACTCACAATTTACTTGATCAGGAAACACAACAATTGTCACCCCACTCATGCACAAACCTAGCAGCCATGAATTCCGAAGAAATGAAGCGTCACAATCTGCAAGCATGTACCCTAGCTCTCTTACTGATTGGTAAATATATGTCGTTGTTAAGTGTACATGTCCGACACATTTCCCACCAGCTCTTGCCTTCCAGCAGGCCTTACTCTGCGTCCGATATTATTCTTCTCTTCATCAATGACTTGCTATCTTCTACTCATTCATCATACTCATTCAAACCATGAGCATAAAGCAATATACTGTTAGCAGGCCAATGTGCAGGAACTACACGATCAATCACTGTAGACTCGGTCCTTGAGTGTCGTGACAAGAACCTGGTAACTTTCACCTGAAAGAAAACCCAGTCAGCAATTGCGTAACATAATGTGGCCAATCTACATGGTTCCTCCTATCACAATTTACAATGTTGACTTCATTTGTAATCTCTCTATCCATGTGATTGAGACACTTGTATATCGTTTCTATACATTTCAATTGCAAATACAGCAATAACATAGAGATCAATTAAAATGCAAAAGTGAAAAGGACGCAGCCTACATACTATCGTTATAATATCTATTTCTGGATAAAGATATCACCATGCCATCCCAATACTTTGTCGAATATAGGTTTGTTTTTTTCTTCGCTTTGCTGACCACCTTTGTCTTCCCAGAACCAATGTTTGCACAGCACACCAGGTACACATGCAAAGTATAGTCGACCTATTTAAAAGTTAGGCCCAAGGACTGGTTCCAATATATATCACTCGCCTCTTTACTGTACCCAAGAATCGAACATTTGTTGCTGGATTTGAGTTGTGTGCCAACATCTAACCCACCTCACCCTCAATACCCATGAAGCTGAATTTGTTTAGACTCCAATATAAAGTACCTGGAAAGTAAATATATATATTCACCCAAGTTCCTTGATGATGTGGAAAAATATGTATTGCGAGATAATTCAAAGAAGTCCTGATGTGAGGGGAGCAAGTGGTTTGGGAGTTTCAGTGGAGTGCAAACACGGGATACAATATTCCTTTCACTCATGCAATACAGTACTTATAATTTAGCCATGGTAAATTTAATGAGGTACTCCTGTTTGGTTTTGTGAAACGATGTGAGTTAGTGACATTTGGTAAGATTGCATTTGGTGCTAAGTAAATAAGAGACATTCCTAGCTATGTGCCTATTGTACCATCTATGTCCACCGTGCACATTAAAAATCATGGGTACAGATCTGGAGAGAGCCTGGTTTATATCACAGAAAGTTTGCAGATTGGCCTTATTGATTTGTGCAGCAATATTCTTTGAGAATTTTTTCATTTTATTGCAAGGAAGCTGATTTGGATCTAACAAGATGGACTGCATTTCATATTTCTTATCAATCTCTTTTTCCCCAAAAGATACATTTACGATGCCATCCCAAATATCCACATTTTTTTTCAACCACTTTAAAATTGGGTGCGCCAAATGAGGGATTTTAGAACTAGGCACTCCTTATTTTTAAATATAATAAACAAAAACTATGGTGAGGCGCATTGAATTTATTAAAAATATGAAATGTCTCAATAATTTTGTATGGATGGACTCGACCCTTGACCTTGTAAATTCCAGTCTCCTTCTATGAACTCCACCTTAACCATTAATCTTCATAAAAGGATTTTGCCAAAGAGGAGCAGATGGATAGGGACCCTGAGGGAGGTTGGCATGTTGTTGGTTAGATTGCCAGATATGATGTTTGTAAGCCAAGATGTGATGTCAAGACACTGATTTTGGGTCATCTCCACTGTATGCTGCCAATTTTTTTTAAGGGATAAGTTGTGGCTGACAAAGGCTGGCAGTCCAACTGCTGGATCAAAGGCATGCGTTATGGAACAGCAACATTACTTACATTGCTAAGGAGGTGTCAACGAAGCTTGTTTTTTTGCTGTGCCAAAGTCTTCTTTGCCTCTGAGCAGTTACGATTACTCTACATTGTTTTGAGACTGGAAGACTCGTCCACATTTGTCTGTCTCTGTATCACGACTGACAGCAGTCGATGTCACATTTGGTCAAAGACAAAGAGGACCACAATGCACCGATTTAGGAACTGCTGGTTGTTTTTGCATAATGCGCAAAGGCTGAGTGCTTTTTACACGTTTTTCTATGTCGTTTCAAATGGCTGGAGCACTGTTGTCACTGCAGCTGGGGTGTGATCCAACATGCAGCAGCTAGGCTGATTGATACTTCCGCATTGATTGACTCCACTCCAAATTTTCACCCTCCATTACACGCAGGGTAAGAAATCAATTAATTTCCAAACCAGCATTTACATATTCTTTGTTCTTTCGATAAAGTCACGTAGAAGGGAAACAATAAAGTAATAAAAATATAAAACAATAACATTCTCACGACGTTTCGACTGCAACACAAGCAATCTAAACGTCGTGAGAATATTTGTTTTATATTTTTATTATTTTATTGTTTCCCTTCTACGTGACTTTACCGAAAGAACCAAGATTATGAATCCCTGCAGTCACGAAAGCTTTAAATCAAAATTCAGTATTTACATGTTTTGCATATGATAATTGGTTCTTTACCCTTCTATCTGGCAACAAAACTGACATCTTTTTTACAAGGAGTCATGTTTGCATAGACCGCAATACCTGCAGTCATAATACAAACAAAAGAACATAACTCTGATAATGTGCACTGTCCTTAAAGTTGATTGATCCACACCCGAGACAGCTTTCCTTAGAGCCTAGTCTCATATGGGTTGGACCAGATGACGCCAAAAGGCGCACAACTCAAAGACAATGCACCATCAGAGTATGAGAGCTCGGGGCAAGCATCTACACTATGGGAACCTCATTTGCCAGTAAAAATATGATAATTGGTTCTTTACCCTTCTATCTGGCAACAAAACTGACACCTTTTTTACAAGGAGTCATGTTTGCATAGACCGCAATACCTGCAGTCATAATACAAACAAAAGAACATAACCTTGATAATGTGCACTGTCCTTAAAGTTGATTGATCCACACCCGAGACAGCTTTCCTTAGAGCCTAGTCT
The DNA here is from genome assembly GCF_965212315.1 of Lampetra planeri. Lineage (NCBI taxonomy): Eukaryota > Metazoa > Chordata > Hyperoartia > Petromyzontiformes > Petromyzontidae > Lampetra > Lampetra planeri. The sequence continues at coordinate 10,001,529 of NC_136115.1, read as the reverse complement.
CATATGGGTTGGACCAGATGACGCCAAAAGGCGCACAACTCAAAGACAATGCACCATCAGAGTATGAGAGCTCGGGGCAAGCATCTACACTATGGGAACCTCATTTGCCAGTAAAAATATGATAATTGGTTCTTTACCCTTCTATCTGGCAACAAAACTGACACCTTTTTTACAAGGAGTCATGTTTGCATAGACCGCAATACCTGCAGTCATAATACAAACAAAAGAACATAACTCTGATAATGTGCACTGTCCTTAAAGTTGATTGATCCACACCCGAGACAGCTTTCCTTAGAGCCTAGTCTCATATGGGTTGGACCAGATGACGCCAAAAGTTTTGTTGCCAGATAGAAGGGTAAAGAACCAATTATCATATTTTTACTGGCAAATGAGGTTCCCATAGTGTAGATGCTTGCCCCGAGCTCTCATACTCTGATGGTGCATTGTCTTTGAGTTGTGCGCCTTTTGGCGTCATCTGGTCCAACCCATATGAGACTAGGCTCTAAGGAAAGCTGCCTCGGGTGTGGATCAATCAACTTTAAGGACAGTGCACATTATCAGAGTTATGTTATTTTGTTTGTATTATGACTGCAGGTATTGCGGTCTATGCAAACATGACTCCTTGTAAAAAAAGGTGTCAGTTTTGTTGCCAGATAGAAGGGTAAAGAACCAATTATCATATTTTTACTGGCAAATGAGGTTCCCATAGTGTAGATGCTTGCCCCGAGCTCTCATACTCTGATGGTGCATTGTCTTTGAGTTGTGCGCCTTTTGGCGTCATCTGGTCCAACCCATATAAGACTAGGCTCTAAGGAAAGCTGTCTCGGGTGTGGATTATGACTGCAGGTATTGTGGTCTATGCAAACATGACTCCGTGTAAAAAAGGTGTCAGTTTTGTTGCCAGATAGAAGGGTAAAGAACCAATTATCATATTTTTACTGGCAAATGAGGTTCCCATAATGTTTTGCATAGTTCGTGTTTTGTTATTATTATATCCAGGCCCCCCCCCGCTCCTCCCGTTGAGGCTCAGATTATCGATACCCTTGTGTAGATTGTTACAGTATTGCTTTGGGGGAAAAAACCCCATCTTTCATCACTCCTCTAACATGCAGATATCAGTGGATACAAATATTAATTTTGTCCTGATCTGCGAGTATATATCATGGGTAACTCATCCATGGATAAGCACGGATAATAAGAAGACTTTGCTGTCACTTCCAGGTTACTCCTTTCATCCGCAGATAAATATGGAGAGCAGTATTTTCCACCGATTTGATTGAGGAACATGGACACAGGCTAATCAGACAAGAGACATTTGACTGCATTAAATATACCGCGAGAGAACCCTCCATTTCACTTCTATGCTCAAAAGAAGCAGAAACGTTTCGCATTTGTGTTACCCTCCAGGCTCCATATAGGTGAAGGGAGGCATGGCTCATCACATTCGGACCAACATCCCCTTTTATATGGATCCTGAAACAAATTTAGCTTAGAGGTTGCCGCAGTTTTGGAGAGGCTGGCTACAATCTATTTGTCACTCCTGGTGGCCACTCCATAATGCTATTGCTGCTATGTAACAAGCTGCTTCTCCGCACCCCGTTTTTTGGGTTGTGTGTCGCGTGTAGTATTGTGTTCTTGGCCTGCACATGAATCGAGTGATTTTCTGCTCAACTGAGTGTGGGGTGGTGTTCATCTCCATTTACGGCCCAGAGCCAGCAGCCAGGAGTGCCCATCGCAAATTCTTATGTTGGGGTGAGTCACTCTAAAGGACGAACTCTCGTGACGATCTCGACAAAAGTGTGGCTCATGGAGGGGTGAAGATATTTGCCAACGCCCGACCCGGATTAGAACTCACGACCCTCAGATTTGTGATCCACATGCTCCGAATGCAGCGCAACCCGGACGCATTTTGTACGAAGCAATTTTAATTTGTACAATTCACGTGGGCGTCACGTGTCGTGATGCCCAGGAGTCAGCTGGCTCATTCTGCAGCTCCCCCCTTGGAGTCTGTGAATTTAGCACCTGAACGCTGTGTGCCCCAACGGTGCATTAATGTTCCATAAATAAAGCTGAACTTGCAACCGGAAATTGGCACCTACTTAACCGTTTCCCACCTGCTCTTTGAAAAAAAAAGAATGCAGCTAAAGAATGTATTTTTAAGCAACGAATGCATTTGAACTTTGTCTCATTCTGGACGCTGCTGTGATAGGGTGCCCGACTCGCAGCTTTAATCCTGTGGTGATAGGGTTTTACCCTTTCAACTGGTACAAAAACTGACACCTTTATACAAGGCATCATGTTTGCAATAACCACAACACAAGCAGTCAAAATGCAAACAAAAAGAAACAACTCTGATAATGATAACGATATGCACTGTCCTTGAAGTTGATTGGTCCACACTCGAGACAGCTTTTCTTAGAGCCTAGTTTCCATTGGTGTACCAGTTGTTTTTGTACCAGTTGAAAGGGTTTTTGTACCAGTTGAAAGGGTAAAAACCTATCACTATATTTTGCCACTGGTAAAGGAGGTTTCAGTGTAAAAGCTTTAATCCTGTTTGGCGGTCAACTCAGCGAAACATCACCTTCCCATCGAGATTCATTAAATGAGTACTGCTTTGTGGGAAGTACGGAGCGTTCGTCCTTTGGTCTCCACCAAAGGAACGTGGAATGTTACGGCCGGTTCAGGGCTGCCCACGGAGATGAGTAGCATCACGATCGTTTCAACGGCGAGACCTCGCATCGTCTAAAGACGATATGCAGCATTTATATTTGTAAACTTTAAGCTGTTCTTTGGGTCTCCCTTCGTACCTTGTTAAAGAAAGAGGCTACTGCGGCTTTCCTTTCCCTATTTTACGGGAAAGCGTGTATGCAGTATGATACTGACACATCAACTGGCATCTGAGCCATGGTGGCTGTACCGTCTGTGTGCAAATCATTTTGACAAAGTGTCCATAACACACTCTCGGTGGGCCTGAGAAAGAAAGCTTTAACCCAGAGACATATCTTCTTTGGAGGTGAGGAAGCTATCACACACCTCTGCACCACTCAGATAGCCAATTGCCGGGACATTCGATACGCTGGGTATTACGAAATAGTCGCGATGCCAGTATGCACAAATGCATTTGGGGACAATAATTGCATGCATAACTGTGACTAACGTAACGTGTAAGATGGAATTTATTTGACAATGGAGTGTAAATTGAGGGTGACGAGGGATTGCGGTATGAGCTTTTAAAGGGTGACTTGTTACATTTGAGCATGTTAACTTATTTCTCATATCTTCCCTTAACTCCTTTATCTCCGACATCACCGAACCATGCAAGACATGATCTGTTATACACCCACATTGAGGTGTAAATGCTGGCGATGGTCGAGGATGAATAAACTGTCCATAGTATGAGGGTTGATGGAAAAAGTCTGTGACTTGACAATTGAAAGGAATGTCTGACTTTGAAAATGTATGTTTATATATGCTGTGGGATCTTTAAAATGTAATGTAGTTTGCCCATATATGTCCCAAGGCTTTAGTCCCTGCCTGAAAAGAAAATATTTTCATCTCATACTTCAGACTTCCGGTTCGTATAAAGCTCCACTTTTATTCTCTCTGTAAACTGTCTTTCTCTGTCAATGATGATTTAACTGAGGAAGCATGCAAGATGCACTGAGAGTCAGGACTGGTGATTATGGGCTTACATATTGTTCTCGCTTATCCCTGATTGTTCTCCAGATTTTGACGCATCTTCATATTTCTCAAAAGAAAGTGTTCAATTTACATGAAAAAATATTTTTCCAAACACCTGACAAAATAAACACCTAAGTTAAACTCTTCACGTGAAACTTTTAAAATCTTAAGTTGCACATCAATCCCAACACAGGTTGTGGACTTTTTTTTTCACTCTCACATTATTTATCTTGAGTCTGTAACTCGTAACATTGTTTGTATAGCCACGAAATGCATTGGTAACTTATCGTTGTTTTTCAAAACACACCAGTAGGGAACCCGTTGCTCTGCAACGGAACATAAGAGAGCTGCCATTCTCATACCCTTCTCACAATCCTGTAGTCGGAGCACTGAAAGTAATAGTGAAACAGTCTGTGACGTTCTAGCCAGATTGTTCGGGGTGAGTTCGGTTACTAAGCCCTTTAGGTTTATTTGGTGGAAAGGAGCCCAGCCAGCAGCCAGCCAGGAAACTCAAGGCATAAATTAGTTTTAATAGTATCATTCTCACACCTCAGATTAGCACGGTTGGCTACTTACGTTGCGTTGTATACCTGTTCAGATGTATGTTCTACCCTCCTTTACTATTCCTCTGTCATGGTGTTACGTGTATGTACGTACGTTGAACTTCTTTTGCACCGTACGTAGCCAACAGTGGTGCGGAGTCTGTGATTTTTAAACGAGACCCTCTGTGTTTGGGTGGGGGGCTCCCTTTAGACGTGATTGTGTTAGTAAAGTGCTGCACAGATGTCATCTCTGAATTAGCAGCCCAGGGTCAGAGGTAATTTTAGATATTACTTCCATCCAGTTGATATGAAAGCCTTGTGCAGAGGCAGTAAGAGGAGAGTAATGGACAAAAGTGATGACACCTGTTAAGAAATGGAGCAATTCACAATAAATGAACTCTCGTCGGACAAATGCGCTCACATATTCGGCTGTGAGGCGTTGAAGAATATATCCGTTCCAGAAATTATGCGAGTCATTTCTTAGTCAGCACACTTTTGTTGACATGCCAAATTTACATTTTCGTTGCATTCGGCGAGTTGCCTTGAAGGGATCATAATTCAAAGTCAGAGTGACCTTCAGGACCGTGTTTCAACTGCTTCGTGTCACACAGCCTTTGCATTGATGTAAAAAAGTATTTCCGCGTACCTTGGTGTTGGCGGTCGCATTGGCTGTCCAGTTGCTCACATTGGCTCTTTAACACAACTCATTAAAAGGCAATAATGGGGTTTTGCATTATTAATGCAGTCCAGATGGCATTTTACGGCTGGGATATGCGCTGCAACTCGAAGTGCCTAAATATTATGTAGGATTACAATATTAATACTTAATGTGGGATTTTGACCTTATTTTAAAATGTAAACTGCTTATCACTCCACAATGCGCAAATATGTAATACGCTTTTGTCACTGCATAATACTGCTTTTATATTCTTTATGCGATGGAATTTACACAATAAAGTACTTTAATGTAGAACATGTTAACCTTTTCACTGCAAAGCACAATCGCAGTGAATACTCGGTACTGCCTCTTTCATCACTAGGCACTAGGGAAACGATGCTGCCATCTCAAGCACATGGGTATTGAACTCAGTTGTGAAATGTTAATATGGTGCTAATGACCGTGATGAGAATTGTCTTGTCAATCTTGTAAGCTAGCAGGTTTGAGTATTGTGAGTACTTTGGAAACTTCCTTGGGGATCCCAGGAAGATGTAGATTTGGGCTGTAAAGTGTCCAAGTGATTGTGGTTGCAATGGATTCTTGCATTCGTTTGTGAAATGATTTAGAGCGTTATCCCCTCATATGTGTGGATTTTTTCCCAGGTACTCCGGCTTCCTTCCACGTGCCAAACATTTTTTATGGAATCGACCAAATATCCCAATGCAGGACCCTCTTAAGGCTCACTGACGATGTCCTGAGTAAAGGGCATGAGTGCAGAATTCAGCCTCATGCATCAATATTGCACGTTAGTTTGGCTACAGATGGCTCCTCAATTGAATTATATCATATCAGTGTCAAGTGTCAAAATGAATAGCACTCTCCGTGATAATGACTGTTGTAGTTACGGTTGAATTTATAAGCAGGAAAATTGCGTTTAGTTATTTATTGCACATTCATAAACATAGCAATACATATATATTACACATCTACATCACATAGATTTGTTTGGTACTTTGAATATTGCCTTCCCTTGTTTTTTTTTATATATCAGATCTCCCTTGCAAGAGAGACTAGCCATCTCAATGGGCCGTCTACTGGCTCTGTGCAAAGGTCACTGTTTGACACTTTCACATTCAGTATATGCATATGTGTGAGTGAATAGACAATACGTTGCACTGAGAAACATTCAGACAAATAGATGCAGCTCGCGATAACAGAATGATTTGACTTGCCAACGTGGAATTTGGTATGCAAATCCTGTTGTACTCCTGCTCAGAGAATATGGATTCTGGAAGTGTTAAATACGTGGGTATTTAATACAAATTCACAGCACTCAGCCAGTATAAATGCAGTGATCCAAAAATGTGCCCGTGGCAATTTTTATTCTCTGTCTTAAATAAGAATATTGCAGCTAATATGGTGTCACTAGAATCGTCCCTGCATTGGTGGTACAAACCCGTTGGGAGACATAGCTAGTTAGTTTTAATGGCCCTCGTTGAAATTATGAACTCCGAGTGAGATGATAGGAAATGTAGTCAAAAGGTAGAGATGTAGTGAAATTAGATAAATGTCGAGTAAATGTTGAAATGTAGTGAGATAAGAAAAGAGATATACAGACGAGACATCCACGTAGTGAAATTACAGAGATCAACACAAGAAACAGAGCTGGCGTAAGATGTTAGAAGAGACATGCAGACAAGAGATCGGAGATATAATCTATCGATGTGATAAAATACAGTATGATAACATGAATACAGATGTATTTGGACAAGATGTCAAAAATATGGCAGGAGATTCCTTCACATGAGCAAAGAGATATGAGGGAAATGGATCTCCAGTGATAGCTGGGAGACAGAAGATGTATTCAGATGAGATAGAAGAAAGATTGGTAGAGTTTTTAGAGATGGGACAGAGATGCATTTATACGGTTAGAAAGTATGAGAGGAGAAATGCATTCAGAGGGCAGACGGGAAAATATCATAGGAATAAGGAAAGAAATGTGCTCAAAAGACAGAAATATTTTTAGAAAACTGCACGTGGATCCTGCACTCCCCATACCTACCGGATGCTGTTCCTGCTCCAAGGATTAAAGCCCCGACCCTTACTAGTACCACCTCCAGTCCATCACATTATGACTGGACAAGCTACCTCACTTAATTATATCACACATGCGTGTAAAATAATTAAGTTAATTGGCTAATTACCAATAAAGGACATTCAAAGTGTTAATATAATTACTATACATATATACAAAAAAAGTGCATTGGGCTTTGAATTTAAGCATATATTTGGTACACCACATTTTTTCCCCAGAATCTTGGGCCCTTCAATTGCTTGAGGTCCTCCTAAGCTTTGTGTGGTTGGCTTATGCCTCGCGCTGCCATGAGTTACTGACTTTGTGTTTTGCAATAATCTCCATGCATGCGTACCTGGCTACTTTATTTGGAGTGATGCCTTGTGCCTCCGTGCCTGCCTTCATTCACAACACAGATCGGAGCACCTGGCGGCTAAAATGCAGCAAGTTGGCACAGTCGGGGGCACAGCTAGTGCATCTGCCAGTCATCTCAGTCAGTCATCTCAGTTAGTCATCTCAGTCAGTCAATCTATAGCACCTGGATTTGTCCCGTGACCTCCTGTCAGCGAGCGTTCGACACTTCATGTAGCCTCAAAGTGCACCTGGCCTGGCACGGGTTCCTTGGTGATGTCACCGCCACTTAGTGGCGAATGGTGGCTGTTGTTGTTGTCCACCTTCATACTTAACATTATTAACGCGTATTGCTATCTGAATATAGATTTTTAAAAAACGTGAAAAGAACGTGAAATGCATACACAAAACAATCCCGAATGAACACGTGACTACACAAATGTGCAAGCATACAACATATCTGTGCACCGACACACAAGTGTGAGGAAACACACACACGCAAATGATTGCGAACGTGTTAATTACACCGAAATATTGTTTCACTTAAACTAGGGAATTTTCTACTTTTCATCCCAAGGTGTTAAGCATCTTTATAACTGCAGCAATTAAACAGACAGGGTTGCCACACCAGCCAGCAGAAGGTGCTATAACACCTATTTTGTTTTTCCACTCCTTCCAGACATCACCTCTGGCAGGAACAGAATGTGCTAATGAGATGATATCATATTAGGACCTGAAAGCTGTTGTCAGTAGTTGAAGGGACTTGCTTTTAGGTAATGAGTGCGTGTGCTTAGCGCTATACTCCTTCCACTGAGAGAGTGTGTGTGTGTGTGTGTCGTGTGACGTATTACTTTGTACACTGCGCTATGAACCTGGGTTCGATTCCCAGCTCATGCGCATCAGTGGCAAGTGCTACATTAACCTGTCCTCGACCTCACATTTGTCAACTCAGTATGAAAGAAGTGCCGAGTGCACTCTGTAAACATTCTCAGTGAGCAGACAAAGACAGCCTGGTGTATAGTTGGTCTCACCGTCCCCTTATGTAATGTGCTGTTTAGAATTTGGTGTTTGCTAACAGCACTTGAACCATTGGTGTTATTTGCTTTTGTATATACTCATTATCCTCTTCAGTCATTGTCAATCCACTGCTGGATGACAGGCCTCCCCAAGATAAGAATGTGGTAACAATGACCCACTCAGCACCTGCACACAAGCCGATTTCATTCCTCCATCTTCTCAGTCGACTTCCTCTCATACACTTTCCATTGCTTGGCTGCCATTTCACAATTATTCAGAATCAGAATATGTATTTATACTGGAGGAATCCGATGAGCTATGAAGCTATTTCCACAGATGTCCAGTCAGGGCGGGTTAGAACGTTACAACAACAAACAATACAAAAAACACGATAATAGTGCAAAGTACAAGGAAGTTAAACAAATCACCCAAACACATACAAATTAAACCATCGCCATCCTACCAGACAAAGCGAACTGGCCACAAATGATAGCTCAACAAAGTGGCTTATCATTTGGACAAAATAATCTAAGTAGTCTAAATGCGTGTTTCTAAATGTGGAGGGAACACCCGGAGGACACAGATAAAAAAAAAACACGACCACAGCGAGAACATGCAAACTCCAAATATACAGCGGGCGTCAGGGTCGGGATCGAACCCCCGACCTCCTGCATACCAGGTGAGGAAGATACATCACGCCACCGTGGCGCCATTTAAAATAAATAAGGTATGTAAGTTCTTGACCATCGACTTTTATCCCTTTTAGCAATGTGTCCAGCCGAAAGTCCACTCACTTCTATCAACAGTCTGAATGTCAAAGACCTGTGTATGTTTGTTAATCCGTGTGATACTCTTTCTGTCCCTGAATATAATTCCAACCATTACACATGCACCAATGTAAAAACGATGGTATATATATATTTTTTTTCAGGCAGAACTATTACGACCTGCGATACACACTTGACAGAGCCAGCAGCATTCCAGCCACCTTTGTCTCCTTGGTAGCAATGATGAGACAATCTGTCAAGTACAGAAGGTGAAGGCCAGGCTTTGACACCAGCACCCACCAATTTCACAAATCTATACAGACCATTCAGAGAAGAAAGAACAAAGATCGTCCATTAAGCCTTAAAAAAACTGTCTTTGCAAGTTGTGTTAGCAAACACCTATCAAGGCCGGCATGAAGGGGCCGGCACCATGGAGATAGAGGCACCCTTTCTCCCTGTGTTGACGTTAATAATTTTTATGCGATGCACCGAGTAAACGTTTTATGCAGAGTATGTCTAGGGAAGTAACCGTCCACGTTCAGGAGGCCAGTTTGCACTGGTATAGATATGACCAGAAATTAAGCGTGATTTTTTTTTCTCAGACTGAAGTACACACCGCATTTCCTCCATAAAAAAACACGCACGCGCACGCGAGGCAATCTTTCCTGAGGGCTGGCAGTACGAATGACGAGTGCAATAAGCACGTGGCAGAGGTGGCATTCTCATTTGTCAGTGTCAGGTTGTAGGTTTCAGCTGTTTGTTGAGGAAAAGGCCACAGTAGGAGAGTTATCTTTGCCCAGTCGGTGCACTGACTCATGACTCCTAAAAAAGCATGCTTGCCATCCTTACTGATTTAAGTGGTCGGCTTTCAATGTTTTAAACCTTCTTACCACAAACCGATTTTCAAAGCAAAAGTTGCGTGAATTCATTCGTAATTATAAAGCAGTATAATTGCATTAGTCTATAAACATGGTCTGGTGATTACCTTGCACACAGTTAAAAAAAGTAAATTGAATGTACCTCTATATAAAACATCATTCTAAAGATACATATTTTAAACAAATGTGTTTACTTTATTGAAATAAATAATGCTATAAACTTGAGAGTAGCATTATCACCAGATGAGCACGTGGTAGGTTAACGCAAACAGAACTCAGAATCCTGCCTCCTGCTTTTCTTTTGATTTCTTAAAAAAAAGATAACAAACATTCTTGGTTCTTTCAGTAAAGTCACGTAGAAGGGAAACAATAAAATAATAAAAATATAAAACAATAAAATTCTCACGACGTTTCGATTGCAACACAAGCAATCGTCATCAGGTGTGAAAACCACAGCAAGAAAATTTGAAAAAAGTGGCGTTTTTTTCTTAACGTTAGCACCACGGACAGCGATGGTGGTCGTGGCCAAGGGCGGGGCCAGCCACGACCCGGGAGCATATAAACCGGGTCCCCACAGGGACCGGGGTTTAGCGTTGCTACCGTCATCTGAAGATCTACCTTCTACGTCCAAGAAGAGTCACCAACACGTGGACCTGGACCCGCGCCGGGGTCCAGTCCGTTGTAGCTAACTCCCAGTGTGTTTGTGTAGCTTAGCCTGGTGGTCCACCACCATAGGCTGTTATCTGGTAAAGGGGCAGCTACCCCTTTGTAGTAGTAGGTTTTTACCCTTTTAAACTGGTACAAAACTGACACCTTTATTCAAGGCATCATGTTTGCAATAACCACAACAAAAGTAGTCAAAAAAGCAAACAAAAAGAAGCAACTCTGATAATGATAATAATATGCACTGTCCTTGAAGTTGATTGGTCCACACCCGAGACGGCTTTCTTTAGAGCCTAGTCCCCATTGGTGTTGGGCCAGATGACACCAACATGATGCCTTGAATAAATGTGTCAGCTTTGTACCAGTTTAAAAGGGTAAAAACCTACTACTATATTTTGCCAGTGATAAAAGAGATCTCATAGTCTACCCCTTTGTGTTTGTGTGTTGGTACAATAAATGTGTTGTCTCCAAGAAGTACGTCTGCGACTCAGTTGCATTTACTACACATGTATAACACAAAGCAGACCACATTGTGTTTTAGAATACGACAAAGAGAATGAGCATTGATTGCAGTTCATCATGCATTCATTGTGGTAAATGGGTGACAACTGTGGCAGCAGACGCAACACACCGCAATTGCTAGCACAACGCTAATTATGTTTATTGATCATTAAAAATTACAACTCAGTTTTGCTACTGCAGGTGCTACTGACAAATTATCTGGTGTGGGCCCATGGTCCACTAATTAGTGAGCTCGTTTCAATCTGGACCTTTTAGTCTCCTGAGAACTCCACCTGTGGTGGAGTGCTGTCACCACTACAAACCGGAGCCAAAGGTTGCCACTGAACAACTCTTCCCATTGTTTTTGTTTTGACATTGCAGCTCCTTCTGACACCTCTTTAAGGTGTTACAAAAAGAGATGGACCCATTTAACAAAGTACATGGCACATTTTGTCACAGGCACTCCGACATTATGCCTTGATCCGGGTCAAAGATAATTCAAGGTGACACTGCCCTTTTTGGTGTTGCTCCCCTTAATGCACACAGGCTTAATGCTTATCTGCCATTGTCAACATTCTTAGAAGGACGAGCGACTGCAATGGCATTAAGCACCGGTGCTTCTCTTCTGTGTTAGTGGTGCAAGATGTAAGGGCAGCATTCTGATTTAAATGAACCACAAAGACGAAAACTTCCCGTTGTTTAGCCATACAGGCTGCCGGGGCAGGTGCTGTTAGTGAACACCTATTATTGCATACAACGGATAGTGCGGCCAACACCACATCTGACCAAATCCTCTCATGGGTCTGAGTAGTGGAAGTCCAGGACAAGTGCTGTGCATCATGGCAAAGGAATAAAGCCAAGAGTACAAAACCATTGTGCCACCATTCCCCCTCATACACACTGTTCCTTCTCACACACACACACAGTGGCTTCATATACAGCGTCCAATGGTCACCACTGTTTAATAACATGCACGTATTTATTTGCTTTAATTTTTCAAAGCGATGTCATTATCTATACTTGCACGTGAACCACCTGGCATACACTGTGAGCATTTAAGATAATTCTCGGTTTAATGCAAGCTGGGATTTAATGGTGTGGGTGTATGCATGTGTGATAACAAATATACCCACACACTTGATCGACTGGTGCATGCGAGTGCCTGTACCCAGTAAGTGCATATGATAATCTGGCGTGCATGCTTTCATGTGCATTAAGGCCTCTGTAAATGCATGTTAGTGAGGTCTGAAGGAAAATCTCCTCAGTGTGATAGTCAAAAAATGTGAGGGCTTTAGAGCATTACAATTAGCATTTTGACATTTACTGCACATTTCTTTCAATGGACCGAATTCATATAACATGGGCACTTTTTGTTATATATAACCTATTCTGTCCTCTCAGAGAAATGCATGTGTTTCGTTCATTTGCATGTGTTTGCATGTACTGCATGCATAATTGCAATTTTAATCACACATTTCGTTTAACTCTTACATGGCGATATAGACCTTTCAAAAAAGACTTGAACTCAGACAAGAAGCTGTTTTTGTATAAATAGTTTTTAGTGTAACTTTTGATGAAAAAAAAAGACGTTACTCTCTCTGGCATAAATACCGGTGTGAAGATGTTCAAACCAAATAAACATATATTACAAGGCCTCGAGCCTGCATTAACCACACATACTTGTGGTAAAACTTGGAAACAAATATGCTTTTGTTTGCATTGTTTACATGTTTGAAGCTGATTAGCCTACACCAGAGACAGCGCTCGTATATGGCCTTGTCCGACCAGTGCTGTAGACAAAAGGCCGCCCAAAGGCTAACAGTACAAGGACGATGCAAACGCCAAGTAATTAATAGCTCGGGTAAAGCAGTTCTATCTTTACTCTTTGGTTTTTTCGGTAAAGTCACGTAGGTAAAAAAAGAAAAAAAATTAAATCACGACGTTTCTGAACGTCGTGATTTTTTTTACCTACGTGACTTTACCGAAAAAAACAAAGAGGATGGACCCTTGCAGTCACGAAAACTTCAAATCTAGAATCAGTTCTGTCTTATATCTGCTTAACCTGTCGAGCACTGATGAGAACAACACCATAAAAGAGGCTGTCTGGTATAGGCCCAATCCGTTTCAAGGCCAGTGCGCACATTATTAAAGCATAGTTGTGTATATGTTTTACCACGCGTCTTTGCGGTTATTTCAAACTTGATGTCTCGTCTCTATGTGGTGTTTGAACTTCTTAACACCTGCCTTGTATTTATACCTGGAAGGGTAAAACCTTTTATCATCTTGATAGTGGTAAAAATGGTCCCATAGATAAGTAACTTTAATTTGAATGTTAAGAGAAGACAACACTCAATGCTATTCATACAATGTAGATGTAAAGATAACAATATTTAAAAGTATGAGTCTTAACATTAATACTTTAGCTTTTAGACCACATATCTCAGCAGTTCATTTTAAGAGGCACAACCATTTGAGAAATAATTCCGTAATAAATAATACAAGGCCATAATTGCAACTGCTACATAAAACCAACATTAATTCTATCCATCTTTTATATTATGTGCATTTACTGCATCTCAAATTATTTTTCAGCTAAGCAAGAGTGATGAATGGGAGTTTAGAATCCCCAGTGAGCTTGGAATTTGTGGTGTCCATTGTCACGATCTCAATATAAAACACAACATTGATAACAACTTCCAGACAATTTTCTAGCTTCTAACTCCATTATTAGACCTCAGCTACAAGGTACACAAGCAACTTTTGTCAGTTCCGCCATACAATCTGCAATCACAATACAATTGCAGGAAATGTTTGTGTGGGATATTTTTTTGTTACAAGCAATGTTATTACAACAGCTGTTATTACCTCTGCAGGTAAAACTGCTACAAAGCTACCATTGGCAACACATTATTTCTCATCCCCATTTTCAAGAAATTATTAGCAAAATAAGTTGAATGACACACTGCATGTACATTCGAAGCTTGGATGAAAGGGCGAAGGAAATTGCAAAGACCACTTAAATGGTAATTAGGGTTGGGCTGCAGGTGGCCCGTCGCTGCACGTTAACAATAATTGGCTTGCTTGTGTGCAACTTCAATGGTGGATGAGCGCCTGCTGTTCCCGACCAATGAAAGGTCCCGTAATTAAAGCTGACAATGCACAAGACTTGTTGCAACCTCATTTTCACCTCCATCAGTCAGGCCGCTGTCGCTCTGCCAGATGTTTACTAACAATACCGCAAGACCTGAGTGCACCTTGTTATCTGTGAGAAGCGTGAACACTTCACCCGGCATGTTTTCATTTGTTATCCCCGCTGTCAGAATGGTTACGGGGTTGGCGTCATTCTGCTCCTAAGCCCGATGTTCCATCCATCTGTCCTGGTTCACAACTGCCGGGGTGCATTGGCCAGTTCATCCATCTGTCCGATTGTTAAACCCAAGTCAGTGCATCTAGTATCACCTCTTTGGGTTTTATTTTTTGTGGGTCTGGCTGGATTGGTAGCTGTCTCCATGCATCAGCAATTTGTCCGTGCAGTGTTCAAAACCACTGGTGATGATGCATTGTCATGGAGAACTAGGTCGTGTTTTCTGATTCACGTGGTCTGTGCAAGCAAATCCTGGCATGCTCTGTTAAATATATCAACATTTCCCCTCTTACGAAAACTTGGCAGGACCATCCTGAAAAAAAATGTTTGACACCGAGTCAGGCATTCCTATGTAAACAAGTGTAATAATAATAATAATAAAACTCGTCCATGAAAAAGTGTTAACAAGTGCCTGCCCAACACATATGCAATTGGTAGGGCCAATACCAACCAAGACAAGCTGTAATTGTCTCACAAGTGTTGGTTAAACATTAAGGGTATTTATTTCTGGTTGAACACGCATGATTCAGATTCAAGTTTCCACGAATGTTGAACACTATGAATGATTGTAGAGCAGTTTAACATTTATCATGAACATTTGTTCCCGTAAAATGTTCACAAGCTTCACAATTCCAACAACGTACAGATTTTTGGATGGTCCTTTAGACGTGACTTTACTATTTATTTCATAGTCGCATGGCTGCCAAGCCTCCTTTCACATAGAGCTATCGTCTTTCATCAGTCTGAACAGATGAAGTGTGAAGCTTTCCTAATGTCAGCATCGTTGACAGGCCTAGCCCAAACTCAACCTCTTTGCAAGAATAACATTGGTTGGAGTTTCCGCATCAACTTGCCTACCACTTCTGTCATCCTCACACGTATACCCACGTGTTGATTGCAGCCAATCCACCCGATATTAATTGTCAAAACTCATAAATGTGTCACCATATTGCAGCATACAAATTTGATACATTTCACTTGTCTTTATACTGGCAGAGGGTATAATAAGTTATCTGCTCACTTTCTAACATGTAGCTGTGCAAGGGAATCACAATCCGTAATCACATTATACCTCTGCAATATAGTGGGAAGATATGGAAAGTACACTTGAGTACCAGGGTTAAACCCATCAACTACATAATTTATATACTCTTTTATATAATTTCTACCAAGATTACACCGACACAGTTTATACAAATAATTAAAGGACGTGTTAGTTGTTAAAACCCATTGCACAAAGTGTATGTATGCGAGTTAACAAATATGGAGATATTGAAACATGTCACAGAAAACTTAATCACATGTAAATGAGAGTTAATTCTCTGTTCATCCAAAAATTTGAAATTGTGATTTTAAACTTAAATTTGACCCGAAACCTTAATTCGCCATTCACCTCTGTATCTTCCCATGCATACTTGGGCTATATTTCATTTTATACATCAGTCGGCCGTGGTTTGAGCTCCAGAATTTTGTGACCACAGTACTTGAAATGAAATTTTATTTGAACACAAAGAAATTGTAAAATCGATGTGCCCTGCTATTCTCTGACTTTTACCTTTAAAACACAGTTCCTTTTTTTATGAAGTTGCAACAGTCAAATTACGAAGAAAATAATAATAAAGTGGTATGGCAATAATGAAAGTCACAGCATGCACGTTATGGACACTTTTTGACAGTGAACTGCTCAGAACATTGTCAGCCTTAGCCCCGTGTTATACCATACCAAGCAGTAGGTCTGGTTCTGCCAGAGTTTTGATTCACACTTTGTTCTAATTTCTGGCATTAACTTGAAATTCTGCAAAAATGTCTTATTTCGCTCCCATCCATCTGCTCATCAGCAATGATTGGTCCGAATGAAGTTTTCTACAAATTGCACGGTTTCACTCATCGCAGTACCCTCTATTCTATGACTACGTTCACTGTATCTGCAAGTGGAATGGGTGTGGCCCAATTTCACAAAAGAAACAATCTCAGCAAATTAGACAGGAATCCACCCTGGTCATCGAGCCAGAACAAAAGTATTTTCGAATATAGTATGAGTATGATAACGCGGTGTAACTATGAAGACATATTAAAAATTTTGAAACCTTATAGATCATCTGCAGAATAGGACCATGAATAAAAATGACTTTTTAAAAATATCCTCCATTTGTCAGACTGATAACTTCTCTTCATTTAAGGTTCTGAATTCGATGGAAATATGCCAAATTGCAAATAGTTTTGTGACTTATAAATAACCACCAATCCAGTATCACCCAAACTTGTCTACAGCCGTTGGAGTATAATGTATTAAGCTGTTGGGTGAGCGAATACCTGGGATTTCGTATGTGCTCACTCAATACCCAAGGGAGGCTTCAATCTGCTGAACCCCATCGTGACTTAAACTCCTCCTTTCCTTAATTTAATGAGGAAGAAAAATCTCGCACATGTATTGAGTCTGTAATGTTTTCCAATATGCATATGTCCCCCAGAGAGACCGGCGCTGTTGTTCATCCTGAGGGAACCTGCATCTACGTTCTACGTCCTACAGAGTCTCCAACACGTGGGCCAGGACCCAAGCTGGGGTCTGGTCCGTTGCAGCTTGTTACGGTGTAATTAGCGTAGTTAGTCTGGTGGTTACCACCATAGGTTGTTATTCTGTTAAGGGGTAGTTACCCCGTGTGTTCGTGTTAATAAATGTGTTGTCTCCAAAGAGTACGTCTGTGACTCAGTTGAACTCACTACGCATATACAAGAACAACTGCATTCTTGATGTTTAAGAAATACTTAAGCAACAATATATAATCGAAAAGTTTTGCTCAGGCACAAAAATATTGGTTGGCTAAGGGTTAATCAGGACTAAGTGTTACATTAAAATATGTCACAGTGAATTTGATTTAATGCATTGTTTTTATAATCCGACGGTGTCTTTGGGCTAACAAATGTAATTATGCCGTAGTTATTCCATTCATGTTTGTCCAAATTAAATTTCAACCCCAATTTAATGCAATACTTTCTTTAATCCAACACATATTTTCATGGTTAGATTATACGCAACATTATTTTGAAGAAAAAAATAAATCCAGTGACCTTTAGGCATATATTGCAGTTCATGCCTTTCTCAAAGATGTAACAATTTTCTCCTTACATGCTGTTAACTGGTATTTGTAATATATTTGTTGCTTTAAATCTTGACTGCTTGACTTACAGAAGCCACATTTTGGCATTACATCATCATATCAAATAAAATAAAATTTTATGCAAAAATAACTAAACTAAACATTTATTTTAGGGAAGAAAACGTAAATCAAAAGGTATTTTTAATTGCGATTTTGGTTTAATCAAAATATGTGTACTCCATGGTTATATGCTCATGAAAACACATCAATGGCTTCTCAACAATTTTCAATGTGTTATTCTGAGTATACCAAGTGGAATTTACCGAAAAAGGTTTGTTATTTTGTTGATGCATGTCTGTACATGGCTTATGAGTGTCATCTTGCACAACACGGTGATCTGCAAAAAAAGCATTATGGCCGTTAAATTACCGTTATTCATGTCCAACATAACAGCCCATTATGCAATCAAATTAAGCCCTGTTATAGGCAATTAGTAGGTAACGATTAAATTACTTTGTGATGCAAAAGGCACTGGCAGGCATATGCGAGAGTAATCAGACATTAAAGTAACTTTGGTGAATATGCAAACACTGGCAGGTGATATTCCATCTGCTCAGGTCCCCCAAGATCAATCAGATCAGACAACCATGTTTGGAAAGGTGAGAAAAGGACAGATTGAGAATTAAGGGGTATTAGATGCTTAACCATCAAACATGTCTATAAAGGGTCCAGAGATTACATAAGTGGGGGATATAATGATCCATATCTGCATGTCCGCACCTCTGAGAATGATCAAGGTCGAGATGAATAAAGAACACGTACACAAGCATTTATGTTGGCTGTCGAGACTGTTGGGGTATGTGCTGTTAGCATGCACCTATTAAGGTCACTCAAACTCATTAGACCCGAGAGGGATGATGGATCTGAGTTCACCCAATCCGGAATTTTAACTCGCATTCCACCGATTGTAAATGTAGTGCTCTAACCACAGCGGCACCCACATAGATCTATGCAAACAGCAAATCCATTGAAAGATTTTGTTCGCACTAATCTGGTGAAACTAGAGTTTCAACTTTAAAAAGGAAACTTTCAAACAACAGCAGCTGCTTGTTAGATGGATGAATTCCCTAAAGGTGACCAAAGGGAATTACTTCAGTACAATAATTGCCGAAGCATTAAGCATTGCAAGCACGGTCTATTATAGAATAATATGTGAATGAAACTTATTGAAACGGCAGGCATTCAGTCACACGGTTCCTTTGCATTTTAAGTATACTGACATTTGAAATGGCACACATAGCTGATAAATATGACGCATTGGACAGGATAGATATGTTCTACTGTGATGTTAAATATAATTTGTCGGGTTGCTCAGGGCCTTGTGTGAATATATCTTTCTCCACATCATTTATTGTAAGTTAGTTTCAAGATTGACACGTGTAATTCAGGACATTTTTATATTCTTGGTTCTTTCAGTAAAGTCACGTAGATAGAAAATAAAAATAAAATAAATTTTTAATTTAAAATAAAATAAAACATAAAAGCAAAAATCCACAACGCTTCGATCGCAACACAAGCTGTCTTCATCAGGCGGAGAGAAAAGAGGGGGAAAGCCTCCAAATTCAACTGCTTATAAGGGCTTTGAAAGTGAGCAAAGCTGTGCGGCATAAACAGCATGGGCAGGGCAGCCAGCGCCAATGTATGAGCAAAGCACCAGAAGTACAAGTAAATTGAGTGCGTTAGACAATGGGGGGAGGAAGGGGGCAAAGACAGGGGGAGAGAGAGGCATTGCACCTCGCTACACCCATCCACACTGCTGACGGTAGAGGCTGACAAGAAAACACAAATCAAGTCATTACCCAAAGTGGTTGATGACATCTTTCCAATGATTGCTGATTTTAAAACCGTCGTCTTGGTTGAAATTGTGTCTGTATATATGGATGGCTTCGTAAACGAATCTTTGTTGGTAGCTTGCAAAGTACCATCGTCTTAGAGAAATCAATTTAATGTGAGCCAGCTACATTAAGGAAATGATGAGCCACCGAAGAAGTGTTGGTCCTGCCGTGTTTCAGATCTGCCTTATGTTCAAAAACACGGTCTGAGACATGTCGTTTAGTATCCCCAATGTAACTGCTGCCGTAGATACAACTTAGTATGTAGACGCCGGGATATTGCATGTCAGGAATCTTGTCCTTCAGATCACGAATTTTATGCACTGTGTAAAATGGGACCTGGATCTTGTGTTTGTTCAAGATTTTGGAAATCTTTTTGGTTATCCCTGCCATGTAAGACAAGGTGATGGTTTTTAATGGATCTTCAGATAGCTCCTTTCTCACGGTTGGGGTGATGACTTTGCGGATTGTGAAGTCAGAATATCCATTCGCCTTGAGAGCTTGGTGTACGTGGTTGAGTTCACTGGTTAGGTGTTCATGGTCGGAGATACCTTGAGCTCTATGGTGTAGCGTTTTGATGAGGGAATTCTTCTGGGATGGATGGTGGTGGGAATCAGGTTTTAGGTAGGCGTCAGTATGGGTTACTTTCCTGTAGAAAAATGGCTCATTGAGCCATCTGGTTTTTTTTTATGAAGACATCCAAAAAGGTAGCATGCCAACCTTTTTTACCTCCATGGTGAATTTGATTGCTGGGTGTATGGAATTGATGTGGTTGAGGAATTGTTTCCACATACCTCTTCCACAAGGACGGGCGTAGAGTGGATGCCTGGATGACATCCGTCTCAACATTTTCCATGATAATGTTGGCCACAACCGGAGATAAGGGGGAACCCATTGGGGTGCCTTCAATTTGTTTGTAGAATGTTCCACCCCAGGTGAATTATGTATTGGTGAGGCAGTGTCTCACCAGGGCCGGTACATCTGCATTAAATCCTTGTTGGACCAAATCTTCAATTATTGAAATGGTTTAGGGCACAGCAACTTTGGTGAACAAAGAAACTACATCGAAACTAACGAGCAAATCACCTGGAGACAGTGAGATGTCTTTAATTGATGATATCAGGTGAGCTGAGTTAAGAACAGAAGAGGTGGTCTTACCAGTGAATGGCTGCAAGGTCTCAGACAGATATCGGGCCAGTTTGTAGGTGGGTGAGCCAATGGTGGAGACGATGGGACGAAGTGGTGTACCTTCTTTATGGATTTTGGTAAGCTATATAATCTGGGTGGTCTAGCAGCATAGGGTTTTAAGGAAAACCGTTTGGTCTGTTAAATTATTGAAGCTGAATCAGTGATGATACTGTTCGTTTTGGTAACGAGGCAGATGGTGGGATCTCTTTTAATGTTAGTGTAGCTACCATCATTAAGTAGATCCTAAATTTTGTTATTATACACGTTAATATCCATGATGACCGTGGCATTGCTCTTGTCGGCTGAGAGGATGACGATATCTTCCCTCTTTTTTAATTGAGATAACTCAAAACGCTCCTCCTTACTGATGTTGCTGACTGGTATCTTAGCGCTTTTGAGGGTTGCAGCAATTTCAGATCTTGTCACGTCTGCAGCGATGTGTCCCAAACCCTTAAGAGCTACATTGACCTGAGCAATAATGTCATCCACTGGTTTGTGTTTGGGGGTGACTGTGAAGTTCAATCCTTTAGCCAAAACCGACTTTAGACCATCGGAAATTGGGCTATTACTCAGATTAATAACAACCTTGTCAACGTCTAACTTTTTAATGTATGGATCTGATCTATTCTTGGAAAGGAGGTTGGACTTAGAAATCAGATTATCTTTACATTTAGCGGACATTGTAGTGGCTGATGAAGTGGTTATCTTATCTACATGTTCCCAATCAGATGTAGACATTTTTTCTGTCAATGTTAAGTGTGATTTCAAGAGTGTCTTGTCTACATGATCCAGTTCAGTGCGGAGCAGCCTAATTCTCTCAAGAGATCAGGGCCAAGCTAGCTCTGAATAAAATTCGTTTGGCATTGGAAGATGTGACAGCAGCAGAGGTCAGTGTGAATGAGGTTGGTATTACCTTGGAGTCGTGGCATCTCTTCAGAAATGTGAGTGACTCGATCAGATGAGTCAATTTTACCAAAGGGCTGTTCAGATACTTGAGAAAAATGCTAATTCAAATTTCACGCAGATTCACACATTAAATTTCACTTCAACTTCTACACTTATAGCACCGTCAAAGCACTTATCTCACACAAATAAAGTCGTCAGTTCAATTCCTGGTCGAAGATGGACTCATCCTATAATTTCCCTGTTACTGATAAAATTAGTACCATTTTGTGTAAAATCAGCAGCGATTGTTCTGCAGAATGTGGAATTTATTTTACTCAGTCCAAACTGCCAAAAAACACAAGCACTTTTATTATCTGAATCTGGAATAATAATTATTATAAAGCTGATATGCTTACAGAATAATGATTTATAGCCTTTGTGATCCACTGCTGGATCAGAATAAGATCTTTATTTTTTTATGGAAGGATCTGAAGCTCTTTTTCATAGAAGTCTAGTAGCCCTCCTCACACTATATTGGGTATGGGCCTTATTTGACCATACTTCATTACGCTGGTTAGCGCAGGTTGGTGAGTGGAGTGGGGGGCACTGGACCAGTTTAGATAATACTCACCACTCACGGTGGCTCAGAAGCGAATGCAGGTTACCGGGTTTATAATGCAGTGAGTTAATCACTGTGCCACCACTCCACCCTAAGGTTGCATATTGAGCTGAAACATTTCTATCTCCAGAATCATCAGCCATTGTTTATCCACTGCTGGATGAATACATCCCCATATCGTTGCCATCTTTGATGGTCATACATTGCTGCAATCCATATTCCTCATGTGGAGGGGTGCCATGGTGGCAAGATGTTCACTACCTCGCCTGGTATACAGGATGGTCGTGGGTTCAAATCCCAACCGTGACACCTGTATATTTGGAGATTACATTTTGTCCCTGTGGTCGCATGGATTTTTCTCCGGGTCCTCTGGATTTTCCCTCCAAATTTATAAATATGCGTTTCGAGGATTTGGCTTTTCTAAATTTCCACATGAGAAGCCACTTCGTTGAGCTATCATTTGTGGCCAGGTCGCTTCTGAAAAATACCTATATAGCTCAGTGGGCCTTACTTGGTAAAAAATATATATATTAATAAGCTTATCTCATCCCTCCATCACTATGGTGGTTGGCCTTCTTGGTCAAGTTCCATCTTTTGGTTCACCATTCCCTCAGCCATCCGTCATCTATGAGCCATTATCCCTTTTAGCGATGTCTTGTCCGAGACCACCTACTTTTCATAACAGTCAATAAGATGTCTCTAATTTGTATATGTTCTCCAATCCATGCGTCCCCATTTGTAGATCCCAGTGTATTTATAGCATACATCTCTCAATAGTTTCAGCTTTTTTGACATGTTCTTTGTCAGATTCCACATTTTGAATCCACATGCCAAAGCAGTTAATATGTATTGATTGCATTGTATTCTCTTAAGTTACATTGGCAAGTAGTTTTCATGATAAAATGTTATATTTGTGTGTTGATTTTCTTGTTGTTGAAGCAAAGAATATTGAATTGGCTTAGTGTTAAGCTGAACTTTTGAAACACAATAGCCTGTATATTTATATTGTGTGTAGAAAGTTTCCTGTCTCATGTGTGCAGTTAATGACGCTATGCTTCCCACAGTGGGGAACATTTTCATACAGAGTTTCACATTTTGAGTTCCATGGTTGACATTATCAAGTAATTAACATCTTCACCTTTGATTCCCTGAAAACTGGCTGACGTGAAATTATCACAAATTAGTTGTACATGCTGTTTAACATCGACTGAAAAAATAGTGGAATTTCATGATTAATGGCCTGCTGTGCAGAGAACAACCCACTTCATTGAGCACCACCGATGTGGAACATTCACAATAAACTTTGGCCTAGGCTCTGTTGTGTTTTGACCGAAACACTTAGTAAAACTGAATGTTTTCTGGATACATTGCAACCCATCTCCTCAAGGTCTAGACTGCAGTTTTAATGAACATAAATTGCTTAGTCTTGGACATTTAAACTGGTAATTGCCATAATCAACAACAACGCAATTGACAAAGTGCAGTAAACTAAATTCAAAATGTCTCCTCGTTCAAAATTCGCTGGATTTGATCTTCCTCGCATGAGTAGCCATTAGTCAGTTGGGGTACATTCCATACTCCTTCTGACGAAGACCAATCGCTTCTGTTGACTTCACACAGATTGGTACTTGTCGTATTAATTTCAGACAGATGAAGAATTTGATTTAGCAGCCTCTAAAATGATATTGAACTCGCATATTTCTGATTGTCAATCAAGCATGGCATTTTATAGCAGCGTTTGTCAAAGAGGAAGCATATTTCTATTGTTTTGCACAAAAAGCATTGAAGTGTCAGCCATAAAAAAATGGCCATCTGTTATTTAAAAAAAACATGGAGAAATATTTAATTTTGGTTGATACTTTGGAAATAAAAAAGTGAGCTTTTATTGTAATATTGTATATATATGCACTGCAAGCAGCAACTACAACACTATTGTTCCCAAGACATTTCCTTTGATTTTTGAGATTCAATTTAAACTCGCCAACTCTACCGGTTTTGTTCACATACTCTTGTAGTCAAGTGAACCACCATTGGAGTGATTAACTCTTTAATATTTGCATGGTAAAACAAAATAATTCCCGTTCATTGTGGTTGACTCACATTTCAATCAAGAATGTCACATGTTCAAATCCTGGGTGGGGGCGGTAGACCCAGCCCATCATTCCTCTGTGGTCAATAAAACGTGTTTTACCTTCTTGGTTCTTTCGGTAAAGTCAAAATAATAAAAATAAAACATAATAATTATTACATAATAATTATTATGTTTTATTTTTATTATTTTATTATTTCCATTCTACGTGACTTTACCGAAAGAACCAAGAAGATGAATCCCTGCAGTCACGAAAGCTTTAAATCGAAATTTAGTGTTTTACCTTGTTTCAATAGTTGTTGTCCTCTAGCCACGGCCGCTGGAATCCATACTTTTCACTGATGGGTCAAATGGATGGAGATGAGCATGACTGCAGTGATTGGTTGTTAGAGCAGGCTGACACTTAAATTTGATTTGTTGGAGAGAAAAAAATGGCTAACGAATGACTACAAGAGATGTAGTTCTGTAGTGTCTGACAGGAGCGTACATCAGCATGGTGGGGCCAAACTGGCAGGAGAAGCATGGGGTGAGGAGTGATTTTCCAATTTGCTTTAAAACTCATTAGAGAAAATGCAATACAGTTGATGTATGTATATATATTTAGAAACTAAAGTTTAGTTCATTTTGCGCTTGCAGCCAATCACTGTCAGTTTGTGCAGCATGAGTGCGTGCATCTTGGCGACATCATTGTTGCAGGCACATGGACAACCATAACTTCAGCATACTCGGAGCACTGAAAGCACGCTGGGCAGTAAGTCCATTAAAATACATTTATTCCCCATAAAGAATGGCAGGGTGAAATCAGCTGCCATTATATGCCAAACTTTGATGTAAAAATTATGACTTTCAGTGTGAATATTCTAAGATGAGCTGATTGCATATCCTGTTCATGTCGTTGACTGACGGGAATAGATGTTTTGTTTTTGTGGGCAAATACACACATACGAACTCACATAGAGTACAATGGCAAAGAGCGCTATTCATACTTGCATAACGCACACACATTTTCAAACATACTTGCACACACATGCACATGTATATATGTGGATGAAGACAAAAACAAAGATCTCCGTATAGCCTTGACAGAACGTTGGGTGCTGGAAGCCAGCACGGCACACGAGGGGGTGGGTGGCCAGCACTATGCCCGTCCGCTTTTGTCTCCCCAGTGGCAATGTTTACACATCGCACTAGGTGCTAATTTAAGGTTGAGTCAACCTAGGGGAGGCCCGGTACTGGTTCATATAATCGTCACTGGTGTTGGCCATGAGCCGGATTTAACTTGGGTAGGAGAGTTTGTAGCGCAGTGCAATCACCACTACACGACCACTCCACATATATATGGACACAAAGACAATCTGCCATATTAGCCTTTTTTCCACATTTTATGTAATTTGTTTGGTATACATGACATAAATGACAAATAGTTCTTAATATAAAAAAACAATATAATAATACATTTGGAAAACAAATTAAGAGTGAAAATGTGGGTGTTAAGTGTGCACGGGCTTGTGGGATTGTTGATTCCTATTAGTATCCCAAACTGACTTGCAGATGCGATCACACATACGGAGCTGGCGAACAGAGGGTCACAAATTGTCCGATGGCCGTCACTGTGCGAATACAGCGAATCTTGGCTGAGAAACGGTGTGAAATTTCAGCTGACGTTCCGGCTCGGCTCAAACCCTCTGTGTCGTCCCTACGTGCCACACTCCTCTCCCATTAGTCTGCGCTTGAATAACGCCTGGATGAAATTCGTGACCCCGACTGGAGCCCATGGATCGTCGCGGGGTTTTAGTGCGACGAAATCTCTTTGTCGAAGTTCATTTCCTAATCGTCATTTTGAAACCAGAGTTAGAATAGACGTGAAAAAACGTTATGGTACTGTGTTGCTTATGGCACCTTACTCCCCAGCACTGCTCGTCTATTTACCTGCCGAATGTGGTGGCACATTCCCCTATAGTCAGAACTGCCTTGGCAAGGGATAGTGCATCAGCAACTTTCGTACAATTCATAGTAAATTAGTTTGTAAACCTGTCTGAATGTTACCCCCACATGAGTGTTATATTTCCCCCCAGGTGCTCTGGTTTCCTCCCATAAGCAAATCACTCTGTATGATCAAGGACCTTCCTGGTAAAACATGTCTTGTAGCTCATGAAGGCTTTGCTGGATAAAACAACAAAAACAAATGGGAATGTAGGTTTAAGACAAAGTTCCCACATCTTTCCTCATTGCCAGACCAGTTAGGCTCATATAATAAAGACCTTCCATACCTCTAAATACTCAGCTCTGCTAATGATTTTTCCAATTCTTCCATCACTCGCATATTCCAGTCTTGCCTGCAGCCCAGGGAGACATGTTTTGATACGAATGTTGGTGTTTTTTTTAAATGTGTGCCATGTAGTACGTATGTAAAGAATGTGCTCACTTTTATTCTCAAATAACATGCATGGCAAGGCAATTTCGCGTGATATAGCACAGTTATTTCATTGTTGTGACTGCTTTAGATGACTGAATCTGACGTTTTGATCTGTTGGGTACGATAATTAGGTCGAGAAAAGTTTTAGGCCTGTCGAGTTTTAAACAATGTACAATTCTGACAAAAGAATGGAATGAATAATAAAAATATAATTGAATGTAAAGGCATATATCTCCTGAGGATTCGTTTACTCGGATTGTATCTAATATTGAAGAAAACAAGTTATTCACATTGATACATAACAGTGTAATGTTCCATTCAGTGTAATTGAGATTGCATGTTGACCTTTAACCGCAGATCTCTTTGCTGTTTTTGGGATGGCTGCGATTGTGACTACTTTTTTTACATGAATAAGTCTCAAAATACCATTCTTGAAAAATACACAATAATTCAGAAGTACAGAGGCAGAGAAGCCAATTGATATAGAGTTGATTTTCGTGATTTCAAAATTCAGCAAAAAAGTTGTTCTGGCGAACCACAAATCAATTTTGACTAGCTTTTTCCTGTTCAATGGGTGGAGTCCTTTGTGCAATAAATGCACAGCCATTGAGAACTTTGAACAATCACTTTTGATTTCACACAAAGTTTGAACTTATTTTAACAATCACCGAGGGAAAATGGGAGGATCTGATCCCTCATTGGAATTTGAGTCAAGTCCTCTAATCACATCACCACCCAGCCAGGTTAGTGTTATGTTTCATTATTTATTCTCCAGCTGTATTGCAGTAAGCTGCACCTTCACTTTACGCTCGCCACTAAAAGGATAGGAGCAGTTACAAGTGGCCAGCACTTTAAATCCCCAAAGCTACGCAGAGATTCTAAAGCAGGGGCTGCATGACTTCCAGGCCAATCAAAAGGCTAATCGCCAGTAAATACATTTAAATATAAAGGTGAAGGCAAAAGATGATAGCTCTTTAAAGTTAATGTTAAGGGTTTCTATTCAAGACATAAAACAACACTAATTACTTCACTGTAGTATTGAAATAGTTTTGAGATATGATGTTTTTTCCCTTGTTTTACTGCGTAATTTCATTTTAGATTGTGTATTTCACACAGCCACATGCTAATTTCTTCGGGGAATTAAATAAATAAGTTTCAACTTGGATGTTAAAGATCTTGAGACATCAGTGTGATTATGTCTATAGCAATCACAGTTAAAAAATATTTGTTAATTTGTCTTGCTGCAAATCAACGTGTGCATAATTGCAATGGTAACAGTGTATCAGCTCTTCTCTCTTATTTGATGGCTCTAACATTTAATCTTTGAGATAAATGGTCCTCCAGGTTAATGTAATGTATTTTTTTTTGTAAACTTAAAAAATAAATGCAC
The DNA here is from genome assembly GCF_965212315.1 of Lampetra planeri. Lineage (NCBI taxonomy): Eukaryota > Metazoa > Chordata > Hyperoartia > Petromyzontiformes > Petromyzontidae > Lampetra > Lampetra planeri. Next base: position 9,973,456 of record NC_136115.1, on the reverse strand, counting down.
TTTTTTGAAGACACATTGAAATAATTGACACATCAAATGTATTCCATTAAAATAAGAAGTCCATTGAAGACGAATGCAATAGCTTATTTTGACATTGTTTGAAAAAAATGATATTAAAAGCAGCCAGTCCCAAATGACAAAGATATTGGAATGACTCATGCTTTCATAGTTGGTGACGTCATGGTGGATACTTCAGCACGGAGTGAGATGAATCAGCTTCAGCCGAAGTCCAAGCTGATGAAGCTCAAAGCACGGACAAATAATATCAATGTACACGTGACAATCTTCTAGGGTTGGGGGTTAATGACAATAATTTTGGCATTAAAATACCTTGTGGCCTTACCCAAAAACATTTTTACATTATTATTCATAGTTCATGAAAGCAGCTCAAAACAATGTTTGGGCAATCCGAATATTTAGGATGTTTGTAATAAAATGATGTCATGACTATTTAAATTGTCCTCCTGCTATGAGAGATACTTGTGCACATGATGGCAGTGCATCAAACCCTAATTCACACTATCATGGTATGTAAAAATACGGGTGATGCAAAATAGCGAGAAAAGCCCACATCAATTCCGAGTTTGAGGAAAAAATCAAGTGAAAATTAATTATTCTTAGGTTTTTTCGGTAAAGTCACGTAGGTAAAAAATTTAAATTAAATTTAATAAAAGTAAAATAAAAATAAAATAAAAATTACGACGTTTCGGATATTGTGCTGTGACGGTTCCACCTGAAGACGGAAGCTTGTGTTGCCTCCGAAACGTCGTGATTTTAATTTTATTTTAATTTTACTTTTAATAATTTTAATTTTAATGTTTTACCTACGTAACTTTACCGAAAAAACCTAAGAATATGAATACTTGCAGTCACGAAAGCTTCAAATCTAGAATGAAAATTAATTGCCTTTGTTACTTCACATCGGAATAGTTTTTTTTTATCTCTTGATTGTCATGACGAATACATGGCATTTTAATAAATTGGCCTTATACAGGTAGGAACAACAGGTTCCACACTGCCCACCAGGGATTATTTGTCTGTCTGTCGTGCATATTTGTCTGTCGTGCACGAATGCGCTGTCCAACCAAGTTCCTACCTGCCCACTCCGAAGGAACGTGTTTGAGGAACTTTCTGGTCCGTACATGTTGTATGATGATCTTTTCTTTCAAATAGAACATACCTAATGTTTCAGGTGATATTGAGCTGTGTCATGCTTTTACATTACAGCAGGGCTTGCGGGATAGCAAGGCAATGTTTTTTACACGTGTAGTGTAACAGCGCCTGCCGCTAGACAGCAGCAACTGTGGTGGACAGACAGTACACACGCCGGTGAGAGTGTGCACGGGCGTGTTGGCAGGGCGGAGGAACCGGGGCAAGGGTCACGGAGGACCCCGTCTGGAAGCCCCTGGAACCTCCTAGTCGGTTCGAGAAGGACGGTGCGGCCAGGGTGGAGTTAGTCCGCGCTGGTAGGATAAAAGGAGTCGAGAGCGGGAGCTCGAGGCTGCCGGTTCTGGGATTGGATTCGTCTCGTCGTTGCTGTCATCTCGTCGCCGTCGTCGCTGCCGTCTTCGCTTGATATTGTGCTGCCAGATAGTTGTTGGCTGTCTCAATCAGTGCCGTCGGTGTTAGACAGCTAGCGTTGTGTATAGGCTAAGTTAAGCGACTGTAGAGAGTGTGCAGGCGAGACCGTGAATGTTCTAAATAAAAGAACGTGCCTCCTACAAACATCGTCTCCGAATCACTGACACTACAAATGCATAAAGAGTTTGAGAACTCAATATTAAAAGTAGGCACATAGTCATGTTTTACTCCTTTTCAGTTGATCTATGATGAACATAAATGCACTTATTTTCCCATTACATAAATATTTAATTACATGCTATAATTCCCCTACATTAGGCTAGTAGTGATTTTTTTTAAATAGCACTGTATTCTGAAACCGATTCACTTGCCAATGCTTTTACTATTGAATTCACACACAAAATATATTTAATTGTTCTGTTCATGAAAGTATAGCATTGAAATACAGGTCAGAATTCTCGAATCACATTTGGAAGGTCAAGACTTCAAATTCAGGTCAGGAATTTACTCCGCCAATCATCATTCCAGTCAGTCAATAACATTTATTTTACTATCAGAAGTTAGTAACCAGTGGTCATTATCAGGAAAGATTGACCTCTGCCGTAGGAATGTGCAATGCTCAGGAAAAGTGATGGGCACTGCCTCATTGCCCGATTGAGCGTTGAGAAACTTACATTTTTGCTCAAAATCAAGTCAGAATCAAAGTTCAGAAAATGTGTTGAGTATATGCTTAAATCCACATGTACGTATGAATCCTATCTGGGCCAAATTGTGTCAAGGAGGTACATGGTGTAGAAAGGGTTGTATTGCGTATGCTACAAAGCTGGGTGGCAGAACATCTGATAAACAGAAAGTTCACAATTCAAAGCTGGTCACGTTTGACTGAGGCTGTCATCCCTTGTGCATCAATAAAATAAGTGCCACTTTGTAAAAAGTAAAAAAATAGATGTCATGTAAGGTGACTAATCTTGCATGGGAATGTGGAATTAGCACTCATAGCTCTGGACATCTGATGCAGATAAGCACCACCCGACACGCTTTTAAGCACTATTTTGATTATACTCTTCTACTATTTATATTTCTACACACACACACCGTGTATAAAACACAACTGTGTGAAACTACACGGTTATTGTTCAACTGTGTACAAGAAATTAACTTCACAAATTAGGTCAACTAAGAGAGCCACCATGCAACGATCAAATTAGTATTTTCATACAAGACAGCAGCGTCCCATTGCTCATCGTGACCTAGGGGCTTCCTGTATCGAGCGCTTCGCTGCAGTGTCGGACTCATGACAGCAGGTCGCTGGAGCCAGAAAATCTTGAAGATAAAGGCGGAATCAATACATAGATTTCTCTTCTGGCCGCTGTGCTGATTACTATGGTTGTCCAGTTTGATTATGTGCATCATTTAACTTGTTCTCTGCTCTAATGGTAAAGTTAGTGGTGGAGGGGACACTTGCCAAAAGGATTCTGTTGCAGCCTGAACTCATCACAACCTCAAAGAAGCAGAAATACCAGTGGCAAATGGAAGTACAAAAACAGTGTGTGCTTTACTTGGGGGGGGGCTATTCAGAATGAAATCCCGGATTTAGTTAGGAAGTAACACAATTCAGGAATTGATTTAAAGTAAAGAAGTTGTGGCAACATTTAATCACAGTCTGACACAATGTTAATGTAAAAAGAGGGTTAAAAAAATCCCAGCGTACAATCAAGTGAGACAAATGCCTTAATTTCCAAATTGGCGGAGTGTGCGAATATCCTCCCTCATTGCTGATTGTGAGAAAATTCCAAGTAAGATGAGAAAAAAGTCATTATGCACGATTGAAGACTTGGTCGGACTTTAATTAGGAATGCGAGAGCTTGGTGGGAAGCATTCACATTAGCAGGCAATGTTTTATTTTAAGTCTCAATAAATCATTTGCGACCATATAACGTAGGCAACAGTAACATATTGCAAATTAACACGTAACACTTAATAAGCTTTGTCGATTGTTAACAGTAACTTAACTTAGACTTTAGCATAATTAACTTTTACGGTAACTTAATTTTGGCAGTCGTTTCTCTGATTCAGAAATTTGTGAATAATTCTGGATGAGCCTCATCGTGGAGGAATGTCACAATTCCCTCCCATCGTCTAATTTCTTAAGCTCCTATATAATACTTGCTCAATTCCATGAACGCGGTAACTCTCTTATCTCTTACAGCTATCATGATTGTGCCCGTTGTTTTTGTCCGTTGATCTTTTGTGGCCTTTGACCCTGTGCTTAGAAAAAAATACGTTGAAGGGCACTGTGTACATGTTGTATACACATGGATGACTTTACTGGGACTGAAAGCAATACGAACAAATGCTAATTTCACTTGCGTGCATTTGCCCCGTCTTACAAATGTCGGAGTCTTTAATGTCTGTTGTAAAGCAGATGGCGTGCTTTGGTATTCATCCACAGCATCAAAGCATTGGGGATTGCATTTTCGACTCTACAGATTGCCTCAGTATTAATTGAGATCAACACACTGTGCAATGGCTTGATTGAACGTCTCCTGGTCGTTTGTAAAACATCATTTTCAAGTGATTTTGTTTTCCTCGTACAGCATATTGTCATGTGTATTATTCATGTTCTTCAGTCAAGTGGCTCAGTGCGAGAGCGATTGACTCACCAGCAGAAGGTTGCACATTTTAATCCTTGTTGGGGTAGGATCAGCCAATCACTGCTCGGAGGCTGATAAAATGAGTGCTGTACCACTTTGTGGGGAAGTCAAAAGTGGTTGTCCTGTAGATAGACTCCGCACCTGACCTAAGAATGTGGAATATACACCACTGGCTCTAGGCTGTACACAGGAGATGAGCAATTCTTCAGTGCTCATTTAAGCAGGAAATCATGTATGGGATGTTCATTTCTGTTGTTGTAAAACTTCTCAATGCCAGGCTGATTAGTGGGAGATCATTTCCAGATTTGGGATGTCTGGCATACTGAAAATATTTCAATATTATGTAATTAATAAAGTAAATTTCCATTTACATGTGATTTTTTTGTATTATGCTTGATTATCCAGGAATAACTCCCTGAGTCTCATGACTTTTTTCAGGAGGGTCTTGCCAAGTTTTCACAGAAAAAAAGCAATGATTGCTCGACAGTATATGATCCCAACTGAATTTTAGAAATTTGGCAAATTTGTAAGAGCTAGATGGATTGTAGCATAGCAAGACCAAGGGATATCACTCGTCAGTGATGTTGGTCGAGACTGGGAAAGAAAACTATGGTTACTGATTCTAGATTTGAAGCTTTCGTGACTGCAAGGATTCATATTCTTAGGTGTGGTAGCTCCTGCAATCTCTCATTTACTTGATACAGCTGTCGTGGCTGTGACGGTTCCACCTGAAGACGGAAGCTTGTGTTGCCTCCGAAACGTCGTGATTTTTTTTTATTTTATTTTACTTTTTTAAATTTTAATGTTTTACCTACGTGACTTTACCGAAAAAACCTAAGAATATGGTTACTGAGTTGACAGTGCAGCGCACTTACCACTGTCCCACAGATTCCCACGACACAGTGCTCTTCTGTACATACAGGAAGACAAGAAAGGGGAAGATCGCCCAGTAGCCTTCCAGACAAGTCCAGCGGAGTTGGCAAATTGAGCTTTTCGTAAACCTGCGGCACAAAGCGCTTTGATCTCTCCTTTCGTGCTCACTCGTGATAAACCAGAGAACCCATTCACCAACTCATTACCAACTGACCGTACTATCCGCCAAGCTGTCTCTCCCACCACACAGAAACAGCCACATGAAACTCTGACCAAAACCATCACGTTACCATACATAGCTGGTGTGACCAAAAAGATCTCCAAAATTCTAAACAAACATAAGATCCAAGTCCGATTCAGTACAGTGCATAAAATCCGTGATCTGATTCCATCTGTGAAGGATGTCGTTCCTGACTTACAGTATCCTGGAGTCTACAAATTGAGTTGCATTTGTGGTGATTGCTACATTGGAGAAACGAAACGTCATGTTTCTGATCGTGTCCGCGAGCACAAGTCAGATCTGAAACACGGCAGAACTGATTCTTCTGCCGTTGCCGATCATTGCTACAACTCGGTGGGCTCTCATGAAATTGTCTTTTCCGAGACCAAGGTTCTCTGCAAACCTCCCGGCTACCATCAAAGGTTTGTACACGAAGCCATACAAATATACAAACACAGACATAATTTCAACCGTGATGATGGGTACAAACTTAGTAATCATTGGAAAGATGTTATCAACCACGCAAAAAAGACTTAATTACAATTTTTTGGACCATCTTACCTTACAGGCACTATTTTACTTTCCTTTACCGAGTGTTAACATCCCCAGTTATTTTTTAACAGTACTCTCTTCATTGTTCAGCCAGCATTGGTATAAACATGGGCATTTTCGTTCTTTTGTCTATCATATGTATCAGACCTCCCCTCCCCCTCTCTGTCCATTGTGTTGGCGTGTGCAGTAGTTTGTCGCTTGCGCACAATCGCTTCCACGCCGTCGCCCACCCTTTTGGCCCCGCCCCCCCCCTCCCTCCCGATACGTTCCATTCATTGGCTACCATATTCTGATGAGCTCCCCCCTCCCTCTCCTCCCCCCTCAACTCGCTTTTAAGGGATTACATCTTGAATCATTGCCTCGCTTGATGCAGCTAATCTGGCTGTGACGGTCCCACCTGATGACGGAGACTTGTGTTGCCTTCGAAACGTCGTGATTTTTGTTTTTATTTTATTTTATTTTCATTAATTTTGATGTTTTACCTACGTGACTTTACCGAAAAAACCTAAGAATATAACTCATTATCTTTCGACGTGACGAGAATTTCAGTCTTTTAATGCGAACGTCTGCCAGTTACCGATCCTCATTGCTGACTTTGATGAGATCACAATAGGGCTAGGCGTCTAGTTGGAAACTTCCTCTTTAAAAGTGAGCTCCGTTTGAGGTCAGCATATCACTTGATGGGTTTTCAGGGACAGCGTGACGCTGATGGTGAGAGACTCTTTTTGCTCAAACTATTTACTATTTGAACAATCTTTGTTTGGCCAGGTAAGGCCCACTCACCTATATATCTCTTTTTCATCAGCGACCTGGCCAAATACTCTAAACACATGTTTTGAAATGTGTAGGGAAAAACCGGAGGACCCGGAGAAAAATCCACGTGACCATGAGGAGATCATGCAAACTCCAAGTATACAGGTGCTAAGGTCGGGATCGAACCTACCACCTCCTGCATACCTGGCGAGGGAGTTAACATCTCACCACCGCCGCGACCCAAGCATAGGCGCTGGCGTTCATTCTTTTTAGCAACCCTAACGAGTCGGTGGTATAGATTCTGTATTCTTTTGTCAGGGGGATGCTCTCCATAGGGTGGCAGATGATGGCTTCCCAGGGAGTAGCATTAATTTGATCGATCCCAGAGGGATGACAAGCCGAGTCGATTCCTGATTGGGATTTTAACTCATCGCGATTGGGAATCAAGCATGGTAACAACCTCAGCACAATTCATCCAGATATGTCGTAGTTGCACACATCGGATCCATTTCCAGAATGAGTGGACATGTTATTGAGCAGGTGGTTACTACATCGAGCTTGTTTTTTTACCGTAGGCTTCACAGTTCTTTCAATTGCTCATTGATAGATCCTGCTGATGCAAATGCAACCAAGCATATCCTAAAGATTTTCAGCAAAGGCACAGGAACCAAGTGACATGAATCAAATGGATAATTAAAGCAATAGAAATGGTCATTGCCTATGAATAGTATGAATTAGATGTAGTGAGAATCGATCGGATAACATATATCTAATAGCTTTAACCTAAATAGAGTTAATTTCCCATATACAATTGTGTACGTTTTGTGCATGTTAAAGATTGTTTAATTGCATCTTTTCACATGTGCATGTTTAAACTGTTTGTTTTGTGCCTTTAAATTATCGCGTGCAATGTGTACATTTTTTCCTTGTTTACAATTTGTGCACGCGAGATATATCTTTTATGTTGCAGTATATTTAAAGATTTTTTTTTTCGTGTAGTGTGCAATAAAACATACCTTACAGCACCTCCATAAGTACACCTTCAGTGCACGTGGGCTCGCTGTGAATGTCTGTAGAAACAGTTGTAGAGCAGATGGGAAAGTGGAGAATAGCTTTATTAGTAATGACTTGCCTGCAGCGAGCGAAGATGCACTGCAGTTCCCATGCCTCCTTATCCCTGTGCTTGGCTCCCCCGGTTGCATCTTGCGTTAATGATTCTGCAGTTAACCTCTCTTTCGTTTCGCCCTGTCATGTCAGCTTCGCGTGTATATTTTTTTCTTACTTATACAGGCGAATGTTATTTTAATAACTGATTTTTGTTTGTATTCACCACTGGATAACAACAACATGTAGGCTTTGGCGACCAATATCATCCATAATACAGGTTTTTTTGGGTAGATCGCGTAAATATATAAATGTGTCGGGTGGTGGCGGGTTTAATGACAAATGTATACATTTACGCGATCTAGCGCAAAAAACCCACTGTATTGTGAATAATTATTTATTTACCGACGAAAGCCACGCAAAGTCTGAAGACTCTTTTAGGAAAGTTTTGCTTGGGATGTTTAGCCAATATCTTGTGTTTTTTTAATTTATGGAAGTGAACCAGAGTGTGTGGAGAACATTCATATGTATTTAGGGAACACCATAAAAGATAGAAACAAATGCTAGTTTAAAAAAATCATCCCCTCCATCGTTAAAACTGCCTTAACAGACAAACTAGCAGGCATTTCAGGTAGTGGCCCATTTTCAGTGTTCTTTGTGTTTTCATTTATGCTTGCTCACGACAGTCAATGCAGCGCCTTATTATGTGTCTGTTTTTCAGAAAAACTATGTAAATAGGTCAGCGGCCTACTTTACTGAACTGTATAAAGGGGCGTATTTATAGTGCTGCTGGTTGGCCTTCCCACGTACATGATGATCTCTCTGCGATCTGCTAAACCTGCCTCCAAAACACTGAATAATTACAGGCATGTACCAACATGTACCAACATGCCTGGCAATAATTATATATATTGGCATAATTTGGACGAAAGATCTAAATCCAAAAGGCATTGGTTAAATGAGTATGTGCACCTGAAACATGGATGCTGTCATCTGAAGATCAAAAAAGGAATAGATGTGAAATTAAATGTTTGAAAAGTTACTATGAATCCGACGGACAGCACAAATTCGTATGGAGCACAATTACCTCCAACCAAATACAAAAACAAGGACTTGTATTCACCATTAAACAATAAAAACTTAAGTTATTTTGGCATATGAATAGATTCAGAAAAAGATCTCCAAAACCATATGGAGACTGGAGAAAGAGGGCACTCAAGGCAAACGTGGATTCAGAACGTCACTGACTGGACTGGCTTAAGCCACAACCAGCTGGTACGTGGGGGTTGAGGAACATCGAGGTGAAGGGAGATTGCGAGCAGAGCTGCCAACACGGTGCCCCAACAACCCCAGGGTTAGACCGGTCGTGGGAGTTGGATGCATCATTGGACGAAGTGAAAATTGGTAACTACGTGTTCATAAAAGTCAATAACTTCTGATTTTTTTGTACGTGTCGTGAAAATTATACAATCCAGTGACAGGTACCCTTCTGCTTTCTCCATTAAACAACCACCGTTCTCTTCACTTCCTACAAAGCAGTACAGATTTGATCTAGTCCAGTATAAATCTTGGATGAGAATTTGAACTTATGATCTCGCAATTATAAATTCACTGCTCTGTCAACTTAGCCAACAATTTCTAGTTTTATGGAAATAAAAATGGCGAACTCTGGACATAAAATATAAATCCTGGGTGTGAGAGCGTAATTGGAGTGCCAGGTGTTGGAGGCAGATGCGAGCAATTTCAGGAGCTAGAAGCTTCTGTCTGACCTTCCACAGAGCCCTTTGTGCCATGCTGCCTAAAGGTAACTTTTGCCTTACGATGAATGCAATTATAAATACTACATTCACATTTATATTCCTTCATAAATCGCCAAGTAAAATTTTTAACAGATAGAATACAATTTTCCTTGCACAGTTTGCCCAGCAGTAAATTAACCGAGGAAAAAATTTAACAGGCTCGCATCTCCTGATCTCAATGCTGCTTGAGATAATAACGATCAAGCTACCTTGCTTGAGAAATTAGAAAACTGTATGATGGTGTGTCATGCCATGATCCCAATTTACATTTATGCCCTGGTGGTGCAAGTTCTGTTCACAAGAACTTACAGAGAGCCTTTGCCCTTGATCTTGAGATGTGGTCCAGCATTTCATGCTGTGTCAGATATTAATACTGCGGCGAGTTGGCCTGGGAAAAGTCCAATAAGTTACTAATAATCCAGGTACATGGTAAAGAAGGGATTGGGGAATAAGACTGGCTCAGATGGTTGCAGCCAATGTTCGTGTTGAATCAGCAGCTGGGAATGAAACTCGCTGGGTTCAGACCGCAGCGTGCCAACTGCTGCTCAACCCTTTCACCCAACACATGTACAACATATAAATGATGGTACACATACATGATGAGTTTCAGTGGTTAATTTGAGAAACATTATCGAAATGGAAATGTTTTCGTGATATAAAAGGCTATCTATATATATGTTGTATGTATGGAAACATCTGCATTGCATGGGGTTCTAATGTTTAGATTAAATAAAGCAATAGTTATGGTATCGTTCAATTATGCTTACATTGACATCTTAGCTCTCGTTGGTACACACCTTGTTGGTATGCCCTTCTTGGTACACTCTTTTTCGAACACCCTTGTTGGTACACACCTTTCTGGTCCACACCTTGTTGGTACACACCTTATTGGTGAATTGGGGTGGTAATGCAGTCCAGCGGTAACGCGGTCGCCGCTTGAAAGAGAGGTTCACGGTTCCAATCCAGCAGGCCGCCCTGGTAATTACTGTGGGTGTATTAACTGTACGAATAAACGCCCTCTGCTCCACAGTGGACATGAAACATCTTCTGATGTAAAAATCTTGACGTAAAGCTTTCGTGACTGCAGGAATTCACATTCTTTGGGTCTTTTGATGTAACTTGAAACGAGTAGAATTGAGTGTGCTGGCGTCATGGTCCAAATTCGCCAAATTTGCCAAATCACCTCGCAATTGATTCAATTGGCATTAGACACAGGAGCAACAGCACCCCTACTGGCTCAGTATATCCGTCTATAAAACATTGTGCCTTCGTAATATCCCTGTGTGAATACCAAATGGAATAAATTGCTATTATTTCCATTACGATGTCAGTCTGCAGCTTTAGGGAGATGTTTAGTGTATGAAGTTCGCATTGGAGTGGCAAGGTAAACTTGGAGTTCAACTTCTGCGAATAGCACTTTATAACAAGTGTCACAGAGAACAGCGTGCACTTCAAATTCTTTGTTCGCAGCCCAATGTGACAAAAATAAACAGCATGTAGTGCAAAGTGACATTGCCACCAATTAGTGTCAAATGCAAAATTTGATAATTATATGATGTGTAAATTGCAATTACAAGTGATGGAATAACACCTGCGAGAATACCGGATGATGCTCTTAAATAAATTATTTGTAAAATCTGCAGTCTCATGCACACTAGGGTGAATATTCAGTGACAAGCATATTCTCTGATAGATTCGTAATCAATATCAAAGTGTTACCATGGCCAACACCATTGATGATGCCAACACCGGAAAGAAGGTCACTGCGCTTAAATACAAATATGGAAATTTAAAATAAATTTGGATAAATATGTTTAGAATGTCCAGAGATCTGAAAAACTATACTGACCAGACATTTTATACCAGGGCTTCATTATGCTACTAATATAAACCCCATTTTAGGTCAGGCTTCGGGCTTTTTAATCACCACCTCCTAATTACATCTTTATTCATATTGTTAATGTGAATGGTGTTTGACTCCTGATAATATATACTTACTATATCTGTGGGTTTCGATTTAAAGCTTTCGTGACTGCAGGGATTCATCTTATTGGTTCTTTCGGTAAAGTCACATAGAAGGGAAATAATAATATAATAGAAATAAAACATAATAAAATAATTCTCACGACGTTTCGGCCACAACATAGGACGGCTGCTTGCGTTGTGGCCGAAACGTCGTGAGAATTATTTTATTATGTTTTATTTCTATTATTTTATTATTTCCCTTCTACGTGACTTTACCGAAAAAACCAAGAAGATATCTGTGGGTGTCAACTCAGTCCGGCATCCTTCTGGCCTTGATACAATAAGTTACTATTTTGGGGAATTGTTCTATGTGTGGCACATTAGGAATGGATTACTCTTTTAATTATATCCTTGTGCAGCAAGGGAGTTAAGTGTGGTTCTGTGAAAGTCCTGATGTGCTGTGCAGTGCATAAATTCATGTGTGTACAGCAGCATGTGATGACTGAGTTGGACCTGTAGGTGGCTGGCAGGGTTAATGAATAACCGCACGTGTAAACCAGCCACATGGTTAATGGCGACTCGGAAGAATTGCTGCGTGTAACACGTGCTGTTGCATTTTACAGAGTGACGGTGCTGTTCTTCACAAGATTAATATTAACCACAATAAATAAATGTGCTTGCCCTCGATTTGGAGCACCTACCCACGTCCTTCATTTCGAGTGTGCAACATATGGGATACTTACTGGCCTGCTTTGGGAATTTATTTTCTCAAATTTCCACCACTGGTTGTGCACCCTCATTGGATATGAGCACCACCTTATTGCTCGTTTTAGAACCAAGACAATTTCATTGTTGTCTGCCAGATCTCACAGCCATAATAAATATTATAAATATAACCTAAAGGTCAAGACGTTTCGACCGCAACACACGCGATCATTATCAGGTGGGACAACCACAGCAAGAAAACATGCTGAAGTAGGCGAGAGATCCGAAACGTCATGATCTATTATTTTTCTACTTACGTGACTTTACCGAAATAATCAAATAGTATGGATTCCTGCAGTCACGAAAGCTTCAAATGAAGAGTATAACCTAAAGGTATACATTATCACGGACCTGTATTTCAGTATTTGAGAAAGGCCAAAACATAATTTGTCAAATCAACCTTATGGCGGGACCCCGGGGTCCCATAAGCCCCCGGCTCTCGCATAAACATTATATTATAATGTCAAAAAAACTTTGCTCTTTTTATACTCTTTGGCTCTTTCGGTAAAGTCACGTAGATAGATAATTAATAGATCACGACGTTTTGATCGCAACACTAGCAACCATCATCAGGTGAGACAAACACAGCAGGGGAACAGCAGGAGAACTGCTGTCTTTGTCTCACTTGATGACGGTTGCGATCGAAACGTCGTGATCTCTTAATTTTCTAACAACGTGACTTTACTGAAATAACCAAAGAGTATGGATTCCTGCAGTCACGAAAGCAACAAATCAAGTTTGCTCCTTTTCACCAATGGGTTTGAAGGATGGTGGCAAGTGTTGTCTTGTTAAACTATGCCTTTTAAACTGAAAACTACTTAACTGCAGTACCTCTATTTAAATACACTATCGAAAAAAATGTACACCCCTCTGTCAATCATCGTGTTTCTCTGTGTGGATTTGTGAACACACTATGTAAACAGTACATACAATAGTACGCGTTTTCAATGCACTGTTCATATTGTAGTGAGTTTTACGGAGGCACTCACTTGAACTTGGAGGGAACACGTCTATTACACGACCCCAACAGGGTAACTACATAAACGTACACTGGTTAACTAGAACACAATGAGTAACTAGACCACAACGGGGTAATTACATAACCGGGTCAGTCAGTAACACACTGCCTGACCCATGATGCCGAGTCTAAAGACTGAAGACCGAGGACCAAGGATCGAAGAGACGTAGCACCGACGGGTTCCATTCCAACAGACAGCCTCGATCGGCTCTCGGGACCTTCCTTTCATGCCCCTGAGCATGGCCTGGCTCCGCCCCCTTCTAGATCCTACTAGAAGGTTCTGGGCTATACATCACGTGTTCCTCTCGACACCTTTTAGCTCCCCTCATTATCCTGTCCTGGTCACGTGTCCTCTCGGGTTCACCCAGACTGTCACGTCCTCAACTGCCCTCTCTCTGACTGTCACCAGAACCATGCCCCCTAGGGCCCTCTTCCATGCCATACATACTCTGGTGCCAGAGAGAGGTTCTAACACGCACAGTTGCATTATTCTCTCAGTAGCTGGTGCTTAACGCCGTAGTGACTCAATATACGTCACTACAATATTGTAACGAGTGTTGATACCAATGTTACTCTACAGAGTAGTGGGTTGCCGCTCCTCTTATCCGCATTGATACGAGTGGTATGTGGGGACTATGGCTTAACCGCAAAAAAAAACATATCTGCACATGCATACGGACAAGGGAAGTATTCCACTTATCAAACAAGAGGAATTAACGGTGCAACGCATCTCATCTGTTAAATATATGCAGGTAATAGGATTGCCTTCGATTGATCCTGGCTGCAGACATTGGTAGGTCACAAATAATAATGAAGATAAGAGAGCAGTTTCACTGTATTATGCATACCGTTATGCCCATATCCGAGCAAAGAGTGCATTCACTTGTTTAGCTCTTCTGCGCATTCGTCCTCGCTGCTGTGCTTGGACGACATGACAACGGAATGATCCGCGCCAGGTGGGTCGCCGCGTTTATGTGCACGGTGGGACAGAGTCGCCAAAAATACATAAATAAATTACGATTTTGACTTTCGTTTATTCGGGACCTCGGGGTCCCGCCATAAGGTTCATATGCAGTGGCTGTATTTGATTAACTTAGCTATAGCATGGTATGTTTTCACTTTTATTACTTCCCATTTACACATGTCCCATCCACCCATTCCACAGCACTAAGCCACTACTTGCACTGTGATTTGTTCGGTAGTTGCTATGCACCATGTGTTTGTGATGTATAATGCATTTTCTTGAGTCCCTTCAGGCATCGTGCTTTCTCTACCTGAGAACTGCACCCATTAAAAATGCATTGCACATCAACACCACACTGAATTTCACAGCTCATATTCCAGTGGGACTTTAAATTGTAATGTTCTATGATGCTTTACCACCATAGTCCAGCGTTTATTTGTAACTTACCTCAGGTATTCCTTCATATCACATACAGTATCAGCATTTACTTATGTACTTAATACAGCAATAACTAGACACAAACGAGAATACAGACCTTGAATGGATATTGCAGAAATATCACCATGTGATATGATATTTTAAGTGCTGTTGCCAGTGACCAGAAAAAGACCATCCAACATGCCACACATTACAACTTTTTAACCTTGAGAAAGTTAAAACAATTGAGTTTTTCCAGTCTGGAACATTACAGAATTTCAAAAGAGCTAAAGTATCACGTAATGTTTATCTTTTGGCTGTTGTGTACCTTATTGTTATTTTACACAAAAACCCATTTGTCGAGGTGCATTTATATCAATGAGCACCATTTCTAATCTCAGTGTATTTTGACAGCAACTAGGTCCACACTACAAATAGGAATTGGATGATAGTTTTGTACCTTGTGTCAGGATCTGTATTATCCGTGAAAATAAGTGACAGTATTTCCATCTCTAAAGTACATTTGGGGTGTCTGATGCCCAGACAGTACTGTGCTACTCTAGTTAAATACCTCTAAAACTACCAAAGGGCTTATTACATTAATCTCGGGTGGCATTCCATCAAAGAACGGAGTCTCACGGAGAAGGCTCACGAGGCTTCGTGCCTACTAGCTTATGCACCCCATGCCTTCGGTGCCCTTCTCTGATACTCACTCATGCTGTGCAAAGCCTGAGTGAGTTTTTTCTTAGAGCATTTATTGTGTCAGGTATTCTCTGCCCCCTGGAATATAAAAGGTCTCATTTAACATCTTGGAGCGATCATTGATTCCTTCAGTAGCAATAATCTTCTCCCTTATCTAAGCGTGAGCTACTTACAACCTGTGCTCTTATCGTGCCCATCAACAATTTTTTGGGGGCAGCTATCGATTCAAATTGGGGGGGGGGGGGGGTCAATAGGCAATTGTAATGTCTTGATAAGTAAGGAGAGAACCTAAAATGTGCACTCTGTCAATTTTCTCAAAAAGTACTAACATCATGTAAGATGACAGTCTTGGTCTGCACTTTATGGTCCACTTAAATTAAAGGGGACAAAAACCATCTAAATTTAAGGAGACAAGATATTTGTGGGGTGAGTGGGATGGAGGTCAGGCATCATTGCGTGATGAGCCAGATTAGTTATCCCAAGGGGTGAAAGTTTGGTTAATGGAATAATTGTCTTGTGTGCTTTCATAACGTTTAGTGCACATCACTGCAACATGAGGGTGACTTCCCTGCGAGACATATAATTAGTTAGGCCTGGATACATCAATCCAACAGATACCACAATCACAATTAGGCAGTGGTCTTATTGCTTCATAAACAGTCAATACATCCATCATCAACACCGCCGTGTCAATGCAGTATCACCCGCGAAAAAAGTATTATTATTATTTCATAGTTGTCGGTTGAATTTACGATTTGGGGTTCACGAAGCACATTACCTATATATATTGCGAATATTTTTTTTACAAACCACAAAGGTAAACACAGTTTGGTGAGAAGTCAAATGTAGTTGAGTTACTAAGGCTGGTCTTTGCCACTGAAATGTGGAATATCCACCATTGGTTCAAGATGCAAATGATATGTGTACTACAAGTGCTCAGCTTGGAGGCATACTGAGAATTATTCCAGTCACATAGCTGTGTTTCTGCCATAGCTGTCAAAGGAAGCTTTGGAATGTCTTGATTTGTCTTTTACCTTATCAACATTATCTCCTGGGTAATTAATATAGAAGGTATTACCTGATCATTGCTACGGATAAGTAGTTGAGCAGAATTTGTATCCGATTTGCATTAATCGATTATTTTTATGCAAATGGAATGGATTTATTTTTTATGGATAATGAATGACATGAAGATTCTCAAATTGAGTCCCCCACATCATCTTGGATGAAATAAATTGTAATGTTTGTGTTTATTTCTACCACCGATATAGCCAATACTAAAACACCGCTCTTAGTACTGTAAATATGGAGGACGCTTTGAATGTTATGGCAGGAGAATGTAAGCACTTGTATACCAGGAATAGAATGTGACAGGAAAGTGTTTGTGGACGAGGAGGTTATGACGGGGTGAGGCATTTGTGCAAGATGGAGGAGGACAGGTTACCAAGACAGGCATTGATTGGAGATGGCAGAGAAGATCTAAAGCCGATGGTGTGATACTGTAAGAATGGACAAGGGGATTGGGTGTCACCTACGCGACGGCTGTGAGATCTGGCAAAATGAAGGAAGAAATTGTCAGATGTTATGGCATAAATGTCAGTTGCCTTGACAACCTCTTGATATTGACCTTACGAGTGTTGCTCAGATTAGACCAATGCAGCCATTGCTCACATGGTGTGGCTAAATTGGGCAGTACCTCTCATGCAGTAGTGTTTTATTTGATTTTATATTATTTTCCAATGACCAAGTCACCTGAATGTAAGCAACGATGAGCCTGGAGAGTGCTTGAATGAGTGTCCACCACGTTTAGAAAGCAGGTGCTCTCGGCTGCTGTGAGCAGTATTGTCAGGGGGCGGTAGTACAGAAAAAAAAATTGTACTTTACAATGCTGTAACAGCTTTGGTCCCCATCTTCACAACCCGCGCAGACCAACATGGTGAAGTATGGTCAAACAACTCCCATGACTGACACGGCACAGGGAGGCCTGCATCCAACAGTGAATTGGCAAAGAGCTGTACATTGGCAGCCCAGGATTGAGATTATTGACCATACTTCACCGTACTGGGCAGCGTTGGTTGGTAAATGTAAGAAGCCCAGAACCAGTTCGGATATTCCTCACAAATGACATGAACCTTCGCGAGGAATTAAAACTTATTTTGCCAGCCTCATAGCACAATGCAATAACGACCATGCTGCTGCTCTAAACCCGTAAATATATAAAGGCACTCATAATATTGTTATCAGATTTTATTCTAAAGGCATTGTTAGTTCTTCTGACATTTGTTAAAGGCTTCATAGCTAATTTAAATGAGCCAGGAGGCATTTACCATGAAGTGTTCTTTGGTGGCTTCGGGGCAGTCTGGTTGCTTATCCAGCTATAGGATTTTCCAGAATACCTTTGAGGGGTTTCAAAAGTATAAACGTAATACTTACAGTGTTGACTGCCAGATAGAGTTCCAGGAGAGTTGAAGGCCAGACTTATAACCTCAAACATTGTTGGCGCAGTGCTCGACTCTGGTTTTAAAACTACCCTGGTGTGCCTGTCAGTCACCTCCCGTCATAGTCTTCATGAAGCAATCACACAGGCTATTTCAATCTTAGTTTGTCTATATGAGCTTTGCATTGTAATTTTAAAATGTAAGTTTAATTTGTACGCAAGCATATGTTCCAAGAACAATTATCTCTTATTATTGTTCAGTTTTGACATACTATACATGCTTTTTTCGCTTTCTAAATTTGTATGTGGTTGTTGCATGTTGTAAATGTCACTGATATTTAAATATTTTAAGATATTCATATTTACCTACTGCAACGACAAAAGCACCATTCATCATTCCAATATAATTTGAGATTTTCATACCTGGCATTAGAAGCTGTCTGCTCATTCCTATTGTTGTTAACACCTGCACGGTTCACCAATTAGTATCTTGTAATAGAACATAGGCATGTGGAATTCCCATCATTGGCTCATGACTCTGAATAGCGATTAGCACCACCTACCACACATTCACTTGAGAAGGGACATGATTCGACTTCTGCACATGGTTTCATTGAGCTGCGAGCTTAAGTGACAGCATGGCTAGCGTTGTTCGGATGTCCTGATGAGTCTGCTTCTGGATGTGTGTTAAATCATCCAAGCTTGGGTGCAAATACAGGCTCGGACAGTAGAGCGTTGAGCTGTGATGCCCATCTGGATGACTGTCTGGCCAAAGATGCCTGGTCCACAGCTCGAAATGTAGCGGCAATGCTACGTCTTACGATGTACCTTGAGGTGTGTCCTTTTCGCTTCGTAGGGAGCTGGCTGTGCTGTTGCAAGCATATTGCTCAAGGCTCTCTCATTATATTTGAACCATTAAATTTGTCCAAGACTTGTCCTTGCTGAACACCCGAGTAACATATTGTGCTGTTTGGATGCAACATTGGGGGTCTTATGGCACCCAACTTGGAGCTGGCCATCTGGGCTAGCAGCTGTATCAGTTTTTTTTTTTATCAGTGTGGGGATGGCCTGGCTTCAGAGTCTCAAGATCGTTTCCACTAATGCCGCACTGGCTTGTTGGGTCTAAAGGTCTTCTTTTCCACGATATATAGAATTTGGTGTGGTTATCTGTACGATGGCCAATACTTTAATCACTCACTATAGGCTTAACTTATTGGTTTCTTTGGACGTGGGATATGGGTATGCATTTCTTTGTATGGAATAATATTGTGTATTATACAGTTATGTGTAATCATATTGGTATTAAGCCTTAGAGAGTAGCAGGAATCCATCACACAAATCCCTGCAGAGAGGGCACAGTTTTGGTTTTCATAATTGTGAAAATGTAATTGTGTTTTAAGATGCTGCGAAAGACAGCAGGTTGGGGCATAGCAGTGATAATTAATGAATGGGAAAAAATGTGCAGTGGTAATTGCTTTCTCCCTATAATGGGAATGTGGAAATTCCACAACTGGTTCAGGGACACGAACAGAGACGAACACACCAAGTGAGTCATTTTACTTTTTTTATTTTTAGCATGCTAAAGTGGTTTTTTTCTGATTGGTCAGTTAGTCGCTTCATTATGCTTGCTGATTGTCATATATGACATGTTTACATGTTTCACTTCGTGCTGCATCCCCAGCTACATTATTTTTTGCCAACGATTTAAACAATTTTAGCGACCGCATGTAGTTATGTAAGCCCGGGTTATCAAATGCTCTTTACAAATGCAGTTCTGTCGAGGACACGCCGTTTTTTATTTCTTAAAATCATTCGAATGCATTAGAAGCAATTTAAAAAATGATAACACTATTACTGGTAAGGTTCTTATTATGTATTTATGAACT
This sequence comes from Lampetra planeri, assembly GCF_965212315.1. NCBI lineage: Eukaryota > Metazoa > Chordata > Hyperoartia > Petromyzontiformes > Petromyzontidae > Lampetra > Lampetra planeri. The sequence continues at coordinate 9,953,766 of NC_136115.1, read as the reverse complement.
CTTCTTGGTTCTTTCGGTAAAGTCACGTAGAAGGGAAGTAATAAAATAATAAAAATAAAACATAATAAAACAATTCTCACGACGTTTCGGCCACAACGCAAGCAGCCGTCCTCAGGCGAAGAATGAGAACATTATCAAGCTAGGAGCTTATATAGGTGTAGCGAGGAGGAGCGCCTTAACAAAAGAATGTGCATATGAAGAGGAATTTAGCATACCAATGGGCAATTAGTAGGAGGTGGGCGGAGGGGTTTCAAAGTCCCATTATGCCCATGCATTATGCAGGATCAACAGCACCACGGGGGGGCGCAAGGAACAGCGTTAATAAAGGAAAGGAATGTTAATGATATGTAGCTGCATTTACCAAACAACCACGTAGAAAACCAAAGTAAAAACTACATAAAAAACTAAAATATAAACTGATACTTACTATACTCTACAATAAGCTGAGTTACTAACAACAAATAATAAATTACAATTCTACGTCGTAAGAAGTATATAATATACTTCCATCTAAACTTTATTCTCTTAGCATATACAGTACTATATACTGCCATAGATAAACCCAACATTAAATTATATACTGTATTGCTGTAAACCACCCTATACTTTATACATTTTAATATAACACTATGTATTATTCAACTCACCCTAATGTGTATCGAAATGGTTTATTACGTCCTTCCAATGATTGCTAAGCCTGAATCCATCTTCTCGGTTAAAATTGTCTCTGTGTTTGTATATGTGGATCGCCTCATGAACGAATCTCTCATGATAGCCAGATGGCTTGCAGAGAACCTCCGTCTTGGAGAAGTCAATGTCATGTGAGCCCACTGAGTTGTAACAGTGGTCTGCCACGGCTGAGGTGTTTGTCCTACCGTGTTTTAGATCAGCTTTATGTTCACGAATGCGGTCTGAGACGTGTCGTTTGGTTTCCCCAATGTAACTGCTACCACAGAGGCAACTTAGTTTGTAGACGCCAGGGTACTGTATGTCTGGAATCACATCTTTTACAGACGGTACCAGATCACGGATTTTATGTACTGTGTTGAATCGGACCTGGATCTTGTGTTTAATCAGGATTTTGGAGATCTTTTTTGTGACCCCAGCAATGTAGGGTAAGGTGATGGTCTTGAAAGGCTCCTCAACAGGATCTTTCTTGATGGTTGGAGTGATGGCTTTGCGGATTGTGTAGTCGGAGTAACCATTAGCCTTAAGAGCTTGGCGTACGTGTTTGAGTTCACTGGAAATGTGTTCATGGTCGGAGATGCATTGGGCTCTATGATATAGAGTCTTGATGAGGGAATTCTTCTGGGATGGATGGTGGTGGGAATCCGGTTTTAGATAAGCATCCGTGTGGGTGGCTTTCCTGTAGACAGAGTGGCTCATTGAACCATCAGGTCTCCTTTTGATTAGGACATCCAAAAAGGGTAGCTTGCCATCATTTTCGACTTCCATGGTGAATCTGATGGCTGGGTGTATGGAATTGATGTGGCCGAGAAATTGGTCTAGAGCAGGCCGGCCATGTGGCCAGATGACAAAAGTATCGTCTACGTACCTCTTCCATAAGGTCGGGCGTAGAGTGGCAGTCTGGATGGCGTCCGTCTCAAATTTTTCCATGAAGATGTTGGCTACAACCGGAGATAGGGGGGAGCCCATTGGGGTGCCCTCAATTTGCTTGTAGAAGGTTCCATTCCAGGTGAAGTATGTATTGGTTAAGCAGTGTCTCACCAGGGGGGGTACCCCAGCATTTAGTCCTTGATGAACCAAGTCTTCAATGATTGCGATGGTGTCAGGCACAGGCACCTTGGTGAACAAGGAAACCACATCAAAACTGACAAGCAGGTCGTCTGGGGACAGGGCAATCCCCTTGATTGTCGATACCAGGTCAGTAGAGTTTAGTACTGCAGAGGTGGTTTTTCCAGTGAAAGGCCGTAGGATTTCGGACAAAAAACGAGCCAGTTTGTAAGTGGGGGAGTTGATAGTAGAGACAATGGGACGAAGAGGTGTATCTTCTTTATGTATCTTTGGCAAGCTGTACAATCTTGGTGGCCTGGCTGCAGAAGGTTTCAACGAGAACTGTTTGGTCTGATCAATTAATGCGGTTGAAGCAGAAATGATGTTGTTGGTTTTGGAGACAAGGCTGTTGGTGGGGTCTCTTTTTATTTTTGTATAGCTGCCATCGTTGAGTAGTTCTTGAATTTTGTTGTTGTATTCTATTTTGTCCATGATGACAGTGGCATTGCCTTTGTCGGCTGAGAGGATGACAATGTCCTCCCTCTTTTTTAATTGAGCTAATTCAAAACGCTCATCTTTGCTGATGTTGCTAGCTGGCATCTTAGCGTTTTTGAGGGTTACAGAGATTTCAGATCTTGCTACGTCTGCAGCGATGTGACTCAAGCCCTTGAGAGCTACATCTACTCGAGCAATTATATCATTAACTGGTATGTGTCTAGGTGTGACTGCAAAGTTTAGTCCTTTAGCTAAAACGGATTTCAAACCTTCAGAAATAGGACTGTTACTGCGATTAATTACGACTTTGTTAACATCTAGCTTTTCAATGTGTGGGTCCGGTTTCTTGTTTGAGAGGCGGTTGAATTTGGAAATCAAGTTGTCCTTACATTTAGTCGACATAGCGGCAGCTGATGCTTATCTAAAACCGGATTCCCACCACCATCCATCCCAGAAGAATTCCCTCATCAAGACTCTATATCATAGAGCCCAATGCATCTCCGACCATGAACACATTTCCAGTGAACTCAAACACGTACGCCAAGCTCTTAAGGCTAATGGTTACTCCGACTACACAATCCGCAAAGCCATCACTCCAACCATCAAGAAAGATCCTGTTGAGGAGCCTTTCAAGACCATCACCTTACCCTACATTGCTGGGGTCACAAAAAAGATCTCCAAAATCCTGATTAAACACAAGATCCAGGTCCGATTCAACACAGTACATAAAATCCGTGATCTGGTACCGTCTGTAAAAGATGTGATTCCAGACATACAGTACCCTGGCGTCTACAAACTAAGTTGCCTCTGTGGTAGCAGTTACATTGGGGAAACCAAACGACACGTCTCAGACCGCATTCGTGAACATAAAGCTGATCTAAAACACGGTAGGACAAACACCTCAGCCGTGGCAGACCACTGTTACAACTCAGTGGGCTCACATGACATTGACTTCTCCAAGACGGAGGTTCTCTGCAAGCCATCTGGCTATCATGAGAGATTCGTTCATGAGGCGATCCACATATACAAACACAGAGACAATTTTAACCGAGAAGATGGATTCAGGCTTAGCAATCATTGGAAGGACGTAATAAACCATTTCGATACACATTAGGGTGAGTTGAATAATACATAGTGTTATATTAAAATGTATAAAGTATAGGGTGGTTTACAGCAATACAGTATATAATTTAATGTTGGGTTTATCTATGGCAGTATATAGTACTGTATATGCTAAGAGAATAAAGTTTAGATGGAAGTATATTATATACTTCTTACGACGTAGAATTGTAATTTATTATTTGTTGTTAGTAACTCAGCTTATTGTAGAGTATAGTAAGTATCAGTTTATATTTTAGTTTTTTATGTAGTTTTTACTTTGGTTTTCTACGTGGTTGTTTGGTAAATGCAGCTACATATCATTAACATTCCTTTCCTTTATTAACGCTGTTCCTTGCGCCCCCCCGTGGTGCTGTTGATCCTGCATAATGCATGGGCATAATGGGACTTTGAAACCCCTCCGCCCACCTCCTACTAATTGCCCATTGGTATGCTAAATTCCTCTTCATATGCACATTCTTTTGTTAAGGCGCTCCTCCTCGCTACACCTATATAAGCTCCTAGCTTGATAATGTTCTCATTCTTCGCCTGAGGACGGCTGCTTGCGTTGTGGCCGAAACGTCGTGAGAATTGTTTTATTATGTTTTATTTTTATTATTTTATTACTTCCCTTCTACGTGACTTTACCGAAAGAACCAAGAAGATGAATCCCTGCAGTCACGAAAGCTTTAAATCGAAATTTATTTATGAACTGTGTTGAACCTTTTGCCTAGCCATCAAACAAAGATGGTCACTGCATCGCAGGCTTTCAGATGCGCTTCTGTGACTGTCTGGAATGCTCTTCCTTCCGCGATATGGAAGTAACTGGAGCTATACATTTTTAAATGTAGATTGAATAACTCATTTTTTTAGAACAGCGTTTTGTGTTCAGTTTGTTGTCCTTCCCCCTCACCTTCAATTAGCATGATTGGATATATACGATGTGAAAGAAGTTAAAAATACATACATACAACCATTGACTGTATCTAAGCAAAAACTTTAAATCCATGCCTACAGCCACTGTTGCTCAAAACAGCGTGACTACCGTGCTGTTACAAAGCTGACATTTGTACCTGAACATACGGAAAGACCCAACAAATTAGAAATTGGAAATAAACAGTAGTTGTTTTTTTATTATTAAGTTTCTACTGCTGGATCAAATAAAGATGAGTACTGCCAAAACACCTTTGAGTTGGGAAACACATCGCCTTAACTATTTTTTTAATACCAATTGATGAATTAGACGGCATGACAAATATGAGCATGACCAAAAAAACCCATTCACTAACTTGCTGGCTGTTAAATCGGTGATATGTTTTGAAAGCTGCAGTGAATAATAAAGCAGATGGTATTTTGCTAATTTATTTAATTCTGGAAGCATGGGCAGTAAAATTGTATGTTTTGTGAAAAACACATATTTCAATTATACAGTTTCAAGGTTGCCATTTAAACAAGCATCGAACACAACACTTACCTCGGAGTGAATGCTGAATCCACTGGGTTTATGCTGAGAATAAGAATATTATATATGACGAACAACAAAAGTCTGACTGTTGGCATAGATATGCATCTATCTATAGTTCATTCATCAGGCACTCTGAAATGCTCTGGAGGTTGCGTGAAGGGTTTATATAACTGGATTATTCGTGCCGAGCTGTTGTATATCCTGCAGCTATTGAAGCATGCTGCCACGAATATACATTGTACAAACTATAATCATATTATTCTATAAATATAATTTGACATAAAGTAAAAGTAGCATAATCGTAACAATATATTAGTATTCTTGGTTCTTTCGGTAAAGTCACGTAGAATATGAATCCCTGCAGTCACGAAAGCTTTAAATCGAAATATAGTAGTATTGAGGATAATAAAGACAAAGATTCCAGGTAAAGCCTGAACAGACTTTTGAGGCAAGTGCCACCTGTGTCACCCAAGTATCGATGTTTACATACCGCACCAGGTATTCATTTGAGGCTGAGTCGGCCGAGGAGAGGCCCAGGACCCGTTCAGATAATCGTCACTGGTGTTGGTGGTCGTGAGGAGGAAGCGAACTCGGGTTACCAGGTTCATAGTGCAGCACGCTACCCGCTTCGCCACAGTCACATACATAACAGTAAATTAGGCATTCGAGTAAGGCATGCGGAAAGGGAGCATCTGCAAATAATTTATATTTTGTCTGTGAAAAATAAGAAAACTACGAAATGGACGTGGAGACGGCCAACTGGTGAATATAGGAATGAGATAGAATTTATTCTGGAGGAACCACAAATCACGAGAGACAGTTTTGTCCTCGACAAACTCAACACAGGAAGCGATCACAGATTGGTGCAATGAAAGTTGTACTTCAACATCGCCAAAGAGTGCAAAACTAATTATAGACAAAAGCAGGATAGTTAACATTCTACATCTAGCTCAACAAGTACCTGATTTAGGCCCAATCTAAGCAACAAATCTAATGCCTAAACTGAGAAAAAAATATTAAAGGAATGCCAGCACTTTAAATCATGAATTAACAAATATTATTTGGGTCTTTCGGTAAAGTCTCTAAAGTAAACCGACTTTACCGAAATACCCAAAGAATATGAATTCCTGCAATCACGGAAGTTTTAAGTCAAGATGAATTAACAAAGCATAGTGATGGGAATAGTGCACTGAAGTGGGGGAAAAGGTACAAATGCAAGCACGGAGATAATGTTTCAAAACCATCTGAGTCATGTTGAGGAAGAGGAGAAATATCAAAAGAGCTGGAGATGCAAAAACTGAAGACTGGGGGCAGGACCTGTTTATTTATCACTCGCCACTGACTTTAGCTATGGCCATGCATCAAACTCAGGTCACCAGATTCATAGGTTAGGGTGTGAATCACTGCTCCACAGGTCCACGATGTATACATAAATTTGTACACAGGTTTATTTGAAAAATATTTTTCGATCTCTTTCCTAGAATTATTTAAAGGAAAGATAAGGCATTAAGTTACGTATTACCAACAAGTTTTGCCATCAGTTTGATATTGCTGCTGTGTACAAGTTTTATTTTTGATTCACGTGTTTTTTTTTACATTTTAAATGCGTGTATTATATATTCGACTGTGTCATACATTAATTTGTATGAACTATCTAATGCTTCCAGGCTTATAGATCGAACTACAGGACCACACCACCAGCTTTTCTGTCACGTCATTCTTTTTCCAGCTTTTACCATGTGATAGTATCACGGTGGCCACTGTGGTTTAAAGAGCATTCATGATTTATTAATTATTGAGCAATTTATATCAGATAGTGTAATGCACATTACAAATAAATTAAGCAAACAACACAGAGCCACCGAGCCATAACCAATAATCGCGTGACTTCTAATGCTGACCTTTTCGAGGGATAATTATATGCTAATTGACTGTACGGTGCATATACAGTGCATATAAAATCAAATTCTCTTCCGTGTATACATTACATCGTTCTTACAAAAGACATATTGTCACTCATCGGGCTACCAGCTGCTTCTACATGAATGGACTGATCGACGAAATAATAGACATGTATATTCTAATGACTTTCAATAACAGCGTGGGAAATAAATGGCTACAATTATGAACAGCCTAAAATGTGGGCTTGCAAGGACACACAGACGCACACATGCACTTGAGTATGCACACACAGCTACACACATTGACTTTCTATTTTGCATCCTGCCATTATATCAGCATCGGCCATGGGTACTGAATTTGCCATCCTTATTTCACACCTTATCTCACAACTTTTAATGGTAATTCCAATTACATTAATATATATTTAGGAAGATTGTCAGCGTAAATATTTGGGTCAGGGGTTGAGTTGACAAAATCCATAATTCCTCTGAAATCAATCAAATAAACACCGTACTATTTCATGGGGATACCCTCAGCGGGGCTCTCTAGAGCTTGATCTCGTGGAGGATACTCTCCAGCAGTGGGAATTCAACATTGACCATCATATGGAGAGAGCCTTTGCTATGGGAATGCGGAATTTCCATCACTGGATCAGGCTCCTGATGGACATGAGCCACCACCCCTTTGCTGGTTTCAGCAATTACAGTATACACTTGGTTGTCCCCTTGCAATGCTAGTTATGGAAATAGCAGTGCCCTTTTTCGTGAATTAATGTCTCATTTGGCACCTCTGTCCTGTGACCCAAACAACAAATTCTGATTTATGAAAAGACAGGTAATGTTCTTTGGAAGTGAGCAAAACATGTCCTTTTGGCGGGAAGGAACTATCCTTCTTATTTAGACCTTACGTCATAACTGTTCTATCACATGCCCACAAATGTATTTTGTATTCAACTCGACTTAGTATATTGTTCCTTCACTCTTGTTTAAATCGACGATGAACTCATTACAAGAACACTTCACGAATGCCATATGGCTCGATATCCTAGTATTTAATTAATTACTTACAAAGTCTTAAAATGCCTCAGTTCTCACTGCCATTCAGTAATTTCTGTGTAGAGACTAAATATATCATTTGTTCATTTTGTTCGTTTCTCAGTCCGCTTGTCCTGGTGAGGGTCACGATGGCAGCATGTTGAGTAGGGCAGCCCAGACCTCCCTTTCCCTGTTGACAGACTCTAGTTCTTCCTGGAGAATTCCCAGGCATTCCCAGGTGAGTCGAGTGACATAGTCCTGCCAGCGTGTCTTGGGCCGGCCCCAGGGTCTTCGCCCAGTGGGATGTGCCTGGTAGAGTTCCAGGGGGAGTCTACCGGGCGGCACCCTTACCAGGTGCCCGAACCACCTCAACTGGCTCCTCTCAATCCAGAGAAGCAGCGGCTCGACTCTGAGGCTCTCCCGGATTACCGAGCTCCTCACACGATCACGGAGAGTGAGCCCGGCAACCATGTGGAGAAACCTCATTTCAGCCCCTTGTCCCTGCAAACTCATCCTTTCGGTCATTACCCAAAGCTCATGACCATATTTGAGGTTAGGAATGTAGATCGACTTGCAAACCATGAGCTTTGTTTGAAAACTCAGTTCTCACTTCACTACCATGGAACAGTACATTATTTGTTTAGGCCTTCCACGCCTATTTGGTTGGTGCCCCAAGTATCAGATCCAACTTACCACCAAGTGGTGATCAGTTGACAGCTCTGCCCCTCTCTTCACCCGAGTGTCCAGAACATATGGCCTTAGGTCCGATGATATAACTATAAAATCAATGATTGATCTTCGGCCGAAGGTGCTCTGGTACCAAGTACACTTATGAGCATCCTTGTGTTCAAACTTATTCTTAATTTTAGAACTTTCGTGACTGCAGGAATTATTATTTGGTTCTTTCGGTTAAGTCACGTCTAAAGATAAAATAATAAATTAAATTAAATAATAGAATACGACGTTTCGATTGCAACACAAGCAATCATCATCAGGTATAATGAAATAGCGACATAATATCTAACCAGAAAACTATAGACAGACATATTAGCAGACAGATATCACAAGATACATACATAGCGAGAGCAACACAGGTGACAGAGAGGGGTGATCGTCTCTGTGGGGTGGCCTTAAATAGACAGAGGGGGGGCGGAGGCAGAGAGAGGGAGGGGGGTTAGAAAAAATTAGTGCTAATTTTTTCTAACCCCCCTCCCTCTCTCTGCCTCCGCCCCCCCTCTGTCTATTTAAGGCCACCCCACAGAGACGATCACCCCTCTCTGTCACCTGTGTTGCTCTCGCTATGTATGTATCTTGTGATATCTGTCTGCTAATATGTCTGTCTATAGTTTTCTGGTTAGATATTATGTCGCTATTTCATTATACCTGATGATGATTGCTTGTGTTGCAATCGAAACGTCGTATTCTATTATTTAATTTAATTTATTATTTTATCTTTAGACGTGACTTAACCGAAAGAACCAAATAATTCAAACTTATTGTTTGTTATTGCCATTATGTGACTAGCACAGAATTCCAATAGCATCTCACCATTCGGGTTCAGATCAGGGGGGCATTCCTACCAATCATGCCTCTCCAGGTATCTCCATCGTTACCCACGTGAACATTGAAGTCTCCCAGTAAAACTACGGAGTCGGTAAGTGTCACTCTGCTGCGCACTGCACCGACTGTCTCCAAAAAGACTGAATACTCTGAATTGCCATTTTGTGCATAAGCACAGATAAGAGTCAGAGTTTTCTTGTCTGAGACCCAAAGTTTCCTCGAGGAGACCCTCTCATCTACTGGGACAAACTCCAACTGAACAGCACCCAGCCGGGGGCTTGTAAGTATGCCCACACCCGCTCGGGGCCTCTCACCAGGGTTAATCCAGAATAGGAGAGAGACCACCCCCGATCGACAAGTTTAGCTCCAGTGCCAATGCTGTGTGTGGAGGTGAGACCAACTCTATCTAGTTGGCACATTTCCACCTCCTCCACCAGCTCTGGCTCCTTCCCCCCCCACTGACGTGATGTTCCACGTCCCAATAGCGAGTGTCCATCACCAAGGTCCAGTCCGTATGAGACCATCCCTCTCCCTGCCATACTGGCATCACAGCCGACCCTCACCCTTCGTCCTGTGGATGGTGGTCCTGACCTGTGGACCCACCATCCGCATATTGGACCATCTTTACATGAGTTATCAGACAGAAGGATAGACAGATGGACGGACGGACATATGGATGGAGAGGGTTCGTGCATTTACACTTTCGACCTTAGTCGGTAAGCATTATTAAAATCAGAACATGTAACATATACATATTCATGAAAAAACTTTAATGGTTACCTCATACTCCTGCCAAAAAATGTTCATGAAATAACTTCACATGCCCCATGATGTGTTAGATTACAAGGGGGCATCGCTTGTAATCACATCATGGGAGATGCAAAGACCCCATATAGCCTTAACAGACTGTAAGGTCACGTGCTGTTAGCGAGCACCTTTGAAGGCCAGGATGGTACACGAGGGGGTGGGTGGCCAGCATTACGCCTGGCCGCCTTTGTCTCCCCAGTGGCGATGTTTACACGCCACACCAGGTACTTAATTGAGGCCGAGTCGACCTAGGGGAGGCCTAGAACCTATTCAGATAATCGTCACTGGTGTTGGTCGTGAGCGGGAATCGAACTGGGGTCGCCGGGTTTGTAGCGCAGTGTGCTAACCACTGCACTATCGTCCCCCTCGGAGACGTGTGCCATCACACGCTTTGGCCAAAAGGCTTAACGGTGTAGGACTGGCATTCCAATTGCAAAGTTTTGAGCAACCCTTTTCTCAATTTGGTATGTTTTGTATAGCCATGAATCCCTGCGAGCAAATCTCAATTGAAAACTGTTTTTTTTTCGAACTTATTTTTGTGTTTAGTTTGTTGTCGTTTCCCCGAACACCTCCGATAGCACGGTTGGCTATGTACGGTGCTAAAGAAGTTCAACATACATGTAACTTTATACACATTTTGTTTCATATTGTATTAGATTGTCTTATGACCCCGTGTCAGACACAGAGCGAATGTATCCAGTACTTTCAACCTGAGTTGGAAAGTCTTAAAAGGTGTACTTTTCTCCTCAATGCACAGTTTTACAAAGTGATGCTTAAAATGATCAATTACATCGACGAGAGCATCCAGTTCCCCTCGCTCGCCTGTGAGCAAAAAGTTAAAAGAAGTTCTTGCAAGTACACAACTCTGAATGTATAACAGGCATGCACTGCAATTTAAACTGCAGATTTAACGGCATGCAACAATAAAACAGGGTTCAAATTGTTTCCCATTTATATGATCACTAAAAGCTTTTTATTTTCAGTTCCCTGACAGGGGCACTTATGTGTGATTGCACACGTTCTTTGTGAAGGACTCGTAGTGCAAAAAAAACTGGATGCATTCTCCCTTTCAAGGATTGCACCATTAAATGTAATGGAAATGCAGTTGCAATCAGTCCTTTTTTGTGTCAGATGAATTTTTCATTGTTGTCACATTAAAATAAATCATAACTCTCCACTTAGCAGAAACAAAAAACACAAATTACTATGCAAATGTGCTCTGAGGTATTTTATTCTCCAGCTTTATGTTCTCAGAATTGTCCTGCTAATTATCTTCTATGTGTGTATAGCACAATGACACAAAAAACTATTTTCTGAGCACATGGCCTTGACACAGAACATGACACCACAGAAATATGGTATAGTATTAAAGTTTTCACATTGCTTAATTGGCCTTACAATATAATATTCAGTGCACAATGTTTGTATACATTATTTCCAATGTTTTCTTAATTTTGCTAAAATTTTCATCTTGGAATTGTATTTTTCACATGAAAAAAAATATTTTTTGGAACAATGCAGTTAGCAGTGCTCCTCACTGGTTCAGGAAGCTGCCCAGGAAGATAACAACACAAAACTACTTTGGAATGTATTTCACTCGACTTCTTAAATCACACACTTTGCAATTAAATCAGCATTTATTTGTTATTATTTAAGCTGGAATAATACCAAATTAAATGCGAAGTCAGTTTAAATAGTAGGAGGTTGGTTTTGTGAAGTCATTGGTAATTGGGCTGTCACCATCAATTCCCTCCACTTGATAATCCGATTTAACCTCGATCGAACAGAGGATCTCAGCAGTGCAGGAACATCATGGTTTTAGTCTTCCGAGCCATCTTTCTACCACTGAGTTTTGGTTGAGTAACATTCACAAGGACTTGGTTCCAGTATTCATCTTAAATTATCTGCATAATATTCATTGGAGTTCAAATGAATAGGTACCACAGTGATGCTCGATTATATATATATACAATTCTAGCACAATAGATGAAACATGTTTAACGTTTATAACTGAGAAATGAAGTGGGCTGCAGTGTTTGTAATGGTTCGCACAATGGACTTGCCACCTCGAGGTCACCGGTTCGATTTCACCTACCTGTGCCGTGGTAGTTGAAACAATGGGACAAGTTTCTTAAATCTCCCTGTCCCATCGCCTCTGTTCACCAAGTCGTGTAAGTAGTGAATATATAATTAGTCGATTGGCTAATGGGTGAGGGAAGTAAGGTGGCAGGCGCAGCCATAGGGTGATCTCCCTAAAAACTCTCTCTGCATCACGTCCCTTCCCCTTATAGAGAAAGTGAGCGCTCCCGCTCACAGTCCCGAAGCCATTGGGGAAGTGAGTCCATTCCTCTCCCTTTTCCCCCAACCCATGAGCACTGCGTTTCGGGTCTTCTGCCTACGTAATTTCTGTGCCCCCTTTCCCTTTTTATTGCTCGTGCTCTGTACCGGGCTCTTGTCAGAATAAAAGCAAACTAAGTGACCAGAAGACGGTGTCATGGATCAGACAAACACGTTTTTTCAATGTTACAAACCATTTCTTTTCCACCATGAAAATCAATAAATATTTAGCAGAACGATGTTTCATAACAAAGTACTTTAACTGGAAGAAGAAGAAAAAATATTTTCATTACTTACTATGCGTGGGAACAAATGCATTCGATCAGTACAAAGGAAAAACCCATGCAGTATTAAAAAAAATATCACGTGGTCTTAGGATCATTAAAATAAAATGTCAACAAGTATACAAGAATGCAGTCTGGAACGATCAGAAGTGACACCACTTAGAAAAATAATTCAGAACAATTGACTGATACATTGATCATGTCTCAATGGTGCTACGTAAAGAATTCCAGTGAAAATATACAGCCAAGAACAATTATTATTGAGCACATTTTATTATGTACATTGGTTGGTCAATCCATTGAAGAAATTTAATTTTTATTTGTACTTTTACCCTGTCGATTTTTGAACTCTTTGTAACCACTATGCAAAAGTTGCTGCTATAGGAACACAATGTGATGATGAATATGACCAATTCAGATGGAAGCAGTTTTGTTAGGATTTGCTTCCTTTAGCCATTGTCCATATTTTCTCATTTTAAGTTTATTTTAAAAAGTCACACCAGAGCAATGGGCATTAAGGTTATATGGGAAAGTACACTGCCATAATATGAAAAAAAGAATCACCAAACTTAACCGCCTCAACCTTTGTGTGAGTGGTATATTCAAGCATGCCTGCAGTATAGCAGTCGGTGATAGGTAAGTTCATGGGTAATCATACAGAAGGTCCATTTTGGTAATTTCAACAAGGTAAGCTAAATTTCTTCCTGTAGCTTACCTATGCAGACTCATGACCGATTGGTCTTCTGAGCATTGAGCTTTTTTTGCTGAGCTGAAACATTCATTGGCAAACAAAACAAGTAACTCTCTTGTGAGATCCCCTCATTCAATGTAATGGATTTCGTTAAAGCCACTGTCAAGCTGAGCTGCCATATGTCACCGCGATGTACAGAAATTCCCCTGGCATGCCACCCTTTCCCCACTTCGGTTATATGCAATGGTGCATGGCCAAGGAAGTTCAATATAGGGCCAACACTCAATTCTCTCCAACACACCGGTGTACTGAAGTTAAACAACTAATTGGCACGTTTTGTTTACGTGACAAACCTTACTAATTGGCTGTGTCGGGTGGTGGTTGGTTAACGGCACATTTAAATGTTGCGCGATCTAACCCCAGAAAAAACCTTTATTATGCACTAGCCTTTTGCCCGTCCAAGGACAGGTGTATTTCAGTAAATCTAAAACTTGCATCAATTCGTGTGCAATGTGTAAGGCCGCGGTGACACAGACTTACTTCATTTAAAGGTTATAATCCCTTGTTCATCATGACGTCCTTATTACTTCTATGCCTCAATAGCGTTACGGAGATCACGTGACGTGAGGGTTCTGTTTTTGTAGTGAGGGTTGTAAGTTAACCCTGAGGAGGGGGGAGGAGGCGCCTCGCCCCCCCATGTGGAGTGAGGTCACCCGCTAATTATTATTATTAATGGTGGGGGGGGGGGGTGTCGATTTGGAGGACGTCACCTGTTCATGATAATTAATGAAGGTGCTGTTCGATGTGGAGTGACGTCACCTGCTTATGATTATTAATGAGGGGGGCTGGTCGACGTGGAGTGACGTCACGCGCGTTACACACTGACATTCTTTGGTAATATTGGTCACGAAAGCCGATGTGCTAAACTAAGTGGCATTGAATGTGTCACTGTAGCACGTGCCGCTGGGAGATTTGTAGACAATAGAATTAGGGGTAACAGCCCGTTCTACCAGTTGCACCTGTGGGCAAAGGACGGAGCCCTCTGGGGGATCAAGAGGAGTGCAGGGCCGAGGGCGGAGCCTGGTCACGCTGTTCAGGATAAAAGGCGAGCTCCCACTCACTGTCGGGGCGACTACGATTCGGAGTGGAACTCGTCGTGCCGTCAGCGTTGTGATCTTTTCCCTCTGCAAGCTGTGGGTCTGGCAGCATGTTGGCCGTTCTGACCCAGTATATAGTTATCCCCTAAGGCTGTGAAGGCTGGAATAAAAGAGAGAGAGAGAGTACCTCCTACTCGTGTCTGTGAATGAGCACACTACACATGTACAACCCATGTACTCCCACTGAACCATTGTTGATCCAGCCCGACCAGCCGCATAACTCCCAAATGCCAGTCGTGATGCGAGGCACAAACAATGTATGCAACAGTTTGGGGCCCCAAGCAGTCTCAAAATAGGGATGCAAAAAAATATCGGCTCAAAACTGAGATGTATATATAACAAAAGCTCATTCATCATAAAAACACGACTAAAATAATATAGTAATTGTAATTAGTTTCTTAACGTAACTGCGATTTAATTAAGCCTTACAGCTTGTCCAGTATATTATGTATATAGCCATCACATGGCAGGCCAAAAATAAATCCTGCTTCAGGCTTACAATGGGCTGGCACCACCACCGTACCTACTGTGCCAAAATTCGTGTCGAGTATATAAAACGGCCTTTCTTATTTGTGTGCCCAAAGATTTCCACTGGGCTGCAGTTAAGCAGAACGAAGAAGTACCATGTTGTAGTTGTAGGAACATGCTGTAGTTCAGAAACGGTTTTCTGTGGGGGTTTAACTTTACTATCACTAAAATGAAAAATTACCAACGCATCTGTTGGAGAGAATGTTACGAATGTGTGAACTTTTCTTCACACCGTACATAGCCAACCGTGCTAACCGGAGGTGCAGAACCACTTGACCTATAACAGTAACTTGGTAGCTTTGAAACTAAGTTATGTCCACATCCAGCCCTATTAAACATGTACAGTATATATCTAAAAAAAAACATGTAAAATAATCGCTCCACAAACAAATAGACCGTTACAAACAAGATGAGACTCTCATATCTAATGGTCAAATAAAAAATACAGAAGCCTGCCATTTGTGTACCTAGCAACATGCAGTATGATGTGAAAGGACTTTTAAATTCCATGGGAACCTCATTTGCCAGTAAAAATATGATAATTGTTTTTTTACCCTTCTATCTGGCAACAAAACTGACACCTTTTTACAAGGAGTCATGTGCACTGTCCTTGAGGACAGTGCACATTATCAGAGTTATGTCTTTTGTTTGTATTATGACTGCAGGTATTGCGGTCTATGCAAACATGACTCCTCGTAAAAAAAGGTGTCAGTTTTGTTGCCAGATAGAAGGGTAAAAAACCAATTATCAGACTTTTAAATTGATCAATATTCGCAAAGACTGATGATTTTTAAGCAATCTATGTCAATCAGCCATTACTAAAATAGGAATATACAATATTTTTTCTTAATGGCAAAGTTAGCTGGGAGGCACACATGCATGGCCCGGAAATAATATTGATGTGCAGCAAAAACAATAATTTGGTTGCGGAAAAAGTGTGTTATAAGTTTTTATAAATTGAGTTCTGCAGTGAGCATGAAATTGGTTCAAATTTAGTCCAGCCCTGAGCTTTCACAGATGTAGTGAACTGTATTGTATTGTACTTTAGTGATAAATTGGTAGTCTGTAGCGGATCATCACCAACTATAATCATACTACTCCTGGGGGAAGGCCTCCAAATTTATCACCATCCCTCCAAGCCTTGTGATGCAGCAATCCATGTAGGACTTGCAATTGAGCCAAGTTTTTCACTCTGTCTCCACAGTGGACGTCCTCTCAGGAATGTTTTTTCCTATTGCTGCCACTCCGTTATTAGTCTTTACCATAGGCAATCATTCACAATGTTTTCATCCCAAGCCCAGACAAAATTATGTCTCTTACATTTTTCGTATACATCCTACTCAATGCTTTTTTCACAATTTTAAGTTCTTTTGTTAAATTTTCCTGTGCGGTTTGTCCATGAAAGTTTCTATGACAATTCTTCACCACACAGGTCAATATAAGTTGAATGCGAGAGAAGGTCCGAGGAATCGTTCAGATATATTTCGTCACTGGTATTCGCCATGGCGAGGATTTGAATTCAGGTAACCGGGTACATGGTACAGCATGCCAATCTAATGGGGGGTGCGTTTACCATTAATGAAGACAATAATGTGAAGTTCATTAAAGATTGGCATAACATGTAACATAGATCATCTGGAAGGATTTAACTGGAAACTTTTTAGAACAGAACTTAAATAAGATAAAAGTTGCAACATTTTGCCATAATGTCTGAATGTTGAGAAAAAATGGTAGATGCAAAACAAATGTTCATCTTGAGACCATACTCTATAATAATGTGATAACTTTTTAATTGGAATGACCTTTACCAAAGCAGCACTTGTACGATGTGCACTTATATGGCTGGCCTTGAGCCAATTGTCGGCAATACTTGTGGGTGGTAAGTTGTTGTTGCTGACAGAAATTCCTAGAATTGCAGGGTTCTCTGAATTACGGCAGGCATCCTGTGGTCCACTGTGATCATATTTCCTTTCTCTTCAGTACCCAGGCTACAGTATTTTGAGACATATATGTTTGTACCACTAAATGTGCATATGGGATATCTTTGCTTTCAAAGCCATTCAACTTAAGCAATAATAGTTGGATTTTTATTCAAGCGTTTCAAGAAGTATGTTGTCTGGCATACCTTGAGGAAAATGTTGAGGAATTATTTGGCAATATTCACAAACTGTACTTGTATTCATAAAAAATACAACATTTAATGTTGGTGCTTTGCTATATATGTAGTAATTGAGACATTGGTAGTCGAGCAAACTGGAATGTTTGCCAACACATAATGAGCCCTTAGCCATGTGCTTATGCCACTCATTAATATCACACAGTCATTTATTTCTCACTTGAACATGTGGTTTCTCTGCATCTGATTATTTAAGTTTCACTTTTTTTGATCAGTCAGGTGCAAACTCAAGAGACCCTGATGATTCTCATTTGCAAGAGTGACCTGATTGAATGTCCACTGTGATAACCAGTATACCACAGTTGCCCGAATATAAGTTTGAATTATGGACACACAACAAAAAGTTGTTCCATACAGGTAGAAACAATGAGAGGGAGTGACTTCTCATCTTAGAGTTTTTTTCCAATATATCCATTAATTTATACATGTGTAGTGGCATAGTGCTGACTGCTGGTGAAAAATGGGAACTGTGGTGTATGGTGGTATTGAAGTCAGCAGGCCATGATAGAATCGAGAGTAGGACATCTAGGGGAAAGATCACAGAGGGGGGCCCATCTGGAAGCCTTGGAAACCTGCTAGTAGGTTCCAGAGAGGGGGCGTAGCCAGGGCGGAGCGAGGTCACGTGGGGAGTATAAGAGGGGCCCCTGTGGGGGACCTCGCGGCTGTTGTTGAAGTAGGATCCCCATCGTGCTGTTGAAGATCGTCGTTACCACCTCGTCGCCATCGTCGCTGTCGTCTTCACTCGAGATTGCGCTGCTAGATAGTTGTTGGCTGTCTCGGTTCAGCGCCGTCAGTGTAAGACGCTTAGTGTTATGTATAGGCTAGCAACCCATGCAGAGTTGTGTATAGGCGAGTGACTGTATAGTGTTTACCCACGTAGGGTGTGTATAATCCGATGGTGCTCGTTAAATAAAAGAAGTGCCTCCAAGTCTTATCGTCTCCGAGTTATTCATTACACATGCATATAGAATAGAAGGCATACTGCCATACAATACAGTATATTGTAGAAGCCACAGTACATATAATCAAACGATATGGTTAGCATACTTTAGTATGCACAGGCACTTCCTAAGATTAATAACCGCTTTCAAATTGCATATGAAGGCCAACTTAAAAAGAGCCGAGGTTAAGCGGAGGCTGTATTGACATATGTGTTGAATGGCTACAAGAAGGCTTTCAAGGCAGGTCAAGAGGCCAGAAATGTTAGGGAGAAGACAAAGAAAAATGAATTAAAAGCTGGATAGGGCTTGTTAGTTAATCTGTTAAATATTCTGTTGCGAGTTTAATATTTTGGCCATACGATGACAGGCTTAGAATGGACTGGGTCAGAATCCATTCTACACCAATTTTCGACACAAAGTGTACGCTTTCAATCTTCTTTAAAGAGATAAAACATGTGGACAGGTTTCTGCAAATATCAAGCAAAAATAGGATGTCTAGAATGCATTTACCTAGAGGCTTGTTATGCACGTGTGCATGTCATTGTAAGCTACAATTGAATGGCAGGGTCATTGTATAAGGTTTACTGGTTGGTGCCCTGTTGGAGATTTATGGTGATGAAGCTCCGTTAATTAGATTCATGGAAATATTCAAAATGGCTTCAATTCAGATTTGTAGACAGCACACACATTTGTGTATGTGTGTAAGTGGGGAGCTGCTGCGCAGTGGTTAGTGCACTGCACTGTGAAGCTGGTAGCCATGGCTGACAACAGCAGTAAGTGATATTAGAACTTGTTTTAAGCTCTGCTGGATTGCCTCAGCCTTAAATTCGTGCCTGGCATTTTGTGTAAACATCAACACTGGGAACACAGACGTCACAAGAGCATGGAGCTGGCCCCACTACCTCCTAGCGTGCCGTGCTAATCTTAACGGTGCTTGCAAACAAGTATATTGGGTATACATTTGTAATGACATGTAACAAATCGAATGAACTGCTTTGGAATCTCAACTCCTGCTCCAAGCTTCAGAGTGCTCCGGTGACTTCAGTACTCCAGTTTCATCAAAGCGCAACGTCTAAAATCGAAAAAGTCTGTACCAGCTACAGTACCTCCAAGCTGGCTCTGGGCCTCTATATCCAGAGCCTGGCTAACCCTAAATTATTCTTATTCGATACTGAAATCTCATGATACATTTATAAATTCACTTGATCCATAAAATGCATTCACGACTGGACATCAGCCATTGGTGACAATGGACGCTGGATGCTCTGCGATGTGGTGAACAAGCAACTTAGTCATCCTTTGCCAGTACCAAAATATTATAATAGGGGTTTTCCCCTTTTTCTGGCAACAAAACTGAAACCTTTTTACAAAGATTCATGTCTGCATTAACCACAATACTTGCAGTCAAAATGCAAACAAAAAACACACTGATAACACTGGTCAAAAAAAAAAATTCTGGCCTGGACTTTTGCAGCTGTTCTAGACTAATTTCAGGGTGCTGATCCAAATCTGATCTCAGATTTGCTCTATCACATCTCATTTTTATGCTATCGGCATACCCCATTTTCATTGATTTTACCCGAAATTAACTCTGTCACTTATGATTGCAAGTTGTTGCGAGTCAGTGACTGCTTTAGTATTAAAATATGGTGCTGTATTTTTAGGATAGTGTGTTTATAATATCATTTTATGTAGATATCCACATTTATTTAATATTTTTAGTCTGAAGTTTTTATTGAAAATGCAATACAGTGATACCTCGGTTCACGAACTTAATTCGTGAACTGACTCTGGTCGTGAACCGAATTGGTCATGAACCGAGGCACATTTTCCCATAGGGTTCAATGTAAATCCGATTAATCCGTTCTGACCTATTTTTTTGGTTTTTGAAGCACAAAAATATGAAACAAATGACAATACACATCACTGTAGTACTGTACAGTATAGTAATGTATAAAGAGAGAACACTAACCTTGCTTGAGATGACTTCTGGCATGGAGGAAGGCAGGTGGGAGGCGGGTGGGAGACAGTAAGCACTCAAACGGGTGAACTGTACAATACAGTAAGTACAGTATTGTACAGTACAATAGTACAGTACTGTATGTGCTAAAAAGCACACCAAAAATCAAAAAGTCACTGAAAGTGTCTTCACAGTACTCACAGTACAGTACTTCTTTTTGTGTCTCTGCTTCTCTCCGCGATCTTCCTACAGGAAGTCACGACCATGTGACAGCCTGGAATTAGCATAAAAATGGCCACGGCTCCTGTTCGTGAACCAAAGCGGAGTTCGTGAACCGGAGCATATTTTTATGAAATTTTCTGGTCGTGAACCGAGTTGTTCGTGAACCGAAGCGTTCGTGAACCGAGGTATCACTGTATTTGATATCTCAAAAACCTGATGTGATAGACAAAAACTGATGCCAGATTTGGAATCAGCACCCCAAAATTACCTTAAAACCGTTGGAATACCTTATGCCAGAAAAAGTGTGTTGACCAGTGTAATATATGCATCAGTTTTTCTTGCCAGAAAAAATGGGAAAAACCCTATTATTATTAAGCAACTTAGTCTTAAGTTAATACGTCAGTGAGCTTTGTCTGGTAGGATGGGGATGGTTTAGTTTTATTTGTATGTGTTTGGGTGATTTGTTTACCTCTGTTCATAATCAACGATTTTTGGGTTTAGATCGCGTTATTTATAAATGTGTCGTAACCCTCCACCACCCGACACGGCCAATCAGTAAAAAAAAAGTGTCACGTTGACAAAAGACAAATAGTTCACTGCTTTAGCCCACCGGTGTGTTGAAGCGTGGAACCACAACATTTACAATTTGAGTACGCCGTTTCGCTGGTAATTGCATCCAGCATCATCGGGCAATTCGCCAGAATGGTGAGGCTCTGCTGTGTCTCCCGTTCTTATATAGAGCAGCAGCAGGGTGACGTCATCATTAACTCATTAACTCATCAGGTGCAAAGATTTGAGGGTGGGGTTATTGTAATTATATACTTGATTAGTAATAAGGCTATTGTTACGATGCGAGTTGTAGATTAGTAATCATTTGGAATGTGTTCTATTGTGATTATGCTACATTAATAATCAGTTAGTGCTTGTTTCCCTTATAAGGAATTGTAATGCATCTTATTTAATAATACGCTTCCAGGCCGCACTAAGCCTGTAGCTGTCTGAGCGATTAAAGTTATTTCTGTTTCTCTCAATCTCAATGGATTCTCTAATTAGTCTTTGCCAGTAGTAACTAGTTTTACACAACACTTCAACGTTGTCAAAATCAATTGAGTGTCCCTGTTGGCAAGCATGTTCTGCCACTGCCGACAGTTGTGTTTGCGATAGTTTAATATTTCTCTGGTGTTCTTTTAGTCTTACACTAACGTTACGCCCTGTCTGTCCAATATAGCATCTGCCATTGGACAGACAGGGCGTAACGTTAGTGTAAGACTAAAAGAACACCAGAGAAATATTAAACTATCGCAAACACAACTGTCGGCAGTGGCAGAACATGCTTGCCAACAGGGACACTCAATTGATTTTGACAACGTTGAAGTGTTGTGTAAAACTAGTTACTACTGGCAAAGACTAATTAGAGAATCCATTGAGATTGAGAGAAACAGAAATAACTTTAATCGCTCAGACAGCTACAGGCTTAGTGCGGCCTGGAAGCGTATTATTAAATAAGATGCATTACAATTCCTTATAAGGGAAACAAGCACTAACTGATTATTAATGTAGCATAATCACAATAGAACACATTCCAAATGATTACTAATCTACAACTCGCATCGTAACAATAGCCTTATTACTAATCAAGTATATAATTACAATAACCCCACCCTCAAATCTTTGCACCTGATGAGTTAATGAGTTAATGATGACGTCACCCTGCTGCTGCTCTATATAAAAACGGGAGACACAGCAGAGCCTCACCATTCTGGCGAATTGCCCGATGATGCTGGATGCAATTACCAGCGAAACGTCGTACTCAAATTGTAAATGTTGTGGTTCCACGCTTCAACACATCGGTGGGCTAAAGCAGTGAACTATTTGTCTTTTGTCAACGTGACACTTTTTTTTTTTACTGATTGGCTGTGTCGGGTGGTGGAGGGTTACGACACATTTATAAATAACGCGATCTAAACCCAAAAATCGTTGATTATGAACAATATTGGTCGCGAAAGCCTACGTGTTAAATTGTTTACCTCTGTTGTACTTTGCACTCCTACCGTGTGTTTGTACCGTTTGTTGTCGTAACGTTCTTACCCGCCCCTACTGGACATATGTGATAAAGAGCTTTATAGCTCATCGGACTCCTCCAGTATAAATAAATATGATTCTGATTAAGACCTGACACCGGAATGAGCTGGCCCCAGCCCACGCAGAAGGCAATGGGCAGCATTCGAACAATGCACGGCAGGTGCAACGACTTCATTTGCAGATGGAAAATGAAAGAGTCGCCATTTTGTGAATGCGGTGAAGTGCAGGCTGTTCATTACATCACCAACCGCTGCTCATTATATTCTTACATCGGAAGTACCAACACAATACACCAGCCGGGCTGTGGTGCTGCACGCCTGTATTCCAGTACTATGGAGGTGAGGGTTGGTGGAACACACAGATTTTGTTAAACTTCCTTCTCGCGGGTGTCAAGGTTCCATATACCCTAGTGTTTTTGCCAGGAGGTGTGGTACTGCAATGTGTGGACTAATATTGTCAGTCGCATCCGTATGGGATAGAGTGTTGTCCACTTTAGTGCATGGTTTATCTGTTTCCTCCTCCACGTATACATACTCGTTAATTGGTTGAATACATCTAAATTTATGCACATCCTTGTTTGCAGTTTGTGCATTGTTGTGAGATGCAGTTTGCGTGAATTACGACATATTTAAAAAAATGAATTGTATGATTATTATCAAGCAACTCTGCCTGCAGTGGAATGGATTAATACACTCAGCATCGAGTTATACTGTTTGGTTAGTTGCTTTTCAAATCTGATTTGAAAGAATGACCACTTGATAAAAGTTAAAGTCATGATCACCACTCCACGTTCACTGTTAAGGACGAGACTGAATTGTGATGTCTTTAACATAGTTCAAAAGGAAGAGATTTTATATTGTTATCCAATCCTTGAGTCATAGATCAGTATTTAAAGCATTGACATTGAAATATTCATCCCGCGTGAGTTTAATTATGAAATTCAAATGTGCTGACTGTACAAATGCAGCAGTAATCATACCACTGAGATATAAGCTCTGTTTAAATATTGAACAGTTTCATTTCCATTGCATTGAAGCGCTAGGTGTTGGTAGCAGCAGGATTGGGGGATAATCTCGATACAGTATTGGGGACATCAACCACTTTCTAGCTTGAACCGCAGTCCCCTTGTTAAGAATTGCATCAGAATCCGTGAACAAACTAGCGAAAGGGCTACACTTTAAGGGAAGATAATGAGCGTTGATCATTGAATAAGACACTTCTACCAGTTGTATGATTCCCTTATTACATACAGAACATGTACCATCGTGCGCCATTGTTCACGGTGATTTTAACCGACTGGCAGCTGCGAAGAACTAACTTGTGCACTGTATATAATTTAAAAAAGGCTTTAAAATGAATAGAGTTAGAAAGAAAACAGCTTTCGGCAGTATTCTACTCAGCGTTTCATGCTTTAAGAAAGAAACATTTTGATTTTAATGGCAATCTGATTTCAAACACACTTGTTTTTAAACACAGTTGCTGCCGGTTATTGTCACATGCTCTCTCTGTTTTGAGGCAAATATAAACATTTAAACGATACCACTGTGAAGTATAAACACGTGATCATTTGCATTTCTAATCACTGGAAGCAGTTATGCTATAAGTGTGTGAGCGTGCGTTTTTTATTAATTTGAACCAATCTACGTGACTTTACCGAAAGACCCAAAGAATATGTGCGTTTGTGTGTGTGGTGGGGAGCGGTGGTGCAGAGGTTAGCGCGCTGCGCTATGAACCTGACGACCCAAGTTCGATTCCCGCTCACGACCAACACCAGTGACGATTATCTGAACTGGTCTTGAGCCTTCCCTAGGTCGACTCAGCCTCAAATGAGCACCTGGTGTGGTGTGTAAGGGGCCGTCCATAAATGACTTCTCGCGATTTTGGTCGATTTTTGACCCCCCCCCACATCGTCACACGGCGTCACGAAAAGTCATACCCCCCCCCCTCAAATATGACGTCACAAAGCTCTGCCCCCCCCCCAAATGAAACATGCTTCAAATCGCTTTAAACTATTGTCATTGTAGTGCGTATTTAATGTGCCGCTGCACTCTGATGTTGTAGGAGAAAACATTTATTAAAATGCCGATTTAATTAAGTAGAACGTGTTGTCTATGTTGATTTAAAGTTGCGCATTTTGATGTGACGTCACATTTCTCAACCCTCCCCCCCCCTCTCGTCACAAATCGTCACAATTGTCTGACCCCCCCCCCCCAGGTGCTTAACGTCATTTATGGACGGCCCCTAAACAGCACCACTTGGGAGACAAATGCGGCCGGGCGTGGTGCTGGTCACCCACCCCATCGTGTACCCTTCCGGCATTCATAGGTGCTCACTGACAGCACTTTCCCCTACAGTCTGTAAAGGCTTTATATGTGTGTGACAGTGTACCACAACCTAAGCAACCTGGATTCAGTTTCTGGATATGCTTTGCACAACAGAAGTGATGTGTTGCATCTCAATCTGTCCTGCATCTCCACTCGGCCGGTGTTTCTCAAACCTTTTTGGCCTGCGAACCACCCAAAACGTATTCACTTATCTCTGAATACCAGAAATACAAAAGGATTAATATTACCGGAACATAAACACTTTTTAACGTAGCTATACGTTTTTTTCATTTAAATTAGGGTAGTTTACTTAACTTTACTTTTTATTTATTAATAAAATTCGGCTTTCAGTAACTGCTGTGGTGTATTTGTCATCGGCACTGCGTGCATCATTAGCCGGCCACATTGCCTCGGCACAGCACCCTGGCATGTGCCATGCTGGCCTCGGTAGGTTCCCATTAACAGCACTTCCCAATACAGCCGGGCTCCGTTCGCCCACGGTGATACGCCGGTGGGGGGCCATATCGCGGATCGCGTAATCCACGCCGCTGATTTTACCTTTGGTCCCGTAACGTGCGGGATGAAAATTTGTGGTAACGCGTTGCGGCGTGGATTTCGAGAAGAATGAGCGGCCCGAATCCATTTGCGGATTACGACTTCGGCAAGGCCCGTGAGGAATGAGCCGCTCTCGGAGGAGAACCAGAAAAATTACATTGATTCGCGTAGTTCTGGATCAACTGTCCCATGGATTACGGAATGAATTACGATTCGCCAATAATCCGCAAATAATCGGGATTCACGGATTATTGGTTTGCGTATAATTGGATCCTGTTGTAAATGGTCTTTTAGGCCAACTGAGGGTCTTGGTGCCTGTGTGTTTGAAAGAGTTGGATGTAACTGGGAGAATCTAGTGTGAAGTTCTTGCATACATTACAATATCATGGACAGAGCTAAATGGAAAGTCACGATCGCTAACGTCTTTGGAAAAGGACACTCCACATGAAGAGTGAGAGAGTGTCTGTGTGTGTCTGGACAACGATCTCCGTCTATTAACAAATGTGTCTTTCTTGCATTCATACCTGACAAAAATGTGGTTTCTTGTGTTTGCACTGATCAGCATTTGGGGAGCACCTCATTGTTAAAAGCATTTTGTGAACGTTGAAAGTGAAAATGGGAGAAAAAAATATTTCTCAATTTTACATGTGACTTACATACTACACCACAAGTAAATTGTAACTTGCAACAAACTTATCTTTATTTCCAAATTATTATTGTTGAAGAGCAAGTTGTGCCAAATGTATGTTATGTTATTTACACAGTTATAAACTATTGACAATTTTATTTAATGTATGGAAAAAAACGTGTTTACAGATATTTGCTTGGGTCCGCTTTGCAAAGAAGTGTCCTGATAGACTCGCAAAGGGAAGCAGCCAAGTAATTCAAGGTAACAGTGCATTAGGTGCCGGAATGTTTTTTTTTCCCCGATCCCCTTCAGATATGCTGCGATTGTGTGCACTACGTTGGTGTTCACATTTATTTAATCAAAATATTGTTTCAATAAATGCATACACTGAACCGGTCGTAATTAAATGCAATGATATAACGTAGTTATATCTTACTGGGATTGCATTTTTGCTGGCCTCTACAATATGGCGTCTTCACAGTTTAGATGTATAATACATGTGCCCTAAGGCATATTTACTTTTTTAAACTGAAGAATGTACCATTAATATTCCATCATGCCACATTAAAATGCCTTGTTCCTCTCAGGCCCATCTCGTTCATTATTTTTCAATAACGTTTCCTTTTTGTGAAAAAAAAATCAACGATATATAATTTACACTATCGGTGCACATTAATACGATCCACCGAGTTTTTCATGTCTATATAAGTTGGAATGCAATCAAAATAGCTCATTATGTCCTCGTGTTGTCTTCAATAATTGATCGATTTAAATGTTGCCTTAAAAATAAAATCACAAAGGAAATGTGAGAAAAGCAATGTTTCACTATGAAAATAATTTGGAGTGATACTTCTTATTTCGTGTTTTATAACCGAGTGATATACCACGTGAGAGATTATGCACGCCAAGATTTCTTTATATGCGGTGATGAGCGTCTGTATTGTTCAATGCCTGTCGCACTGAGAACACATCAGCACCTAACGTGGCACATTCCCTTGCTAATAACACTTTTCTTTCCATCCATCTGTTGTGTGCTCTTTAGCAGATGGGGAAGGGTGGGAATGCTATCAGTAATGGTATAATTTACACCAGCTGCCTGCACTCCAATCAATTCTAGTTTGACAGGTTCAAGTCTGCACGTTTAAGTTTTCTAATTGCTAACAGGGTTAGTCGATTGCAAACAGTCAGTACATTTTTGGTTGTATAAATATTTAGTTTTTTGGGATTTACATTTAAAATACATTGCTTCCTTTACTCGGAAAGGAACAACAACACCGTTTTATCATTGGTTATAAAGTGTACTAAGGTGTTTCATTTTAATTTGCATGAAATGACCTAAAACTGAAAATACATTGGTGAATTGTTGTGAAATTGAACTACCAGGTGTTATGCTCTGCATTATCTATGTTGCATGGCCATGTTTCCAAAGGATTTTCTAATTAACCTTGAGCGGCACGGTGCTCGCAATATGAGAGTTAATTGTTCCTGCAGGTGAATGCCTAGAGGGTTTTTTTCCTTCTAAACACAATGCAAATGCATCTATTCACAATGGTGAGACATAAATAGTTCTGGCCATTACCATAAAAAGAATGCCACCAATAAAAGACCGCATACAGTTATGCCGGAGCCAATCTTGATTTATCGACGGTATGCACATTCTATCATAAATATTCGAACCTACTGAATTGTTTCGCACTCATTATGGACAATCCTACAATAAAAGCAGCAGTATAGTAGAATTCACCAGCATCTTTGTAGGTGTGTTTTGCTTGTTACAGTAATGTTAATTCAGCATTGGTAACAACAGAACTGTTGGGGGGGGAAAAGGTAAGTTCAACGTTTTATGGCCAAAGTTAGTCTTTCTGCAGTGGCAAGGAAATGTGATTTGAAGGGTTAATGGCACCAAGACCCTTTGTACAGCAGATGCTGTTGGAGTGCGAGCGCATCATCTATGGAGATCAAGGGCATTCCCAGCAAGTTTCTAACGCATATGTAATGTTTTTGGCTTTCACTGCTATGCATATTTTTAGGATTTTCCTACCAAATACAATTTGAGCACTCTGCAGGAGAGCAATTGTAGAATAATCATGCAGAAATACAGTAACATTAACGGTTGCAATGAAGATTTGTACACGATGTCACGATAAAACAGTTACGACATCCAAAATGCCAATATATTTTGTCGTTTGTTGATACATGGTATGCATTTTAAGGAATCTAAATTTTTCTCGTCACCAATGGGAGAAGAGACTGCAATAAGACGCACGCCAAATAATGAAAGTGAATATGTAACATGATTTGGAATATGCTGTGAAAAAAAACATATAAAGGCAATTTGTGTCGGGTAAACTGTGTGAGCATTTGGAAATTGAAGTGCAATTACAATAAAACATAAGATTTCAAAAGACCTGCAAAGGTAAGCTGATCTGCAAAGCAAAAATAAGTTGGTTTGTTTGGCTGGGGAAATAATCATGCATAGTTGACTGCAGGTAAAATACACTGTTAAGAACCTATGAAGCAAATAATCACATAGGGACACTGTGGGAGGTTTCAAAGCTGGGAATTGAAAGCTGTAGGGAGGCAGCATGGAAATGGTACATTGCAGTGTCGGTAAAATTGGGTGCCTTAGGCAGTGATTTGACAAACTGCCTGTACAGCGGTCGTAGTAGCCAAATGGCCAGTGAGCATGGTGACCAGAGCCCTTGGAAGCAAACCGCATGGTAGCCTTTTAAAGAAACAATGCAATTGGGGTTGCTGTGCACACTTTTATGCAGCGGAGAAATTGCTAGAAAGCCAGAACGATAAGTGGCAATGAAAGAACGATGCTCTTGGTCGGTAAAGTGCAGTAGTGCAACCGCCATCGGGTTGTCTCCATATTGGTTGATATGCCCAGTGGCCCCGTTTACTGAATATTCAATACATCACATTTTTTGCGCAAAAGTGATTTGCCAATACGCCTTTCTGGCATGTGTATTATTTAGATGTTTAATATTCATGGATGGAGGACCAATTACGCAGTGTTTCATGCACCGCACGATAAACCAGCAATCTTCGTTTAATTCTGGGACATGGCTGATATAGGTGATAACCTAACCAGGGCTTAATTTATTATGGAATATTTTCTAGGGTCCCCCAAATTCCAACACTTTCCCCCAATCCACCCCCCAAATCACTCTATCCACTTAGGGGGGAGTGATGGACAGAATTTTGAGTTTTCCAGAGCTCAATGTTGATCAGGACCTAACCCAATGTTGAACCCTTGCACTGTCAGTCCGATTATCTGCCCCAACTGTCACAGGGCTATACCGAATAAATGCAACTTGAAAAACTTAAAACTGTTCGGTTTTCCCCCCGAATATTTTTAAATCTAATTACAAACTGAACTATTGGAGCACTCCCATTTTAAATATATTGTGAATGCATTATGGTCTTGCATTTTTATAGTATACTGAAACACCTGATTTTTAAATCATGAATGTGTTTTAACACGTAGGCTTTCGCGACCAATATTATTCATAATCAACGTTTTTGGGTTTAGATCGCGTTATTTATAAATGTGTCGTAACCCTCCACCACCCGACACGGCCAATCAGTAAAAAAGTATCACGTTGACAAAAGACAAATAGTTCACTGCTTTAGCCCACCGGTGTGTTGAAGCGTGAAACCACAACATTTACAATTTGAGTACGACGTTTCGCTGGTAATTGCATCCAGCATCATCGGGCAATTCGCCAGAATTGCCCGATGTAAATGTTGTGGTTTCGCGCTTCAACACACCGGTGGGCTAAAGCAGTGAACTAATTTGTCTTTTGTCAACGTGACACTTTTTTACTGATTGGCCGTGTCGGGTGGTGGAGGGTTACGACACATTTATAAATAACGCGATCTAAACCCAAAAACGTTGATTATGAATGTGTTTTAAGTTGAAAAGTTGGCTAACGTTTGTGCTATCAGAAATGAAAAGACTCCATCCCAATGGCAGAAATATGAATAGTTCAAAGGGGAATGTATTTTCATTGTATGCCAGTCTTTTGTGGTTAAATTGTGTATATTTATTCGTGCTAAAAAATAAATCAAGTGTCATCATAAATAATGCGCAGGCAGAAACAGCAGTTGTGGATACAACTGTCGATACAACTACAAAATAAACATCAATGTCATGGCTCTTAATCTTTGTTGCTTATGGAATCCTATATAGGAATTGTGTTTTGTTACTGAGTGGACCACAAAGTTTGATGAACCGTACTATTATCAGTTTCGCTCAACAACTAACGTATGCCTCACAAAATCCTTAATTTGTGAGGCATGAGCACACCTTTACGTAGAAGAGCATTTTGTATGATACTGTATTGGCAGCAGTGAACAAACACAAATAACAACTCGATTAATAAATCAATAAAAGTGTTGCCCGAAAAAGAACATATAATAGGTGACGTTTCCGGCAATGGCCTTTCTTCACAGCAGAGATTAATCAATATCGTTTTAATTGTAGGTTCTACTACATTTAATTTTCATTATGTAAGTCCCATACATGGCTTTAGTTATGTACGGTGCGAAAGAAGTTCAACATACAGTTAAAATAGTGTCCCAGTGCTTGGATCACAAGAAGAAAGTTGCACATTGTATTCAACCCAGCTCATCATAACTCTGTGGTAATTAAACATACGTAGCCTTTTTTGTGGAAAGTCTGCATTCAATATCCTCAAAAGAATGAGGCATTTTCACGACTGCCTCATAACCTCCCAATGGAGTATAACAACAACAACAACCCCATACTCATTGAGCAGGGATAAACTGTCAATTTTAAAGCAATAATACATTAATAATACAAATGTGCACCCAAACACAAACATTCATTATTCATCCGTGACAAATTTTTCAGGATAAATATTGAGCCAGGAATATTGTTTGTGGCCCAGTTTTGAGCAGACATACAGTTGGTGACCTTCAGTTGTGCGGCAGAGGTGATAACCTTTCTCAAAAGAAGACGGTGCTTTACAATAGATGTAGCTCGAGCACCCTCACTATTCACAAAACATTTGCTCCAAGGTGGTGCCTTTCATGGCATTCCTAGGTGCACGTATGCTGACCTTTGCTGAAAATGCCATCGGCTTAGCTGGCTTGTTCTCCACATACTATGCTTCTAAGTTGAATTTCGAGGCCTAAATGCGTTATTCACCTTGTTTGTGCACAAGGTGAATAACGAACTGCTTGCTCGATGACCCTTCCATTTTTTTTACCCTACTCTGCTTCCCTGTGATAAGCTGCAACAGTTTTCTACGAATTATTCAACGCATATTAATGCTGCAGCTCGCATTTTTATTCGACGGACGGCAAGCATGATAATGCAAACTCAAAGCCAGTTAATAACAAGTGCTGAATAGCTGTTGCCATTTATCTGCATAAAACTTAAGCAACTGCACATTCTGCTAATTATTTGCTTATAGACTCACTGACTCTGTGTAGTAATTGTGTCACGTTAAAGGCACGCCTATCTTTTGAATTAACAAGCAAATTGCTGCGCTTAAACTTTTCCTAAAATCTAACATCTCGTTTATGTTTGAGTAAACTTCTCATGTAACATTGCACTCAACTTCAGAAGAGGATAATAGCTCACACAAACACACCGGCACACAATAAAATGAAAATAACTAGTCATTAAAAGTTAAAACATACTCGTTAATTAATGTTTTCTTTACTCTTTGGTTCTTTCAGTAAATTAGAAGTTAAGTGTGAAACAAACACGGCAAATCCTCCCCGTAGAGGTGGTTCAAACTAGATTCGAAGCTTTCGTGCAATATTTGTAAGAACGTAATCAACCAGGCTTGGCGTTAACTCTGTGTTAACCGACTCTGGGTTGCATTGCATTACACTTACTAATCTTACTAAACTTGCTTTCTCCGTACTTGTTTGTAGATCTTTTGTCTCTCCTCCGGCCGCTATGGGTTGGAATTCCATACAACTCTCCGTGCTTGTTTGTTTAGAAATCCATTGTAACTCCTCTGCCCGCTATGGGTATGAATTCCACACAGCTCTCTCATTGTTTTTTACCCCAAACCCTCCCCCCTCTGCCCCACCCCCCTCCCTCTTTGAAAGGCCTCGACACAGAGGTGTTGTCTTTCTGTGTGTCTATGTGTGTGTCCCTCTCTGTGTGTCTCTGTGTGTTCTCTCTCTATTTGTGTGTCTGTCTGTGTGTCTCAGTGTCTGTGTTTTGTCTCTCTCAAATTTAGCATTCTTTGGAAGAACGTTAGGGGGCCGTCCATAAATTACGTCACGCGATTTTGGCCGATTTTTGACCCCCCCCCCCCTCGTCACACGGCGTCACAAAAAGTCAGACCCCCTCAATATGACGTCACAAAGCTCTGCCCACCCCCCCCAAAAACCATAATTCCATTTTGAAAATAAATATGTATATTTCGTGCATAACTGCAGTTGCAATATAAAATGGTGACAACATCCTGGGGAGTGACAAAAGCTCCGTAATACTTACTAACATGAATGTGAATATTAATTAACTGTGTGGTTTCATTCATAATTGTGGTGGATGCCCCCACTCCGCTCTGTGTCCTCCCGCCCCCCCCCCAGAACGTTTCTAGATCTGCCTCTGGACTAAATGTCTGGCAGCACCCCCTGACCCACTTCCCAGACTTTACATTGTGACCCCTTTTGCTCGTCAAATGTATGATGTGGATCAGCTCATGCCAAGCCACACATTGGAGCCAGACAGGTAGGGAGCAAGAGGGAATGGCTGTCATGGTGTTTTGTATTGTAACCTTTGTGCGGAACATTTTTCTGGCTTGGCATTGTGGACCCCCATGCAGACCCCTCTCCTCTTCGTTGACCCACTCAGCTGCTTAAGTAGGCTATATGTCCTCCAGCCACGTTCCCTGTTAGTTTAAAGACTGCAATGCCATGCGCTTTTGAGCAACCACAAGTTCCACAGCTGCTGAATACAGCTATGGGATACGAGGAAACACACATCCCCATATATAGTATGTAAAAAAAAATCTGATAAAAATTGCAATGTTGGAAACTAGCGACAACCAAGGCCATGTTTGTGGGATTGAAAGGAATATAAAAAGTGTGTTGCCCACTGCAGCTATGCGGCATATGCGAGTTTGTTCCGCCGCATTGACGTGCCACCTCCTTGTTTATATTCTGCCAAAAATGCGGCGAAAATAGTGAAGAGAGATCCACTTGGTTTTCTTATTAGCGTGCAAAATAACAGGGCAAAATGCCCTCTCCCTTACTTCAGATATTTAATATTGTCCCGCGTATGTTTTCGTCATTACTATGCCCATTATTTCCCTTAGTTTCACCCCAGTTGTATTTGATTTTAAAAATGTGCAGACATTTTTGAATAAAATTCTGGACTCTAAAGGAATAATTTCAAGTCCATATGGATTTTCGAAATCGCCTCACCGTATGAACGTGGGAATTCCACCATTGGCACAGAAACGGCATTGGGAATGAGTGCTGTCAAACATTTGTTTGAGCATGAAGACACTTTGACCTTCAATTTCCAGTTCAATTGCTTTTCCGCTTGACTAATGTTTTGCAACTTCAGAGTACAGCTTATTATTAACTCAGTTGCTGAATCAAAATTGGTTGTGAAGACTGGCACATGGCTTTGTAGAAACAATGCTGGCTTATGCCCCTGCACTTTGTTTACAATTACATGTGTGCAGTAATCGGTTATATTATTGCGACTGCAGTTAGTGGTATAGATATGAACTTCCCACTTGTTCACCACACCGATGCACTCATCCTTTTGATCCCCATGTTGCTCTTTTCATGTCCTGCTGTCTTACCATGATTTTTCTTCATATAAAAGTGTGATCCACTGTGTATTATTTCTTGCCACGACTTTGTTTCACTCATCCTTTAATACTCCACTCGTGGGCAATTGCAAAGTTCAGAGGCTGTGGTAGTGGACCTTTTGATGTGTTTGTAGTCCACTTACTCACCGTAATTCTAGAACAGGGTGCTTGTTGTAAGATTGTAATTTCGTCCAAGGAGAGAATAACATCTTCAAGATTCATACATTTAACTTAAATATAACAACCACAATGAGCAAGCAATGGGTTCTCATCACTTGGAGATATTCGTGGTAATTCCACGTTCTTATGGCAGAGCCAATCTCTCGAATTAACGACCACTGCTGGCTTCTCACAAGGTGATACTCATTTGTATCGACCCTAGAGAGATGTTAGGCTGAGCCAACCTCTGGCTGAGATTTCACCTCACAGCCTTATCGATGATTAGTCAAGTGGTCAACTTGCCCAGATATCAATGAAGCAAGTTGTAATTTTGTTGGACTTTCGTTCTTGAGTACCTGCTCGCTGCAGAGCAACGATATATCAATTCAGTGAATCCTTACCATGTTTGCGAGGGAGGCTTGCACTCCAACTGATGTTTAAAGGCCACGTCCAGCCAACAACATCTTTCTTTGCAGCTGCTGACCTTTTTCCTGTATTTTATTTGGTTTTGTTTGCTTGTGTTGGTTTTTGACCTCTGGACTATTTCACAATTCTGTCTTCCATGTTGGTCCCTGCTGTGCACTGCAATCACAGACAGATTAATTTATCTTGCGGTGCCAGAGCAGTGAATTTCCTCTTGCTTGATGATTTTTTCTATAATTCTCATGCTGTTTTTCAATCAGTTTGTGCACATTTTGGCCACCCACTCGCTTTAGAAGGTTGCACTAAAAATGTTTTTATTTTGTGCTTGGACAAGATAACAGCCAAAGCAGTTAGCTATAAAATGCATTGCAACTTGAATGATATATTTTTCTTATCACCGCCTGCTCTCCTTGTCTGCGGTTGCTTTTTATTCGCTATTCAAGTAAATATGCTGGAGCAAAAATGAAAAAAGCTGTGTAGTGAAAGCTGTAAACACATCAGCCGTAACACATGCAGAACCAAGGCTATACAACTGCAAATGAGATACTGCACAATGGCTTGTAAAGTACATTTAAATATAAAAGCGCTGCATGTGATGTGGTTAGCATATTGGATTGTAAAATAGCAGCAGCAACTTTTAATATGATTTCAAGGGTTTGATTCCCATTATAAAAGCTTGGTTACAATTTTATGTTCCGTCAATCACAGCTGATAATGAGATTGCAGCTTATCTGCTCGCATGGGAGTCTGCTACCCAACTCTCCAGGTACTATTCAGAAAAGATGTGCTTATTGTTACACTTAATGAGCATTCTCTTATCATACATTAGGCAGACTTGAATAATAATGGAAAACTCAAAGTATCTCCTCAAACCAGTATTGAGGCAGCACTCATCTTCATTGTTAGGCATACGCCAGTGGTGGAAATTATTTTCCCCCATGGCGTTTGCAAGGCTCAGGAACGAACAATCAACACGGACATCCCACAAAGCAGTACTAATTTTACTGGCACTGGAGAAATCCCAAACTACATTACAAACTTAGAATTACGAGGTAATTTGTAATTGTTTTTATCAATAGTGCCTTCACACCGTGTCAAGAATAATGCGTTGAATAACAACATGCATGTTTGTTTATAGCCAAAGTTACATTTAAATTCATCAAGCAAGAGGTTTTCTAGATTAACATTTTCCAGCAGTGTTTGCTTTAACTAGGCACACCATTGGGCTGTTTTGTTCTCGGCTTGTTGATGGAATTAAATGCTACTTTATTTTTTGCAATACAAATGCTTTCGCTATCTATTTAATTTAATATCTCTTCCTATGCCCCCATCTCGTCAGATCTTGAAGCTAAGCAAGGTTGACCTTGGATGATGATTATATGTGTAACCACTATGCATGACAGGTGCTACAGGCTATAAACAGCAGTGTTGCGCTGTGGACAACTGGGAGCAGTGCAGAAACATTTGTTATTTTATTGTACTTTTATTCAGTACCTTTATACTCCTACGTCTATGTTTCCTTCCTTCACCAACTCTCATGATCTGCATGCGTTCATCCCACAGTGGATATACAAAGGGCTGTACAATCCAACGAGGGAGGAGATAATTTAATAAAAATGTTACCATTGTAATGAGCTGATTAGGCACAAATAATAATATAGGGTATTGCACATTTTTTTTTATAAGTGCATTGACCCGTGTCATATTGCTTAAATTATGTGTATATGTGACATTTTGTGTTCAAATCGTCCGTGAGATTAAACAAAATTGAACTGAATTGCTTGTCTTGATAGAATTTGTGATTTTTGTTATGGGTTCTGAACATTTTAG
This sequence comes from Lampetra planeri, assembly GCF_965212315.1. Lineage (NCBI taxonomy): Eukaryota > Metazoa > Chordata > Hyperoartia > Petromyzontiformes > Petromyzontidae > Lampetra > Lampetra planeri. The sequence continues at coordinate 9,917,554 of NC_136115.1, read as the reverse complement.
TAAAACAATATTTCAATTACAGTAAAAATAACAAGCATGTATTGTTGGCTGATTTCATTTCATCACTTACAATTCATGCGCATTACTATTCAAAACCAATCACTTGCAAAAAAGCATGCCCTAAGTGCATCATGGTTTGCTATACAAGGCTTTAGCACCACTCAGATGCTAGGACTTATCCCAATTTTCACTGCTGGAGCATTGTGGAAGAAGGACAGTCCCAATTATATTTTGTGCTCGGGTGACCACAGAGTATTGGAAATGACCCCTGACTCACCACACTATGGGCAGCAAGGCTTGAGAAGGACATTAAGGGCTGCTACAGGTTTTCATAGTTGAAAAGATATCCCCTTGACTTGAAGAAAACCATCGTGAAATATTGAAATTTTAATACACATTTAATGTATAATGATGCCTCATTGAATTTAAATAGTATTTAGGCTATTTACTATCACTGTGCTGAAATACATCCACTGTGCTGTCAGTTTATTTCAGAATTGTTTTAATGCAAATGTTAAATTATAGATTTCTGGATGTTATTAACTCATCTGTAAATACAGTTTAATGAGTGGTGCTGCAGTTGGAAAACTTGCATCACAAACAGAATGTTGGAAGTTCATATTCTAGTTTTGGGTTGATGGAGCTGGGCATACTTCCATGGTTGATGAAAATCAATACTATTTTGTGAAATGTCAGCAGTGGTCATCCTAATTGGAGACTGGAATGGATAGAAATTTGGCTCAGGGTTGCTAACGTATATCTGCAAGAAGACACGTTTTTGTGATATTACTTTTGTTTAATTAAAGTATTGTGAGCGGTTTACTGTAGTTAGCAATGTGTTATTGTGGCATTTATTACATTGCAGCCTTCCTTGCGATCCTTACCCCCTCCTCCTGTAGACGTGAGTCATGGGTGCAATTTTGCAATGCGTTACTTGTAAGTATGGAAACAACATAAAAATATATATATAATCGCAAACCACATGTTCAGCACCACTGCTATGGTAAGAGTTATTACATTACCAAGTGTATTGATGGCAAAAGCCTGTGGAAGTGTTATGCACTGTGGCTTTGGTGAAATGTGATGGGCTCTTGTTTTGCAGGGTCATTTAGTGCGCTGTTGGCAGATGAGATTGCACATGTCAGGGTGATGTGGCTGGGTCCATCATGACAAATGTGAGTGTCTTTTCGCACTGACCATTACAGATAGAACGCTTTTCTGCAGCAACCTCAAAAAATTCTTGCCACCAAATTATTCATCAGTGTCCATGCACTCTATTACCATGGACTCTTACTGTATTAATCTGCTTTTTATTGCATTTTTTACGAGAGGAGGCTCACAACAGCAAGGCTTAAATTATTCTAATTTCTCAAAGTTCAATTAGCTGTAACTTTTTCTAATGCTCTTGCTGGGTACTTAATTGCTGCATTGCAAATGTGTGTATTCTGAACGTGTTAATGTGTGTAAGGTACTGCACTGTGTATTATTTTAGGCAAACCTCTCAAGGTCAGCACACTTATATCATCGCTTTTGCGTGTGTGTACAGGGACGTGTTTGTCTACAGAGCTTGTGCGCGTGTGCGCACATACATAGTGGTTCGCGCGCTCCAAAAAGACCCGGTGACTTGAGTTGTATTCTCTACCGCAGCTCATATCAGTGTGCGAGTGATGTCTGAACTGGTTTTGCACCTCTCCGAGGTTGACTCATCCTTTAAATGAGTAAAGTAGTTTGCGTGTTGTGTAGACATCAGCGATGGGGAGACAAAGGCAGCCAGATGTGTTGCCATCCATATCACCCCCTCATGAGCCTTGCTAACCCGAATGGATGCTCGCTTATAGCACTTGCCCCAACAGTCTGTTAAGGGCTGTGCAAGAAATGTTTGTGAATTAATGTCGTGTGGGGGAGTCCTGAGGCAGGTGTTAGCTCACTGTTCTATGATTCTAGTCACTTGAGCTCGATTTCCAGTCGTAATTTTCATCGCGTGGCAAGTAGAATTCAAATGTGTCCTCCACCTTTCTTAGATTAACTCAACCTGATAAGAGTACCAGGTCTGGTGTGAAAACATCAATACTGGGAAGACAGTATTGAAGACAGTGCAATACGTCTCCCTCTGCATGAGGGTGTTCTATTTACTTAAATGTTACGGGGAAAGTAGCAATGATCAAACACATGTTTGGTTTATAATAATGTAATAACACCAACACACGTTCTTGCTTTACTAAGCGCCTTTATTGTGGACTACACCAACATTATTCTTTAGGCCCGGACGTCGATTCCTCAGGTACGAACTTCGTCTTCTCTCCAACCATCCCTTCCCCTTGAGCCATATCCCCTTTTATATCCCTCGAGCCCCCCTTTCTCGATGGTTCACTCACCCCATTTCCCATCAGCCAATCCTCGTCCTCCTCCAACGGTTATCAACCGTTTCCCCCAACAGTCAACTCTTATTTCCTCATCCTCCTTCTCCAATCCTCGTCCTCATTCTCCAACGGTTATCAACCATTCCCCCGGACAGTCAACTCTCGTTTCCTCATCCTCCTTCTCGAATCCTCGTCCTCCTACTCCAACAGTTGTCAACCGTTACCCCCACCCCCCGTCAGTCAACCCTCGTTTCCTCGTCCTTCAAATCCTCCTCCTTCTCAAATGGTTGTCAACCGTTTCCCCACGACATCCCTTGTTTCACCGCCTTTGAAGTTCGAATTTTTCCTCCAATCGGTTTAATTCTCTGACCCTAACCAAATCGTCTTTGAGGCCTCCATGCGCCAATCAAGAGGCCTTGGACACACTTGTGGTACCACGGCCTTGAAGCAACTCGGCAAGCACCATAACTCCCCCCTGGCCCCCACACTGAGCACACACACTGAGCACCCACACGCAGTGTCCTGGTGGGGGGGATTGCCTGGCACGACGCGTTTTAATTCGAAGGGTCCCTAGGAGGAAAGTCCCACGGTTTCCCAGTGCCAGGAGATTGGCTGACCCTTGCAGGACAGGTCACATTGCGGTGCCCCTGAGTTGGCTTAAAATTGTATGGGCGCAAAAAGGTTGACTGGGCCAGCCGCAATGAGTCATTCACGACATCGGGAGAGGCTGAGGGTGGAATATTAGGCAAGAAGAGCAGACCATGAGGTCTGAATTGATGAGCATGGAAGGACATTTGTGGTTGGAACAAGCGGCCACCGCACTCCACGTAGGACAAGGTACGAGTGGGCGGTAATCACAGGTAGATGCACAATTGGCCGTGCGGTACAACGTCACCCCGGGCTTTTGAAGTTAGGGGAATAAAAAGAGAAGCCTTCAACATCTTGGCCGCCAAAAACTGACTCCCTGCCGTCCTGCCTTCTCGAGCCACTCGTAGCGTCAGTGCGACGCCAGTGAGTGCCGCCACGAGGCAGGGATAGGTAAAGTTTTTTCTCGTCCTCGTTCCTCCGACTCTCACAGCGTCCGTGCGATGCCGTGAGTATAGCTGCAAGGTACGTGGTAGGGACTTTGGTAGCAGTAGGCTAAGCTCTTCTCGCCAAATATTCCCTCCGGGCAGTGCGGGGTTTGTGCCGCAAATAAAAGTTAGCACAGAGCATCGGTGTGGTGTCCGTGATTTATGTGTGGAACGACTGCGTGGGGGAAACATGCTGCGAGAGTGAACACGGAGCTGCAACATGGGCGCGTGGTGAGGTAATCACTCGCAGGTGTGGGTGCGAGCATGCTGCTGTATGCTCCGTTAGCGTTGGTTGTGGTGTACGCGGGTGTGTGGGTTAACTCCGTGCGGCTGTAAGCCAGCAGCACGAGTAGGTCCCTCAGAGAGGGCGCTCGTGTGGGGGGCCCCATCACTCGGTCTGCGGGGGCCCGGCGGGAGCCGACCGACTCGGTGGAGGAGGGATCAGAAGGGGCAGACGTCGCACCCCACCTGCCAAGCGAGGGCAGTGGGGTGTACGGCCCCCCATTGACTCCCTGACTGACCCTTTGCATGCGTACCATGCCAGGTAAGCATATCGTGTCAACCCATACGGTTTACCCCGTATTCTTGTACAGGGAAATTGCGTTTTCAGGTCCATTCGGCATACAGCCGTTTCAATATGGGCAACAACAAACAATGTTGTCTTTGTTTGTGTTTATCACTTGTGATGGGCCTTTGTAGGATGAACGTTGAGATTTATAAGGGCACGGGGTGACCAAAAAGGTCTGCGTTGGTCTGTACTAAGATAGGCACTAAATAAGGGGTTGACAGGTATGTTTGGTTTTCGGTCTTTACAATAACGGGCACTGTGTCCACGCATTTGCTGTGGGATCCTCGCCTGGGGTAGACGGTGGGGGTGGGTGGTGGGGGGTGGAAGGTGGGGCGTGATATCAAGCGATGTAGGAACTCCGGCTCAACGATGTGGGATGTGGATGGCGTCATCACGCAGGTGTGCGCGGTGACATCACCACCACGGACGCACGCTCCATCCAGCAAAACTTAAAAAATGAAATATAATGATTAAAACGTAGTATGATTTGACACAATAATAATGAAGGCTTCCCGAACGCCGAACTTATTGAACCCTTCTCTGAGGATTTTTTTATTTTAATCAATGTGAATATATTGCAGCATGGAGGCACCCGGTGTATCTCAGCTATGATCCAAGATAAACCATTTTATTGCTCAGATTTGGAACGGATTACAGTACATGCACAGCATGGTCTGTGTTCCTCTGCATTTTAATCTATTGCTTGACAGCCATAATTCAACCTTACAATCCACATTTTAGCATTGCATTCCCCCCTTTGTCATTTGCACACACACAGAATGGCCTTTAGAGAAAATAAGTGCACATTGAGCGTGCACGTGTGTTTCCATTCAGTGACTGTGCGGTATATTTATTTACTTATTTCATGAATCTAAATGAAACGCATAGACGCTACGCAAATACCGTATTATTTAGAATGCATTGCTCCTGCAGTAAAAGTTATACAGTGCCATCTTTGCAGGAGGATCGAATTGTGTTCATATTGGTCTTCAGAAATGTATATATAGTTAGGTATCGAAGTGATTTCTTGATCAAATGAGTGTCGAGCGGTTGTTCATTTTCTGTTTACAAGCCCGCTGATTTCCCCACAATGTGGTACTAATTTTATCGACCGCAAAATTATGATGGGATGAGTCAACCCCCAAACAGGGATACAACTCGCAGCCTGTAGCTTGAGAGCTTGGTCACGCTACGACTGAAGCCACCTGACCAGATTCCAGAATTTACTTCATTTTAGAAAAGTAAACAATACATATGCAGGTCTGTGTTTGTGTGTGTGCTGCATAATATACACCATTGCATTCATAGTGTGAATATATATCGTTAATACTGGATAGTTTAAAAAAAAACTTAGCTTAGCACGAGTCATTTAATTATTATTTTGTTTATAGAGCAGCACAACACAATTTATTGTATACTAGTCGTTGCTGCACATACAGTTTCCTTAATTTGGCCTTCATATCAGTGCGGTATTCCAAAGAAAATTCTCTGTTCATGTCTATGCCTCTATTTCTCCAATCCAAATTTCATGAAGATCATCTTAATTTCAATGTAAATAATTTGGTTGGAGCATATCTCCTTGCCCGGCTCTCCTTTTAATCGTATTGTGTTACTTGTAGCGTGCACTCTCAGTGTGACTGTTGCATCCTTATCAACTTTCTTCGTCATTTTTTAAAATATATTCAATTCAGGCCTTGATTATTTTGTTTGAGAGCTTGGATGACTGCAAGAAATGCATGTTCATATTCTATTAAGGTAAGTTAAAATATATTTGAAATTCATCAGTCTTTGCCAGGATCTGACTGATAGTACATCATTATTCAATGTAGAAAAAAACATTTCCTCAATTCAGCTTGCTCACATATAGTTATAACCACAAGTGTTTATTCAGGAAAGCTACAGTGAGTCTCAGGATTTTTTTTTCAGGAGGGTCGTACAAATATGTTCACAGTTGGGGCCTATGATTAATATATAATCCCAATTGAGTAATTTCCACGGTTTGTTATCCTCTAAATGTATCATTATTCCATTCCCACTGGTCTTTGTGAACAATGTAGGTCCATGTGGCAAGTGACTAATTAGTCTGTTAATATTACAATTAGTTGAGTCTCTTTTAAAGAGAAGCATAATTGAGACATAATTTTGTGATTGAGGTGTTTCAACTCTGTGCAACGATTCGTTTAATAAATCTGATCCAACACCTGGTCCCACTTATTTGATAATGTCCACAGTTTTTCTAACTGGTCAAATGTGCTTTCCCTTTTTTCAGACGACGAATGGCAGTGTTTACTACTTCAAGTTAATAAATAATATCTAATTTGTTTTGAAACGCTTACTTGATGCCTGTTTTTAATTATTGTCATTCAATGTATGTGCAATGACAGGGTGACACCTGCCGGCCTGTAGGGATAATTACGGTTATAGTTGCATTACATAATGCCTCATTATGAAGGGGCGTATCTGGGGTAAAGGTCAAGGGCGGAGTCAGTCAAGAAGCTCTGGGAACCAACCCGAAGGTTCTGGAAAGGGGGCGTGGCCAGAGGAGGAGCTTGGCCGCGCCAGGCAGATATAAGGAGCACCGAACAAGAGGTTTGGGGTTGTTAGTGTGGGGTCTGGGTGCTGGTTGCGTCGCTGCCGTTGTCATCTCTTTGTCTTCGACCACGTGGCTGTTCTTCTGCAAGACCAATTCCGTCGACGCCGCAATGCTCGTAAACCAGCCAGCGTGTAGCGCAGGACGGAGATGGGCTGCGTGTTTGGACTGCCTATATGTAGCCGCGTACAAAGTGTATCGCCCTGTGTGCTCTTAATAAATAAGAAGTCTTCTACTAGACGTGTGTCGGAAGGAGCTCACTACATTTGGTGTCAGAGGGATAAAAAAAAATTTCTCATCGAAAAAAGAAGTTGGAATAGTGAGAAGATAAAAACTATGTCGAAGTATAAGAAACGTAACCCACCTGTAGCATCTTCCGACGATGATGAGGACCAGACGCTGGACCTCCTAACAGCCCCGGGAACGGCACTCCCAGGTACCCAAGTCGCGACGGGAGAAGTGGCGACGCCGGAGACGGCGAGACCAGCGACAGCTTCTCCGCGGCAGCAGCCCAAACTTGGATGGCGTGTGGTATCGGATCAGTTAGAGCTCCTGAGGGCGACGCTCGCGCAAATGGTGGAGCTCCTGACTGCGATCACGTTGGCGGGGCTGGCTGCACATACCGTGCCGGGAGGAGACGGCCGACCGCCAGAGATTGAGGAACGCCAGGGAACGTCCGCGATTGGAGCGGCCACCATTATGCGTGCCACAGAGACCACGCGGCCGGAGGCCGCCATTACATGCACCGCGAGAGACACGCAGCCGGGGGCCACCATTTCAGAGCAGGGGGCGATTGGAGCGCTTGCACGTGGCGCTTCGAGGCGGCTTACCGGTTGGTGAATTGGACCAAGGAGGAAGCGCTGAGAGCTCTGCCCATGGTGTTAGACGACGACGCACACTTTGTGTTACTTATTTGATAATTTTAATGAACTGTGTGTATTAATAAATAACTATGAGTTTGTGTTTTGGCACCTGTTGTGGTTTTAACACGTGCCGATAACCCACTGGGGTGTCTGGAACAAGTGCAGACATATTCAGTATAATTTAAATTACCGTGTCTCCCAATTGTAAACCTGTGCTTGTTATCTAATGAAAATGAGACGTGTATAATAAGGAGTGGTTGTTTGGATCAGGGCACTCATGATGGCTCCAGCATAGTGAGCTGGAATCAAAGTAAATTAGGGTCTGAATTTAGTTTTAAGACCCCTATGATTAAACCATCAACGCAGTTATATCACCAATGCACAAAACGTCATATCACTTTGGATTGTTACTTCAGATAAATTCCAGTTTAGAAATATATTAATTAATAATCCAATACTTGATCGTGTTGTGATTCAGTCTGCATAGAAGAATAGAGTCGCACTGTACGCCATGGCGATACCATAATGTTGCATAGGTCCACTGCACGCTATCCTGCATCTTCCTGTCACCTGTATTTACTAATTCTCATGGACATTAGGAGTCACCAACAAGTGGTGGATGACAGGTAATGAATTCATATAAATAGCCACAAATGTTCACAAATAATAGTAATATCAATTAATCATATTGTCCATATTTATTATTAATATTATTATTGCCATTTAATCTTCAGTTAATTTTGTGAATAAAAGGCGTTATCTTTACAGATAATATAATTAGAACGATACCATAATGTGAAATCGCTTTGCTGCCAAAAGAACCCCACACTTCCAAGGGCAGCTGGGCAACTGCTCACTCACACCACTGCTGGTAGGAGGGCCTCTACTTAGAGGGGGCCTCTAGAGAACCCCCTCTATAGTGTATTTGGCCTACTCTTCTATGCTGGCCAGATATCTTGGTAGATGTGGGAGGACCCACGCTTTACACAACCATATACGACCTGCAGTGTGGTGTACCCATTTATTCTTCTTTATGAACAGAGGTGGGGGCGATGGGCTGGAGGATTTCACAATCTTTTCATTGTTTCCACAGCCACCCTGGCCGATGAGCCTGAAAACATAACCGTAAACAAACATTATTCCCCAATGTACATACAAAAACATTAAATATATTATAATAATTAATGATCATTTGTAAACCAGACAGATTAAACGAATGTGTTTTCACCTGCTTGAGTGATGACATTTCGGCCGAGTGCCCTACTACTCAAGCTCGGAGTGGAAAGAATGGCTAATTTCTGTCAGTTTGGGGCAAGTATAGTTAATGTCAATGAAAACATTCTGCTGTTGGATATTTAAAAACTTAGCTCTTTTTTGTGTTTTTGCCGTAAGATTTTTTTTATATTTGTTTGACTGACATTTAAAAATGTGTTGACAAGTCTGCAGTAAAAATGCAATACCAGCATTGCATTAACCGTGGTGCTAGGAGCCACAGCACTTGCCTCAACAATTTCGCTCCATGTGGAAATTGATAATGGGTGACATTTTGTTGTGTTGAAAGTCGTTCTCGCTATTTTCATAAAATTGTACAGCGATTCCCTCTTTGTTATGTTTTGCATTAAGGCTAACAGATGATGGACAAGGCAAATGAATGCAATGAATACCACCCATTGTGATTTCACAACATGGCTTCAAGGAAATACAGTTTAACTGGCACAAAATTGCTGGCATCTATGGTATTTTGGGAAACTTAAGGTTTAAAAAAATGTAGTGCAATTTTGAATGTGGTGTACATTGTAGTTGTTTCACGTTTGAAAACACTTTAATTGTTACTACAAATCAGTTATAGGAAGACGTGTAAAAATATACGTACAGCTCTGTTTTTGGAATATTATAAGAATGCAAAGCATGGTTCCAAAGAAATGGTTTCAAAAGAAAATACAGTTTAGGAAGATATGCTCATATGTGCAAAATAAACACCGTGGTATCTAATTAAATTTTTGTAAGAAAAAAAGATTTCCTAACGAGAACGAAAAAACATTTCGCTTAAAAAATAATAGATATGATAACTTATTTTTCACCTGCCTAAAATACAATGTATTATTGTTTTATTCAATACATTGTAAAAAAAATTATGGCCTATCCTGTATTACACTACCGTAAATCCTCCTGAAACATATAAAAGCTACAACTTTAAATTACGCTATCAAGAACTAGCAGTCAATGAATAACATATGAAGGACATTTAAATCCGTAAATAACTAAATAATCAGAAGATAACATCTCGACCTCTGGGTGGCCATCTCATAGACTGCCTATTACTTCCTTAGCTATGCTGAGCTGTCTACAGACCAATTTGGTTGAATCAATTATCCACCGACCCTTACACAAGAGAGGTGAGTTCGATTCCTGTGTCACCCACGTGATATGCTCATAATTAAACACTCCACACCTAGGTGAGTACATGATTGAATATAAAGGCCAGCATGGATGTGTATGTGTAAGACATTCAATTTTGCACTGTGAAATATCCAATCGATCCATCCCCCTCTCCGTGCATATGAGTCAGTCATGCGGTGATGACTTGATAACTTCACCAATTTAAATGTTGCTGCCTTCATAAGCATTGGCTTCCGTTGAAGGTCAGTGGACAGTTGGTTTTCCAATCACCATTAGTGGTCTATCTGTTCAAAATTGAACGCTAGCAATCGGCACCCTTCCACCATCAGTCCTGTGCAGAAATTACTCTCGTCTGCTGATTATTACAAATGGTTGCATAGATGGCAGCTCTCTCCTGCAATCAAATGTTGGGAAGATGCAGTCATTTGTTCTCACTCTTTAAGATGGAAGGACTTTAAAAATGCTCTTTTTTCATTCATACTGTAAATAATAATAATAATAATGTCTGAATATAGTAAATGTAGCTATATATGATTTAAGGTTTTACTTCATATTCATCATCAGCCATGATCAATCCACTGCTTCTTCTGCATGATCTTCATCGTATTCATCATTATCAGCATTAGCAATATTGGCAGCAGCAACAATGGTGAAAGAAACATCACCGTCATCATTAGCATAATCATCCTAGTGTTTATCTTCTTTGTCGTTATCATCATCATTGGTCATATTCATGTGCATGCATCCGTCAATTCCGCCGTTTCAGATTATGGTGGATGTGATTCCGCACAATGATGGAACGTTTCCGGATATTTTTTTTCCATCATTGGCCATGTGTCAATCCACTTTCGACCATTCTATAATTTCGGCATGAGTAGCGTTGGATTGTGTATACTTGTTCAGTTTATCTACGAAAACTGCCATCATTCTGCCAAAAGGCAGTGGTAGAATGATGGGCAAAAATAGCTCGTGAATTGGGCCCATTCTCATATGTCTATGAGGAGGCAAGCAGACCAGAGGACTGGCTGCCAGCATGCAGCTCCTCTGGCCTTTGTCTTAGAGAAAGCTAATGGGGGGTGTCTTCGACTTGATGGCCGTTTTCTTGGGAATTTTCTCTCACTATTAAGTGCTTGTTGCTATCCCATCACCTTGTTGGGTGGACAAACTACAAGCGCTCATGCATGGACCCAGCTCTGGCTCTAGCGTTCTTCCCAAAGATGGTCTCCTTGTTCTCTATGTAACAGGAAGTGATACTGCTAACCTCTACTCCTTCTGTCCAAAGACCTAAACAGAGCTACACATTTAAAGGACATTCAGAGAACATCTATTGGCAAAACAGCTTGTTCATCATATTCGTTGCTACCAGGTGAAGGCTTCTGGTCACAAAGGCCAGGCACATTATCTCTCTCAAGTTGGTGAGAGGCAGACTGCCTGTTGGGTGCACTCGACAAAAAAATTCTCAGCATCTTGGGCCTGTGAGACAAGTACCACTGGCAACTATCTGCAAGGCAGTTACCTGGCATTCATCTCATCCGTCCATACATCATCACGACTGTCTGGACACCCTGGCAATGATGGAGGATATCTATAACTTGAGGTGTGAATGGGGACTATTTTGCATAAAGCATTCTCTTACAGTTGCTAGACTAGTTTGTGGGCCGCCATTGCAGGTCTAAATTGATTTGTAGGAAGCCTTTTACGAGATAAGGAAATTCAGCTGTCATTAAAAGCAGGGCATTCTCTGATTGTATACAAATAATGTAACATTTACGATTCAATCTGACAAATTGTTGCCTTTACCGTACATTGATCATGCTTATATCACTGGACTCTAAATGTATAAAACAATTCACGCTGCTTTTCACTGAAAAAACTTGGTTACCTCCACGCCTTTTCTTAAACTTAGTTTCATCCTTGAAGGTCTCAAATAAATCTACTCACGTAATTGTCCTGTGATGTGGAAACATCCATTCTGATTCTCATGAGACCAAATGTGTAAATACGACAGTTATGTTTTGCAGGAGTAGAAGTTTGTACACCAACACACAAATGTTTTTGACCATCTTACATTGGTGTGGTAAGAGCTGGATGTACTGGAAGCTATAAGCAGCACTGACCAGGTGGGGGAAGTATGGAGTTATCAGAACATCAGTTCCCAGGGTGTTTTAATTATAATCTATGGCTCGGTACAAAGAAACAATTTGTTTTATTCTGAACAGTTTTTACCTTGGTGTTTTGATCAAAACCACGAATTGTTCAGTTTCCTTTTATCATTGTATACGCTTTGTTTCTTCCCTCTATTATTTAATGGCAACAAAAAACCACGAAATGTCAAAGTAGAATTGATCGTGAGAATATGCTTTATTATTCACACTGCTGTGATGAGAAGGGAAAAGGCAGTTGTTTTACATTTAACAACTTTAAAATTAATACAATTGAATATGGTAAAGAGTATGGATTCCTGCAGTTACGAAAGCTTCAAATCAAGATTGAATATGGTCAATTATTATGTTCAAAATGAAATACAATGGAGCCTTCAAATGCAACCATATTTAACGACGTGATCGAGAGCATTGAGACACCGGGATCCAGGGGAAAAGTTGTTTCATTTGATGAACAGAGAAAGTTTTAGTCAGAGGAAAAGAGTGAGGTCATGATGTTGGACTTCAACACAAAAAGAGAGTCAACAGTACTGATGGCTGAGGGAAGGAAGCTCCAGACCCTGGCTACATGAAATGAGAAGAAGCGAACTCCCACTGAATGAAAATCGAGAGGAGCCTTCGATAGAAGGCCTTTGTTGCGAGAGCAGAGGGTTCATTATGAGAAGTAGAGTGAGATGAGTGGGGAGAAGTAGGTGGGATTGAGTCCATAGAAAATGAATAGAAGTACATTCGTGCAGTTCATCTGGGATTGGATTGGGCGCCAGTACAGTGGTGTTGGTAAGGAGTCGGGAAGTAGCATATTGATTCCACTTGATTTTCAAAATGTGTAATTGGGGAGGGGGCATAGAGGAGAGCGTTGCAGTTGTCTGGTTGGGATAAAGTCACGAATTAGAGTCTCGGCGGATGTGGGAGATGTTGCATACATGGAGGTGTGAGGTCCTGCAGAGGTGACATCTGTGGGATGAGAATGAGAGCTCGGGATCAATAACAACAGCAATATTTCAAGCACACTCGACCAGTGTAATGTCAGAGTTTAGTCCATGGAGAGTACAGTTACAACATTTAGGCTGATAAAATTAGAATCAACCCAATATTTCATAAAATCATAACGTACATGGGTTGGTAAATTTGTGTGTAATTTTGTTTTTTATTTTCACATGAACTTCCTCAATGGCACAAGATGACCAGTATTGACTGATATAAATGAATCTCAGCAAAATCCTCCCCTGTTATTTCATATTTGTAATACCAATTACAGTAATACTATTATGTTATGTCTGCATACTCTGAGCATTTTACAGATTAACCACAATATTATATTTTAAAACTATGGTCCCTACCTGAGAAGTTTGACATTTCTATCACTTACTCAGAACCACGGACGAAACAATGAGCAATTTTATAATTTTGTTTAAGCCAGAATACGTTTTTTGCTCTTGATTTATAAAATAAACAAAAAAGAATGTTCACTGTATACAAAATAAGCTACTAACTACATCGTAACAAAATACACTTCTAAGATGTCTTATTTGAAATAATCTATTTTTATTTTAAGTGCAAAGAAACTAATTCTCACGTGTCAGATGAAGGTGCAGCTTTTAACAGGTGACAAAGCAACTGGGTCAAAATAATAAATCCCGCATGACTGCACTCGTTCTCTTCCTACACCTAAGCAACAGATAGGGGAACTGCAACGGATCTGTAAATAAAAATAATTCTTACCAAGACACTCCATGAGCAGTGGAAAATTGCACATGAGAGACGTGCATTCTGTGGCCTCTTGGGCTAGATCCAGTTCAACGTTTTCATGCCAATCAATCATCTCCCTTCTCTCGTTAAATTTCACACCAAAGGCGAATGTGTCCGAGTAGGTGGCAGGCGACTCATCGCAGACAATTCATCAGGGTGTGTCCGTTCGTCAGCAGCGATGGGTTGTTCAACTTCTTCCAAGCAAAGGCTCAGCCATGCTTCTAAGTTATCAGTCATCTAAAAAAATGTTGGTAAACATTTTCTCTTCACGGGGGTTGAGAGCTACATAGCAGATCGCATGATCCACGAAACCGATTATATTGTTACTCATTCCCTTTTCCGTTTAATGTTTAAAGTCGGCTTAACATTGACTGTCACAGCCTCCAGCCCCATCTCAAACAATGTCGCGCAACAAAGTTGCTGCCGAGTCAACCGGGAACAACACTAACTTCGATTCCTCAGGGAATTTCCCAGTTGCTGAAACACAATTTGCATGTGTGGCCGATAAGAATATAGCAGCATCGTTATTGTTGGATTGTTGGGCCTTGAGCCATTCAGCAGATGGCTCACTACTCATTTTTGGAGAAGAAACAAGATCAGTTAAGTGGCACATTAGCGCAATTTTAGTGGACAGTTAATTTTGACGTCAAGTAGTTCTGAATTTTAATATAAAGATATGTCTTTTGATTGACCAAGCAATGTAGCATGGGTCAAGCCCACAAGAACTTGAGTTGCTTGAATTATACTTGTGAAGTTGTTTCGGTAAGTAAAGATAACTTAAAAAATTCTGCAACCTCTGTTAGTGCAATTTTGGTCAAGTTATTATCCTGAATGGGGGCACATTGACATTCATGTGGAATTTATTTCCCCCCCATATATTGCTGCTAGATGTCAGAATACGACTTGATTAAGGATGGTGATAGCCTTGTGCAGCTGGACGATAGAATACCTGTAAGGTGAATTTTTTTTGTCCCCTGAGGATATACGGATAATTGAAATGTATTAAAAGCTGCATCTGCAATTTCGTGGCAATTGTTTGAAAGAAAATATTTACAAAAGGGGGAATGGCTGCAATCAGTGCAGATGTTTGTGGTGATGGCAGAAGTGATAGGCCAGGTGATCATTCAACTGCAGCAAAACATCATTAATGTCAAGAGGTTTATTTAGATGACAGGCAAGTATGAATTAAGGACATGGCAGTAATAAATGAGGGGAACAGTTGACACAAATTTGAATGACAATTTGAATTTCCCAAAAATGTGTGCCGATTGAATGCCAAATATCTGAATTAAAATTATTGAAGGAAGCAGGATCCATGTTGGTCATGTCTTAATATTCACTGTCTTTGGTACACGGCTCCTGAACAAGGTAGCATGTACTAGAGACAGTGCAGCAAATATGTTGGTGTAGTTGTTGCACATTAGGCATTCTATGAGTATGCTGGTTTCTGTCCACGTGCAGAAATCCAAAATAAAACTACAACAATTGGCCAAAGCAGAACCCTCATATACATGAGCCTTGAGACTCAATTTAGCTGATACACCAACGCAGAAGCTCAGTGCGACTAAAATTTTATTATAAACGTTTGAACCCTTTGTGAATAGAAGATTCTGTTTTCATACTACATCTCTGCCATGGTTTCAGGTGTTTAATTTGTAAGTATTGTCCAATGAAACTTGTATTGTAGCATTTGCTAAAACATGCAAAGCATATTCTATTGGCATGTTAGTAATGCATCCATAATGAACACAGACTGCCGATAAAGATCTTTTTTTTACAATTATTAGAATGGGATATTAAATATTACATGTAATTCCTTCATTCTATGTTTTCTTCCCTCGTATATAAATAAGAAAGAAACCTTATGACATCCGATGCAATATTTCCAGCTTAAAATGAAATTTTTTATGAGGCAACTTGCACAGATAAAAAACTGTGGTGTGTTTTATATTTGGAATGCTATAAATCTTGGGGATAGGTGTGCCAATTAAACCACATTTGACTGGAATTTAATCCAGTGTGATCATACGTCAATCGTGGATACATTTAAAAGTATAAACTAATGTTTCTAATGATGTCATGAAGTATGTACAACTACATGCCATGAATTTTACATTCCCTGTATTGCCTCTATAGATCTGAGTTCAGTTTGTCGTAGCCCAGAGCAAGCAACTGACTCGCATACATGCTAGTGATGTGAAGAAAAAAACCTATTGATCCATTTTTTATAAACTTGCAAGTACTACCTTACTATAAATACAACAAAGGCAAGAACGTATATACATATCAGAAACTCTCCTTGATTTGTGATTATAATGTTAAATTGTTCATTCTATTAATTGTACGGTGTTTTGTCAATGCATACTTGCACAATTATTTTAGAATTTATTCTCAGAAGTGTTGTTTGATATGGCAGCTAACATTTGTTGAATACATTTACTGAAATGAAACCAATAATTTCTACAAAACGATGGGACATCCACACTGCAAAAAAAATAATAGATTTTAGGAAACAATTGGCAGGTTAGCTCAATTACTGCTTGCCAATGCACGATCACTGTAAGTCGCAGGAAGTGTAAAATGCACTGTCTGGTTAAATTATTCATGGCATGGAATAGACAGAGAAAAGCATAGTTATTAATGTCTGCCATTAACGCAGCCAAATGCTCCTCATGTTAAAATTTTGTTCAAAAGTGTTGCTCAGTAGGGGGAGCTCAGCACCCCAAATGATTGCATTATCATAATGATAATTCTCGAGCTGAAGCCAACTTGATAACGCATTTGCATGGCACACGGGGTCGCAACCTGCGCTTCATCCATCCTTTGTTGCAGTGGTGAGACTTGATTTCCCATTGTGAGAACCAATGGAGATGTTGGGTCTGGTAGATTTTTTTAAAAATATCAGTTTCTCTTGAGTTGTCTTAACATTTTCCCTCGCAGGTTTTTCATTTACGCGTAAGTGCACTTCTTTGGTTCTGGTTGGTGTAAAGAGAAATTGCCTTCTCACTCATTCTCATGTGATAAAACGATGATATATTGTTTATTTAACAGGTAAGGCCCACTGAGCTATGTAGCTCTTTTTATAGAAGCGACCTGGCCACAAATGATAGATCAACGAAGTGGCCTATCATATGTAAACTTATAGCAGCTAAATACTCAAAATGCATGTTTCTAAATGTGGAGGGAAAAATTAGAGGACCCGGAGAAAAAGCCACACAACCACCATGTTGGCCATGGGTGTTGTTTGACTATACTTCACCACACTGGTCAGTGTTGGTTGGTGAAGCGTGCAGTTCAGGGCCAGTTCAGACATCACTCAACACTGATGTTATCCGTGGTCGGGAGTCAAACTCGAGTCGCCAGATTCATAGGGCAGTGCACTCACCTCTGCACCACCACTCCACACCGTTTTAATACTTTAGAACTAAGGTTGAAAGCATTAATGCTGCATTGGCTCTTTTCGCCTGTCTGTGACACAGGGGGACATGGACTCTCGTGAGGATGATCCAATATGAATTAAATGTAAGTATAAGGTTGTGTTGCTATTATATATTTACCCGATAGACATCTAGCAAAAATAATGAAAGGGCTTACCAAAATTTGGAGATGCAAATCAGTGCTAAAAGGATTCAGGACTCTTTTCTGAAAGGATTCAACACTGCTATTTGAGTGGTAGATATTCTGCCGAAATAAGTTTGCTGTTACATAAGCTATGTAGAGAAAAAAAACATTTAAATAACACAAAACATAGAAAATTCATGAATGTACATTAAATTAGAGTACTTATGTTAATCAGTGAATAGAATATTGATTATAATATAAGATCTGATTAGACAATAGCAAATCATTACATTCACACACACGCTATTGGGACTCAAACCATGCTTCTTGTTTCTCACACTGGACTGACCAACTTGCTGAAGTATGATCAAACAACCTCCATGACCAACATAGCATGCGGCAGCTTTTGTTCAGGGCTGTAAAGTATTATTTTAAGTATAACAAACCGTTTTAGGAACTTTAAATCTTGTTTTAATAATGGCAGGGTGCCTCGGTGTGCTTTACATCAGATCTCATTTCAAACATTTGAAAGGGCACCCCCAGTGGCAGCTGTCTCTGTTTGGCAAAAGGTGACACAGCGATTGGCCTGCAAATGGGCATTAGCCTGCTAGTGGGGGGCAATGATTGCTATGTATAATCCCATTCGAGCAAACTGCAAGTAATCTTCAAATTTGACAAATTTGAATCCTGACACCGGCACACAATGGCCTTCTCAAGCGAATGATGTCAGGGGATCTTTAATGTTCACTGTGAAGCAGATGGTGCATAGTACTATGGTTATTATACGCACATATGTTACTGCAGTGTTGTCAAACAATTCCACTTTGCCTTGGCGAGGGCCAATATCTCCTTAGTATGACCACTGTTAGAAGATGTCAAGTTAAGCCAAATCAGTGGCAGCTGAGGACGGAAAATATAGGGGGATGAAAAACTATTTAGAGGCACCACCCCACCTCACCCATGGCATTTCCAAAGGTGCTTCCTATTTGCATCCCTTTTGGCATTTCAGCTGTAAGAGTCTGCAAGTGGAAATTCATCCTAGGGCCCTATTATTCAACCTAGTACCAGCACAAAGTCAGGTGAAGATGTCTCCCTGATAAAATAAGCAATGAGACAGAACTTTTCTCCATTGGTGGCTGAGAACTAATGGTGGAAATTCCACTTTCCAAAGGTGGGGTGCCAGTGATTATCATTAACCCCCCCCCCCCGCATCATTGCACCCTGATAGGCACACAGTGATAACACCACCTCACTCGATTTAAGACCGGAAACAGGAAGACCACAATTCTGGGAAATCGACTGATGAAGCTGGATGTCACCAGTAAAACGTCAACAGCGATTTAACCCAAAAACCTTTATTATGAATAATGTTGGTTATGAAAGTCTACGTGTTAAATTAAACCAAGTGTCTTGTATGAATGGTACACTTTGTGGCATGTCAGTTTCAACTTAGACGCACAGCAGAATGCTTTTGAATCCTCATTGATTCAGTGCCCAGCTTTGAGGCTTATGTTTATGCAGCTTTTAAAATAGTTTGTTTTCATCTCAGAAATATCACCCACACCCATACTAATTCGGACATCATAGCTACAGAGACCATTTTAAAAGGAATTTGCCTGTCTAATGATTGACTGTGTCAATGCAATTTCCTATTTTCCTGTATTTCCAAAATAAACTGTCTGCCATAGCTGCAGCAATACCATTAAAGTATCATGTTGCATCTTTGTACATGGAATAAAATGAAAGGACTGCTAGCACACATGTAATATTGCTAAATATACAAGTGCTATTGAAATGCAATTATTTCTTTAAGTTACAACCCAGAATTAATATGCAGTAAATGTCTGAGCAAACCCATCTGGCTAGAATTTAAATATTGGCTAAGTTGTTTTAAAAAACAAGAGGTCTTTCATACAAGGTGGTTTGAGTACTATGTGCAAGTCACACCTTTACCTGCTTTCACAATTTAATATGGCTCTAATTCTAGCCAGCATTACTAAACTAGATAGATCACAGCTGATGATGATAATAACCCTAATAAAATTGCATCCCAATCTTGCACAAAGAAGCTTTTATGAATATTCCATATGCCAAATACTCCATTGAGGCATTTGGCAGGAAGTTTACATCGCCGAAAACCTGTTATAAACTTCCTTTGCAAATGTGGAAAAAGATTGGAGGTGCTAAACGTGCACATAAACTTGTGCGGAATGGGGCCCCCATGCCCACACGAGACATGCTTCCAGATCGTGACTGAAGCGATTCCATAAACATACAGAAACTTTACACAAAACTTTGCTCTCTCCGCCCTAACTCCACCACTTTGGATGATTCCACAAACTTTGCCATGGGTCGGGACAGATTGGTCGTGATTTTGCACGCAATTGACCGCACATAAATTTCAAATTAGCAAATGTTTAAATTGTATTGCTGCCATTCTTTTGCCACTATGTAGAAGAAAGTCTGCTCAAGTAGTTACGTGAGTTAGGTCCCATATCTTTACCTCACACGTTAGATTCACCGAGTGAAGTTTTTTTTTGCATGATCATTGGTGACTAGGTTGAAACCATCAACCTCACCACATACGAATACCTGGTTTTATCTCAGTTAGGAGCCAAGGATTTGAACCCAAGCTCTCGGCAGTAATGGCTCAGTGTTCTGATTCGGGCAGAGCATTAGCCCCTTGAGCCAGCCACCTCAAGACAGTGCTATTATTGATGAGACGAGCAATGTAAGGGCAAAGTGGATTCCAACAGCAGAGTGCAAAGTATATCCAGGGGTGTAAGGGCATAAGAGGTCACAATAGAAGGCATGGGGCCAAACAACATAAAACCATAAACATAAGGGTCACAATCTTATGCCCTCGTCTCTGGGCAAATAGAAGCCAATGTTGTTCCAGTGAAACTCAATAGTTTTTGTCAGTTGTTTTCATTATTCCTGTGAAGCACCTTGAGATGTTATTTTCATGCGGTAGGTAGTGCTGTATATAAACGCCAATTTGTGACCATTGTCATTGTTGCTTGTCATTTACAATACAAACAGTATGTGTTGACATTTTTCTGAAATGGATCAAAAGTGACTGCACATTGAGAGGCTACAAAGCCACATGCCACCATTAATATCTCACACCTCTGCTGTTACAAAAGGATGTTGCGAAGCAAAACGTGTTAAATGCGTCTTCTTTTGAATGGGTGTCAATGTCGTTACAGAAACTTGCGAGCCATGAAAAAACAAAGTTGGTCGGATGCATGTTCACAATTTTAACTTGTCAGATATAAAACCACGCAATTCATTCGCATATGTTGGAAACAATTTGTCAGTCTAAGATGAATTAACGTAGACACTGCAGTATTTGTTGAATTGTTCCAGTAAGCATTGAATATCAATAGCTGCTTTGTATGTTTGTATGTGACACACATAGAGACAGCAGGGGGCGGTCATATCAAATTAATGACTAACCTGAGGCTATGCACGATTTTCTGGAAAAGAATCACCTGGACTTGCAGCTTAATGTTGAAGCCATATATATGTCTCAAGGGAAATGTCAGTCAAGTGTAAAATAATTAAGACAAATGTGTGTGCATCGATTTACAAATGTAGCTGCTACGCAGTGAGACAATTATTTAAATGAAAAATGTTTTTTTCACAACATTTATGCAAAATGGTATCTGTTTTCTGCTCATAAAATATCCATTGGAAATTTAATTAGGACTCTTTTATTTTAACAAGTGAGACCCCAATGAGATGCAATTATGACATGCCCACCATGAGAGTTGTCTGACGTTTTTTTTTTCAATATTTATATATATATATAAAAATGGACACTGATCATCATATTAATTCAGCCTTATTTCATTGGCATGGAAGACCTTAGTTTAACTGATATACTTGTAGTGGATTCAACTGAGTCGTAGACGTAGACTTGGAGGCAACACATGTATTCAGTTCCAACACGCGGGATAACTTTCCCCTTAACAGAATAACAACCTTTGGTGGTGACCACCAGGCTAACTACACTAGTTACAAAGTAACTGCTACTACGGACCGGGACCAACAGCTTCGGCCCGGGTCCACGTGTTGGAGACTCGTTGTACAGAGAACGTAGATGAAGGGTTTCTTCCAGGATGAACAACAACCCCGGTCCCTCTCGGGACCCGGCTTCTATTCTCTGTGGCGTGGCCGGCTCCGCCCTTGGCCACGTCCACCTTCACCTTCCAGAATCCTCGGGAAGGATCTGGGTCCTAATCACGTGACCACCCCTAGCCCCCACTCAGGCCCCTTTGTAGATTTAACTGGTCACGTGCTCTCCCGGGTCAACCAGAGTGCCATGGCCTCGAGTAACCACATCCTTCGGCCGGCACTCACACACCCTGTCCTGTAGGGTTGGCACTGCACGAAACGCGTAGTGCCATCTAGCGCTATCAATGAGTGCTCACCGAGCCGCTCTAGGGCCAGTACTACACCCACACCTTTGTGGTATCCGCGATGTCGTTACACCACACGTCGTGCCTCTATAGGGCCGGCACTGCACGTTGACATCCCGCGATGTCACTACTTACATATAAAACACGTGACATTATTAATTGAACAGGGGAAAATATGCATGCAAAAACCTTAACCCAATACTGTACACTATCTCATATAAGAAAATGATAAAGTTGTTTTTAGTTTATAATTGCGCACTACTTTTCATGTAGGTCCCTGGAGATTAACAATTTTGTGTTACATTTTTGAGCTTTTTTTATTTTTATTCGAGATTATGACACTGGCACGCAGTAGTCCGCTCATGTAAATAGAGTCTCAGAAACTTTGACCTCAACCTTAGAAAAGAGGGCATGCTTTGGTCACTCACTACAGATGCCACCAGCCGTATCAATGTCAAATGCTCATTGCAGACCACTCGGACACATGTGGGTGCCCTGCCAACATTTTGGTGGCATGTGGGTGACATCTGGGCATCACTTCATAACCTTGTCTTCCATGTATCTGGAGGTGGACAAATCAAATAGGCTTCATACTGATGCAATAAATTGAATGCCATGGGATATCAATGTTTTGTTTATACCGTACTGTACGTTTTTTTTAATTAACTGATGTGCAAATAACGTTGATATTTTGTTTATTTAAACTGTATACGTTTTAAAACGCTATTAGTCCTTGATACAATTGTATGAATTACTCATTAGCATGGGGTAGAATATGTGCTTAATGACTTGTGTAATGTTAATTGTAAGAAGTTTACATAACAGATTGCTGTTGTTTACTAAAATAAAAGAGCAAAAAGCCTGGCTCACAATAATAATAAGCAAATTTAGCAAAGCCCATTATTCTTGTATGGTCAGCGAGCACCACTTCATGTGAAGCCACCGGTGGTCATCCTAAAGAGTGACTGTCCCACCATAGGAAAGTGGAATTTCCGCTTCTGAATAATGGCCCGCAGTGCAGATGAACACCGCGCCCATTTGTTTGTACTGTTACGCTTGTTTACTCAGGAAACCGCAGGGTTCTGCCAGGTTTTCACAGTAGGAGGTGATGATTGCCATGTATAATCCCAATTGAGTAATTTGCGGGGTGATTTTTTATTTATTTAGACCATGACGTGAGCACACAATGGCTTACTCTTGTCATTGATGACAAGGGTATCTCTACGTCAACTGTGAGTGAAGCAGATGGCGAATATTTATTTGTTCCTGAATACACACGTAGTATTAATCAGGGCGGCCGTCAGATTCGAACTGTGAATCCCTGCAACAAGATGCAAACGTGCTACGACTAAGCCGTGTCACCAGCCCAGTACTCATTTTACCATTTACATATGATTTACATATATATAAAAAATTATATCATCAATACATGTATCTTAAAAAATATAAGATTTTGTTCTCATTGCATTAATGATGGCAGTATAACTGTTTTAAAATGTGGCTCTTAGTGTAATTGAAAATGTGCCTTTTTTATGTTCACCTTGTGAAGGTTACCTAGGTTTGGAAAATAATGAAAATCATTCTGAAAGAATTCCATAAAAATCAATCCTAATCGAGTTTGTTGTAAATATTACAATATAGATAGGCATTTTGTGTGCATTTGTTGAATTGGGCGAGACACTGAAGGATTTCGGATTATTATCCTGCAAAAAATAGTTGCATTCATTGTGGAATTTTAGGTATTGCATTCTCTGTATAAATAGCATACATATAAAATATGGTGTTAAAATCCAGAAAGGATACACATAATTGCAGAATAGAGTATGTTGTGACCACGTGTGAGCTTGACTATGGTAGTAAATGATGATGGGCTTTGTGAGGGAGGCTGTGGATCACATTCAGAGCCAATTCACAATCAGGAATAGAGAAGAAGAAAAACACATTTTGAAACGAAATAATTGCGGACAGAAACCTCACAACCTTGTATATGACGACTCATTATTACGGATGACTAACATGCTACTTTAGCACGTGTGTTCCATTAACAATTCTAATGTGTTACTCCCATCTTGAGAGTGAAGTGTGTACAAGTGCAACACGATCCAAATCATCAGATGGGAACCAAAATAAGAGTGTGCTTGATGGTTGCAGGATAATGTGTGTTGTAAGATGATACACATGTCAAGGGTATGTGGTATTCTGGAAAACAAGATAAAACCAAATCCCTATACGGATTGATGGGTGGAGGGACTATGCATATTGCGAAGGAAAATTGAGTTACATGTCACTCATTTGTATCAATGTAAAGATGTCCATTTAGCTTGCATAAACCATATCCAGCACTGTTTATGAACAGCTATAAAAAAAAACAGCGAGTGCCATACCTCGGCACATTTTTCTCTCCAGTACTCAATGTCACAGCCAAAAGTCAAAGAGTCTCAGTGCTCAAAAGAGCACCGGTGCATCGCTCATATATTTGGCGACTCCGAGACACGAAAGTAAATTCTTTGCTCCGAGAGTGAGGGCCCAATTTCTCTTTAAGACCACCAATGTCAACTTCCATCAATATAGTACGGTACTCATTTTGTTTACCCTCGAGGAGATTCTGGGTTTAGTAAACTCTTGACTGTGAATTTAACTCGCATATTTACAATTGTGAGTGAAGCGTCCTACTGAAGAAAGCCACCTAGTTTTGATGGTGTTGGCAAAATGCACCGCGTACATATTTAATAAGGCTGACAAAAGTTAGGGGAGACTCACACCAGCTACAAAAAAGCGATTTCTGCTGATGTGCATGGCTGGGTGTGTAATCCAGGTTGCTGAGGCTGTAGCCCAGCGTGGAGTCACTGATCCGCTTTCCAAAAATAAAAACATTCCTGCTTGCACATTCGGCTTTAATTTTAAGATTGGCAAAGACTGTCTGAGTCAAAAAAATGTTTGTTGCACCTGTTCACCAACATAAACCTTCCAATGGTCCAAGCAGTTGTGACGATGTCAAGTGTGGAAACCTGCGTGCAATTACCACTCTGCCACACCAACTTCGGAGTCCATCCCTACCTAATGCCGTACGAGGTCTCAGATGCTGCATTGCTCTTTGCAGCTGCCCAGCGGGATGGCTACTCCCTCCCACTTTGAGGCTCAATAACCGTTGAAGGGACAGCTCCCCCGCCCCTTCCTTGCCCTATGATTCAGTTTGTGCTGGAGGGGGGGGGGTCTGCCTCATGCATAAATACCAGCACCTTCTGTGGACTATTGATTGCTCTGACCGATGAGATGTGATGCATAACTCACCAAGCAGTATCTTAATCTCATGACTTGGTTCCATAAAGCCAATTTGGAATATAACAAGGGATTAAAGAAAATGTAAGAAGGGTATTTTTACCAATGTGGAAATCCATTGCTTTATTCAGCAGTGGATTGACTATGGTTGATGATCATGATGACGAGAGATAACAATAAATTAAAACCTGTTTAATGTAATATTGTTTAATTTATGTATTTGTTTCTTCATAGAAACAGGGTCTCCTCTACTTATGAACGGGTTGGGTTCCAGAGGTCTGTTCATAAGTCGATTTGTTCGTAAGTCCAACTTTACTCCTGTCGATTTCAAACATTTTGTACAGCACGTACACTAAACGTGGAGAATGGCTGTAAACGTTGTATAATCTTCTGTAGATGTAGATGCCACTGGTTCTTCATGTTCTGTAGATGTAGATGCCACCACTGCCATCGATTGCACAGCGGTTGAACTTACGACTCAATTCGAACAGGCAACTGGAAATATAGCCAGGTTTTTTTTTCTCTGAGAGTTCGTAAGTCGAATGTTCGTAAGTAGGATGAGTCTTGTTTATTGCAATTGGGATGTTGGAGTAATGGTATGAAGACAATAAGCATTCTTTATGGCATAGCATTACATCATGTCGGGGAATGGCCTCAGAATATACCACAGAGCTACTTCTGGGGTCATTCAATAGGTCTTTCTTAGACAGTGTTCTATCATGGTTAGGAAAGAGTAGTTTCCCCACATACATAACTCATCCACTATATTTACAACTTTTAACTCTCTGAACTTTGAGAAACCATAATAATGTGGGGAAAACTTTTTTGTGCAGTCAATTGTGACCAGGCTAAGACCATCATTTCATTTTTATTATGGTTAAATTATTGAATTCAAAGCTTTGAACCCAGGATCTTAGCAGTGCTGGATCGCTGATCTTACTTAGTTATTAGTTCCGTGAGGTATTCATGAAGATATTTGATAAGCATACTCTCGATACTTGAGGGTTTTACCTCACAGCCAAATGTGGCTCCTTATGGTCCTTAAAATGAAATCCCATAGCATTGAACACCAATTTCAGTGAATGGTGTCCATTGCTACATCTTCGGATACCTCCACACACCGAAAAGCACACAAACAACATTCCAAGGCTTCTCAGACGACAGTCCTTGTAACCGGCCACAGTATAAATAGGCTGTTTTACTGGTAGGAACGAAGTGGACCAGCCTACAATAGATTATATCGTCCGTCCGTCCGACCGTCCGTCCGACCGTGTAGCAACATCGCCCCCTACTGCAAACACTTGTCGCCCCCTACTGCAAACACTTGGCATGACCCTACAAAAACCTTTAGACTCAGTGACGCTTTCATGGCTAAACAAGTGTAACATTCCCTTATAATTCCCTCAGATAGCTTTTAATTAAAACATTTAAATTAATGAGGCTTTCCTGGCTAAACAAGTGTAACATTCCCTTATAATTCCTTGAGATAGCTTTGAATTAAAACTTTTAAATTCAAATTTTACTCACAGCGCCCTAAAGCCTACAGCTAGGCCTAAAGCCTCGAACTACGCCTATCACTCTCCCTTCGTATCGTACCCCCGCGTGTGTGCAAGGGAGTTAATGTTTAACAATATTACATTCCCTGATACTTTTAAATATAAACATTTAAATTTAAAGCTTTTACATAAATAATAAAAACATTTAATTTTAAAATTAACTCACGGCGGCCTAAAGCCTACAGCTAGGCCTAACACCTAGAACTAGGCCTCAACCTCTCCCTTCGTATCGTACCCCCGCGTGTGTGAAAGGGAGTTAATGTTTTACAATGTTACATTCCCTGATGTTTTTAAATAGAAACATTTACATTTTAAGCTTTTACATAAATAATTAAAACATTTAAATTACAAATTAACTCACAGCGGCCTAACGCCTACAGCTAGGCCTAAAGCCTAGAATTAGGCCTCACACTCTCCCTTCGTATCGTCTGATTCGGTGTAGCAACATCGCCCCCTACTGCAAACACTTGGCAGGACCCTACAAAACCTTTAGACTCAGTGGGGCTTTCCTGGCTAAACAAGTGTAATAATACATTATGTTTATATTCTTTGGTTATTCGTTCCTACCAGCCCACCCCGCAGGGTCCTGTTTATTGTTCTTCTTGGTTCTTTTGGTAAAGTCACGTAGAAGGGAAATAATAAAATAATAAAAATAAAACATAATAAAATAATTCTCACGACGTTTCGGCCACAACGCAAGCAGCCGTCCGTTGTGGCCGAAACGTCGTGAGAATTATTTTATTATGTTTTATTTTTATTATTTTATTATTTCCCTTCTACGTGACTTTACCGAAAAAACCAAGAAGATGAATCCCTGCAGTCACGAAAGCTTTACATTGTTTTTATTGTTGTTTGTTTTAATATATCACCAGATGCATGCGACAAGTGTAGCTTTCATTTGTGTTTGAGTGGAGAAGATTAATATACGCAGCAAGGCGCACTGTGGTTGGGTGTGACGGCTAGCGCTTGAGAATCTCTGGTAATACCTTAACCATTAGTAACAATGTTTGGATGATGTCGTGGCGTTATGTTTATCCAATTGGACTTGCAATCCGCAAGTCGCCGGCTCCATCACGTCTCCAGGTGCAGCAGTCGAAACAATGGGGTGAGTTTTCACCCCCTGCACCTGTGCAAACCCAGCAGTATAAATGGGAAGGTTGCTTATGGTGAGGTAAAGCGTGGCTGACTATTCCCAACTCATCTGGTCGACATCTAAGAGAGTGGGCCAAACACCCTCGATCGTGGATGCCCTTATAGTGGAGGCCCCTCTGCCAGCAGTCGTGTTAGCAAGCAATTTGCCAGGAATGCACAGTTATTGGGCTGTCCTTGGTACCGTCTAAAATAAATCTTCAGTGATTTTGAGTTCCATGCAACAAATAATGTATAATTGTTTTCATGTGCCCACATATACGTTCTTTAAAATGAATTCCCTTGGTTCCCAAGCAAGAATGGCATACCATGGCGTTGCAATGTTTCTAAAATGACTCTCTTAAGCATAGAAATGGCATTTCATAGTGTTGCTAGTTAATTAGAGCATAATGTTGGCACAAAAGCATGTACTCTTATTAAGTGCTGCTGGATTATTCATAATACAGTGCATCTGTGAAGCCTATTTTCCTCTGTGCGATGGCCAGGCGTGGTGATGGTCCCCCACTACCCTTTTGTGCGCCACGCCAGCTTTCATTGTGCTCGCCAACAGCACTTGCACCAAACACCTTATATGAGCTACTAGCGGAAGTACCCGGCTTTGCCCGGGTGAAAAATATATTTCTTAAAAACTTTACATATATATACACAGATACTAAGGTATTGTCAAAGCCCGGTGGGCTGTTTGTACATTTCTCCACCAACAAATATATAAGAGGCTTTCACAAGTCCAAAAAGTTGTAGAAAGTGTGGGGTAATTAGTTGATGTCAAAAGGTTTCCGAAAATTGTGGTCTCCCCCCCCCCCCCTCAAAAAATATCTTTACCCCTCGTAGGTATATATACTAACAACCCCTTACATATATAGGGGTGTTACGGAGGGGCTGTATACATAGGATCACACGGGAAACAAACACAGTGGGCGGGGCTTCGTGAGTGCACGGGGAGGTGCTCTCAACGACGTCCGCACAGGGCAGCCTGGGGGGGCTGGCCCCACCCCTCAGCGAGGGGTTTTGGTATAAAAGGGGATGAGCCGGAGAGCTCGAGGGAGAATGTTAAAGCTAAACCAGTGAAGACCGAAGATCGTCTAGCTAGAGCCCTGGACTCCCCTGGGTCGCCGCCCTTGTCAGGGCCGCGCAGGACCGAGCCAGCGGCGTGGTCCCGAGAACCAGAGCTAGTGCTCTGGGACTCCGGGTACCGTAGCCCGACTTACCAGTGTCGGGCCAGACAGCCTCTCCTAGCCCGTTAGTGGAGGACTAGGAGGTAGGTCAGAGATAGCTAGCAGTGTATTCCCAGCTAGCGGGTGAGGGGGCCGATACCCCCTCCAGTGTTGTATGTCCGCGGTTGTGACAACTGTTGCGGAATAAATACGTGTGCCTCAACCCCGGCGTCCAAGAGTCCTCAACGATATTACATCTGGTGACAGAAGTGAACGACCACGAACATGGACACGCGCCGGACAGCTCGAGCCGGGGTACCGGAGGCGGAGGACACCGCTGAAATTGTGGAGCCCGAGACGGCTGAAGAAGGCATCGAGCAGCCGGGCCCGGACGCATCCTTACCGCAGCATCGGGATGAAGGGGAGCCGTCAACAGACGGACTGAGGCTGGCTCACGCCAGACTGGCGGAGCTGCTGTACGCTGCTGCCGCCACGCTCGAACACATCACACGGCTGGGGGCTGGTGGACCGCCACGGGGCGAGGACAGCCGACGACCGGTGCGCCTTCCCGCCATTTCAACGGAGCACAACTTTGAATCTCTCGCCATCGCCGCAGCAGCTGCTGAGGGCGTGGCCGGCCTGAACCTCGGGTCCGACATCGGCCTCACAGGTGCTGCCGCGTCATCACCAGCGGACAGAGCATCACCACTGGTGCGACCGGCGATGCCATCCGTCGTTCGCGCCGAAGCCCAGCCGAGTAACGGGGACAGCGGAGTGCGAGCTTTCACGGCGGCCGCTGCGCTGCACCAACGCCTACCTCCACTCAAAGAGTTTGTGGGCGAGGAGGGCGACTGGTGCGGCTTCCAGCGGCGCTTCCTCGCGCACCAGGAAATGGCGCAGTGGTCGGATGCCGAGGCCCTCTGCGCGCTGCCGGCGCTCCTCGACAGCGACGCCCTCGCCGCTCTTACATCGGCGCCGAAGGACAAACGCTCCACGCTACAGATGGCGCTGCAGTTGCTGGCTGGGGTCTACGGACCATCGTCGGAATGCAGGCAGCTCTTTTATGATCACCAGCGGGGTGCAAAGGAGTCGCCCCTGGTGTACCGTACGAGTCTCCTGGCGCTGGCGAAGACGGCCTTCCCACGAATGGACGACGAGGGCGTGGACGCGATGGTAACGGAAAAGATCCTCCTGCTGGCGGACGACCTGGACATCGCCGTCGTTGCACAGGAGGACACGGAAATGGGTTCCCTCCAGGCTGTGCGGCTCCTCCACGCCAACCTGCTGTCGCAGCGACGGAAGGCCAGCAGGGTAGCGGCCGGGCGTACGGTGGCTGCAGCCACCCTCCCGGCGGAGGAAGTTTGCGCCATCGACCATCGACTGCAGCAGAGGGTGGGAGTACGGGTGGGCCGGGATGGAGCGAGCCGCTCCGACCATCCGTCATCGCCGCCTGCGCTCCCGCGCTGTTACAACTGCGGCATCCGGGGCCATGTCGCCTCGGGGTGCCGCTCTCCTCGGCAGCGTGGGACGACGCCTCGACAGGACACCGGCCCTCCTCCCAAGCTCCATCAACATAACCCAGCGAGTCGCGGCACCCCTCATGTTTGGCCCACGCACACACCCGTCACACACTCGCACACCGCAACGAACGGGGGGCCGACATTGCGCACCATCGCGCCAACACGCACCACTATGGGGACTCAGATCGAACCCAGGCAGTGGTCCGTGTTGGCCCATCGCATTGTGGCTACATCGTCGGGGTCGTCAGCCGTGGTGGGGCACATTGACGGCGTTGAGGTGCGCATCCTGGTCGATACAGGAGCATCGGCGACCATCATTTCAGAACTAATTTACAATATTCTCCCTGTCCAGAGCCGTCCTTTACTGCCGGTTAACGTCCCATTCTATGCCGCTAACGGGGGCTCACTTGGCATCATTGGACAGATTCGAGCACAAATTTGTATCGGTGATATCAAATTGTCCGGCCCGATTTTTGTTTCCTCCTTCGCTGGCGGTTCCGTGCCTGCTGGGGACGGACTTCTTGGGTAAAATGCCGATTCGTATTTTAATAGACCAGGGCTGCATTGAGCTCCCGTCGGGACGACGCATGGCGTTTCTGCCGTCCCCTACTGCGGCTCGGACGGCGTTCGCGACGGTACCGGCGTTCGTCGTTAAAACGGTTCGCGTACCGCCGGGGGCACAAATGTTGGTGCCTCTCAAACTTCGTCGGCCCTTCGCTAAAGGCGTTGGGGACCAGGGAATTCTGCTGGGGCCATCTAGGGCCGGGGTTAGCGGACCTCATTTGATTCCGGCCCAGACCATCGTAAAAGGGGACGGGGACCCTTTTATCGCGGTCCTCAATGTGGGGTCGCAGACAGTGGTGGTTCCTCAAGGGACCGTGCTTGTTCACGCAACGCCGGTGACCTGTGAGGAACCTGTCGCGAATCACGTAGGCACTGTCCCTCTGCCGCATCCACATTGGGACACCGATGAAGGGTGGCTCGAGGCGCTTTGTGCGGGATCGACGGACCTGTCGGATTTAGAGCGTCAAAAGCTTAAGACACTGCTGTGTGAATTTTCCGACGTTTTCAGTCAGAACAAATTCGATTTGGGCTGTTCCCATCTGCTGCGTCACCATATTGATACAGGTGACAGCGCGCCAATACGACAAAATCCTTTTCCGTTAAGTCCCGCCGAAAAGGACCGTGTCAAATCGGCTGTTGATGACATGTTGGCCGCCGACATCATTTCACCCTCTACCAGCCCGTGGGGAGCGCCGATCATCCTGGTTAAGAAACAGGATGGTTCGTTGCGGTTTTGCGTCGATTTTCGCCGCCTCAACAAAATTTCTGTTGCCGACGCATACCCGCTCCCACGGATTGATGAATCGCTGGACGCTTTGGCGGGAGCGCGATTCTTCTCCACATTGGATTTGCTTTCGGGATTCTGGCAGCTTCCTCTGGACGATGATTCTAAGCCTAAAACTGCATTCCGTACACCGCACGGTCTCTTCCAATTCAACCGGGTGCCGATGGGACTCCCCTCGGCGCCGGCGACTTTCCAGCGATTGATGGAATTGGTTTTGGCTGGATTGCAATGGGACTCGTGCTTAATTTATTTGGATGACGTTATCGTCTTTAGCAGAACATTTGACGAACATCTCCAGAGGTTGCGGGCGGTTTTCCTCAAAATGCGGGCTGCTAATTTGAAATTTAAACCCCAAAAATGTCATCTGTTACGCAAATCTGTGCATTATTTGGGACACATCGTTGGACGCTCGGGTATTGCTACCGATCCCGCCAAAACGCAGTGCGTCAGCTCCTGGCCGACTCCCACCTCTGTGGGGGAGGTCAGGAGTTTCATTGGATTCGCGTCGTATTACCGACGCTTTGTCGCGGATTTTGCGACAATTGCAAAGCCCCTACACGCTTTGACGTCAAAGGGGGTCCGCTTTCATTGGGGACAGGAGGAGGAGGCTGCTTTCCGCTCCCTTCGGGATGCTCTGGTTAAAGCTCCTCCCTTGGTTTACCCCGATTTTTCTAAACCCTTTGTGCTCGACACCGATGCGAGCAACACAGGTATTGGGGGCGTGCTTTCCCAGGTGGTTGACGGCGTGGAACGGGTGGTCGCGTACGGTAGTCGGGTGTTGTCTCCAGCGGAGCAAAGATATTGTGTCACCCGTCGGGAACTGTTGGCAATTGTCTATTTCATCCAACAGTACCGCCCATATCTGTACGGTCAGCGTTTCACCGTCCGTACAGATCATGCGGCACTACAGTACGCCCTGCGAGTTCAACAACCATCGGGACAATTGTCTCGATGGTTGGAGGTTCTCCAGGACTTTGATTTTGAAACCACGTACCGTAAGGGCGTCCGCCACACCAATGCTGACGCTCTGTCGCGCATGCCAACCACCCCCGAATGCGCATGCCTCCTGGGGTCGGGTCGTTGCAGGCATCCGGGTGAAATATCTGTTCCGGTCTTGGCGGCCGCAGACGACGCAGCGTCAATGACGAATTCGATCGCACAACAGGGATCAGATTCCCTGTTGGGGTTGCCTGTCACTGAATGGGGGCGCCTACAGATGGAGGATACCTCCCTCCTCGCGTTGCGTCGTCGCGTCGGGGATACTGGGCGGGGTAGGGTTGATGCCGACGCATGGGAAATGGTCACGGGTCTGCTGATGCATTGGGACGGGAAATCCCATCGACACCGGCTGGTGGTCCCTTCTGGCTTACGGGGTAAGGTGGTGTGAGCCGCTCATGAGCGCCTCCTCCACCTAGGGACCCAAAAGACCCTCGCCTTGCTCCAGCTTGATTTTTTTTGGCCGGGCATGACAAGGGATGTCGCAGATCTGTTGGGGTCATGCCCTCGGTGTGCGCAACGGAAACCACCAGCACGGGAGTCTAACCCGCCTTTGCAGTCTATCAGAGTCTCCAGAGTCAACGAACTTGTCGTGCTGGATATTCTGGGCCCATTCCCCGCCACCCCCAGGGGCAATAGATATTTGTTGACCGGGGTGGAGTACTTTACGCGCTGGCCTATGGCCTGGCCCCTGGCCAACCAGTCGGCAGCAGCCATCGTGGAGGCCTTTGTCCAGGGATACGTCCTGGACAAAGGTGCTCCCGAGCGGCTGCTGACCGACCAGGGCAAAATTTTTTCCGGCAAACTGCTCCAACAAGTCTGTGAGCTCCTGGGCACGAAAAAAATTCGTACCTCTCCCTATCACCCGCAAACTGACGGGATGGTCGAGCGTCTGCACCGAACCATCACGTCCATGTTGTCACCGCAGGTTTCGGACTCACAGACCGATTGGGACCTGCAAATTCAAGGGGTCCTGGCAGCATACAGATTGGCCCCCCATGCGGCAACGGGATTTTCCCCCTTCTTCCTCATGTATGGCCGCGAACCTGACCCACCTGTTCGGGCCCAGCTGCAGATCCCCGCGCCGCAGGGTAAAACTAAATTGGCCGACCATGTTAAATTTAATCTTGCGAAATTAACAGAGGCACGGGATGCTGCCATGCAAAATTCCGACCTACGTCAGAAAGCTAATGAGCGGCTCAGACTGGGTCGCGCGCACGTGCTACAGTGGAAGCCGGGGGACAAGGCATGGCTGCACTGTCCCCAGGTACCACTCGCGACCTCCTCTAAACTGGTGCGGCCGTGGCGGGGCCCTGTCGAGGTGGTTGAGGTTTTGCGGCCTCAGTGCGTACGCATCAAATGGGGGAGGCGCCGGTGGTTTGTGCACCCCTCCAGATTGAAACCCTTCGTTGCGGTGCGAAGTCCCACTCCACACACGCGTGGCCAAACATGTGGGGGGTCGACCGACTCAAAGGGTCCGTCTCCGCTGCTCTCGCCTGACGTGTTGCCGGCTGTCCCGCCCCCAGGTGCACCAGGAATGACGGGCTCACGCCCGACAACCCCTACGGGGGATGCCGAGGGTCTCGCGACATTGAGAGGAGACTCACTTGGAAATGGACAGTTGCCACCCGATGGCCCGCCATCCGGGGTTGCCCCGTGTGACGGGCCTGCTGCAAGGACGCGCGCAAGAATGCGCAGACTCTTGTGATGCACAAAAAGAAAAAAGAAATGTATTTTTCACATGTTATGTTCACTGTGTGCGGCGTCGGTGGTGTGTTCCTGGCACATTGGATTGTACGAATGTTGTGTTCACGGTGTGTTGTGTGTGTGCTAGGGTTCCCTGCAAATTGTATATACGTTGGTTTTACGGATTTCATATTTATTCGGGGGTGGGGTGCGTCGGGTTATTTTCCCTTCTTGCTTTTCTGGTTCTTGTTGTTGTTCTCGTTCGCGTTATTGTTGAAAAAATTGTGAGGCACACGCGGGGTCGAGGGGTAAATAAACTTTTATTGTCGTTTGTTGCAGCCGGGACGGCTGCGAGCTGTACAGGGGGGGGGGGTGATGTAGGGGTGTTACGGAGGGGCTGTATACATAGGATCACACGGGAAACAAACACAGTGGGCGGGGCTTCGTGAGTGCACGGGGAGGTGCTCTCAACAACGTCCGCACAGGGCAGCCTGGGGGGGCTGGCCCCACCCCTCAGCGAGGGGTTTTGGTATAAAAGGGGATGAGCCGGAGAGCTCGAGGGAGAATGTTAAAGCTAAACCAGTGAAGACCGAAGATCGTCTAGCTAGAGCCCTGGACTCCCCTGGGTCGCCGCCCTTGTCAGGGCCGCGCAGGACCAAGCCAGCGGCGTGGTCCCGAGAACCAGAGCTAGTGCTCTGGGACTCCGGGTACCGTAGCCCGACTTACCAGTGTCGGGCCAGACAGCCTCCCCTAGCCCGTTAGTGGAGGACTAGGAGGTAGGTCAGAGATAGCTAGCAGTGTATTCCCAGCTAGCGGGTGAGGGGGCCGATACCCCCTCCAGTGTTGTATGTCCACGGTTGTGACAACTGTTGCGGAATAAATACGTGTGCCTCAACCCCGGCGTCCAAGAGTCCTCAACGATATTACACATACAACAGAGGAAGTGGTATCTATTGACTCTGTAGTAGTATCTACTGACTGTACCGTAGTATCTACTGAGCCAGTAGTCGCTACTGACTGTGTAGTAGTATTTAGTGACTGTAATAACTACTGACCATAGTAGTATTTACTGGGCCTACAGTAGTATCTACCGACTATATACTCGTAACGACTAACTGTATAGTATCTGCTGACTCTATAGTTGTATCCACTGACTATAGTAGTAACTACAAAATCTATAGCAGTATCTACTCACTCTATAATAGTATCTACTGACTCTAGTAGCTACTCACCGTGGTAGTATGTACTGACTGTATAGTAGTATATACTGACTGTAGCAGTATTGACTGACTGTAGCGGTATATACTGACTGTTTTAGTATTTACTATAGCGGTATCTACCAACTCGATAGCAGTATCTACTATCGCTACAGCAGTGTAAACCGACTGAGGTCGTACCTGCTATCACTACAGCAGTGCATACTGCTGTGTTGGTACCTGCTATGACGACAGCAGTACATACTGTGGTGGTACCTGCTATGGTGACAGCAGTACATTCTGTGGTGGTGGTACCTGCTATGATTACAGCAGTGCATATTGACTGTACTCATCATTCACCCTCACCATTCACCACTCACAACTCACCCTTACCACTCATCCTCACTACTCACCACTCCCACTCACTATTCACCATTCACCCTCACAACTCACCACTCACCAATCTCCCTCACCAATCTCCCTCACAACTCACCCTTACCACTCATCCTCACTACTCACCACTCCCACTCACTATTCACCATTCACCCTCACAACTCACCACTCACCAATCTCCCTCACCAATCTCCCTCACCACTCTCTCACCACTCACCCTCACCACTCAGCACTCACCCTCAGCACTCACCATCACCACTCACGCTCACCACTCACCCCTCACCACTCACCCTGACCAATCACCACTCATCCTGACCAATCACACCCTCACCAATCACCATTCACCCGCACTGCTCACCCTCACCACTCACGCTCACCCTCACCACTCACCCCTCACTAATCACCACTCATAACCGCCACTCACCCTCACCACTCAACACTCACCCTCACCCCTCACTACTCACCCTCACCACTCACCCTCACTACTCACCACTCATCCTCACCAATCACACCCTCAACAATCACCACTCACCCTCACCGCTCACCACTCACCCTCACCACTCACTCTCACCACTCACCCTCACAACAACCACTCACCGCTCACCACTCACCCTCACTACTCACCTCACCACTCATCCTCACCAATCACACCCTCACCAATTACCACTCACCCTCACTGCTCACCCTCACCGCTCACCACTCACCCTCACCACTCAACCTCACCCTCACCCCTCACTAATCACCACTCACAACCGCCACTCACCCTCCCCACTCACCCTCACTACTCACCACTCATCCTCACCAATCACACCCTCACCAATCACCACTCACCCTCACCACTTGCCACTCACCCTCACCACTCACCCTCACCATTCACCCTCACCACTCTCCCTCACCACACTCCCTCACCACTCATCCTCACCAATCACACCCTCACCACTCACCCTCAACACTCACCCTCACCGCTCACCACTCACCCTCACTACTCACCCTCACTACTCACCACTCATCCTCACCAATCACACCCTCAACAATCACCACTCACCCTCACCACTCACGCTCACCACTCACCCTCACCACTCACTCTCACCACTCACCACTCACCCTCACAACAACCGCTCACCACTCACCCTCACTACTCACCTCACCACTCACCACTCATCCTCACCAATCACACCCTCACCAATTACCACTCACCCTCACTGCTCACCCTCACCGCTCACCACTCACCCTCACCACTCAACCTCACCCCTCACTAATCACCACTCACAACCGCCACTCACCCTCCCCACTCACCCTCACTACTCACCACTCATCCTCACCAATCACACCCTCACCAATCACCACTCACCCTCACCATTCACCCTCACCACTCTCCCTCACCACTCTCCCTCACCACTCATCCTCACCAATCACACCCTCACCAATCACCACTCACCACTCACCCTCAACACTCACCCTCACCACTCACCACCCACCCTCACTACTCACCCTCACCACTCATCCTCACCAATCACACCCTCACCACTCTCCCTCACCACTCTCCCTCAACACTCACCCTCACCACTCACCACTCACCCTCACCATTCACCCTCACCACTCTCCCTCACCACTCTCCCTCACCACTCATCCTCACCAATCACACCCTCACCAATCACCACTCACCCTCACCACTTGCCACTCACCCTCACCACTCACCACTCACCCTCACCATTCACCCTCACCACTCTCCCTCACCACTCTCCCTCACCACTCATCCTCACCAATCACACCCTCACCAATCACCACTCACCACTCACCCTCAACACTCACCCTCACCACTCACCACTCACCCTCACCATTCACCCTCACCACTCTCCCTCACCACTCATCCTCACCAATCACACCCTCACCAATCACCACTCACCACTCACCCTCAACACTCACCCTCACCGCTCACCACTCACCCTCACTACTCACCCTCACCACTCAACCTCACCCCTCACTAATCACCACTCACAACCGCCACTCACCCTCCCCACTCACCCTCACCACTCTCCCTCACCACTCTCCCTCACCACTCATCCTCACCAATCACACCCTCACCAATCACCACTCACCACTCACCCTCAACACTCACCCTCACCGCTCACCACTCACCCTCACTACTCACCCTCACCACTCAACCTCACCCCTCACTAATCACCACTCACAACCGCCACTCACCCTCCCCACTCACCCTCACCACTCTCCCTCACCACTCTCCCTCACCACTCATCCTCACCAATCACCACTCACCCTCACCACTTGTCACTCACCCTCACCACTCACCACTCACCCTCACCATTCACCCTCACCACTCTCCCTCACCACTCTCCCTCACCACTCATCCTCACCAATCACACCCTCACCAATCACCACTCACCACTCACATTCAACACTCACCCTCACCACTCACCCTCACCATTCACCCTCACCACTCTCCCTCACCACTCATCCTCACCAATCACACCCTCACCAATCACCACTCACCACTCACCCTCAACACTCACCCTCACCGCTCACCACTCACCCTCACTACTCACCCTCACCACTCACCACTCATCCTCACCAATCACACCCTCACCACTCTCCCTCACCATTCTCCCTCACCACTCACCCTCACCAATCACCACTCACCACTCACCCTCAACACTCACCCTCACCACTCACCCTCACCACTCTCCCTCACCACTCTCCCTCACCACTCTCCCTCACCACTCATCCTCACCAATCACACCCTCACCAATCACCACTCACCCTCAACACTCACCCTCACCACTCACCCTCACCATTCACCCTCACCACTCTCCCTCACCACTCTCCCTCACCACTCATCCTCACCAATCACACCCTCACCAATCACCACTCACCCTCAACACTCACCCTCACCACTCACCCTCACCATTCACCCTCACCACTCTCCCTCACCACTCTCCCTCACCACTCATCCTCACCAATCACACCCTCACCAATCACCACTCACCCTCACCACTTGCCACACACCCTCACCACTCACCAATCACCCTCACCATTCACACTCACCACTCTCCCTCACCACTCTCCCTCACCACTCTCCCTCACCACTCATCCTCACCAATCACACCCTCACCAATCACCACTCACCACTCACCCTCAACACTCACCCTCACCACTCACCACTCACCCTCACCACTCTCCCTCACCACTCATCCTCACCAATCACACCCTCACCAATCACCACTCACCACTCACCCTCAACACTCACCCTCACCGCTCACCCTCACCATTCACCCTCACCATTCACCTTCACCACTCTCCCTCACCACTCACCCTCACTACTCATCCTCACCAATCACATTCTCACCATTATATTTTTGCCCCAGTCAACGCCGGATATTTTCCATTCGTAGCAGTTTATATCAACTCTATAACCAACTTATATTAAACAGGAAGCGCGATCCTAAAGTAATCTACAACCTTCGATTAGTCCTTTGTGCGATTCAAAGAATCGATTCCTGGCATGTTGGGGGTTTACATTTTGAATGACAGAGTTTAATTTTCATTGGTATGTTATGTTTTAATGTTTTCAGGAGTTTTTAATTACATTTTTGCCCCGGTCAATGCCGGATATTTCCCGTTCGTAGCAGTTTATATCGACTTTAACCAACTTATAGTAAACGGGAATCGTCCGAATCTAAAGGAATCTACAACCTTCGATTCCTTTGCGCGATTCAGAGAATCGATTCTTGGCGCGTCGGGTTTAAAAGTAATTACACAGTTGTATTTTCATTGGTATGTAATGTTTTAAAGTTTTCAGAAGATATTAAATGTATTTTCCCCCCGGGCAACGCCGGGTATATCGAGTTTATACCACAAAGTCGTCGCTTGACACGGGTGGGGTGTCGAGGCCTAGTACCGTGCAGAGCCTCCGGCCTCGCCTAGATTGCCCACCCGGCTGAGGCTGGGTACTGGGGCCGTTACCCCCCCCCCCCCGCGCTACAATAATACTGTCTAATCGCTATAATTTTATTATCTACCGACCCTATAATAGTAATTGCACACATTGGGGTGGGGGGGGGGAGTGAAGAGGACGTGAAACTTTGATGAATTTACCTCAGAGTCGCGTGTTAAAGCGTGCACATATTTTTAACGGGAATTCAAAATGGCGTCCACCCCGCAGCGAAGGCGTCGCTACCCGTTGCCAGGGGCAACCGCCGTGGTCCGCGCCGGTCGGCTATAGCAAATAAATAAATAAAGCGTTAAATAAATAAATAAATAGAAATCGCACTAAATCGATAATCAGTCCGATTTAAAGTTTAGAGACGAAAAATCGGAAATGCCTAAGTTTACCGCGGGGCCGGGGGCGTGCCCACCTGCAAAATGTAATCTCGCCGAACCCCACGGTCCGAGAGTTACATCCGCCGCAAGGGAGCGTACGCAGACGGACAGACGGACAGACAGACAGACAGACAAAAAATGAATTATATAGGTTAGATACACGGGGATCTTTGTCTTTGCTTGTGTTTGTTCACGCTTGTGTTTGTTTACGCTTGTGTTTGTGATGGTGTTGTTGTAAGGAGAGTGGGGAGCGGTAGTGTAGCGGTGAGCGCGCTGCGAAACCGGCGACCCGGG
The DNA here is from genome assembly GCF_965212315.1 of Lampetra planeri. Lineage (NCBI taxonomy): Eukaryota > Metazoa > Chordata > Hyperoartia > Petromyzontiformes > Petromyzontidae > Lampetra > Lampetra planeri. The sequence continues at coordinate 9,876,895 of NC_136115.1, read as the reverse complement.
TTCAGTTCCCACTGACGTCCACCACCCAGTGACGTTTATCTGAACCGGTCCTGGGCCTACCCTAGGTCGACTCAGCCTCAAATGAGTACCTGGTGCGATGTGTAGTAAGCATTGGCACTAGGGAGACAAAGGCGGCCTGGCGTGGTGTTGGCCACCCTCGTGCGCCGTGCCGGCCTTCATAGGTGCTACAGGCTAACAGCATTTGCCCCAAGTCTGTTAAAGGCTATAAGGGGGTTATATTTGTATTTTGTAAGGAGAGGTGGCATTGTTTGACATACTGTGCTATGTTTGCAGTAACCTATGTTTGCCAGCAAGCCATACACATTGATGGCGATTGGTAGCCAAATCTTATCTGGGCCTCCCTTCGGTCAAGTCAGCATGAAATATATAGCATAAAATAAAAACCTGCTGTGGTGGTGGTGTTGACATCAGAACGAGGAAAATGTAAGTGGACAGGCATTGGTGGGTCTGGCCACATCATCCCGTCTTGTGTGCCATAATGGACTTAATAGGCATGCACTAAAGCACTTGCCTTTGCGGGCTATCTGAAATGAAAGGGGCATCTACATGTGCACATGTGGTTATGTGAGTGGTTTTCTCATGTGTCCAGTGTGTACATTCCTCTCTAAATCCCATTTAAAGGACAACCTCTGTTGTGAAGATGCTCTTAAGGCTAAGAATGATGCTTTACCCTTAAATAAAAAATATATATAACATGGAACTTGAGTGCCTTTTGTTTCCTGGACTTTCCAAAACGTGTGCAGTATTATGTGCATTTGTTCGTAATATGTGTGGACGTGTGTGTTTGTGTGTAGGCTTATGCTCATACAGAAATTGTCGATATTGACAAGTGTCATCCCATTGCAAGCAGAATGACAGTTTTAAGATTATTGAACTAACCAACGTTACTACGTTGGTTAGTTGCGGGCAGAAAAACCCATAAAGCAAAGGGGACAAATATATGGCTACGAAATATATGAAACACAAATCTACGCGTGCTATAAAATGTAAGGAAAAATATGTAACGAAGGGACACTAAACATTATGAAGCATCCTCTACGCTTCGAAATGCCAAGGTTACGTTTGGTGTACTGTACAGTACTGAATACTGAAATAATGCATTGGAAATACAACTCCTGGTCAGGTGGGATTATAAATGTTATATTGTCTTTTAAGCAGACTTTTACCATGCTGCTGCAATGGCCTTCTTGATCATACACGATGCAGTACTTACCATCTAATTTGACCAGTAATTTTCATATCTAGCTACAGTATGTTGAACTTTTTTACACTGTACGTCGTCAACCGTGCTAATCGGAGGTAACTGCCTGAGAGTGCATATGCAGTTATAAATACAGACACTGACTGACATCCCAACTGCAGAATAAAATAAATATAGAAGTGTCTTTATATTATCTGAAAGTAGTCCATCGTATTTTGGTATAATTAAACACAACATTCAAAATCCTATGTCGAATGTTACTCTAAACTATTGCAATATAAGTGTTGTAATACTATGAGTGATGACCTAAATAAATAACACGAAATTATAAGTGCATAATCTGTAGACAGACGCACAGCAAAATGTGCATTATGGCATCTATCCTCGTGGTATGAAGGAAACACACCAAAGAGGATGACCAATGTGGAGATGGAGCAATGAGATCGGTCCATGTGCTGGAGCGAAATGTATCGCAAATTTTTCGAGACCGTGAGGGATGGCGATGGCTTGCAGAGGTCTTCATCCAGCAGCCAATAGATCATGGCTGCTGCTGACGACATTTCAGTGAAGATATTTCACAACATATGACACAGGATAATGGTCTCATTAGTATTGTAGCCACCCCTTATGTGGAAGGATTTTTTTGTTAAAACGGTCAAACATTCAGAAAATTTCTTCATCGACCATTGCCTCTCTCAACCTGAATGAGTAACGCGATGAAGCAATCCGCATTGACAAATCTTCTAATGTGGGACAAGTGTGAGAACCCCGACTTGTTGAAATACCTCCGACTGGTATAAAAAGCATACAGTCCCTTCCAATGAGGGACATTGTTTCCTTGAGTAGCACAGGCAACTCAGAGTAGAGTTTAAAATACACCATTGACAAGTGGACGTGTCGTCATCATCAGCCATGGTTAATCCACTGCAAGATGAAGGCTTTCCCAATCCACCACCTATTCCAATTTATTAATTGGAATATACACTGCAATCATCATCCCCGACTGCGAAAATGTCGCATGACTCTTGAGAAGAGGTATGAGACTCAGGCTTTCCTGGGACAAACAGAAAAAAACATCCATCATAATCCTCTGATAGAATATAATCCACATAGCATCTGCATAAGAGCAGATTCCATCACTCCATCTCTTCCGGTGAATGTACTCTCTCGGGTATGTTCCATTCCTTGACTGCCACTCAGTTGTTATTCTTGACCAAATCCCATAACTCCTACTTTGAACAGCGTGTCCTGTCCAAGCCGACTTACTCTTTTGTAACAGTTTCAATGGTTTGAAGCTTTCGTGACTGCAGGAATCCATACTCTTTGGTTCTTTCGGTAAAGTCACGTGGGTGTAAAATAAAATCAATCACGAACGTTTCGGGCTTTCCCACATGATGACGGACACTTGTGTTGTGCCCGAAACGTCGTGATTCATTTTATTTTATACCTACGTGACTTTACCGAAAGAACCAAAGAGTATAGTTTTAATGGTGTCATTAACTTGTGTATGTTCTCTGATCTATTTGTTGCTCTTTCTCTCAATGTAATTCCATTGAGGTAGTGCACAATGTAGACGCCTTAATTTTCACATTGGCACAATCGGATCTTCATCACTCAGACAGAATCTTGAATGCCAGATTAGTGAAAATAAAGCGGCTTGTTCGTGGGAGAGATAAGGAAGGTGACTGGAATTTAAACAAGTTAATGTTGAGAGATAAGAGGACAGAAACAAACTAGAATTGCGAACTGTGCAGCGAGAATGGTGAGAGAGTTAACCGCTCAAACTTTTTGATCTCATTTTAAAAAAGTTATCTGGGTTGTTTGGAATTCATGCAGCAATGGCTAATGTCTCTATGATTTTGCATTCTGGCTGTGCATTTATTAGTAATATATCGTGGCGGGAGCTGTTTCGTCTGAAAGTATAGGGACCTACCTTTACAGATAGAAATGCAAACAGTTTCTGCTCAAGAGTTGCAGCAAAGAATACGCACATTTCAGGTATATGAATGTGAGTAATTTATTTCCCCTGGAGATGGTACAAAGATCAATTTTCAATATCTAGAGCTTTGAGTGGTGTAATTTATCATTTTTTAAAATCATGGAAATGTCTGTCAGGACTTTTTGCGTGATCAAGGAATAAATCGGGATGCCAAGCATGGTGGTGCACATCTGTAATCCAGAGCTTTGGAGTCAGGGTCGATGGATCACATAGATCACCGTGTGCTGAGAGACTCCCAGACACACTGGACTGTGAGGTGGCAGCGAGATGATGGCACTGCAAATAGTTTCATGACCTGTCTGTGTCGAATTTTCAGTGCTGTTCATTCATTGGCATTGGTTTAATCTTGATACACTGATTCTAGATTTGAAGCTTTCGTGACTGCAAGGATTCATATTCTTAGGTTTTTTCGGTAAAGTCACGTAGGTAAAAACATTAAAATTAATAAAAGTAAAATAAAATAAAAATCACGACGTTTCGGAGGCAACACAAGCTTCCGTCTTCAGGTGGAACCGTCACAGCCACGACATCTGTATCAAGTAAATGAGGATACACTGATTTCGTCCCAGATGCAAAATATGTTTTTGAGTTTTGCTTCCTCTTTATTGTCCTTCAATTACATTCCAGCTCTGCAATATAATGTCCTGCTAAGATTGTTAAGCGCATATCAATTTAACCAGTTAGAATGTTAAAAAACTGACAGTTATGTGTGAGCCAAATTAAGTGAAAAATCCAGTTTTAACGTCTTTTGTGAACTGATTGGTAATGTGCTCGAATGCTTTGAGCAATTTTCCACTTTCCACCTGCCACCACTTACCTCCAAATTCACTTTATTAAGGACGAATTAGCCAAACTTTTCAATGTAGACCCTGCTGAAAAAGTCTTGAAACTTAGACTTTCCAAGCCGAGCTAAGGACACAGGAACACCCAGAGGGGTGATGGGAGGGGGCGGTAAAGGTGGACAATTTATCTGGGCACTACGCAAAAGAGGGCCCCACAATGGGCCGCTTTATGTCGCTAATGATTAAGGGAGGGCTTCACGTGGCATTCTGCCCCGGGCCTTCAGCCACAGGACCTCCAGGAACCTCGACGTGGCCCTGAAAGGACATGTGATGACTCAGTCATTGCATAAACATACTTTTATGGTAAGTGTTGTGCACAATGTTTTAAAGTTTGTGAGTGATAGTAGTAGTACAGGTGGTTTATTCTTTACGTTTTGGCTTGAAGATACGTGACAGTGCTTCATCAGTTTAAATTGCATGGGTGTTCTGCCAATATTGGGTAGGACAAGGTATTCATAATTAGCCTGAATAATTAAAGGTGAATGTGTCTGAGATAAAATATATAATGAGAACATCGACTGCTGGTAGTATTTCAGTGTTTCGATTTAAAGCTTTCGTGACTGCAGGGATTCATCTTCTTGGTTCTTTCCGTAAAGTCACGTAGAAGGGAAGTAATAAAATAATAAAAATAAAACATAATAAAATAATTCTCACGACGTTTCGGCCACAACGCAAGCAGCCGTCCTCAGGTGAAAACCAGGTCTGTCGAGGCGACAGACTAGGTCTGTCGTTTCGACAGACTAGGTCTGTCGCCTCGACAGACTAGGTCTGTCGACTTTACCGAAAGAACCAAGAAGATATTTCAGTGTTATTTATGAAGTGTGATGATTGTGAAAGAGCACACGTTCAGCCGAACGAATGATTTAAAAAGCATGATCCCATACTCCTGTACATTTGGGAAAATACCAGACTTGGCATGTAGGGTAAAATGTTATCTAGATCCTTGAAAGAAAATAAGCAATTTAAACATGTGATAAGGAGGTAAAACAACTTTCGTACTAAAGGTAACTTCCGTACTAAAGGTAGCTCTGGTAAAACGATGACTCGTGCCATATTGTTGCATTGTGACCTAAGGGCCTCAATTGCTTTGTGCATTTCAGAGATGTGAATATAAATTACATTTTAATAAATACACAGTTAATTTGGCCTATTTTAAATTTCAGCAAGGCTGTGTTGACATGGCATCAATGGTCAACTGGCCTGCCAACTTTGGCACCTGTGTGCTTTCCGAAGATTTATAACTGTATAACAATTGGTATTTTATTTTCGAGCCTTCTCATCCTAAATTTGGCTACTTAATCACATAGATATCCCAAACGAGATTGCTATTCTTAACACTGACTTCAAAGCTCATACAAACCTAAGTTTAATTAAGCCACACTGGACATTATTGGCATGTATGTAGGAAATGGTTTGAAAATATTAATCCCGATTGTATCGGTGGCTTTTGCAATGTGTACCTGCCAAATATGCTACAATATAGCGTGTCATCAAAACACATTATGTGAGAATTATTTTTATATCACAATTGATCTATTATTTTCTTAACATTATGCTTGTTTACCTAGGAAATCCTCAGTCTCAAGACTCTTTTTTCAGGAGAGTCCTGTCAAGTTTTGCATGACGAAGACCGCTTGTGTTGTGATCGACTCGTCGTGGGTTTTTTGCTTTGATTTTTATTTATTTTTAATTTAAAATTTATTTTATATTTTTTTATTTCTATCTACGTGACTTTACCGAAAGAACCAAAAATATAAGTTTTGCATGCTTTAAAGAAATATATTCAAACGTTGATGGACGCATTCTATTGAATGTGGAGGGTTATGGGGGAAAGAAAACAACACCCTGCATATACCTTTGAAAAATGTTGATCATGTTGAGCGACCCATGTGTGTACAATCCTGACTGTCATGCAGTACTCTGTCAGGAGCAATGTTTTAAGGAAGCCTTCACAATCAATAGCAAAACGTCCGGTTAATTCAATGTATTAATGCTGGAAGCGGGTGCTTCAAAGTTACACTGCCCTTTGTAATGACGTGGGTGTTGTGTTTCGCTGCATTGGTTGATACAGGCTTTTTCTTTTTAGGGATCTTTAGTTTGTCTTTTTAATCCTGTGCTAATTCTATAAGAATCTAAACAATCAAAATCAATTATTTGTGTGCATTTAAATCCCATTCCACCACTTAGGATAAAAGATTATTCTTAAGTACAGAATAACAAAGGGGAAAAACCCTATTATTATTAGAGTCTGGTAGTCTCTACCAAATCAAACAATGACTGCACAAAGAAGTAGTTAATTGTGCTTGAATTGAGAAAATGTCAGCTTGATGCCATACATTAATTTTATGTGATATGTGTAGAGTTAACAAGTGGACAGTTGATGTTCCCTGATGTCAATATCAGGCTTTCCACAAAGGACTTTTGTAAACTCCATTTGGGGACATGATTTAGATTTCAATTATTCCTTTTGCACATTTTATATGTTAAGGCTGGTCCTCATCATGGGAAAATGTGGAATTATTTACTTAATTCATAGTAAAAATGTCAGTGTCTCCCTGTTGAAATGAGAATGGGCCAGCACTCATCTTTATTGATGGTTACAGTTGAATGTCCACTTTCCTCTGACGGAGGCCAGTTATACGAAGTGATACATAATGTACAAAGTGACACGTAGGCTAAATTTACCCTCTACCAAGGACTTAAATGGAACCTTGCAATTGTGAGTGTGGTGCACTACTTACCGTGCCATCTGGCCAAATTATTACGTGAGTTATAAAACGAAACACAAACTGTGTAGAGTATAATAAGGGGAAACCAAAAGTGAATTATTTGTCACCTAATAAAAGATACACGTGTCACCTTGTCTGTTTCACATTGTAATGTTGTATTTTGGTACTTTTCTCATGTAATCTCAATGTGACTGTTCTGTTGTAAAGTTATTCATTCACAGCAACATTGGAATGTTTTTTTTTTATTTTGGATTAGAAAATCAAAGGCATGCATGTAAATGGAGGGAAACATAAACCATCTCAGATTTGCTCATGACGTGGTCAGTAAAACGTTCGATGGGGAATTAATTTACAGGGAAGAACGATTTGGAGAGCATTTAAAAAAGGCTGTAATTTTCAGGCCGTCTGGAAACTTGATACATTGCACCCTGATGATCGTGTATAATGTTGATTGTGTACAATGATATTGGGTATAATGATTGTGTATGTTACACCTCAATGATTGTGTATAATTTTACAAAAGAAGTGACGCCTCACAATTGAAAAAAAACCTGTGAAATGGACAGCTGGTGGTTTTTATTGCTTGGCCCCTTTTGTAAAGCTTACAGTTGATGTCAATTGGAGCATGTACACATTGGCCATAGCGGTTTCAGGCTTTTAGTATTCCGATGGCTCTCGCTCTTCATAGATAGCTTTTAAGCGCTTCTTCACTATTGGTGGAGAAAAAAAAGAAACAACTGGATATGATCTGTTCATGCAGATACAATCCAAGAGGAAATATTAAGCAAGTTCACCAGAGTTTGAGGCCACATCATGAACTGACCTACTTTGTCTTGTTAAAACCCCCACCACCTGATGCAGACAAACAAATTAATTGTCACATTAGACCTAAATACATCCTTATTCATCCTATTGGCTGGAAAATAATCTGCATATAAAATTTGCCATGTGGTTGTTATCTATCAAATTGAAGACAAATACTGGCGAATACTGGCGAACCTGTCAATAAATTTCGATATGTAAACTCTGACTTTAACATAGCCACTTCCGTGACCAGTTACATGCTAATTTCTGCCTTTAACATCCTGCTAATTCTCTCACATTAACACAGCTTATTCAATGCTAAATTCTTCTGTTGATATGTAAACTCCTTTGTCAAGGCGCTCTTCTCCTCCCACCCAGCTTAAAATACGCTGCCAAGCTTAGCAGTGTTCATTGGAGCGCTGTCTTTCAGACAGCTCTGTTTCTTCACCTGAGGACGGCTGCTTGTGTTGTGGCCGAAACGTCGTGAGAATTTTATTTTATTATGTTTTATTTTTATAATTGTATTATTTCCCTTCTACGTGACTTTACCAAAAGAATTAAGAAGACTGTCAATACATTTTAATAAATGGGCTTTTGGATGTGTTTTCGTTCCCACTGTGGAGTCTGTCTGGTGAATTTAATTAACAAAGTTAATTAATAATTCACTGGGGTCACTGATCTAACTTTAAAATGTATCCATATTTTTATTTGAGTACCATACACGTTTTAAACTGGTAGAAAATGTTGTCCGCTGTATTGCTATACACAAAGTATTTTATTTGCTTTGATCCTGTATCTTTTAATACCTACGTCTTCCTTGAGAAAGATATGAAGCAGCTCTTGCCTTACATTCGATAAAGATCATCTATATACAGTAAAATAATGTTCATATTATATTCATCTATAAATACCTTAAAGTCAGTAATTATAATTCACACACTTCAATTTGGGAAACAGTTGTTGTTTTGTATACTTTATATATAAAAACAATTTAAGTTATGAACTGTTTGTGTAAATTGTTTCACGGCTTGGGACTTTATTTTGCCTGCGCCTAAGACGGATTTGCTGAGCCAAAGGCATTCTCCCTGAATCTCTGCAATCTTAAAAATCTATTGATGTCTACCGCATTGTGTAACATTACTTGACCCCAATATAACACATTTGAAGCTGTTCTTGGTCGTAAAATAATAATAATAAAAGCAATGTTTGGCATGTACAATGTATATTTTTTTTTATAAAGCATAATTATTGTATTTGGTGATAAAATTATTATAATAAAAAGTCAGAGCGACTGATTCACGTATCTATTTTCAGCCAGTAGTGAACATGTCAAATTCTCATCGTGGACAACTACTGTTGTCCACGATGAGAAACTACTGTTGATGATCAACAAAGTGGTACCAATTTTACTAGCGTGGGTGAATAATGATTGCATTGTAAGATAGGCACTCTAATCACAGGGCCTCCTGATGAGCTGGATTTCATAAGCAGTATATGTACTACTCTTAGGTTTTTCCGGTAAAGTCACGTAGGTAAAATAATAATAATAAGAAAAAATAATAAAATAATAATAATAATAAATTAAAATAACTCAATTAATAAATTAAAATAACTCAATTGAGTTATTTTCATTTATTTTATTTTATTATTATAAAATAACTCAATTAATTGAGTTATTTTCATTTATTATTATTTTATTTTATTATTATTTTTACCTACGTGACTTTACCGAAAAAAACTAAGAGTATGAACCTAAGAGTATCAATCCTTGCAGTCACGAAAGCTACAAGTCTAGAAGTATATGTACTGCTTGTACACAGCTATTTAGGATACTATATCGGTCACAATAGATGTATGTCGTTGAGTTCCCACAAAGCGATTCACAATAATAGCAGTACACTTGCAGTAAAATTATACCGTAAATGTGTATCTGTAAGGGCGTTTGGTGCAATAATACAATTAATGGGAATGTTAAAACATTCTTTTTTTCACATGTCAATACATGCAGTATGATACTGTGTTACAAGCAATACTGCACAGATAGTTGAAATAATGAAATATATCTCAGATATTTTCTGGAAATGGAGAAAAGTTAAGGCACCATGCTGTTATCACTCAACAAGTATCTGGCATTGTGCATTTATATTTTAACGGTAAACTCAGAATAAATGTGTCATGCTTGGCTGACCTTTATGTAATTTTAGTCCATATTATTCGACTCTCTACGTTCAGTTTAAAATTGGCACAAAGGGTGTTTGATAAGGTTGTGTCATTTTAAAGGTCACATGTTACCAAGTTTATTTTGTGGAAGGTTGGCTCTGAGGAAAGGTGAAAATAAAATTAAATTAAAAATACTGTACAATGGTTCAGCATTAACGGACACATGGAACACCTAATTGGTTTTAAAATGAAGCAATTAAATGTCTACATATATGCACTGAGCGTGTCAATTATAATCAATGGATACTTAAATATTAATTTAATATATTCTTTATTTTCATATAACAATAATATACATTTGTATCACTATCAAGTTTAGAGCATGTATTATTCTGTGTTATTCTGTAATCTTACTGTTTTGTGGTGTCTTTTTTTTTTTACAATTTGAACATGAATTTAAGGTTATTGTTTTAAATGTCATTACCATCACCGATTTTGGCAGTGGTTGTAAAGAATTATGAAATTATGTTTAAAAGAAACGAAAAAAGTTTTTGTGGTGCAAGACTGTGGGAAAATGAAATTGTGCAAGTGCCAGCTGTGTCGTTGGCTACTGTAATTTAAGTATGTTGTGGATGAGAGAGAATTGATGGCCTTCCCTAAGTGACAGTTTCATGGATGACATCCAGAATGTAAGATGACATCTGCCACAAGGTGATAAATAATGCAAAAAAGTGTGGTGATTTCTTGCATGCTTTCTTGTGTCCCAATCAGAATCAAAGTGAAAGGCATTAGGTAACTAACATCTAAATTAAATGCCATACTATGTTTATTGATTTTGCAAACAACTGTCACTATTTGTATTACAGACGGACCTTTTAGCTTCGTTTCCTTAACAACCCTGTTGAACCAAGCTACTTCATTTTGATTTACTGAATTGTAAAATATTCATTATCAAGAAATGGCTTGGGGAAGTACAGCCAATCCTATTTGTTTGGGGGGGGGGGGCTGGTGAGGCAATTACAGCTGGTACCTGTGATATGGTGGCGTTCTACTGACGTGCAAACAAGGGAAGTGCTCAACACCAGATTGTGTTTCAGCATCTCCAGACATTTTCTTATGAATGGCTTACAGCTGGATTTTTTTTCATTCACAAGCCTTGTGTATGTGCTGATTTGTATGTACACTGCAAGTTAATGTGAATGTGTAATGTGTTGTAATTAATAAACCGAATTGAATGGTAATGACTGAACGTATGATACATCATACATGTTAAAGAGATTGATGCAATTGCACGCTCGCAAGAATATTGGGGTTGTCGTGTGCATCCAAAGTAGGACGCTTTGTTATCGATGATGATTAAACTGGAAGTCTTTATCCAGCACAGTAGGGCTGATATTTCATTTCAATTTACTTAGGCAAGAAATTGTATTTGCAGGAAGGCAATATATTGTAATTGTACAACAAATGTAATGTTTTTTTCTCCAGTCATATTACATTGGGTTGTTTTTACAGTTAGATTTCATCATTTTACATAACAACATAATATGTTCCCTAAATCGTTTATCATTCAGATTCAAAGCAATGCAAGCGTCGGCCTTCATGCTCGACCAATATCTCAGAAGTAATTTTGGGTAGAATTTAGTGTCTGGATATATGTGTGTGTGCCTTTATTTATGGCTACTTGTCCCAGAACAATTTCCCTTCCTAATCTATTGGATCCATACTAATTACATGCACATACCATTTCAGTCTAACTATATTGAACAAACACTTATGCCCCATACCACTTACATCATTAGTGAAAATGCAGTGAGATATACGTGTCCCCATTTAGCCTCAAAGGCAATTAGAGAAAGTGTTTTTAGCGGGCACCTATTAAAGCTGGAACGGTATAGGAGGGGTAGTGGAGCCAACGGTGTATCCAGTTGTCTCAGTCTCCCCGTGCTCATGTTCTCACACTGGCTGCATTCACTTTAGACTGAATCAACCCAGAGGAGACCCAAGCCATGACTAGATGTCATTTGCTACTGGAGTTCTGCAGGATGTCAAATTTGGGTTGACGAAACGAGCACAGTGTCCTAATCACGGTGTCATCAGTTTATTATATGTCTTCATACTACACATGAACATAATGCATACACATATAAATGATACTGTACTTTATTATATACAGAAAAGAGCGAATGGTTTGGTGTTAAACTTTTGTCACTCATTGTTATAACGTTTTTTTTTACCACCTTTTGTTCACTTACATATGTAAACACAGTATACATTCACACATTAGACATGTAAATTAAGGTCTTTCCAACATTTCATATGGCATTACACCGTGTTTTAACATGTGCGTCGTCGTTCATTTAAATCCGGAAAATTAATTGCTGTATATATTTTTTTATGGTTTTGATTCCATGATATTTTTCATCAATAATCATGAAAGAGAAATAGGAAGTGCATTTTTTTGGGAACGTACTGGGTCCATATATTGCACCGTTTTTCCAACAGAGCTCACAACAATATCTGTAAACTAAGACAAACTACATACTCCACAAAGTCCCCCATAATGAATCAAATGCGATCATGTAATACTAATAAAGGTGCCATTCTTTATCATTGGGCCATGATGACTGTCTATTCTCATGCATGCAGCTGTCTGTTAATGTCTTGTGACTACTAAAACACCTCCCTATTTTGTTAGCGCACAATGGGTTTTAAAGAAATGCACTTTCATGGGAATATATTACCACGTGGTTGTGTGTTGTGAAGGACTCGTGGATATTGAAATACCAGACACTTTGAGATACTAGTTTAAACAAATTTTGTGTATCTCTCCTCCAATGCACATTGAGTGGTGGTGTTAATATCTGTCAGCAGCCCTGAGCCAGTGGTGGATTTTCACATTTCTATGGCAAAGCTAGTTTTTCCATATTAAAGTTGTCCAGAAATAATTGATGGGAATTCTGATGTTGTAAAGCAAGCAATGCATATTATTATTAAGACATTATTCTTATTCACTTAATTTAACAGACACAAAAGATGACTCCACCCAACTACTTTCCTCCCCCTTTTTCCACATTGCTTTTCAGAATTCGTTTTATATCTCGGCGTTTACTTTTCCTCTCTGTTCACTTGTTTCTGTATTTATTCTATATGTGTAATGACGACTTTGACGCACTTGTCTTGAGATGTTTTATTTATTTATTTAGGAGCCACGTGCTCACACTCGAACAGGCGGAGACCCCACTGCAATAGCCCCGAGTGTCGTACACATCGTCCTTATATACCGTCCGAGGCCACGCCCCCCTTCCCAACCTTCTGACTGGTTCTCGACGCACACTCTACCAGCAGATTCTACCGTCCTCTTCTGTCACCTGGCCACGCTCTTATTCTCGATCATTCCTGCAGCCACCAGTCCACTTGTACTGCAAGCTGACTCCCCTGTCATTACCTCCCGTGGCCACTAGTCCATTCACACCGTAGGTTGACTCTACTGTCATTACATATATACTAGGTATCCTTTATGAAAGAGATTTGCTTTTGTAATGGGATGATTTTGCTTTTTTTTTTATTATTTTACTAGCGGGAAGAACCCGGCATTGCCTGGGCAAAAACAATATTTCAAAACTTCTCTTAAAAACATTTCTCCACCAACAATATTATAATAAGCTTGCAGAAGTCCAACAAGTTATAGAAAGTGGGGGGTAAATAGTTGATATAAAAGGTTTCCTAAAATTGTCGACCCCTCCCCCTCAAGAAATACATCGACCCCCACTTAGGTTTATATACCTACACACCCTACATACAACAGAGTAAGTAGGATCTATTTATTCTGTAGTTGTATCTACTGACTGTACAGTAGTATCTACTGCGCCAGTAGTATTTACTGACTGTATAGTAATATTTACTGACTGTAATAACTACTGACTGTAGTAGTATCTACTGGCCCTACAGTACTATCTACTGACTGTAGTAGTAACTACTGGCCCTATAGTAGTATCTACCGAATCTATAGTAGTAACTACTAACTCTATAGTAGTCTCTGCTGTCTCTATAGTAGTATCCAATGACTATAGTAGTAACTTCTAACTCTATAGCAGTATCTACTGACTCGATAGGAGTATCTACTGACTCTATAGCAGTAGCGACTGGCCGTAGTAGTATCTACTGACTGAATAATAGTATCCTGACTGTAGCGGTATTTACTGTGTGTAGTGGTATAAACTGACTGTTCTAGCATCTACAAACTCTATAGTGATGTAATATGAGAGTACAGCGACGGTCGCTGATCGGTGGGATAGGCTCCGCCGCTTCAGCCATTAGCCAATTGGGTGGATGGGATCAATTGGGCCAAAGTTCAAGGGCGGAGCTCAAGGGTGCGCGTGGGTAACCATCTAGAGAGTTCGTGAGGGGGCGTGGCTATAGGCGGGGCTTGGTGACGTGTGAGAGGGGTTATAACGGGACGCGGGAAGAGGCTTGTGGTAAGTGTGTGGAGTCTGGAAGCGGGACCACGTCTCGCGCCTCCGGAACGCCAGCGGCCACGTGGCTGTCCGGAGGTTGTCTCCTCGCGCGCCGTCTGCCAGCGGTGCGCGGGAGCGGGGAGCGTGAGCGAGCCGTGCGCGGGACAGCAACAACTTACACCGCGGAACAAGGAGTGAGCGGTGTTGATGTAGAAAGAACGTGGAGCTGTCCAGCCATCGAGAAATAAATAATAAAGAAGACACGAATCCAAGATCGTCGTCGAAGCGCTTTATTACAGTAGTATGTACCAACTCGATAGCAGAATCTACTATCACTACAGCACTGCATACCGACTGTGGTGGTACCTGCTATCACTATAGCAGTGCATACTGAATGTGGTGGTACCTGCCATAATTAGAGCAGTGCATACTGACTGTGGTGGTGCCTGATATCACTACAGTAGTACATGCTGACTCTAGCAGTATTTTTAGACTCTATAGCACAAACTACTAACTTGACAGAGTGCCGTCACGAGACCTAGTCCCATGCAGAGCCCCCGTGCTCGCCTAGATTGCCCAGCCGGCTGAGGTGGCACCTTGGGAGGCTGGGGGCTGGGCCGCTACACCCCCCACCATCCCCCCGCCCGCTCTACAATAATAGTATCTAAACGCTATAATATTAGTATCTACCAGAGGTGGGACAAAGTCATTGTTATGCAAGTCCAAGTCGAGTCGCAAGTCATCAAATTCATGACTCGAGTCTGACTCGAGTCCAAGTCACATGACTCGAGTCCACATCTCATAGGTGGGACAAAGTCATTGTTATGCAAGTCCAAGTCGAGTCGCAAGTCATCAAATTCATGACTCGAGTCTGACTCGAGTCCAAGTCACATGACTCGAGTCCACACCTCTGGTATCTACCGACCCTATAGTAGTAAGTGCACAAATTGGGGTGGGGCGGGGAGATGACATGAGACTTTGAAGAATTTACCTCAGCATTTATTTTGTTTTGCATTTTGTGTTTATTTTGTTTTGCATTTTTAACGCAAATGAGAATTCCCCCCCCCCCATCTCCACCAATGGCGCGTATGCGTTGCTAGGGGCAACCCCCGGTCAGGTTTGGCGCTCGCAGAGCGACGTAAGGAAATAAATAAATAAATGCTAAATACCTCTAAATTGTTAATTTAACTACTTTAAAGTTGACGGATGGGAAAATGGAATAGCGCTAGCTCACCACGGGGCTTATGGCATGATACCTGGCTACGTTTTTTAAACACAAACCCCACGGTTTGCAAGCCAAATCCTTCGCAAGTTGCGTCCACAGACGGACAGACAGACAAAGAATCCCTTTTTTAGGTAAGATATTATTCTGCGTATTTACCCAGGAAAGCCTCAATGAGGCTTGTATCCCTTTTTCAGAATGGTCACATCAAGTTTGAAGCAGTATGGGGCGATCATTGCCCTTCTTTATTAAAATTAAGTTATTTGAAGGTAATTTTAAAAACGGAAGACCCATTTTGCCAGCACACACTGGCGTACTCGTGTAAATGATGTCACGGGATCTTTAACGTCCATTGTGAAGAAGACGTCTCATAATTTTTACGGTTGATGAACCTGTAGTATTTATCAGGGCGGCCTCAAAAGCATAAACCGCTGCAACTAGCGGCAAACGTGCTGCCACTGGATCACTTTAAACCCCCTTCCCCCTCCCACCCCCCTAAAAAGAGAGAAATGCCAATTATTTAGCCAAAAAAATAAAGATTTCAACACTCATTTAAGACTGTACTGCATAGAGTGTTTGTCTGATGCCCTTAATGCTTTGTATGTTGGATGAAACCAGCCAAAGTATGTACTGAAGTTGTGTTCATAAGGAAACACCTGTGGCAATTGCTTCTATCTTCTTGAAATTTAAACAAGGGAGAAAGGATCTTGTCAAATATTGTCATGTATAATGAGCTGAAACTTAATTACATAGTGTAAATATTGAAGCATAGACGATGATGAAGCTTTTTATGTTTTGGCCACTCATAGGGCATCTCTGTACCATTTAGTTCCAAAGTTACCACACTGTGATATGGGGATTTGAAATGGTTGGGTTTACTCTTGAATGATGACACTTGGGTCCTGTCACTCACATAGAGAGAAGTGGTTTTCTGGCAATGAGGATATCTTAATATAGGGTAAGTTTCAGGCATCTCATTAGTTTCCACATACCATCTTGTGGAAACAAAGGGAACGGTTAACCTCGGGGCCACCCTTGTATTAGGCAGTAACTCTGTAGTGTCATTAAATGGTGCCATGGAAGGGTGTGCAGGCAAGGGTAGTAGAGTTGGGGCAGAATATGCCAAACTGGGTTTAAGAACAATGATCATTGCTTGGTCGCTACCCTCATACCATTTGAGTAACATAGCCTTCAGGCTAGATGGCATGAGTAATTGGCTGTCGCCTGATGATGCTAGTTATAATTACTGGCGAAACGTCGTACTCGAATGGTAAATGTTGTGGGTTTACTCTCCAACACACTGGTGTGCTGTACTCGTAACGTTAGCACGTTTTGTTTACTAATTGGCTGTTGGGTGGTGGCGGGTTTAACGACAAATTTATATTTACGCGATCCAACCCAAAAACCTCTTATGGATGAGTAAGCCATCGGATTTGTTTTCATCAGCTGGAGGATGTAATTTAGCTTTTTTTCTATCAATCATTTATCACGCGTTAAAAATTACGTCTCAATGTTAGTGAATCTGGAGTCTTGTTCTTGTTTAACTTTTTTATGTGTAGCTATAATTCTTAAATTTCATAAAATCATACTTGCATCAACTTAGTGGAGTGTAGCCAATAAATAATTAAACTGACAATCATGTTGCACTTTTCTGAATATGACTTTTGGCCCCACAGTGTTTTTGGATAGCTCTTGTCTTCACCACTAGGAAATCGGATTGGTCAGGTGGGCCACACCCTGCTGTTGATCTTTCCTGGAGATGTCCTGTCAAAACAAATGTGACCAATAGACTTACATTTATTTTGTATTATTGCTGCCATTAAACAGATTATTTTCCAGTTTATTTATGCAATTGTTGCATATTGAAAAAAAATTAATCAATAGTTTTTTGCACTCCTCAGCACGATGCCATTAGAAAATTAATATGGATTATTTACAGTAGAGTTTCTCAACTTTCAAGACCCTGGGGCTACAAGCGACACATGTTCATCCGCAAATGAGTTTTCATAAATTAGCATTAGAATGTGTAGTCTTAGAAAACAAATGCAATCAAGCATGCGGCCTTGGGAGAAAAAAATACATTTGCACATATGGACTCGCAAATAAATTTGCATGAACATAAAAAAATATTTTAAATATTCCCATTATGAGATGCAGAAGGGCAGATGCAAGCGTATGTTTTACAGTTTCGAAGTGGTGGACATGAGCTTGTGGAGCGAATACGAATTGCATGTTATTGCACTCTCTACTCGTATATTTTATCAGGTAGATCACTGCATAATAATGGTTCAGATGATTCCTGCTGCATCTCATTATTATTAGTTTTTATCACAAATACATGTTGTAACTGTGTTTAAGACATCGGTTCGACTGGACACCTGTAAAAACTACTGCACATCTGTAAAAACTACTGGACACCGATGAAAAAAGAGCTTTATAGTTCATCGGATTCCTCCAGTATCAATACATATTATAATTCTGAAAATATTCTGACTTTCACCAGTTGGTGATCAGTTCAAACAACATTTATCCAGTAGATAAATCGTTATCACATGATGAGAACATGACAGCAGACATCACATAGCAAAATTGGTAGCTGTCAAGGCAATATAGACTCTCCACCACCAGATCAGACCCACCATTGGAGATAGGTCCACTCTGGCTCAGGGATGGTGAAAGAGATAGGTGCCTCCTGCATGAATCATTTGAGCGTGGAGACCCTTTGCTTTTTCATTCTGACTACTGCAGTGGAATCAAACTCATGGCTGCAAATGCACAAGACGTGCATTCTAATGATGTTCTGAACACTGCATCAATTTACATGGAGCTGTCAAGAATTCTCTGTGTGTGGCGATTTCCCACCTCTCACTTTATAGTCATGTTGGCCTCATAAGCACACTCAGGATGTAATGTGTTTGATGGCTGCAATGATTATAACCAGGTGGGGCTGGAGAATGTTCCAGTACGTCTATATGTCTGCCATGATGCCAAGCTTTGAGGAACAAGACCGACATCTGCGTCACAGCAGCACTTCGCAATGGGACCCCAGATATCAACATGGGCGGCATTAACGCAGGCAGCGAGCCAATCTGGCACCATTCTCCCTGTCCACAGATGCCTCTGGAGAATCCTTCTCTTTGCCATGACTGCGAGAGAGCCAGCCGGTGCAGTTAGAACCAGCCAAGCCCCGAATATCATGAAAGCTGTTTCCCTCAATGTGTGTTCGACAAGGATTCCCGCCTCCTGAAGAATAAGGTACCTGCATGACATGAAGCATCTAAATGCTGCCGTGTTTTTTTTTCGTTGTGCATTTGCATTAGGGAGACCAACAGTATACGTGTGGTTTCCCAGCACACACATATCTTTCTAAGCTCTAATCATTTGGTATGGCAGTCTGAATATGGGCATGGTAAATTGAAGATGTCATAGCTCGGTTTGGCATACGGATGAGTTATTATGAAGGAAACAGATTTTATTTATTCCATTACATGGCCAATCAAATGCATTTTTGGGAAGTTTGGAAGTTGAAATATGAATCTATATTTGTCAGTGTCTGTGACCATTGCTGAAGCATACTTATTGTGTTCGTAATATGAGGCAACTGCTTTTAAAAAATTTGACTCATTATGATGATGATCATCATCAATCTAATACTAGATAAAAGTCTCAATATAATGACATCACTGCCCGTTTTCCAATCTCTCCCACGCGTGCCCTTAATTCATCACTCCATCTGTCCTGTTTGGCCAGCAATCTTTTCATACTTTCTGCCTCTATTGGCTGCTGCTCCATAACTGATTTTGTCCATGATTTGATCTTTAATATAATTTATGTATAGCCTTTTGTCAGTCCACTGCTGGATGGAGGACCCCTTCATTTTCGGTCATGGGCGTTGTGTGAGAACACTTCACCATGATGGTCATTGTGGGTTGGTGAAGGGGGTTGGGAGCTAAGGGCTCTTTCAGATATCACTCACCACTTATGCTTGAGGTGTCCAGGAATCAAACTAAGGTTGGTGGGTTTATAATACTGTTCTCTAATTCAGGTTATTATAAGCATGTGTCTTTCTGCGATCTGCATACATTTCAGGTTTTTTTTACAGTTTGTTTTAAAAAAAAACTGGGCTTTGGCAGGAAATCGCTAGCAGGGATTATGACCAATGGATTTCAGACTAGTGATGGAATTACAAGGAGAGGAGGGAACAGGCCCGACAGGATGGTCGCCACAGAGATGGAATGATAAGATCAGCTCATGCGCAGGACTGAGATAGATTTTGGGATTGCAGGACCATGATGGATGGGGATGACATCGAGAGGCCTTCATCCAGAAGTGGATAGAACTAGGATTTTGATGATTATAATAACGTATAATTTTGTCGTCCAGTGGTATAACTTTAGATTAATTTTATGCGGAATGTTTGTATGCAATGATTGGAAATATAATTATAATCACACATTCATCTATTGAAAGAAAAAAGATGAGGTTTCTAAAAAACTAAAAAAAAAATTAGACAGATACTCCAGTGAAACATTCCATGACAGTTAGGCGTATGTGCATGCATTCCTGTTCCCCAGCGCTCCTGCCCATTGCTAACACATGGTCAAAATGTAATCAAAATCTTTCCCAATTTGTCAAAGTCTGACCTGTCCTGGGCCCTCCCTTCACCAGCCTACGTGGGCCAACATGGTCAAACAACACTCCATGACCAACATGGCATGGAGAGTTCTTCCTCCTGTAGTGGAATGACCAAGGGCTGTAAATTGATATTAAACCTCTTTTAAATATACATATTAAACGCTTAATTACCAAAAGTTTTATTGCACTCAGAATCGATTAATATAGTATACAGCTCAAATGGGTGTGTTAAGCTCAATGTATAACTTGCATATGACAGTTGCATTCGAATATTAGTCACCAAAAAGCTAAAACTTGCTCAGATAATTTTATATGCACTACACGGTCTATAGTGCTTTGATGTCATCTTATGGCTCAGAAGCGCTTAAGCCATTCAATGAAAATATATTTTTAGGACAGAGCACTGAAAAGAGATTAATTTGGCTACAAATATCAGCCGTTAAACCCAACGAAGTGTCTCGTTGCATCACCTGTCAAGGCAGATAGCTCGAGGTTAGTGTCTCTGTGTGTTACTGGCCAACGCATACATCCTACTGGAGCCGCAAGACCCAGACTCTGGAGAATAACCAAACCAACTTCTGTATGATCAAGCACCTTCCCACCACTCCACATTGCCCAGGGGCTTGTGAGGAAATAGTGGTGGATGTATTGGAAGAACAGGCCAACAGTAGAACACCATAAAAAGGGTTGAAACGCATGTTCTGATGAGTTTCTACTTTGATTTAAAAATAGAAAAAGCAACCAAGCCCTTTGGCTAAGATTCCGGAAGCTCTGTTCATCGTGAGATTATCAGATATTTTGCTCTGGAGGTACAAAAGCACTCCATATATGACTTGACAACCACCCAATCCTCTATATATGTCACGGCATCTAAAAAGGAAAGATAAGTTAGCAACTGTGGTGGAACACGGAACATTTTCATAATAAACACAGCTCACTTCAGCGAAATAAATGTTTGTTTGGCATTAGGAATGAGTCTGAGTATTGTTATAAAGAGTTACTATTATTTTATATAAATACTAGCAAAAGTACCCGGCGTTGCCCGGGTGAAAAATATATTTCTTAATAATCTAACATATATACACAGCCACGATCTCCTCGGCCGCTGTGCAGTAATATCTACGGCCTATAGTGGTAGCATCTAGCAAATGTATAGTAGTAATCACTGCACGCATCGGGGTGGGGGGGACATCACGCAGTGAAGAATTTACCTGAGCGTGTAGTGTATTTTTAAAGCATTTTTAACGCAAAATAAAATGTTCCCCTCACTACCAACTATTAGTCTTTTATCAACGGGACACTTTTTTACTGATTGGCCGTGTCGGGTGGTGGAGGGTTACAACACATTAATAAATAAGGCGATCTAAACCCAATAACGTTGCTTATGAATAATGGTCGCGAAAGCCTACGTGTTACAAATTGACTAACTTTACTTAATAACCAGGCTACAGTCTACATTATAGACTGCCAGTACACCCACCCAGCTTAATAACCAGGCTACAGTCTACATTATAGACTGGCAGTACGCTCACCCAGCTTAATAACCAGGCTACAGTCTACATTATAGACTGGCAGTACACTCACCCAATTTAATAAGCAGGCTACAGTCTACATTATAGACTGGCAGTACGCTCACCCAGCTTAATGACTATTTGTACAGTCAACATTTAAAGAATCGATTCTTGGCGCGTCGGGTTTAAAAGTAATTAGACAGTTGTTTTTTCATTGGTATGTAATGTTTGAAAGTTTTCATAAGATTTTAAATGTATTTTCCCCCCGGGCAACGCTGGGTATATCGAGTTTATACCACAAAGTCGTCGCTTGACACGGGTGGGGTGTCGAGGCCTAGTACCGTGCAGAGCCTCCGGCCTCGCCTAGATTGCCCACCCGGCTGAGGCTGGGTACCGGGGCCGTTACCCCGCCCCCCCCCCCCCCCCGCGCTACAATAATACTGTGTAATCGCTATAATTTTATTATCTACCGACCCTATAATAGTAATTGCACACATTGTGGTGGGGGGGGGGGAGTGAAGAGGACGTGAAACTTTGATGAATTTACCTCAGAGTCGCGTGGTGGGTGTCGAGGCCTAGTACCGTGCAGAACCTCCGGCCTCGCCTAAATTGCCCACTCGGCTGAGGCTGGGTACGGGTGCCGTCCCCCCCCCCCCCCACCCGCGCTACAATAATACTGTGTAATCGCTATAATTTTATTATCTACCGACCCTATAATAGTAATTGCACACATTGTGGTGGGGGGGGGAGTGAAGAGGACGTGAAACTTTGATGAATTTACCTCAGAGTCGCGTGGTGGGTGTCGAGGCCTAGTACCGTGCAGAGCCTCCGGCCTCGCCTAAATTGCCCAACCGGCTGAGGCTGGGTACGGGTGCCGTACCCCCCCCCCCCACCCGCGCTACAATAATACTGTGTAATCGCTATAATTTTATTATCTACCGACCCTATAATAGTAATTGCACACATTGGGGTGGGAGGGGAGTGAAGAGGACGTGAAAATTTGATGAATTTACCTCAGAGTCGCGTGTTAATGCGTGCGCATATTTTTAACGGGAATTAAAAATGGCGTCCACCCCGCAGCGAATGCGTCGCTACCCGTTGCCAGGGGCAACCGCCGTCCAATGAAACTGCGTATGGTCCGGCGACACACAGACACACACAGACAGACGGACAGATTTGCGATTTTATATATATAGATGCAATTCATGATGGACACAATTTACATTTCGTTGGAATATAGCTAAAATAATATCTGAATGCATTTCATTTGTCCATTGTAACATCACATTTCAGTTGTTCGGTCTTCAAATTGTATGCGTATTTTGAGTGTTGTGTTTAAACTATTGTTAACGTTTTATCGGTTCAAATTCCGTTTTCAAGAATTTTCATTAAACTCTTACATTAAATATTATTTTTTCTTGCTCACAAAATGGCAACGAAAATGTATCAACATTGTCAATAAAATCCATTACAATTGCATTCTAAAAGCCTGACTCAGTTTTCACATATTGTCAACTAAAATTGAGAAAAAAGATACCTTGTCATGTGGTGTGAATTTGATATCGAAAAGTATTTGAAATCTTGCTTGAACATGCTCTAAAGCCTCGCTGCATTCAATGTGCACCCCTGGATAATGATATTAAATGCATCATTTTGTTAAAATCCCACTCAGGTCACACCAGATATATTCAGTGCAGTTTGTAAGTTAAACTGGGTGGTGTGCTTTATTAAATTTCAATTGAATCATGAATGGACATCTCTCAATTGGACCACGGACAAAAAAGTGGCAAGGAGGCTAAGGAAAGGTATTGTCACCATGCCACTTGGACCGCCATGAATCACTGTAATTTTGCAGAAAAAATACCTTGTAGCCTGGCTCTACTTTTGACCTCTTGCTGTGCATATGATTATCCCTGCCTCGAACAAACCACTCTTCTTCCACGTCTTGCTTTCTCTCAGTCATCTTATGTCCCACCCTCCAAAATCCTTTAATTCTCCTTCACTTATCCACCACCTGACTTATCTCTACCATGCTATCTCACTCATACACTTGCATATGTATGTCTATATCGAAGTTGTCTTTGTAAATATTTATGGTGATATACCTTAGCAAAGTGACCTTTTTTAAAGTTGAAATTAGGCAAATTAATATAAATCACTTCTTTGTTAATATATGAGCATGGGAGTAAAGTGATGTTCCTGGAGAACCTACGTGAATATGGTTATAACCAGAGCTGGATTAACCCATATGCTAATGAGACCTAAAGCAAGGCCTACATTTTGTAGGCCTTGCTTTAGGCCCTCCATTCCATGTTGAAGTAACAGCTAAGCGACGGTAGTGTGGGCATCCGAAATGTTTTGTTTTCACATTACGATGACATCATTTATGACTTTGCCACAGCTAAAGCTAGGAAAATATTGTTTGTTTGAAGAATTGAGTATGGTGAGGGATTCATGTTTGATGAATTTACCGAAAACATTTGTAAATGTTACATAGGTTGGTCTGCCCCATGGCAGATATGGGGGTGTGCGTACACAGGAACTTCCTGATATGGTGTTGAGTTTGGTCACGTGACCAGGAAGTTATGATTTAAGGTTCTGTAAGCCAGGAGGCAGGGTGTCAGCCATTACACAGAGTACAAAATGGAGGCACAATTAGCATCTCAGAGAAGACAGGTGCATCTGTTCATTGTGGGACATTAAGATGCATTGTCTAAGTTCGTTGATGTTCTCATAATACTGGGAATGCTGTAATAATGTTAGTATTACCGTTATAATGCTGTAAATGTCTTTATAATCCTGTTAAATTGTTATGATAAATACGAGGCCTAGTTAACAACGAAGTCTGGCACTGGCATTAATGTGAATGTTACTTGTAGTTGGATAAGTCGAGCCAGACTTGTACCCATGTCACTTTAATGCAATCTTGAGATCAAGGATGAAGAAGAATCTCATCCACAGTTCAGTGTCATATGCAGCACTGTACATTTAGGCTGCAGTATGGTTATTAGACAAAGTGACCTTATTTAACACAGTAGCTTATTCTCTTGTTGTATAGCTATTCAGTGCTAATGTAGGTGCCTGGTCCATCCAGGACATATTGTTGAAATTCATGTCATCTAAGGCAATCTTATCATGCTCTAGTGTTCATTTATTGTATTGATATTGCAAGTATTAACAGATGCTGTATTTTGTGCTGTGTTTTTACATCAGTTTTACCTCGTTCTATTCATGAAATACGTTGGAGTCAGATGTTGACCCTGGCTCTGAAGGTTTATTCAATGCGAGGCTAACTACTTGGATAGTGGTGCAACACAGCGCACAGCGAGGCTGAGACATAGGTAAATAAAAATTTATATGTTAGATGACTTGATACAGTTGTATTTGCAATATTTAATACATAATAACCTTAACCCAGCCCTGGAGATAACAATGAAACTTTGTACAGATATGTTAGTTACCTGCCTCATATATATTTCTTTGCTTGTGTAGGTGTGTGTATAAGTATGTGGGGTGTATGTGGGGAATTGGTGGTGGCAGATCAAGTGTGGTGGTCGTGTCTCAGTCCTTGTGTCTGTGTGTGGGGAGTGGTAGTGCAGCAGTTACTGTGCTGTACTATGAAGCAGAATATCTGAGTTCGATTCCTGCTCATGGCCACTATCAGTGATGAATATCCTTTTGCGATGTGTAAATGTCACCACGAGGGAGACAAAGGCGGCCAGGTGTGATGCAAGCCAACCTACCACCTCCTTCCTGTGCTCTGCCTCCCTTCATAGGTGCTCACTAACATAATTTTCCCCAACAGTCTGTCAAGCACATGATCCAATGACCCACCAAATCAGCATCTAAGTCATCATGCACATTTTCTTGAAAATCATAAATAACCAAATGAGTCGGGTGTTAGAATGTGCACAGTCGTTTACATACATTTACAACTTACAACGTTTGTGTTTCTGGACACTATTTATGGCTTGCGCGCCTAATTAAGGACCAGCCTACACTCCCAAAAGATTTCTGCTGTGCTGCCGTATACATCAGTGTATTCCTGGATCTATAGCCATAGCCTATCCAGGAACATATAGAACCTATAGCAGGACATTTCCCCTGTAACTTTAGGCAGTGGGCCAATTATAAAGGCAGCATTTAATATGCTAGGGATTGCTAGCACACAAAAACTTGCAGTCTCTGAAGTTTTAATTGACCTATCAAGGTAAAACAGTGTATTATTGAATGTATAGCTCACATATAATCGTATTAATCGTATTAAATGTCCTAAACGTGGCTACAAATTCATAATAAAGGTTTTTGGGTTAGATCGCGTTATTATAAATGTGTTGAAACCCTCCACCACCCTTATAGAGGAATCACATACTAATTAACTGATTATTAATCTATTATATAATTACAATACCCCCCACCTCCGCCTCTGATCTCGAGACCTGATGGGGTTCAACAACGATGACGTCATCCTGCACTATGTAAGACCGCAGGTGGGTGGCTTCACTATTCTGGCAAATCGCCCGAAGATGCTGGATATAATTACAGCGAAACTTCGTATTCAAATTCTAAATGTTGTGGATTCACTCTTCAAACACACCGGTGGGCTGAAGAAGTAACTAATTGGCGTTTTGCTAACGTGAAACATTTTTTACTGATTGGCCGTGTCGGGTGGTGGAGGGTTGCGACACATTTATAATAATGCGATCTCACCCAAAAACCTTTATTATGAATAATATTGGTCGCGAAACCTACGTGTTCAATTGGCTGTAAATGCCTATTATGTACATAAAACGCACAATCAACAGTGGATGATGCTGGTGGTATACAAATGTGCCAGGTCAGAAATTAGAGGAATGTTTCCATCATCGTTGTACCCGCTAACCATATTTTTCATGGCCTAAATGGCCTGTCATAGCACGTGTATGGCTTCAACAGAACACTTCTCGAGATGACTCCTAATGAAGGAAAGTGTTTGGTTATAAACATTCCTTGGCAGGTCCCCATTAACATTGCCGTTGCCACCTTCACTTATGAGTGCATTACACTTTGGAACAGATTGCAGATGCATGCACGGACCGGGGTTTTTGCAACATTTTTTGCACGAAACAATATTTTTTGTCGCACGTAGACGACGTAATATTTGCATAAGGAAAAACACTTGCAGCATTGTGCCAGAAATTAATCATGGCCCACAGAACCGTATCAATTAAGTGATGATTTATGCGTGCAATTAGTATTCATTCAGTACTTTAGTACATGCTGCCGTGGCATTCTTTAGACAATATAACTTTACCGTAATGAAATACTCTGCATTATGCAATGCTTATTGAATTATACGTTCCAACAAACCCCGTTATTGTTGCCTTTGTAAGTAAAAGGCAGGTTGCTATTGTTTGTTTTCTGTGAACACAGGGGCAGCTGTGTTTGTTTGGTATGTACAGTGCTCGCCTGTTTCGTCTAGAGTATCATTATTAGACGTACAACATTAATCATGCACCTCAAATTCGCCAGTGAAAAATGATATACGACATTTCCTACTTTAAATGACTAAAACCTGTCATTACTTAGTCTATACCAATCAATAAAACTCACCATTAATGAATCTTAACCATATGTTTGTTGTTGCTTGAGTGTCTACTCCTTGAGTAAAACCCACACATGCAGCACACCGTGTTCACTATTAATAGAAATTACAGTTATACAAACATTAGTGAACATTACATTATGAAAAAAACTAAAACATCTCTATAAATAGAATATTATTGGTATATAGTTTTATGAACTGCATGCTGCAGAATGCTTTTAATAATTAACATCGTTGCGTTATATATGAAGATTTGATAACATGTTTGCTGCACTTATTATTACAATTTAAGCAAAGTTGTGAACATCTAATAATAACATTTTATGTCAAGCAACACAATAAAGGGGTTATGCCGTGGTGTCATGGTCAACCCACTGGACTTGCAATCTTGAGGTCACCGTGCGATTTCACCTTCTGACGCAGCCGTCAAAACGTGGGGCAAAGTTACTTAAATGCCCACCACTGCCGCTGTCTAGCACAGTCAGTCGATCGGCAGGTCATATGTGATGGTGTTGGTGGAGTAAATTGTGGGTACTTCCACCTCTTCCAATAACATCTGGTAAGTGTGGAAAAGGACGGAAAAGGACGCATAAGGGGCTTTCTAGAGCTTACCCTGTCACGAAGGCCCTTCTTCCAGCAGTGCTGTAAGCAAATAATGGCATGACTGCACCTTCACCAGAATACTACAATATAAGCTAATAACGGTGCAGTACAAGGTAGCACAAACATTTATACAAAGCATATGCCAGCGGTTGTCCTAAAGAGACATTTTCAAGCAATTGGGAATTAGTGGTTTCCACCACTATTTTAGCACAATCATTTCATTTCTTGCATTGACATGAGGAGGGTAGTATGTAAACCATTATTGTTATCCTATATATTCCAGTACATGTTTAAAGAAACATATTTCACGTATATACGTTTAATAGTTGTGTATTGACATGAAACATTCGAGAATGAATGTTCTTCATCATTTACATCTGGCATAGATTAATATAAATTACCTAGTATTCTAGATATTAAGGTAAATAATGCACTCATATGCATCTATGTTCGCAGTTCAGTCCATCTGTATAAATCACGAATGAAAAAATCGTGCTCATGAAAAAAAACGACTTGTTCATCATGCAGCATTAGATGGAGAGAGAGAGAGAGCTTCCAAGAGCCCACTCTGCTTTCTATCAGCGTCCTGCCAAAGTGATTTTAGCCTTACATTTAAATTCTGGTGCCCATTTACTGACTGTTTCCATGGGCACACTGACGCAGAGCAGGATAGATCAAGAGAGGCCACAGTTGGGGGTGGAAATCCAGCGTTTAGGCGAGACTGTCGCAGCGGATGTGATTTTAGTGTTCCGATGCTTGAAGTGATTTTACACGAAACGGCACGTATCAATTGAAAGGTTGCTATTGGTGGCGGTGGCAAGTGGCAACCTCTCTCTTTGCTTAAAATGTAGAGGGTGGTACGTCTTCACTGTGTGGGGCGTGCTCTGAACATCGCGCAATTACGCAACTTCGTGTGGAGACAATGGTGCCTGATTGATTAATTGAGACACGGCACAGTAATGCATCAATCAGGCTTATTGTTCTCACATTCTGTACTTTTAGTTGCTTAATTGTATGACGCTAATGTAGCCAAAAAAAGTATAATCAGTTACGGGACTGGAAGTGGCAGTGAATATATATGTAACGTGTTGTTGAACCTTCAACACAAACGCCACAGAGCTGATACAAATTCGCGCTCGGCAGTTCGAGTTGACTGGGATTCTATTCCCTACTAAGGATATTAACGAAAGTAGGGGAGGGAGATGGGTGGGGGAAATTGGGTGGGTGGGGCAGTGAATAAAAATATAATAATGTCAGTGTGTAACGCTCGTGATGTCACTCCACATCGAACGGCCCCCTGCATTAATAATCATGAACAGGTGACGTCCTCCTAATGGACACTCCATCCATTAATAATAATTAGAGGGTGACGTCACTCCACATGGGGAGGTGAGGCGCCTCCTCCCCCCTCCTCAGCATCAACTTACAACCCTCACTACAAATTCAGAACCCTCACGTCACGCGATCTCCGTAACGCTATTGAGGCATAGAAGTAAAAAGGACGTCATGATGAACAAGGGATTATAACCTTTAAATGAAATAAGTCTGTGTCACCGCGGCTTTACAAATTGCACATGAATGAATGCAATGAATATCACGTCGTGGTCTACTTTTCGCTTGCAAGTTTCAGATTTACTGCAATACACCCGTCCTTGGACGTGCAAAAAGTTAGTATATTATTTCGTTTTTATTTCTTCATGATTTACATTGTGCTTTATACATTTGTATAAACCACTATTTTAGATACTCCAATGAGGAATTCTGTATTTTTGTAGATATATCAGTGAGTGAAATATATACACAATAGAGAAGAATATAAACTCTAACTCAACAATTGTTATTTTACCACATGAGGCCCACTAAGCCATGTTGCTAATTTTACTAATCGATGTGGCCACAAATGATAGCTCTACGAAGTCGCTAATCACATGGAAATTGAAAGCAGCCAAATACAGGCAATCCCTGGGTTATGGAAGGGTTAACTTGCCGAGAATGATCCATCATCCGAATTTTTTCCATATGTCGGAAACTGAACAATTTTTACTCCAAAATCAAGATAAAATCCCATAGCCAGAAATAGTTGTGCCTCCTGTACCCGATCACTAGTTCGTTTTCTCTCAGAAAGAGTTCTAAGCATAGAAAGCAAACAATTATGTAATGCTACAAAAGGAAACGCATTACATAACACTACAAAACATTCCATTGACCTTTATCCTCATGTAATGACAGTAGAGTCAAACTACGGTGTGAGTGGACTAGTGGCCACGGGAGGTAATGACAGGAGAGTAAGCCTGCAGTACGAATGGACTGGTAGCTACGGGAATTATCGAGAATAGGAGCGTGGCCAGGTGATGGAAAAGGACAGTGGAGTCTGCTGGTAGAGCGAGTGGTCTAGAACCAGCGAGAAGGTTCGGGAATGGGGGCGTGGCCTCGGACCGTATATAAGGGAGATGCGTGGGAGATTCGGGGTTGTTGCAGTGGCTCCTTAATAAAAAAAACATCTAAAGACAAGTGCGTCAAAGTGGTCTTCACACGAGTGAAGCTCGGGCTCGGTGAAGGCAGCGTTTTGGTTGAGCAAGGCATAAGAGCTCGCTCCGTGGAGTTCATCTGCAACCTCACCATGCTGCATTACTTGCGCATACGTAACTAACGCAAACATTTCCGCATATTGATTTTTTAAAGTCAGCTCTTCTGCAACCCGTGGACTTAGTGTACTCTAAATACATGTTTCTAAACGTGGAGGAAAACACTGGAGGACCCGGAGAAAAATCCATGCGAACCATGGGGAGAACATGCGAACTCCAAATCTTTTTTTGGCTATACACTTTATTTGTGATGACATGATCATTCATGTTTAATAGACGTGTCTAATAAGACGAGTCTGGCCACTTGTATAGCTTTATCATGAAGGATGACATATTGTTCCTGAAGCATTAACATAGCCACTTCCGTGCCCTCATCGAGGAGGCTGCTCTCCGATCTTACAGTTACATGCTAATTTCTCACATTAACATCACTAGCCCCGCCCACTTCTTTATGACCCTTGGGCTACAACCATTTCAAACCTTTTAAAACAGTCTGCCTCACAGCAGACTATGCTTTCACAACTGATGACGGATGCTTGTGATTTATTTTATACCTCGTCGTGATTTATTTTATACCTACGTGACTTCACCGAAAGAACCAAAGAGTACTCTAAGTAATAGCCAGGTGTACTGTGGTTAGATCATTCACTAAAAGTGGAAGGTTGCTGTTTGAAATCCTTGTCAGAGGTTTCATTACCCCTTGGGAATTTATAATTGAGGACCATTTTGGTTGATGTCAACAGTGATTTTTCAACAAGAAGCATTTTCCCATGTCATAGGAATGTGGAATTTTCACCAATGGTTCAGGACTGCCAATAGAGGACACTTGCTGACTTGCTTTTAATTAAGAAAAGATGGGTCCGTGAAATCAGAACACCTACAGGAACGAGGTGATGGTCAATATGAATTAAGCATTTTGGTTACATTGAGCTTTATTTAATTTCATAACATATATGACCTTATGCAAGCATTTAAAATGTGCTCTGTTTTTTGGTTTAAAAGTACGTTTACACTTCTAGTGAGTTATTTAATATAAAATAGTATGCTATAACTACTTCTATCATGTGGAAATATATATAGAATTCTGGCTTTCTCAGTCTTCCTCAACATCAATGCACCCATTGAAGAGGCTTATAATTGTCCTCTTCAGTGGGTGCATTCATCAGCCTTAATCCAGTTACACTTTTACAGTGAATTATAATTAAGTGATTTCATATGCATATGTTTTTTTCTCTGAGATCACAAATGTGTTGGTTTAGTCATAATTGTTTTAATGGAAAGTTATCTCAATGTCTACCATTCATATTTGCAACTTATCCTGTGGAAACACATCATAATATGAATTTTTTAACGTTTTCAATTGTTCACACTTAATTAGAATGTGTGCAAATGTGTGGGATATTTCAGTGTTTATTTACATCCTACATGAATGCATATCTCCGTATTAAAAATATCTATTTTATTGAAAAAAAAACTTGGAGACGCAATGTGTTGTTTAGTTTTAAATATAATGTCAACATGCTCCCACTCACTTCTGTATTGCACCACGTGAATCCCAGTTTTGTTTCCCTGCAGAAGATACATTCACCTGTTTAACAAACTTAATGCGCGATACTTTGTTTTGCTCATGTATCTTGAGCTCCACTTTGCCGCCTTGCTTATGCAGTTCTTCAATAATTTCCTGTAGTTGATTTCCATTGCTTGCTGTAATGACAACGCAGGAATGTGCAATTTTCACCAATGCCTTAGGGCCATGATGAGATATAAGTGCTGACTTATTTCTTGTTTTAAGCACAGAGACAATTTGACGTGACTTGATTAAAATGCACATTGGGATAGGCCTTTAACATTGGAGAGACCTTTTCCCAGCTGTGGAAATCGTATTAGTTAAGAAAGCAAAAACACATTTAAATGTGTTGGTTTAAATGCAGCAGTAACATATTCAGCAAAAGTGCACATTATAAAATTCTAAAGACCTCTAAAGTACAGTGAATTATACTCTTTGGTTCTTTCGGTAAAGTCACGTAGGTATAAAAGTAAAATAAATCACGACGTTTCGGGCGCAACACAAGCGTCCGTCATCAGGTGGGAAAGCATGGTCTGCTGCTGAGGCAGACTGTTTTAAAAGGTTTGAAATGGGTGTAGCCCAAGGGTCATAAAGAAGTGGCCGGGGATAGTGATGTTAATGTGAGAAATGAGCATGTTAACTGTAAGAGAGGAAAGCGGCCTCTTTGACGAGGGCACGGAAGTGGCTATGTTAATGTGAGAGATTAGCATGATGTTAATGTGAGAAATTAGAGGGCATGGAAGTGGCTATGTTAGTATGAGAGATTAACATGATGTTAATGTGAGAGATTAGCATGTAACTGTAGAAAATGAGTAGAGCGGCCTCCTCGACGAGGGAGTGCAACCCAACGAGTGCAATCCAAAGGACATGAGAGCATGAGAATGCCAACCAAAGGCATGAGAGTGCAATGCAAAAGACATGTGAGCATGAGAGATCTAAGAGAGAGGCATAGAGATGCAGCTAATTCGGCTGTGACGGTCCCACCTGATGACGGAGACTTGTGTTGCCTCCGAAACGTCGTGATTTTTGTTTTTGTTTTTATTTTATTTTCATTAATTTTGATGTTTTACCTACGTGACTTTATCGAAAAAACCTAAGAATAGAGAGAGAGACACAGACAGTCGGAAATAACAGCTGACATAGGCAGGTAGGATGGAAACACCACAGTCAGTTAAGACTTTACCTGGTTAATAGCGTCCTTCCAATGATTGCTCAGTTTGTACCTATCTGGTTGTGGCAGAAGTTACATTGGGGAAATGTCTCGGACCGCGTTCGTGAACACAAGGCGGATCTGAAACACGGTAGGACCAATACCTCTGCCGTTGTTGATCATTGTTTCAAACGCTGTGGGCTCAAACGAAATTGATTTTTCCAAGACAGAGGTACTCTGCAAACCTACCGGCTACCTTCAGAGATGTGTTCATGAAGCCATCCAGATATATAAACACAGACACAACTTCAACCGAGAAGATGGGTACAAACTGAGCAATCATTGGAAGGACGTTATGAACCAGGTAAAGTATTAACTGACTGTGATGTTTCCATCCTACCTGCCTATGTTAGCTTTTATTTTCGACTCTCTGTGTGTCTCTCTCTCTATGCCTCTCTCTTAGATCTCTCATGCTCACATGTCCTTTGCATTGCACTCTCATGCCTTTGGATTGCACTCTCATGCTCTCATGTCCTTTGGATTGCACCCGTTGGGTTGCACTCCCTCGTCGAGGAGGCCACTCTCCTCCTTTTCTACAGTTACATGCTAATTTCTCACATTAACATCATGTTAATCTCTCACATTAACATAGCCACTTCCATGCCCTCTAATTTCTCACATTAACATCATGCTAATCTCTCACATTAACATAGCCACTTCCGTGCCCTCGTCGAGGAGGCCGCTTTCCTATCTTACAGTTACATGCTAAATTCTCACATTAACATCACTAGCCTCGGCCACTTCTTTATGACCCTTGGGCTACACCCATTTCAAACCTTTTAAAACAGTCTGCCTCAGCAGCAGACCATGCTTTCCCACCTGATGATGGACGCTTGTGTTGCGCCCGAAACGTCGTGATTTATTTTATTTGATACCTATGTGACTTTCCCGAAAGAACCAAAGAGTATTGATTCCTGCAGTCATGAAAGCTTCAAATTACTACAGTGAATTACACTTCGAAAATGATTTTGGGAACCGTAAGTCTTTTGAACTGTCTTTCACTGCAAGTTGTCCATTGGAAGTGCCATTTTGAGGTTGCATTAAGGCTGGCTATTTACACTACGGTTCAAACATCTCAATAATGCAATATTTTATTTTACAAACTCTATTCAAAGTACACATTGTAGAAAAATGGCATACAATAGCATGCAAATTGGAAAAGCGATTTTCTGATGCTTCTTTTGTGTGATATTTCATAATATAGTTGGCAGTACAAAGAAAAAAAAAGTGCTTCCTTTTGAACTCGGAAACTGTTTCAATATAATGGGCTTGTGCCTTGACTAATTAAGCCTATTGGACATGGTGTTCACGAAAGGTCCAAATCTTGGTGTTCTTAACAAAGTCTCAGTAGAGTACTGGATGGTGCATTAATCAGGGCATCCCTTTGTTGCTGGATTCATTCTTCTCCACGTCTATGTGCTCCAGCCTTGAAGCCACATGGTTTATCTGTATAAGCTTTCTCCAAAATAATCCTTTCTTCTATGGATATCACATATAGTCAGGACAGGCGGTCTCAATTCATATTGCATTGCTTGACCTTTGATATGACATCTGGCTTCTAATGCACTTATAAGCCAAGCCAAATTTCCTAACGCTTACTATCTGTTGTACATTGACATCCCGTGAAATACTCTGAATGTCGCAGATGAATTCCATCAATTTACAGTCGCAAATATATCTGACATTTAGGGATGTCCACCAAGAGGCTTTAGTTTTATTTTCTGTCAACTCTACTTATTGTTACACTCTTTTAAAATCAATCTGAGATGTTAAATGTATACAGTGTGGAGTGTTTAGTGAATAACAATGAGACACATTTTAGTTTGTATCTTGTATCACACTATAAGCAACCAATATAGTTACTGGACATGTTCATCGACACTCAGGATATTGCGCCTGTAGTGTGCACACATGTTGGCTATATAGTAGGTTGCACTCACAGTTAGGATTATGTAAGAATTAGGCAACAGTATCATACTTTTATTTAATTCAGCTTAGTAATTATTAGTTGCACGCTGTGGCATATGTTATCACACGTTACATGACAACAATTTTTGCTTTCATTTATTGTAAGGCTAGCAATTTTCGTTTATTGTGCCCAGCATCCCATATTTGACCTTCATACATGGCTGTGACCTACTGGATTAGCCATTCTCCCTGGAACTGCAGTTACAAGTGATAAAAGATTGCTGTGCAGATTTCAAACGATCCATATCCTTGGTCTATTGTTAAGTGACAGCTCCTGTCTTTAAAGAATCGTCCACATGTTTAGCCTTAAGACCTGGGTGTTTGAGGCAGGGATAATGCTTATGTTCTTACTATAAAAGTCAGAAAACCGGACTTTAGCAAAACAACTAGACCATCAACTTTTTGCATTTGAATATGCATGCTTATATTAGGTTTTATAATAGCGTGAGTTATTTACTTGCTTGGCTTTAGCTCTTTACGGTCTCTTGGTAAATCAGGCTCTATAAGTGTAAATTATTATTATGGTAGGTGTATGCGGAGGACTGTAGCAATGTCATAACAGGAGAGGGTAAGCAACTTACAAGTTTCGAATAGAACATGGCATGAAATTGTTATAAATATCAAGGAGAGAGATATTTGATGGGTGGGGCACGTGTGCAGGATTGAAGAAGACAGGCTATCAAGAAATGTATTGGCGTGGCACCCAGAGGTCAGAGACCAAGGGAGAGACTTGAAGGGAGGTGGTGGGGATGGGACAGTAAGAGCAAACCTTGGAGGTTAAATGTCAAATATGCAACCGCTGAGGGATCTAGCAGAAGAAAGGTTGCAATGATGAGGTTTGGAAACATCAACAGAAATGACCATAGTGACATCTTGACTTGAGCCATATTTTTAGGGTTGTGCATAATTGTTTTTTTCCCCAGATTGCAGAAACAATTTTTCACACTCATTGAGAAAACAAATACATCGGTTCTTGATAAATTGTTCGTAAATTGTAGTAAAAAGATAGATAGTATCATCAACAAGAAGGTAAAGTTCAGAATGTATGCTCACCTAATTTTTAGGGGAGACGTATAGGTAAGGGAGAGGAAAGAAGATGGACAGAATATTATGTTCTTCTTGATGTAAATATTTGTATCGATGAAGCAATACATTTGTAGTGACATTGAATGAGTCACTGTAGCGAATGGTGCTAGGAGATTGGTAGACAATGTAATTAGGGGTAGCAGCCCGTTCTTCCAGTTGGACCCGTCGGCCAAACCCGGACCCTTTTGGGGGATCCAGAAGGGTGCGTGGCCGAGGGCGGAGCCTGGCCACGCTGGGGAGAATAAAAGGCGAGCTCCGACTCCCAGTCGGGGCCTGCTGCCATCGAAATGGAACTCGTTATGCTGCTGTCATCGTGATCTTCGCCCTCTTCAAGCTGTGGGTCTGAAAGCTGTGGGTCTGAAAACATGTTGGCTGTCCAGACCCGGCATGTAGTTATCCCCTATGGCTGTGAGGCCCGGAATAAAAGAGAGAGAGAGAGAGAGTATCTCCTACTAGTGTCTGTGAATTAGTATACTACACATTTACTGAACGTTATATCACATTTTTAATAAAACTCCAACAGATTATATTTAATTAGCAGTTTCATTTAAACTTTGTTCTTGAAAAATATACTGTTATAGTAAAGTATTTCTTACCCAATCTCATTCTCAGTATGCCAATTATTGCTTTGTTTGAACTTGACAAAAAGGGCCCCTACCCCGATTTATTTCAGTCGAGCTAATTTGTTATCCAGGCCAATTACATTGTTAAACAGAAGTACCACCACGAGCGATTTTCCTAAACTAATTGAAGGTTTAAAATTTGACAAATTTGGACCAGGAAATACCACCAGCAGAGCTTATAAACCTATGGATGGTAACCCAGGTTATTATTGTCCACTTTCCAGCAGAAAGTAGTCATCCAATGGTAATACAGACCCTCTGGCTCATGACCACCAATTGAGATGTGTTTGAGCAGGGAGACACTGACTTATAGAAATGTGTTATTTGGCAATGCCCTCACCCACTTGCATTGAGGCAACAGGGCAGGGCCCGTGAAGCCTGGCCTGCCTAGTTGAATGGCAATTGAAACAAATGGCCAATGCCTATGTAATACATTTCAGTGGGAATTCTAGCCGAGTGGAATTGGTCAGAATTGGCATTCTGATTTCCTAAAATTGGTGATGCCTATCTGAGCTAACATGGCTGAAACTTAGCCAAGCTAGATTCGCAATAGAGTTGCAATAGAATCTCATTTTATTGCACAGATTGCCCATGACAAACTCTTGTTTAATTCCCATTGTCCCGTCTAGGAATCATGATTCTTGCAGGAATAATTGAGAGTGGAATCGTGGGAATTGAATATGATTTACCCAGTTACAGCATCCAGTGCGGCATTCATTATGCTATCCAGTCGCACCAGTAGACTTTTAGCAATGGCAACATCATTAATCATATATTTTAATTATAATTGTAGATGCCAGCATCTTAAGCAAAATAAATTGTATTCATGAAAAGGTCACAGTTTGCTCAATCCAGATTTAAGCAGATGCATTGTTGTTGCTGTTGTTTTCATTGCTGAAATGAATGAGCAGATAATTTATCTTTTTGTGAAAGGGTTAATTTTACAAAAGCTCCACTTCCCTTCTGTCTTATTAAATATATCAAATAGCCTGGACATTCTTTATATGTATTACAAAACGTTAACTTGCTGTGACATTGTTTTTATATTCTTGTTTTTCTTCCCCATCCTCCCAAATGTGCACCAACTGCCAATTGAACATTCCGCCGTCAGTACAAGACAAAGCTTTAGCGATACCATGGTAATCCGTATAGGGATTACACAACACTCCCAATGGCTGATCTTTACAAAACACAGTGCTGTGCACCATCTGCTGTTTGATTTAAAGATCTAATCATTGCTGTTTGGTCCTTCCCACCTTACAGCAAGCCTGACAGAGGCCATTTCAACCTATTTGGTGAGTTTACTCTGATCAAGGACATCCTAAAAAAATCCTCCATTTATAATGGATTTTGCGTGCAGCTCTATGGAGAATTATTTTGTTTAGAATGTTTGCCGAGTCGATCGATGTGCATAAGCCTGCTTGGATGATACTCGAGTTAAAGGCACAGTAATCACTACGCTTTTACGTCACCGCTCCAAAGAAGCCACATTTAAGCTGGCAGCTTAGCGCTCCTGGCAGCACGTGAATTTATAAGTTGTAAAAGTGCACTTAACTTTTGGAACGATTCATGATGCTGTTCCACCAGAATTTAAAACAACGTCCATTGGCCAGAGGGAATATAAAGAGTGTGTTCATGAACAAGGACTGTGCAATCATAACTTCAATATTCTCTCAACTTCCCTGTTGAGTTCATTGCAGATCTTGATGCAATTTAAATATTGGAAGTTGCTTATTGAACTCGAACTAAAATCGCTAGGTATTTCAATTGAATTTCACATTTTGGGTAGCCTCTATTATCTGTGCAAACTCTTGGTGGTTTTTATGTCTATTATTTCTGGTCTGGCTTGCATAATTACGAATAGCTGAAGTTCATACCTTTCAGTATTGGTGTGCCATATTTGCAAACTGATGTCTTTAAGTATGCTTTAATAATGTTTGAGTGCTGAATTCAATGCAGTGTGTGGTGAAGAGGCTATAGTAAATGTGCAGTTTATACATAAAACTCAAAAAAGAAAATTGAGAATCGTAATCTTACCTATGAGGCATTTTTTGTCTGCCTGTCCGTTTGTCTGTGTGTCTGTCTGTGTACGAAACTTGCGAAGGATTTGGCTCGCAAACCGTGGGATTAACGTTTTAAAAAGTACCCAGGTGCCATGCAATAAGCCCCGTGGTGAGCCAGTGCTATCACATTTTCGCATCCTCAACTTAAAAGTAGGTAAATTAACAATTTAGTGCAATGTATTTTTATTTATTTATTTACTCCGCTCAGTGCGTGCCAAAGCACACATTTGCGCATGCGCGATAAAGCTGTGGTTGCCCCTAGCAACGCACACGAGCGATCAGTGGAGTTGGGGAAAAAAATCTCCATTCTCGTTAAAAAGAAATATAAATACACACACCACTAAGGTAAATTCTTCAAAGTGTCATGTCTTCTTCTCCCCCCCCCCACCCCAATGTGTGCACTTACTACTATCGGGTCGGTAGAAACTAATAGTATAGCACTTAGATACTATTATTGTAGAGCGGGTGGGGGGATGATGGGAGGGGGTAGTGACCCAGCCCCCAGCCTGCCAAGGTGCCACCTCGGCCGGCTGGGTAATCTAGGCGAGGACGGGGGCTCTGCACGGGACGAGGCCTCACGACGGCACTCTGTCAAGTTAGTAGTTTGTGCTATAGAGTCCATATATACTGCTAGTCAGAATGTAGTACTGCAGTGATAGCAGGTACCACCACAGTCAGCATGCACTGCTGTAATCATAGCAGGTACCACCACAGTCGGTATGCAATGCTGTAGTCATAGCAGGTACCACCACAGTCGGTATGCACTGCTGTAGTGACAGCAGGTTCCACCACAGTCGGTATGCTGTAGTGATAGCAGGTACTACCACAGTCGGTATGCACGTAGATACTCCTGCCCAGCGGGCGGATCGTGGGTAGGGGGGGTGCGGGGAAGCAGCCGAGCCCCAGCCTACCAAGGTGCCACCTCAGCCGGCTGGGCAAGCGAGGCGAGGCTGGGGGCTCTGCACAGGACTAGACCTCACCACTACACTCTGTCAAGTGAATACTATTATAGATTTTGACTTAAACTTTTGTGACTGCAGGAATTCATATTCTTTGGTTCTTTCATTAAAGTTACATAGATATAAGAAATAATAATACAAATAAAGTGAATAAAAAAAAAAAAACAATAAAATAAAAATATGAAAAAAACCAAAAACCATTAATGTAGACTGTAGCCTGTGTCTTAATCGGAGTGAGTGTACTGGCATTCTATAATGTAGACTTATTCTTGGTTCTTTATAACCATTGCTACAGTCTACATTATAAACTGCTAGTACACTCAACAAACGTAATAACCAGGCGCCTAGACAAAATAATTTGCATATCAAGAGGAATTCAGCATATGGAAAATGCGTAGGAGGTGGGCTGGGGGGGTTCCAAATCAATACTATGCCCGTGCATTATGCAGGATTAGCAGCATCAAAGGGGGGGGGGGAGGGGGGGTAGCATTAACAAAGGAAAGGAATGTTAATAGTATGTAGCTGCAGTTACTAAACAACCACGTAAAAAACTAAAGTATAAACTGCATAACAAACTAAAGTATAAACTACATAGCATCATCAGTATACTTACTATATTCTACAATAAGCTGAGTTACTAACAGTAAGTAATACATACAAAATTCTACGTTGTAAAAAATTATATAATATGCTTCCATCTAAACTTTATTCTCTTACATCCCA
Source organism: Lampetra planeri (assembly GCF_965212315.1). Classification (NCBI taxonomy): domain Eukaryota; kingdom Metazoa; phylum Chordata; class Hyperoartia; order Petromyzontiformes; family Petromyzontidae; genus Lampetra; species Lampetra planeri. The sequence continues at coordinate 9,836,346 of NC_136115.1, read as the reverse complement.
CGCGTCTATACCGTACTATATACTGCCATAGACAAACCCAACATTAAATTACATACTGTATTGCTATACACCATTGTTATATTACACTATGTATTATACATTTTAATATAACACTATGTATTAAAAATCAATACAATGAATGAACACTATAGCATCATAACATTGTCTTAGATAACCTGAAACTCAACAATAGGTCCTGGATGGACCAGGCACTTACATTAGTACTGAACAGCTACACAAGAGAATAAGCTACTGTGTTAAATAAAGGCATATCGTGTAATCATCACACTGCAGCCCAAATGTACAGCACTACATATAACTCTGAACTGTGGATGGAACATTTCGGCATCCTTGCTCTCAAGATCGCAATGAGGTTACATGGGTACAAGTCTGACTCAACTTATGCAATTACAAGTAACATTCACAATAAGGCAAGTTGCAGGCTTCGTTGTTAACTAGTCCTAATTTATCATAACAATTTAACAGCATTATAAAGGCATTTACAGCATTATAACGGTCATTCTAACATAACAGCATTCCCAATATTATAAGAACATAAACGAACTTACAGACAATGCTTCTTAAAGTCCCCCAATGATCAGATGCAGCTGTCTTCACTGAGACGTTATCTGTGCCTCCATTTTGTACTTTGTGTCATGGCTGAAACTCTGCCGCATGGCTGAGAGGCTGTCAAATCGTAACTTCCTGGTCACGTGACCAAACTCAACCTCAAAACAGGAAATTCCTGTTTACACACACCCCCACTCCTGCTGTGGAGCAAAACACCTGCAGTGGGGCAGAACACTCCACGTCTGGTATCTAGGAGATACGACCATTTATTTTCTATCTCATAAACAAATGTATAACAACTTCAACGGGTCAACTTATTTGTCGATATCTTTGCGAGAGAGAAGTAGTACTGTTTCGACTATGGGCCTGACAAAAGTTCTTGCGACACCTTGCTTCGCAATCATAACCTCGACCTTTTGAACTTTTCCATCGGCACTGGGAATCATCTTGAGGATGCGGCCCATTGGCCACTCATTCCGTTTGACTTGGTTGTCCTTCAGTAGGACGAGGTCACCTTCTTGGATTTCTGGTCTGTTCGACTGCCACTTGCTGCGCACTTGAAGTGTCGTGAGGCACTCATTTTTCCAGCGACGCCAGAACGTGTTGGCGAAGCTCTGCACTTGTCTCCATAGAGGTGTGCAGTGCTGACCTCCTCAGTGGGTGCTGTGAGCACGTCTGTCTTCTGGGTAAGAAGTGTAGCAGGAGTCAAGATGAATGGTGACTCTGGGTCGGTTGAGATGGGGATCAGGGGTCTTGAGTTAATTATAGCCGAGACTTCGGCCATGAGAGTGGTCAAGACCTCGTGAGAGAGCCGTGTGGACCCGACATCACACAGCATGGAGTCGAGAATGCGTCGAGCAATCCCGATTATGCGTTCCCAGGCTCCACCCATTTGCAAAGAGTGAGGAGGATTGAAGATCCATGTGCAGCCTTGGTCACTAAGGTATTTCCCTACAGAATAATCTTCAACATTTTCCGTATTGATCTTAAGCTCTTAATATGCTCCAGTGAAATTGGTTCAACAATCAGAACGGAGTTGCTTGACTGGCCCTCTGATGGCGAAGAATCTCCGGAGTGCATTTATAAAGCTCGAAGAGTCCATGGACTCGATGACTTCAATGTGCACTGCTCGTGTACTAAAACAAGTGAACAGCACTGCCCAACGTTTGCTGTTCGCGAGCCCTCCTCTGGTGCGGCGGGAGATGACTGTCCACGGTCCGAACACGTCGATCCCTACAGAGATCGTATTACTCCTTCTGTGAAGTGCCGACCTTGGTGCTTGACCTTCTCGTGGTAATAGCGCACAAGTAAAATTGCGATGTGGCTCTGACTTGGGATTATGACCACCGATCCTGAGCAAGCTGTCTTTGTCCATCTTGGGGTTTAACTTCCTGAGGGAGCTGACCCTAGGAAGGTCTTCTTCCTTGTTGATGGACTTGATCTCACTTGCATAAGCTGCATGTTGCACACAGTGGAAGATTAATTTCCTTGTTCTGGAAATCTCATCTTCAGTGCGTGGCACTATGCAGTGATGCCACCCATTGCAGCTACCAGTGGTGCCTCTCATCGGGCGATTGAAGCAGTCTGTGATATGCATTAGATTTGCTATCACTCGTAAGAGCGTCGTCCATTTTGAACAATGTTCAAAATGGTGTGGACTCGGTGGACTTCTTGGTCGCACATTTGTGACCAAAGTTGCCACTTGAGGAGGAATCCCCTTGTCTGACTCGGGCTCTACGAGTCCAAAAGTGTCTTTGGTAGTACATGGGCCACCGTCACGTCGTAAGAGGAACGCTGGACCCGTCAGCCAAATGGATTGCTTCAGCACAGATGCAGGGATGGACCTAGTTGCACGATCTGCTGGATTCGGTTCAGTTGGAACGTAATTCCATTGCTCCGGCTGCGTCGATCTCCTGATGCGTTCCACCCTGTTGCTGATGTAGGTGTAGAACCTTCTGGTTTGGTTGTTTATGTAGCCCAGTACGACCTTACTGTCCGTGTAGAACTTGACCGCATTCAGTTTAATCTCCAATTCGTCTAAGATCAGTTCCGCCATTTCTGTAGCTCGAACGGCTCCACACAGCTCGTGCATTGGGATTGTATGTTCTGGTTGTGGGGTCTTGCCGTGGAACTCCTTCCAGAATTCCCACTAGGACGACAGCTCCGGGTCGAGGAATGGAGAGGCCACGGCCGCAGCAGGACTGGCTTAGAGAACCGTGGAGGAACAAAATCCAGCGAAGACGGTGGATGTGCAAGCGAAGTCGTGGTCAGCGTGGTGGTTTCATCGTAAGTCTGCATGGTACAACCTTGACTTCTCTCTTCGAGTTTCTCTTTCAGCGTGAAGTGGTGGGGGCACAGTTTGAAGAGCGACGTGCGTCCATTCGTGAGTACACTTGTTCTGAATGTGCTAATGCGGTCTGGTTTGTGTGTTCCATCGAGACAGATCCATCCTAGGTCGAGTCTCTGGGCATAGGGAGCGTCGTGAGGTCCATTGCATTGATTGCAAACCTTGTGGACTCTCAGCATGTCCCTGCCAAGCAGAAGTAAAATATGTGCCCCGTGATCCAATGGCGGGATGAACTCTGCAATGGGTTTCAGGTGTGTGTGGTGATGTGCGACTTCGGGCGTGGGAATCTTACTTCCGTCGTCTGGTATCTCATTGCACTCTATAACCGTAGGAAGGGCTAGCTTCATGGTGCTATCCATGGTTTCCACCATGAGGCTGCTTGCTCTTCTTCTGCTGTCTCCATCAGTTCTGAGCATTTTCTGAGCGTGTATGGAAAGGAATTCCCACATACGCTTAGCTGATCAAAAAACTCTAACCTTGCCAAAGACTTGTTGCTCTGGTCATCAATTATGGCGTACATCCTTACTGCCCTTTCAGGATGTCCTTTGGGATACACTCGGACAAGGCATATCTTTAAGCAAGACTTTCCTTTGAAGCCTTCTCCACAGTTCTGTGCAGAACAATTACTGTTATAGAGTTAGTATAGCTACTACTACAGCCATTGCACACCAGTGACGTGTGGTGAGGTCAATGGCTGGGGAGGCACTGGCTAGTGTCAGAGCCAGATTCACACAGAGGGGGCGTGGCCTCATGGAGGGGGGCGTGTTAGACACGTCCCCCTCAGTGAGGCAGATGTGATAGCTGCCTCCCCTGGTGCTTTTTCATCGCAGTTTCATGACGAGACCAGCGAGCCTAAATATCTTCATACCCATACGTGAAATAAGTTACCTGGAGTATGTAAGGCGAGGACATGAAATTAAGCGGTCTACAAACATTACATTGGTGACATACTGAGATAGTAGCAGGCACGCGCTTAAGGATGAGCGCATCGCTGCCTCGCCTCTCGTCTCTTCCTGTATTTTCCGCAAATTTGCCGATTTTGACTATAAAAATGATTGGAATCGTACAGAAATGACATTTATAACATAGATCAGTGGAAACATCTTTATTTTTTTATTTGTTTTATTAACATCTATTTTCATTGGCGTATGACAGGTAAAGCTGTGCCTTCCCTGCATCCCCTGACCGCACATCCCTGGTGCACACTGCTATAGAGTTAGTATAGCTACTACTACAGCCAGTACACACTGATGTAGAGTTGTATAGCTACTACTACAGCCAGTACATACTACTGTAGCGATAGTAGATACTGCTCTAGAGTCGGCAGATACTACTATTGAGTGAGCAGATACTACTATAGAGTCAGCAGATACTACTGTAGGGTCAATATATACTACTATACAGTGAATAGATACTACTGTAGAGACAGATACTACTGTAGAGCCAGATACTACTATAGAGTCACTAGATACTACTCACTGTGTATGTAGGGTGTGTAGGTATATATGCCTACGGGGGGGTAAACATTTTTTGACGGGGGTGGGGGGGGTGGACAATTTTCGGAAACCTTTCAGATCAACTATTTACCCACCACTTTCTATAACGTTTTGATTCAGGACTTCTTCAAGCCTCTTAAAATTTTGTTGATGGACAAATGGACAGACGAACAGAATACCGGACTTTCACAATAGTTTAGTACTTGTGTATGTATATGTTATGTTTTTAAGAGAAGTTTTGAAATATATTTTCCCCCTGGGCAACGCCAGGTACTTCCCGCTAGTGTCATTATAAAAGTAAGACGGTTACTCTCACTTAGCCCAAATATACATACATATTTAAGTAAAAATAGAAATTAGCATATTTATTAATATATTCATGCTTTTAGATGTATTTTGTTTGTATCATAATGTATTTTCTGATTTGTGTGTATTACATTACACTTAAGATCATGGTTCATATATACATGTACTAAATTTTAGCTTTCCTTCAAAAGGGTTACGTATAAAAAAAAACGTGTGGACTTAATAGATGAGCACATCTGTGAATGCATTAGGACAATTCTCTATGTGTACAACATACAAAAAAATTGTATATCTTCAAAAGACAAAAACACATGTATGAACTTTATTTAACCTTATTCTCAGTCCTTAAAGCCCACTGATGCTTTTTGCTTTTATTTCATTAGAGGTGCATCTCGGTTATTATAAATGTCAGGTAACATTGTGGAAATGGTGGCCCAGTCGTTTGTGCTAACATCCATGGTGAGTGATATCTGAACCTGTCCTACCCTCCCTCTTTACGAATCTGCTGTGACAAAACAAGCCCATGACTGACACGGCGTGGGGGAGCCTTTATCTACCAATGGATTGACAAAGTGCTGAAAAGTATTATTACTTTAGAGGTATGCATGGGTAATTGCAAAATTGTGCGTGTATATCATGTTCAAATTAGCACCCTTCTATTAACACACATTCATGGCCAATTACTGTGAATATTTCCAGGTTGTAAATGAAGACACTACTGAAATATACAAATGTTGTTTTGTGTGTACAATACAAAATATAGAACCATAATACATGGTGGAGACAGAAGGAGATAAAATAAACACCACCTGAGCATCCCTCAACGATATCGCCAGTCACATAGGTAGGGCAGGGGTCACACTTCTGCCTCACAGCAAGAAGAGCTGGATTTGATTCCCGACTCGGGCACCTTTCTGCATGAACGTTGTATGTTCTCTTCCCTTGTTCTGCATGAATTTTATCTAGGCTTCCTGATTTTCTCTCAAAGCTAAAATAAACGTACAATCTAACCGGTATTGCCCAAACAAACATCCCAAAATGCTGAAAAATTACCTGCAAATGTCTCCTTTGGGATTACACATTGCAACATCGCCCATCCCCTGCTGCAAAAACTTGGCCGGACCCTCCTGAAAAATAACCCTGAGACTCGGTGAGGATTGGCTGGGTAAATAAACATAACATAAATAGATACATAAAATATCCATACTAGATTACTTTAACTTTTACAAAGTGAGAGCCTTAGGTACCCCAGCCACTTCACATGGCATGGTGCACGATGGCAGCCACTCAATGTTAGGCCATGGAGCCCAGCATATGGAGGGGAATATTAAATTCGTACTGCTTTGCTATGCCACTGATAGGATCTGTAGCCAGGAGACCAGATTTGATCATTTATTCAGCAGTTTTATAGTTACTAGATTTCAACTGCTGCATTGGTATATTTTTATTAATGAAGCACAAGAGCAGTTATTTAAAAAAATTCCAATTCCTTTAATATTCTCATGATAGCAGACAGTTATTTACGTGATTCTCTCCAGAAATCACCAGGTAGCTGAGGGAATGTAATCACTGGCACATCATAAACTGGTGGTAAGCGTGCTTATCAGCTGGCTATCCACCATTTCGGCAACATACAGTGAGGGAAAAAAGTATTTGATCCCCTGCTGCTTTTGTACGTTTGCCCACTGACAAAGAAATGATCAGTCTATAATTTTAATGGTAGGTTTATTTGAACAGTGAGAGACAGAATAACAACAACAAAATCCAGCAAAACGCACGTCAAAAATGTTATAAATTGATTTGCATTTTAATGAGGGAAATAAGTATTTTGACCCCCTCTCAATCAGAAAGATTTCTGGCTCCCAGGTGTCTTTTATACAGGTAACAAGCTGAGATTAGGAGCACATTCTTAAAGGGAGTGCTCCTAATCTCAGCTTGTTACCTGTATAAAAGACACCTGTTCACAGAAGCAATCAATCAATCCGATTCCAAACTCTCCACCATGGCCAAGACCAAAGAGCTCTCCAAGGATGTCAGGGACAAGATTGTAGACCTACAAAAGGCTGGAATGGGCTACAAGACCATCGCCAAGCAGCTTGGTGAGAAGGTGACAACAGTTAGTGCGATTATTCGCAAATGGAAGTAACACAAAAGAACTGTCAATCTCCCTCGGCCTGGGGCTCCATGCAAGATCTCACCTCGTGGAGTTGCAATGATCATGAGAACGGTGAGGAATCAGCCCATAACTACACGGGAGGATCTTGTCAATGATCTCAATGCAGCTGGGACCATAGTCACCAATAAAACAGTTGGTAACACACTACGCCGTGAAGGACTGAAATCCTGCAGCGCCCGCAAGGTCCCCCTGCTCATCTGAAGTTTGCCAATGAACATCTGAATTATTCAGAGGACAACTGGGTGAAAGTGTTGTGGTCAGATGAGACCAAAATGGAGCTCTTTGGCATCAACTCAACTCGCCGTGTTTGGAGGAGGAATGCTGCCTATGACCCCAAGAACACCATCCCCACCGTCAAACATGGAGGTGGAAACATTATGCTTTGGGGGTGTTTTTCTGCTAAGGGGACAGGACAACTTCACTGCATCAAAGGGACGATGGACGGGGCCATGTACCGTTAAATCTTGGGTGAGAACCTCCTTCCCTCAGCCAGGGTATTGAAAATGGGTCGTGGATGGGTATTCCAGTATGACAATGACCCAAAACACACGGCCAAGGCAACAAAGGAGTGGCTCAAGAAGAAGCACATTAAGGTCCTGGAGTGGCCTAGCCAGTCTCCAGACCTTAATCCCATAGAAAATCTGTGGAGGGAGCTGAAGGTTCGAGTTGCCAAACGTCAGCCTCGAAACCTTAATGACTTGGAGAAGATCTGCAAAGAGGAGTGGGACAAAATCCCTCCTGAGGTGTGTGTGCAAACCTGGTGGCCAACTACAAGACATGTCTGACCTCTGTGATTGCCAACAAGGGTTTTGCCACCAAGTACTAAGTCATGTTTTGCAGAGGGGTCAAATACTTATTTCCCTCATTAAAATGCAAATCAATTTATAAAAATTTTGACATACGTTTTTCTGGATTTTGTTGTTGTTATTCTGTCTCTCACTGTTCAAATAACCCTACCATTAAAATTATAGACTAATCATTTCTTTGTCAGTGGGCAAACGTACAAAATCAGCAGGGGATCAAATACTTTATTCCCCTCACTGTATACTGATGACAGATAAATGGGAAAAGACATGAATTAACTTGAATACTTATGAATACATATCTTGTGTATGATGAATGATTGAATGAATGTTAATTTATATTGTGCTTTATATCACGTGATTAAACATCTGAGAGCGCAGACCCCCTGTTGGCAGCTGTCCCTGTGCGGCACAGGGTGAACTCGGCACCTGCCTTGGTGATGGGCATTTGTCTTCCAGTAGGCGGCGATGATTGCTATGCGAGTAATTTGTTGGTATTTTTTAAGTATGTTTTTCTCGTCGTTCCCCCTCCCCCCGCTTCAGCACACACAGACAGGCACACAGTCAGGAATGGAATCCAGGCCCCTTCTTTCTGGGAGATGCAATTGTTACCACCGGGCCACCCTGTAAATACATTCCTGCGGAGGGAGCTGGTAGGAACGTTGGGTTGCTCGGTCAATGGCCAGGGTCAACGGCGGCGTGGTGTATTCCGCAAATATGACCAACTGTGAGGGCGGGCACAAGCCGGCGTGAGTAGGTTAAACGTTGAGTTTTATAAGGGCACCACGGCGTAACCAGCCCCTCCCCACCCGTCCCACCCCCCACCCAGCCCCACCCTCCCCACCCAGCCCCACCCTCCCCTCTCCATCCAGACCCACCCCTCCCATTTTTGGATGCACGACGGACAGACACAATAATCCCCTGTGGGCTGGTGTAACCAGGAGGTTCCTACCAGTATAATACGTTATACCGAGGGGAGCAGTGGTACAGTGATTAGCACACTGATTAGTAACACTTCACTATGAACCCAGAGAGCTCAGCTCAATTACTCGCCATATCTAACATATCAGTGGCGAGTGATATCTGAACCGGTCCTGCCCATCCCCTCAAACAATCCCCTTCACTGACACAGTATGCATAGGTCATCTTCCATCAGTGGATTGACAAAGGGCTGTGAATTTTTATTGTTAATGTTATTATAATGTCATACAATGTGCATACAGTATATTTTGGCTCTATCCCAATAGGGTAGAGGTAACCTATAAAAAAATATATATCGAATCATGAAACCTGCATGGGATATAGTATGGGTTGGTTTTGATGTGGGGCAGTTGGGAATGGGGGTAGGGATGGCCTGGCCTTTGTTGTTTTTTGCTTTCCCACTGATAAGGTCTCAAGAGATGATGCCATGTCTGGGCAGCTGTGTGTTGTTGAAAGCTGATTATAAATAGTACACCACAGAATCATGTGGCCGTTTCTTGATCTTTACAGCAGTTTCATTTACACTGCATGTACTCTTTGGAATCACAGGAATGATAATTGCATATATTGAAGATGTGCGTAATTTAAGTGCTGCCGGCTTTTCCTTTTGTACTGCTATGTTAGTGGGGGGGGGGTGTGATTCGTTTCACTATCTGCAGCAATTTGTTGCCCGTGTAGGCTTGTCGTGTGGATGCCTACATTGTTTTGGGAACATTCAAATTCACAAATGACACCCACATATATGCATACATCACTCTGTATAAAATACCCAGGTCTCCAGCCATGGATTATCTCAAGTGATAAGGAGGCTTACGCATTCTATTATAATTGCAGCAATATTGTCCATTCAGGAATTCATATTCTTTAGGTCCTTCGTTAAAGTCACGTATGACAAAATACAAAAAAAAACAACAACAAAATTTTGTTCTACGTGACTTTACCAAAAGACCCAAAGAACATGTCCATACATTGTTGCGTACACTTTGGCTTTTTGCTACATCGTGGGCTCAGATTGTGTCAGTTCGAACACTATCAGTGCACTTTCCACAGAAGTCCCATGTAGTGCCGAAATATATATTTTCTCAACTTTTTTTTTAGGCTAAACATTGTTTCGGGAAGATGCAAGCCAACATCACAGTCGAGGCTGTATTAACATGCTAGTGGTATAGATATATACTACACTGACCAGGTCTTTTCACCTCCACAGTGATTTGATCGTTTTTTTTGTGTTTTACTGAAACGACACAATTAAGCAATAACAATGGTATTTTATTTTATTTCTAACTACGTGACTTTACCGAAAAAACCAGAGTAATAACAATGGTAGTGTTATAACGATAACGCAACACTGTAGACATATGGTAATAAAAGTTACACATTGGTAGAGGTGGTGATGGTGCAGCCTTGCAATTTCTTGATCGTGCTATTCAATTCGAGAGCCTCTCAGAGTATTTGGCCTACTCTTTCACACTGACCTGATCTATTGGAAGAAGTGGGAGTACCCACACTTTGACTCACTACAAATACCTGCTCATTCAACACATAGGTTATGATATATTTATGCTTTTGTGTGCTCAATAGGGGTTAAATAACGTCAAAATCCAACTTTCAAAGACAAAATGTAATAAGGGTATAATAGATGATGCTGTGCAGCTCAGAAGGTGATGATTCCAAACAGGTATTGCATATTTTGTTAATCTGTTGGTATAAACTTAAACTTACGATATTATTGCAAAAACAGATTTATTAAGATAAGTATTTGTATCTATTCGGCCTTTCAATTTTACGCGAGCTCTAAACGCCTCAGAAAATACAAAGTCGCCAGGAGGGAAAAAGGAAACCGATAGAGGGGATTCAAATCAAACAGTGAGACGTAAAAGAATACCGAGTGAAGGACATCACAAAGCCTGGGGTAAAAAAATGACCCACGCACGCAGACACACGCTTGGGCAACAGACAGCGACTGAGGTTCTTAATAATCAGCAGAATTCAAGTGAAAATCCAGCAACACGACCATCCCGGTAAACACACCAAACCACCATGGCTATCAATCCCCACCAACCACCAATCCAACCAAGGTGCAGTGACAGAGACCCCCCCCCCCCCAACACTGACCCCACACTGTGATGCAGTAGAGGCGCGAGGTCTTGGTAGCATCCCTTCGCCGCGGTGTAGAAAGCAGCATAACCCCGGCATTGTCCCTGCCCACGCAACGATGAAAGCGCAGCAGAGCTCAGTGGGGAGTCCCCACGCTGCGACGCGATAGCTGACGGGGGCCACGAAAGATTCAATTCACGAACAAGCTCCTGGCACGTGCATCGATGCTTCGGACACCACGCTGACGGACGCGCGGCACAACCCGAAAGCACATCAGCGAGCAGCGCATAAAAACCGCGCAAACATACGCAGCGACTGAAATGATAGATGCATTGCAAATTGGTAGAGACTTGACACGTGCGTGTGCAGTAGTTTTGTCCCGAGCAACATAATTTTAAGGGAATCAATAGTTTTGAATGTCCCCTTAATTAAAAAAAATCTGTTTCCTTTACTGCTGACTAATCCTGCCCAGGGCAGAATTTATACAAGTATGCGTGTCTACAAAAGCACACATTGATTGTGAAAAATATGCACATTACCAATTTTTTAAGAAATGAATGTGAAGATGAGTGTCATGCATGAGCATTGTTCAATCATACAAATAGGAATTCGTTTACGAATTTTAAGGCGATATATTTAGTCAATGTGTCTCGGTGTAAAGCAATGATTTCAATTCATTTTTAGAATGGTACTCAGCTCTACGTTTCTATGGCAGGAGCCAGTATTTTCATAGCATAACCACTGCTACCAAGCTATAAATCACATTTGCAAATGTGGTTGTATCCAGCACTAATTTTCTGCTTCAGAATATATTTTGAAGGAAGGTGTATGATGTGCAGGGAGGAATAAGGTTGTTCCAAAACGTTGGTGCTGCAACGGCAAAGGCTTTGTCACCTATTTAAATTATTGTTCTTGTACATAGTTCGAAGGCAATTAGATGGATGTTTTCGGTTTCTTTGGGGTTGACAATGAAGTTAATGCTGATTATAGTGCAGATTTAACAATAAGGATTTTATAGATAAACAGGGCCCAATGTAGATGTATTCTTGTATCAAGTAATGTGAGATTGTATTTTAAGTAGAGGTCACAATAATAGTTCCTGTATGGTACATCGAGTGCAAATAGAAGAGCAGAATGATGATGCGGGTTTAGTCTATTTAGCTGAGCGCTCTAACCGCAGTGCCGCCGAGGTGGATTTCTGCCTAAAAGGCTATCATAGAGGTGTGTGCACACTGTGCACGCTACTACAGGGGAAATGTCACTTTAGCCTAATCGTACGTGCTGAGAAGAGTGGATTTAGGAGATGAGTCCTACACGTATATTCAAGAGAGCAGGTTCTCAGCTATAGAATGGGCCCACGGTGGGAGAACAGTGGCTCCATCCGAACAAGTCCCAGAGCAGACATTTTACAGGCATTGATTTCCCTATGGATCACAGTATGTGAACAGTTCTGACATCTCACCGTATTTCAAGTGTCGGTCTAAAACATGCTGCCTTTACACGTACTGGCATTATGTAAAAAAAAATATATACAACAATACCGTATTGTTTACTCTATTTGTCAACTGAAGTTATTTCCATTTTTATGAATAGCAATCTATGGAATGTTCTTCTTGGTTCATTCGGTAAAGTCACGTAGAAGGGAAGTAATAAAATAATAAAAATAAAACATAATATTATTTTATTTTATTATGTTTTATTTTTATTATTTTATTACTTCCCTTCTACGTGACTTTACCGAAAGAACCAAGAAGATGAATCCCTGCAGTCACGAAAGCTTTAAATCGAAATCTATGAAATGTTGTTCACATTGGTATGCCTACGCTATACAGTTTCACCAATATATATAGCATAAGGGACTGCATTGGCACTCTTATTAGAACATGCAATGTACAATAGGAAGGTCAAGTATTCAAAATTTATTTGGGGTTTTACCTAGTCCGTCATCATCCCAACAGGGTCGATAAAACGAATACAAATGTATTGAAGGTTAATAAGTTATGTGGATTAACTGGCCCATTGCCAAAAGAGTGTGCATATTCTACAACCTTGTCAGAGTTGCCAATATAAATTTACACCACCCAATGCTCAATTCATCATTGAAACATTTTGTAGCGTATTTTAAATACATCCCATACAGTACATGTGCCAAAAGCATACTTGATTCTTGTTATCACTGCTTCTTCACACAAACATAAGCAAAGATGTAACATTCATCTAAGCTCAGAAGAGTAATTTCCCACAATATTATTGGACAATCTATGTTTGTTTTGTTATAATCCAGTGTTATCGTTGGGGGTTTTGCTTTTCCACATCAGACAAATTACATTCCTGGAATGCACCAATCCAATGATATGCGCGTCGACTCATAATGTCGTTTCACTTCTAACTAATTATGTTCTAGAAGGATGGCATTAAACACAACTTTCCTCGTATCATAAGAGTACTTTCATCTTCCAGTTGGTAAGTGTAATTAAGTGTAAGTGATTGTAAGCACATTCATAGTATTCATCGGTGCACCACCGACTCTTAAACCGTAAATAACCAATGCGGCACACGTTGCCATGTGTCAGCCAATCCATCGACATTTTTATTCGTTGTGCATGCTCAACACCGTGTTTTTCGTGCAGTTTTGCCCACGATAAAAAGCATCCTGTGGCACGTAATTGATGGCAACACTGAGCTACTTCAGTGATAGACCATGTATTTGTGTCTTGCTCAGGCACATAGATACATGTACAATTGTACATGCACTTTCACCACTGAAGATGCATAGTGGCGCATCAATAGCACATTAACTTTCCATATCGCAGTGGCCCTGTATGAAGATACCCAGCTGAATAGATAGGAGCACCTATATATACTTGCCGAAGAGATTGCTCAATACATTATTCAGCAAAGCAAAGGACACCCCTTTGTAAATTAAGTCTATAAAGCTCGATGGAGCAGTTTTTCTTAAAGCTTTCAAATAAAATTACCAGGACTTGAGCTGTACGGTGGCTACACAGGGTCTCTTTGTATATTGTTTATAGTACACTTGATGCAACCGCATTCGTGATTTATAATATGTATGTACAAACAGACTGCAGAATCATGGACATTCTTAAAATGTATCCTTCATTGCACAGCCTTTCTTACTGCATTTGGTGTTGTTTTGCAAAGATAGTGTGCGAAAGCAAACATTCACCGTTATTCACAACTATTTTACTTGGTAATGGTGAGGGGAAAAAAATCCCACAAAACCCAATTCCTATTTCCTTTGTAAAAAATGTGAGTTTCTTCTAGTAGCCACTGACATGTTTTTAGGCGATTGAATGAATGATTAAGTTTGCACATTTGTAACGTGAACATTGTGGCGCTATGGCACACCATATTAAAGGCGTTTTTAAATACATTTGCAACGATTATTTGTTTTGATGTCACGATGACAACCAAGCCTACAATAACACCGATCAGTTACAATGAATACATCATTAGACTCACATATCCTTCTTTGGCCATAATGCTTTGTTGAATTATGGTGGAATTACTTTATTCTCAAAGAAATTCATCATAACAGCCGTGAAGCAATATGAGCTTTTGCATTTCAGTATGTCCACAAAAGTATTTCTTGAATGAAAATTGTAATAATACATTTGTTTTAAACATGTATAAGCCATATTCACAGAGTATGGGTAGTAAGGTATACTGCATTAAAATGAATGGCTTTTTGATGATCAAGCTCACTGTGGTTCATTTTGCACAGAGTTTGTCGATTGACTTAATTTGCAATCTGACTGGCAAACATTATACAAAATTACCACATAGCAGCACCTGGTACATTGTGAACTTTTAACACAATTTACAAGAATAGGCCATTATGAACCAGTGTTACATTGCAAATGCAAATTTTTAAAAATATATTTGTTCAAATTGATATTAACCGCCATAAACCTACCTGCCATCGTCACCATCATCCACGATCCATAAACTTCTGGATGAACACTGCCACGAGTCGTCATTCCTCATAATCAGACAATTCAACGGTGCATCTAGCTCCTGCACACAAGCTGATCGTTCCATCTTCACTGTGGATGTCATCTTAGGCATGTTCCCTTCTCTCGCTGTAACTCCATTGTTAGTCTCACCCACCAGCCATCATTCCATCTAGTGAAGTGTCCTGCCCAAGTCATTTACTTTCACTTTTGTGATTTATAAAATATACACTGATTAAAAACGTTATTCTTCAAGCACAGAGGGATATTGCTTTTCATCAATTACGTTACATTTTCTAAAAGCAGTTTTGATCACCTCTTTATATACTGCAATTACTGCTCTGTACTGATTTGTGTTTCAATTTGTGTGCCTGCAACAGATATATTCACTGGCTAATGAAACGTATTGTCCATGACTTTTGGTTTGCTCATATTTATTTTGAGCCTGATGACATCCATTGGTGTGTTCAAAAATTGTATTAGAGAATTAAAGGAATAGATATAAATGGAGAAACATTTGCCATATCAGAGTTTCAGATGACTTGGTCATTATACCAACTAATGAAAATGAACCTGCCCATGAAAAAATAAAACCGATAACTGCCTGGCACAGCAAAATAATGGCCTCTTCAGAAAAAAGATCACACATCTAAATTGACTCTAGTCAAGTTAAAAGTAAGTATTTAATTGTAACACCAGCAGGTATTGAAGACTGCTATGCTTAGGTACCTATTAAAATCATTGCTCATTTGTGAATGGTGACTTTCAAAAATGGGCACATGTTGTATATCATGCCATCGATTTTAAAATGAGAGGCGTATTAATTCGGCAATACCCACGTCAATTGCATATCTACTGCGCTGCCTTGCTTGGAATATTAGCGCAGTGTGTCTCAGCAGCGTGGCTGCAAGCCTTGCCGTCTCGCTGTCTGGTGGAACGGTGCACCCAGCTAAACATTTCGTTTCAACTATTTTTATTTTTGGAATCAAAATTGATCGCATATAAATTCAGTTTTAATTTTATAACATTACATGTATAAAAAATATATATATATCAGGGACGATTAATTATTTACAACATTACATTTTTGAAACATGTAAAAAAAATGGTCTATCACAAATACAACTGCCATCAATAAAATGGGGGCAACTGCCCTGTTCCACTCCGCCAACTACTCTCGCCGCATACACCCACGCCTCCTGTGCCCCAGGTGTCCCTTTGGTCTTGCATGCAATATCGGAAAGGAGTTCTCTTCAAACAGCAAGCATAAAATATTTTCCTTATGCTGCTCTCAGGTATTATACCTGGGGGCCAAGGAGTCTTACTTCGTAGGAGATTAAGTTTTAAACAAAAAAAACCTCGGACTCAAGTGAGAGTTTGGTAACAGTGAACATGCCCCATGGGCAATGTAGTCTAGAATTCTGTACCAGAATTTCTTGTGTTCCTATTTTCTATAGAACACGATATGGTGTAATAAATTGTGTGGTGCTGCGCTGAGAATATTGCTGTGAATGAGTAATTGCAAAGCAGCAAGGATGGTGAACTAGAATATTCAGAGCCTGTGATAATTCACACCTGCTCCATTGGCCAATTTTCCAACTCACTGGCTGAGTAGGGTTAATTTTGTCTATGATATTCTTGTGTACCTCATTATTTTCCTCACCATGCACATAGCGATGACTGCAGGGGTTACAAAAACTAACCCCATTAAAAATGTTGAGAAATCCCTACGGTTGTAGCTTTTGTTTGGTTTCAGGATCAACAAAATAAAACAATTTTGACTTAACTTTCGTGACTGCAGGAATTATTATTCTTTGGTTCTTTCGGTAAAGTCACGTAGATAGAAAAAAGAATCATAAACATAAAAAACCACGACGTTTCTATCACAACACAAGCGGTCGTCATCTGGAGCATGATGGAATTAAACTGCGGTAACGACGTTAAATATATGAATGCATGCGGGTGTGTTTTACACAAAACGCTATTTTTGCGGGGTATATGCGTCTGTGGGTTATATACGTATGCGGGCTATATGCGGGAAAATACGGTACTCAGATTAATAACAACCTTGTCAACGTCTAACTTTGTAGTGTGTGGATCTGGTTTCCTCTTGGAAAGGTTGAACTTGGAAATCAGGTTATCTTTACATTTAGCTGACATTGTTGCGGCTGATGAAGCAGTCATGTTATCTACATGTTCACAATAAGATGTTGCATTTTTTTCTGTCAATGTTAAGTGTGATTACAAGAGTGTCTTGTCAACATGGTCTAGTTCATTACGGAGCAGTCTAATTCTCTCTGAGATCAGGGCCAAGCCAGCCCTTTTTGCAAAATCATGAACAAAAAAAAGATCCAGGTCCGATTTAACACAGTACATGAAATTCGTGATCTGATCCCATCTGTAAAGGGCAAGATCCTTGACATTCAATACCCCAGCATCTACAAACTAAGCTTTGTCTGCGGCAGTAGTTACATTGGGGAAACTAAGCGACATGTCTCGGACCAGGTTCGTGAACATAAGGCAGATCTGAAACACGGTAGGACCAATACCTCGGTCGTGGCTGATCATTGTTTTAATGCGGTGGGCTCATACGAAATTGATTTCTCGAAGATGAAGGTACTTTGCAAACCCACTGGATATCAACAAAGATTCGTTCATGAAGACATCCATATATACAGACATAGACATAATTTCAACCGAGAAGATGGGTGCAATCAGCAATCACTGGAAGGACGTTATCAACCAGTTTAAGTCATAATTGGCTCCATATTTTTAGGTTTTTTCGGTAAAGTCACGTAGGTAAAACATCAAAATTAATGAAAATAAAATAAAATAAAAACAAAAATCACGACGTTTCGGAGGCAACACAAGTCTCCGTCATCAGGTGGGACCGTCACAGCCGAATTAGCTGCATCATTATTTTATTTTCATTAATTTTGATGTTTTACCTACGTGACTTTACCGAAAAAACCTAAGAATATGATGCCTTCCAGTCACGAAAGCTTCAAATCATAATTGGCTGCAATGTTTCCATTTCAGACCTGGCAGTACTTTAATTGGTGTAAGCCCACTACCAGCACCATCACTACCCACCACTACCCTCACCTCTCGCAGCAACCTGCACCGCCACCAGCAGCACCGCCCTACATGCTGATGGGGGGCACCGTTTTTAATCCCTTACATTAACATTAGCTACCCCGCCCATGCTATTGCCCTGCATGCTACTGGGGGACACCGTTATTAATCCCTTACATTAACATTATCTACCCCACCCATGCTGCTGACACTTAGGCCACGCCCATTTAAAACCTTAATAAACAGCTTGCCTTGAGAGGCAATCCATAGCCTCAGCTGAAACTTCCGCACCCCATTATAGTCACTGAAAGTATTATGGTAAACAAAGTGCGCCCACTTCAAACATTGTCGTTTCATTGTACAAACAATTCAAATAATTTAACACGTGATAACATGTGCAATTTTAGTGTGAGTGGCTTATTCAGCAGTGCTTTAGTCAAAGGTAAGTGTTGCATGGTGGATAGTCCTACCATGAAAAAATTAAACAGACGTGTAGAATATTTTTGGGATAGCCCGCACTTCCATATACCCCGCAGGGTCTTATTTTGTTTGTAAAACGTGGTATACCCCACGGGTTATATGCGGGAAAATACGGTAATAGCCCAATTTCCGATGGTCTAAAATCGGTTTTGGCCAAAGGGTTGAACTTCGCAGTCACCCCTAAACACATACCAGTGGATGACATTATTGCCCAGGTCGATGTAGCCCTTAAGGGTTTGGGACACATCGCTGCAGACGTGACAAGATCTGAAATCGCTGCAACTCTAAAAAGCACTAAGATACCAGTCGGCAACATCAGTAAAGATGAGCGTTTTGAGTTATCTAAATTGAAAAAGAGAGATGATATAGTCATCCTCTCAGCCAACAAGGGCAATGCCATGGACAAAACCGAGTATAATAACAACATTCAGGACCTACTTAATGATGGTAGCTACAAAAAATAAAACATCCCACCATCAGCCTCATTTCAAAAACGAACAGTATCATCACTGATTCAGCTTCATTAATTGAACAGACCAAAGGGGTTTCCTTCAAACCTTCTGCTGCTAGACCACCCATATTACATGGCTTACCAAAAATCCATCAAGGTACACCCCTTCGTCCCATCGTCTCCACCATTGGCTCACCCACCTACAAACTGGCCCGATATGTATCTGAGACCTTGCAGCCATTCACTGGTAAGACCACCTCTTCTGTATTTAACTCAGCTCACCTGGTATCATCAATTAAGGACATCTCACTGTCCCAAGGTGATCTGCTCGTTAGTTTCGATGTAGTTTATTTGTTCACCAAAGTTCTTGTGCCTGATACCATTGCAATTATTGAATATTTGATCCAACAAGGATTGCATGCTAATGTACCGGCCCTGGTGAGACACTGCCTCATCAATACATAATTCACCTGGAATGGAACATTCTACAAACAAATTGAAGGCATCCCAATGGGTTCTCCCTTATCTCTGGATGTAGCCAATGTTTTCATGGAAATTTTTTAGACGGGTGCCATCCAGGCATCCACTCTACACCCGTCCTTGTGGAAGAGGTACGTGGATGACACGTTTGTCATCTGGCCACATGGCCGACCGGCTCTGAACCAATTCCTCAACCACGTAAATTCCATCCACCCAGCCTTCAAATTCACCATGGAGGTAAAAAAGGATGGCAAGCTACCCTTCTTGGATGTCCTAATCAAAAAGAGACCAGATGGCTCAATGAGCCATTCTGTCTACAGGAAAGCAACCCATACTGATGCCTACCTAAAACCTGATTCCCACCACCATCCATCCCAGAAGAATTCCCTCATCAAAACTCTGCACCATATAACTCACTGTATCTCCGACCATGAACACCTAACCTGTAAACTCAAACACTTACACCAAGCTCTCAAGGTGAATGGTTATTCTGGCTCCACATTCCGCAAAGCCATCACCCCAACCATAAGGAAGGCGCCATCTGAGGATGCAATCAATACCATCACCTTGCCATACATAGCAGGGGTAACCAAAAATATTTACACAAGATCCAGGTCCGATTTAACACAGTACATAAAATTCGTGATCTGATCCCATCTATGAAGGACAAGATTCCTGACATGCAATACCCCGGCGTTTGCAAACTAAGCTGTGTCTGCAGCAGTAATTACATTGGGGAAACTAAGCGACATGTTTCGGACCGGGTTTGTGAACATAAGGCAGATCTGAAACACGGTAGGACCAATGCCTCAGCCGTGGTTGATCATTGTTTTAATGCGGTGGGCACACAGAAAATGTATTTCTCTAAGACGAAGGTACTTCGCTAACCCACTGGCTATCAACAAAGATGTGTTCATGAAGCCATCCAAAAACAGACAGACACAATTTCAACCAAGAAGATGGGTACAAACTTAGCAATCACTGGAAGGATGTTATCAACCAGTTTAAGTCATAACTGGCTGTAATGTTTCCATTTTAGACCTGGCAGCCCTTTATTGGTGGAAGCCCACTAGCAGCACCATCACTACCTACCACTACCATCACCTCTAGCAGCAACCTCCACTGCCACCAGTGAGTGTGTAATTTTCCCGACAGCACTGCCCTACATGCTACTGGGGGACACCGTTTTTAATCCCTTACATTAACATTAGCTACCCCGCCCATGCTGCTGACACTTAGGCCACGCCCATTTGAAACCTTTATAAACAGCTTGCCTTGAGAGGCTAACCTGCCTTGTCCTGATGACAACCGCTTGTGTTGTGATCGAAACGTGGTTTTTAATTTTTATTCTTTTTTCTATCTACATGACTTTACCGAAAGAACCAAAGAATATAACAAAGCAAATCTTTTTGGAGACTGAGATTACATTCGTTAATATTATTAACTTAAAATTTGCAATTGTCATGTATTAATTATCAGTTGACTGCTTTTACTTTGATAATGGACGTAAAGTTGTTCCTGACCACCTGTTACTTCTCTCCTAACTTGAGCAATGGCAAATATCCAAATCCCTTAGCGAATCAGAGTTACGCACTATATGAGTATACACAAGTAATTTAATTGCACAGGTCGTTGTATACTTGGGCCCCAGGTTTGATTTGTGCCAGGCCTCAGCAAAGGAAGGCATTTCATCATTGGCCACGTACCAAAGCATTTACATTAATTGTACAAGCACAGCCTGGAGCTTGATAACTTAAAAAATCTGTGCTGGGAATGAGTTGACTTGCAAATGATTTCCTGTTTATTGAGCTAATGTGATGGCATATGCAGGTGCTCTCATAATTATCATTACAGCGCATTTAACAACTGGAAAAGGGGCACGTATTGGAGGCACATGAGGCTACTGAAAATTAGAAATGCACCTGCATGAGCAAAGAAAAAAAACAGTATCATTTACATGTCAAAAAAAAAACATGCACTACATTTATACAAACCAGACATGGCACCTGTTTATGGTGAACACGTGTGTTTCCATATTCAACCAGTCCGTACCAAATCCATTGGCAGTCTTGTTCCAGTGTGGGAAAATCTATACTTTTTTAGCAGGAGCCAGTCTGCAGATACATCCTCACTGTTAATTAATTGGCAAGTATTACCATTTTATCAACCCAGCAAGATGATGGGACTTCATTAAGCCCAAACTGGGATTTAAATCCCATGATATTGCTGAGAAACCACAGTGCTATTTGACCAGGTACCTACGGTGTTTAGTTATTTTCCATGTGTGTATGTCATGGTGAATAGATGTTGAGTTGAAGTCTCGATGTGAACATGTGAACATACATGCCAGGCTGGGGATGTTCCCATATGGAGCTGTGGCTTGAGCTCATGCAAATTTGGTTGAATGAAAATGTAGGTAGCTGGAGACAAAATGGATAATTGTCATCACAATTGAAAGCATCAGTAAGTTAAAATTGTACATTAGTTATGCTTTAACGAGGCTTGAACAGTTTAGAAATGTTGGTTAAATGTTAAAATAACGAATTAAATTAAGCATGCATGCAGCTTTCGGGATTAATCTTGACATGATGAAGAATTGTGCTGTGTTCTGCAACCGAGAGCTCTGACAGGAACAATCGTATGCAGTGGATTTGAAAAGCAATGGTGTGTAAAAGGTATATATTTTTTGTCAAGGGAGGCAAAATAAGTATTAATTTTATAAAGTAGCCATATACAGTATATTTATAACAATTGTGTGTAGGACAACGACTCGTGAAAATATGTAGAAGCAACAAGCGATCGCAAACTGTTTACCACTCACAAATTATAATGTAACCTTTTCTTTTATAATACACTTTTAATTGTAACTTTAGAGAAAACTAAATATTCCAATAAAAACTTACACATTGGTGCTGTTGTGAGGATACATATATTTATACCAATGGAAAAACTGGAATTTCACATGTAAAAAACCCAAACCATCCTATAGATTTATATGAAAATAAGAATTGAAATTATCAGTCCATACAATGTAATGTTGGCCTTTTAGACTATGGAAAGGCATTTCACTCGGTAGAAATTGATGCAATGAGCACAGCTCTTACATACCAATGCCTGAATATAAAAAAATTGAAAACATGATCGAAATGCCAATGATAGAGGTTTTTTTAGGTTAGACCGCATAAATATCAATGTGTCGTTAAACCCACCACCACCCGACACAACCAATCAGTAAAGTTTGTCAAAACATGCCAACTAGTTACTAGTTCGGCACATTGTATTGGAGAGTAAACTCACATTTTAATTCGAGTACGACGTTTTGCCAGTATTTACAACCAGCCTTATCAGACGACAGCCATATTTATGCGGTTTAACCCCAAAAACCCTCTTTTGGATAATAAAAATAATAATAATAAAATAATTAGCAGGAATGTCAGACAAAAGGAGACACACTTGCTAAAGTTCTACACAGCAACAGAAAACGTTTTTCAAAAATTTCAGAAATAAAAACACATAAATAAATGGGGAAAATATTAACAATTAATCATCTCAGACTTGATTATATTATGTATGTGTAGTAAGGTTCCCGGAGACTTGACAACGTAGTTGGAGGCACACGCTTCTTTATTAACACCAGCAAGTAACAGGCAAACTTACAGTACTCGAAGGGGTATCGGTCCCTTCACCCGTCTACGCTACGGAACACAACAGCCTGACTCACAGCTAGCTTACAGCTAGGTTACGGCACCCCGAATACCCAGTCCGGCTCTTAGAAGAGCGTCAGTTCTGGGCTCTTGGGGCCACGCCGCTGGCTTGCCTGGTCGGCCCTTTAAAGGGCAGCGATCCCAGGGAGTTCCAGGGCCTGTCTAGCTAGTCTTCTTTCTTCACAGGTTACAGCTTAACACTAGACCCCGAGCCGTCCGGCTCGCCGCCTTAAATAGCCATTCCCCCCTTGAGGGGTGGGGCTGTGGGGGATCCCAGCTCCGCAATAACCCCCCAGGATAACAACGCGGACGTCGCAGTAAACACCCTCTTCACGTACCGATGTAGCCACGCCCATTGTGTTTGTTTGCCATCCGCGGCAAGTCTAAATCCGGCCGTCTACAACGGCTCTACATCACCCCCCCCTGTACAGCTCGCAGCCGTCCCGGCTGCAACAAAATCGCAATAAAGATGCATCCCCCCCTTGAACCCGTGTGTGCCTCACAAATTTTTAACAACAACAACAACAAGAAGAACAAACCAACACGACGCACCCCGATCGAATAAATACCCCATCCCGTAAAAACAACATATATACAAGAACCGAGGGCGGTCGCCCGCAAGGGTCGCGTTGGCGGCCGGCCTCCCAAAAGTCTGCGCGTTCTGGCGTGCGTCCTTGCAGCGGGGCCGTCACAAGGGACCCCTTTGGTTCGGCCAGTGGCGGTTGTTAAAAGTCCGGGTGTGAAGGTGTTTGGCTCCGCTGCAGAGCGACCCCCGACCCCCCCGGGGGGGGTTGGCGGTCGTGAGCGTGTCACTCCTGGTGCGCCTGGAGGTGGAACAGACGGTGTTAAGTCAGGTGACAGCAGAGAAGTCGTACTCCGGGAGTCGGTGGTCCCCTCACATGTTTGGCCACGCGTGTGTGAAGTAGGAACATGGGGCGCAACGAACGGTTTTAACCTGGAGGGGTGCACAAACCACCGACGTTTCCCCCATCGGAAACGCACACATTGTGGCCGCAAAACCTGCACCACCTCCACGGGCCCCCGCCACGGCCGCACCAGTTTAGACGAGGTTGCTAGCGGGACTTGGGGACAGTGCAATCACGCCTAGTCACCCGGCTTCCACTGAAGCACGTGCACCCGACCCAGCCTGAGCCTCTCATTCGCCTTCTGGCGGAGTTCAGAGTTCTGCATGGCCGCCTCCCGCGCCTCTGTCAATTTAGCGATGTTGAATTTCACATGTTCGGCCAATTTGGATTTACTATGCGGCGTGGAGATCTGCAGCTGAGTCGGAACAGGTGGGTTAGGCTCGCGGCCATACATTAGGAAAAAGGGCGAAAACCCGGTCACGGCATGGGGAGCCATCCTGTATGCTGCCAAACCCCCGGGATATGAAGGTCCCAATCGGTCTGGGATTCAGACACCTGCTGGGACAGCATGGACGTGATGGTCCGATGCAGCCGCTCCACCATTCCGTCCGTTTGCGGATGATATGGGGAGGTACGAATCTTTTTCGTTCCCACGAGCTCGCACACCTCGTGGAGAAGTTTCCCCGAAAATGTTTTACCCTGATCGGTCAGCAGCCGCTCCGGAGCACCTTTGTCGAGGACATAGCCCTGGACAAAGGCCTCTACGATGGCTGCTGCTGACTG
Source organism: Lampetra planeri (assembly GCF_965212315.1). NCBI lineage: Eukaryota > Metazoa > Chordata > Hyperoartia > Petromyzontiformes > Petromyzontidae > Lampetra > Lampetra planeri. The sequence continues at coordinate 9,811,757 of NC_136115.1, read as the reverse complement.
GTTGGCGAGGGGCCAGGCCATAGGCCATCTCGTAAAATATTCTACCCCGGTTAACAGGTATCTATTCCCCTAGGCGTAGCGGGGAATGGGCCCAGAATATCTAGTGCCACGAGCTCGTTAACTCGGGAAACTTTTACGAACTGTAAGGGTGGGTTAGACCCCTTCGCTGGTGGCTTCCTTTGTGCACACTGGGTGCATGACCCCAACAGGTCCTCCACATCCCTTGCCATGCCCGGCCATGAAAAATCTAGTTGGAGCGTGGCAAGGGTTTTGTGGGTCCCTAGGTGGAGGAGTCGCTCGTGAGCAGCCCACACGACTCTACCCCGCAATGCAGAAGGCACCACCAGCCGGTGTCGACGGGATTTGCCGTCCCAGTGCATGAGAAGGCCCTGGCCCAACCCCCAGGAGTCGACATTTTCACCCCCCCGCACGATTCCCCCGATGCGACGGCGCAAAGCGAGGAGGGAGGTGTCCTCCATTTGGAGGCGCCCCCACTCCGCAACCGACAACCCCAGCAAGGAATCCCTCCCTTCTTGCTCGATAGGACCGGCAATGGAAGGCGCATCGGCGGCGGCTGCTAAAACAGAATTAGAGCTGACATTCGGAGGTCTGCAACGCCCCGAACCCAGAAGGCAAGCGCACTCAGAGGTGGGTGGTAACCGTGACAGAGCGTCCGCGTTGGTGTGGCGAGTGCCCTTACGATAGGTAGTTGCAAAATCGAAATCCTGAAGGATTTCCAACCATCGAGACAATTGTCCCGATGGCTGTTGAACCCGCAAAGCATACTGCAGCGCCGCATGATCTGTGCGGACGGTGAAACACCGACCGTACAGATATGGGCGGTATTGTTGAATGAAGTACACGATTGCCAATAGTTCCCTATGGGTAACGCAGTATCTTTGTTCTGCCGGAGACAACACCCGACTGCCGTATGCAACCACATGTTCCACGCCCCCAATAACCTGGGAGAGAACGCCCCCGATGCCCGTGTTGCTTGCGTCTGTATCGAGCAAGAAGGGTTTTGTAAAATCCGGGTAACTCAATGGCGGAGCCCCGACTAGGGCGTCCCGGAGCGAGCGAAAAGCAGCGTCTTCCTCCTTACCCCAATGAAATTTGACCCCCTTAGATGTCAAGGCATGTAAGGGTTTCGCAATGGTAGCGAAATCAGCGACAAACCGGTGGTAATATGATGCGAATCCGATGAAACTCCAGACCTCACCCACCGAGGTGGGAGTCGGCCAGGAGCTGACACATTTCGTTTTGGCGGGATCAGTGGCAATACCTGAACGGCCTACAATGTGACCCAAATAGCACACCGATTCGCGGAGCAAGAAACACTTCTGGGGCTTGAACTTCAAATTAGCAGCCCGCATTTTGAGAAAAACGGCACGCAACCTCTGGAGGTGTTCATCGAATGTTCTACTAAAGACGATGACATCGTCCAGGTAAATCAGACACGAACCCCACTTCTGACACCAGATGTAGTAAGGTTCCCGAAGACTTGACAACGTAGTTGGAGGCACACGCTTCTTTATTAACACCAGCAAGTAACAGGCAAACTTACAGTACTCGAAGGGGTATCGGCCCCTTCACCCGTCTACGCTACGGAACACAACAGCCTGACTCACAGCTAGCTTACAGCTAGGTTACGGCACCCCGAATACCCAGTCCGGCTCTTAGAAGAGCGTCAGTTCTGGGCTCTTGGGGCCACGCCGCTGGCTTGCCTGGTCGGCCCTTTAAAGGGCAGCGATCCCAGGGAGTTCCAGGGCCTGTCTAGCTAGTCTTCTTTCTTCACTGGTTACAGCTTAACACTAGACCCCGAGCCGTCCGGCTCGCCGCCTTAAATAGCCATTCCCCCCTTGAGGGGTGGGGCTGTGGGGGATCCCAGCTCCGCAATAGCCCCCCAGGATAACAACGCGGACGTCGCAGTAAACACCCTCTTCGCGTACCGATGTAGCCACGCCCATTGTGTTTGTTTGCCATCCGCGGCAAGTCTAAATCCGGCCATCTACAACGGCTCTACATATGTGTAGTAACGCTTATGACTCGTTCACACCGGAGTTGGAGGCACACTTGTTTATTTAACACCACACGTTGTGACATACACACTGAGGGGGTATCGGCCCCCTCACCCGTCTATCTGAGGACACACCTCTAGGCTAACCCTAGCCTGCCTCTGAGTCCTCCTCTAATGGGCTAGGGGAGGCTATCTTGGCCCGACACTGGTCAGTCGGGCCCGGTACCCAGAGTCCAGACCAGCACTGGCTCTGGCTCTGGTACCACGCCACTGGCTCGAGCCTGCGCGGTCCTGATAAGGACAGCGTGCCAGGGGGAGACCAGGGCTCTATCTAGGACGTCTTCCGTCTTCTCTTCTTAGCTAACCCAACACTCCCGAGCCCTTCGATACATTCCCCTTTTATACCCAACCCCTCCCTGAGGGGTGGGGCCCCGGGGGATCATAATGACCGAATCGACCCCCCAGGGTGTCTGGCGCGGACGTCGCAGAGGGCACCTGCTCGTGCACACATGTAGCCCCGCCTACTGTGTTTGTTTACCATAGGCTGCCATGCATAACGGGCTCTCTCTCTAACACCCCTACATATGTATGGAATAGTCATAACAATCAATTAACTACAGAAAGTTTCAGAATAACTTAATATGGTTGCAAAATTGGGCTGATGATAAATATGAGAAAAACTCAAGTAATGTAAAACAAGGTTGCTTAATGTAATCTGTCTGAGGGACACAAATGGGAACACATCAGTGTCTGCATACCTCGAGCAATTATTGAAGTCACACTAGGAACAAAATGGTCAATTGAAGAGGTAGGCAAGAACAGGTCAGAGTGCTTTTGGAAAACTGAACTTAATCATGAAAAAAATATAATTTTCCTCAGTAAGAAAGTTTTTAAAATCATATATTACTTCCGATCACACAGATCAGCAATATGGATTATTGGAAATAAAATAGGCACAAAGCTGAATAATGCACATAGAAGCATGTGGAAGTGCATGCTTGGAATTTCACTGAGAAAAAGGATTGCATGGAATAGGTATAGACTTCATATTGACCGTAAAGAAAGGTAAGTGGGCTAAGGCGGGACATGTCACTATGAAGGATGATGCCTGGTAGTCGAGTTTAAATAACGAAGTGGATGCTAAAGGAAAGAACATACCCGGGAGAACACGTCCACCGTGGAGATGGAGCATAACAATCAGCTTGAACGCAGGTACTAAATGGATTGCTGCATTTCAAGAGAGTGAAAGATGGCAATAGCTTTGGCCTTCATTCAGCAATGGATTTATCATGGCTTTTGATGATCATGATCATAATGATGATATTGTAGTCTTCCCCACTGCTGAGAATGTACATTTTAAATTCAGCACAGTAAATTGACCTACTAATATGAACACGACAAAGCAGATCCCCATAGTTGATGTATTTTTGTGAGTTTTAGATCAAATTAACTTGAACCCCACATCATTTAGAGCTGTTTGATACATTATCGCAGCAGATTACATTATTTAATAAGGCTTTACAAGCTACGGTTATTGAGTGATAAATACATTATGTATTTTTGATCTCCATTGGTAGTTTTTACTTTAAAAAAATATTGGATTTTTTTACACTGTTGTATTTGTTAATTTGTACATATTGATATTAAGAAGTAAAACTATGTGACATTAAAGCTGTGGAATAAAATTATGAATGATCGATATTTAAGCCAATATGTTTGCAATTAACCTATATTCAACATATACACAGATAATATTATCTCATAAATTTTGCACTGTTGTGTGATCAAGGAGAATTTTCAAATTTGCAAGGGAACCACACGTGGGATTAGATTCATATATATCTTTAATCTGGGAAATTTATAATCAACAACAATTTACAGGCTTGTAAAAGCAATACATTTATGTAACTTACAATTCTTCTTGGTTCTTTCGGTAAAGTCGCGTAGAAGGGAAATAATAAAATAATAAAAATAAAACATAATAAAATAATTCTCACGACGTTTCGGCCACAACGCAAGCAGCCGTCCTCAGGTGAAGAACAGGTCTGTCGGAAAGACAGCGTCTGTCGGAAAGACAGCGTCTGAATGACGCTGTCTTTCCGACCTGTTCTTCACCTGAGGACGGCTGCTTGCGTTGTGGCCGAAACGTCGTGAGAATTATTTGATAATGTTTTATTTTTATTATTTTATTATTTACCTTCTACGTGACTTTACCGAAATAACCAAGAAGATGAATCCCTGCAGTCACGAAAGATTTAAATCGAAATTTAACTTACAATTGCCATCACATTTCAAGAAAATGTAAAAAAACAGTGGGCATATACAGTGAGGGAAAAAAGTATTTGATCCCCTGCTGATTTTGTACGTTTACCCACTGACAAAGAAATGATCAGTCTATAATTTTAATGGTAGGTTTATTTGAACAGTGAGAGTCAGAATAACAACAACAAAATCCAGAAAAATGCATGTCAAAAATGTTATAAATTGATTTGCATTTTAATGAGGGAAATAAGTATTTGACCCCCTCTCAATCAGAAAGATGTATGGCTCCCAGGTGTCTTTTATACAGGTAACGAGCTGAGATTAGGAGCACACTCTTAAAGGGAGTGCTCCTAATCTCAGATTGTTACCTGTGAAGTATTGGAAAATGACGGCAGGAAACTCCTTGACGGGAACACACTTCTTTTATTAAATCTTGACTTGTAACAATACAACGCGTGGCCTCTCTTCTTCACAATGCGCTTCTCTTGACTCTGGATTCTGTGCTGCCGGCTCTCTGTGCCTCGTGTAGACTCCGCGCCTCGGCTACACTCCTCTCTCGCCTCGTGTAGACTCTGCGCCTCTGTTACACTCTCCACTCGCCTCGTGTAGACTTTGCATCTCTCTCTCTGGCTACACCGTATGCATACTCGGCTCGTGTAGACCTTCCTCTCTCGCTGGCTACACCGTATGCATACTCGGCTCGTGTAGACCGTTCTCTCTCGCTGGCTACACACTATACATTACTCAGCTCGTGTAGACCGTTCTCTCTCGCTGGCTACACACTATACATTACTCAGCTCGTGTAGACCGTTCTCTCTCGCTGGCTACACACTATACATTACTCAGCTCGTGTAGACCGTTCTCTCTCGCTGGCTACACACTATACATTACTCAGCTCGTGTAGACCGTTCTCTCTCGCTGGCTACACACTATACATTACTCAGCTCGTGTAGACCGTTCTCTCTCGCTGGCTACACACTTATACCTTACTCTCCTCTGCTCTCCATTACTCTCCTCTCCGGGCTCTATCTCTGCACCTTCGTCTTCATTCTTAGATGGTTCCACTTCCCCCCTGCTCCTCTGTGCATCACCTTATATACCCCTTCTTCCCGGGAGACGGAGCGGATGCGGACCTCAACGTCGGCACCGCTCCTCAGTTACCCAATCCCCACGCGCTATCCCTACGATCCGGTTCCGCTCAGCGCGTGTTTCCACTCCCCGACCAATCACACCGCGCTGCTACCCGATCACTCCCTCTGGGCGCGTCACCGGCACACAGCCAATCAGCAGCACTACCCCCACCCGCGCACTGACGCCTGCTCCTCCCCGTCAGCGCGCGTCACCACACACACACCCGTACATACGCGCTGGCACACGACATATACACCCAGCGCGTATCACCACTACACCTGTATAAAAGACACCTGTTCACAGAAGCAATCAATCAATCAGATTCCAAACTCTCCACCATGGCCAAGACCGAAGAGCTATCCAAGGATGTCAGGGACAAGATTGGGAGTAGGCCTCACCACGGAAATGTAAAGTACAATTTTATTTAATCTTTCGCTGACAACTCAGGTTCATTGTTTACTATTCCGAAAAAAAACAAGTTGGCAGATATTACAATAATAATGTTTGTGCAGATAAGAACTCAGGTTCATTGTTTACTATTATGAAACAAATAAGTTGGCAAATATTGCAATAATAATGTTTGTGTGCAGAAAACGAATATTTAATTATTAGGTTGCTAAATATTTCCTTTTTTTAAATCCTTTATATTAAGTTCACTTGCTTGCTTGCGCGCTTACGACCGTGCAAATCTTTCGGTCGTTTTTTAACCCACTTCCCGTGATCCAATCGAGCTGACATTTTGCACACAGACTCGTTGTGCGTGACAATTTATTTTCGTGAAAATTTTTTTCCAAAATTTTACACTTTTTAGGAAAATGTTTTTTATATTTAATTACCAATTGCTTAATGGTGGCAGGCAATCATCTGACCCATAGGTGGCAACCATCTCAAGCCAGAGGACGAGAGGACTCTAGCCGCCACGCATATAAAGGATTTATAGTGAAAAACTTTGTTTTTACGGGTTAATTTTTGCTGTATTTTTTTGATGCTGCGACGGTGTACTGACAGTCTGTGCTGTGGCCTGCTGCCTGCTCATTAATTAACACCAGTGCACTGGCACTCTATTATCTACACTGCTAGTTTTGCTTTTGGCCATTATGAGTGTATGACAGTCTATAATCTGTTGCCTGCTTCTTTACCTCACTTAGTGTACTGCCAGCCTTTTATGTCGACTGTAGCAATGCTTATGTCATTGAGTCGGCGTACTGGCAGTCTATAATCTAGACTTTAGCCTGCTTCTCAACTTACCTGTGCGTACTGCTGCTCTTTAATGCACACTTATTTCAGCTTATTTCTTCAATGCATTTCTATTGTTTCGATTGCTCACGTCACGCTATTTACTGATGCGTAGTACTGCGATGCTGATTAACATGTTATATTGCTAAATACATTGGACTTTCTTAGCTACAGCCCATTGCATTTCGTCTATCGTTTTATTACATTCGTGGGAACATCCCTCATTTAAATGTTGCCTTACCACACTTTTACTTTCAACCAAAGTGGGGAGCACGCAGGGAGGTTCAATGCCCCAAATATTGTTGACCCTGCTTTCTTACGGTAGGTGAGGAACATTGTGAGAGAGACATTGTTCTTCCATACCAAAAAAACACCATTGCACAATTTCCTGACACTAACAGAGCATACAATGCCCTACAATAACACATTTTCCTGTCGCAAGGCCAAGATGGATACCACATCACGATTTCTCCAATTACAAAGCTGCAGAACAAAGGCATCCTCACAAATTCTAGATTTGAAGCTTTCGTGACTGCAAGGATTCATATTCTTAGGTTTTTTCGGTAAAGTCACGTAGGTAAAACATTAAAATTAATAAAAGTAAAATAAAATAAAAAAAATAAAAAAAATATTGCAGGTATTTGGACAGCCAGTTGTTTCACCAGGTTTAGCTTTCTACCAGGTTTAGCTTTCTTCCTTTTTTCACACTTTTATTATGTAGGCTAGGCGTAGTCACAAACCGAACCTCTCCATAATAAAGGCTCAGTCTTTTGTTATGCAGTCTATTCATAGTCTCAAACCGCACCTTACCATAATAATAAAGAGTGGGCCATCCCTGCCCCTTCCCCCCCTCCCCCCATCAACCATTATATATACGGAGCGGTATCTCCTGTAATCTCTCATTTACTTGATACGGCTGTCGGGCTGTGACGGTTCCACCTGAAGACGGAAGCTTGTGTTGCTTCCGAAACGTCGTGATTTTTATTTTATTTTACTTTTATTAATTTTAATGTTTTACCTCCGTGACTTTACCGAAAAAACCTAAGAACATCCTCACAAAACTGACTCCTCTAAAAAAACTTCTACTCCTTTGTGCTCATGGACAGAAGAGGAAACCACATATTATGGTGCGCCAACCTCTTTCACCAGTATGTTGTCGATGAGTATGCCAACATTGAGAGTGAGCGCCTTCTTTACATTCAACTGACTCAAAACCGCCTGCGTGTGAACAGTATGCTCATCTCTGGGACACCATCAATGCGGAAGGAGATGGAAACGCTCACAATGTAGGCAGATTAGTTATTTTGCCTTCATCCTTCACAGCTCCACCAAGATACACGCATAAGAAGACTCAGGATGCCATGATGTACATCAGCCAATTTGGTCACACCCCATCTCTTCATCACCTTCACTTGCAATCCCAAATGAAAGGAGATCCAGGTTTACCTTTATCCAAACCAAAAGCCACCAGACATATATGACATCTTAGCGAAGGTCTTAAAACTCAAAGTTTATGACCTCATTATGCTTATTACGACTAACGAAGGCAGCGTCTTTGGATAGACAAGCAATAACTTGCACACCTTTGGGTGGCAAAAACGTCCTCTTCCTCATGCTCACATTTCACTATGGATGAGGGAAACAATTCATGCAAGTCACATTGACACCTTTATCAGTGCTGAGCTTCCTCACCCCCAACAAGACCCTGCCCTTTTTCTATGTGGTCTGCAACCAAATGGTCCATGGCCCATGTGGCCAGTTCTATCCAAATGCGCCATGTATGCAAGACCACAGGTGTACCAAGAGGTATCCACGGAACTTCTTGAAAGACACTCAGTCGGCCCATGATGGCTATCTATATCGTCACATAAATACTGAGCATGGTGGATTTCAAACAACACTCAGACCTGCCACTAACTCGCTAATTAAGGTTCACAACCAGTGGATCGTTCCCTACTGCCCTCTTCTGTGCAATATCTTCCAGGCCCACTTTAACGTGAAATTCTGCTATTCTAAAAAAAGCCATCAAATATGTTGGCCAATACATCAACAAAGGCTCTGACATAGCTGTCTTTGCCTTACAAAACAGAGGGGCAAAGTGTGCATGAGCTCAAACTTTTTTTCCAAGGAACATACATCAACAACTTTGAGGTCATTTGTTGAATTCTTGGCTTCTCCATCCATGACCGTTCCCCCACAGTCGCCCATTTGGCACTTCACCTCGAAAATGGTTAATGCATCTACGTCACCAAAGGAAATGCCCAACAACAGGCCCTGGCTCCACAAGATACCACCCTTATGGCATTCTTTGTTTTGTGCCGAAGTAACACATTTGCTGCCAACCTGCTCTACCATTAAGTTGCCTCCTACTATACATGAACTGCAAAAAAAGAAAATGGAAGCGACGTGCTGCTGATGGTGAATCTGATGCCTTAGGACGAGTCAACACAGTTCATCCCAACAATCAGCAGTGCTACTTTCTTCCAATGCCTCTCCATGTTGCCAAAGGGCACTAATCTTTCCAAGACCTCTAAACAGTGAAAAGAGTTGTCTGTCAAACATACAGGGAAGCTTGTAATCTTCGTGCAATTATTTCGCATGATCACTGTTGAATATATCGGGTCTAGAAAAACAGTCGCTAGATGCTAGCACTATAGGTAGTAGTCTTTTTATATATTTATTTATCACGCACGCACGACCATACCAACTCACGCGCCTTTGGTGGGGGGCGGCCCATGCCAAGTCGCACGCCTTCGGTCGGAGTGAGGGGGACATTTTCTTTTGCGTTAAAAATGCTATAAAAATACACTAAACGCTCAGGTAAATTGTTCACTGTGTGATGTCCCCCCTACCCCGATGCGTGCAGTTATTACTACTATACAGTCGCTAGATGCTACCACTATAGGCCGTACATATTACTGCAGAGCGGCCAGGGAGATCGTGGCTGGGGGGGGGGGGGTGTCAGGGGTAGCAGCCCAGCCCCAGCCTGCCACGGTGCTACCTTGGCCGGCTGGACAGTCTAGGCGAGGCCGGAGGCTCTGCATGGGACTACGCCTCACCACGCCACTCTGTCAGGTAAATACTTTGTGCTATACAGTCGATAAATACTGATATAGAGTCAGCATGTAATACTGTAGTGAAAGCAGGTACCACCACAGTCAGTATGCACTGCTGTAATCATAGCAGGTACCACCACAGTCGGTATGTACTGCTGTAATCATAGCATGTACCACCATAGTATGCATTGCTGTAATCATAGCAGGTACCACCACAGTATGCATTGATGCAGTAAAAGCAGGTACCACCACAGAATGCACTTCTGTAATCATAGCAGGTACCACCACAGTATGCACTGCTGTAATCATAGCAGGTACCACCACAGTCAGTACGCACTGCTGTTCGATTTTTAAGAGTAGTTTTTAAATATTTTTAAGACCCGGGCAACGCCGGGTACTTCCCGCTAGTTACGGATAAATAAGAATATTCAACACCATATGTAATATGTGTGCATATCTGCCGATGGCTGTCCACCCGGGGAAGTTACTCACAGCAGGTGTCTGGTGGATCTGTCTGCTGCTGCTCTGGTGGCACTGTGGTGATGGCTGGCTTCATGTGCCTCCTGTGAGCTGTAGGATACCCCAGGGTTGGTGCTTTGGACACGTGTGTGTGTGTCAGTCGACCCATGGCATCTGGGTCTGCCCCGTGACCTCCTGCCAGCGGGCGTTCGACACTTGACATGGCCTCAACGTGCACATAGCCTGGCACAAGCGTCGTGGTGACGTCACCACTACTTAGTGGCGAATGGCGGTTGTTGTGTGTGTGTGGTCAACTTTGTGTGCATTTCTTGGCGTGTTCTTTGATATTGGGTGCTCTCGTGTTTGTTATCTCCACACCTGGTTCATGTTATGTATACCTCTGTACCCTTGGTTCCGTTTGATTTGTGTCTCTGTGGTATTCTCATCCCTTCCTTTGATGGTAATGTGGTTCGCAATGTAATTTGCATGATTGACATTATATAAAATATTTTTTTTATTAAAGGTCCTTGACTTGATTGGTAGAAGCAGGAGAGACGTTTTCTGCTTAACGTGTCCACAGCTGTGCATTGCACATCTATAGTTATTCTCCATAGCAAGGTTAATCCTTCATAGTCTAGTGTGTTAATGTAGAGGACTTAGCGGAGACATTTCCGTATAAATAGCTTGTTGATTGCCAATATTTCCAGCTCATTATCTTAAAGGGGCCACCTCATGACTCTGGTTACATTATTGCACTTTCTGGCGGCTTGTCATCCCTAATTTAGTTTTTTTCTTTTAGACGCCTCGTAAACAAGCCCCTTCTGGTGACTCGCATGGTCCTGCTGTCATGAGCCATTAAAAGTGCACTACTTAATGTCCCAGACTGCTAAACATGCATGTTTGAAGTAAATTCAGGACATTGTGAGTGGCTGAATATTGAATTAACAACATGGAATGTAATTGTAAGGGGTCAAACAGTTTTGGTAATAAAGTGTAATACTTTAACAAGTCACACAATGAATGACAGCTTAATGCTTTTGATGAAGTTGATTATTATAAGTGCTAATTGTTCACCTAGTCAGTGACAACATGTGGAAAAGTTGCTTAGGGGCCGTCCATAAATGACGTCACGCGATTTTGGACGATTTTTGACCCCCCCCCCCGTCACACGGCGTCACAAAAAGTCATACCCGCCTCAAATATGACGTCACAAAACTCTGCCCCCCCCCCCAAAAAAAAATTCAAATCGCTTTAAACCATTGTCATTGTAGTGCGTATTTAATGTGGCGCTGCACCCTGTTGTATGATAAAACATGTATTAAAAAGGCTATTTAATTAAGTCGAACGTGTTGTCTATATTTATTTAAAGTTGCGCATTTTGATGTGACGTCACATTTCTCAAATTAACCCCCCCCCCCGTCACATATCGTCACAAATCAAATGTCTGACCCCCCCCCCCCCCAGGTGCGTGACGTAATTTATGAACGGCATCTTATGAGTACAAATATATATTTAATGTTATATGATATATATTTTTCTGTTATTTTCCAAATGTATTATTCACAAGTTTTTTTATTTGAGCTGCCTTTTTTAAATATAATAGTGATACTCATCGTTAGACAAACCGCGCCGAACGCAGGGGTGATGTTCCTGGAAAATGTTGTTGGGCAAAATCCACGTTCAACAAATAATAAACCTCACGGGGAAAATGTAGTTGCGTTCCTGGGTCCGAAATTATCACCCCTAACTCTTTGTTGAACTAATTTTACATTATTTCCCCCCAATTATTAATGCACTCAAGGATGCGGAATCGCTCTCAATTTCGCGTGTGTGTGTACACTCCTTTTCAATTTCACCTCAACACAAAACCCCCGTCCCCATTATTCTTCCCGCACCGCGGCACTCGCGCTCAATGCTCACCCCCGACACTGAATTGGCAGTCCGGCGCTCGCCACTGTCACTTGAGCGTTATTGATTCACCATCTTGGCGTACGTATGAACTGACGTCTTCAACGACTGGATTGCGAGACGCGTGCGGCAATGTGTGCTACGTTTGCGTTGTGCTCCTGTGCTGTTGTCCGTGAGCGTCTTGACGATTCGCCATCTAGGGGTTACGTTGTCACACGAAAAAACCATGCCTTTACACACAAAACATACATGATGACTAAATCGTCCACAGTCGAGTCATTTACACCTTCAAAGTGATGCAGCACTTTCACGACCGCTACCTTTCGACGCGGAGATGATAATCTTAGCAGCGTCAAACCGCGTAGAGCCGAGACATCACCCACCCCCTTGTTCCGCAAAACAGACCTCATTAGGTAAACCGTGGAGAGCCGGAACAAGCGTTCGATAAAGCCACGTTGGGCAATGTTTTCCTGTATAAGGATATTGTTTGAGAATACACATTTTCCCCAAGGACATTATATGAATGCCCTTTGTCTAGGAAATTCTCATTGATTCGCAAAATACTTTTTTTTCATTGAAATGTTTGGCCTGTTCCTAAAACCATTTAAGCGTGGAATCGAACTGAGGTTCGTGTGTTCGGACTGCAGCGCATAAACCACCGCACTACTACTGCTATAATTTGCATCCATTATTCTTTTATAAAGGAGCCCATCTCAAGATGTTGTATACAAGGCATTCGAATGTACAAAAATAATGCACACAAACAAGACTATACAACAATTGTGTTAACTGTTTATATTAATGATTTAACCCATTTCTACATCAATGCATACTTTATTTTAAAATTGCAATTGTACATTAACTTCATACCCTTGATGAATAATATGATTTCTTTCTGCTGATAAAGTTGTTTCTATGCATGTGTATACAGTATATGACAAATATGTTTCACATTTCTCATTACCAGTCTGGAAGGCTTAAATTCTCCTCCAGTCTGGAAATTTTTTTTATCAACATTTTGTCATCTAGTAGCTGCATGTGCCCTGTGGTGATGCATTAAACATATATTAGATGAAGCATGACACATGAGAAACTTACAATTGTTATTTCTTCCTATATACAATATATATTAAACATGCTGAACGTTGATGAAGCAAGGCTCAGTATTTTTAATACTCAACAAATATGTACGGTGAGTGTTTTATGTGTGTAGAATGACAGTGGCGTAATGGTTAGCACACTGCTACAATCTCCGCGAAACTAGGTTTGATTCATGACATTACAAAAGCATTAGTGAAAAATGCTGCCAGAACCTGTCCTGGGCCTCCCCTAGGTCAACTCATCCCAAAATGGATAGCTAGTGCAGTGTGTAAAGCATCAGTACTGGGGAGACAAAGACGGCCGGGCGTGGTGCTTTTCTGGCTTCAATAGGTGCTCTATAACAGCAATTATCTCGAACGTATATTTATGGCTGCTATATGGGGGCTGTTAGTCTTTTTTGTGTTTGTGTATGTATGTGTATACGCGTGTAAAGATAGAGCGGAGGGATTGGATAAATACCACTCGAGAGAGAACAGATTCATAAATATTGCATACAAATGTGGTGAGAGCCCATATAACACCCTATCAATTTAACATCAGCTGAATTAAAGTGATTAGATTGTGTTTTGAATAATTAGCACCTGCAGGCAATCTTTACGCAGCAGTAGTGAATTTGGTGTGCGAAGATTATATTTTTTTACATCGTTAATTGTTGCCGCAGCTCATTAGCCTGTGGCGAGGCTTGTGAAAGGTGGCCGCACCTCATTGTCAACGCACATCCTGCAAGGACAAGCAGGCAGGGGCATCAGACAGCGGCCCAGCGGGGAGTTGCTTTCCGCAGCTGAGCTTTACAGTCCACACCTGACGAAGCTCGCTGGAGCTGGAAATGGATTCAACAAGGAACAACGCAAGGGCTAAAATTTCACTCTGAGAAAACCAAAGAAAATTATATCTTGTCCTCCAGTCGTCAAATTTTTTTTTGCTTTCATGTCAAATGTTGTTGAGTTAATCATAGTACTGAAGGGACCTTAGAGAATCGGCAAGTTAAAGGTAAGTGGTTTCCTTGTGAGATATAAGAAAGGTAGACTTGTGTCCAGCCCTGAAAGCTCAGGTGCTATATGAAGAGCATTCTTGCTGAACTGACAGGAGCAAGTGGTCATAAGCGATTGTACGAGTGGAATACCACATCATGGATACCACTTGACCTTTTTCTGAATTTCACGTTAGATGTTGCAAGGCACTAGGCAAGTCACTTCTATAGCACGAAGAAAAAAAAGCATAGCTCTTAACAAGCCGTCTGAAATCATGAATAATGCACCGAGATGAATCTCTAAGGATCCAACTTGAGGATTAGAAACAATTTGTCAAGGTTTTTGTCCTCTGGCCAGGTGCCGCTGGAGGCGTTTCTTGAACAGCCAGGTACATGGTTAGATGAGAGAAACAAAAAACAAGGCTTGTTTGACAGATGGTTGCTGCTGCTGCTGCTAAGCCACAGGCACCGAGCATCGTTATTGGGAACCCTGTACAAGTGGCCTGACTAGCACACACAGCCATTATACCGGAGTGCACAAGCATTGAAGCTTTCGAACCGGAGCCTACATTCCCATGACTGAATCTATGTGGTCATTCATTTTATAAACGAAATTCTACACTTTATGATCCCAGACCAGCAAATGTGTATCTGATTTAATATTGTGATGGGCCCAGCAGACTGCTTTAACGTTGCAATTCAATTGAGTGATGCCACATAGTGTGCAAATAATATATGGCCAAGTTTATTTTTCTGAATTCTATTGTCAAAGTCAAAAGTAGACATGTCTCCCTGCTTAAGCGAGTGCGGGGTGTGCAGCAGTACTCACCTTGACAGTATCCCCTGAAGAAGTATGGTCAAGGAAATTCCACATTCCTGTGTTAGTATATGGGTATTGTGTATACATTTGTAGTGACTGTGCTTGTCACTGTATGGTGCCGGGGCTTGCGAAGCCACGGCCGGTAATGTGTTGTCATTACGGGCAGCCCGGGTTACAGGATGTAGTACCAACCCTAGCGGGGCTTGGGTGAGCGCTGGTTAGCGCGGAGGCACCGCGAGCAGTGTGCGGTGCGGGCTCCCGGTGAGGGAGCGATAGGGAGCGTCAGCCAGCCAGGGTTACCTTGGGACATGATATGCTGGTTGACCTGCTGTCACGTGACCGGACGATATTGGAGGGGGGCCACCAGTGGATGGGGGCCGTGGGGCAGTCACGTGGTCCAAAGGAGCTCTCGGGAACCTTCGAGAAGGAGCTCGAGAGACCTGGAAGGTGGGCGGGGCGAAGGGCGGAGCCAGCCCCAGCCTGGGAGTATATAACGAGGGCCCTGTGAGGAGCTCGGGGTTCTTCGTGTGCCGGTGTTATGAAGATCCACGTCGGGGAGAAGAAGCCTCTAGCCACGTGGTCCGGGACCCAGTTTGTGGTCGAGACCGGGATAGCGAACCGTGTCTAGTTCTGCCGTAGTGTGGCTAGATGGGCATTCGAGACCCGAGTGTTGATTGTGGTGTGTTACGTGTTAATGCGGAATAAATAGTGTTGCTCCCAAGATAACGTCTGCGACTCAGTTGGACTCACTACACATTTATAGTGTATTACCTAGGCCTATACACTGATGGATATATTAGCTCCGCATTTCAGTGGTTACATTTAAAATATTTTATGAAAATAAAGTGGATGCATATTTTACCAAATTTTTTTCCCAGGTCTTGCATATAACTCGAATAGAATGACTCTATGCACATGTCTGTATAATACATATAATGCTATATGCTAGAACTGTTATTACATTATTGGTGTAAAAAGTGAAGACGTTTTTTCAACTACAAGTCCATGAGAGGTGGCCCTTTTTCCTCGGCCACATTTGGGTCTGGAAATTTGACATTTTTTGTCCACATTGCTGACTATCAAGACCTTGTCCTCTGCTGATACCTTGCCCCACCCATTGTCTTCTATGCTGTATATACTGTGCCTCAACCCTCTCTTTTGCCACATACTCAAAAGGCCCCTGCTATTCCATTCACCTCTTTTCAATGTCTTTCCCCCATTCACAGAGTTTTGAGAATCAGTTGAAAATTTATTATTTATGGTGTGCTGTAACGCACAATTCAAAGTGTGTATTCAAGAATTTCCAGGAATGTGCATTGTAAACTAATCACTGTTTTAAAATGGATAACCACACATGCAAAAAATGCTGAATATTATTAATTAGACTAAAGAAAGGCTATCAAAATACCAATTTGATTTAACAATCGAATACATTAGGGGCTATCCATATTTTATGAACCAATATATAACTGCAAATACGATAAAAAATATCCTAGAGACTTGCAGAAAGTTCATATTGTGGTCGCCCTATATGGAGAAACTGGCCACAGCAATAGGAATGTGAAATTTCCCCCAATACCTCAGAGCTGAAAATCTCCACAATTGACTTCAAAATGTATATATGCTCGACAGAGCAAGGACAAAGTTAGAATTTTGACTTTTTGCAAATGTTTTGTCCTGTTTCTGAAAGGAAAAGTTTAAAAAACACATGCCAAATCCAGGCGGGTTTTATGCTGAATACAATTTTATTCTGAAGAAATTTTGAGAAGAAAATGAAAAGAATCATACAAGCATGCATGTGTTTTTACACATGTGATTGACAGCATGTCCCAACTTGCAGCTCTGTCTACCTCATGCAAACTCTGGTCCTACAGACCCTGACCCTACAAATTGTTCAAACTAATCACACATTCTTTGCACGTGAGGGTCATAGGGCTGAGGATATTACAATACAAATTAGGCTGAAGGTCCCAACGGCATTGAGAAAAAACAGCACAAACCGAACTGTATAACCTAGCTGTCTCCTCTAGCAACCTTCGCACCTATTGCTTGTGGTGTGAAGGAATGGGTTTCTTAACGAGGGAATCTGCACAAAAATAACGGCGCCTGTTTGTAGGCTTTCAAATGGGGTTGGTTTGTCCTAATACTTATTACAGTTAATGCGCACGCAAATTATTGCTGTTAACGAGCCAACATTCAATTCATTCTGATAAATTGCTGTTTTTTCGTGAGATGAAATTGAGCTCCCCTGCCGAATGGGTTTAATTATCCAGCACAATTTTCTCAACTGAAAACCGGAACCCAAAAAACAGGTATAACCGATATATATATTTTTTTATAGAAACCGAACCAATTACTTTTGGTGCACCCCCCCCCCCCGCCCCCGCCCCCGCCCCCGCCCAAAAAGAGATGTGGTTACCGGTTTAAACCGGTTCATACTTGTTCAACAAATACAGAAATATTTCACTCTGCAGCTGAGGTGTTAATAGTAAAAATGGCTGGGATCTTTCAGTCAATTTCACAGATATAACCAATGACGCTAGAGGAACAGTCAACCGTGGTCTCTCAGTCACTGTTGCTAATTTTGGACGAGCGTGTTACAGGAAAATAACACAACACCCACTCATATACGCACACTCATTGACTCGTGCACACACTCATTGACTCGTGCACACACTCATTGACTCGTGCACACACTCATTGACTCGTGCACACACTCATTGACTCGTGCACACACTCATTGACTCGTGCACACACTCATTGACTCGTGCACACACTCATACGCTCGCACAATCACACACACGTCGCACACACACCCACTCGATCACTCACTCAATCCCACACTCTGATTCAACCACTCACTCACCCACTAATTAACTCATCATTTTGAACCGTAACCGGTTCAAGTGGTTTTCGGTGACCTCGAACCGCACCCAAACACCAATCATTTCAATTCCCAACAGGAAACAATTCATCATAACAATTAGTTTTCCACTTCAATTGGTTGAGGCAAGCTTTGAAGACTTATTTGACATATGGACACTGTTAACCACTCACGTATTTTCAAGTTCTTTCGCACCGTACGTAGCCAACCCTGCTCATCGTGGGAAGGACAACAAACTAAAAACCAAAAGCAGTTTTTATTAAATGAGTTTTCAATTTATATTATAAAGTGCATGGCTCCAGTAGCTTCCTAATATCAGAAGGAAGAGAGTTCCAGACGGCCGCAGAAGTGCATTTCAGATATTGCACAATGCAGTGAACGTCTTTGTTCCAAGGCCAGCCAAAAGCTGCTACGAGTTTAGGTGATGGTTTGTGCTCCTTGACGAGATCAGCAAGGGATTGTGGCTCATTTGTTGCATGCATTTTGTGTATAATGAGTACGACCTCATGATGTATTCGTTCGCCAACCGGAAGCCAATACAGCTTGGCGAGCACTGGAGAGACATGGGCGGATCACGACACGTGCCAAATAATGTTGTACACGCTGCAGCTTGGTAATGTTTTTTGCCAGACGTCCCGTAGAGTAGTATGTACAGCTGAATAAGACAGTTTTATGGCAGCAAGCAACATAGACCATTGAAAAATTAGAGACCACATAGCCAAGAGATCCATTCTATTGCCAGTTGAATTAAACGCTTTAATTGTACATTTTTTTTATACCCCGTTTCCGCTGATACATCCATGCCAGGGCAGCGAAGGTCCTCATGGTCCAGGTGCCAAGCCAGCTTTTCAATATGGCTTCATCTTGCTCAGGGCCAAGCAGGTCCACTGGCAGGGTTAATCACGTTCGTCATAAATTGCGTCAGTTAGTAGGAGTACATTTTAACATGTGATGCTGAAGTCGTAGGTTCTGTGTGTGTGACTTCAGCAGCACGGCTCTGCTTCTGCAGTGGAAAGAAAAAAAACTACCTGGCACCTGCTGACCTACATCAGGCCAGCTTGACAAAATCTTGGTGTGGCCCAGTTGTGCAGTGGAAAAGAGGCCGTCGTGTAGAATTGAAAGCAGTGCGGTTCAGGGAAAAAATATACTGAGGATGTTTGACTCACCTGACCACAGTCTATTTGCCAACATTACTGATGGTTGTGCCATCAGTTATCACAGGTAGTTTCCAAATCGGAGGTGCTTCACATTGTAATCATTCATGTGTACCGAATGATGAAGAGAAAAAAAATAAAGAGCTTGGTGAGGCACCATGGAACAGTGATGGCTCAGCCTTAGTAGCACCAGGATTGCTACTCAAAATGTGAAAAAGTCACAACCGTGCATCTTGAGACACAAGCAATAAGCAGGGTGGTCCTATGTTGTCGCACGATGCAGACACTCCGTGCCCGCTGAAAATAGAATTGACAGCTCACAACCAACAGGGCATCAACACGAAAGCCAGGGCTTTGCCACAACGATTCTTAGGCTTGAGGACAAAAGAATACAGTTCTGATAGCTGAAGTAAAGGAATCATAAGAAGGCAGCCCTCCAGGGGATGTGACACCATGCTGAAGACATTTTCTCAGAGCACATGTAAGCGTAAATGTGTCCCCATATTCTGGTGGCAGGATCCAGTCTCTCCATTGAATGACTAGGATCCGTTAAGTGGGAATAAATGACCATAGTCCTGTCGTTAATCACGTTTAATGTCATTTTAAAGTACTTAGTTCTATTGGGTTTGCAGTGATTTTGTTTATATTTTATTTACCGAATTCTTCAGTTGCATATTGGTGTGGGTTTATTTTGGTGTTTGCTATAAAACAATAGGAAGATAACTGGAGCAACAGTCAATTCAAGTGTTATTATTACTATTATGGCATTTGTCTACAAATAGCATCAATAATGCTATTAATATCCTTGCCCTACTCGGTTTAGGATGTTTTGTCCTTTAAAATTAATAGCTTTTTAATCGTTTCAATGAATTAACCTTCATCACATTCCTGCTAATTAGTCTTTCGTGTGTTTACTTCCTTCTGTTTGTTTATTTATTTCTCAACTAAATGCTGTAATTTTGTGCTGAACGCATTGTAGCCACTACCGGAAGCAATTAATGACGCCAGTATTTCACTTAATTTTACAAAACCTGATATCTCCCCTGCTATGGCCAATGCATAAGTCTCCATTAGTGTAAAGGCCAAGTTATTCAAGTTATTCCATCATGTATTGGTAAACATGCAGACACTCTATCTCACCTTGCAAGCAATTATGTGCAGATTAAGAAAAATGAATTTCCAAAAAATAGAAAATAGTGTTACTTGTTAAGGCTCATGTCATATATAACGCAATCATGATTATCCCTTTGTTTGCCCAAACATGTTTTGTATTGCTTTTAATGAGGGTTTTGTTTGTGATGTATGGCCAGTGTAACTTTCTGTGTATTTTTTTTATTGCTCAAGGAAACCAGAGAATGCCAACGCAATCTCTGCAGATAAGACTGCAACCTACAGTACTTTCTGGAATGCCTTATACGTGTACCTCAGGTGGTTGGCTTGTGCACATGATCTCAGTGTAGTCCACCAATCTGACTCCTATGTCATTGGAATACAGGCAAGGGCCACCAAACTGCATGGCATTATGGGTATTTTCAATGTCAAAGCTCCTCTTTAGTACCCACGGGCCTTCACGTAAAATTCAATCTAATTTTGGATTTGCAGTACAGGAATACGTAGTTCATGTGACACGAACTCAGCACGCAAATCATGACTCCCTGCTCTTGCTTGTAAAGAAAAACACTTGCCGGAGGATAGCAGAGCATAGTCATATATCCATTTAACAAGCTCCTTAAATACATTTATATACATTTTGATGTGTGCGCATAAGTGCATTAAGAGATATAGTCTGTATCTATTACTCGTTTACTCGTGCAAATTGTGCTAATAGACTAAATGCTACGTTTTAATATGATAAGCCTTTGTGTTTTCAAAGATACAGATCCTTTAACAGACTGTCGGGGCAAGTTCTGTTAGCAAGAACATATTAAGGCTGGCACGGCACACGAGGGGGTGGTTGGCCAGCACCATCCCCGACCGCCTTTGTATCCCCACTGGCGATGTTTAAACACCACCCCAGATACTGTACTCATTTGAGGCTGAGTCTACCTAGAGGGGGGCCCAGGACTGGTTAAAATTACATTATGTAACACGATTTTTGTCCCTGGGTAGTAAGTGTTATTTTTTAATTGCTTATGCCTAAAAAGTATAGAAAATGGCGTTTATTCCCCACAAACCTTGCTTTTGTGACCAGGACTTTACGTGAAGGAATGACACAAATGCACACGTTTTCTCATTGAAAATCTGTAAATTTCAAAATATCACTGTCCTGGTCACAAAGCGAGGTTTGTGGCGAATAATACCCATTTTCTGTACTTTTGAGGTAGAAGCAATTAGGAAATAACACTTCCTACCCAGGAACAAAAACAAAATAAATGTGTTGCACTGTTATTAATGGAGTGGATTATTAACTTTGCTTTTGTGTCCCGGTCACAAAAGCAAAGTTTGTGGGGAATAATAGCCATTTTCTGTACTTTTGAGGCATAAACAATTAGAAAATAACACTTACTACCCAGGGACAAAACTTGTTTTTGTTACACAGCATAATCATTACTGATATTGGTCGTGAGCGGGAATTGAACTCAGGTCACAGGGTTTGTAGCGCAGTGTGCTAACAGCTACCCTCACCATCACCGTTATCACCATCACAACCATCACCATCACAACCATCACCATCACAACCATCACCATCACAACCATCACCATCAACATCATCTCCCATCCGCCATAATGGAATGGGGAGTGCACACACTCGGCACTGCACTGCACACACACACACACCCCGGAGAGGAGGGGGAGCCAAAGCATAAGCATATTGTCATTACAGTAATTATAATTTGTGAAAAATACATTGGCACCTTTGAAAATAAAGAAAATGCGGTAATAATAGCAGCACATAGCTAAGATTGTCCTATCTGGTGCGCACACAAAGCCATTATTGTTACGGCTGCTTTGGTTCATTCTGCTGAGCAACTTCATAAGCCACAATGATGTGACTGAAATCGGTGAGCTTCCTTAACAATACTCTTTTTGAGAATATCAAATTGAAAGGAAGCAGAAAACAACAGTATGCAATCATCGAGATACTGTTTTAACTTTCCGTGATATATACCAAAATTCCAAATCGGGTCAAATGACTCAATTCGTGTGACTGTTTTAGAAATAAATGAAACATGCAACTCTTTTTTTGTGAACTGACAGCCGTACTGAAAAATATGGCAATATAAAATTCATACATGGCCGATAACGTTGAACAAATGTACCCATTCCCCCACTTGTCGTAACACAATCTTGCATTGGGCAAACGTGGTTGTAGTGAGGGTAGAGCCGAAGATGTTGGAGATGCATCCATCGTGTCTTGGGGGCATGGTGTGTGCAGGGTGCATAGAGAGGGCATCGCAACCCTTTCCACACGTGTACGTTTGTTGCCACATTTGCGTACATTTTTTCTGCATTTCTACACAAAGCTTAGAGCGGGTGTTTTTTGCTGCTGTACATTTTTTGGAAGCACTGGAATGCAGGCCAACATGCATGTGGTTGCTGATATTCCCTCTGTTGCTGCTAATGATGACAATGACAAAGATGGGGAGTGGAGGGAGGGTAGCATTCGATTACATAAAATACCCAGGCAGGTGCTTTGTTTTTGTGGGGCTGATGGTAAGGCCTAATCTCTTAGTAGCAAGCCCCAGGTTCAGCAGCAGCTTCTGAAACTCCTCAGAGTGGGCAGAAATTACCAGATCATTTGCATATGCGACAAGGTTGACAAGCTATGCGAGAGCCACCCCTTGACTACACTCGAGCATTGATGACCGTCTCCTTGTATCTGTACTAGCTGAAAATTCCTCCGGTATCTCAATGGAAAGCTTCTAGAATTATGTGGTCAAAGAAGATGTTAAAGAGAGTAGGGGCCAAAGGAGATCACTGTTCCATCACTATGTAGTCCAGAAGATGTTCTTGCTTGGACTCGGCTTGCCAGAAAAGCCTGTTGGTGATTACAATCCCATGGATTGCACATAAGTTTAGCAGCATTCTACCATCGTTATTGGGCTGATCTTCAAATCACTCCAGCCCAGATGCCTGTGTCATGACCCACTTGGGCATTCAAATCACCAACTAATATAACGCTACCCTGAGGGGCCATTGACGGTGCCTGATTGGTCACTGAGTATTTCGGTGGGGCGAGCGTGCGGATGTCAGCACGTATGGGCGGATTCCGATCAGAACTCACCCGACAGATGATTGGCTGTTGGATTTTTGTTGTGCAATGGGGCTGCACTCATGTGTTGAGGAAATTCTAGATAATGCAGGAATTCAGCATTCTTAAAATAAACTGCATGAATTGGGCCCAAAGTGACTCAAGCCGTGCAGTGCAGTGGCACTCATCTCTGACGGTGGTTGTGAGGCATTGGTGTACATTCCACATTCTCCTGGTGGGAGTTGATGCTGGACACGATTCTGCCTTGTCACATTGCCTTTAGTTTCTGCGGAACTAAACATTAAATTAGGATGCACAGAGCTACAAATAGATTGGCCCACAAGGCAGCACAGAAATATCGCGTGGGCCCAGAGGACCAGATATTAAACCAAGCATATGTTCACTTCATTGTGGAAAAGGGTCCAATGTGAACCTCCGGCATGCATGCCAACTGAGTGTAACATAATTACAACAGGTAGCTTGAGCTGTGCAACCGATGTTTTTTGTGATTTGTCCACATGCACACGTTTGATACCACCAATGTTCAATGAAAAATGTACTAATGCATGCAGTGGGTGGCTTTGATTTATACTTCAGTTTATTTTAAAGTAATTAACCATGTTCGCGATGCTTGGGCTTTAAGGATACGGATGTAGAATTAGTTAATGAGGAAGATACAATCTTAGCAATCTCAACCTTATTAAAAGTTCTTATGGGTTGGTAATGTAAATAACTAAGGGATATACTTGCTGCTATTGCGCACGCATATTGCTGGGTATGCATACATGCATTTGTGTCGCCTGTGTGTGTGTTTTAATTACTGCTCAGACCTTTAAATAAATCTAGAGTACCTTTTTTAAAACAATGCTTACGAGCAAAAATAAATATTCTGTAAATTAATACAAAAAAAGGACAAAGGTATTAATCTGTATTCATACCGCAAGACATTGGAGTGCTGGTTTGTTCATTTAATTTGCGCATTGATGAATGTTAAAGACACTTTCCGAAACACTTGTTGCTGAGGTGACGTTGCAAGACGCTTAAAGGTGTGTGATAAAAAAAAGTGCATGGAATTGTGTTGCTCATAGTGACACTGCAAATCAAAGGCTACAGGTCACAGATATTTGTATCCAGCATAAATTCACATTGTAAAAAAACTATGTTGGCATTCACATTGCAAATCACATAGGTATTGTGCTGACTTAGAAACCGTAGCATTCACTGAGTTGTACCTCCACGTGCTATAAGAGGGTCATTATGCATTCACACTGTATATAGGTGGGTAGATTTCTAATATCCTATATTGCATTTCTAAATTCCCCGATTCTCTGCAGCATTGTTAAGGATCACACATTCGTATAGTAGTGTAATATCGTTGAGGACTCTTGGACGCCGGGGTTGAGGCACACGTATTTATTCCGCAACAGTTGTCACAACCGCGGACATACAACACTGGAGGGGGTATCGGCCCCCTCACCCGGCTAGCTGGGAATACACTGCTAGCTATCTCTGACCTACCTCCTAGTCCTCCACTAACGGGCGAGGGGAGGCTGTCTGGCCCGACACTGGTAAGTCAGGCTACGGTACCCGGAGTCCCAGAGCACTAGCTCTGGTTCTCGGGACCACGCCGCTGGCTCGGTCCTGCGCGGCCCTGACAAGGGCGGCGACCCAGGGGAGTCCAGGGCTCTAGCTAGACGATCTTCGGTCTTCACTGGTTTAGCTTTAACATTGTTCCCCGAGCTCTCCGGCTCATCCCCTTTTATACCAAAACCCCCCGCTGAGGGGTGGGGCCAGCCCCCCAGGCTGCCCGGTGCGGACGTCGTTGAGAGCACCTCCCCGTGCACTCACGAAGCCCCGCCCACTGTGTTTGTTTCCCGTGTGATCCTATGTATACAGCCCCTCCGTAACTCCCCTACAGTAGTACCACGAGGACTGGCGATGCAAGTTGATAATTTGCCTAGTGGCATGTGGTTTGATTGTTAATGCATGCAGCTGCTAATTGACTTGCAGCGGCTTATGTCATTATCATATTGTCATTATTCTTTTTGAGTCAAATTGTACAAAATCCCAATGAGCATTGTAGGTAAAAGTTAAATAAATGAGGATAAGATAATCTCTGTTCATTAAATCAATATTGAGTCCATCAGCCTATGCACTTTCTGTACCAATGACATTTATTTCTATTAATATTGTGCTACTTACGTTATGAAATATTATTTTGGCTCTTTTTGGAAATGCCTAAACGACTATGCACCTTGAACTCACCATAAGTCTAATTTATTTTATGCAACACATGGAGTATACAGCTCAGTACTCAAGTAAATATTCCTCAAATGATAGAAACTAACATTTTTATAAGATTACTTTCAAGAAATTATATTGAAAGTAGCATGGATAAAATATATTTGGTTGGCTACATACAGTGAGAAAGAAGTTTAACACACATACATTGAAACTATTTCCTTTAAAAACGTCTCTTGCCCATCAACGATGTAATTATCTTTCTTCAACTTGCTTACAGATAATGTATGCAAACCATTCATGAGAGTGGTTCCATACAAGTGTAGTGACATAGAATGGGTCACAAGGGTGCGTAGTGCTGGTTACTGGTAGACAGCGGGATCGTGGGTGTAGTCGCCCGGTCTACTAGCAGGGCAGGTGAAACGTGCCACTGGAGCACGTAGCGCCGGTTGCTGGCAGAGAGGGGGGATCTGAGGACACAGCAGCCGGTCTGCCAGCAGGGCATGTGATAGGCTGGGGTAAGGGATGTAGGGTAAATGTGACAGAGGGGACACATGGGGCGAATTCCAGAACCTTCTGGTAGGTTCCAGAAGGGGGCGTGGCTGAGGGCGGAGCCAGGCCACGCTGGGGAGGATAAAAGGGAGGTCTGGACGCTAGGTCGGGGCTGTGGTTTGGAATGGAACCTGTCGTCTACGAAAGTCTTCGTCCCCATCTTCCCCTGTACTGTGGAGGTGGAGAATAAACGTGTGTGCCTCCTATTAGTGTCTCTGAAGTGACTACTACAAAAGTGTAGAAAATGGCCAGGGATATATTCAAAATGTGATTTTAAAGAATCATGCCTTTAAGCAGGTATATCTCACTTTTAAAAACTCATTCATCTCAATTGAAGGGTTTTCTTTTTCGATCAAGCTTGTTAAAAACGTATTCTCCTTACCACAAGTGCCAAGCCAGAGAAAAAAGTTAACGCTCATTTATTTTCAGCACCTTGGTGAGAATTAGCTATCGTGATCTAAGGCAGAACTTTGAAAAGCAAGACACATTCGTTAACCCCTTAATGTAGGTATGGGCATTCATCGTCATGGTACAGACTCTGTCTAAAACTCTATTTTATACAGTGCCATTCAGACAAGGCCTATCAGCGCGTTACAGAAGACAAACCAACCCTTATCAAATTATTCACAAATACAGCTGAATAAAACTAAGAATGGTAACACTCATTTGACCAAAACTGATCTCTGACACTGAGCTATCAATTATGCTCTTTTTAGCTTTCCTTTGAACAAAGAGATAAATAACCCCAAGGGATCTCACCAGGTTAAATCAAGGACGCTGAGTTGTGTATCAGCAGCTTCCTTGTGGCCCGCATGCATGATAGTTGCTCCCTTTTTGAACACTCCATTTTCCTTAATGTTGGTAATGGAATGCAAATTACAATTTAAAAATAGTATGTCCAGAGATTCTCATTTACAAGGGGCACCTGCGGGAGCAGACTAATTTTAGAGGTTTGGGAGCCAATATCTTTGCGTATGCAAAAAAAAATATTTCATCACCAATTGCAAGATATTCAAATTGTGCTAACAGCATCAAGGAGCAACGCTTTAAAACAGTATTTTAGAAATCCTTATTAACAGCAAACTGGGAATGATCTCAGAATAGACACAACAGTATTCTACTTCCAGAGATGCTTCAATAGACCTCTTTTTTAAAGTGTTACTTTTTTCTGTGAAGATAAGTGATTTGGTTGGTTACATGATTTATGTATACAGTACTAGCTGTCTGAACTGTGCTTTAGAAAATTAAGGGCAAAATACAATTTATGGCATTTCTTTTGTGAGTTATTGCTAGTCGTGCTGAGACAATAAACTCACCACATACACATGAGTTTTATTTTAACTTGGATGGTAGCCTGGGATTCTAATCCAAGCCTCAGGGATGCTGGCTCATTACCCTGACATGGACATTAGGCCCCTGAGTTACAGAGCCATCTCTAGCGATCGGGGAAAATATTACTTTAAGTTTGTAGTCAACTGCATAGCCATTTGTTTTGTGCAACTAGCCTCCATACCATAGCACACTGAACACATCACTAGGATGCATGTGGTTCATTCTCAATGCACTTTAGACAAAATATTTTGGTGGCATATGGATGCCTATTGATTCCATTTCAGAATTTGTCCAAAAAAAAAACTATTTATTAGCGGAGAAAATCTGCTTGATATTTGTGACAGGGGTCTTGAAATCATACACATTTCAACATTTTGAATGGCTGCTCTACTTTCAGCAGTGTACCACATCAGTGAAAGGGTGTTTAATCTATATAATCTATGCTGTGTAATTAAAGGTGCTCAGGGAAATATTCTTACATCATCTACGATTGGTATACATCAATTATTCCTGTATCCATCGAGTGGCACTTACAAAGTTTGAGCTTGAAAACACATTTACTTCTTGAGAGATTTAGAAATGTGCAACTATAATGACCTTAAATATTGGACCTCCAAATAAATGCATGTACATTGTGCTTGATAATTGTTTTTTTACCCTTTTATCTGGCAACAAAACTGACACCTTTTTTTTACAAGGAGTCATGTTTGCATAGACCACAATACTTGCAGTCATAATGCAAACAAAAACACAACTCTGATAATGTATGCACTGTCCTTGAAGCTGATTGGTCCACACCCGAGACAGCTTTCCTTTTGGCGTAATCTGGTCCAACACCATGTGAGACTAGGCTCTAAGGAAAGCTGTCTCTGGTGTGGACCAATCAACTTCAAGGACAGTGCATACATTATCAGAATTATGTTTTTTGTTTGCATTATGACTGCAGGTATTGTGGTCTATGCAAACATGACTCCTTGTAAACAAAAAAAAGGTGTCAGTTTTGTTGCCAAATAAAAGGGTAAAAAACCAATTATCATATTTTTTACTGGCAAATGAGGTTCCAATGGTACATTGTGCTTGTGCAAGAACATAATGGAAAAAATAGACTCAGAGATTGCTTGCATTTAACTCCCACACAAACTGCATACTAAATAGGTATACAACTTGCTGTCATGAAGAAGCATTGAACTTCCTGAGTTCGACATTATGGGCACACAAATACTTACTGAGGTCCAACGTGCTTCACTGTTGCTCTCCGATGTGTTTTTGAGTTGCACTGTGTGTTCAGCATGATATAAGCGACGTGGAGCGGAACTGAATGCAGTTGTGAAGAAGCTCCCCAACACGTGGACAAAAATTTTAGACATCATGCCACGCAACGGGTGGTGCAACCTGAAAAAGCTAATAAAACATCGGAGAGCTCTACGGCACAACCGCAAAAGCCTATGACAATAGTATTTCAGCAGTGCTCGTGTTTGGGATTACCATGGCAGTGGCCCGTTTCTGTGTAGGGATGTTGTAGCTGTGTATCCAAACCAAGTGTTTGGAGGTTTCCAGAGGTTAGCTGCGGGGATACATCTTAAGAATAAATTGTCCCTTGAGTTCTTTGTTGGTCTAGCAGAGACCTGTGCAATGCAAGTCCACCAGTGATCAAATAAACATTGGCGTGTCACTGAATTGGTGGGCTGAGTAAAGGTTAAAGGTAAAGGTGCAGCCGTGCAATTTAATACGCATGCTATTGCTGGCTGAAGGGTATTTTAGCCTATTTTTCCACACTGGCCGGACATCTTTGAAGAGGTTGGAGTACCCACGCTTTACACCACCACGACACGACCTGCCGATCAGCTAACTATGGCATGCACATTTATACCTCTGGGTTAGCCATATGTGGGGGGGGGGATTTAAAAGACTTTCCTCATTGTTTCAGCTGCTATGTCAGGAAATCTAACAAGAAACCTCTGGATTGCAAGTCCAATGTTCTAACCTTTGTAAGTAAGGCAGTGGACATTTCAGATTTTTATGAAAGTGAACGTTATATCTCTAGGTTGACTACTTTAACTCCCCACAAAGTCGCTCATCATTTTATTAACCTCAGAATCATGATGGGCTAAATTGACCTGAGAATTGAGCTTGTGACCTTCCCAAATGTACATTGCATTCTCCAACCGCAGTGCCACTTGGCTGGATCATGTCGACAGGTATTATCAAAGTCTGCTTTTACCTAACATGCTTGTCATATAATCAAGGAGATTCCAAGCTGAATGGTAAACGACAACGTGCCACGATCGTGCTAAACTTGCTTACAGTGTGCAGAGAACTGGGCAACAGTAAGTCCTCAATCTTTTCAACATATTCGTCAAAGTGGCATGGTGCATGTACCTTGAATTCTAATGAGGTTAAAATAAAACCATTGCCACCATGTGTGATACATTTATATATGCCTTAAAGAATACCCTTTGTCTTAGCCTTAAGTTGACGTTATGGTAAGATAGAGTGGTGGTGAAGGGACGGTCTCATTGTGATATGGCTATGTCAGTTTAATTTAATCTTTGAAATAAAACTTTAAGCTAAATAATGTATTCATGCCTAGTCCATATGCATAAAGTAGATTAAAACGAAATATTTCTGTGATGATAACCTATTTTTATCTCTAAAGAAGATAATATTTAATAGAATATGTGCATTTTATATTTAGTTCAAAAAGGAAATGAGAAATATATTATCCTCCAGGCAAGTAACATTTTGTAGAAATACTGAGTCCTGATAAAAGACAGTGCATTTATAATTATATATACACTTTTGCATTGAAATGCTTGTTTGTGTAAAGATTTGTGTCAGAATGGGATTTGTTATATCTGGAAGAACATTTCATGTTGCCTTATGTAATTAGGTTTCAGATGAGACTTTATTGTGTTATGTTGTGCCATGATTATTTGATGTGTGCAAAGCTTTGGAATGAGACAGTGCCTGAAGGCAGCCTTGCAGAACACCCGCCCCACTACTGCTGATGAGAATGATAGAAATGCCCACCCACATACATAAACCAAATGCTAACATCTGTCCATTTGACTGCCTTCTCAGACTTTGGTCAGTCCTTGTGGAAATCCACATGCAAACTAGTATTATTATAAAGATACCTGTCACGCAAGTATCCAAACACTTTGTCTATTAGGATTCATTGAATATAATTAAAGAGTGGCTTTTGTGTTAAATAAATTACATATTCCGTCAAGTTTTCTTGAAATAAACACACTTTTAAAAGATATAAAACAGATGGAGCCCATTTACTGCTTCTCATTTGAATGTCTAGAAGGGCTAACACAGATGTATTTAGACAGGGAAATTTTACTTTATAAAAAATGCATCAACAACAGTATAATGCAACATTTATGCACAGTTTCTTAGCAAGAGAATATAAAAAGCACTCACTTAAACAAATACAACCATAAGGAAATGTAAATGATCATATATTAGCATCAGGAGCTGCTGCGACATTTTTGCATGCCTTAATTTGTCAATGGATGCTCTGTTGAAGGGTGTGGAATAAAACATTTTAATAATGCATTTTAAGCCAAAGTAAATTTAAATGATTATATTCCAAAAGTGCTGGATGGCATGGTTAATGGGTGAATAAGCCATTCAACTTTCGGACCCCTGCTTTCCAATCTATCATGCACTGATGCGATGGTGGTAAAAGCCCCTTATCTGTGTGGGTCATGAGTGAAATTAGTTTTGGCGGTGTCAATCTAACCCCCTGCAGAAACATGTCCACTGCACAAAACTAATTGGGTAGCACAAATTCAAAGGGGGTTACGGATGGTCAGACTCAGGGAATGGGAACATGACTCATCTCTGGGCAGTGAACAGCTCTGCTGCACACGGAGCTGCTTGGGTACTGTGTTGGTGCTGAGCAATGACAAAAATCACCTCGCAAAATAATGCACATCAATATGTATAGGAAATGGCAGTGATGAAACGCCTATGTTACAGCTAAGGGGATATTCCTCATTGATTTGCGTGGAATGGTTAGTTTGTATGTATGTGTAATACCGTTGAGGACTCTTGGACACCCGGGGTTGAGGCACACGTATTTATTCCGCAACAGTTGTCACAACCGCGGACATACAATACTGGAGGGGGTATCGGCCCCCTCACCCGGCTAGCTGGGAATACACTGCTAGCTATCTCTGACCTACCTCCTAGTCCTCCACTAACGGGCTAGGGGAGGCTGTCTGGCCCGACACTGGTAAGTCGGGCTACGGTACCCGGAGTCCCAGAGCACTAGCTCTGGTTCTCGGGACCACGCCGCTGGCTCGGTCCTGCGCGGCCCTGACAAGGGCGGCGTCCCAGGGGAGTCCAGGGCTCTAGCTAGACGATCTGCGGTCTTCACTGGTTTAGCTTTAACATTCTGCCCCGAGCCCTCTGACACATCCCCCTTTATACTCAACCCCCGCTGAGGGGTGGGGCCCCGGGCTGCCTGGTGCGGACGTCGTTGAGAGCACCCCCCCCCGTGCACTCACGTAGCCCCGCCCACTGTGTTTGTTTCCCATAAGCTGCCATGCATAACGGCTCTCTCTCTAACACCCCTACATCACCCCCCCCCCCCCCCGCATAGCTTGCAGCCGTCCCGGCTGCCAACATACAAAAAAAACGACAATAAAAGCGCATTTACCCCCTGACCGCGCGTGTGCCTCACTATTTTTCAACAATAACAAGAACAACACAACAAGAACGCAACAGCAAGAAGAGAAAACAACCCGACGCACCCCCCCGATTAAATACAAATTCCGTAAAAACAGTCTATACACAATTTGC
Organism: Lampetra planeri; assembly: GCF_965212315.1. Lineage (NCBI taxonomy): Eukaryota > Metazoa > Chordata > Hyperoartia > Petromyzontiformes > Petromyzontidae > Lampetra > Lampetra planeri. The sequence continues at coordinate 9,779,627 of NC_136115.1, read as the reverse complement.
AGGGAACCCACCACACACACAACACGCAATGAACACAACCTATGTACACATCTTCCGGCCTCACAACAGTCTGCGCATTTTAGCGTGTGTCCGTGCAGCGGGCCCCTCACACGGGGTAACCCCGGGTGGTGGACCGTCAGGTGGCAACTGTCCGTCTCGGAGTGAGTCCTTATCCGACGCCGCGTGACCCTTGGCATCCCCAGGAGGGGTGATCGGGCGTGAGCCCGTCATTCCTGATGCACCTGGAGGTGGCACAGCCGGCAAGGCATTAGGTGAGCGCGACGGAGACGGACCCAGTGAGTCGGTCGACCCCCCACATATTTGGCCACGCGTGTGTGAAGTGGGGATGTGTACCGCAACGAAGGGTTTTAATCTAGAGGGGTGGACGAACCACCGCCGCTTCCCCCATTTGATGCGCACGCACTGCGGTCGCAAAACCTCGACCACCTCCACAGGGCCCCGCCATGGCCGCACCAGCTTAGAGGAGGTTGCGAGTGGCACCTGGGGACAGTGCAGCCATGCCTTGTCCCCCGGCTTCCACTGCAGCATGTGCGCCCGACCCAGTCTGAGCCGCTCATTCGCTTTCTGACGGAGGTCAGAGTTTTGCATGGCAGCATCCCGTGCTTCTGTCAATTTGGCCAAATTAAATTTTACATGGTCAGCCAATTTAGTTTTTCCCTGAGGCGCGGGGATCTGCAGCTGGGCACGAACAGGCGGGTCAGGTTCGCGGCCGTACATGAGGTAGAAGGGTGAAAATCCCGTAGCTGCGTGGGGGGCCATCCGGTACGCCGCCAATACCCCTTGAATTTGCAAGTCCCAATCGGTCTGTGAGTCTGACACCTGCTGTGACAACATTGACGCGATGGTCCGATGCAGACGCTCGACCATCCCGTCAGTCTGCGGGTGATACGGGGAGGTACGAATTTTCTTTGTGCCCAGGAGCTCACAGACTTCTTTGAGCAATTTACCGCAAAAATGTTTGCCCTGGTCGGTCAGCAGCCGCTCCGGAGCACCTTTGTCCAGGACATAACCCTGAACAAAGGCCTCCACGATGGCTGCTGCCGACTGGTTGGCAAGGGGCCAGGCCATAGGCCAGCGTGTAAAATACTCCACACCAGTTAACAAATATCTATTGCCCCTGGGTGTGGCGGGGAATGGGCCCAAAATATCCAGCGCGACGAGTTCGTTAACTCTGGACACTTTGATTGACTGCAAGGGTGGGTTAGACACACATGCTGGCGGTTTTCGTTGCGCGCACCGAGGGCATGACCCCAGTAAATCCCCGACATCCTTCATCATGCCTGGCCAAAAATAATCGAGTTGGAGTAAGGCGAGGGTCTTTTGGGTCCCCAGGTGTAGGAGGCGCTCATGTGCGGCCCACACCGCCTTGCCCCGCAACCCCGAAGGGACCACCAGCCGATGTCGATGGGATTTTCCGTCCCAGTGCATCAGCAGACCATGCACCAATTCCCATGCGTCGGCATCACCCCTGTCCTGCCCAGCACAGCCGACGCGACGACGCAACCCGAGGAGAGAGGTATCCTCCATCTGGAGGCGCCCCCATTCATTGACGGGCATCCCCAACAGGGAATCTTTTCCCTGTTGTGCGATTGAATTTGGAACCAATGTTTCGTCGTGGCCGGCGGCCGCCAGGACCGGAACCGGTATGTCCCCTGCTGGCCTGCAACGTCCCGACCCCAGGAGGCATGCACATTCGGAGGTGGTTGGCATGCGCGACAGAGCATCAGCATTTGTGTGGTGAACGCCCTTACGGTAGGTGGTTTCAAAATCAAAATCCTGGAGGATCTCCAACCATCGGGACAATTGTCCCGATGGCTGTTGAACTCGCAGGGCGTACTGCAGTGCCGCATGATCTGTGCGGACGGTGAAATGCCGACCGTACAGATATGGGCGATACTGTTGGATGAAATAGACAATTGCCAACAGTTCCCGACGGGTGACACAATATCTTTGCTCCGCCGGAGACAACACCCGACTGCCGTACGCAACCACCCGTTCCACGCCGTCAACCACCTGGGAAAGCACGCCCCCAATACCTGTGTTGCTCGCATCGATGTCGAGCAAAAAAGGCTTAGAAAAATCGGGGTAACTCAAGGGAGGAGCTTTTACCAGGGCGTCCCGAAGGGAGCAGAAAGCAGCCTCCTCCTCCTGACCCCAGTGGAACCGAACCCCTTTTGATGTTAAAGCGTGTAGGGGTTTCGCAATCGTCGCAAAATCTGCGACGAAACGTCGGTAATACGACGCGAAGCCAATAAAACTCCTGACCTCTCCCACCGAGGTGGGAGTCGGCCAGGAGCTGACACACTGCGTTTTGGCGGGATCGGTAGCAATACCTGAGCGCCCCACGATGTGTCCCAAATAACGCACCGAATCGCGTAACAGATGACATTTTTGGGGTTTGAATTTCAAATTAGCAGCCCGCATCTTTAGGAAAACCGCCCGCAACCTCTGGAGATGTTCGTCAAAAGTTTTACTAAAGACGATAACGTCATCTAAATAAATCAGGCACGAATCCCATTGCAATCCAGCCAAAACCAATTCCATCAAACGCTGGAAAGTTGCCGGCGCTGAGTGGAGTCCCATCGGCAACCGGTTGAATTGGAACAGGCCGTGCGGTGTACGGAAAGCAGTTTTAGGCTTTGAATCATCGTCCAGAGGAAGCTGCCAGAATCCCGAAAGTAAATCCAATGTGGAGAAGAATCGCGCTCCCGCCAAGGCGTCCAGCGATTCGTCCATCCGTGGGAGCGGGTATGCGTCGGCAACCGAAATTTTGTTAAGGCGCCGAAAATCAACGCAAAACCGCAACGAGCCGTCCTGCTTTTTAACCAGGACGATCGGCGCTCCCCAAGGGCTGGTGGAAGGAGAAATGATGTCGGCGGCTAACATGTCATCAATAGCCGATTTGACATGGTCCTTTTCGGCGGGACTTAACCGAAACGGATTCTGGCGTATTGGCGCGCTGTCACCCGTATCAATATGGTGACGCAGCAGATGAGTGCAACCCAAATCGTATTTGTCCCGACTGAAAACGTCGGAAAATTCCCGCAGTAGCATTTTAAGCTGTTGACGCTCTGAATTTGACAGGTCCGTCGATCCCGCACAAAGCGCCTCGAGCCACCCTTCATCGCTGTCCGAATGTGGTCGCGGCGCAGGGACAGCACTCACGTGATTCGCGACGGGTTCCTCACAGGGCACCGGCGTTGCGTGAGCAAGCACGGTCCCCTGCGGGACCACCACCGTCTGCGAGTCCACATTGAGGACCGCGATGAAGGGGTCTCCGTCCCCTCTTACTATGGTCTGGGCCGGAAGTAAATGAGGTCCACTAACCCCGGCCCTAGATGGCCCCAGCAGAACCCCTTGGGCCCCAATGCCCTTAGCGAAGGGCCGCCGAAGTTTCAAAGGAACCAACATTTGTGCCCGTTCTATCTACGAACGCCGGCACCGTTGCGAACGCCGTCCGACTCGTACCGGGGGATGGCAGAAACGCCATGCGTCGGCCCGATGGGAGCTCAATGCATCCCTGGTCGATTAATATCCTAATCTGCATTTTGGCCAGGAAGTCCGTCCCCAGCAGGCACGGAACCGCCAGCGAGGAGGAAACAAAAATCGGCCCAGACAATTTAATATCCCCGATACAAATTTGGGCTCGAATCTGTCCGATGATGCCAAGTGAGCCCCCGTTAGCAGCAAAGAATGGCACGTTAACAGGCATCAAAGGACGGCTCTGGGCAGGGAGAATATTGTAAATTAACTCCAAAATAATGGTCGCCGATGCTCCCGTATCGACCAGGATGCGCACCTCGACCCCGTCGATGTGCCCCACAACGGCCGACGACCCTCGACGACGCGGCTACAACACGATGGGCCAACACGGACCACTGGCTGGGTTCAATCTGAGTACCCAGAGCGGTGGGTGTTGGTGCGATGGTGCGCGATATTGGCCCCCCAATCGGTGCGGTGTATGAGTGTGTGGCGGGTGTGTGCGTGGGCCAAACATGTGAGGTGCCGCGACTCGCCGGGTTATGATGATGGAGCTTGGGAAGAGGGCCGGCGTCCCGTTGAGGTGTCGTCCCGCGCTGCCGAGGAGAGTGGCACCCCGAGGCGACATGGCCCCGGATGCCGCAGTTGTAGCAGCGCGGGAGCGCTGGTGACGACGACGGATGATCGGGATGGCTCGAGCCGCCCCGGTCCGCCCGTACTCCCGCTCCCTGCCGCCGTTGATGGTCGATGGCGCAGATCTCCTCCGCCGGGAGGGTGGCTGCGGCCACGGTACGCCCGCTCACCGCCTTGCTGGCCTTGCGTCGTTGCGCGAGCAGGTTTGCGTGGAGGAGTCATGCTGCTTGGAGGGAGCACATCTCCGCGTCGTCCTGTGCGACGATGACGATCTCCAAGTCGTCCACCAGCAGGAGTATCTTCTCTGTAACCATGGCGTCGACACCTTCGTTGTCCATCCGTGGAAAGGCCGCCTTTGCCAGTGCCAGGAGGCTTGTGCGGTACGCCAGAGGCGACTCCTTTGCCCCCCGCTGGCGATCGTAGAAGAGTTGGCGACAGTCTGACGGCGGACCGTAAACTGCAGCCAGCACCTGCATCGCCGTCTGCAGCGTAGAGCGCCTCTCCTTCGGCGCCGATGTTAAAGTGGCGAGGGCGTCGCTGTCGAGGAGTGCTGGCAGCGCACGGAGAGCCTCGGCGTCCGTCCACTTCGCCATCTCCTGGTGAGCGAGGAAGCGCCGCTGGAAGCCGCCCCAGTCGCCTTCCTCGCCCACAAATTCTTTGAGTGGAGGCAGTCGCTGATGTAGCGCAGCGGCTGCCGCAGAAGGTTGCCCTTCCTCGTCCCCCTCACCCGGCTCTGCTTCGGCGCGCACGACCGATGGCATCGCCGGTCGCACCCGTGGTGACGTCCCGTCCGTTGGCGATGACGCGGCAGGTACTGTATGCCCGCCGTTGGACGCGATGCTCAGGCCGGCCACGCCCTCAACTGCAGCTGCGGTGATGGCGGGATTTTCAAATTGGTGTTCCGCCGAAATGGCGGGAAGGCGCTGTGGTCGTCGGCTTTCGTCGCCCCGTGGCGGTCCAGCAGCCCCCAGCTGAGTGATGTGGTCCAGCATGCTGGCAGCGGCGTGCAGCAGCTCCATCAGCTTGGCGTGCGCCTGCCTCAGCCCCTCTGCCGACACCTCTCCACCCTCCTGTTGCTGCGGCGTAGCCGTATCTGGCCCCGACTGCTCCGTGCTCTCTTCACCTGTCCCGGGCTCTCCGACTGCAGCGGTGTCCTCCGCTCCCGGTATCCTGACCCGAGCTGACTGGCGCGTGTCCATGTTCATAGATTTTTACTTCTGACACCAGATGTAATAACGTTGAGGACTCTTGGACACCCGGGGTTGAGGCACACGTATTTATTCCGCAACAGTTGTCACAACCGCGGACATACAATACTGGAGGGGGTATCGGCCCCCTCACCCGGCTAGCTGGGAATACACTGCTAGCTATCTCTGACCTACCTCCTAGTCCTCCACTAACGGGCTAGGGGAGGCTGTCTGGCCCGACACTGGTAAGTCGGGCTACGGTACCCGGAGTCCCAGAGCACTAGCTCTGGTTCTCGGGACCACGCCGCTGGCTCGGTCCTGCGCGGCCCTGACAAGGGCGGCGTCCCAGGGGAGTCCAGGGCTCTAGCTAGACGATCTTCGGTCTTCACTGGTTTAGCTTTAACATTCTGCCCCGAGCCCTCTGACACATCCCCCTTTATACTCAACCCCCGCTGAGGGGTGGGGCCCCGGGCTGCCTGGTGCGGACGTCGTTGAGAGCACCCCCCCCGTGCACTCACGTAGCCCCGCCCACTGTGTTTGTTTCCCATAAGCTGCCATGCATAACGGCTCTCTCTCTAACACCCCTACATATATATGTACGTATGTATGTATGACAAGTCCTTGGGCGGTGCAAAACTTCCGTTTTGGGATGTCCAATTGCATTGCGATGTGAAGGTCAGTGATCACGCTGTATTATAATAATGATCCTTAACAAGGGTGAAACTGGTTCTTTCATTGTCTAACTGTTACGTGAGGACTTAACTGTTACGTGTGAACAGGTTGCAAGTTTATATTATGCTGAAGTAAAGTCTTACATAATTCTTGCTGTTAGTAATCCTTTATCTTTGTGCTATTTTAATCTTGCTCTAGCCTACACAATTTTACATTAGAAAAAAAAATGATGGCCTTCAGAGCATACTTGTCATGTATTCGTGACAGTACGTGATATAAAAAAGTGTGAATTTAAAACCTGGTTGGAATTGACTCAGCATACAATTTGCATGGTTTGCATGGGGCCGATGAAGTGAGAACCACCTTGTGGGAAGCTGACAATCTATAGGGAGGCTGCCCTCAACCATAGGAATGTGTAGGTTCCATCATTGGTATGAGGACCATCAATGGAGGTGGGTATTATTCCTTTCCTCATTGGAGCCAGAAAATACCTAAACTTGGTTTCAATTTCTATTGGCTGGGATATGCTGTAGCTCAATTGGTTCAGCAGCAGGGATCCCAAATAATGAAACTGTAACTTCAATACCTGGCCTGGTTTTCCTCTTAATGTGCGTTTAGTGCCACAAAAAAAATCCATTAATCTGCATTGATATGGTGGGGCCATCATGTGGATCCTGTCATGCACAGCACACCACCGAGGTTCAACCAAATAATCTGTGAAAACCGTTGCGCTGGCACGGAGTGCCACGGATAACGGGAGGAAAGATCCACACGATTCCATTTATCGACAAAAATAAAATGTGGATTATAAGGGAGGTGTGGAATGTGACCAGTGGCTAATTAATCCACAATCAATTAACAGATTCCAAGTTTATGATTTTTCGTTATAAGACCCAAATGGCACAAATCTGCCATGTGGGTCGATGTTACAGTATTTATTCCCATCTTGAGATTTGATATCCGAATCTAAAACATTCAAACCTTATTGTATACTAAACAAATGATGTTAGCAATGCACGTCTGTGCAGATGTCAAACCAAAAAAAAATAATTGTTAAGAAAAAATCATCCGCGTTTCCCAGCAGCTCTGCTCTACTGCTCTCCGTTCACCCCAACCACCGCTATGGATCGCGCTTTGCGGTCTTCGAAGTGTTTTAAAAATCCACCACGGTGTATCGTGCATCACGGGAGTAGTCATGGACCGCCAATAATCATTAATCATGGACATTTATGGATTATTGAATCGCAGTTTTAAAATTTTACTGCTATAATCTTCTCAAAATGTGTTGTTCAGGCTCGAGTAAGATTGGAAGTTAACAGCGATATCATTATATTCTTAGGTTTTTTCTTCGGTAAAGTGACTTTACCGAAAAAAACCCCTAAGAATATGAATCATTGCAGTCACGAAAGCTTCAAATCTAGAAGCGATATCACTTTTCCACTAGCCCATCTGAGCGAAGCCAGCATGGGGCCCTCACGGTATGGGTGGTTTTCCACTGGCTATTTTCCATACTAAAGCTGGGACCATACTATGATAGATGGTCACAACTAGACATCTGAATCTGGCTCGGGGACAAGCAGATCTAGTGAGGCATGAGCGCCATGGTGGTGAGATGTTAACTACCTCACCTGGTGTGTCATGGGTTCCATCCCGACCCTGTGGGACGAATGAGGCATGAATGCCACGGTGGCGAGATGTTGACTTCTAACCTGGTATGGAGGAAGTCATAGGTTCGATCCAGACCCTGACACCTGTATATTTGGAGTTTGCATGTTCTCCCTGTGGTCACGTGGATTTTTCTCCGGGTCCTCCGACTTTACCCTCTACATTTAGAAACATGGGTTTAGAGCATTTGGCTGCTATAAATTTCCACACAATAAGCCACTTCGTCGAGATATAATTGTAGCCAGGTTGCTTCTTAAAAAGAGCTATATAGCTCAGTGTGCCTTACCTGGTAAAAAAAATAGTTTTGTTGAGTTTTAGTAACGTCAGTCAGTACTGTACATAACTCAAAAGCAGCATCCACCGCATCACCTGCACGCGTCTCGACCTGTTCATTCTCATTTGACATCAGAGGCACGCCTCGGCTTATGCAGTGGGAAAATAAAACAACCCGGCCCCTTCCTGAGCCAAATCATGCTGGCACAGCCCCGGCGTGGCTCGGTTGTACAGTAGAAAAGAGGTATGATCGTGCTATGGAGAGGCTGTCGCCTACAAATGAAGACGAACACTCGCTAATCGTCATTTAAGTGTTTAGGCACCAACTCTTCCCGAGCTGTGCACTGCATGCGCGAGATACGCACTCGGCTATGCTTTAGAGTTCTGTAATACATCCCATTTGAAAAAAATGTATCTTAACATACACTTTAATTATACGGCAAAACAAACCTCAATACTGTCTGTTTTGATAAAGGAGGTCTATACAGTCAGTTTTTTTTACTGTGTTTCCTTTAATTAATTCCACTGCTATGTGTCTCGGACCATGACTCGTAGTCAACATGTAAACATTATGAAGTAGTTTTGTTGGTACAAACAACATGTATCATTAAAACAAACTACCAAGGCATTTGATATTGTCACACTGTACGTGAAATGCTTCCCCCCCTCCCCGTAACTATGTTAAATTACAAAAGTGTTGTTATAAATGTATCACGTTTTTGTTTTTTGGTACCAATTTCGGCACAGATTTATAACGTGTAAGAGTATCATTTTCATCAGATTTTTCATTAAAATGTCAGCAGCTCCATTTTCACCACTTATGTACAATTTATGACTTTAGTAGAAGATAATCGTATTGTCCATTTTGCTAAATATTGTTATATCACGCTGATCGTTGGGTCACTTCATTTTACGGAATAACAAATTCAGAATTTTAAGTTGGAAATAAATCTCTGTTATCCAGTGTATCAATGGGAATTGAACTTAGATCATTGGTTTCATAGTGCACAATGAAAAGCGCTGCTTCACTGCTCCACGCCCCATTATTATGATGCTAAACATACCTACATGTAGATGTGTTATCAGAAAATACTGAAAAGTACTCAATTAAACTTAAAACATGGGAACCCTGCGATACAGTGACATCGCATTCCACGCAACGTATAACGCTGCTGTACTACAACCGGATTGACTCGGCTCACAGCTTGTTGGGAATATCAAACACATTTGACATGCTGCGATAAGCTGCAATTGCGCTGCGATTTCCCATGACTCTCCCGGCACAATTTCCAGCCGGAGGTGAGTCAGTAATAAGTATAACCCGTAAAAACAAAGTTTTTCACTATAAATCCTTTATATGCGTGGCGGCTAGAGTCCTCTCGTCCTCTGGCTTGAGATGGCTGCCAACTATGGGTCAGATGATTGCATTGCACCATTAAGCAATTGGTAATGAAATATAATATTTTTGTCCTAAAAAGTGTAAAATTTTGGAAAAACATTTTTACGAACATTAATTGTCACGCACAACGAGTCTGTGTGGAAAATGTCAGCTCGATTGGATCACGGGAAGTGAGTTAAAAAACGACCGAAAGATTTGCACGGTCCTAAGCAAGCAAGCGAACTTAATATAAAGAATTGAAAAACTGCTCCCGACAGCTGTTGCCGACGAAAGATCGTGAAGTGTGCACCTAGCTTAACATCACAGCCGTGCGATGTTTAAACCAATCCGAGCGCCCACCTCCACCAATGCACATTGACTAGTGGGTCTATGTGTTGCTGTTGTCCAGGCATGCTGTTTGTATAACCTTGTCATCAACATCAGCAGACATGATCCACTGCTGGCTGAAGGCCTCCCCAATCTGTTGCCATCTCTCACTACTCTGAGATCTAACAATCCACTGAAGAATTTGGAAATGAGCCGATCGCGTTGCTCTATCACCATGGGTGTGTTCCCTTCATTATTAGTCTCGATCACCAGCCATCATCCCTTCGAGTTTTCTCAACAGTTTAGATGATGTCTCTAACTTGTGTGTGTTCTCGAATGCATGTGTTCCTCTTGCTGTCTCAGTATGATTCAAGTATTATTTGCATACTTTTCAGATTTTGTTTAATTGTTCCATTTTCTATGTCAATGTCCATGTTTTCTGCATCCACACCGTTGCACACAGGTCACTGAGTTAATTTTAACATTTATCAATTCCCGTTAGGGTCACGGAACTTAACGCAAAGAGAGTTTACTTCCTCCACCCACTACCCATGAGCCTCACCATCTCAGAGGGAGCTGCAGATTGAGTTTCATCCACAGCTAAAGTTTATACAGTATATGTATTGTATGCACTTAGAGCCTCCAGGCAAGCAACTAATATGTACATGTACTGATAAAATACAAAGCATTAATCTTCTGGTACATACGTTCAGTTTTCCATAATAAAGGTTGTAAATGTTTTCTGTTTACTCTCCAGCACATCCGTGTGCTGGACTAGTAACGAATTGGCATGTTCTGTTTACTTGACTGACCTAACTAATTGGCTGTGTCGGATGGTGGCGGGTTCAACGACACATTTATATTTACGCGATCTAACCCAAAAAACCTTTGTTATGGATAATATTAGTCGCGGAAGCCCCCTACGTGTTAAACTAATTCAGTTTTCCAAAAGCACGCTGATCTACTCTTGTCCCCTTTTTATTGATCCTTTGATACAATTTTACCTTCAATAATGACCAGAGTAAACATATTATGCTATGTTTTACAGTTGTGTCCCTTGGACAGATATCTCCAATGTTTTATATATGTATATATATATATGCATGTATATATATATCTCCATCTTTGACCTCGTGCTGAATCAAGCATGATGACATCATCGGGACTCAGATTCCACTTAACACTCCCCCAGATACTGATCGAAGATTTTGTGCAGAATTGCGCTCCACCTATGTTGTACAGAGAATTGGGCCCAAAACTACGAAATGATTTTGCGCAATCGCTTTTGTGGAATTTCTCCCATCGACTAGATTTGCATGAGATAAAATTCTACATGAATCGGATCCTAAACCTGTCCTGAAATTGATAGCAAATATCGTGGAATAAATTAAGTAAAAAAAAAGCTATCGCAATGTAACATGAACTTTGATGTGCCATCAAATTAAAACTTCTGTCCACTGCTATAATGGTGCTTTTGTGGCACAAAGTGACGAGGCTTTTTTCTTCTGTATCATAGCCACATGCAGGAATACATCAAGGTGGATTATAATTGTCAGTTAGAGTTAGGCTTATTAAAACTTGAATGGCTCAGTATGGCTGATGTCTTGGTGATGAATGGGTAGGCAATAAGCTGGACTGAAATGCTCCCTCGAAACAAAGCACATCCACACGAATACATCCAGCACCTACACATTTCATACGTCATGATAACATTAACTATTTAATTATATCTCTCTGCTGTAAATGAAGTAAAGATATTGTTAAGTGCTTAATCAGTGTTGGTCAATATCCATAAAATTATCCAATGAGTAATATTATGCTTCTAAATGTCACAGTGTTTAAAATGTGTAAACCATGTTAGTCACTGGAGAGATACTTCCTGCAATCGATGTTTCAAAATTCAAATAATAGTATCTCCAGAGGCGTAGCTAGGATATTTTGCGCCCGGGGACGAACTATAAATTGGCGCCCCCCCCTCCCCCCGTTTAATCACATTTTCCTATTACATCGAATAAGGAATAACAATTTAAATTTTAATGAAGCATTGTATTTAAAGAAGCAAATTTATAGAAATTATATTACATGGCTCACTCAGTCACTGTCGTAGACTGGTTGACATCGTATGCAAAATATACTTTTTTCTTGATTTCACTGTCGCAAACTGGTCAATCACGTAATCAAAATCTGTTTTTTCCAATGTTTCTCTTTCAACGCTAAGAAAAGCAACATCGCTGAGACGATCTTGTCCAATTGAAGCACGCAAATACGACAGAATAAGTTTCAATTTGCTGAACGACCGCTCACAGCTTGCAATTAAAACTGCTATTGTTAATACAATTTGCAGTGAAATTCGTAAATTCGGAAATATGTCGTCTCCATGAAACACAATAAAACCAAGAACATCCAAAGGAATTTCTGGTAGAACTTCATTCCGGTTACCAGAGGTGGGACAAAGTCATTGTTATGCAAGTCCAAGTCGAGTCGCAAGTCATCAAATTCATGACTCGAGTCTGACTCGAGTCCAAGTCACATGACTCGAGTCCACACCTCTGCCGGTTACTGAGCAGCATTTTGCAATCTCCAATTTCTGTGAAAAGTTCGTGGCCATTGATGTCGGTGTCATGGAAATTTCCAAAATCTGTGCAATTTCGACGAATTGCATCGACATCTGTGTCGGATAGAAGAGTTTTGACGTCCAGCAGAAATCCAAATTTTGTGTTCAGGTCTTTTAGTCGTTAAAACCGTGTTGACATCTCGTGTTGAAGTCGATCAAATACGCTCTTCATAACGCGCACAATTTCTTCTTCTGCTGAAAGTCCTGCATCTCTTGCCAGTTCTCCTGGCATCTTCCGACGTCGCCTAATACTTCTGTCCACATCTATCCCCCAGGCTATGCATCTTGTTTTGGCGTTTTCAACAGCAACTTGGCTCAAATCATCACGAAGCTTGACAAATTAATGCTCCAAAGATTCAAGATCAGTTGCTGCTTCCTTGAAATTCATAGTAGGATCATGTAAGCGCTTCTGAACACAATACATTTTTCCAAGAATGACATTCCAGAAATGTAATAAAACTATGAAGTTAAAACTTAATACGCATGCCTGTAACTGTTCTGCATCACTTCTGGTTTCAGGCGTCATAGTTACGTCCTCCGATAATTTTTCTAGCAGCCCTACTAGTTCATCCAGTCCTTCATAGATAGCTTTAACAGCTTCTGATCGTGCACTCCAGCGTGTTTCAGACTCCAGCTTTACTGTGATGGGCACAGATTTTTTTAATTCTTCCCAACGAATTGTTGAACGAGAGAAAAACAAATATATACTTTCAACTGTTCCAAAAAATGTGACGACAAGTGGATCCTGTTTAGCTGAGTGTACTTCTGCTAAGTTTAAGCTGTGGTTGACAAACAATGCTCTGTGATTTTTGTCACATATCCGTTGTTGAAGGCCGGATATATGCCCAGTCATCACAGCAGCATTGTCATAACATTGTGCCCGACAGTCGGCTAGAGGTATGTTGTCAGATTTCAGTCTCTCGACGATGACTCTTTCTAGGCTTGCTGCATCTTTTGCATGTATCTCGATATAACCTAAAAATTATTCTTTAATAGTTACTTTTTTAGTTTGCAAAATCCACATCCACAAATCTTATGACCTGAGAAAGCTGTTCCCGATGTCCTAGATCAGGAGTTGAGTCAAGAAAGATACAGTAGTACTTGTTTTTCCTGATATCACCCAACAATTGGTTCTTTACAGTCGACGCAAGTATGTGGATAAATTCATTCTGGATTTCCGGTGAAAAATAAGAAACTGATCCCGGATTTTCTCCTGCGTGCTGTGCGTGTTTTGCTAATAATGGGTCATACTGAGCAACGAGTTTGATAAGCGCGAGAAAGTTTCCAAAATTTGTATCCTCATCCGCATTCAAATTTTCCACATGGCCACGTAGTGCCAAATTTTGTGAAACCAGAAACTTAATACAGGTGAGTATTCTTTGCAATATATCTCGCCAACGTTGTTTTTCCAAATGAATCTGAGCTTGAACCACTGCGTCAATTCCAGTACCATAAATTATCCTTCGTTCGGCTTCCTTCCATGTCGTAAAAGCTGTACGGTGGCTAGGATTGTTTTCATGAGAATTTAGTTTTTCTGGCTTTCTCCACTTGTTGAAACCGTTTGTTAACTCAAACGAAGCTCGTGAGTTTGAACTCGATGATGTAAATAATAGACAACAGAAACAGTAATCTGCTTTATTGATTGGTGAATATAATAGCCACGAACGATTCACTTCCTCTCCGTTCGCTAGTCGGCGTTTAAACCATGCTGATGTAATTGAACGTTCTCTGGATACTGATGATAGATCGTCTCTGTGCTGAAAAGGCAAGGATCCGAGAGTAATCATTTCATTGCGAAGAGGCTGTGATATTTTCGATAGCTTTGTCGTTTTATCAAATTTTAAGTAGCCAACATCGTGAAACCTTAGTACAGCAGGAACAGCATCATAATGAGTGTTTTCAGCTTCTCTATCAGAAGATTCTTCTATCTCATCTTCCCCGTTACTGTCAACAAGTTCATCATCATGTTGAACCTGTTCAACGACGACGCCCTGGTCTTCAGTGTTTTCGGAGTCTTCCTCAGCATAGACAGTAACATCTGTCTGAACCATGTTTATCTCCGAGTCTTCAATGTCTTCAAACTTCTCGTTTACATGCTCTGAAATAGGTGGTTGATAGCCGCCATCTTCTGATTCTGAAGTTGGAGTTTGCAGCTTCAGCTTCTTTCTTCTTAGCTTTTTTTAAAAAGCTAGCCAGTAATGAACTTGACTTTTTTGATGCCATTTCAGCTTTTTTTCTTTTACGACATTGAGCTCCACGTCGTTTTCTTCCTGACATGGCTGACAAAAATTATAAATATATTATTACTAGCAGGAAGTACCCGGCGTTGCCCGGGTTTTAAAAATATTTCAAAACTACTCTTAATAATGTAACTGCAGTGCGTACTGACTGTGGTGGTACCTGCTTTCACTGCAGCAGTGCATGCTGTGGTGGTATCTGCTATGATTACAGCAGTACATGCTGACACTATAGCAGTATTTATGGACTGTATAGCACAAAGTACTCACCTGTCAGAGTGGCGTGGTGAGGCCTAGTCCCGTGCAGAGCCTCCGGCCTCGCCTAGATTACCCAGCCGGCCAAGGTGTCACCTTGGCAGGCTGGGGTTGGGCTGCTACCCCTGCCCCCCCCCCCCCAGCCACGATCTCCTCGGCCGCTCTGCAGTAATAAATAATAAGTATAACCCGTAAAAACAAAGTTTTTCACTATAAATTCTTTAAATGCGTGGCAGCGAACTTAATATAAAGGATTAAAAAATATATTAAAAAATATATTCGCCTGTGAAGGACGCGGGGATCGATCCCGCGACATTTGGCATGGGAAGCGAGGGCGCTACCAACTGCGCTACTCCGCCACGCCCTCGATGAACGGGCCAATCGCAGCGCTAGGAAAACCAAACGGACCAATCGTGTCTCGCAAATCCCTCACATTTCGTCCAATGAAACTGCGTATGGTCCGGCGACACACAGACACACTCACAGACAGACAGACAGATTTGCGATTTTATATATATAGATATCACTGAGTACACTGAAGTGAAAAAAATGTGTAGGCCTAGACCAGGGGTCGGCAACCAAAATAACAAGAAGAGCCATTTCTTTCCCATTCGGTACAAAATTCAGTATTTCAAGAGCCGCAATGCATCTATGTACATACGTACATATCGTCAAGAAGCAGCCCGTAAAGAGCCGCATGCGGCTCCGGAGCCGTAGGTTGCCGACCCCTGGCCTAGACAATAACATAGTAGCACTGGCATAGTGCTACTACAATAAATAATTATTATAATAATTAGGCTATACATGCAGATTAAAAGTACATCATTTATACGCTTAAAGGCAGATTATGCTGCAGATATTTAAAAATATCGATATAATAAATTGTATTCTATATTTTAAAAAACATTAATTTATTTATCAAAAAATATAAAACATACCTCTTGTTCAAGTAACCAAAATAGGTCGCCGCTTTGGAAGCCACCGCCTATAAGCTTCTACTGTCGGTCGTACGCGGCCATGTAACGGCATAGACTTACCCGCCGAGGTTGACGCTCATCCGGTGGCTTGTAGTCGTGGCACGGTGGTCTAGCTAACACAGTAACACTCTCACTTAGTGTTCGCCAGCGAGCATGGCTCGGCTCTTAGGTCAGTTCAAATATAAGGTACGAGCGACGTACACGTATAAGTGAGCCTTGTAGTAAATGCTGCTAAATGAAGGCCACGCTATGTTGACGTGCGTGGGCTGCTCCGGCTGCTGCAGCCGCCTGGAGCGTGGTGTCACTAATAAGAACTAAAAATAGGCCGTCGTAATTTCCACCACTAAAAAACAGGCCAGTGACTAACGCTGAAAGACTGCGCCTGTCTGTTGTTTGGGACTTTCTTCCATGTAAGTTCTTAATAGGCGCGCGTACCAAAATGTAATTACATGACATGTAGGCTGTGTGGCGGAATATATAAACTTTTAGGTTGAGGTGTAGATTTGTGCAGTAGTTTCAGGCTGCCGCGCCCGCCGCAATAAGTTATCACGTGACGTAAGCCTCATTTTGGCGCCCCTTTACCTTGGCGCCCGGGGACACGTGTACCCCCCTGCCCCCCCCTAGCTACGCCTCTGAGTATCTCCCTACTTAAAATAGTAATGGGACAACCATCACAGCTGTTGCTGGGCCTGAACCAGTGTGGGATGAGTTCCCAACTCATCATTAATCTATTGTTGATAATATGAGTTCCACTTTGTGGGAAATAAACAGCTGTCCTAATGACATGCAGTCACTGACATAGGAATGCACACTTTCTACTAGTGCCTCGAGGATGCCAAAGGAGAAAAATAGCACACAGTGATTTAGTATGAAGATGCACGTGGATTATTAACTTATAACAATTGACGTGATTTTGTTTGTATGCCTGCAGCATTTACAGTTTTAGACGTAAAAATTATGACAGTTTGGCCACCAGTTTAAGTCATTTGCTCAGAATCTCAATAATGTAGTGACAGGTGTTGATTGGCAACTGCTAAATTAAAATTTGGCAATAATAGTGCCAGCAACATTCATTGTTCAGGAGCAAAACAATCTAACAATGATATTGTAATTTAACAAAGGCACAATGCAAACCATCACAGAAGCCACACCAGACCAGAGTCTTGGCCCATGAAAATAGTCACCATCTCGTGCCAAAAAATGCCATGCCAACAATCTGGTGCACCATTGTTGTATGGATATTTTTGCTTCACCCTGTGACTGAATTATCCGCTCAAAGACCACGTGTTCATATTTAAGTAACTCCCGATATCATCGTGACAGGTTGCATCCCCTACTTGTGAGTTACTTAAGTTTGCATTTTTATCACAACCACACATTAAATAATAATAAATCATCAGCACTTCAAGTCATGCCAATAGCAGAGTTAATGTGAAGACAATGCCGTTCCTTACAGCGGAGCGTTTGCCATAGCATTAGGCCCATTTGTTTTATCAATTCAATTGAAACGCACCCCTCTCATACAGATGTACGTATGCACGCCCACACACGCATACAAAATGAAGTCAACCAGCATAATCCTACCGAGGATGACTTAAAAATGAGATAGTACGGCACAATATGTATCTTGTTAAACAACAAAGTAAAGCACACACATTTTTTGCACTTGTCTCTTGCATTACATCTTGTTGTGACACATTGCCAATGCATGTTTACGTTTAGAAAATATGTAATATTGCACATTGTGCATAATTGGTTTGCATTTTTGAAAAGCTATAGAATTATTTGCGCATGAGATGCAAATTGCTGCTATGTTTGCAGGGGTTCTGGGACCGTTATTCATTATATTAGTGGTGGAATTATCATATTGTGGATTATCAATTGCTCCATGTATTCTTGAGCAGGCATTGGGCAATGCGTGAGAGGGTATTGGTGGGAGGACAGCGGTGCAGCCAGTTGGTGTGGGGTCAGTCCCACATATAAAAGGGCTGCATTGCTTGTCAAGGATGTGTAATCCAAGGGAATGCATGCATTCCATGCGGTTGCTGCACGATTGTGCAGGTCATTTCTACCACGGCATCCCCCTACATAGGTTTAAGCCTCTCAGTCTGATCTTTTGTGATGGAAGATTTGCCAAACCAGACAGCCTTGCTCGATTGGAGTACAGAGAATATGTTAGATGCTGTGTGCTGTGCTTGTGGAGCAAGTGTTTTCCACTGAAATGCGCAGGCATTTGCTGGAAGACCAAAGTGCTGACACTGTTATAGTATCAAGAGTAAAAAAAAAATATCAAAGCGTCTGCTAGCTCTTTGTATACAAGCTCAAATTAATGTTTACGGTGAACAGCGCTCCATAGTTTACGTGGGGAGTGTTCTTGCTAATAGCATCCCATAACCCAGCAGCAATCGTTTAACAAGCCTGCTTATGCTGATGAGACCCATAAGGTTTAAACCAGTGCAGAGAGTATGCTTGCTTAAATAAATGCCGCTGGACAATATTGGTCTTGAAATCCAATCGGTCGATTGACTAAAAAACTTTCATTTATATTTGGAGACAAAATTACCAGGCTCTGCTTAAATTTGGCTTTACCCTTGCTCTATGAGCCATTGAGCAGTTCTCTCTTTTATTGGCAGCCCTGGTTTTACATTTTCATGGTGGTCATCTTATGGTAGAATAGTAATCCTTTATGTATCCAAGGAAGCCTCGCTGAGTGTGAATGCATGAGGGTCCAACGTTGCGATGCGAGGCCAATTCCATTATAGGTATTTTGCATGTGGGAGGAAACTAGAGTACCCAGAGAAAACCCATGCACACAAGGGAATATCGCTCAAAATCTGTACAAATTTTGTTTGGAAATGACTTAATGTACCTCTATCTAACAGCCACCGGTTAGTACTGCAGGCTGTGAATCTCGCAAAGACAAGGGCATACCGTATTTGTAATCTACCAACTCTGCCTCCAAAATTTCGAATTAAAGGTGTACACCACCATATAAAGAGTGATATACCCATGATGAACCATTTTCATTGCGGCTTGGTTGTGAAACATGTCTACTGAAGAGACACAAGACTTAGTTCTGCAGTGAATGAATAGAACAGGGGGTGTACAAATTAGTACAAACCACAACTTTAAACAGCCCAGACCAAGACTTTCATGTGCCCCTCAGCTTTATTATTGATAAGCGTGATTATGTCCACGTCTGTGTTCTCTATGACACAACCAAATTCCATCTTGTACGAACAAGAAAAATAATAAAGTATAGGTCACGATGTG
Source organism: Lampetra planeri (assembly GCF_965212315.1). Lineage (NCBI taxonomy): Eukaryota > Metazoa > Chordata > Hyperoartia > Petromyzontiformes > Petromyzontidae > Lampetra > Lampetra planeri. The sequence continues at coordinate 9,760,635 of NC_136115.1, read as the reverse complement.
TCTTTACCGGTTTTGTTAATGTTGTTCCACCAAAACAAGCAAATATGTTTAGACGCACCCTCAACATTTCAAATGCATTTATAGATTTTCTAGCAATGTTCCAAAGTCAGTACTTATTTCAGTAAATCCTATTTAATCTACAGTACCTCAAAAACATGGAATGGTATTGCAATAATTGTATTTGCATTCAAATTAAATTGTTAAATGCTATTGAGGCCCTATTAGTTAAGAGCAAACTATTGGATTCCTTATGTGTTGTTTGAAAATGATGAATGTTTTTCTTGTAATTTTGCTTTCAACACTCAAACTTTTGAATCCTTTCTGAACTTCGTTGTAAAATGTCAACCTATTCTTTAGTGGCTTTGTTAATACAATCACATATTATTATATTTTATTGTATTTGTTCTAAGTTTTTTTCCAGTTCCTGGATATATTCATTTATTTATTTCCCAAATTCCTCCCAATGTTCAACACACAATGGTGCTATCGGGCATCGTGTCCCATTATCTCACACAGCTCTGCAGCCTTCGTGCTACAGAGAACAGCCCACAGAAGCGAATTTCACAGCACTACCTCTGGGATATCATCACGTGATTTGGTCCAAACTCTAGAGGGCAACGCTTTCCCACTCGCTGCCCTACATTCGAGTGATGTTCGTCATGTGATTTTCAACCGATTTTCTCATTCACAAAGCTGGAATTTAGCCAAACTAAGTGCAGAACGTGATTTAATGCGATGGGTTTTTTTGTTTACAGTCAGTGGTGACCAGACCACACACTCGCTGCGCTGTAAAACCCAGTTTAATCACAAGCAGTAGCATAATCTTAGTGGTGCCAGCTCAGTGCTCTGACATCTGAGCCATATTTTTTCATCAGATTTCACGTTGATCTCAGTGGGTACTAACCTGTTCTTAAGTAAAGTTATTCTACTACTACGAGAGGGGCGTGGACCGATGCATCTATATATAGATTTAATATCGCTTCCTAAAATTCTAATTTATTAATTAAATTGTGTGTAAGAATCAATGTGATTCAAATTGTGTCCGGTGTATGTGATGGTTTCACATCTCGATTGCAGAAATTCGTGGTGTTTACATTCACTGTTTATAGTAACAAAAATATATATTCTTGTGGGGGGGTGGGGGGGACCATGCCAGTCATAACTCAATGACTGCATGTCAACCTCTGACTCTGACGGCAATGTCGGAGATTGTATGTTTACGCATAGATTCCATAAGAGACGTAAAAAAAATACATGGTCAGTGACTACGTGCATAGCAATGATTCTGTACACTAACAACTTGCTCCGGCAAAGAAAGTACGATTGTCTAAGGGAGGCACTTCATGCAATCTTGCCTCGCACTGCAGGCAGTGAGTGCCACACAGGTGTTCCCTTCAGCGTCCAAACAGATGATAAATGGGTCCGAGTCCAATAATATATGGTTTATTTTTGAACAGGTTTATTGCTTGTACAAATAACTGGCGTTGCTAAAGGAGCAGTGATGCATCAGACCATTCATGTAATCTTTGCAACTATCGTCCGTTATTATATCGTTGACAAAACAATGGGAATAATTGTTATTTTACGATACATGTATTAACTCCGAGTCTGTTTGTGATAATTTAATAGCAAAGTCAAGCTTAGGGTACCCTATCTTTATATTACAAGATGTTACAGGAAAAAAACAAGTGCTGAGGCATGCTTTCACATTTTCATTTCCTGGATCCTCTGTGGAAACCAGAGTTATTACCTTTATCTGTTCGTGTATGTGTCTGTCTGTCAACACAGTATCTCGAGAACACTGCAAGCAATCGAGTTAAGATTTGGAATGCAGACTGGATGTGCACACGATACCAATGGTTGCTTCGGGTTTAGTGTAGCATTGCAGAATTTAAGAAAACCTGTGTTGGGAGGCAAGCAGTGACCTTCAATAAATGTGTTTACATCATCGCATTTAGTGCAGTATTTAGCCATGATAATGATTGGCAAAGGCTTAGCATTACTGCTGTCTTGTACCATCTATGCTTCTTTTAGCCTCAATTGTTATAACAATCAATGCATTGCTTTATGTTGATATAACTACATTCCACAATGTTCCATTTATTTGTATATATTTTAGTCCTTTGTAAAACCACTGCTAGATGAAGGTCTTGCTATGCCATGTTGATTATGGGGATTTTTTTACCATACTTCACCACGTTGGTCAGTGTGGGTTGGAGAAGTGGGCGTATGGGTTGGCCTTGACCAGTTCGGATATCACTTGCCATTGATGTTAGCCCAAGAAAGGAATTTAACTTATGTCACAGAGATCATAGTGCTGTGTGCAAACCACTGCACCTCCGATTAGTATGTTTGGCTACATACGGTGGGAAAGAAGTTAATCATACATACATACTTGCACCACTGCTCCACCGATCTCAGGGTATAGACACATAACATATGCTCTATCAAATGAAATTCAATGTACCAGTATACATAAAAAAACTATAATTTATACACATTAGAAGATCTTTTTTCTTACCAAGATTTTCTATGAATAATTGTTATAACCCTTCCTTTGCCTTCCCACTTTGCAAGCCATGTTCATACCGAACTGTATTGCGTGGTTATAAACGTGGAGTTAACAGTACACATGTATTACAGTATCACTGTTGAATCCAGATCAGTGAGGTGGGGGTGCTGGAGAGAAAGGCAGACATGAAGCCTATCCTCTTACAATAGCGAATCCCCAGGGAATTGGTGACCCCCTTTGGTATTTACCAACACCCCTAAGGATGCTTGAATCCCCTTGAAGGGCCATAGGTTGCTGTTGAGAAACCCTAGGTTGGGCACTTCAAGGTAGCAGCTAATCTGATTATGATGTTTTTAATTAATATTAAACATGTGTTTTGTATGCAGTCCATTCTAGGTCATGCATTGCACTAATACCCTGTGCTCAAATTGGTTATACTTTAAATGTCAATTGTCACTACTTGCAACTGATTTTATATGTTAGTGTAAAATGTAAATAAAGGTTAAATTCTGCATTTTAATATTTCTTTTTTCTTCAATACATATTTGGAAACTATTACTTTTTGTGTAATAGAAAGCTAAAGTAATTAAGCAAAAAGCCTGTTTAAAAAAAAAAAAATCAGACATGATGATTCGACGACTTGACGATGGCCTACCCAAACTGTCGCCATCTCTCCCAGTCACGCATTGCCAGATTCCACCTTAGGGAGGGGTCAAGGGAGCAGCATGTCGTGGGTTTCATTGATGCGATTATTACAACTGAATGACCACGATCGGAATGGCTACCTGGCCAAGGTCCGAGAAGTCAATGTCCATTTTTCTGATACAAATGTCTAAGCATATAGTACACACACATTAAACATTTTCACTTTAGGAACATTGCTATTGCTTTTCATTATCAAGTCAAGCTTTCCAAACACTCCAGTGTGAACTCGTCCACCTCTCTAGTTCATCATTTAGATCCCAGTCTGCTTAAAAATATATATTCTAGGGATATATATTGTTCCGTGTGGTCCAGTTCTGTCTGTTTCGCAAAAGTTTTGTGCATGTCCTTTGTTTTGCTAAAATGTATCCCGAACTTAACTTTGCAATGATCTTTGTTAAATTCTTCCTACATTTCCTGTAATTTATTCCGATTGAAAATTGTAATGACGATGTAATCGGCCAATCTTAAATGGTTAATTGTGCGGGAAACAAATGTGTCGGCACCACGTTGGAGCGATGAAACGCACCTCAGTCATACACGACACCATGATGACTCGATGCATGGACATGTGATCTGGCCTTGGTAGTCTTCCTTGTGTTTTTTGGGTATGTGGGGGAGGGTGGGGGTGGCTGCGTGCACAGGGACCAGTGGTCTTGATTAGGGGGCCTGCCAGACCAAAAAGGTTGAGAACCACTGATTTAAAGCGAAAATTTCATCAAACCAAGGAGCATTTATGTTATCCTTGGAAAGTGGCTCTCTTCCTTGCCAATTGATGTTGCTTGGTACTCAGAGGATGAGACGCATGGTGTGAGAGGTTTCCCTGCGGGGCAGATCATTTATCCCTGCGTGAATGCCGATGCTTCACTGGAGGATGCTTCTGTGATCGAATCATTGACCCCCGATATGTGTTGGCTGGTTTTCAAGCAGACAAAGATACAAATGCAACCAATGAACAATGTGATAGGTTCGTATATTTACAAAACAACGGTAACATAACCTTGGTGACATTAGTTAGCATTGCTAATGAAGACACTGGCATGCTTTTGGCCAATTGCACTTAATATACCATTTTCCGTTTGTTGAATTCTCCTGAAAGTGTTTGTTGACCCTAACGGTGTCAATATGCTTTTTTCCCCCATCCCTCCACCTCTTTACGAAGAATATTGTTTCGAAGCAATTGTCGTGGTATTGGCAATTGGGTTTAGAAGGAAGTCTAATGTATTTTAATGTTGGATCTCCTGATAGACAGTGGAGTCTCACAGCACTTTGCAGAATGATATAGAACACAACTATGTTGGATGTCTTTTTAATGCACCTACTCATTCAATAAATGTCTACCAAGGGTTTGTTTTCAGTTATGCAGAAGTGTGTGGATTTTAAAGCAGATTTCGATCGATTCAATGCTCTGAAGTGGTCTGGAATTAACTAAAATGTAATCACGAAAGCCATCGTGTGCTCAGGACCAATAAAACAAGTGCAATACAATCTAAGCACCCTAAAGAGTGGCCATTTCTTAAATGATAGGTAATACTATAGCCGTCCTAAAATTATTTGCGAATGCACTTCTCGTTTTGAGGACCTCCACTAGAGGGAGCCCTAAAGAGCCCCTCCACTTGGTCCAGTATTTGGCCTACTTTACCACAATGGCCAGATTTCTTGGGAGAGGGGTGAGAGTACTCACACTTTACATTACCACGTGCAACCTGCCAATCGACTAACTTAATGTTACAGTGCAATGTATATATATGTCTTTATTTATTTCATGTGGCGATGGCAATGATGGCAATTTGATTTAGTTTCAGATGTTTTTTACACTGTTGGAAATACGTTACAATAGTTTATATATATATGTTTCCGAATCATATTTAAGTTTTACAATGTACGTTAAAAGTTGTTTTCTAACTGCTGCAAATGTATGGCATTTTTAGCCTCAGCTTTTACACAACTGAATTCTCTGAAACTTTATTTAGAATTTCCATTCAACTTCATAGGTATTACCACCAATTATTTTATTTTATTGCATTATAAAATATTTATTGACTCGCATTTTTTAAAATAAACAATACTGACCTTGTATTTTTTGCGTATCTTTTTCAGTCCAAATTTTTTTTTGGCATCTGAAATGTATTTTACTTCCATTATCCCAGTGCCCATGTTAAATCGGGATGTTGTATCAATGGACTGTAACCTCTTCTTGGTTTTTTCGGTAAAGTCATGTAGAAGGGAGATAATAAAATAATAAAAATAAAACAATACAATTCTCACGACGTTTCGGCCACAACGCAAGCAGCCGTCCTCAGGTGAAGAACAGGTCTGTCGGAAAGACAGCGTCTGAATGAACACCACCAAGCTTGGCAGCGTATATTTAAGCTGGGTTAGGGGGGGAAGAGCGCCTTGACAATGAATTGTAACCTGTTGAAATATATATATATCTAACGAGGTAATAGTACAGTATACGTTAATAAAAGTGACCTGCAGTTACATTTATTTTGGACTTCTCAGAAATGAGGCAAAATGTGTACCTAATAAATGATTGTCTAACATTGACGCATTGCCCCGTGCCTCACACCTTGTTTAATACCCCCCATTTGTGCATGCCACTGAGTGCTGGATTTTGAATAGAAGTTCCCACACATTTATGGGGATCAAGGGATTCTTTCTGATTGCAGAATTTAAAAGAAAGAAGGCAACAAGGCAACGGTCAGGCTTCGTGACAGCTCCAAAATAGTCCTCGCAGCTTGCCAATAACAAATTGCTCACATTTTAATAACATTCGGAAGAAAAGACACGGCGTGACTTATCAAGACGAGTGAGGAGAGCGAAAAGATGGGATTAAATGTCAGTTGACACTTTAATACCCCATCTCTGAAGCCCATGACAAGGCTAAGCCCAAGCACACGTACGTTAAATGATTAAATAAATTACAGGGGGTGGGGAAATTATTATGTTTGTCCAGTAATTCAGTCCTTCATGGTGTAAAATGGAGAATTTCGCATTGCTTTTGCATGTTATTTGTTTACGGCTTAGTTTTTGAATAGGTTGTCGTCCCTAGTTGGTATGATAAAGCCACGTGGTGCCAAAGGATGGTTAGTTATTGTTCAGATGTAATTACCCATATTATGAGAGAACACACACTTTAATAGTTGCGATTGTGATTTGGCAACAAGATGAGAAGGGCGTGCAACGGCAGGGTTTGTTCACGTAGGTTTTAGTACAGTGTAGATGTTAAATCAACGTGATTTTTTTTAGTTATTCGATAATCTAAGATACCTTGAATGAGACAATTAATCTACTGGTGAATGAGAGATACATTAGATGTTGTACTATAGTCCGAGATTACATCTTTCTTGGATACAAATATACTTGTTTTAGTCTTGCACACCATAAGAGCACACACGCCACGGACGTGCACCTGCTCAGACTAAAATCGCACAGGAGGTGGTCACGTTGTCAGCACCACAACGGCCACATTTTTACTCCTGAGAATGATGTTTTCGCATTGAACCATGTACATGCTCATTTAAGGGAAATACAAGTGGGCTTGGGCAAGATACATAACCAGAAGGGATGGATGATGGATGGCGGTCAAGAGCAATAACAGATTGGCGGCCAAGAAATGGAATGCATCCGAGAAGACGTCCACCATTGAGATGGAGCGATGAGGTCAGTTCATAAGTAAATCTTGCCGAGGCTCATAGTTACAACCAGCATCACGACGCACGTTTTATGCATGCGATCTGACTCTAGAAATTAAATAATGAATCGATTATAAAATGCATTGACAAGCGACATGAAGATGAGGGTAGGGTGGCACAGGGATGCTCTGTTGTTGGATCAAGCACAGCTGGATCATTTTATTCTTCTTTGTGACCGAAATTGTAATCTCAATTGAATGGTATTTTAATTCTTGACTTAAAGCTTTCGTGACTGCAGGAATTCATATTCTTTGGGTCTTTTGGTAAAGTCACGTAGATAGGTTGAAATAAAATAACAAAAAAACTACAACGTTTCGATCACAACACAAGCGACCAGGAGGAGATGACGATCGCTTGTGTTGTGATCGAAACGTCGTAATTTTTTTGTTATTTTCCTTCAACCTATCTATGTGACTTTACCGAAAGACCCAAAGAATATGGTATTTTAACTTTCAAGGATAACTTTCATATAGAATGGGACAGGCACACTAAACGGTTTTAAATGGGAGGGAAAAGAGGAGACTTAAAAACCCTTGATTAATTTTCTGTTCCATATTCATCATGAAGCAATCAGCTTAACTTATGATGCAAATGAGTCACGTACATTTTTCATCCTTGCTCTACTGCAAAGCACATAAAAGCCCACGCAGTATGCAGCCGTTCCAAATGCCATCAGTTTAATGGCTCTTACCAAACCCAGGTGGCAGGTTTTGGCTGATTAGTTAAATAAACCCTTTCACCAACGGCTTGATTTGTCACTTTTAGAACATTCACATCCTGGCGATTCCTGACAAAAAAAAAGTATTTCAGTCTTCCAGACATTATGCCATCATTCCATGAATAAAAAACAAATAGGGTTGCCAGCCTGCAATGCAGATTAGCTGATAACTTTGAAGAAAAAAACAATTCAAACATATATGAAAGTGTGGAATTGCCCTCTTTATTGTACCGATCCTTGTTCACGGCACAGGGAGGGGGAGGGTTAAACGCTGACATGCCAGGCAGCCTCCTGTGGGCTGATTTTCTGCATGTTGCCGTTGCTAGGCAACTGTTTCTCACACAGGGCAGGAGCAGAAGCACCATCCAGCCGTGCTGCCAGTAGCGTTAAAGCCGGCTCCCGTAATAAGTCTCGCTGTCACTGCTGCATGACTGAACACAAGAGACATTTTATGGAATGTATTTCTGGGCATATTACTGGTGGCCGAATCAATTATGCAGTTATTGCAGTAGAGTAACTGCACAGGGGGAAAAAGTGAAGTGTACTTAACTATTTATATTCTCAACTGAGTGAGGTATAATCATAATTGCCATATGCTTGAATAAAAGAAAGGTGAGGAATAATAAATAGCAGCATGAGCATTATTTACGTTCATTTCACTACGTACGTCTCCACATGCATCCTTCAAAACGTGTTTTCTTACGTGCATGTTTGAATCAATATCAATACATTTATTTGTGTGTATATATCTGTATGTTTTAAAGCATACAACTGGGAATAGTTAAGCCAAAACAACACAAAAGTAAATATAGTTGTATATATACGTGTGGCTTGTAGCTCTGGTGAGAACATATAATGCTTTTATATTTGTTTTTAAGAGAGACGTTTGTGGACTCTTTCAACTGTTGTGAAAAACAAGTGAGAGTAGATCTGAATAATTGTTTAACGAAGCTTTAAAGAGACCCTGGCTTGGCCACTCATCAAACAGTGAGTACAAGACCTTTCATATATTTCCGTGCACTTAAAAAAAAAATCTGAACTGTATTCTTATCAGATGAGTCTTTATCATGTTCACCTTACAAAGCAATACAATTCAGATTCATATAGTCTCAGACTGCTGTACAGCACAGTAAAAATGTTTATTTTATAGAAGCAGTAATTCATAGACAGAGGAAAAAAGGAATGCTGGAGCCTGAACATGAATAGGTGCAGGGAGTCAACATCAATGGATGACTGGGAGTTCCAGACAAAGTAAGTAGCAGAGGAGACTGTGCAGCCTTCACTGAGCAAAGGTTGACCGGGACTTTCTACGGAGAGCCTTGGTTTCCGGAGTGGCAAGTAGGTGGACAAAGAGTAGAGTGAGGTTAGCAGGGAAGACGGGCAGGGGCGAGTCCATGGAGGATCTTGATAATAGTGAGTTCCATCTCGAAATTGATTTGGGACTGGATTGTGAGCCAGTAGAGGGATTAAAGTATTGGGGTGATATGGTCGCATTTACGGGTGAGCTTGAAAAGTCAGGCAAGTGGTAATTTGAATCATTTGGAGTTTGAAGATGAGGAGTTAGGGGTGGCCACAGAGGGAAGCTTTGCAATTGTCTGGTTCGGATGAACGATCCAATGAGAGTCTCGACGGAAGCCTGCAGTTAGGAGATGGTGGATGTGGGGGGGGATGTTGCACACACGGAGGTGTGAGGTCCTGCAGAGGTGAGATCTGTGGGATGAGAATGAGAGACTCGGGATCAAAGACATCAATGACAACCCCACGTTTCACGCACTCTCTTGCCAGTGTGATGATAGAGTGGAAGTTCAACATACGTGCATACGACAGTGGATTTACAAATGAATAAAATCATGTTCATTTTGAATAATACGTTTTAATTGTAATAACCACTAGCTTCCTTCAATAATTATATATGTGAAGTATTGGAAATGACGGCAGGAAACTCCTTGACGGGTAACACACTTCTTTTATTAAATCTTCGCTTATCTCGATACAACGTGTGGTCTCTATTCTTCCGAGTACGGTCACCAGACACCGGTACAACTCGTAACCTCTATTCTTCTTATAACACACTGTACTCTTCTCGTGTAGACCCTATGCCTCTGGCTACACCCACATCACTCGTCTCGTGTAGACTCTTCTCGTGTAGACCCTATGCCTCTGGCTACACACACATCACTCGTCTCGTGTAGACTCTTCTCGTGTAGACCCTATGCCTCTGGCTACACACACATCACTCGTCTCGTGTAGACTCGTCTCGTGTAGACCCTATGCCTCCGGCTACACACACATCACTCGTCTCGTGTAGACTCTAGGCCCTGGCTACACACTCTGCATGCTGACACTGCATGCTCACCCTACACTCCGCCTCTGGGTTACACAGAGTCCCGGTCCTCACAGGACAGCGGGACTAGGTACCGCAGGGCCCTATCTCTTCCTCTCCGTCTTCAGTCTTCGCTGGTTACACTCTCCCCGTGCGCCTGTGCGCATCACCTTATATAGTCCCTCCTCCCGGGAGACGGAGCGGATGCGGACCTCGATGCGAGCATCGCTTCTTAGTGAACCAATCACAACGCGCTATCTCTACGATCCTCTTTTCCCCAACGCGTGTTTCCACTCACCAACCAATCACGCCGCGCTGCCACCCGATCACTCCCACACCAGCGCGTCACCGGCACCCAGCCAATCAGCACCACACAACCCACGATCCCGTGCTGACCCCTGATCCCTCACCGTCAGCGCGCGTCACCACACACACATCCAATCACGACGCGCTGGCACCTGATCGCTACCCCAGCGCGTATCACCACTACATCACCCCCCCCCACATAGCTCGCAGCCGTCCCGGCTGCTAACCAACAACCTCCCACATCGTTAACACAACAAAACCCAGTGTGCCCCGTAACACAGCAACAACAACACAACAGCAACCCATGTACAATTTGACAATTAACACAAAAAAAGTTAACAATACCACACACAACAACTTATAAGAAGCTATATACAGCCCGACGAACAACATAATAAAAGCGATTTCTAGAAATTGAACGCGCCCAGCGTCTCTGCAACCACCGCAGTGACGAGGCGCTCCCACTGCCTCGACTCCTCACGTGGCAGGTCAAACAAAGTAGCGCGACCTGGCGCGAGTCCGTCTGGCCGGTCCGTCATATGGGACGGGACACTGACGACCGTCCGGCGGCTCCGGCTGCTCTAGACGGCGTGGAACGAGCCTGAAAGGGCCGGCCCCGCCGCGAAGATCCGGCCGCCGGTGGTCGGCAGCTGTCAGTTCCGAGACACCTGGGAGCAGATCAGGCGGAGACATGTGAGGATCAGGCAGAGACATTTCCCCCTTAGGGTCGTCGGTCACGTCACATGCTCGGCCCTCACGACACGATGGGAGGCCATATGGAGGCGAGAACGGTTTCAGTCGGGAGGGGTGGACGTACCACCGTCGTTTTCCCCATTTTATCTGAACGCACTGGGGCCGTGCAACGCGCACGACCTCCACGGGCCCCCGCCATGGCCTCAACAATTTAGGCGACATAGCCAAGGGTGCCTGAGGGCAATGCAGCCAGGCCCTGTCACCAGGTTTCCATTCGTGCACGGACACCTTCCGTGCCCGCAACCGTTCATTAGCAATTTGGCGAGCCCGTGAATTAAGCCGTGCGGCCTCCCTTGCCTCTGTCAGCTTGTGAATATTGAATTTAATGTGTTCTGCCAATTTAGAATTAGTTCGTGGAGCGGACAGGCCAAGCTGCGTTTCCATGGGCAGGTCGGCTTCCCGACCATACATCAAATAGAATGGGGAAAAACCAGTCGCTGCATGGGGAGCCATTCTATACGCGGCAAGGACCCCTGGGACCTGCAGGTCCCAATCTACATGTGCCTCACACACCTGCTGGCACAGCATAGAAGTCAAAGTCTTGTGAAGTCTCTCCACCATCCCGTCTGTCTGTGGGTGGTACGGGGAGGTACGCACCTTTTTGGTACCCAACAGATCGCACACCTCTTGCAACAATTTACTCGAAATTTTTTTACCTTGGTCGGTCAGCAAGCGTTCGGGAGCCCCCTTGTCCAGGACATAGCCCTGGACAAAGGCGTCGTCACGGCCGCTGCCGACTGGTTGGCGAGAGGCCACGCCATAGGCCACCGGGTGAAATATTCGACCCCCACCAACAGGTATTTATTCCCTCTAGGCGTGACTGGAAAAGGCCCCAGAATATCGAGAGCAACGAGCTCGTTAGTGCGCGAGACCTGAATAGATTGCAGCGGTGGATTAGCTGGTACGGGCGGTGGTTTCCGTCTGGCGCACTCAACGCACCCCTTCAGAATATTTACCACGTCACTCCCCATTCCTGGCCAATAATAGTCACGCTGAAGCAGGGCAAGCGTTTTGTTTACTCCCAAATGCAAGAGGCGTTCGTGTGCGGCCAAAACAACTTCCCCCCTTACAGCAGAAGGCACCACCAGCGCATGCCGCTGGGACAAACTGTCCCATCTCATCAACATGCCCTGTTTAAGTACATAGGAGCCAGTTCGCTCCTGGTCCTCCTTAGGACCTCCCACTCTGCGGCGCAATGCTAGCAGGGAGCTGTCCGCCATTTGGAGGCGGCCCCACTCCCCCAGCGACAGTGAGAGCAGCGAGTCCCGATCCTGAGAGGCAGCGGGGACATCCCCGATTGGCGCGCCCGCAGTCGCAGCCAATGCCCCCTTATGTTCCACAACCGGCGGTTTACAGCGCGCCGATCCCGATAGACACGCACATTTCTGACAAGGCAACAATCTCGACAGGGCATCGGCATTTGTGTGTCGCAACCCCTTCCGGTATGTGGTCGTGAACTGATAGTCTTGGAGGACTTCCAACCACCGAGACAATTGGCCCGAGGGTTGGGCGACCCTCAATGAATACTGTAGCGCCGCGTGGTCCGTCCGGACTGTAAAGTGACGACCATAGAGATACGGTCTGAACTGTTGTACAAAAAAAACAATGGCGAGCAGTTCACGACGGGTGACGCAGTAGCGCTGCTCCGCCGGAGACAACACCCTGCTACCATAAGCGACCACCCTTTCGACTCCCCCAACGACCTGGGACAGTACTCCCCCAATGCCCGTGTTGCTAGCATCCGTGTCTAGCAAGAAGGGACTCGCAAAATCCGGATAACGCAAGGGTGGGGCACCCACCAAGGCGTCCCGGAGGGCGCAGAACGTGGCCTCCTCTTCCGGTCCCCATTGGAACTTCACACCCTTCGCCGTTAGAGCGTGCAAGGGTTTTGCAATAGTGGCGAAGTGCTCAACGAATCGGCGGTAATACGAGGCAAACCCGATGAAACTGCGCACGTCTGCAACAGACGTGGGTGTCGGCCATGAACTGACACAGTCCGTCTTCGCGGGATCGGTAGAGATCCCCGAAGAGTCGACAATGTGACCCAAGTATCTAACGGACTTACGAAAAAGGTGGCATTTGGCCGGTTTAAATTTCAATTTAGCCGATCGCATTCGCAAGAACACCCCTCTCAATCGCTGGAGGTGTTCCTCAAATGTTTTACTGAAAACAATGACATCGTCAAGGTAAATCAAGCACGTCTCCCATTGCAAGCCTGACAAAACCAACTCCATAAGGCGCTGAAACGTCGCTGGAGAGGAGTGAAGTCCCATGGGTAACCGGTTAAACTGGAACAGGCCCCCTGGAGTCCGGAATGCTGTCTTTGGTTTAGACTCTTCGTCGAGTGGCAACTGCCAGAATCCCGATAACAAATCAAGAGTTGAAAAATATCGCGCACCAGACAATGCATCGAGGGACTCGTCCATCCTGGGGAGCGGATACGCGTCAGCCACAGAGATCTTATTCAGGCGACGGAAATCTACGCAAAATCGCAAGGACCCGTCTTGCTTCTTAACCAGCACAATAGGTGCTCCCCACGGACTGGAGGAAGGCGAAATAATGTCGGCTTCAAGCATATCGTTAACAGCCGACTGAACATGTTCCTTTTCAGCAGGACTCAGCCGGAAGGGATTTAACCTAACCGGTGCCGCATCGCCCGTGTCAATGTGGTGGCGTGACAAATCCGTACACCCAATGTCATATTTATGTTTACTGAACACATCAGAAAATTCCATTAGTAACTCGCGCAGCGCACCCAACTGCACCCCTGACAAATCGTCCGAGCCCGCGCACAGCTTGCGGGCCGATCGCAGAGGCGACCGACCCCCTGACCTCCAGTCCCCCGGTCGTCCCGCGGTGAACGCCTCCTCTCGCGGACTGACGACTTGGGGTTCGGTGATCACCGGACCCGGAGCTGAGGCCACAGCAGCGTTGCAGACGACCCCCTGTTTGCGTTGAAGGGCCTCGTGCGCTTGTATACTCGTAGCGACCCGTAAGGAAGAAATGTCGATCTCGTCGGCCGTGTTGATGGGGACCCCCAGGTCCTGCGCCAACTTAAGCAGCTGCTCCAAAACCATCACATCCTGGCCCTCCTCGTCCATCCGAGGGAATGCAGCATCGGCGAGAGCCAGCAACGCCGTGCGATAGGCAAGCGCGGTCTCAGTGTCCGCCTTCCGTCTTCCATAAAAATGATGGCGGCACGCCGAGGGAGGTCCGTAGACCCTGGCCATGAGACCCAGTTTTTGCCTTAAGCGTGGAGCGGTCCGACCTCCGAGCTGACATGAAGGCCGCGAGCGCGTTGTCGTCCAACATGGCAGGCAGTGCCCGCAGCGCCGTAGCATCGGACCAGGCAGACATCTCCTGATGCGCCAAAAACCTGCGCTGAAACTGGCCCCAGTCCCCTCCATCTGCCTTGAAGGCTGACAATGCGGGGAGGCGCTGTTGAAAAATGAAGTCGTCCTCCGCGTCGTGGTTCCTTCCCGCCGCCCCGTCGGTGTGTAAGATGGCGGCCCCAATGGCGGACGACTGATGGCGGTCCACAGCGCGCGTCGATGACGTAAGAGGGCGCGCTTGGAGAACCGCCGCCACGTGGCGGTCGCCGTTCCCGCCAAAAGTCGACGCCGATGAAATGGCGGGAATCGCCAAGTCATTTTGGCGGGAATCTGCAGGGCGACCCTGTAGAATGTCCGCCGCCGTCTCCGCTCCAGCCGACGAGCTGATTTCCGCCAGGATGGACGCGGCGGCCAGCAGCAGCTCCGCCAGACGAGAGTGCGCCTCCCGGAGCACGGCCTCGGTCCCCCGTCGCTCCTCCGGCTCCGCCGGCGGATCCTGCAGCGTGGGCCATTCTTCATCCTCACCGCCCGACGGCAGCTGGCCCGGGTCGTCAAGGTTGTCCTCGCGGTCAATCCCGTGGGTCCGATTGGTCTTCCTTGTATCCATGCTTGGAAGACAGTTTCACTTCTGACGCCAGTTGAAGTATTGGAAATGACGGCAGGAAACTCCTTGACGGGTAACACACTTCTTTTATTAAATCTTCGCTTATCTCGATACAACGTGTGGTCTCTATTCTTCCGAGTACGGTCACCAGACACCGGTACAACTCGTAACCTCTATTCTTCTTATAACACACTGTACTCTTCTCGTGTAGACCCTATGCCTCTGGCTACACACACATCACTCGTCTCGTGTAGACTCGTCTCGTGTAGACCCTATGCCTCCGGCTACACACACATCACTCGTCTCGTGTAGACTCTAGGCCCTGGCTACACACTCTGCATGCTGACACTGCATGCTCACCCTACACTCCGCCTCTGGGTTACACAGAGTCCCGGTCCTCACAGGACAGCGGGACTAGGTACCGCAGGGCCCTATCTCTTCCTCTCCGTCTTCAGTCTTCGCTGGTTACACTCTCCCCGTGCGCCTGTGCGCATCACCTTATATAGTCCCTCCTCCCGGGAGACGGAGCGGATGCGGACCTCGATGCGAGCATCGCTTCTTAGTGAACCAATCACAACGCGCTATCTCTACGATCCTCTTTTCCCCAACGCGTGTTTCCACTCACCAACCAATCACGCCGCGCTGCCACCCGATCACTCCCACACCAGCGCGTCACCGGCACCCAGCCAATCAGCACCACACAACCCACGATCCCGCGCTGACCCCTGATCCCTCACCGTCAGCGCGCGTCACCACACACACATCCAATCACGACGCGCTGGCACCTGATCGCTACCCCAGCGCGTATCACCACTACATATGTAGTGATATTTATATTTTAATTGATCAATATGTAAAACCTTAAGCTGGTATTCTTCCATTTGTGCTAGGTGAATGCTATAATCTGCGTTCATTCACAGAAATTAATCCCGTTGTCTGCGTTGCTATCCACGGATAAACAGATAAACGTGGATATTCGGTTGAATTTGCAGCCATTTGTAGGTTATTGCTTTTTCCATGTAAAGCCACATATAACATGATTAATTTAGTCTTTTTAGGAGTGCTCAGAGTGAATCATCTGTGGCTAAGCATGGTTAATCAGAAGAATTTGCTGTCATTTTCAAGCTACTTCTCTTATGCACAGATAGGTGTGGATAATAGGTGTTATAGGAATATTTGAATATTCGATGTACGGATAATACAATATTCTGCAGGTCGTTTTGGGGGCATGGATTATAGGAAAAGAGGGTAAATGTGTTGCGGATAAGAGGTGTTTGACTGTACACTGCCATAAGCACGAACATGTTCGCGTGCAATATATATACTGGCACATATTCAAGGTGTGTTTTAACAGCTGCTGCATTCTAGCTATGTATTACATAGCAATCTCCACATTTACAACAAAATTCCAACAGTGAAATGGTTCAGTATTTGATATTTCAAGGAACAAGAAAGAAAAATAACCGAAACAAAGTCAAATAAGATTATAAGGGCATACAAAAGATTGCTTCTCACTGGGTCATATCCTTGTGTGGCATTTAGATGATTTATTCTCAAAGAACCTCACTCGATGCAACATCAATAGTGGAGCAAAAATTGTTCAAAAGAATGGAAAGGTACAGGGTGTTCTTAAGATGTTAATAACCACACATTCCTGTGAAATGCCTGCATTGCAAACAATGAAATCCTCTGAGTCTTTTTTTATGGCACTTGGCAAGGGCTTCGGGGCCCAATTTATCCATATTCCTGATGAACACATACAAATGTGTAACACTGTGTCTGGGACATCTTGTTACAGAGCTGTTGATGATTGTTCGCAACATGTCATAACAATTATATTAAGACGGTTTTAGTAATTAGATGCAACTTTTATGTTACTCTGCAATAATCTTTGATAATCAAGAGCCATGATTTAGCTGCTGTTAGATTAATATTTCCGAATGGCAGTGCCAAAATCTATCTCACTCGTGCACATGTGCAGATCTTTTCACTCCATCTCCACAGTTGTTGTACTATTTGGTTTGTTCTCTCCTTAGGCTGCCATTCCATCACCGTTCTTGTCTGTTTGTCAGAATCTGAGCCTGCCCAAAAGGCCAATTACATTCATTCACAGTCAATATGTCTGCAATTTGCTTTTGTTTTGTGATCCATGTGTTTCTTTTCCTGTCTCTCAGTGTAATTCCCAACATGCACTTGTCAATTCTTATTTCACATCCCATTCAGGAATTCACTTGACCAATCATCCTTCCAAAGGAGATGAACAGTAGTTGTTCTCTGTTTAAACTTGTCCTTACCATATAAATGTGGAATTTCCACGAGTCACCTCAAGGACGTTACAAAAATGATATTTGAGCGTGATCACTTTTTGGCTTTTTGACTTGATGTCATATAAGAGTGGGTGTTTGTGAATGGGAAAAATAGTTTATGCATGTGATATGTATGTGCCAGTTCGCTGTTTATGGCATGGATTCAGTCCTACCTATATGCTTATATGCCTGTTATATATTCATCACTCCCTCAGTATTGATACAAATGTTTTATGTATGTTGCACCGTCTGATTTTGTATTCCACAAGTTACTTTGCGTTTATTTGAAACAGCAGCCCACTGAAGCTGAATAGAATTGAATATCCGTCATATTTTCAAGTTCATATGCAATGTTCATTTTCTGTAGAGTGACAAAGAAACATTTCAAAGTAAAGTCAGCCAGGGGAAAATAACCTGCATCTGTATGTATATATATATGAGCTTACTGGTATATGAATGTCTCAAGCCTCTGCTAGATTAACTCAGCCTTAAATAAGTATGAGGTATGAGTGTCAAAATCCAAACCAGAGAAACAAATGTGGCTAGTCATGGTGCTCAACAAACCACCCATTGTTATACTTTTCTGACCTTAATAGATGCTCATGAACATCATTCCCCCCTTTGGCACATCAGGCTAAGCATTTCTTCGTTTGTATATGTCCTTAGTAAAAACAATCCATCTCCTTACGGTGCCACACGGTTACAGACTGTTTGTTGTAAGCAATGCCATTGGGGAAAAGGCTGACATCAATCAGCTGATTGCCCCCATGGTGTGCTTACAACCACCACAGCGGCAAGTGGGAGCTCTGGCCAAAGCAATTGGATGGTAACATCTCGACCTTAAATCCCATTATAAGAAAACAATACAAATAAAATGAAAATAAGCATGTGCCAGAGGCTCCAAGAGGTTACGTGACATTTATAACCCCTGACCAACTCCCTTTGGCAGAGCCAGGGGATTGAAAATCCTCACTAGGGAGTTTTCAGAAACAAAAGGCTTGTGCCACAGCTGGCCACGTGGAATACCATTTCCCTTTCAAAAGTTGGACCGGTACTGACTGGACCCATGTGAAATACAAGAGATCTGGTGGACTAATTCTGGTTTCCATCATCACAAAGGGTGGGTATTCCTCTACTTTTGGCAAGATAACATTACATTACATGGACTATTTACCCAATAAACAGGAGGTAAGAATTGAAATTGTGGTTATTTTTGCCACCAACAAAGATGAACATCTGCAGCGATGTAGGCAAGGCTGATAAGCCTTCGAGGACCTCCTTGTGCAAGTGTTGACTAAAATGGCCCTTTGGGACAGAATCATAATCTTAGGTGACTTTAATTCCCTAGTGGGTCATTACATTAGCACTTGGGAAAGAAGTATTCCAAGGCATGGGCCAGATTAGCTTAATCATCACAGGAGGAGGCTACTAGATTTTTGTGCTTGTAATTACCAACATGCTGTTCAATCATTGGCACATTCACACATCATCGTGGATGCATGCTGGGTCTAAGTAAGAACATCTCCTGGATGTATTTAGTGGCCAAACATTGAATGTATGCCTATGACCCATCCTTTATTCAGAATACATTGTATGAAGAGCTCACAGATATATGAAGGATCTGGACAGAGTCCCATCAGTGAGCTCTATCAGCAGGCGAGTATGCTGCGTGCCCAGCCACCTCATATCAAAACAGCTGGTTTATATGGTTATGGGAGCCTAAACATGTACAGCTCTGGCTAGAGATTATGCATGCTGATCTGTTACAGGTGGCTCACAAAATAGACCACTGAGCAGTTGTAGGCAGCCTCCCTCCAGCAAAAAAGGTCGGAGGAACAACACTCAAAAATTAGCAGAGCGCCAGGCAGCTAAAATGCAGAAAGGTGGCAGATTGAGGAATACAGGTGGTGCATGTGCCCATCACCTCAATCAGTTTACCCATACTACGTAAGCCTGTCCCATGACCTGCTGCCAGTGAGCCTTGAGCAATTCATGTGGCCTGAAAGTGCACATAGCCTGGCATGAGTGCCATGTTGATGTCACCGCCACTTAGTAGCAAATGTTGTCTTTTCAAGTGTGCTGCTATGTGTAAAACCACATGTGGGATATTTAACCTGAAGACGATTTTTTTAAATATATTGGCGCCATGTGCATGCATGTATTTGTCAACAGTGACAATGTTTACATGCCCTGCACCATCCTCAAAGGTCACATTGTGAAGGCGATGTTGTTCTTGTTTGCTACAGTCTGCGAGCTCCTGGGCCCACGCACAGTACCCCTTTCGCATCGCGGGTTCGGGCATAAGTGCCCTAGCTGTATGTCCGGAGCATGCCATCCACAGTGCAGCACGCCGAGTTGGCAAAGGCATCCCTTTGTCCTGGCAATGTACCATTTCCTGACACTCCTTCATGGCAGTGCACCTGCAAAGTTTTACCCTGGTTGCCCAAGAGAATTAGTATGCTGACGATCTTGCTCATGGCAAAAGGAAAATGTATCAGAGTAAGGCTGAGCCTTTTGCAAAACAGGAATAAAATATTTCCGTCATCATTATCATCACCTTCGTTATCTTCATCATCATATGTAAGCTGCATCATAAGCAATCATAGCAATAGTAGCCTGGATGGCCAAACTCATGATAACGTCGATTTTTTATTCTTCGTACAGCTGATATAGAGCAACGATTAGATTTTCAATTTGAGAATTTGAGGTTAGTTAACCACTGAACTGCATCACCCGGAGCCTTATGGAGTACAGGTCTCCCTTGCTTTATGCGGTCGTAGATAGAGTCCAAAAAATGGGCACACAAAGCGAAACCACACTAAACAGCTGCCTGCCGAGTCGCGCATACGGTACACACAAAATACTGTATTGTCCCACGTCTGACCACACAGCTGCATTTTTAGTGAATTCATACTGCACACAGCACATTTTTGGTAGAAATAGGTTAGCCGCATATATGCGAAATCGCGCAAAATGAAACCCACGTAAAGCTAGGTAAACCAGTACTGGCGAGCCACCTTCCAACTTGTGTTCAGGGGCACTGCATTGTTACGTGTTACATTATCTCAATTGAGTGAGCACATTTGTAGGCAGGATGACCTTTGCTTTTTCATCTGTGCGTGAGGTGTCCACATCTCTCGTGGCCTGTACAGATACGCTTTAGTATGTTCCATTGCTTCAGTAGTGGGAGGCTGACTCCAGATTGTCTTTTCGTGGGATCGCATATCAGGTGTTTGTTGTGGATGCTGATTGATTTCCAGGGGGGGGCGGAGGGCAGAGAATGGGTGGGGTCGCCATGCCGCATCGCCGCTGAAATTGGCCTCGCGAAAAGTTTGTGCGTGACCAAAACAATTATTTGTGAGATCGCAGGTGGTTGGTATGGGGGCATTGTTAAGGTCTTCACGAATGGGAAGCTTTGGGAAAGAGTCCACACTTTAGATCCAGGAGAGTTGCGGGTCTCGCGACGAAAACCTGGTGGCTTTGTATTCGCCGCTTGTACTGGGAGCCAATGAGCAGTGAAGATTTAAGAGCCCCTTAAATTGCGTGCATTGCGGACCTTTATCTACGTGGCATAATAAACAATTTATATATACGTCATCATCAGCAAAGACAGATATACCGCCTTAGCAGCATCATCATCAACTGCACACAAACATGTCATGTTGGCCAATATGATTCACTACCTCCCCTGACCTCAGCTATGGGTTGTCCAGTGCTGGCTAGCCATTCAGGAAATGTATCAGTGATTGTGACAAATTTTCTAAAGTGGTCACGAGACAGGCACACTGCGCCCGATCATTGCAAAAAATAAAAAAAATGCGATTATTTTCAGACACACTAATTAACAATTACAAGCTTATTGATATTGTTCCCAAAATGAAACTGCATGTATGGGAATTCGAACAAACACCATACCCATAGGCATCAACCATTAGGGCACCGAGAATCCAACTCTGTTATTGTACCATGGGCTCTTTATTGCACCATGGACCGTCATTTGACGATAGGTACTTTCATGCTTTATATGGATTATTAAATGCATGTCGCCGGCTGGCTGGAGGGAAGAAGGGATGTGCGGGCTGCGAGTGTATATACATATATCTCTATTTTTATAAAAGGGAAATTTGTGATTATGTGTATCTGTTCAAAATGTTTAGCGTACTTCCCGACATGCAACAAACTTGAAATTTGCCATGTGGGTACTTTCCAGACTGTACACCATTCAAAAAGGATAAAAATCAACTTTGGTATTTTTTTGGGGGGGGGGCACAATAATGCATATTTTTTGCATGGCAAGTGAGCTGTGACGTCACATCTGTCATGTCACCCGCGCATGCGTAGTGGTTAGCGCGCTGCGCTACGAACCCGGCGAACCGAGTTCGATTCCCGCTCATGGCCACCACCGGTGACGATTATTTGAACCGGTCCTGGGCCTCCCCTAGGTCGACTCAGCCTCAAACGAGTAAGTGCTGTGGTGTGTGAACATCGCCACTGGGGAGACAAAGGCGGCTGGGCGTGGTGAATCCAAGTGCCGGGCGAAGCCGGGTAGTAAAGCTAGTATAGATATAAAAATAAAAGGGACATTTGTGAATATGCGAAAAAATACTTTTGTATTATGGGGGGGGGGGGGCGCAAACAGGACCCTGTGGGGTGGGCTGGTAGGACCGAACAATTGAATGGCTATAATAAAATGAAATGGCAAAAAATGACCGCCAATAAGTGGATGCCCCGTTGCCCCGCCCTCCACCCGCGTAATCCCACCCTGGCCACCCGTGGCCCCGCCCCATCTCGGTGTCCCCGCCCCCAGCTCGTTGCCCCGCCCCTTACCGCCGTAACCCCGCCCCAACCCCGCGTAGCCCCGCCCTCCACCTCGTGCCCACGCCCCCTGCCGCCGTTGCCCCGCCCAGCCCCGCGTAGCCCCGCCCAATACACCCCGAGCGGGGGAGAGATTCCCAGACCTGGCTCGGCTGGAGAGCCGCCGACGAGGGGGGGGGTAGGGAGTTGTTTTAAATGTAAAAGCTTTAAATGTAAATGTTGCTATTAAAAAACATCAGGGAATGTAACATTGTTAAACATTAACTCCCTTTCACACACACGGGGGAACTATACGAAGGGAGAGCTTGAGGCCTAGGTCTAGGCTTTAGGCCTAGCTGGAGGCCTTAGGCTGCCATGACTTAATTGTTAATATAAATGTTTTAATTATTTATGTAAAAGCTTTAAATGTAAATGTTGCTATTAAAAAACATCAGGGAATGTAACATTGTTAAACATTAACTCCCTTTCACACACGCGGGGGTACGATATGAAGGGAGAGTTTCAGGCCTAGGTCTCGGTTTTTGTAGGGTCATGCCAAGTGTTTGCAATAGGGGGCGATGTTGCTACACGGACGGACGGACGGACAAACGGACGGACGATATAATCTATTGGTGGCTGGTCCATTTCGTTCCTACCAGTATAATGAATATAATATATTGCACGGCAAGTGAGCGGTGATGTCACATCTGTCATATCACCCGCATGCGGCAGCGTTACGCAGTGTGCCTGCTGACGTCACGCATCACCCCCAACCCTCCGCGTAGGCCGTGTATCCCGCACAAATGCCCAGCTGGAGGGGGCGGGGGGGAAATAATGGATATAATATACTAGGACTAAACTATTCATTCCGTGCCAAGAACGGGTACACCTGCTAGTATAGATATAAAACTAAGTTTATATTGTATTGCACAAATAATTACAACCAATTTCCATCTTGTGTACTTGTGTAGAAATGTACATTTGATTAAATAAAAATGAATGAAAATAAATAAATGCCAATCGATATATAGTGAACTATTGCTCTGCGCTTGAATATTAGTTATATTAACCAGAGGCCAAAAGGAGTAATTTTGTTGTGGTGATCCCAATTGTTCTAATTACTTGTAATTGGCCATCAAATTGCCAAGTGTTTTTCATATTATCGGTGTTTAATTTACAATGTTGGAATTTAATTCCTGATTTAAATCTTAAGGCACTGAGTTTCAGAAACACAACGCAGGCATTCGCATCCATTATGTGTGTAGTAATTATTTATAGCACGTACATTCCCATGTCAGAGAGAACCCATTGATCGAGATTGGTTGCCCGTGTTGTAATGTACTTCTTAATCCCACACGGAGCCTCGTTGCATAAAAATACTCTGCTGATCCAGTGCCAGTGCAGAATTCATAATCTACCTGGTTAATGCAACACAGTAATTCGAGTGTTAATGAAGCAGATTATCAAGAATGCCAGTATTATTTATACTGTGACTGATGAGGAAAGCTATATGGGTCCTAAGGCATGTATTGATTCTACTGCAGACGTCTATTATGAGTCTTATTACATTTCTGATTTTGAATTTGTCACCTTTAACATTACAATTTCACCACATACATACACTGAAATGCCCCTCAAACAGCTAGTATTGTGGAATTACTCAAACGGGACTAGAAACGATAATCTACAAATGTCATTCTTGCAAACATGTAGATTGCGCTGTTCCATTCGTCTAATGTGTCTTTTCTACCCCCAATATCTGCTCAGAATGTATCTTTAAGAACTTAAGTGTAAAAGTAAAATCTCAAAATGGCGTTTTGTGTCGCAGATTTGTATCAAAAAGGTGCCATGTTTTTAAGCAAAAATAAAATGTACCTGACTGTTATAATACCACTTTTTGGGAAGTCAAAAGAGCTAATCTTTTGAAGAAAAAAAATATCTCCTGCTACGAACGTCTTTTCCATTTCATTCACTTGGGTCACAACCCCTAGAAAAGCTTGTTTTTACGCTGTTTTTGACATGTTGACTCTATGTGTTGAACCACTGTGACTGGGTTAAGACCATCAAACACACAACACTTACAAACACAGTTTCATCTCTGGTAACTGGCACTAATTAGGATTTGAACCCAGGATGATGATGGTGTTGGATCAGTCCTCTGACACAGGCATCAGCTATCTAATTTACAGAGCCACCAAACTCCGCTAGCCTTGAAGTACCCGTTTCATCCACATGACCTAACATCTGCTGCCATGCTTCAAGCGTGATGAAATGTCTGGGTTCACTTACCAACGTAATGTGTGGATATATGTTCCAAGATAGTTCTTCTGTGGTATTCTGTATATTTACAGAAGAAGAAACACATCATATGACAATATACTTATAGATGTATATTTAGCATTTCCCTCAGTGTTTTTGTCATTTTCATGAGACATAGATTAT
Organism: Lampetra planeri; assembly: GCF_965212315.1. Lineage (NCBI taxonomy): Eukaryota > Metazoa > Chordata > Hyperoartia > Petromyzontiformes > Petromyzontidae > Lampetra > Lampetra planeri. The sequence goes on along the minus strand of NC_136115.1, from coordinate 9,736,145 downwards.
ATTATCCACCGAGAGAAAATGGTTGTTTGTAGCCAAATGCAGTGAAATACAGTAGAATAACGACCAAAATAGTGTGTGCTTGCTTTATTTCCCATCATTGATCGCAGACGTTTGATGTAAAAATACCTTCTGATCTATAAGAAGACATGCAAAGCTCCTATTTATCAGGACCACAGGAAATATGTATTTATATATTTAAATTTGTTTTCATGAGATAGTGTCTTGCAAAAGCAGAATTCTACAAAGGACGTGAACTTTACTATTTATAAATGACATGAAAGAATCACGTCAGTGATATATAATTTTGCAGGCTGCTCTCTAACACACGAGGTTGCTGCTCAGAAATGGTTATGAAAGGATAATTTATCTCATGACATTTTTTTTACTTCATATTACAACATATATTTAAGCTGAACTTAATACTACTTTTTTCTTATCAAAAAGGGAACGTGTGTGTTGCACCCTCTAAATGAAGGACGTGGGCAGGTGCTCCAAATCGAGGGCAAACACATTTGTGGTAATCTGTAAAATGCAACAGCACGTGTGTCACACACAGCAATCCTCAACCGAGTCCCCATTAACCACGTGACTGGTGTCCTGTTCAGGTTACTCAATAACAGTTTGCTTTAACCATCTTTCTCTTTAAGCATAACCTTTACACTTCACTATTCGAATATTACTTTAATCCTAAGCTGTATGTCTATCTATACTACCCACTTAAGATTGATATCTTACACCCATTATCTGTACTGTATACGTACTGTACTTGTCACCATGCTACAACTTACTAATGTATATGTTCTGTTCTTAATAGGATTGCAAGTAGTCATACTCTGGGTGCATGGGCATGGTTATAGAATAAACAGTATTAGGGTCTGTCTAGAATTACCAGAATTAACTATATTATGGTATCCTTTACAGTGTAAAGTGCTAAATCCCCTCCTATTGAATATATCACAAACTACCAATTCAAAGACAAGCTTAAAGACTAGAACATTTCTATAACTCTCAAAAACAACATTTGGGTCCTTTACCTGTAATATGCAACAGCACGTGTATCACACAGCAGTTTACAACCGAGTCTACATTAATCACGTGACTGGTGTACAGGTCAGGTTACTCAATAACCCTGACAGCCACCTACAGGCCCGACTAAGTATCGCATGCTGGTGTACACGTGCATTGATGTACTGCACAGCACATACGGACCTTAAAAAAACACACACACTTTTCTCCATTGCTTCACAAGGAAACAATTAAAAGAGTGGGCCATTCCTAATGTGCCACATATGTGTTCAAATGAGCATTGGGTCAGTGCTCATGCCAATTAATGACCTTGCCCAATAGGTGGAATTCCACATTCGTATGGTAGAGAGCAGTTTATTTTCAAGACACTGTTGACTTTCAACATGGATGTGCTAATTTTAGAAAAGCCAGAGGGTTTTTGGCCATTTGTATGTACTATTAACCCTGAACTCGCATCCTCGCGAGATTTTGATTCTAGTGCTTTAAACACAATTGTACCTTTAATAGAGGTTATTTTGGGTTAGATTGCGTAAATATATAAATGTGTCGTTAAAACCCGCCACCACCCGACACAGCCAACTAGCAAGGGTTGTCACATAAACAGAATATGCCAATTCGTTCAACATTATCAAAATCCATTGAGTGTCCTTTGTTGGCACGCGTGTTCTACTACTGTTGACAGTTGTATTTGGGAGTACATGTATTTTATATTTCTCTGATGATCCTGTTTGCCCAACATAACATTTGCCACACGTGCAGTTAATCTTGTACACACCTTCTGTTGATAGCTTCGGTAATACATATTTTGCACCAGATATTAACTTCTGTATTTTACGTACGTCCCAAATCTGACTCGGATGTTTTGTTTTTCCAAACATCTGGCTCGTTTATCAGTTACTCCCGCAATGTACGGTATTTTGATCGTTTTAATTACTTGCGCAGTTTCAATGCTCGCGAATGTTGTGACACCGGTGTGCTGTACTACTGACGAATTGGCATTTTCTGTTTTCGTGACAACCCTTACTAGTTGGCTGTGTCGGGTGGTGGCGGGTTTTAACGACACATTAATATATTTATGCGATCTAACCCAAAAAAAACTCTTATGAATGATATTGGTCGCGAAAGCCTACATGTTAATCAGTTGTACCTGACTGGATGCAGTTTTTTGTCAAGTTTATTATACATATACTCATCTCATGAGATGAAGTATCCTTTCAGAGCTCTTGCAGAGCAGTGCAACCCCATGTGTTAGAGAACATCACGCAAAATAATATATCGACCTGGTTCTGAAATCCTTTTAAGTCCCTTTGTTTTAATCTAAATGTAAGGAGCACACTTTCCCACAAGAACTACTACAGGTACAAGTCCATTGCATGAGAGTCAACAGTTTTTTTTAACTCACACAGGTGGAATTTAGCTACATTGTGCAAAATAACGAACTCATGGTGGGGATCTTTCTGGTGCTGTTGTTCAGAATCTAACGATGCAGTTTAATTAGCAGTATCTACAGTACAGTGATACCTCGGTTCACGAACGCTTCTGTTCACGAACAACTCGGTTCACGAACAGAAAAGTTCATAAAAATATGCTCCGGTTCACGAACTCCGCTTCGGTTCACGAACAGGAGCCGCGGCCATTTTAATGCTATTTCCAGGCTGTCACATGGTCGTGACTTCCTGTAGGAAGATCGTGGAGAGAAGAAGAGACACAGAAAGAAGTACTGTGAGTACTGTGAAGACACTTTCAGTGACTTTTTGCTTTTTGGTGTGCTTTTTAGCACATACAGTACTGTACTGTACTACTGTACTGTACAATACTGTACTTACTGTATTGTACAGTTCACCCGTTTGAGTGCTTACTGAAGTCATCTCAAGCAAGGTTGGTGTTCTCTCTTTATACATTACTATACTGTACAGTACTAATGTGTATTGTAATTTGTTTCATATTTTTGTGCTTCAAAAACCAAAAAAAAAGGTCAGAACGGATTAACCGGTATAACATTGAACCCTATGGGAAAATGTGCCTCGGTTCACGACCAATTCGGTTCGCGACCAGAGTCAGTTCACGAATTAACTTCGTGAACCGAGGTATCACTGTACCTCCATTTTTGCCCGGCATCTCAGTGCTACCTGCTCATTGTTCTCACCCCTGGGAGACCCGGTGCCTTCTCAATACTGTTTTATTAGTGAACGTGAATAAACGTGCCATTTCTCTTACAATATTACATGTCAAAAAGCTTTCAATCAAAAAGGTTCCAATTTCAAGCAAAAATAAATGCAGTAAAAAATGTAAAGCGTTTGCAATTATGCCGCCGAGGGGAGAGAGTTTCTGTTCATTCCAAGCAACAGAGACAATTTTAGCAAACAAAATATATCTTAACAGCCTAGAAAATACAAGCTACATGGTTGGCAGTTGGCCAATAGACATTCATCTGTCCTGTGCGCCGAAAAACACTCTTCTCTTTTCCTATTTCAGCCTCTATTGATTGCCTATTCTTGATAACTATTTTAAAATGTTGATGCAGCAATAGCATAAAATATAAAAAAAAATCTTAATTTTGGGTGTAATTCTGTAACAAAAATGAGTAATTGAACTGTTGCATTTTTATTTGTAATTGCTTTAATTTAAGTGAGGTTTTTCCATTGGTGTTTTACAAGTAGACATCTTTCAGTGTCTATATCAGCAGGTTTAAGCTTTCATGTAATTTTCCCTATACCCACATTTCCAATCAGATTATTTTAAATGACACATTTTAAAGTCTTTCCTTTGCAAGAGTGTATTGGTGTTGTCTTTTTATAACAATCTGAATTTAATCATGGGACCTCCTTTGCCAGTACCAAAATATGATAATAGGGTTTTCCCCTTTTTTCTGGCAACAAAACAGGCATTAAGATGTTAAAACACCTTTTACAAGGGCTATACGCCTTTTAGCGTCCTCTGGTCTAACATCGTTTGAGACCAGGCTCAAATTGAAGCTGTCTCTGGTGTGGACCAATCAGTTTCAAGGACAATGCATATATTATCAGTGTTTTTTGTTTGCATTCTGACCACAATCATTGTGGTTATTCAGACATGATTCCTTGTAAAAGGTTTCAGTTTCACTTTCCAAAAGGACACATCCCATACAAACACATTTCTTATTTCGAATGTTTCCTATTTGTTTATTGCATAGGGCAATGATTGCATTTGGTCTTATTGTCCTAGATATTAATTGAATCCTGATTAATTTAAGCTTTGAGAAAAATGTTGTATTACCGTTATATATTATGTACTATTCAAGATGGGAATTTATTGTTTCATAGACAAAGTGTCTCCCTACTCCAATGATCAATGGGTGGTGCTCAGCTAGTGGAGGAAACTCCACGTTACTATTGTCAGAACTTTTCTTCACAAAACAAGCACTGTTATTTTCCTCGTGTCTTGCCACCAGTGACATATTTACCCAATATCGGGCTCGTGATGATGATGTGGCCACTCTGAAGCCCTGGCGAGATCCTCCACAGTGCTCGGCTCCTCCAGGAGCCAACAAACCAAGGGACGCTCCATGGTGCGTTCGCATCACGTGCACCAGTGTCGTTAGAGAAGCTCAACTTGCGCATGTTAACTTTTGAGCTGCCCAATCCCATTTGCAGGCAATTTAAACATATCCAGGTTCGACCGCTCTTTCTCTGCACCAGCGGTGAAATGTTGGCAATGTCGATTTCCATTTTGTTTTCATTTGTTATTGTGTTGAGCCGTGGTGTAGCCGTTGGTGATTTTGTTTAAGCAGTTCCGTTGTGACTATAAATATTTTCCGTGATGTCTAGTCTCCTCCACCTGTCGTGATAATTCCATTTTGCTAGCTACCACTCTTCTGATGTCTTGTGGGGCGATTCCATTGAGCATGTACAGGCTGATCACATGTGTTGGTTTTAGATGTTTGCTAGTGCAGTGGCTCGTGGTGCTTCTGGGATGGACAACCACTGGCTTGGGCAGAACACGTCACGGCTAGAAGGGTTAATGATGAGGGCCGGTGGTCGAGGATAATGATGGAGCAGTCGCCAAAAAATAGTGCACATCGCAGAGGATACCCACCGTGAGCTTGTGTGCAGGGACCAGATGGATAGTTACATCGCAGCATGATGAGAGATGCCAATGCCTTTGGGGTGATGTCATGGTGCAGTGGATTGATCATGGCCGATGAGAAGGATCTCAGTGTGGGATGTTAGATGGAAGAATATGTTTTTGCCTTGACGGATTACTGTTTCACAGGAAGTTAGTATATCAGAGAGATTCACTGATTCACAGAGGGTTGCTGTTTCACAGAGATTCATTAAATATGTCCCAAGTTTCCCGCATGTAGACATTTGTACACCAAAACTTTTACATGCTATGTTTCAAAATAGGGGAGACAGAAATGTAGAAAGCAGCTTCAGCAGCATGGCCAATTAAAGTGCTTCAAATAGATCAAAACATCTCCTGCTGTCTATTCTATGCTGTGCATCATGGTTTGAGTGCAATCTTTTGCCTTGGAATAGCTCTTTATTTAGTATTACCATTATACTAGTTTACCCAGGAAAAGCCTCACTGAGTCTCAATGCTCTTTCTCAAGAGGATCCTGTTCATATGTAAGTTGTAGCATACCTACCATATTCACCCAGGAATGTCTGTCTTTAACGCTCGTGACGTCACTTCACATCGACCAGCCCCCCTCATTAATATTCATTAGCAGGTGCTGTCCTCAAAATGGACACCCCCCACCCCTCCTCATTAATAATCATGAACGGTTGACGTCACTCCATATTGAATACCCCCGTCAGTAATCGTTAACGGATGACGTCATTTCACAAGCAGAAAGGTGGAGCGGAAACTTAAATTTGTTTAGGCACAATTGCTTGCACTTTGCCAACATTATAAAGTAATCTACACGTCACCTAATGTAACGTGCATCACGTCACTCCACATGTGGCCCCTCCCCTCATAGATATTAATGTATCGCTGCATTTAATTACTAATGCCTGAGGAAGTTGGGGCGACTATTGCTGCTTTTGTAATGCCAATTCCCCCATTTACGACTATTTTTACCCAATAATGTCAGTGTGTAACGCTTGTGACATCACTCCACGTCGACCAGCCCCCCTCATTAATAATCATGAACAGGTTACGTCCTCCAAATGGACACCCCCTCGCCATTAATAATAATTAGCGGGTGACGTCACTCCTACATGGGGGGGCGAGGCGCCTCCTCCCCCCTCCTCAGCGTCAACTTATAACCCTCACTATAAAGGCAGAACCCTCACTACAAAGGCAGAACTCTCACGTCATGCGATCTCCGTAACGCTTCTGAGACATAGAAGTAAAAAGGACGTCATGATGAACAAGGGATGATGTCCTTTAAATGAAATAAGTCTGCGTCATCGCGGCCTTACAAATTGCACACGAATGGATGCAATGAATATCACGTCGTGGTCTGCTTTTCACTTGCAAGTTTCAGATTTACTGCAATTGGCCCGTCCTTGGACGGGCAAAAGGATAGTTAATATATATGGAGAAGCCCATGAGCCAAACCTGCCAAGCAATTTAAGAGCAGATAAAACTTCTGCAGTCTATATTTAAATGAAACTATTCAAATTAAGGGTACAATGTTTTTGACATGACATAAATGTGTTGTTTTTTTTGGCAAAAGATTCAGCTAGTTTTTTTGTGTTTGGTGGCAAAAATATAATTCAATTTTACAGGCAACTAAATACCATCAGCATATTTCAACGGATGAACAAATTGGTAACAATTGCAACTTGATTTTTATGTTCTGTGACCTGAAAAAAAATTATAGTATGAATGCATAAACACTGGAATCATATCAAAAACATAAATAAACGCAATTAAATAAAGGGTAAATAATCTTCCAAAAATCTCCCAATGTAAGAAATGTCTATATTCTGTTTAACACGTAGGCTTTCGCGACCAATATTATTCATAATCAACGTTTTTGGGTTTAGATCGCGTTATTTATAAATGTGTCGTAACCCTCCACCACCCGACACGGCCAATCAGTAAAAAAGTGTCACGTTGACAAAAGACAAATAGTTCACTGATTTAGCCAACGGTGTGTTGAAGCGTGAAACCACAACATTTACAATTTGAGTACGACGTTTCGCTGGTAATTGCATCCAGCATCATCGGGCAATTCGCCAGAATGGTGAGGCTCTGCTCTGTCTCCCGTTCTTATATAGAGCTCTATAGAGCTCTATATAAGAACGGAGCAGAGCCTCTATAGAGCTCTATATAAGAACGGGAGACAGAGCAGACAGAGCAGAGCCTCACCATTCTAGCGAATTGCCCTATGATGCTGGATGCAATTACCAGCGAAACGTTTTACTCAATTTGTAAATGTTGTGGTTTTACGCTTCAACACACCGGTGGGCTAAAGCAGTGAATTATTTGTCTTTTGTCAACGTGACACTTTTTTACTGATTGGCCGTGTCGGGTGGTGGAGGGTTACGACACATTTATAAATAACGCGATCTAAACCCAAAAACGTTGATTATGTCTATATTCTACCTAATCTGGCCCAGTGACATTTTGGTTACAGTGCTTGACTTACAATCATAAAGTCACCAGTTAAACACCAGTAAAAATCACGGTGGATGGTCGAATCGGCATTTCACTTTTTCCAGGGCTGATGTATTCGCATCGTTTTGTGGGAAGCCAAACGTGGCTGTCATGGACAGACTGGCCCTCGTCATAAAAATGTAGAATTTTTCACCAATGGCTCAAAATCTCCAGGATGATGAACTAGCACTGCACCACAGTCACCGAAAGCAGGCAGACACGTATAAATATTTATGTTATAATAGCAATAGCTGTGATGTGGTGTGCAGCATCATCGATTAAAATGGGCAGCCAAGTTGGACCGATCAAGTTTCAGATGCAGTTATTACACTGCCATCATTGAACATCCGCCCACTCAGTCATTTGCAAATTATATTGAAGCATTTCAGAAAAAAACCTGACGAAATGCTCAATAGCAGTGGTATTCCACTTTATGAAAACGTATTTTTCCCTGCAGAGGTTATTACGAGATCACTGCGTGGCTGTCAACTCTACACGTCACGTTAATCAGACTGCAAATTTCCTGTAACAAAAACCCATTGGTCATACTGAATAAATTGTAGTGACAAAGTTGCAGGTACATTAACATTTTTTTGGAACATTTTGACTTTTGAGTTTCAATAGAGGTTAGCTTGGTCGATGCAAAAATGAGGATTACATAGAGGGGTAGATGTGATGACATCCCTCTAATAAGGAATGAAACAAGAGGGTTTCTCCACAAATCTGGCTTTTTTCTGATGAAGCTAGTTGTAATTACTGGCGAAACGTCGTACGTAGATTGTAAATGTTGTGGCTTTACTCTCCAACACACTGGTGTGCCATACTAGTGTAATGACAGGGTGACACCTGCTGGCCGGAAAGGGAATCACGGGTACCGGCACGGTTAAGTACCAACCAATCAGAGAAGGAGGTGTATCTGGGGCAAAGGTTACAGGTGGGGTTAGCCGAGATACTCCGGGAACCTGCTCGAAGGTTCCACGAGAGGGCATGGCCGGAGGCGGGGCCTAGCCATGCCTGGGGGGATATAAGGGGGAGCGGACCCGGGGCTTGGGGCTCGTGTGTGGGGTCCTGGGTACTGGCTGTGTAGCTGCTCGCTGACATATCTCTCCGTCGTCCGGCTATGTGGAAGATCTCTTGCGTGGTTTCCGTCATCGTCATGCCGACAGCCAGTGGTGTGGCCGAGTGAGGATGATGGGACCAGGCTGAGTGATCGGCTGTGTGTGAAGCCAGTAGAGATGTTAATACCTAGAGTTAAACTCAGTTTGAGGAAGAACAAGTGTTGGCCTGTGTTGTGCCAAGTATGAGTAATAAGAAGTACCCACTACACAACGTTTCGTGGAAGTCGCTCATTACATTGGAGTCAGAAGTGGTTAAAAACATAATTTAGTGCTAGGCAGTGAAGAAGGATGTATGTCTAAGCATCAGAAAAAACGGAACCCATCTGTAGCGTCTTCCAACGATGATGAAAATGCAGCCTAAAACCTCCTACCAGCCCCCCAGTTATTGAAGCCCCGGCGAGTGAGTTTGCTGCGCCAGAGACGGTGGAACCGGGAGCAGCCACTCCACACCATCAGCCCGAAGACAGCTGGCGGATAGGTGTCAGTACAGCTGGACCTGTTGCGGGCAGTTTTAGTATAGTTGGTGACGCTCGTGACAGACTATGATAGCGGGTCGCGCTGCACTGACATCGCCGGGAAGGAGCCACCAGGAGCCGGGAGTTGACGTTCTGGCGGGAACGGCCGCAAGGGTGACGGCCGCCATTACACTTGGCGGGGAGGATGCACAGCCAGAGGCCGCCATTACAGGCGGCACGGGGGAGGTGCGGGCGGTATCCACCATTTTTACAAAACAAGCGTCATACGCAAGATGCGGCATCCGCCGCTAGAAACGAGGAAAGAGGAACCGAACGTCGTCAAAGATTACCTCGGGTTATATAATTCAATGCGGCAGAAGGCGACTGGAGCGCCTTCACTTGGCAATTTGAAGCGGCTTTCAGATCAGTACATTGGACAGAAGATGAGGCACTGATGGCTCTGCCGACTGTTTTGGATGACAACGCTCTTGCTGTTTTCAGGGCTATTCCCACTACGAAGAAGGCTAACACTTCAAGGTGCTTATGCTGAGATGGCGAAATGTACGAGCTGCCTTCCGACACACGCAGGAAGTTTCTTCGGCGTACAATAGGTGAGGGGAGGCTGAGATGCCTCTCACCTACCGCAGCGTGCTGTTGGCGCTGGCGGGAGAAGCTTACCCCAGGGTGGATCCGAAAGCCCTCGACTCGCTCGTCATGGAAAGGATGTTGGGACTGGCACGAAAGATGAGAGTTGTCTTACCTGTGTGTGACGAAGATGAACAGACATCCCAATGGGCTGCCAGGTGTCTTCAGGCCCAAGAGAACTTGCATCAATGGGCTAAAATGGCAGCGTGGACAAGGGACCCCACCCGAGACGAGGAGCCGAAGGGGTGGTCGCCAAGGAACGTCGTGGTTTCAGCCGGCTGAGGATGTGACTTCGGAGGAGGACATCGCTGCTGTGCTCCCGGTGTGGAGTCGGAGGAGCTGGAGACTGCATGAGAAAGAAGATTGGATGCGGCGGAGGCCCTTGCTTACCTACTTCCGCTGCGGCTAGCCGGGGCACTTCGCACGAAGATGTCAAAACCGTCCTCGGACCGTGACCACGACTCCATTGCCCACAGCTCCACCAACGGCTACATCTCAACCCCAACAGGCGAGTCGAGACACATCAGACACCCGGCCCATATTGCAATCTCAGATATCTAAGGGTTCGAGGGTCATCTCCACCCAGCATGACACACACATTGACACCGAGCAGTGAAATTTAGTTACGCATGGGTGGCCTAGCTCAGGGACGCAGTGGAGGAAATTGGTGCGTTGAGTGATCGCGGCAGCTGCAGGTTCCTCGACGGTATCTGGCTCTATTCAGGAAATTGAGGTTCGTGTCTGGGTGGACACGGGAGCCTCGGTCACCATTATTTTCGATGTCATTTTTAAATTGTTGCTGATGTCTGAATGACAAGCGCGACTTGTTGTAAATGCTTGTGTCACGGCAAACGGTGGGAGCATGGGTATCATTGGGCAAGTAGAGACCGCATCGAAATTGGCTAGGTCGCTGTGGTCGGGCCCGTGCTAATTTCGAGGATGCTGGCGGTGCCTTGCCTTTTGGGTACCGATTTTCTAAGAAAAATGCCTGTTAAGATCTTGGTCGATCAAGGTTGTGTGGAAATGCCATCGGGTCGCAAATTTTTTTTTGCCGTCTCCGCATATGAGTACGGCAGCATGTATCACGGTCCAAGCCCTTGCTAGGGACTCGGTAGAGCTTCTACAGGGCTCTTAGATGCTTGTTCTGTTACCCTATTGCAAGCAGTTGGGAAAGGTTGATCCGAACGCGTGCGTCCTTCTGACTCCGTCGAATACGGCAACCCGTGGATTGGTGCTAGTAGGTGCACAGATGGTCCTTTGCCTCAACCAAGAGCCGTTCTAACAAATGCTTAGTGTAGGTCCGGGAATCGTTCGGTATAGGCGGGTGCACTATTGGCTCACGCCACGACTGCATTTTGTGAGAATAATGCTGATTTGACCGGTGGTGTGATTGGTGCAGTGGAACAGACTGGATTTATGAACGGGATGTGGACAGAAGCGCTATGTCAGTAAAATTCACAGTTGTCTTCGGTGCAGCGAGGGGAATTGCGAACGCTGCTGTGTGAATTCTCTGATGTATTTAGCAAAAGTGAATTTGATATTGTCCGTAACTCCTTATTGCAACATCGTATCGACATGGGGGAGGCCGGCCCTATTCGTCAGAACGCGTATCAATTGAGTCCACTAGAAAAGGAACGTGTGCAATAGATGGTCAACGAGATGTCGGCCGCCGATATTATTTTTCCATCTTCCAGACCATAGGGAGCGCCCGTCGTGAAAGTTAAGAAAAATTACGGAAGTCTTAGGTTTTGCTTTGACTTCCATAAGTTGAATAAAGTTTCCGTAGCTGACGCATACCCGCTCCCGCGCATGGATGACTCTCTGGATGGTTTGTCCGGTGCGCGTTTTTTTTCTATGCTCGACTTGTCATCGGGGTTTTGGCAGCTTCCGCTTGACGAGTCGTCGAAGCCTAAAACCTTATTCTGCACACCCCAGGGACTTTTCCAATTTAATTGTCTTCCGATTGGCTTGAATTTGGCTCCGGCCACCTTTCAATGGCTTATGGAAATCGTTTTGACTGGCCTGCAGTGGGACTCGTGTCTCATTTATTTGGATGATATCATTGTGTTCAGCCGCACTTTTGACAAACATTTCCAGCGGCTGCGATCTGTTTTTGTTCGAATGCGATCAGTCAATTTGAAATTGATACCAGTGAAATGTCATTTGTTGCAGAATTCTGTGCGCTATTTGGGCCACATTGTTAGCGCGAACCGCATAGCCATGGATCCCGAGAAAACGGCTTGTGTGCGTGATTGGCTGACCCCCAAGTCCAAGGGAGATCTGTGCAGCTTCGTCGGGTTTGCGTCATACTACTGCAGGTTCGTGCCGCAATTTGCCATGATTGCTAAGCCCTTGCACACCTTGATGGCAAAAAAATCAGAGGTTCCAGTGGGGAGAGGAAGAAGAGCCTGCTTTTTAGCCCTTCATGAGCGGTTGTCCGATCCACCCACACTCGAGTACCCTGATTTCTCCCTGCCATTTATTCTTGACACAGATGCTAACAATACGGGCATAGGCGCCATCCTGTCCAAAGTTAAGAACGGAGTGGAAAAAGTAGTCGCGTATTGTAGCCGCGTCTTGTTCCATGCAGAATGTCATTATTGTGTTACTTGTAGAGAACTGTTGGCCATGGTTTATTTCGTACAACAGTACAAGCCTTACCTCTGGCAGATAATTCATTGTCCGCACGGATCACGCGGCCCTTCAGTACTCCTTGAAGGTTGATCAACCTTCTGGACAACTTTCACATTGGCTTGAAATTCTGCAGGAATACTCGTTCCGTGTGATATATCGAAAATTGGTTCGGTATTGCAATGCTGACGCCTTGTCCCAGTTGCCTCAATTGTCTAGCTGTGCATGTTCGTGTGGTGCGGGCCGTTGTAAACCTCCGACGGCGAGTTCAGCTACTGTCATGGCAGCGTTCGAGGGCACTGAGCCAAGGTGGTTGCACCTGTGGATAGCGTTTTGCACCTTACGCGCTCTGAATGGGTTCAAGAACAATTGGATGACAATTCCCTGACGGCCTTGTGGTGTCACGCGGAAATGGAAAGCTCCTGCGCCTGCTGACAGGCCGTGAATGGTCCTTCAAGATGACTTGTGGATGTTGAGAGAAGATATGATATACTGTTGTCGTGTTGTCGTCCCCACTCGTCTTCGAGGTAAATTGATTCAAGTGGTGAACGAGGATAAATTGTTGCATCTCGGGATCCGGAAGATTTTGCTTATGCTGCAGTGTGATTATTATTGGCTGGGTATGTGTACCACTTGGTCTAAGGGTGTATGGAGTGTGTGGGTAGGAAACTGCCGGAGAGGATGTCCCAGCCTCCGCTGCAATCCATTTCGGTTTCACGGATTAACAAGTTGGTAGCGCTCGCTATCCTTGGGCCCTTCCCGGCAACTCAAAGAGGGAATAGATTTATTTTTGTGCGGGTTGAGTATTTCTCACAATGGCCGATGGCTTGGCCGCTGCCTGCCCAGTGCGGACATTTGTATGGATATGTAATGGACAAGGGGGCACCAGAGCATTTGCTCACTAACCAGGGGAATAATTTCTCGTCCAAACTGCTGCACGAGGTCTGCGACGCTTTGGGCACTAAGAAAATTAGAACGTCGCCATACCATCCCCAGATAGATGTGATGGTGGAGCGGCTGAATAGGAGTCTGACATCCATGCTCTGTCAGGCAGTTGATGCGACACAAATAGATTGGGATTTGCATGATCCGAGTGTATTCGCTGCATATAGGATGGCCCCCCATGCTTCCACGGGATTTTCAACGTTTTTTTTTTATCATGTATGGGAGAGAAATGTACCTCCTATGGACGCTCAATTTGGTTCATCGCAGGAAAAGGGGAAATCCAAATTGCCTGTGCATGTGCAAATTACGCTGGAACACATTTCGGCGGCTCGGGAAGCAGCCAAAGTGAACACCACCAAAGCGCAGGCGGCTAATGAACGTAATGCAAGGAAACAGGATCACATACTGCCATGGTCCATAGGTGACAGGGCATGGTTGCATTGCCCGCAGGTGCTGGTAGGTACGTCTCCTAAGCTGCATAAGCCTTGGCAGGGTCCCGTGGAAGTGATCGAGGTCAAATGGCCGCAGTGTGTGCGTGTACGGGTGGGCCGTCGCCGTTGGTTTATCCATCTGTCTCGGTTGAAACCGTTTGTTCTTCCTCGGTCTGACTCTTCATCTCCAAAAATTAGATGGCCGGTGTCTGTTGTGTCTGACAAGCTGGGGGTAGTGCGGGCTGAGGACATACATCAGAAGGATTGTGTCATGCCGCCCACAGCGTCCGAGCCATTGACAGTGGTTGGACTTCAAAGCCTCACCGAACGTGAGGAGTTGCCTGCTGCCACCGAGCCTGCAGCACCTATGAAGCCGATGTTACCACCTACTTCTCCGGGGGTTCCAGCGGTGTGCCCACCCCCTGTGCAGGAGATGAAGACCATCCCTATCGACGGACCGGCATCGCGAACTTGGTCTAAATGCTTAAGATTCTGTTAATATAAATGTCCCTGTGTGTTGTATAAGGGAGGGGGGGGGGGGTTGTGGTTGGTTGCTTAAGTTGTAATTTTTTCTCTTCCCTCCATTTTGTTCCTTCTCACCATTTTCTTATTATCCCTTGCCTTATTGATTGTTCCTGCGGATTGTTCTGCCTTACGTAAGAGAAACCTGAGTCATTGCTTGGTTGTCTCTTTTATTGCTTTACTTTAATATTCTACAGGGGTGTTCCTTACCTGGAATTTTGTTGGTATTAGCCGGGATGGCTATCTTTTTTTAATGAGGGGGAGGGGTGATGTAATGACAGGGTGACATTTGCTGACAGGAAAGGGAATCACGGGTACGGGCACGGTTAAGTACCAACCAATCAGAGAAGGAGGTGTATCTGGGGCAAAGGTAACAGGTGGGGTTAGCAGAGATACTCCAGGAATCTGCTCGAAGATTCCACGAGAGAGCGTGGCCAGAGGTGGGGCCTAGCCACGCCTGGGGGGATATAAGGGGGAGCGGACCCGGGGCACGTGCGCGGGGTCCTGGGTTCTTGCTGCGTCTCTGCTCACCGACTTCTCTCTCCGTCATCCGGCCACGTGGTAGATCTCCTGCGTGGTTTCTATCGCGGTCATCGTCACGCCGCCAGCCAGTGGCGTGGCCGAATGAGGGCGATGGGACCATGCCGAGTGATCGGCTGTGTTTGTAGCCAGTAGAGGTGTTAATATTTCGAGTTATACTCAGTGTGAGGTAGAACAAGTGTTGGCCTGTGTTGTTCCAAATGTGAGTAATAAAGAAGTACCCTCTACACGACGTGTCGCGGAAGTCGCTCATTACACTAGTAACGAATTGGCATGTTCTGTTTACGTGACAAACCTTACTTATTATTATGGATGATATTGGTCGCGAAAGCCTATGTGTTAAAATAATGTTTCACTTGAGATGCCAAGAAATATAATTTCTTTCCAAAATGAAACAATGTTTTGACCCACATATATTTTGCACCTGTTAATTCCATCAATTATTGCCAGTGATTTTCATAACCAATGCTAAGTCATTATTTTTGCATCACAGAAGCAAATATATGGGCTTTATTTTTGACTAAAATGTTGAAACGTTTCAGAATGTGATATTAAATGTGCACATGGTCACACAAGGCCTTCCTCCGAATACGCTGTGGTAACCCCTAACATCAGTGAAGTTAGTACAATATATTCATATTCCATCCCTTATATATGCGAGTGATTTGACATTTTCACTGTCCAAATTGTTATACTTTGAGTGCCACTTGTATGTACTATTAACCCTCGGTTCAATACCAGGTCTGCAATTGAAATTTTGCAAATTTAGTGCAATAAGTATTCACATGCAAAAGTGGAAACTGGTGTGTTCTGCTGAAGCAATGATGAACATATTTTAAGTGGCTCATCAGTTTCCACTTAGCTCGTAACAAAAAAAATTGAAGCATAGAACAGAAATATAAACAGCGCCATTTTGTTTACTTTGGAATTATTTGGTTGAAGGCGATATTGAAATGTACTCTTGACATTGGTGGATGACCACCAGGCATTGGAAATACTGTAATGGAATTTTAGCATGATTTTGTGCCCCCTTTAAATCTAAAAGTGGTGAACCTACAATTGAAAGCGGCGAACCGATTTATGATTGCGTGTGCTGCATGCACGCAGGGACAGTGCAGTGAATGAGTGTGCGCGTCTGCCAGTGATTCGTCCCAGGGCACAGACCGGCGTTTTTAATGTAGCATCAGCCAGCACGCACCATGTGGGATCGCCACAGGTAGCAAAGCATCTGCATATTGCAGGCGGTCGCACGGCAGTGGCTCAACAGTTGTGCTTCAGGGATTTTGCTTAAAATATTGTGAGGCTGTGGTTTCACGAGTGCTCGCATGCTTCACTCTCCCCAATTAAAATGTACTAATTGTGACAAATCCCTTACGACAGACAGGGCAGCAGAGCAGGCTAAGGGATGTGTACTCTCTGTCATAGTTTGTTTCACGTACTTTGAAATTGCTCCACATACATGTCGTTGATAGAGTTTTTTTTTTAAGTTGTTCAGAAAGTGCTCACATCTAAATATACCATTCAAAAGAATGTGCTTAGATTTTTACCTGAAAGGTGATTGCCCTCTGGATAGACAGATCCCCAGAGGTGGGACAAAGTCATTGTTATGCAAGTCCAAGTCGAGTCGCAAGTCATCAAATTCATGACTCGAGTCTGACTCGAGTCCAAGTCACATGACTCGAGTCCACATCTCATAGGTGGGACAAAGTCATTGTTATGCAAGTCCAAGTCGAGTCGCAAGTCATCAAATTCATGACTCGAGTCTGACTCGAGTCCAAGTCACATGACTCGAGTCCACACCTCTGCAGATCCCTTTCGATGAATTTCATAAATTTACACCATGAGCATACGGCTACTCATAGAGCACCACTAAGTTTGAACAGAGATACTCAGGTATTACCTTTGAATTGAGGTGACTATAGTTCGAATTTTGATTTAAAGCTTTCGTGACTGCAGGGATTCATATTATTGGTTTTTTCGGTAAAGTCACGTAGAAGGGAACAATAAAATAATATTTTTCTTATTTTAAAATAATATTTTTATTATTTTATTGTTTCCCTTCTACGTGACTTTACCGAAAGAACCAAGAATATAGTTCGAATATTGAGGGATTTCAGTTTGGCTGTTTAGGGTGTCACAAACAATGAATAAGGAGAAGTGACCAGGTTACGAAATGCATGTCATTATGTCAGCGGCTAAAATGTCAGGATAGAAATGTACACGTGGATGTGAATGTTCAATTGCTGGTCTGAGTGGGTGTGAGACAGCCACCTGCTGGGCATCAAGGTGGCACTTGTAGAGGGCACTACGGCCAGACAGTTTCTGACCCAACTGCATTGAATCTTACTGCTCGTCTCTCGCGTGTGTGGGTTTTCTCCAGGCACTCTGGTTTCTGTGAATCATGCGTAAGAAGGTAAAGACAAAGACCTCCCATATAGCCTTAACATATTGTTGGGGCAAATGCTGTTAGTGAGCACCTATGAAGGTCAGCACGGCATACAAGGAGCTGATGACCAACACCATTCCTCGCCGTTTTTGTCTCCCCAGTGGTGATGTTTTTACACCACACCAGGTACTCAATCAAGGCTGAGTCGACCTAGGGGGGGCCCATGACCGGTTCCGATAATCGTCACTTGTGTAGCCATGAGCAGGAATCGAACTCAGGTTGCCAGGTTCATAGCGCAACATGCTAACCGCTACACTACCGCTCCCCACAAATCATGCGTGCACACACAATATTTGTGTGTGCAAGAGGGAATTGACCTTACATCTCCAGTAGAACCTTCCGATTAAAAAATAATAATCTTGACGACTCAATAAGGCTTTGCTGGATAAAGATTTAATTACGATTTTACTACACTGTATTTAATAAGTGGTTGTCCTAGAGAGAATGGTCGTCTGTGTCTCATGGCTGTCCACAAAAATGAGCAACCACCCCGCCATAGTCTGTGCATAGAGAGACACTGGCTTGTGTTCACATTATTAATTTAATGTCACCGCAGCTTCATTATGACAGCAGGTAAACATTTGTAATTTCAGAATATACAATTCCATATGACATCGTGTATGTGTGCATGTATGGGTGTATCAAAATGGGTGTTGGTAAGTAATTTATATTAATATTACATTTTAGTAATGAAAACATGAACCAACGCATGAGTATTGAATGTAAAATTACATAGCAATTGGTATGTGAACTAAACTTCTACTTATACTCTAAATATGGTTCTATTTGTTCTAATTTTTGCATGACTGTGACAGTGAAATGTAATTGTTGCAAGAGGGATGGAACAGCATTAAAAAAAATTGTGCATTTTTATACACCACCTGACTAATGTATATATAAGACAAATTATATGAACGTTTGTATGTTTTACCGTGGGGCTGTTGGGGAGCCTTGTATGATTATTAGTATTCTCGAAAAATGCCTAAGGCTCAGTGAGCCCAACTAAGGCACTGTAATGTAATGGGGGGGGGGGGGGGGGGAAGTAATTAACAGGACACAAGCCCGGTGGTATTACAGCAGCCTGAACAGAATTCAGCGTGCTGGATAGAAAATAAAATGTACTTTGGTAAAAAATAAAACCGGCATCAGTGGTATTGTTGTACCATAACAAATGAATCTAAAATCCATGAAATGATTTGTGACCTTGGTGTAAAGGTGACTAATATTAACAAAAGTATGACTGCAATAACCAATAATTTATTATGTGTGAATAGATAATACAATTACCATGTTGAAATCTTAACTTGACCTATATAATTACATTTAACATATACACTGCACACATGCTATTTTAAATGAACCTTTGTATAGATGATTATGGTCAAGTAGTAAGTACCAATGGTTCGCGCAATGAACACGGAGACCTGAGTTCAATTCTTGGCAATAGCTATCGCCAGTGGCAAGTGATATCTTACACGATGTTGGGCTCCTGTTCCAAAGCTCACACTGACCAGCATGGTGAGGTATGGTTAAAGAACCGCTTTGGCTGACACAACATCTTACAGTGGATTAACAAAGGAGCTGATCATTGTAATAATACATTGGAGGAAATTGAGTAGTTAAAGTGCCTGTGTTTATAATCTATATGTTAATTATAATCAGGTGTATATTGATTTTATGTATATTTGATCGTTTTGGTAGCCTATTTTGCAACATTTTACCTGACTTTAAGAAAAAGCAAACATTCATTCTAGTTCAAACTTGCCATGTTATAAATAGGAATTTAATATATTTTGCAAGAAACCTGATCTATGTATTGGTCTCGTACCTATTTTGCCTTATGTGTTAAACATATTTTTTTTATTTGTAAACAGGAACTAAACCTACTTTAGAATAATATAAATTATATTACTACGTAGGATGTGGATGTTATAAATAATCAGCATTTCATGAGTTTAGAAACTGTAGATCAGTTGTCTTTTTCCACAAAATATGCCATGTATTTTTGACAAATATTGAGCAGAATCCTTAACCATAGTCCTCTCCTATCCACATGGAATCCAATTATAATGCACATCAGACAAATAGTGTTGTACCATACCCAAGTGGAGTATATCATTGGCGTCAGTCTCAGAACATAGAAATTGTAATTGCAAGCAATATGAATGCAGGATCACGTAAATATGTGAAAGATATTCGTAATATTTGGTCATCCTGTAATATAACATTGGTCGTGAAAGTGTATACCTTACATTACATGAAAGATACATGAATGAACTACATTCCAGCAAAGATTAAAATATTGCATTTGTAATGGAATTAATTCTAAAATAGCATGAAATATTTATTTACATCTAAATCATGTTATGAAGAGTGTATTTATGTTTTAACATTTTGCAACAAAGATGCCAATTGCAAATTTGATGAAGGCCAATGAGCTAAATATGTCTACACAATAAATAATGTTTGCAACTTAGTGGCATATAGTGTTCCAATTTTGTATTTATACGATAACATATGCACATCTTGCTTTAATGATTACGTCACACATTCCACTTTTCTCAATGTCCACTTTACAGCAGCAGACGCCAATTATTTTGGTAACATCCCACAGGTTTAATTTATGGTGATTTAATTTGAATGAACAAACTGGTGACAACTGGTTCAGCATTTAGCATTCCAGTTACCAGGCTATCCTGCGAATAATTTGGCATGCGAATAGGTTATGTAAGCATGATCATAATATACGATAACAGTTTAAATAGCTGCACTATCATGGCTCGGACAATGAATAAGGATGGATGTCACAAAGATGTTTCCACGAAAATTTATGCGATGGAAGCTATCATATTGAAGACGGAAGAGAGGAAGAACTGGGAGCAGATGCGAATACAAGGAGGCAGACACCTGGCCCAATGAGGAGGCAGCAAAGGATCAAAAGGGGTGGAGGGAACTCATGTCGACGGCAGAAACGCAAAATGCTGCCTTATGTATTTATTTATATGTAAGCACAGTTAATCTATTTTGCAAGTAAAAAAAGCTACACATTTTCAATGCCAATTTATTTTTTTGGCAACCGAGAGAAGTTCTTTTTGGATTTGTTCCCTCTGTTGGCATGTTTTTCTCTGAAATAAATATAAAACACAGGTCTGCCTTAAGCCCAATTTGACTTCTGGCTGGGTTTCTTACTGGGAACAATCCCTGTAAACCCCTGCATAAGCATAATGCATGTGTCAGCACCTCTGAGCCCTGAGTTTAATTCAGGCCCAGGGAGAAACAGCTAATTGATTATGGTCTGATGGCTGTTAAATGACCCTCCCTGTAGTAAGTTCGATGGTTTCTGCTCAATCACCCGTGGACATTTAGGGGCCATGCAAAGGATGTTGTAAGCTTGTGGGAGGAGGCAAGTCTGGAAGGGCCACTTGGCAGCTGCATTACTGCTGTGCACTCATTCACCTCAAGTTGGGTTTTTTATGAGCACTGCCTCCCGATGCACCACTCGCCGTTAGGTAATTCTCGCATTGAAGCCACTCTCAGAAATCCATAGGCAGGTCTTGTGAAGTCAATGTCTCACAATTGAATTTAGCTGACAATTATGGATCGGTATTTCTTTATACTGGCTGCAGTGTTTAACTCATATTGCTTTGCTCAGCAATTCCCAAAACATAAAGTTTATAGCTCTAAGTTGCATTTGCGAATTAATTTATCTATTCTAGATTTGAAGCTTTCGTGACTGCAAGGAATCATCTTCTTAGGTTTTTTCGGTAAAGTCACGTAGAAAGTAAAATAAAATAAAAACAAAAATCACGACGTTTCGGAGGCAACACAAGTCTCCGTCATCAGGTGGGACCGTCACAGCCAGATTAGCTGTATCAAGTGAGGCAATGATTCAAGATGTAATCCCTTAAAAGCGAGTTGAGGGGGGAGGGAGAGGGAGGGGGGAGCTCATCAGACTATGGTAGCCAATGAAAGGAAAGTATCGGGAGGGAGGGGGGGCGAGGCCAAAAGGGTGGGCGATGGACGTGGAAGCGCTTGTGCCCAAGCGGCCAATTACTGCACTCGCCAACACAATGGAGCGATTGTGCGCAAGCGGCCAGCCACTGCACCCGCCAACACAATGGGCAGAGAGGAGGAGGGGGAGGTCTAATACACATGATAGACAAAAGAACGAAAATGATGATGGGTACAAACTTAGGGGGAGCTCATCAGACTATGGTAGCCAATGAATGGAACGTATCGGGAGGGAGGGGGGGGGCGGGGGGGGGGGCGAGGCCAAAGGGTGGGCGACGGACGTGGAAGCGCTTGTGCGCAAGCGGCCAATTACTGCACACGCCAACACAATGGAGAGAGAGGGGGAGTGGGGGGTCTGATACACATGATAGACAAAAGAACGAAAATGCCCATGTTTATACCAATGCTGGCTGAACAATGAAGAAAGTACTGTTAAAATAACTGGGGATGTTAACACTCGGTAAAGTACAGTAAAATAGTGCCTGTCAGATAAGATGGTCCAAAAAATTTGTGATTAAGTCTTTTTTGCGTGGTTGATAACATCTTTCCAATGATTACTAAGTTTGTACCCATCATCACGGTTGAAATTATGTCTGTGTTTGTATATTTGTATGGCTTCGTGTACAAACCTTTGATGGTAGCCGGGAGGTTTGCAGAGAACCTTGGTCTCGGAAAAGACAATTTCATGAGAGCCCACCGAGTTGTAGCAATGATCGGCCACGGCAGAAGAATCAGTTCTGCCGTGTTTCAGATCTGACTTGTGCTCGCGGACACGATCAGAAACATGACGTTTCGTTTCTCCAATGTAGCAATCACCACAAATGCAACTCAATTTGTAGACTCCAGGATACTGTAAGTCAGGAACGACATCCTTCACAGATGGAATCAGATCACGGATTTTATGCACTGTACTGAATCGGACTTGGATCTTATGTTTGTTTAGAATTTTGGAGATCTTTTTGGTCACGCCAGCTATGTATGGTAACGTGATGGTTTTGGTCGGAGTTTCATGTGGCTGTTTCTGTGTGGTGGGAGAGACAGCTTGGCGGATAGTACGGTCAGAGTATCCGTTCATCCTGAGGGCCCAATGTACATGTCTTAATTCACCGGTCAGGTGGTGTTTGTCAGAAATGCCATGTGCTCTGTGGTATAGCGTTTTGATGAGAGAGTTCTTTTGAGATGGGTGGTGGTGGGAATCCGGTTTCAAGTAGGAGTCTGTGTGGGTGGCTTTTCTGTAGACAGAATGTCCCAAGGAACCGTCAGGACTCCTCTCAAACAGAATATCCAAGAATGGTAGTTTACCGTCTTTCTCCACTTCCATGGTGAATCTGATGGATGGGTGTCTAGAATTGATGTGGTCAAAGAAGTGGTTCAATGCTGGGAGGCCATGTGGCCAGATGACGAAAGTGTCATCCACATATCTCTTCCACAGGGAAGGACGCAGGGTGGATGTCTGGATGGCGTCTGATTCAAACTTTTCCATGAATATGTTGGCTATAACTGGTGACAAAGGGGAGCCCATAGGGGTACCCTCATTCTGTTTGTAGAAGGTGCCATTCCAGGTAAAATAGGTGTTGGTGAGGCAATGCCTAACCAGCGCAGGTGCATCAGAATTCAATCCATGTTGGACTAAGTCCTCAATTATTGTTAGGGTGTCCGGTACTGGGACTTTGGTAAACAAAGATACTACATCAAAGCTGACGAGGATGTCATCAGGAGATAGTACCATGTCCTTAACCATAGAGACTAATTGGGTTGAGTTGAGTACTGCTGAAGAGGTCTTGCCTGTGAAAGGGAGCAGAGTATCTGATAGAAAACGGGCTAGTTTGTACGTAGGAGAGTTTATCGTCGACACAATGGGTCGTAGCGGGGTGCCTTCCTTATGGATTTTGGGAAGACCATAGAGTCTGGGAGGTCTTGTCGCCGATGGTTTTAGAGAGGGACGTTTGCTTGGTTCGATTAGGGAGGTCGAACTCGTGATGATACTGTTGGTTTTCGTCGTTAGCCTTTTAGTGGGATCGTTTTTAATTTTGGAGTAACTCCCATCATTAAGAAGGTCCAGGATTTTGTTGTTGTATGAATCTTTATCCATGATGACCGTGGCATTGCCCTTGTCTGCCGAGAGGATGACTATATCATCTCTCTTTTTTAGGTCCGCGAGTTCAGAGCGTTCGTTTTTGCTGATGTTACTAGTGGGTTTCTTAGCATTCTTAAGAATAGTAGCTATTTCAGCTCTTGCTACATCCGCATGGATGTGTCCTATGCCTCTGAGGGCTACATCAATCTGGGAAATCATATCCTCTACTGGTATATATTTAGGGGTGACAGCGAAATTTAGTCCTTTGGCCAGTACCTATTTTACCTGGAATGGCACCTTCTACAAACAGAATGAGGGTACCCCTATGGGCTCCCCTTTGTCACCAGTTATAGCCAACATATTCATGGAAAAGTTTGAATCAGACGCCATCCAGACATCCACCCTGCGTCCTTCCCTGTGGAAGAGATATGTGGATGACACTTTCGTCATCTGGCCACATGGCCTCCCAGCATTGAACCACTTCTTTGACCACATCAATTCTAGACACCCATCCATCAGATTCACCATGGAAGTGGAGAAAGACGGTAAACTACCATTCTTGGATATTCTGTTTGAGAGGAGTCCTGACGGTTCCTTGGGACATTCTGTCTACAGAAAAGCCACCCACACAGACTCCTACTTGAAACCGGATTCCCACCACCACCCATCTCAAAAGAACTCTCTCATCAAAACGCTATACCACAGAGCACATGGCATTTCTGACAAACACCACCTGACCGGTGAATTAAGACATGTACATTGGGCCCTCAGGATGAACGGATACTCTGACCGTACTATCCGCCAAGCTGTCTCTCCCACCACACAGAAACAGCCACATGAAACTCCGACCAAAACCATCACGTTACCATACATAGCTGGCGTGACCAAAAAGATCTCCAAAATTCTAAACAAACATAAGATCCAAGTCCGATTCAGTACAGTGCATAAAATCCGTGATCTGATTCCATCTGTGAAGGATGTCGTTCCTGACTTACAGTATCCTGGAGTCTACAAATTGAGTTGCATTTGTGGTGATTGCTACATTGGAGAAACGAAACGTCATGTTTCTGATCGTGTCCGCGAGCACAAGTCAGATCTGAAACACGGCAGAACTGATTCTTCTGCCGTGGCCGATCATTGCTACAACTCGGTGGGCTCTCATGAAATTGTCTTTTCCGAGACCAAGGTTCTCTGCAAACCTCCCGGCTACCATCAAAGGTTTGTACACGAAGCCATACAAATATACAAACACAGACATAATTTCAACCGTGATGATGGGTACAAACTTAGTAATCATTGGAAAGATGTTATCAACCACGCAAAAAAGACTTAATCACAAATTTTTTGGACCATCTTATCTGACAGGCACTATTTTACTGTACTTTACCGAGTGTTAACATCCCCAGTTATTTTAACAGTACTTTCTTCATTGTTCAGCCAGCATTGGTATAAACATGGGCATTTTCGTTCTTTTGTCTATCATGTGTATCAGACCCCCCACTCCCCCTCTCTCTCCATTGTGTTGGCGTGTGCAGTAATTGGCCGCTTGCGCACAAGCGCTTCCACGTCCGTCGCCCACCCTTTGGCCTCGCCCCCCCCCCCCGCCCCCCCCCCTCCCTCCCGATACGTTCCATTCATTGGCTACCATAGTCTGATGAGCTCCCCCTAAGTTTGTACCCATCATCATTTTCGTTCTTTTGTCTATCATGTGTATTAGACCTCCCCCTCCTCCTCTCTGCCCATTGTGTTGGCGGGTGCAGTGGCTGGCCGCTTGCGCACAATCGCTCCATTGTGTTGGCGAGTGCAGTAATTGGCCGCTTGGGCACAAGCGCTTCCACGTCCATCGCCCACCCTTTTGGCCTCGCCCCCCCTCCCTCCCGATACTTTCCTTTCATTGGCTACCATAGTCTGATGAGCTCCCCCCTCCCTCTCCCTCCCCCCTCAACTCGCTTTTAAGGGATTACATCTTGAATCATTGCCTCACTTGATACAGCTAATCTGGCTGTGACGGTCCCACCTGATGACGGAGACTTGTGTTGCCTCCGAAACGTCGTGATTTTTGTTTTTATTTTATTTTACTTTCTACGTGACTTTACCGAAAAAACCTAAGAAGATGATTCCTTGCAGTCACGAAAGCTTCAAATCTAGAATTAATGCCCTCTACGGGGAGGAATTCCACCTATCTGTTAGAGTTTTTAACAGACAAAGAGACAAGAAGTCACAGCTTCTCGAGACGCTGGCCTTCCTCAAGAGATGCCGAGATAACAAGGTAATACCCATCGCTTTCACACTCACATCCGCTGCTGTGTCCTCACCGAACTCCAAACAGATCTTATTTAAAGCCAGCCTATCACTAATCTCGGAGAGAATAAGGTTACTCCGATCTGAACTCGATAATTTAGACAAGACTCTCTTACAAACACATTTAATGTTAACACAAAAAATGTCACCTTCTGATTGGAACCACGTTGATAACATGACTTCTGCTTCTGCTGACTCACTGTCAGCCAAATGCAAAGCTAACCTGATTTCTAAATTCAACCTCCTATCTAAGAAGAAACCAGAGCCACACATCGCAAAGCTGGATGTTAACAAGACCGTGATTAATCAGAGTAACATCCCAATTTCTGACACTCTAAAAACGGTACTGGCCAAAGGACTAAATTTCGCTGTCACCCCTAAATATATACCAGTAGAGGATATGATTTCCCAGATTGATGTAGCCCTCAGAGGCATAGGACACATCCATGCGGATGTAGCAAGAGCTGAAATAGCTACTATTCTTAAGAATGCTAAGAAACCCACTAGTAACATCAGCAAAAACGAACGCTCTGAACTCGCGGACCTAAAAAAGAGAGATGATATAGTCATCCTCTCGGCAGACAAGGGCAATGCCACGGTCATCATGGATAAAGATTCATACAACAACAAAATCCTGGACCTTCTTAATGATGGGAGTTACTCCAAAATTAAAAACGATCCCACTAAAAGGCTAACGACGAAAACCAACAGTATCATCACGAGTTCGACCTCCCTAATCGAACCAAGCAAACGTCCCTCTCTAAAACCATCGGCGACAAGACCTCCCAGACTCTATGGTCTTCCCAAAATCCATAAGGAAGGCACCCCGCTACGACCCATTGTGTCGACGATAAACTCTCCTACGTACAAACTAGCCCGTTTTCTATCAGATACTCTGCTCCCTTTCACAGGCAAGACCTCTTCAGCAGTACTCAACTCAACCCAATTAGTCTCTATGGTTAAGGACATGGTACTATCTCCTGATGACATCCTCGTCAGCTTTGATGTAGTATCTTTGTTTACCAAAGTCCCAGTACCGGACACCCTAACAATAATTGAGGACTTAGTCCAACATGGATTGAATTCTGATGCACCTGCGCTGGTTAGGCATTGCCTCACCAACACCTATTTTACCTGGAATGGCACCTTCTACAAACAGAATGAGGGTACCCCTATGGGCTCCCCTTTGTCACCAGTTATAGCCAACATATTCATGGAAAAGTTTGAATCAGACGCCATCCAGACATCCACCCTGCGTCCTTCCCTGTGGAAGAGATATGTGGATGACACTTTCGTCATCTGGCCACATGGCCTCCCAGCATTGAACCACTTCTTTGACCACATCAATTCTAGACACCCATCCATCAGATTCACCATGGAAGTGGAGAAAGACGGTAAACTACCATTCTTGGATATTCTGTTTGAGAGGAGTCCTGACGGTTCCTTGGGACATTCTGTCTACAGAAAAGCCACCCACACAGACTCCTACTTGAAACCGGATTCCCACCACCACCCATCTCAAAAGAACTCTCTCATCAAAACGCTATACCACAGAGCACATGGCATTTCTGACAAACACCACCTGACCGGTGAATTAAGACATGTACATTGGGCCCTCAGGATGAACGGATACTCTGACCGTACTATCCGCCAAGCTGTCTCTCCCACCACACAGAAACAGCCACATGAAACTCCGACCAAAACCATCACGTTACCATACATAGCTGGCGTGACCAAAAAGATCTCCAAAATTCTAAACAAACATAAGATCCAAGTCCGATTCAGTACAGTGCATAAAATCCGTGATCTGATTCCATCTGTGAATGATGTCGTTCCTGACTTACAGTATCCTGGAGTCTACAAATTGAGTTGCATTTGTGGTGATTGCTACATTGGAGAAACGAAACGTCATGTTTCTGATCGTGTCCGCGAGCACAAGTCAGATCTGAAACACGGCAGAACTGATTCTTCTGCCGTGGCCGATCATTGCTACAACTCGGTGGGCTCTCATGAAATTGTCTTTTCCGAGACCAAGGTTCTCTGCAAACCTCCCGGCTACCATCAAAGGTTTGTACACGAAGCCATACAAATATACAAACACAGACATAATTTCAACCGTGATGATGGGTACAAACTTAGTAATCATTGGAAAGATGTTATCAACCACGCAAAAAAGACTTAATCACAAATTTTTTGGACCATCTTATCTGACAGGCACTATTTTACTGTACTTTACCGAGTGTTAACATCCCCAGTTATTTTAACAGTACTTTCTTCATTGTTCAGCCAGCATTGGTATAAACATGGGCATTTTCGTTCTTTTGTCTATCATGTGTATCAGACCCCCCACTCCCCCTCTCTCTCCATTGTGTTGGCGTGTGCAGTAATTGGCCGCTTGCGCACAAGCGCTTCCACGTCCGTCGCCCACCCTTTGGCCTCGCCCCCCCCCCCGCCCCCCCCCCCTCCCTCCCGATACGTTCCATTCATTGGCTACCATAGTCTGATGAGCTCCCCCTAAGTTTGTACCCATCATCATTTTCGTTCTTTTGTCTATCATGTGTATTAGACCTCCCCCTCCTCCTCTCTGCCCATTGTGTTGGCGGGTGCAGTGGCTGGCCGCTTGCGCACAATCGCTCCATTGTGTTGGCGAGTGCAGTAATTGGCCGCTTGGGCACAAGCGCTTCCACGTCCATCGCCCACCCTTTTGGCCTCGCCCCCCCCTCCCTCCCGATACTTTCCTTTCATTGGCTACCATAGTCTGATGAGCTCCCCCCTCCCTCTCCCTCCCCCCTCAACTCGCTTTTAAGGGATTACATCTTGAATCATTGCCTCACTTGATACAGCTAATCTGGCTGTGATGGTCCCACCTGATGACGGAGACTTGTGTTGCCTCCGAAACGTCGTGATTTTTGTTTTTATTTTATTTTACTTTCTACGTGACTTTACCGAAAAAACCTAAGAAGATAATTTATCTATTCATTTATGCAATTCATTGCTTTGGATATATTGCTTGTCACATTGCTTGTGGGTAAGTAAAGTGACCTCGTTGGTTCTTTATTATAATCCAACCACATTATATCAATTACTATCACCAGCATTGTTCATTTCACATTGAACAGATTATATTATCGACAGCACTTGTCTCGGCCTCGTTGTGCGCTGTGTTGCACCACTATTTGAGTAGTTAACCTCGCATTCAATAAACTTTTAGAGCCAGGGTGAACATCCGACGCCAACGTATTCAATTAATGAAACGAGGTAAAACTGATGGAAAAACAGCACAAAATACAGCATCTGTTAATACTTGCAATATCAATACAACGAATGAACACTGCAGCATTATAACATTGTCTTAGATAACATGAATCTCAACAATATGTCCGGGATGGACCAGGCACCCACATTGGCACTGAATAGTTATACAACAAGAGAATAGGTTACTGTGTTAAATAAAGTCATTTTGTGTAATCACCATAATGCAGCCCAAATGTACAGCGCTGCACATAACACTGAACTGTGGATGAGACACTTCTTCATCCTTGCTCTCAAGAATGCATGAAAATTACATGAGCACAAGTCTGGCTCGAATCATCCAACTACAAATAACATTCACAATAATGCTAGTGGTAGGCTTCGTTGGTAACTAGGCCTCATATTCATCATCACAATTTAACTGCATTATAAAGGAATTTACAGCATTATAACGGCAATCCTAACATTATAACAGCATTCCCAGTATTATCTCCATATATATAAAAGGCAAAGTTGTGAATGTGTGTCTGTTCAAAATGTTTAACGTACTTCCCGACATGCAACAAACTGGAAATTTGCCATGTGGGTACTTTCCAGACTGTACACCATGCAAAAATTATAAAAATACACTTTGCACAGAAAATGAGCTGTGACGTCAAATCTGTCACGTGACCCACGCATGTGGAAGCATAACGCATTGTAGTGCAGTGGTTAGCACGCTGCGCTACGAACCCGGCAACCCGAGTTCGATTCCCGCTCACGGCCACCACCGGTGACGATTATTTTAACCGGTCCTGGGCCTCCCCGAGGTCGACTCAGCCTCAAACGAGTAACTGGTGTGTGTGGACATCGCCACTGGGGAGACAAAGGCGGCCGGGTGTGGTGAATCCAAGTCCCGGACGAAGCCGGGTAGTACAGCTAGGAAGAACATAAACGAACGTACAGACAATGCTTCTTAAAGTCCCGCAATGAACAGATGCACCCGTCTTTACTGAGATGCTAATTGTGCCTACATTTTGTACTCTATGTAATGGCTGACACCCCTGCCTGGCCTCGTGACTTAGAGACCCTTGACTCATAACTTCCTGGTCACGTGACCAAACTCAACACCATCATATCAGGAAGTTCCTGTGTACGCACACCCCCATATCTGCCGTGGGGCAGAACAGTACTGCTAGCCATATGAAGGGCACTTTGAGATAAACTTGTGCACTTTGAAGTCTATTTTAGTGTCTTCGAAGTTTGTGATTGTAAACTCAATTTCTATAGTGCATGCTCCTGGCTCATCACTCTTGAAATTAACAATGCCTTTTCTATCAACATTAGATCAGCTAATGCACCATAGCAAGAATATAGTTATCTTTTGCTGCTCAACAAACATTGCCTCTTTTTTAACACAGTAGCTTTATCACAGGCCCAAAAGGCAGAAACATATCTAGCGACCAGCAACAACCGGCACAATTAAAGCTGTAAAAGATAAGAGTCAACACATTTATTGAATTGAGCAAGGTTATTCAAAGAGTGTAAGAAAAGTAAACCATTGCAAGGTGAAGTGTGGTGGTTGAGCCCAGTATGGATGAGACGAATCAGCCGGATAGGTCGACCGGATCTTGGCTCTTCTCCTCTCATCCTTTGGTTAGATATATCTCTGTTAAATACATTTCTGTTGTGTCCGATTGACTATTTACTTTAGTATTCAATGTACATGAGAATACTGCCCACGTCTTCAATTGTGCAGCTTTCTCGCATTGAACCAGATTCAAATGGTGCACAAAGGTGATTTTAATTAAATGTGATACTCATGGTAATTTTGTATAATTTTAACGTACCCTATGATACCTTGCCATTTCACTCATCAATATTAGCCTCCACACAGACGCTATATCCTGGAAGATTATTGTCAAAATTGCCCTTTTTAAAAAAATGGTTGTACATTTAAAATTATTTAAATGCAATCCATTTTTAAGCATATAGCTCACATATGGTCAAATAGCATAACACAACAGAGATTTAGAAATTGTATTTGAACTGCCATGACACTATCTTGATGTAAGTGAAGCCCAACTCAATGATTTAAGTTACCAAAATAATATTTACTTTCAGACAACTCAATGCAAATTACATCCCAAAATGTGAAAGATACTGAAAACTTATTTTTCCTGAAATAATAAAGTTAATAACAACACTGAGAAATCCAGTGGAAAATATAACATTTGAAGAATTTGACACAACACTGCAGAAGGCATAAACTATTTAACATCCCATACTACAAAGTTGTCTCGTGCAGTCTTTCATTCTATATGCCCCATTTTATGCACACACATACACACAGACGTTCCTCATCTGTAGAGCTGTATGGATGAAGTGATTATGGGGTACTTTTCTCTCAGCCCAAACGGTCCCCTCATCGTTCCCCTCATTGCTCCCCTGGCACTACTCCCCAATGCTCCCCACTGGACATCACCTACATGCTCCAGCAACTAACCGATCATGCGCCCAACGACTGCCCGTGCAGGCGATGGGCCTGGCAGACACTGGGCACGGCAGCACTGATGCCGCCTGTCATCGCTGTCCGTTCCGCCTTGCCGCCCTGCAGAGATTGCTCGTGGATCTCTGTGTGATTCTCTATCGGACTCTCCCCTTTCCGAAAATCCTCTTATCTTTGGGCTCCAGTGCCACTGTCCTAAGCTGCCCAGCGCGGACGATCAGTGCTCGGGTGGCGTGTGAACAACTCGCGTGCCCGAGCCCTGGCGCACGGGGTGGGAGAGGTTGCCCCGTTGCCCTGCCACTCGCACAGGTTGCACTCTTGCTCGGCTTGCGTCTGTCACCCGTAGACATTACGACCGCCGTCACGTGTGTCAATGGAGGATGCGGAGATAACACCTTGCACACTCATGTATAATCAACAACATGATGTGCATTTTCTCCACTGCTCCTTGACATCAACATTTGATTACATTACCTCCTGAATATGTATGAGAATGCATTATTCCATTGCTCTATGTTACATTCATTCATTATACCTTCTTACAGCATGCAGATCTTTTGCCCTATATATCATAAATATCTTCAAAGCTTTCCAAACTGATACATATTTGATAGGAATTGTTAATGGTTTCTGTTTCGAAGTTGTTTTTAAATAACCCAAACGCCTTGATTACATTGTCAATAGAGGGCAGTACAGCAAAATCAATTGTTCTATATTATATATGCTACAGCATCTATGCTCCACATCTTCACCAACCCAAATTGGACCCGGCATGATGAAGTATTGTCTATTAACCCCCACGGCATCAGGAGCTCTTTGTCCAGCAGTGGATTTACAAAGCGGCTGTACATGGACATCTATAAATTCTTGATAACAATATGATTATATTTACATATTCCCATCGTGTTTTGGGCTCAATGAAATAATTACCACTGTGGGGAAAGCCAACGTGGTTGTGTAATGGAGAGAGAATGGCCCACATCGTAGGAATGTGGAGTTTCACCACTGGCTCAGGATCATCACATCAATGGAGATGAAGACTTTCCCACATTAGTCTGAGCAGGGATACTTAGATATCTTTGAGTATTTTGCAATAGAGACCTTCATGTCTATCCAAAAAAACCCCACTAATTTATTAATATATACATATTCAGCATTTATTTGGAAGGTGTATGTAGAGAAACGTATTGTGTATTTATAAGGTTTTTATGTTTTTTTCATCAATACGTTTGTTATTTAAGTGAAGCACATTGACAATTATTTTCAACTACAATCCTGAGGTACGTATTAAAAGAACAGTTGCTCTGATTGAATGGTTTTCCTTTGAAAAGGGAAAATAATTTATCATATCTTTGGGATGTCCATCATTTGTTTTCTTTCGTCAAGTTCACAGGTTATTGTACCGACTCCATTGATCAGAATGCTGTTTGAGGAGAAAAAAAAGTTCAGAGAGTTTGAGCTGCTTAGCATTGCCAGAATTGAATAACATATTACTGCAGACAGCTCAAAAGGTCCCTTTTTCATTTTGAGTCGTCAATCAGTGTCTGGCGTAATTCACGCCTCTACCCTGCAAAAGGGTAAAGGGTGGAAGAGGAATATAATTTGGTAGCAACGTTTATTCCTGGGATCAATGAAGCAATTATGTAACGAGAAGATAATTGCATTTCAGGCTAACGTACATAGCATATGATGACATTGGTAAATTAATATGAAGTAAAATCAATATATCCATGTTAAAGTGTGTATTAATGGTTGACTTTTGCCTTGTGCCCTTATGCTACTCACCCTTTTAGCACTGTTAAGTGTTGCTTATGAACAGACTGCGTGTCCCAAAGCTCCGCAATGCACATGTTGCCCTGGGAATGTGTGTACTTGGTCACCTTTTCATTGAGCTCGTTCACATAAAAAAAAAATGTATACTGCAAAATTGTATCATGGAAATGTCAAAATCAATCTACGGAAATCAGAAGGCGTAAATGATGGAGAGGTAAGCCAGTTAATGGAAACACATTAAATATGCATTATGTAGTTGTAACAGGAGTAGCTTTCCATGGGTAACTTGTCTTTATATTGCTGAAATAGTCAAGATTTAAGGTATCATTTTACTACAAATTATATAGTTGAGGGCTGGATATTGATTTTTTTGTGAGTCCAGTCCAATAAGCCTGCTATTCACATGTAATTAACCTCTTTAATTCTGGCTCACAAATGGCCGTGCAAACAAAAAAAATTGGATTAAGCCGATTCAGCTTTTAGATTTGATGCCGCTCTATATTTGATGCTGTTCATTGAACGCAACTCGGAGCCGGCTGCGGGAAAGAAATGCCCTGCAGATGGTAGCACGAGCCTGAGAACGGCACCGAAATGCAAAGATTAAAGAGAACAGCAATTAAACAAGCGTGCAAACATTGAAATAAATAACTACGCCGAAAATAATAATAATAACTCCCTTATTGCAGTAAAACTATCACTATAATTAAATGGCTAGGGAAATAAATGCATTGACAAAGAATGCCCTCCCTCTCATCACGACGTCTTCCTCAGTTTTTTCCCCCTCCTCTTCCGATATATACAGTGTTGTAAATTAATGCTCACAGCTGCACAGCAATGATAGCAATCCGGCTCCGCAGGAGTGTAGCCCTCCTGGTTTTGTGCTTTTCCACTGGAGCAGTGCATGGAGCCGAGCGCGCACGCGAACGCGCGCACACACGCGCCACCCTCTCTCGCTCTCTGGCATCATCGTTTATACTTCGCTCACGCTGCGCTCCTCACTCTCGGCACGCGTGCCGGGCGGCGTGCGTGCCGGGCGTCGGGTCCGCTCTTTCCTCGACCCCTGTGTTGACAGTGGCCGGAAAGTCGCACAGACGAGAGAGGCAGGCACGGAGGGCATACAGGCAGCTGGTGCTCGCTTAATGCCAACTGATGGTGGCAACAGCAGCAAGCAGCATCAGATGGCGTGGGCTTTAAAAATAAATAGGCATTTGTTTTAACGGGCGTGGCTTCTTTTAAGCCTCAAAGCCTGAAAGTATCATTATCATTCGAGTCAAATATCATTCAACGACCACCAAACCACCACCATCATCATCGTCAATACGTTAATTGACCACAGTCACCATTGCCGTCTGCATCAATAAAATCGTTATAACAAATGTTAGATGCATCCGACCGTACGTTCAGCGTTGAGACTGCCAGTTGCGGTCGCACGCTGTTGCGAGGTTGGTGTCCAACCACGCCGCACGGAGCCTAAGCTACGCAGGGAACAGAGACGCAGATAAATAGACAGGGGACATTGAGGAGGAGAGCTCAGAGGGAAGAGGAATGTGGCTGCTTTGAGCGCCGCTGTAGTGATGGCTCACCTTCGGACTCGATGCTGTGGCGGTGTTGCGGGCAGGTGTCTGCATTGCTCCGTGCGGCTGCTGCTGCTGCTGGTACTGGTGGTGTGCTCACTGTGTGTCAGCCACATCGCCCAAGCTGCAGGTAAACAAGCGCACTGGTTTGCACAGATGAATGTGCAAATGAATGAATGCGCCCGTTGCGGTCATTGCGTGATGTTCGGAAAGTTAGGGTGTCACGTTCGTGCAAGTGTGAGTGAGGTTACTCCATGAACATGTGTGTGTGTGTGTGTTCACGTGCACGTGTGGCTTCTCATTGTGATTTTAAAAGTTGTAGTTCTGGTGAATGCTAAGTGTTGGTGCGCGCGCCTTGTGAGTTGAGAGTGAAAGATTAAATTACATCTTTTGCACAATTTTAATTCTAAAAAAGTTTGAGTGTAGGTTGATGGTGTCATTACGTGCATGCGAGTGCTAATGAATGAATACGCGTGCATGCTCACTAATTAGCCTTGCTGGGATAAATAAAGGACATCTGTTATTTCATCTCATTGCCATTTAATTACACGTGTTGAACGACATTTTCAAAGTTAATGTTTATGTCAAAGATATAACAAGCACGCGTGAAGTACTTGGTACCGTGTGATAAAAATCAGCACTGGCGAGACAAAGAGGGTCGGGCATAGTGTTGGCCACCCACCTCCTCGTGTGCCGTGCCAGTCTTCATAGGTTCTTGCTGACCGCACTTGCCCCAACAGTCTGTTGAAGGCTATACGGGGGACCTTTGTCTTCTCGTGCAAATGTAAGTGCAAGCAGTGTTAGGTTAGTGAGCACCTATTATAAGCCAGCGCTACACATGTGTGGGCAGTCTGGTCGGCACACCATGTGTCCCTCAAAGTCTCTAAGGCTCAATGTATGCACACACATGCGTGGTGTGTGTTGTGATGCCATTTTATTTCACGCTTGCATTGCAATTCTAAAAGTTGCTGTGTAGGTTAAAGCTACAGTAATACCATAGTCACAGTTTAGAATTAGTATTGTTTCCTACCTTGTCACTGCCTATATTTCCACACTCACCATTCTACCTTGAATTTAGACAACTAACAGATTCCGTTATTTCAAATATCAGGAGGAACAATAATTACAAATCTCAGGAGTTTGATGTGCATTCTTTTGTCTCGTGAAATCACTGACATTGTGTTAGTAAGGATTATGTGGCAGCAGAACATAGCCTTTCGTTGCTCTGTGCCAGTTTAAAGTCTTCCTCTAGGCTGGTCTTCACTTGTGCTTGTTTTTTTCCCTTTCTCTGCTTTGTTTTTTCGAGTGCTTGTGATCGATTGCTCCAGACCTCAGAAGGGAAATCCCACATCTCTTGTTGTTTCAACCCTGTACCGTGTGTTTTGACGCAATTAACATCTCGAAAGTAATACAAGTGTGTGTTGAATAATGCCGTCCAAAACAGTGGCATATCTCATGGTCACGGTTGGGTGCTGCACAGTTTCAAAAAAATGAGCATTGGCCAAAACAAATGTTTCATAATGCACGTTTTCATTTGTACATTATACGTTGTACATAGTTTTACAATAAATATTATATGTGCATATATATGTGGAATGCTATATAACATTTAGGTGTGCAATGTACTCTGATATGCAGAGAGTCACCCGACCCGTGGGTTGAATGTCTAGTCCGTGTCAATAAACTCGAATCGTCTTTCCCATGCAACTGGTGCAATGAGTGCCAGCTCATGATCATTGCATGGTTGGAAGTCCGTGTGTTTTTCTTTTTTCATACAAAACCTGCCGTTGCTCAATGTAATTTCCACCACTGGCTTCTTTCTGACAACAGAGATGAGCACCATGCCAACACCCAAAATAGCATAGGGATACTTTAATTAAAACAAATACAAAACAAAATATTAATTTACTAATTATGTTTTATACCTCTACAGTGTGTGAATGTGTTGAGCACTTGCATATACTACCAATACAATTGACTTTAAACTCTGGTAACAACGTGCTAAAATGCAGACTTCTGAGAGGCATTCATGAATTAGATTCAGACAAAGCGTAATACCAAACGACCATCATCTGGCTATTTTCAGCCGAGCAACTAAGCCAGGTCAAGTTAAAAAATGTCCTTTAATGACTGCAAGAATAACTTCATCTGATGCATGTGTCAGTTCAACAATAAATAACAGACTGCGTATGGGGACTGTTGTATTTTTCTTCTCCTTGCTAATTAGAGCTGTAAATCTGCGCGAACAACTGTGCCCTGCCATTCTTGAAGCTTTGCCCCTGAGCTGTTTGAATGCCTGGAAGTGCTTTTCAGCATTGCTTGGCTGTCAATTTAATCCCTTAATTAAAATGATAATGAAGTTGTTTGCAGAATGTTGAATCCTGGCTGTATATTATAGATATAGTTGAACTATGTGTTATCCAAAATACTGTAAATATTGTACGTGCAGCTGTTTGACTGCTACGAATAATCGTTCATACAAAGACTGTTCATACTACATTATAGCATCCGAGTAATAATTACACAAATTATTTGGGGATACTGCATTGGCAGTGATGCAAAAATAACAAAACAACTGAACACATCTTTAACATTTAATTCTCATCAATCCCCATGTTGTAAAGTGCAGTCTACTACTCATCTATTTGATCTCTCTGGCCTCTCTGTACATGTACTCTAGAGAAGGGCAATTGTCTGAAACTTTGCCTATTATTTACTTTTCATTTTAAGGCAGTATTATTCATATTTGTGTTGATTTTTTTTTATTGGTAATAAACTATAAACTAGTTTTTTTTTGACCAGGTAAGGTCCACTGAGCTATATAGCTCTTTTTCAGAAGCGACCTGGCTACAAATGATAGCTTACCGAAGTGGCTTATCATGTAGAAATTTATAGCAGCCACATACTCTAAACGCATGCTTCTAAGTGTGGAGATAAAAACCGGAGGACCCAGAGAAAGATCCACGCGACCATGGGGAGAACATGCAAACTCCAAATATACAAGCGTCAGGGTTTGGATAGATCCCACGACCTCATGTATACCAGGCGAAGTCGTAACATCTCGCCAACATTGTCGATTAGAGAGAAAAAATAAGCAAATCTTGAGAAGAAGTTCTGCTTATCGTGACATTATAACCAGTATCAAGTCAAAGTGCTGCCCTGCTCAATTAAGTAGTGAAAAGTGGTCATCTCCGTTGCTGGTCCTATCCATGCTTCGCGGGCTGGGACCAGTCAGTCTGTGTGATAGACATTGCATGGTCCAACCTCATGTGGTGCTGCTCACGTCACTGACCACCGAGGGACAATAATGGGCCGAGTCAACACCGACCAGAATTTAAACTCATTACGGTGCCACCATGACACATACATTCATCATCTGTCAGTCATTGCCGTGTAGCAGTTTGGCTGAAGGGGAATTTCGTATCACGATTCTTATCCAGGCAATCGTACCATTAAGGAGTTGTAACTACACAAACATATATACAGCTATCTACACTTAACTCAAAGTTGCTGTTTTCTAGTGGAAAATGTGTCTACTATAGTCTATGACCGACGCCCACAAAGGTAATCTTAGAGTCATTAAAATGTCCTCTTTACAATATATGGTGTAATTTGATTCCTCGCAATAACGTTTCATACAAGCAAGAACTGTTCACCAAACATTTATATGCCGCCTGATTTGCAGGTAAACTTGCCACAATATAGGCGTGCTTGTGTGTGCATATACACACACAATAGGTATGAACATGTAACAATGTAACAATGCCGCAATTAGCCATTAACACGCATAATTGCTGCCTATTACACACGTTTTGTAGCACCCATTATTAATTTTATGCCGCTAGTTTAGTGCTTTTGTATATCATTATACAACATATATCAGTTTACTCAGGAGATCATTCTGGCGACTGATGCACGTTCATGCTGCACGCAATGTGGGTTCTGTGAGAATTAAACCTGAACATAAAATAATGATTACCGCTGTATAACCGCTTAAGGCAGAGAGCATAGGTGTAGTGGCTGAAGGGCATTGGAGAAAGGGGGCATTGACCCCCAGTTTATATGCCTGAGGGAAGCAGAGGAGGGAAAAAGTCATTATAAAGCTCTCACTAGTATATATTGCACATTCTCACTGCTGTTGAGAGAGCGTGTAATTGCACGTAGATGTGTGGCATTAAACCCACTTGGAAGCATGATCACCATGTACGGCATTTCAATACTCACATGTTCGTGTAATAATTTCCAGAGCTCGGTGTGTGGTAGTGTGTGGTTGGCTATGCATTACTGTGTATATTTTGTTTACCCATGGAAGTACCAATGAGTCTCAGAACCTTGCTTAAGGTGGGGCATGTCAGGATATGTTAGCAAAGTATTTTTTATATATTATTTACTGAACAAAAATTTAACTTTTGGGAGAAAACCCTTAAATATAATTCGGTGGAAACACTAAAAATCTATACAGGCATTCAAACATCTATCCAGGGACCTGTTTGCTGCATCACCTCCTGTAGGCACCCTATGGCCCTATTATATGTTAATATATGTGCCTTGTATGGGCTTATGCCTGTGTTCCATCTTGTGTGTACAGAAAGTGCTTTCAATGAAGGATTTTGTTTCCGTGCCAAACACACAAAGCAGTGAGTGGAGAGCCCCAGTAAGCTAAGCCACCTGTTCTCTCTTCAAATGAATTTACAGCATTGTGCATTCACTTAGGGACGTACAAAGACAAGAAATAAAATGTTCTGCATCAACACACATATAAAAGCCATCTGTCAATACTATACCCAGGCAACCTTTGTCAATCTGGGTGCTTCGAAGCTGTGGGTAGACTACTCAACTCACAATCAGATGTATGTGAGTTGAATTTCATTCTTCTATGATCACTAACTCATTTTGCCTTCCCTCTGGGCAATAAACGAAGTTCCACTTTGTGGGAAATAAACGGTCCCTGCCACGCAAATGCAAAATTTTCACAGCTAGCTCAAGGTCAACGATTAAGATGACCCATCGCTTGTTTGAGCATGAAACAATTCTATCTTTGGCTTCAACCAGCGCTGGGTATAAAACAACAATCTGCTGGTTCACTTTCGGCTTTAGTCAAACTGGGCATGACGTTGCCTCACAGAACACATACCAATTATATACAGCAAAATAAATAAAGAAATGGTAATTTTAGCCTTGGCTTAAATTAAACAAATATAGCCACGACTGGGGCACCTTTCAGCTTTTGATGGTGCCACGTGACTTCCACTTCACCTTAGCAAAGGCGAGATGTCTGCTGGGGCAGACATTTACTTGGTCAGATGCCTGCCAGGACTGTTATTTTGCTGATTTATTGAGATTATCTTGCAATGCAAACTATTGCGTGACGACACTTGCAAGTTTGAGTACAGTGTTCATTCTGAGAGTGTACTTTAAGCTTTAAGGTAAATGGCGATGTGAGCTTGCCTTTTATCTCACATACAGATATCAGTTGAAATTTTAACACAATGGTCCGAGTGGTTGACTTTTGATGGTAAAATTACCACGGGAATATATATTTATCATTGAGAAATTTGCATGAAACGGATGCTTTAGTTTATGTACATTCATTATATGTGTGATGAGCACAACCAGAGGCATTTTTTTCATAAACTGGAATGGAATAAGTGATTTGTTTAATGTAAGCTCGCCTGTAAGTCAACATTGGTTTATTTAGTTATTTATGAATGTATTTATTGGAAAGCTTTGTACGATTTTCCATGAGCAAATATGCAATGCACAATTATAATTTTTAGTTAATATTGCCTATAAGTGCATGACTGACTGAATACCTTCCAAACACTGTTCACCAAGGGTCAGGTACGTTTGTAAGTAGGATTGAGGGGTTACATCAGAGGATATATAAATTGAGTGAATTTCTTATTTTGAAGCATTTTAATATATGTCGAATGAAAATTTGAAATGTACATTGAAATGCATCACGTATTAAGTATATGCAACCGGTGGGGAAAAGGTGGGCTTTGCGTTTATATCTATAAAATATGCATACTTTGCGTGCTATGCTTGCAGCTACAGTGTGCAGCAGTTTAGCGGCGGCCGTGCGTTGGTGTTGTTGTCGATGTGTAGCCAAGGCTGTGTGTGGCTGTTAATGCCTCACCACTTCTCCATGCACCAACTGGACACTGTCTCTCCCAGCAGACAAATGTCCCCTTGCACATCGCGAGCCGCAAAACAAACATTTGTGCATACAGTGCGCCCTGTTTGTTTATACACCGCTGAGCACAAACAGTGATATTCAGTGGGGTGATAACTGACAAATTGTCTAATTGCATCATATTCTTTGCGAGTAATAATCCAGAGAAAAGAGCTGAGGTAACAACATTGCTTGCAATTTCTGTCATTTATTTCTGTTCCTAGCAGAGGGAGATCCAAATATAGATACCCCACTGATTTGTAATGTCACTCTTTATTAGGGACAGGTGATTGAATATTGCGAAAGCGATGGCTCTGTATTTTACAGAGGAGAGTATCATGTATATATGCATAAAACAAACCAAACACAAAAAGCAGTTCTAAAGAAACGAGTTTTCAATCTAGATGTAAAAGGGCATAGCTCGAGTGGGCTTCCTAATATCGGAAGGAAAGAATGTTCTGGAGGGCCGTAGATGCAGTGACCATCTTTGTTTTATGGCGAGTCAAAAAAAGATATTGAACGTGTATCGAGATTGGGAGGAGACACGAAGGCTTTGAAATAAACATGTTTTTCTCTAAATTTCTTCGCTATTTTTAACAGTCTATCTAAAATGGATAACCCTGTATTTTATAAATAGTTCAACTCGTAAACAAAATTCGAAATTCCATATTTACAATAGAATCTGACAATTTGGTTCGAGGAAAATCGTAACATTTTCGAGATAATATTGCTTGTTATATATAGATTTGTTTAAAAAAAATGTATACACTTATGTAATGTCTATTAAACTACTCTACATGAGGCAATAATTTTGGCTGATGAATCCACGTATATTGAAGTTGGCCTGTAAGTTGAAAAAAAGTTTTCATCTAGATATACAATACAGTATTTACACAGGAAATGGAATGTCTTTTCAGATGGTAGGCGCAACAACAGATAAGGGACAGCTTCAAAATTAAGTGTTATCTCATCAAATGACCACGGCGGTAGTGCTATTCATCATTTACAAGCCTGAGCCCATGTTGAAAATTCTATATTTCCAAGGAAAACAACTCAGTGGGTCTAATGCTGAATATTGAGTAGAATGAGAAAAATAAAAAATGTTTCTGTAGTTGTATGTCAGTGAAAATCATAAATAATGTCGATTATCAGCTGCACTAGAGAGAAACCTGGTTTGCAAAATAACTGGCACGAAGCCTCAACGAAGTCATAGACTTTACGAAAAAGAGACGAGGGTTTTGGATGCCACGCTGCATAGCCACAGCAATTCCGCATAGCAAAACGCACTGCTGAGCTGTCAGGGCAGCACGCAAGAGCACACACACACATTTTGCAAGCTTACAGAACAGGATAACATGGTGCCCACTCTGATCCTTAGTGGCTCCGTTGCAGGTGAGGATGACACAAGGTGGGTAATGACTCGCGGGACCAGCTCACACCGCACGGCCCGACACGCAGATTGGCACAGCAACAGCACAATTCCTTTTAGGCTTTTCCCCAAGACATTTCATCCACTGCTTGGCTGAGCAGCGATTCCTCATCCACATTCAAAACACACAGTCACTTAGCATAACTTAGGATAGCAGACTCAAAATCCTCCAGTTCCAGCATTGCTTAGAATGCAATGCTGAGTACGCTGATGTAGATGGTAGAGAGTGTCGATAGCTTAAGATTACTGCATCTATGATGTGGAGAGAGGCGGATCTAGCAACTTTCTGGGGGGTGGTGGGGGGGGGCACTGAAGGAGGCGGGGGTACCCAAATTGATGTTTAGTGCCGTAAGGAATCCATTTAAAAAATATATCTCTGGTAATATGATTTATTAACGTGATTAATTATTCCCTTAATAGAAAAGTATCGGTTTTATCAAAAAATATATTGATCACCAAAAATAATAAAATATCAATACATTGACAATTTTGGGGTCTGAAAGTAGGGGGGGGGGGGGGCCCAATGGCCCCCGTTGAATCCACCACTGGATGCGGACCATAAAATTCATATCTAGGCAAAACGTAGTTTATTTTCAGAATTACGCTTGCATGTAAAGCCCTCAAAACGGCAGACCATTTTCTTTAGCATTGGGTTTCAAAGCTTGGATGCAGAAGATTGGATATCCTGGATTCAGGTCATGAATGTGATCGATAAGAGTTAGATTTTAGCTGCGACTATACTAAGATTTAAATCTCACTGAGTGTCAAGGATTATTAACTCACAATTAGAAATCTGAAGGTCATGAGTTTGAATACCGCTTGACGGTTGACTCAGCCTATAATCCCCCAGGAGCCAATTAAAGAAGTACTACATTGCAGGAAATCAACCATAATTGTTCTACGGAGAGAGTTGCACCGACTGCAGAAAAGTGGAGCTTGTACCACTCTTCAGGACAACCAATGGACGTGATCACTACCCAACATTTGTTTGAGATTGTATTTTGATTTTATTTGTTCTGACATGTACCACACTTCATCTAGCCACGAGTCACTCACCAAGTGGCATACAGCACTGCACCTGTACCCCTGGGGGGTAGTGGCAAGTAAATGGAGAAATTAAGCCATTGTTTCAACCACCTGCTGGTAATGGAACGCAAGAGGAAACTCTGGATTGTAACCGAGGCATCCAGCATAGGATTGTCACCTGAGGCATGAAGTAGAATTTCGCACAACACCAGAATAGGGGATGGTATATTCATTGAAGCTACATTTTAAAATGATGCATTTCATTCTACCTGTGGATTAAATTTTGTGTGCATTCGATCATACTGTATATACGTGCACATGTATCCAGCCGGGGTGCTAGAGGTCGTCTTATGTGGTTGATTGTAAAATTCACAATCAGACGGTTGCAAATTTACATCTTGGCAAGGGGTCTTAGTGCCACTTTGCTGGAAGGCAACAGTGATTGCCTTGTACAAGGACTGGGTACCATCATATGTGCAAATGTTAAACACTCGCTAAATGAGGAGAGGTTTGATTTGCTATTGCTGTCATCCTCCATGTACATGAGGAAAAACTGCTGCTGGTTTGCAAATACTGCATCAACATTTTTGGACTTTAACACTTAGGCTTTCGCGACCAATATCATCCATAAT
Organism: Lampetra planeri; assembly: GCF_965212315.1. Taxonomy (NCBI): domain Eukaryota; kingdom Metazoa; phylum Chordata; class Hyperoartia; order Petromyzontiformes; family Petromyzontidae; genus Lampetra; species Lampetra planeri. Next base: position 9,692,057 of record NC_136115.1, on the reverse strand, counting down.
AGAGGTTTTTAGGGTTAGATTACGTAACTATATATAACTGTGTCGTTAAACCCGCCACCACCTGACACATCCAATTAGTAAGGTTTGTCACGTAAACAGAACATGCCAAGTTGTTATGAGTACAGCACTCCAGTGTGTTGGAGAGCAAAGCTACAATATTTACAATCTGAGTATGACGTTGCGCCAGTAATTACAACTAGCTTCATCAGGCAACAGCCAGATTAGTGGCGATCTAACCCAAAAAACCCTGTATTATGGATTTTTGGACTTGCCCGTAAGATTTCAAGAGGGGGGCTGACCCTTCCGCCATTGCTACAGAGGGCTGCTGCTTTTTGCTTCCAGGAATTTAATTTCCTTCACAACGATACCACATCTGCACAACCCTACATTGCACTACATTGCAATATACCATTTGATCTTGATAGACGTTGCACAATAGGCCAACCCCAATCTCACACCTATTAGAGTTGCCTCTAATACACCTGGACGATAAGGTTAAAACCTTAGCGTGCAGGTGTAGAAAATCAATATGGCTACATGATCTTCCACTGATTTGTCTTTGTCAGGTTGACTTTCCACAGGGTGCTATGCTTACAACTGGTACAGAATTCATATTTTTATATCAGGTAGAATGGAAGATAAAGTCAATTGTAGTCATGGATTTCCTAAAAAAAACTGTCCTCTGCTGTAGCACTCTTTGTTCATCTGCTGTCAAAGCAATACAAGGCAACGAACGGAAAAGCTCTAGATGTTTTGCTTACTGATTGTAGCCAGGTTACACTGATTGTAATATCCTGTAATAGAAACCTGGAATTCCTGTATTTTTTTAGGAACAGCTAATTTATTAGTGCATTGGCTGATTCATCTAATGCAATAAATTCCATTATTTGTAGCCCATGGACACTTCAATTATCCACATCTCTTAATTTATTGATGTTAACCGAAGCATGCAAAATATTGCCGGGATATGTTTCTGCAGTCTAGTTCACGTATCGGATATTACCCACTTTGCAAGGGAATGTAAAGGAAATGAGGAAAGCTATTACACAACTGTTCTTGCCAGAAATGGACTTATAAAATGCCATTGTGAATAATTATCAAGGGTAAAGTTTCAAAGTTTATTTGTTCATCCAGTTGAGAATTCAAGAGACTGGGACAGCCTCATTGGTAACAGTGACCCGAGTCACCAAAATGGCAAAGGAAAAACAAACAGCAATGAAGCAAACACATCAAAACGGAAACAATCGAGTCACGTGAGAAATCGAAAACACTGCACGTACATTTTTAACTTGCATAGTAAAGTAATTTTATTTTTTCATTTGCTATACAGCCAGATAATCGCTAACCTTAAACACACAGTCGTTCATAAAAGTTGAAGGCAGTATAGTACTATAGTAATAGAGCAAGTGCAGAATTACTGAACCGGAATTGATAGCTTGAAAGCATTTAGCGCGTGGCCCTTGAAAGTGCGGGCCCGTATAATATGCTACTTTTGCTACGAGGCACTGATATTATCCCAAGACTAATCGCACTACAATGACAAATTAATTAACTTACGTAAATATCAAACAAATGTAAGGTGATCACTGTACTAACATGCAAACAGACACGGATATACGATGCAAAAGGCATTTGCAAGTGAAATTATCGTAAAGAATCGACAGCTCAGCATCGAATTGTGATTTGAGGAGCGAGTAACCGAGGACGTTTTTGAAGGAATGGATTTCAGCTCGTCTGGGGCATTAACAGAAAATGAGTCAGAACCATGTGAATGTGTTTTTCTTGATATTGAGGGGAGACTGCTTTAGAGAGATTTTGATCCTGATTAAACGCTTTGGGTGGGTAAGAGACAGAGTTGTATGTGTGCGTGCATTAAAGATGAACTTTCCCAAATGCATCTCCCGCGGAGAAGCGTGGTGTTTGCTGCAATTCCCACAATTCATTAAATTTCCATATATTGGCCCTCTGAAATTTATGTCCTTCATACAGGTGCATTAAAGCAAGGTTAAATGAAAAGTAAATCATTGTAGAATAGACAGAGAAAGAACATGAACTATGTGAGCATAGCGTGTGAGTTTCTGTGACGACATTTAGGCTGCTACATTCAGCAGGTGATGATTTCTATTACAATTCAGGTTCTGATCCTGTGGTGTAAAATAAAATCCTCTGAAACCATATTAGCAATTATGTGATTTGCACATTTTTATATACAGTATATAATGTGTAAGTCAAGTAATATATTATTTAAATTACGTTGCACTTTATTTATTCAAATTGCATTACTTAACAGAATTTGGCCATTGCATTACAATTTAGCATTACTGGTCAAATTGGAAAATTCTAAGCAAAGCGGCATACATTTTTTATGTGCATAGCATTGGTATAGCCGCTGCTATTTACTCTATTAATACAGTGTGTACGTGTGTCCCTGTGTGTGCTCGTGTGCGTGTATTTGCACACGAGCGGTAGTGGAGAGGTTAGTGCGCTGCACTACCTACCCGACGACCCGGGTTCGATTCCCATTCACGACCAACACCGTTCGTGACGATTATCTGAATGCGTCCTGGGCCTCCCCGAGGTCGACTCAAATGAGTACCTGGTGTGATGTGCAGTAAATATTGGCACTAGTGAGACAAAAGTGGTCGGGCGTGGTGCTGGCCACCGAGGTGCTGCTCGCTTACAGCACTTATCCCAACAGTCTGTTAAGGCTATAGAGGGGATCTTTGTCTTGTTATGTGCTAAATGTGCGGAAGGGTAACATAATGGTTAGCATACTGTCTTAGTATGTGGTGTCTGTACCTGGCCTCGGCCTCACCTGGGTTGACTCAACCTTAAATTAAATGACAAATGTAAAATCTGCACTTGGGTATATACATAAGTGGATGGGTGTGGTGTTAGCTCCACCATCCCGGTTGTTAGTCATGCTGACATGAACGTAGATGATTGCTAACATTGCTAACATCACTTTCCACTATCATCCAGAGTACGGTGAAGCTCTTGTCTGTATTTCTCCTGGTGACTCATGTTTACCATGGCTTGAATCTGTCCACGGAAACTTCTGTTGCCCGTAGGATAGATTACTACTGGTATCCATGGCCATTTCTCACCCAGGAAGTCACCTAGAAGTAATGCCAAATTTCTCCTATTATCCGTGTTTATTTGCAGGACTGAAATAAATAACAACTGTAGGTAGATATTATTCATCAACAGCCATGGTCAATTCACTGTTAGATGAAGACCTCCCCACACTGTCACCCATCTATGAAGGTGGCTGCGATGTAACAATCCACATAGCACCTGAACACGAGCTGATTTCATCGCTTCACCAACTCGGTGGACGCTTCCCATTTCTTGGCTGCCACTCCATCATTAATTTTGACCCCTCCCATGCTGTCAAAAAATGTGGATGGAAATCCCTTCAACAATCCGTGAATCAGTGGCAACTCATTGTGTTAGGGCATGGAGCAGTGGGGTAGAAGTTTTCACACTGGGCTATGAACTTGGTGACCCAAGTCGGTTCGTGGCCACAACTAACATCAGTGACGAGTACAAAGTGAACTGGTCCTGCTCCCCCACCCCCTCACAACCCGTATTGGCTAGCATGGTATGAGTCCACAACTGCCATGGCTGGCATGGCGTGTGAAGACCTTCATCCACCAGTAGATACATTTTTACATATGACAACTGCTCTCTATGTTTTTTAATGTCCACCGACTATTTATGTATTTACTGAAGGTATTTCTTACAACCTCTTGTTATTGCACACCTTTTGGGTAACAGCAACGCCCTATTATGTTGTTATGTTTGCTTGCCTTTACAGTTTGTTTGTCATAGCCGAAAGCAAAATCATGAAACTTTAACAGTTTTAAAGCAGAGCATAGTGCACGTTTTGGTAAACGATTTCATGTGGTAGTTGGTTGAAAATATTTAGACATAAAACAATGTAATAGCCATATAAAACATATGCAAAACAAGAGTCAAAATAAAAATCTGTACAGACATCCATGAGGATATTAAATCAAAATGTGAAACATTTAAAGGTTCTAAAAGCAGAAACGTGTTTATATGAATGTGAGTGAGTGGGGAGCAGTGGGCAAATGGTCTACATATTGCACTGCAATTCCATAAAAAAACATTGGTTCCATTCGTGACCATGAATAATGACAGTGGAAAATGGTAACTTAACCTGTCCAGGGCCTCCCCTCGATGTACTCAACCTTCAATGATTACCTGGTGCAATGTGAAAACATCAACGTTGTGGAGACAAAGGTGGCTGGGGCATGAAGCTAACCACACCAGAGTCTATATGGCTCTTAGGTTAAATGGGAATTCTTTGTCTTTGTTGGCTGCCTGTAAACAAGGAGTCAACATATACGATGGCATATAATGGCATAATAAATAAAGCGGCCAACGTTATTTTAATACATTTGTTAGCATCCACTTGACAGACTGTTTCTCCGTATAGTCACTCTCGACTTAAATACATTTTTCCCAGTGGCCCACGATTCTTTAGAATGCCAGCAGCATAAAATAATTTTGATAGGTCCTTAAGCCATGACTACACCTCAGCTTTCATAGCCTTGTCACTATTGAATTGCTTTCCAAAAAGAACTCCACAGGGGCTAGGTCGGGGTTATATCCCGGATGTAAAAAACATCCCATCCACGCTTTTCCTAACAATTCAATGAATTTAAATATATATAGTGTGGGCATGCAGTATCAGTACTGTGTGATACTCTATTCCAACATTAAAATAACGTCTGGGTTTTATCTTTCTCTGTATCTACATATTGTGTATCTTACAATCATACATTTTCGCATATGCATAAGGTATGATATAATTATGAATCCATGCATAGGCGGAGTTTGACTTCTATATTTGGGGGGGGGGGGGGGCAGTGGTTCGCTTTGTCCCTCACATTAGAAGTAGCGGGTGCATACAATAAATAGTTTTTTTATCTTAATTGTAAACTAATTATTTTTTTATAAGGGTGTCCAGTTTGGGTGGGACATTGCCCCCCCCCCCCGTGCCAGTTTGGAGTTACCGAATGAAGAACTTCTGTTGCTTGAAGACTCCCAGTTCTCCAGTATCTTCCATTCCTGGCTATGTTTCTCGTGGTAACGGCTCGATTGAGGTACGTCTTGGTGGCCCGACACTACATTTGTTGGCAACTGTCACAAACTACCAACCACGCGGCTGAAGACAACATCAAGATCGTGTGGCCAACGGGAGGTGTAGCGGTGGGGCCAAGGCGGCAGCAGCAGCAGGCCGAGCCACGTGCATGTCGTGTGAACTCCCTGTCCTAAAGCTTTTTCGCAAGTGCCTCGACATTCAAGCGAGGCTGGCGGACACATGCACAGCGAACCGGGCTGCTCCTCCTCCACCGAGTTGACAATGAGGCTCCACGTCCCGAAGCCTCCAACGTTGTCGAGGCTGCGGGACATGGCTCATCCCCCACGCTCGTCACCACCATGAGAATATCGGCTGCCGGTCGGCGTAAGCGAGTAGAGCGACTCTGGCCAAGGCACGAGTTCTACCAGGAAAGGGAACGCCAAGCAAGGTCGACGATCTTCAACGTCTCTCCAGCAGGGTTGTGTAGTGGGCACTGCCCATGACAACAGTGATGATGACAACGACGACGATGATCTGCGTACCGAAGAGAGTGGAGCAGAATTTCACACCCAGCACAGAGGTGCTGAGGTGAGCGTAATGGAAATTGTTACCTTGGTGGAGGGGTACGTGATGTGGAGGAGCTTCAAAGTAATGATGAGACGGTGACCTTGGGAGTTGCTCTTGCTGAGGCAAAGATAAGTTTCCAAGCAGTGGACTGTGTGGAGGTGGAACACAGCAAGCAGTAAGCAGAGAGAAGGCAAAAGACTACCACGAAGGACAAGTCGCATGCATGGTTACACCACACTCACCCACACCTTTCATCACATCACTACACCACAAACATATTGGAGGACTCTGCACACAATGATGTGATACCCAATACCATTGTGACTGACTAACACCTTTCGGACCCACTGAACATTGCATAGGACACTATGGTACATGTAGGGGTGCACTCCTCTCCATCATGGGTCGTAGCGTTTGGGATGCCGGTGCTTGGCGTAAGATATGGGAGGTTCATACCCTTGAGTAAGAGCATTGTTTTGAAAATTGCGTGCTCAATATCTTGCTGTGGTTTTTTTTGTGGTGAATTGTTTTGTTTTGAGTTGTTCGGTCGGGTGCACCATGAATTGCCATGGCCGTGATTTGTTTTGGGCCAATGTGCTTGGGGCCACCGTGTCCGTGGCATCTGAATGCCACACCAAGGGGGATGGCTGCTACTCCGTCTGACATGCATGTGTCAAACGTGACACGGGGTGACGTGTGGACGAGCAATGGTCACTTGGCTGGTGGTAAGAGAGTCACAGTGGGATGGGGCTGACAACCATGCGGTTAATGGAGGTTGTGTTGTAGGCCATGACCCACACAAGCCAAGCCGAACAAAAAGAGGTACAGGTGAAATGTTGGGCTGCCTTTCACGTCGCCTCTGGGATCCAGGGAGAGGTGGCATGGGGTCCCGTAGCCCACTCATTTTTTGTCACTTAAATGTGGGTCCTGGGATAGGAATGTAACAGTGATGTAGTGGGCCACGATTCCCCCTGACCAGTCTCTGGTAAGATGGACTGCGGCAGAGCAGAGAAAGCTGTATTGCGAGCAGTACTGCAGGTGAAGGGTGAGAGGCGGGGGGTTGAGGCACACGCAGCCGCGGTGTACAACTGAATTGAGTATAGATTTTTGGAAAGTAGGATCGGAATGCTGGCCAATCGGGACAAGTCTGCTGTGGCGACCACGATTGCAGGGGAACCAATCGGGTGGGTGAGAACGAGTGGCGGGAATCAGAGAACAAATTTGAGTATCCAGAGCGACTCCGTGCTTGGGGCCTACATAACAGGAATACTGACAGTGCTCGGGATTTTTTTCTCAGGTGGCAGCCTCGAGCTAAGCAAGACTTAGCTCGAGGGTCAGGGGGAACACAGGAGTGATGATAAGCATTTGGATTGGTTGATACATTTATTCAGGATTTGTGCGAATTAATTATTTTGATTTGTCATGTAACATAATTGCCCTTAAGGGCTTATAAAACGTCAAGTCAGGTTTATTTGTTTAACGAGGTGAGAACTAAGGTGTTGAAGCGTATTGTTTTGTTAGTTGAAGGTAGTGCCCATGTAATGGGAAGTCACCGTTTGAAGACTCTCAGCTCTCCAGTGCCTTCTGTTCCAGGCTACGCTACTCGTAGTGATGGCTCGATCGATCATCCATATCTATCTGGGCGACTCCAAGATGACAATTAATATGTAAATTATATGCTCATGATACATATCGAATAGTAAAAAGTCTAGGTGCAATCCTTAAATTGTGTTTTCACACTACTGCTGGTGGAAAGGCCTCCGCTTACAGCGAGCTCCTGTGTGACCCTCGAGAGAGTATTTTGTCTTGACTTCCACATTGACCTCCATCTTGGAGGAAAGAGGTGGCAGTATCCACAGATCACCCAACCACATACCACCTGCCAATTAACAAATTGTGGTGTACCTTTTCTTTTATAGAGCTTTGTTGACAGAAGTGGTGTGGGGGTATTGAAGAACTATGCCCATAGTTTCACTGCCGTGATGGGAGATGCGAACTGACCAAGTGCGCTAACCATTACACCATGGCAGCAAACCCACGTATAAAGTTATACACACTTAAATCAATAGTAGTGGTAAGGTTGATACCCAGAGGCGTAAGGCTGCAACGAAGGAGACATGCATAAGCCTGTGCTACTAAGAGTACATCAGCGTGAGGCTGAAGTGGCACACTTTAACCTTCCACCCATGGCCTTTGCCAATTGCTGGTAAGTTTATCGTTTGGGACAACAAAAATAACTGCAGTCCAATTCTTGGGTGTTGAGACCTTCCTCCAGTTTTTAGAGATAGTAATATAATTACCTTGCTAAGTTGAACATCTATATTAGTCATGAAAGTTGATTAACACGTTTCAGCGTTAGATTGAAATGCCATTATTTATATATGGTGTGTAATAATGGAAATTAAGATGAAATATGCCCATTTTATATCCTTTATTCAGCCAGTTGAGAATCGACGGAAATCCATGATATATTTACAAGGAAGACTTGGATGATTTATAATTACACCGGAAAAGCTATTGTATTAACTTTTACAATGTTATCATGTAGGTCATGTTTGAATTCAGATGTGGGCTATGGCAGTGGAAAAAATTTCTAATCTTGAAAATTGAGATGTAACAGAATCTTAAACAATTACATCAGGCAGCATGCCTTCAACAGTATCTGCTGAATTTGTCAGATGGCTAGAGGATTTTTTTAAGTCTCTGGCTTTGTCAAAGAATGTCATCACAAGGGCACCTGACCATCTCGTCTGATACACTCTATAACATTATAAATGTATCGTTTTAATTAAGGAAATGCTTAAAACGTGTACATTATGATCCTGTAAGACCTTGTTTGTTTACAAATTGGTTGAGTTGGATGGATAAAATATAAGCTGCTGTAGACTTAATACCTGCCCGCAATGGACTCGATCGGCGATTGTGAAAGTATAGCATTACCACCATCGCAATGAAAGAGAGGTTTTTCATCTCGTCAGACATCTTGGCAATACATTTTAAATGTCTCAATTCCAACCACATAATAGCACCCTGTTTTGAGTTGACGCATATGCCTTATCTAAGGCCCAAATGGACACTAACGACCACAGTAATAAATTACGCATTAACATCTACATCACCGGCTTGTCATTTTATATCTGTATGATATAAAACGTGTTACAAATAGAGAATTGGAGAGACGAGTCATTGCAAGTAGATTCATTTGAAATAGTACATATGAGTAAGCTATTGGCTATTATTTTTCTGGATTCATGGAAGCGATGTTGCAACATTATCTGAAATGGAGGCATAAAAAGAAGCATGGGAATGAAAGGTTGCAGAGACATGAGCTGAAATTGTTCAGCTATGGCAGATTAAACCATCCAAAATATGTTAAGAACAAGTCAAGTCAAAGTGTCTCCATACTGAAACAAGCATTGTCCAAACCAATCGGCAGTGCTGAGCCAGTGGTGAAGATTACATGTTCCGATGGAAGGAACCATGTAGGAAAACCACTTAATATAGTAGGCCAAGGGTAAACGTTTTGACAATGGCCTGAGCCAATGAACATCGTCGTAATTGGTAATTTCTCGTGCAATTTGGACATGAGAGTTCTTAGTCCTGGGAGGAATTCAAGAGGAGATAATTTAGTAATTGCATGTTATTTTCCAAATCTAGCCATGACACAATGCTACTGTACACCATTTTGGCATTGAGGCCAAAGTCAAGCCAGTAAACCAGTAATCCAGAGTCATTGGGATGCTTATGTTACCAAAATATTGGGCTTCAAATATTTTCATAGATTAATGTTAGATAATGTATGCATGCATCTATCACTTATTTTGGAAATGAATCCCAAGGTTTACTTGTTTTGCCGTAAAATGTGAGAATAGAAAATATACCTTTTGAGTCCGCTGTAACATCGTCATTGAGTTGTCAGACTGAGAAGCTCAAGTATGAAATTGCTGTAGGTGTTAACCATGGATATGGTCTCCATATGCTGCCCGAGCAAATTATATCCTGTCAGCACTTATTTGTGTGGAAGAGAACCCTAATTTATAAATTGCGTTGAAAGTTTGTGATTCAAATAATAATGTTAATTAAATGGTGAATTGAAGCAGCTCTTTTATGTTTCTCTCATGATAATGTTTTTACAGAAGTTAAGGCTAGAAAAAGTGTTTTTGAATGTTGATTTCGGTTCTTTCAATGTAATCCAAGGTAGTTACAGTAAAAAAGCCTTAAATGCAATGCTGTTATCAGCAGTGGTGAGTGTTATGCAAGATCAAAGTCAGATTTTAATAAAAACGATACAAGAAATGATGGTTTCAATTTAAAAAGGCTTTGCTGCAAGCTATGGATCAGCCACACCAATAGGTATCTGGTCCAAGCACATTTGTTGATTACAAATTAATTTAGATCTTTTGGCATTTCGAGTTTTTTGTGTGAAATTGAATAACCTAAAATTAAACTACTAAATTATATGAAGAATACGGGTTGCTCTAAACAAGTGTACTTTCTTCAAGGGAGTATCGGATTGTCATAATGCAACCTCCGTGCAATGTGTTTGGCAACTGGAAAATAATAAGACTTTCTAATGATTTCCTCCCGTTTTATCTGCAAGAGATAGCTGATTAAAAAGTCTACAGTGAAATTATGAAATGCACAATTACCCATTGAATTTCCTCAATTTCTCTTTAGAACTTGAACCAGTGTGTATTAATATTTTTAAAAGCTAGAACAAAAATACAATTCTATTATGTATTCATTTTATAGCGTATTCCTCTTCTCCAATTTTGCTTTATTACAGTATGTACGTGGCACAATAGAAATTGACACCCCCCCCCCCGCTCCCAATTATTTCTTTTTGCAGCAATAGAGTAATGTGTGTGTGTGTTTTTAAGGATATGTTTGCTATCAGTTTCAATAGTACATGCATATACTTGGGCGGTCAATGTCGATAATGGCCAGTAGGTGGCGGCGGGGTGTGGGGGGGTTCTTGAGTAACCTGGTCAGCACACCAGCAACATGGCTATAGTGGAGGCCTGTTACAGGCTTAATTAGTGTAAAAACATTGTTTCATTTTTCAGGTATTTCGAAATAAATGGGTTTCCATTGGTGTAGAGTGCCTCGTGTCTTAAATTTTAACGTGCAACATATAACAAGGTAGAAGATATTAATGCTCGATAATTATAATTGTAGGTGGGAGCAACTGCTATTTTTTATCAGCACTTGACAGCATAATTATTTATTTAGTTGGTGTTTGCTCAATTAATTGATTTTCTTTGCAGATAATTGCTGTTTTATACTGTTCATGGAAAATGTTGGCTTATTTTTTGTAACCATCCAACCACAACATCCTTGTGCAAAAAAACATTCAATACATTGTATACGAAATGTGCATGATAATATAGTAACATATCAACAAATCACAATCAACCAGGTAAATCTCATTAATGTTAATAAGCGTGAATTATAAAATTAAAGTTATTAAAACTGTAAAAATAGCCCATACATTGATACCCAAGCTGCGAAGTTAACTAGCATCCAGTGTTAAAGATTATATTTTTGCACAATTATTAAAATTCCAATCTGATGAAATGATTGGGATGGATTTTGCATCCGAGTGATTTAATTCAAGAAAATCCTGATTGGTTTACAATCATATTTAAATCATACATGTCAAACCATAATATCTATACACTATTTATATGTAGTGGGTTCAATTGAGGCACACACTCAGCTTGGATGCAACATTATTTATTAACACGTAACAACCAACGTGAACAATATGCATAAGGTGGTGACCACCATTCTTAACTTCACTAAAACTCGGGGAATACTACACAGTGTGACCAAGGCAGGTGACGAGCTGCCTGGTCACGAATGACGATCGGAGACTCGAGGACCGATGATGGCGACTTCATCCCAGGGTTGAACAGCCCAGCTCTCTGTTCACACCCCGCTTATAACTGCCGTGGTGTGGCTAGCTCTGCCCCAGGCCACGCCCCCCTTAAAAGGTCCGGGCCCCCAACCACGTGACCCCCAAGCTCCCCCCTGGGGCCCCTAGCCCCCCTTTGTCTGGTCACGTGTCCTGTTGGGTTCACGCAGCGTGTCATGGCCTGACATGACCTCCGTGACACCCGCCTAAAGCACCCATACTGAGCCAACACAGTAGTGACGTCATATGTCCCTACGCTCGTACAGTCCCGACACAGTAGTGACGTTGTATGTCACTACATCACCCCCCCCCCCCCCATAACACAGCCATCCCGGCTGGAATGCAACTGGGGAAACATTGAAAGGTGTGCCTCCCAACAAGCAACATCAAAACATAACCGGCGACCGATGATAAATACAGCATATAAAATATATACACATTCCGAGAGGGGGGAAAGGAGGGGAGAACGCATGGAAAAAGGGGAATTAACAACAACAAATGTACATGAAACTGGCTAATCCACTTACCCCCCAGCACAGCCTACCCGTGTGAGAATCTCGCACGCACAGCCATGTAAGTGTGACTGAATGACGGTGTAGGCAATCAACAGGTGTGTGAGAGTCATGTAAAGCGGCCAGTCTTTGAACGAGTTCGCATGGCCGGGCCTCCCGGGGAGGTGAACACGCTCTCCCTGGAGGTCCTGGGGGAAACTTGAAAAAGGCCCAAAGGGCGTGGCCCATCCCCAGGAGTCGAACAACAGGAGCAGGAGTGGTTGACGGGTGCTCCACTGCCCCCCCCCCCCAGTTCACATCCAGTCGGCACAAGGGTGTCAGGTGCTGGGATCCTGTGACGAGAAAAACCCAAAACCTCCTGAGGCACAACTCCGTGAACATGCGCCTCAGCTCGTCGGACATGACAGCCACCCGGCCCCTGGGTAGTGGAGATGAAGGGATTCCGCCCGGCGGGAGAAAAAAATAAACGGATTCCGTCATGTTGGATGCACAACCAACACTGGCGATCGAACCGAATCTGTACACATCCATCGACACAACATAGATTGCAGGGTCCTACGCCCCCCTGCTACCATCCCATCTACCAGGTGGTGATAGGGCGAAGACTCAACTGTCGAGCGCTCACCCACTTACACAACAATTTACATTTTGGACGTCTTCTGACATCCCGGGTCGAGAAGTCATGCTTCAGGGTCGACCCATGTACTGGGGCAAGGAAGTCGCACTTCAAGGTCGCCCCAGTATCTGCATTTTAGGTGAAGCAAAGAGTTTGGCGTGAAATTCGGCCTGCTCTTGCACAAAAATGGCAGCTGCACGTGCGAACCGCATCTCCGCGGTTTCCCGCGCTCGCACAAAATAGCGGCCGCCCATGCGAACCGCATCTACGTGGTTTCCCATGCTCACAACCTCAGCAGCCCTCCCTTGAGGACCACTACGGACATCTCATGTCACCCATTAGCATCCCCCGCCTTTCCAACGCAGCGTCTTAATCATAAAATCGCACGAGTCGGCCGTATCGGGGGGTTACATTCAATAATCGATGCCACCCTTGTGTGAGCTGTACACTTCCACCCCGGCACCTCAGCAACTAGCGTTATCACCCCACCACCTTTCCAACACGGCGTCACAACCAGTTGCACGTGTCGGCCATATCGGGGGGAATTTTAAACCGTCTCTCTCCGCAGGCTCGCATTGCACCGTGCGGCTGTACCAACTGAGCGGAGAGGACATATTGACTACTCTCTCCAAGACTCGCATTGCAGCATTCAGCTGTAGCAATCTAGCAAAGAAGAGCGACGCTATTTGCCAGCAATTAACAGCCCAATGCACCCTCGATCTATTTAGAATATAAGGGGCATTCTCGCACAAGAAAAACTATTTTCTGTGCAACAATGGACAGGATACAACCAGTGAGTTCGAAACACACCGAACCTATCATTCCAAAATCCCCCTCAACATCAACCACGGGATTTCCACGGGGCTCAGGGCACCCGAACTCAAGAGCAAAACACCATACACAATGCCCCCAATAATCGACGATATCGAGCAATACAGTATATGCAGTCCGCACATCGTCAACCATCTCGAGCAAAACACCATACAGTCCGTACATCGTCAGAAATCTCGAGCAATGCTCCATCCAGTCCGTACATTGTCAGCAATCTCTAGCAATGCTCCATACAGTCTACACATCGTCAACAATGTTGAGCAGAACACCATGCAGTCCGTACATCGTCAACAACCTCGACTCCGTAACAACAACAAAAAACGATGTCACAATGTGGACCACTTTCATGGCAAAAAACGGGATATTAACGGGGTTCAGGGCACTCGAACATGACAAAAAAATGCATTAAACAGTCCCCTCAAAGATAGACGACCCCGACACCGTAACAAAAAAACGACGTTACAACGTGGACACCTGTACGGATGCCGAGTTCTTCCGCCACTCACAGAAAGCAATTATCACGCTCCGCAAACCGGGCGAGTATAAAAAAAAACACGCAAACCCAACCCGGCGGACGCAAGATGGATGAAGTGACTACAAGGGCCGGGTGTGTGTCATGTCACGACTCGCCTAAAAAGCTGTGAAGAGCGGAGGACGGCAGGGTGGAGACTTGAGAAGACCTGAAGAATCTTGGATGGCGAACGCGGCATTCTCTTGCCAATCCTGCATCCCGCACTCGAGCAGAAGATGGGGGCGCCACCAAGACGGCCGAAAATCCCTCTCTGCAGGCGTTGATATTGGCGGGAATGGCGTTTTGGTGGGAACCACGTTCCGACCGGCTGCCAAAATGGCGGCCGCGCGCGTGGGCTGCACACGTGAGTTTTCCTGCCCGGGCGCCCGTGGCTACGGCGCTTTCTCTCTGACGGCAGCAAAGCAGCAGCTTGATGTCCATCCCGCTACCCCGCCTGCAGCGCCATATCTCTCTCTCTTTCACCGGGGCTGCAATCCCCGGGGCTGCCTGGAGGATGATTGTCCGACTGTCCCCGTCGTACGAAGGTGTCCAGGTGAGTTGTTCACTTCGTGTGCGCATTTTACTAAACTAGGATAACACCTAGCAATTCATTTCCGCAACTTCTGACACCAAATGTAGTGGGTTCAATTGAGGCGCACGCTCAGCTTGGAGGCAAAACTATTTATTAACATGTAACAACCAACGTGAACAATATACATAAGGTGGTGACCACCATTCCTAACTTCACTTACACTCGGGGAATACTACACAGTGTGACCAAGGCAGGTGACGGGCTGCCTGGTAACGATCGCCAATCGGAGACTCGAGGACCGATGATGGTGACTTCATCCCAGGGTTGAACAGCCCAGCTCTCTGTTCACACCCCGCTTATAACTGCCGTGGTGTGGCTAGCTCTGCCCCAGGCCACGCCCCCCCTTCCATCCTTCTGGAAGGTCCGGGCTCCCAACCACGTGACTCCCAAGCTCACCCCTGGGACCCCTAGCCCCCCTTTGTTTGGTCACATGTCCTGTTGGGTTCACGCAGAGTGTCACGGCCTGACATGACCTCAATGAGACCCGCCTACAGCACCCATACCGAGCCAACACAGTAGTGATGTCATATGTCCCTTTGCTCGTACAGTTCCGACCCAGTAGTGACGTCGTATGTCACTACATTTCTGTCAAGATTCCTATATATATTTTAAAAAACATTTAATAAGATACTGCAGTGGATTATAAAGTTCTACATTCTTCTGAAGTTGGGCTGCATTCCATGGTTCAAATTTGCCAGATAACAAAAGCCTGTGATTAGTTGTGGAAAGCTGTTTTTGTAATTGTGCACCTACTTGTATAGACAGCCAAAGTAAAAAATGTGCTTGTATTAAAAAAAAAGTTACATGTGTTCTTAATCAGACTGCTGAAAAGGAATAAGCTGGGTATATAAAAAATAATAGATGAGAACCTTTATACATTCACAAATCATCTATATGCCAATTAGTATTGTATTTCACAGCACCTGTATTCTAATACTGGCAAGTTTTCAAGAGAAGAACGATGTGAATTAATACTTAATAATTTCAGTAATCCTAAGTAATATTACAATTTCAAAGGTTGGTCTTCACATCTACACACTGGTGTACGTTGGTGAATTATCTCTTCGTATCGTTAATGTTTGTTTTAGATAATTGATCATTATTAGCCAAAGCATTAGTCAGCAGAGGACAGATTTGAACTACCAAACACTATACTGTCACTTGAGAAGCCCATGCACAAAACCATAAGACTTAGCTGCATCAAATGTATATTTTAACATAAGCCACTGTCACTAAATAATTTGTGTGCTTTACCTTAATCTGACTTGAGTATTCTCGATAAGAAATAGTGGCACAATGGGTTTGTGCACTGCACTCTGAATCTAGCAACCTGAGTTTTACTCCTGACCATGGCTAACATCAGTGGTTAGATATATATCTGAGCAGGTCCTGCCCCCCCCCCTCCTTCAACCGAATCCGATTATCATAGTGAAGTATGGTATAAAAAAAACATGACCAGCAATGTGTGGAGAGGCCTGCATCCAGTGGTAGATGCTGTAAACATGTTTATTTTAAAATGTTACTGGAGAAAACTCTGAAATGGTTCAGTTTCTTGTCATTGATATTTATCAATGAATAGATTTCTGTCACGTACACGTTCGTATATTGAAATATTCTAAGAATGTTACTTTCAAGAAGGCTCACTGAATATCACGATTATTTTTTCACATATGTGGTGCTTAGGAGGATTCACTAACTCTTTATTAAAGCTAATGAAAGAGTATTGTCCACAACAGCGTGTTTAGACAGAAATCAGAATCAATTCCCTTTGCATGATAGTAGTCAAGTATTCTTTAACGTGGAGCACGGGTGCTTTGTCAGATGATACGTTGACTTATTAAACCTCACTGGCCCATGCAGATTGCTTGTTAGTGAGCTAAATGGGCATGACAGAATAATGAGCCAAAGCCTCTGATATGTCGGCTCAACAGTGCGTGGACATACTCTGCATCGTCTCTTGTGTATTCCCACATTAATAACCTCGACCACATCATTTTGGTTCGTGGACAACAACATTGCTTTGTATCCTTTCATTAACCAGCAGGTGATATAAACCCATTGAGACACGTAAAACATCAACCCCTGTTTTGCAAGGGTGACCTGTGTTACATGAAGAACACATTTTAAAACACAATATTATTTAAATAATTAAAATGTAAGAAATGTGGACAAAATTTGAAAATAAATGTATGTAGGACTATGTTAATAAGACTACACATTTAGAAATGAAAGTGACTAAATTAGGCAGGTAGAGATAATTTCGAAATGTGCACAATATTATGACGTGTAAAAAATGGCTTAAGCAGTTGGGAAACAAACTAAATAATCGACCAAAACATTTACAAAGCTTTATGCCAATTATTAAACAATTCTTCTTCAAAGTTAGTTATGGTCCGGATTAAATGTAGATGCAGTTGGGAGGCCAAATCATTCTAGAAGCGAGAGGCATTGGCTGAAAAAAGGCCAGAGCAAACCCATTTTTCACACGAGGCAAAGTAAAAGAAATTGAAATATTGTAAATGTGTAGTGGTTTAGCTGAGTGTCAGGAACAACATTGACTGACTGGTCCAATAGAGCTGCTGCCTTTATATCTGGTTTATTGGCTTGGCAGAAATTACCTAAATTTGGCTTTACCTTTATTTGAATGCATCCTCAGCACTGTGAATTCGTGACGCTTTAAGATAATTGAGTTTATTCATGTTTTAACCTATAGCCAATATTATTGGCAACATTGTGAGAATGGAAACATTAGGACATTAAAAGGTGTACATATTTAGTATTTGTTCCTTGGAGACTCAAAACATTAAAATGTGCCAAGGTCTATCACCTACTGGAAATGCAGCAAATTTCCATATTTGAAAGTGATCAATTATCAACATTGAGCAGCAATAAAGCCTAAACAAATCGAGAACCAGGGCCAACTAAGTATGGGTTGAAAATCGCATTCACTTGTCCAGGAATATACCCATTAGCAGCATGATACTGAAATCAATATGTCCCATAAGCTGTGTTAATCTTGTGTGAAGGTTAAGGGTCCACAATGCTGTGTGTCTTACCTAAGGGCACCATTAACAAAAAAAGATGACGGGCTGCTTTTTGTACATGCGGTGGTCTGTGCACACACGTTGCCTGCAACTTGCTCGGCAATTGACGTAAATGGTACACATGGGGACTTGCGTGTCTTACCTTGCCCGATGTCCGGTCACGAGCGGGCATGTGGAGGTTGCCATGCAGCGCTTGGAACTAATTGTAAATAATTGCGCAGCGCACCTTTCAAAGTGGCGTGCAAAGCTGTAATTATGCACGCAGCATTGCAATTAATTGCACGGAATTTTATTTTATTTTATAATTTAGAAAGCAAGCTGACAAATAGAACGAACATATCAACAAACAAACACATTGACCATTGCAGCATTTGAACTGTGGTTAATTATGAACAATGCAAGAGGCAGACATTTGTGATAATTTTGAAAAACTGTCATCCTTGGAGCCTTTAAATATAATTATGTCCTTGGGTAATGTAATATATATGAGCCCTTTAGAAATAGCACAATTCAATGATTACAATGTGTAACAAATGTTTTTGTTCCTTTGTAGTAAGTGTTATTTCCTAATTGCTTATGCCTCAAAAGTACAGAAAATTACTATTATTTCCCACAAACTTTGCTTTTGTGACCAGGACAGTGATATTTTTTAATTTACCTATTTTCCATTACATTCCAGATAGAGTCAGTGCTGAGTAAACTTGGAGTAATTTCCAGAAGATTCTAGAACTTTCCAGTAATGTAAATAGTAGTATAAATACAGGGGCCTTAAGCCCACCAGTTCAGTGTAGTTCCAGCTGCCTAAGTGGATACATATCTGCATTTTTCTGAGATGGCATCGAGAGGCTGCAAGCATCCGGCAGATGCATTTTGCTATGTCTGTGGCCAATTTATCAAGACAAGAGCAAAATGGTACTCTGTGGAAGCATCTGCTAAGATGTGTGAAGCCTACAAGGCATATTTTGGCATGCCTGTCGGGGATCAAGACAAACCCTGGGCACCTCATTTCACCTGCGAGCAATGCAAAAAAACTCTGGAAGGTAAGATGGACAATTGTTACTCGGAATATTATGTTATAAGATTTGTTAATATTTTGAAAATTGTAAAACTTTTTAATTATTAAATGTTTTACAATTTTCAATGTGAATGAAAAAATATATCATATATGAAAAATGTTGCGAGAATCTCTTACATATTAGGCATGGGTGAAATAAATAATTTTTTGTAGGATGGTACAGAGGGGAAAAGAGAGCCATGACGTTCGCTATCCCAAGAATTTGGCGGGAACGCACTGACCACTCAAGCAACTGCTACTTCTGCATGGTGGACGTTTCCACACGTCGGACTGGCAAGAATGCACCTACTGTCACGTATCCGGACCTTCCTTCATCCATCGCCCCGGTACCATACTGCCATGAGCTCCCCGTACCCACTCCTCCGGAGAGAGAGCAGCCGTCTTTAGAAGAGAGCAGCAAGTCAGAGAGCGAGGACGACGTAGATCCAGATGACAATTTCAGAGGTGGAGCTGATGAGAGAAACCCATACTACCCCAATCACAAGTCTAATGCCGAGCTTTTGATGTCTAGGCTCAAGCAGTGGAACTTGTTGGATAAAAGTGTGCAAGTTGCAAATCAAAGATAGCGTCACCAACATTATTGCAGCTTCTTCACCCATCAAGATGGGCGCTGCTTCTGCCACTATGCGACCAGTCTGTTCGAGGAAATCGGAATTGCCTGTAACCAGAATGAGTGGTGCCTCTTCATTGACAACTCATCCAGGAGCCTCAAAGCCGTGCTGCTCCATAATGGTAACAAGTACCCGTCTCTTCCCTTCGCTCAATCAGTGCACCTCAAAAAGGATTACAACAGCATCAAGACCTTGCTGGACGCCTTGAAGTATGATGAGTATGGCTGGGAGGTCATCGCAGACTTCAAAATGGTGGCATTCCTGATGGGTCTCCAAGGCGGTTTTACCAAGTTTTCCTGCTATATTTGCCTTTGGGACACCAGGGACACCAAGGCGCACTACAATAGGTGGGACTGGCCACAGCGGACCGAGTTCTTTGTGAGTAGGAAAAACGTCAAGTGGGAGCCACTGGTGGACCCCCCGAAGGTGCTGATGCCAATACTGCACGTCAAATTGGGCCTTATGAAACAATTTGTCAGAGCTGTAGATAAGGAGTCGGCAGCCTTCAAGTACCTTCAAAACTTCTTCCCTAAGCTGTCTGAGGCAATGATCAAAGCCGGTGTCTTCATCAGACCACAAATAAAGAAGATCCTGGAGTGCAATGAATTCCCCAAGAAGCTCACTAGTAAGGAGAAAGCTGCTCGGAACAGCTTTGTCGCAGTGGTTCATGGCTTCTTGGGCAATCACAAGGTCGAAAACTATGTGGAGCTGGTTGATGCTCTGGTGAAGAACTACGGCACAATGGGCTGTAGGATGTCCCTGAAAGTTCATACCCTTGATGCTCATCTTGATAAATTCAAGGAGAACATGGGAGCATACTCGGAGGAGCAAGGTGAGCGCTTTCACCAGGATATACTGGACTTTGAACGCTGCTACCAAGGACAGTATAACGAGAACATAATGGGATACTACATTTGGGGGCTGATTTGTGAAAGTGATTTACTGTATAATCGTAAATCTCGAAAAAAAAATCACTTCTAAATCTTTTGTAGTAATTTTTGTATCACTTTAGTATAAATACATTTTAATTTTGATTCATATGCTGTTTTTTTATAACTTTACGTGAACAAAAAGACACAAATTCGCCTGTTTTCTCATTGAAAATAGGTAAATTAAAAAATATCACTATTCTGGTCACAAAAGCAAAGTTTGTGGGGAATAATATCAATTTTCTATACTTTTTAAGCATAAGCAATTCCAAAATAACACTGACTACCCAGGAACAAAAATTGTGTTACATAGTGTTATAGTCTCTTAGAGTTGAGCAGATTAATTTTAGCACACATTGTCCGCACACCTGGTTTGCATACCTAACATGCACTTATGAAGAATCTAAATGAATAGGTAGCCATGCAATTGTGCACACATTTGAAATGACAAATGACTTCAACGTGCCATCTCTGCTTAACAATATGCATTAATTCCGCAAACAAAAAAGTTGTATTTCTTATAACGTGCATGCATTATCACACTCAAGTGAACACATTTGTAAAATAATGACGTTACAACACTTAAAAAGATGTGAGTTGTTGTCCACCACAGATTCATGCAATTGTGTGGCTGGTTTCCACAACAGGATGTTTTCATCAAACTGGAAGGGCTCACTTCCACGTGTAGACAATTTAAAAATTCAGTGGCAATGCCTTATTTATACATACCGATTATTTATATTGCTTTATTATATATTTTTAGTTGGCATAGTGCAGTGTGACTTTTGGTCTTTGATATTTTGAATATATGTTTTGGCATTTTCCTCTTTTCTCACATACATTGCAATGAGATTCAATTTAGCCTGTGCTGAGTCTGTTTTTTCTGTGCAAGCAGTTATTTAGAGGAAATGATAGAATTAGGGTAAAGGATGCTGTTGATCTAAGAAAGGGACATTTGTATTGTGACTGCCTGCTTCAAGCAGTGAATATAGTTGAGGACGTGAGCTATTTATGGTTATAGAAATTAAGGGTTAGTTGGAATGCAACTGATTATTACTTTAATAATTTGATATACATTAATGATAACGTAGTTCATTGCACTTTAAAAAAACATTTAAGTGTCTAAATAGGCATTACAATTATAACTATCTAAAGGATTTTATACTTATTATTACTGTAATTTGCTATATAAATCCTTATTTTAAACCTACTATTAATTTACTTTTGCATTTTTGAACATAGCATGGATGTTACATTTTTACTTGTCAAAACGTTAATGTTATATAGATTGAAAATGAATGTGTACATTTTTACTTAAAACTTTCGTGACTGCAGGAATTTATATTATATGGTTCTTTCAGTAAAGTCGCATAGTTATAAATAATATTAACAATAATAATAATAAAGTAAAGTGAATAAAAAATATCACGACGTTTCGATCGCAACACAAACGGTTGTCATCAGCAACGCTTGTGTTGCGATCGAAACGTCGTGATATGTTTTATTACTTTTTTTTTAAATCCACTTGACTTTACCGAAAGAACCATAGAAAATTAATGTGTAGCTTTAAAGATACCCTTAGTGAGCCCTCATAGTGTGCATTCTATGTTAGTTATATATGAACTTGACAGCACAACATGTGCACAGCGATAGTTTTAATTTGTGACTTCTTAATTACTGTAGATTTTAACTCCATCCCTTAGATTTTTAGTGGCAAGAAAAGGATGACCATTCAGTAATAAAACTGACTATTTGTGAGATTTTAGCATAATGCTTTATATGACGGTTGGGAGCAAAAGGGTTATGGTGGTGAAAATATCTTGCCTTTAAGCAGGGAAAGATTGCGCATTTAAAGATGCAGAAAGCAGGGTATGTGAAATAGAATTGGTCAACTTGGATCTCAAAAAAGGCCACATTTTTTATTCCATGAAGGCTGTAATGTGTGTTAAATTGAAAGACCTCTTTGAATCACTCTTTGTATCTGCAGCCCAGTTTTAAGTTGCTCTCATCGACTATAAATCTTTGCTGTCATCTCCAATCCTGCTCCAGCACGTGGTTAAACATGTCCCGAGTGATTAACCCTTTGCGCAAAAGCCCTGCCAAGCCTGCATGTGGAATCCCAGGGACACCCTGCCATGTTACATTTATGATTCTGTAAAAGGGACTTACAAAGTCGTATCATGTATCCTTGTACACTGCAGACCTATTTGCGTTTTGTCTTTTCATGCAAGATCTATAATTAAACCTTTTATTAATCCATTTACAGCAGTTAACATATGGTCAAAAATGAAATGCCTTCAGCAGGCATGTTGTCAAAATCATACAATTGTTCAGTGGCCTTTGTGTTTGTTCTTCAAAGCGCGGAGCTGCATTATAATGAGTTTCCTTATGGCAGCACCAAGGCAGTGTGTACTCACTTAAAAAATATATTTCATGTGTCAGGTAGATGGCTCAGTGGACCCAAGCGCTGATGTTGGGGCCCTGAGATGCCACGACTACAATTGTTTTTCAAACGTGGCCCAAAGAGGAGTACAGCGTTTATACACATTCCTCTGTGGTGGTTGCTGAAAAGTTTGACTGTACAGTACTATGCTTAGTTTGACTGTCTGTAACCAAACGCAATGTGGGTGCTTCTCAGCAGCATCCACGAGAATCTGCCCATGTAGATTCTGAAGGTTAGATTGGTTGATTTTAGTTGGGAGAAGATTGCTGAGCAACAGTTTGCTCATGGTGGTAGATGGTGTAATGGAAGGAACTGTAAAGAGCAGAATTATTAATATTTCACGTTGGTGATGAGATTAACTGTTTTTTTCTGGAAATAAGTCGTATTGGATATTATCACGACAATGATATCGTTCGGTGCAATGGTTTAATAATGGTTCCTTGATTTGTTTTTGAAGTTGATTTGCCTTCAAATGTAAGCTTAAATCTGAAAGACACATATTACTCTCAGAATAATACGTATAAAACCTCAGTGTATATATAATGTTCTTTTGCACTCATAAATAATATATGTATGTCAGTTTCAAGAATATTTTTCTTGCTGGTCAGAGGCCTTTATGGGCTCACAACAGCAATGGGGCAGATGTAGGCATGATGTATGATTGTTATTTGTGATTCCACATTATCTGTAAATAATGTTTGGCTGGTTTCTCAGCTGTGCAAGGATTGAAGGATTGATATATTTAAATGGAATTATGCAATGACAACTAATTCACTACTGTTTTTGTGTTGAATTGTAATGTTGTTTGAACTGATATCAAACATTTGGGAAGGATTCGATATTTCATATTAATACTAGAAATATAAATGTCTTAGAAATTACTACTCGATAAAATATGTATGGAATCTAAATAAATGTATTATCTCAAAGGTCATCTGAAAATTGCACAGTAATAAAGTAAAATGTTGTTCCAATATTATAATGCAAAATTTATGTTCATTTTATAAGAGGCCACTGGAGGTTCCAGTATATCTGCTTCTGCTTTGATTTAAAAACTATTTATACAACCTTTTTATGAGTATTTTTTATTTATATAGACTGCAAGTTTTGTCTAGATGATTTAGATTTCTGCTTATTTTAGGGACAAAGAAAGTAAACTAAACATGAATTGTAACACCGGAGATCCTTTCAAAATTGTGGGTCCTTAGATATTGAATTTTTTAATGGATGGCACGGATGGCTGTATCCTGTTCTATTACTGTTAAAGCCAATTTTAGTGTCCGTTTTTTTTGTTTTGTGTGCAGTTATATTCATGTCACATAAATTGTTCTCAGCTCACTTTGAAGACACCTCTCACATCTTCTGTGGAACTATAAAATTTAGAAATATCCTTTTTCATGACAGTTTTTATAAAGTGATCCAGTGATACTTCTTGTACCTTAATAAATGTGTGTGTTCTATTAATATTCTTTGGGTCTTTCAGTTAAGTCACGTAGATAGGTTCAAAGAGAATAACAAAAAACTACGACGTTTCGATCTCAACACAAGCGGTTGTCATCAGGAAAAAAAATGATGACGACCGCTTGTGTTGCGATCGAAACGTTGTAGTTTTTTGTTATTTTCTTTGAACCTATCTACGTGACTTAACTGAAAGACCCAAAGAATGTGAATTCCTGCAGTCACGAAAGCTTTAAGTCAATGTTCTATTCATGCTGAATTTGTAATCCATTTTACAGTACGTGTACATCAATTACATAATGCATTACCGCACATCAAATCTGTTTTATGCAGCTTTTTATTAATGCATATTTGCAAATGTGAAATATCCATTATTTTCAATTTGTTTACACCTCATCGTCACTTAAAACGTAATTTTACAACTGTGTACCACATATTGGAAAGCACATTCGATTGCACATTTAATTCCTCTGCAAAATTGGACAGCAAGGACTGAAAAGACGCTCATATAAAACGAACATTTGCTTCCTCCACCTTGCTTAAAATGTTCAGGAATTTAAAACATTTAAAACAGGTCCCTTTGATACCTTTGATCCTTTCGTTTTTTGAGAGCTGCTCTATCTAACCATATTGAAATGAGCAATGGTCCCAGGAATCCATCACAAAGCGGATCATCCTAATTGTGGTTTCACTGGCTCTCCATACAGCAGCTCTGTCAACAATGCAATGTACCAGCACAGTTATTTTTTCTTTAAATACAAGTTAGTCTATTTAATTAAACATGTCTCATTGTTCAACGGTTTGTTACTTAATAACTGGTCATAGGTGCTGTAACTGACATATGTATATGCCAATTTAAAATTGTTCATCACAAAACATTTAAACATATATTTCTCATCATACCCCATTATATTTACACGATTTATGAGAGTTAACACCAAAAACCTCTATTAAGGATACCCCATTGTGTAAAGGAAAGTCTCCAACGTGTATCCACTCCTCATCTCTGCCTCTCTATTTATGTGCTATGAAGAAGAGCCATTACCTAAAACATAATTTTTTTTATTTTCCCTTTGAGGTAGTGTTATTGTAGAACGTTTTGAGGTTGTTGTTGTTGTTGTTATTTGTGCTTGGCGATACTGCCAACGTGGTATCACCAAACCAATGCATTTTCACCAAAATAAGGTTGTATTCAGAAAATTGCATTTGAATATTATAGCAATCATTTTTCACACCTACTTTTGCCAACATATTTTACCTTCATTTTTATCATTTCAAGTTTATTGAAACATTATGTCATTGGTATTATTTATTGGTATCATTTAGAATCGATGTAATCTTTATCATCAAAGACGCCATTATCATCAAAATCATCATCATCATCATATATACAACATTCATCACATCTATCACAGTCACCTACATATCACCATCAGCACCACCATCAGCACCCAGCACAACTGGTGTTTCTGAAGATATGCAGTAGCTCTCTATACGCGTGGTCATGAATCTCATTACGCGCAAAGATTCTACAGGCTAGGCAACTGTGTTACTTGGCACAAGGTCATACCATTTGCTTCTCTGGCTGGCTATGTGCTTCCAGCCCTAGAGATAAAATTCAGCTCCCCACTGGGTATATCTCATGGGATCCATTTAGTTCACATGGTTTGAGGCCCGGGCCTGCCTAGATGGAGTAAGATGTCAAAAATGAAGTCAAGAACAAATCACGTCGTGGCGCTCCCCAGGTGTAAAGCAGGCAGCACTTCATTCCACATACCGCAAGCTGCCAAAGTAAGATATCTTGCATTCTCACACATTGCTTAAACATTGAACATTCTTAAATAGCATTTTGTTGTAAATGTTACCCGAATTTATTATTACATTTTGTATCCCTTTTATTCTGGACAATATGATGGGGAATTCAGTTTTAATGCAACATTTTACTCCGAATTAATCTTGAAATGTGTTTGCACATTTTGTAGGGGGGCTCGAACACAACCCGATATGCCGTAGACATGAAAACCTCTGTTTAATTGTGCATGCACGTGTACCTATGGTGTGAGCAAATGCAGAATAGGCACCGAGTACGACTTTCATCATAAAAAAACGATTACAACTTTGTGAACAGTGACTAGCGATTGTTGGACTTTACACCACGAGTTCAAGGCCACGTTGATGAGTGACACGCCTCACCCCCTGCCCCACAATTGCTTTTTTTAACAGCTAAGTGCAATTCTGTCTTTTGATCTTCCCTCTGTCACTTAAGCACGTTTGAACGATGAAAGCTGTTAAACAGTACGTGTAATTGTGCTCATATATATGTATAAACTTAGGTGCGTGTTTGTGTCTGCTTTTATGAAATTATCGTGGACACAGTACACATTTTTGGATAAATTTAAACTCTAAAGAGGTTTTTTTTTAATATATGCCATACATTTACTTCATCTATTGTGCTTGGAAATTACAACATGAAAAAAGCCATCATGGCCATCCCTGTGTTAACCTTTTGACGTGCAAGCTGTAATATTTCACAGAGAAGGTGAAAATGTCCTTTGTGCGTAAGTTAATGCTAATTCTCAATGACGTGACTTCAATAGCAAAGTTCCATCCCTGTAGACCGACATTACCACTACACTATGTTTTATGAGTGATACAATAATTTATTTCCGTTTCCCCATTCTATATATTTATCTATCTTTCTATCTACAGGAAGAATGACCATTTCCTGACACATTAACCTATTGTATATTATTTAAGTAATTATTCAATGCCGGTGACGATGGTGATGAGGTCTTTGTGGCCTGTGTTTGTTCGCCACAGCCAACACGAAGTCGCTTAGGTTTCATCCATTCAAAGAATGTATCTCCTTTTTATCAAATTTTTTGTCCGTAGTAAATATAATTTTCTCTCGACCACTTTATTATTTTTTACATTTTATTGTTTGCTCATCTGCACGATAACTCAGGAGTGGCTTGAGTTATTACAATGAAACTATGGTGCCTGCTGGCCATGGCTATTGCAGCGAGTGATTACATTTTGGTTGGGGTCAGGTAACCCTGTCCGTGGGAAATGTCATAAAATATCAAAATTGACTTAAGTCTAAAAATGGGGCAAAACTATCAAAATGAATTTAGAGGAACCGCTTAGGCGTGGCCAGAGCCACAGACATTACGCCCCAGTAGGCACTGCTCTTAACATTCACTTGTCTCTAGATGTATTTTATGTATGTGCTGTAGTTAGAGGATTTATGTACGTGCTGTAGTTAATCATTGTTTTATGTGTGTGACTATAATTCTCACATTTTCAGTTCACGACTATGCCAACCCACGTACGGCCTCACGTGTGCCAATGCTGCCACATATGAGGCAGTGACGTGGCCTAGCCGTAGAGCATTTGCATCTTGTTGCAGAGTTTGAAGGTCCGAATCCAACGGCGGCCCTGGTTATTACTGCCCGTGTATTAACCATGAAAATACGTGCCGTGTGCTTCGCAGTGGACGTGAAATATTCCCTGCAAATATCCCCTATCATCAGGGTCATAATTTGTCAAAATTAAAATTATACCCACAATTTACTCAATTGGAATTGTACACAGCAATAATTGCCTCCTCCTGGCAGACTAATGCTCCAGGTCACTCTTGTAAATAAGACTCACCTGGTCGTTTGAGATTTGTTTTGGTAAAATAAAATCAACTTCATAAGATTGTAAAAATTGCGCAAACCAGAATATAGTGTGCTGTGAATAGAGAGCTTATATTGCATTTTAATTCCATTATATTAAACTAGATATTGTGCTCTTTGACAGAGTACATAGATTTATGTCTATATCAACATACTGGGACATTGCATAGTATATAGATATGAAAGGTTATCCCCTGTATTAAAATAATACAGTGGGCTTTCTTTTGCAGTGTAGATCACAAAGGGTTGTTGTAGAGGATAATGGTCACTGGTCCATTTAGCATAGGGTCGACAGTTCAGTTTCCTCTCCCAAACGGTATTATCTGTGGGAAATTATCAAAGTGTACCTTCTGAAATAGGGAAGACTAATAATGTGCATTTAAGCATGCCAAGTGGCACCATCATTCGAGGAAAGGCCTTGTTAGGTTGCACAGTGCAGTCGCTTGATGATATCTCTCACACTGTAGTGCTTGCATCCCAGTGTTCTAGGATTCATTGCAGATTCTCCAGTGCAAATTCCTGACAAATGAATTGGCCTCTGTTCCGATGAAGACCTCCACAGGATTCATTCGCCCCACCTGGAGCTGCATTGGGGAAGAAAAATGTGGGTTGCAATGCGCCGCCCATTAACCCCATTGTGCGCGTGGCCATAAAACACGTGCCCAAGCGCATGCACATTCACGGTTTGTGAGCCGGTGAATACAGGTAAGCCCACGTGTACCCGTACATGTTTAAAGCTACACACACACACGCGTGTCTGTTAATGTATGCAGTTGTACGTCGCGCTCAGAACAAAACACGCAGGTCCCATTTTTGGCGTGGAAATTCGCCGGTGGAAACTGCCTGATGTGAGCGCCTTTCAAGGGCAATAAAGCGGATAATGTGGTAGTTGGGGTCACCATTACGCACACCCAGCTGCCCTTTGTCTTCTCAGTTGTCCCCGTTGACCACGCAGCAGCGGGGATTTCATTTGTCCTGGATTCTATTTATGGGAAGCCCTGGTTGCAGCATTATATCATTCGTCACTCGGGTACAATGACCCGGTATTGAACCCAGGTCAACTTCCACCTAATTTCAATATTCTATATGCTGCAGACACATATGGAATGTAACATATACAACAACAACAACCGCCATTCGCCACAAAGTGGCGGTGATGTCACCACGGTGCCTGTTCCATGTGCACGGTAAGGCCACATAATTATAACAAAAAACACACGCAAGTATGCACATACACACATGCACACTTGTTTGACATTTTCACATGTATATACTGTATGTATACAAACATACACCTCAAACTAATCCATCCAGATTCTCATAAAATTTACTTATTACTCAAACACGGCGAAATCATTAATAGGGTAATCTGTTATCAGCCTCAATATGCACGCTGTCTTAACCATCCTGCAAATCACCGATAGACATTAAACTCACACATGCACGGTCCTGTATTTATCTCCTCGGGTACTAGTCGGTAACAACATTGAGTATTAATGTTGCAATCCTAGTCAGCATGTAAAACAACGTTGTCTTTTAAAATACGAATTAACTTTTTTTCTTTCAGACATTTCATTCATGACACCGCATTCACTTCTTCATACATGTGGAATCTCCGACTTAACTGCTAAGAGCAATGCCACTTGTCTTGCCTTTGCAGAGCCATACCGCACAAAGCCCTGCGATTTGTTTTCAGGTCGTACTGCATGTGGTTTGGCACGATGTCCGACGTTTTTTCTTTCACATGCCGGAGCCAATTTAGTTACTGAAGAATCCTCCCCGTATTTGGTACAACCCGAAAACGCATCAGAGAAGTATGCAAAGAGGAATAGATTATACATTAATTACACTTAATTTATGCATGCAAAAGCCGTTGAGAGGTGTTATCTCATTTGCAACGGAGACCTTGAAATCCATATTTGCATAGTGAAAGTTTATAATTCCTTAAAATTTGCAAATATCTTAGAATTTTATGATTATTGCATTGTTTACCCATGGCTATTAATTTATTTGGTGTCTGTGGAGTTGTTCATTAGAATATGTGTTTGCTTTTGGTTTTACTGTGTTTTCATTTCAGTCTTAATGCTAATTAGTAACTCATATTGAGAATTCCCATAAGCCTGTCATCCATTAGACCATTATTCTGTCTGTGGTTAGGGAGAGACCTTCATTGAATGAGATAACAGTACTCAAAGCCCCCTTTGTCATATTTATTGTAAGTGTAAGCAATCAAACAATTTATGGAACAGTCAGAAAATGTTAGCATCACATTTGACATCTGAAACCTCTTCATTTAACATACACGTGCATGCATAAACATGAGTGAAAAACGGGCCTAATTTTTTGGACATATTCTCCGAGGACTGTCCCTTGAGCTTGGAGATTCAACATAATGAGGCAACAACTTGGTTGAAAACATACAGAGAAAATCCCATTAATATAATATCTTCTGAATAGTTCATTGTATACGTCACGCAGTGGTGTGGGAATCGTCTCGTGTGAGATGGCATTGGCTAAAGATGGATCCACAACGCGGTGAAGCAAGGTGTTGCAGCAACGTTTATTTATTTATTATTTTATATTTTGAAGCTTGGATTCCCAATTTGTGCCAATCAACAAGAAGAAAAGGTGAAGGAGTGGAACTGAATTTCATTTCCTGAACTCCTGCTCGACTGCAGCCACAAAATCTTTAACCTCGGTCAAGCTTAATAGGGACATTCCAAACCTCTCTGTCAACAATATTGATGAGCCATTTCCTTAACCCGGCTGTCTAGAGTTTCCTATATCAGACCTGCCAGAAATTGGTGTTGTCCATCTGAACCTTGCCGAGGGCTGAGTTGCTTTCGAATTAAGTGCAAACACTACTGTTTGAGATGTGTTTTTTTTTTCTTCAAAATAATCTGTGACAGAGCTACAGCTGTTAAACTTAGTGCACACGAAAACATTTAAAGAGCAAGGAGAGGGAGTCGTTGTCCTCAGGGTTGATGTGTCCCAGGGTTTTTGGAAGAGATTGCGCAGTGTTTTAACCCTGCTGAACCACTGAATGATTAACAATTTCAATAACAGGAAAACATTTCTCAATTGTATAATGCTGTGAGAAGACATGTTCTGGTGCTGTTTAGCCACTGTATTCTAGATGAAAATAGTTGTATTTAATGGCAAAATATGTTTGATTTTCATTTATTTAAATTCACAGGAATTCTTTTTTCCCAATTGGAGACACGGAGACACGAAAAGATACACACACACAGACACAGACACAAATACACTCACCAAGTTTGGCACATGCTTGACACGGATATTGGTCCGACTTGATTCCCCTGTTCTCAAAAAGATTAGTTTAAACAAGGGATTGTGAATTCTCTCTCGGCTACAATGTATTCCCACCCACCCAACCCAGTCAGGTCCACAGTGAGTTTTTGGTTCTGCGTGCCGCAAAGTTCGAACAAGCTCGAAAGTATCCATGGAACGAAAAAGGTTGAGAAAGCACGGCGCTACTCTCCCACAGTTCGTGTCTGTTGCAGTAATGTTTACGCATCGTTTTTTTTTTCAATTATACTGACCAGCATGAATGATGAGACAAAATGTGTTTAAAGAAAGAGCCCTTGATTTCATGGTTGCTGAGTACAGGCCCAAGGCCTCTTGTTGCAGCAGCCCCTTTTGCCCACTTCAGCAATTGTTTCTTGCTGTGGTTGTCCCACCTGATGACGGACGCTTGTGTTGCGCCCGAAACGTCGTGACTTTATTTATTTTATTTTATACCTACATGACTTTACCGAAAGAACGAAAGAGTATGGATCCCTGCAGTCACGAAAACTTCAAATCTAGATTAAGGTTATAAGAGCTTTGGAAAATAGATGACGGGAAGGAAATTCCAAAGTCAAGCAGTGAGGGGGAAGAGCAGAACGGGTAAGTGATGTTACCTGCATTGTGGTCGTGTGGATGAGACGAAGCAGTCAGTCTGGTAGAGACTGAGTCCTCGACTCTCATGGAGGAATCGATTAATGGATTCCATGATAATAGTAACTATGGTACTCTCGATAGAAGAATGACAGTTGCGTAAGTACCATATGCAGGACACAGCTTTATCCCCAACTCTTTACAGATGCAGAAGCAGGTGATGTCCAGAATATCGGCTGCTTGTCTTGGCCACTGGAGTAAATTGCCCTCCTGTCAGAGGTCGCAATCGGGTACCCGATACCCGTACCCTACCCGATACCCGGCTACCCGTACCCGGCCGGGTACGGGTACCCGTTTGCGACCCTGGTGCGGCCGGGTACGGGTACGTGTAGGCCGTGAGTCAGTGGTGAGTAACCGTTTGTCACTCATTTCCCAACGTCTTGTCTCTTCTCACAATTCAAGTTCCTAGAATCAACCCACCCGCGCCTGCAACATGGCTTCATCCCAGAGGTCGCAATTGGGTACCCGATACCCGTACCCTACCCGATACACGGGCGGGTACGGGTAGCCGGGTATCGGGTAGGGTACGGGTACCCGATTGCGACCCTGGTACGGCCGGGTACGGGTATGGGTAAGGAATCAAAACTCGTTTGCGACCTCTGCCTCCTGTCCAGAATGCTGTGTCCAAGTGACTGTCTTCCCTGTGGCTCCACACCCAGGCGGATCTTCTTCCTTTTCGGCCTCTCTCCTGGAGAACATTCTCTTTATTAACCTCTGTGCCTGATGCTGCAATGACAGTCCCCACGAGGTCCACCCCATCGTGACCACATGCCGTTTAAACTGCCGCAGCCTGACCAATGCATCACACACGGCGAGAGGAACACTGCTGTGCCTTTGTCACATTTTTCCAGTATCACTGAAAAAATGTCTCACATCCCCCACCTTCAGTGAAATATCAACGTGTGAGCTCCCTTAGCGCCTCATGCTGACAGAGCTGGCTGCGCGAATTCCTTTCATTGCAATTGTGTTCCTCGTTATTGAAATCAGAGTGCACATGCGTTGCGTTGCATATACTAATTTCTGCGCGCTTGCATTTATTAATACGTATGTCTGGGTGGCGCTGCTGCAGGGAGCTTCACTGAAAAATAGATGGGCGTGAGTACAAATCCATTGGGGGTCAGTGCAGCTCCCTCGGGTTGATAAAATGAGCATGGGAAATCAACAGGGGATTTTAGTGAAATTTCCACCACTTATTGAAGGCATCAATGGAGATTAGCGCTGTTCATCGCAAATTTGGAGAGAAGCTTTTTTATTTTAAAATGTATTATGTATTTCATGGAATAAAATAGCACAATCAGTTGTATAGATGATGTCATAATGCACAGTATTTATTAGTTCTTATTCCTCTTGAAATCTATGTTCATTAGCGTTTCGTTGCATTATATGATAGTACATAGAAGGGCTCAGATTAGTCCTTAAAAGTCAAAAGGTTGCAGTATGTTCAGAATTTTTTTGTTGTTGCTGCAAATCGTACATGTACGAAATATTTTTAAAAAGTGACCCAAAAGAACCCCCCTCGGAGAGCAATATAAAATATCAGGCAAGTGTTTACAGCACTGTATATTTTCCCGGATGAATTTCAAAAGAAAATTGTTCTTAGTCCATGAAATAAGAGACCTTTCAATAGCAGAGTGGTGAAGGCTTGTTGGATGCTTAATGTTCATGTGGCTTAGCCTTTCTTCTCTTTGCCATTTATTACTCTCTTTCATTTGGAGCATATTTCATAGAGAACGGAGATCTTTCATGAAATTTAAAAGGAATGGTCAATCAATAAAGTGGCTGTCTTATGTTTCAATTTAGTATATGTCTGCTCGAAAATATGATTTTTTGGGAAGTTACATTGCATTGCTTTGGTGAAATGTACTGAATTAAAATATAGGCATGTACTGGTGTGCATTGTTTTTATGTGTGTATATGCATAAATAATCAAGAGACATTTTCAATCCTTTGGTGGATGAAGGGCCTTCCATTTTGCCACCCCTCCCTATGGTCCTCTGCAGAGGTAATCCATCTCACTCAACCATGCGCTCTCATAATTCCATCTCCCATTGCAAGACTTGAACCCAGGGCCGCAGTGGCTCTAACTCAGCACTTTCATACGGTGTAATAGGCTCTTGTGGTTCAAAGCCAGATGCTTTGCCACTGTTTTTTTTATAGATCTTTTAAATTATTCGCTAAAAAGGTGTACACAGCACAAAGCACAATTATTTTTAGACTAAATAGCAACTTGTACCAAAATATACCAGCTGTATGCTGATGGTCCCGGTACTTGCTGTGTGTGTTTTTTTGCCTCACACCTCCAACAGCTCTGGAGCAATGCTCTAAGGGAAGTGTTCCTCACCTTCCCCTTTAACTGGCTAAGCATGAAGATGTTTTTATTGTGCACTTAGATGATGTCACTACTTCAGTGAAGTTTAACCTCATGACTCTTTCAGAAGGTGGCTCTGCCAGGGAATGATTGCCTTGAGCACTATTTATAGCTGCAACAACATATGCAATGCAAAGCACACAATATCACAGCTATACATATCCATATGCAGAAATAAACCATGATGATGAGTATGACTGTATAGCAGTAATTATTATATCAGACTGGGTGGCACTGCGGCAAAATACATGACTCCTAACATCCCACTCGGGCCATCATCCCTTTGGGGTTGGTAAAATTATGCTGCTTTGTGGGTAGTTGACGATGGTTTAGTTATGGATAGAATGGCTTGCTGACATCATAATATGAAAGTTCACTGTTGACATAGGCGCTGCAGTAGATAAGATTGCAACCAAACTCTTCATTTTGAGTATGAACATTCTTTATTCTTCATACTATAAACCAATTACAAGTACATTTGCATATATGTTTACAACTAAATAAAGGTGAATCCTTTCATAAGCAGGTGGATATATGGGTTAGTGCTGTGCCCAGAGGTCTGGTCATACACAGCTAAGAATTCGGGCTGAAATTCTTTGGCACCCATTAAGTAAGGTTCTCAAGTGTACCAGACTGGGCAGACTAAGCCTGGTCACCACTGCCTGTGCAAAAACAAAACAAATGTTTGGGTTTGTTCTTTTTTTAATTCAGCCAAGGTCAGCTTTCGGGGATTTTTGATGGATATATAACCGAGGTACTCATTCGTATTCAAAGCTGAAGATGGTGCAGTCGAGTGGTTGTGTATCATAGACCCATGCATGTTACCAGGTTGTAACACAATCCAATGTGGGCTCTACCATTGGTGCTAATTCTACAATTAAATCCAAATGTTTCGCATTGTGCCTCGCTTTTAACACTGTTGAGTATATATATATATAACACTGTACATTTTGAAGGTACGTGACATTGTATTTCCAGTTCGTATTTTCTTGAAAATTAGACTTATCCTGATCTTTTGAGTTCTCACTTAAACTTGTCTTCTGTACCTTCAGTGGTGTCTTGCACAGATACTAGACTTTACAAGCCATTATGCAAATGGATAGTTTATTTAAGATAATTTAAGTTTTTGAAAGGTGTGCACATATAGAATATGGATGGATATACTCATACCACGCATTTAACTATTGCTAACATTTCCAACACATACATTTTGAATCTGCATGAAGAGACAGTAAAATCTTCCCTTCGTTTGCCCAATCATTCATCCAATTCCATATTTAGTCATCCCATTTCCTCTCATCTATCACCCCTAAATCCCATTTACGTTGATTTATAATTCATAATAGTTTT
Organism: Lampetra planeri; assembly: GCF_965212315.1. Classification (NCBI taxonomy): domain Eukaryota; kingdom Metazoa; phylum Chordata; class Hyperoartia; order Petromyzontiformes; family Petromyzontidae; genus Lampetra; species Lampetra planeri. The sequence continues at coordinate 9,656,480 of NC_136115.1, read as the reverse complement.
CAATTCCCTTCATGCCGTTAATTCTACACCAAACAATAGTACAATATAAATTGGATCTAAATGCAATTGTATCTTAAGATGGAGAAATGAGTATGGAAGATTGCTTATCTCAGCTGGTGATACTGAAGCAGTGGTGGAAATTCCACAAGCTGTGATGGTAGGAGCCAGTCTCAATAGTACAAACGCTTAATTTTATTCAAAGTGGCACTACGTTATTGACTGAAGATCAATACTCAGACGAGTTCATCCCCAACCAGGTTTTGAGCTCACAGCTTTCCGATTGCAAATTAAGCACTCTAACCACATCGCCGCTCAGCCTGATAGGTGTCATAAAATACCAAATGGCTTAACATCGCACGTTTCCAGTGCTAGTGTATGTTATATCAGAGTCAGAGCTGGATGTTGAGATGTATCAGTATACACTGTTCTCTGCATTTAGGAACAACCAACCGGATATTTCTGCTCAGTGAAAGAAATCTCACTTGAAAAGTGCTGCCAGTCTCTTCTGAATAAAACCATTTTAGACGGTGAAATAAATGCGCTTAAACGTGAGAGCCATTTACATCATTCCAAAGGTGAAAGAGAAGACCACATCGTGTGTTTGCATATAAACATGATTACTAGGTTAAGTAAAGTAGAGCTAAACCTCATGGGACCTCCTTTGCCAGTACCAAAATATACTAATAGTTTTTTCCCCCTTTTTTCTGGCAACAAGTAGTATATTTTGGTATTGGCAAAGGAGGTCCCATGATGTAGCTGCTCACCCCGGGCTCTCATTACTCTGGTAGTGCGTTGTCTTTGAACTGTGCGCCTTTTGGCGTCATCTGCTCGAACACCATATGAGACTAGGCTCTAAAGAAAGCTGTCTCTGGTGTGGACCAATCAGTTTCAAAGACAATGCATAAATTATCAGAGTATTGTTTTTTGTTTGCATTTGACTGCAAGTATTGTGTTTAATGTAAGCATGATTCCTTGCAAAAGGTGTCAGTTTTGTTGCCAGAAAAAATGGGAAAAACCCTATTAGTAGAGCTAAACCTGTTTGTGGTTTACAAACTTGGAGTATTCATGGTGACCAGTGCATTTATTTTTCTCACTCTGGGCATAAGTGTAGCTCTGTGGTGCAATGCGTTATGCACCTTGGGAGATGCTGCCATTAGGGCATGTCTGTGGCCAGACATCCCCGGGGTCACGGTGTATATGGCAAAGTCACGTATATTAGTTACTCTGGATTTGCTCTGGGAAAGTATTTGTGGATAGCATGTTATCGTGCACTTGATTGTAGCCTGGCAAGGTAAGTGTATTTTTTTAGCTGGGGCAGCATTTTGTGATCCATGTCCTGTTTGTTTACCAGAAAATTGCACTTCCATTATTGGAGTTTTGCTGTGCACTTGCTGGAGCCTATCCCAGGTGACCTTTTAAAGCATTGATTTTCCTTCCTAGAATCTCCCTTGAACGACAATGTTTTATTTAAGGCTTAAGCAAGAATGAGATAAACATTAATTATATAGGAAGATTCCACGGAATCGCATCTCTTGTCTATAAAAAACGCGAATGGATGCATTGTAGCCAATACAAAAAACACGTTATTGTCAGTCTCTTCATTATCCTCGACCTAATGTCATTCAAAATGTGTGTGTCTTCAAGAGCACATACAATGCATGATCTTGTGAAAAAGGTAACACAAGGCATGACCTTTTTATATCTGCAAGCATATACTTCGGTGACAGATCAATTCTCATTTAACCTTCTGTAACTCTCAACTTCTGAGAACATCTCAGAAAAGTATTTGTGCATTGTGATTCTCAGCAGGCCCCGCATACAATCAACGATTTTGGTTGAGTTTGGCTTAAAGTTGTAGGGCAAAATATTATGAGTACCTTATTAATACTTTCAAAGAAGAGAATATAATATACATAAACATATGTTCTCTGCATGTTTTTTTTGTAAATTTGTAAATAAAATGATGCAAAAAAGGAACATTCTAATGGTAATGTTTAAAGGTGGCTGGGCTCAGAGGTCCAAGCACCGAGTTGGCACAGTTGAGATCCTGGATTTGAATCTGGTCATTCACCTCGACAATTAAAACTTTGTTTCATGTTCGGCAAGTTGATGGTTTTCGCCTAGTCACAAGTGGCCACGTACACACGAAAAAATATCATTACATTTTCACTTGATCTATCTAATTTCCCATTATAAGAGTAAAAATGTGTGACCATTATTCGACAACGCCATAGCTGAGCTTGTGAGAAATAATGTGAACACAATTTAAATGCCACTTGAGGAATGTTTCATAATTATGTTACACATTTATTTCCACGAATTATTCTCTGAAACGTGGCACGCATTTCTCTGTCAAATATCTACCTAGATTGGTCATCTCATAACATGATGCTAATAGCACAATTGATATAAATTGTGGTGAAAAACACTAAAAACAGTTAAACAATAAACAACAAATGAATTATTTAGTCTAGTCAAGTCCACTTTATTTTTTCGAAAGCACAAATCTATCAACTAAAACAACGAACTATGTTTTTATACTCTCTGGTTCTTTCGGGAAAGTCACGTAGATAGAAAAAATTATGAAAGAAAACACGACGTTTCGGTCGCAACACAAGCGTCCGTCTTCAGGTGAGAAAAATTATCTGCTGTTATGGCTTTGTATAGGCACGGGAGGAGAGGAGTGGAAGGAGTTTGGCTGTAGGAGTTCACAGGGGAGAGGGGGGAGGAAAGGCCCACTGATCTATATAATATAACTCTTTTTCATAGCGACCTGGCCACAAATGATAGCTCAACGAAATGGCTTTATCACGTGGAAATGTATTGTAGCCAAATACTCTAATCGCATGTTTCTAAATGTGGAGGGAAAAATTGGAGAACCCGGAAAAAAATCCACGCGACCACGGGGAGAAAATGCAAACTCCAAATATACAGGCGTCAGGTTTGAGATCAAACCCACAACCTCCTCCATACCAGCTGAGTATCAAATTTACCCAACCAATAACTGTGGTTGTACCTTGAAATGGGCACCTAAACGAACTAACAAATGCTCACAAACTTGATGCAGAAACCAAACCAAAATAAAAACAAATAAAAAGCTACCCAACAGAACAGGATAAATAGTGTATGGATAGTACTTAAAATATGACTATAGTTAATAACACGATCACGGTTTTTAACTGCATGTTGTGATCTACTTCTGTTCAAAATTTATTTTAACTATGATTGTGGTCCAGGAGTTTTACCATTTGTGGAGAGGAGGAATGTATATTTATTTCATCGTATAAGCAGGATGCGTTCAATTCCATACAAAAAGAATGACATCACCGAACATAAAACCTAATAGAAAATGTGCTAACATCACTCAAATTTGGTATTTTATTGAGTCAAAATTTGCATCCACAGCTGGTTGGGATGATACATAAATGCAATTTTCTACACCTGAATTGTGCTTGTAATCCCATTATTATGGAATTGCCCAAAGCAAAAGTAACAGGTCACTATAACCTTGATGTTCTAGAAGCTAATATGTGGTGCTCCGTCTTGACCAGCAGTAATAGAAGGTGGCCTTTAGCACCCTGTTTGTGCGAGTCCGACAATGCCCAATGATGTCTTACCCTGGGAAAATAGTAGCCGCATGCAGCTCCTGTGACAGGTGATTTACGTTCTGTGGCTCGTGGCTCCTGCAAAAATAGAGCCTCCAAGTGCTGTTTCCTCTCATTCATCACATTCATAAAACATTTCTAAAGATGTGTATGCTCTAAAAAGGCAAGTAATGTACATATGGTAAATATTTGCACAATAGTTGCTTTTATTTATGGATATTTAAGGAGATCTGCTGACATGAGAATATTTTACTTTATTTTTTTTTATGCATTGGTGTTGAGTTCTGTGGGGCTCTGCACCATTTTTGTAAATCGTATTCTCCGGATGCGTCATAAACCACTGGGCCATGTTGGAAACACAGCATTTATGCTTGCGAATATGACACTGTAAATGTAAATTAACATTGCAGAGGATATGAGAATTACTGTACCCAGTACAAAATAAGTGCTAACATTTAACTGTCTGACAAATAGTGCACAACACTAGCCTCGAGTCTAAAAACTGTGACAGTACTGGAAAAGGCATAACTACTGCTCGGTGTCTCCATATACTGTCTAAAGAAATAAAAACAAAATAATGTGTTTTTTTTATTGTAAAACCTTTTCTTTCCATTCGCTTTCGGAGGTGCGTTCGGCAGAAGGCCACACATAGAATTATAAGAATCAGTGCAAACTCTTAAATAAAATGTCATTGAAAATAAAAGTGTGTCTTGCAATCCATAGAACACACAACACAGTTTCAACTTGTAATATACCTTAGGAAGAGCTTCCCCAATACAAGACGCTTCACCAAACCTTGCTAAAGACTAACATACAGTACAGTAGTAGTAAATTCAACAGCTTAATTGGACAAATGAAATGAGGGGACAGCAGTGTAAGCAGTGTAGAATCAATTGAATGCACGGGAAAGACGTGCGAGTCTCCAGACCAGACTGAAATCCCAGTCAAGAAACCACAATTGCGAAGGTCACGAGGCAGGGAATTCCAGACCCCTAGGAGCCGCAACAGAAAAAAGATCGACCTCCCATGGAGTGGGCGACAAAACGCAGTAGGAAATTATTTATTTGTTTTTGTTTTACTGAGTCTGAACAGATGCAATTTCTTTTTTGTCTCGTAGCATTGCTAAGACGTGCTTGCTACCAGGCACCTGGCAATGCAAGTTACAATAGGAGTAAAACACACGTATGGAGAAGTAACACTTGCACAGATATGTCAGACACTTACTTGCAAATACTACTTCCTACATCAAACTCTTAGTTCCCCTGTATGGCACACATTATGGCTTTATCTCAGTGTGATCCACCAACGTACATGTGTACACCACCCTGCAGTGTATATGTGATTCCCGTACATGATGTTTCATGTTTAGTATAGAAGGATAAATGTATTCATTTCCACGTATTACCAAAGACTCTGCATGCACAATGCTTTCTCTGTATTGAGGGACTGGAGTCAGATGGGTGATCGTGCCCATACATTAGCCAGCCACAATTGATATTCTAAAAATATTATTAATAATACAAAAATACCACTCCTTCAGCCGTATAATTTGCTTACCTAATTTGTTACTTATATTCTCTACAACAATGCAAAATTAGAACTTTTTATTTTCAAAACAAAGGACATTTAAAATTAATGCAAAAGGAAAAGTTAACGCCGCAGCCATACCAATTAGCTGCAATGTTACAGCATCAATACAGCTTCAGTTTTAATACAAATTTACAGCAATGCCTTTTTTAAATTTAGAAAATAAACATATCGAGTTATATTTGACTTGGATGAGAATAGTATTCGTATTAACAATTCAACTGCTGGTTTTGAAATACTGCAAATGGAATTCCTTAATCCAATACAATTTTTTTTCATGCTCTTTTTGAGTTTTAGTTTCTTGTATGTGTAGGTTTTCCTTGATGACTCAGTGAACATGTATTGTCTCTCTAGGTTGAAAGGAAGTCATAGACGTACCTCTGATGTGTATTTTCTTGAATAATAAAGAAAATACAAGATTAGTTGGCTTCCAAACGTCATAATTTTCAGCCATGATCGATCTACTGCTGGGTGAAGGCCTCTCCAAGCTTTCTCCATCTCTCCCAATCTTGCGATGCAATAAACCTTGCAGCTCCTTCTCACGAGTTGTTTCCAGTAAGACATTTTGAGTTGTAATTTCTACATTTGGATACAGTTGTCCATTCCCTATATCCACTTCTTATCTTCATGTCTCTTTTGGCTACACACATTCATTGACTATCTCGTCTCTCTCACTCTTCACTGAGATGCCAAACTTCAGAATACTATTCATGTCCTTGCTCCTCTATCCTACCTTTGCATGAGTGTTGTCATGTGTGTTGCCCTAATTTATAAGTTAGCTGCTGTCTTCAAGGTTTGTTGGAGCATATATTTGAATCATCTTTAACTGCGTTACGCGAGCCTAAGTATACGATGGCCAACGCTGTCTGATATCCACTTGAACCATACAACTGATTCTCAGAGAGACTAAGAACCACACTCTTCTGTAATTACTTCACATTCTCCCTTGATGGTAGAAAAGGTTGCCCTTTTTAAAGTAGGGAGTTCACTCCTTTCCTCGTCATTTATTTAGTCTGCGTGTGTTGTATAGAGCAGTGGTCGAATCAAGAAGTCATTCTGTCCATATCCAGTGCATCTTAGCACCCCTACTCCTCCGTCCACCCTGCTGATACCATGTTGATGAAACCAGAGCGCCTGGTGACTGAAGGCTATATAGTTCAGTCTTCTTGTCCATTCTGGGGAAAATATGTGACCTTGATAAAAATTAAAATCATATATTGTTTGCAGCTCTGGGTGTGTGTACATATATATTATAGATACATGAAGCTGCTCTAGAAAGCTAGTCTGAGCCAATCATAAAGTATTAATTTTCACTGTAAAACTGTATTGCCTGAAAGGCATATTGTGAAAGCTAGTCATAGCAATTCAAAGGCAGCCCAAGCAATAACCTTCTTGTTTGATGTGGGAGCACTGCAAAATAGCAGTTTACATTTTTTTTATCTCGCCAATGTACAAAGATTTACAAACTCTGCGTGTGATTGGCCCCCGAACAGAAATGATTAATGATTTCGTTTTCTTTCTTCCAAACCAAACCAAGAAAAAACCTAAGAATAAGAAAAAGACTATAATATTCTTTTTTTTACAAATAATACAGTCATATGGATCATGATGATAATATCACTGAGAGGTGTCCATTACAAAACACTGATTTTCTTTAAGGTAGGATATTTTCACAACAATTAAGCACGTTTTAATGTTCACATCCATTCTGACACGAACTTAACTGTACAGATGCGCCTACAGATGTATGTACAATGTGATTCTTTAATTCTGTTTGTGAGCTTTGTTAGGAGAATATGACATTGTGAAAGCTACTTATTTCCATTAACACATGCCTCTGAAGGTGCCCCACTGCGTTAATGTGACTCGTCAGGGCACTTCCATTGGAATTGCAGCAAAAATGACTCCTCGGCACATTCATTACTGAGGCCAGGATTTCCCTGGAGGACATTGTGTTCGTAATTGCCATTCTGTGCGCAATTGCACTTGACCTTTGTTGGACTTTTAAAATAAATTTGAGGGTTCATGATGCATCCTATTTTTGTTGATATTTTTTATGTTTGCTTAATTGCACGGGCTTAACAAACAAAGGGAACACCCTTAACACTCAAATTACATGCTGGAGCGAGCAATGCACGGGATTTAATTCTGCCTCAATAGGATGATGCTATTCATGTCTATCATTCCTCACGATGTGTATTGGTAAAATATGCACCCACCAACAGCATTGAAAATACAGAAGTTGCAAAGAGATTATTTTTGGGGGATGATACTGGCATCCTATCATCAATGCGAGTTCAGCTGCTTCATATTGTTATGTTTGCTTTGTATTCACAGGCGTGATACCATTCTAGGTTCTAATCGGCTGGCCGACATTTTACTTTATGGCACAATACTTGCTAGAGATATTTAATCTCTTTATAGACTTCTTCGAGTAGAATACATGAACTAAATAGTGCAGCTTTCATGGCATTATCAAATCTGTTGAAATGGAATTCCGAGTGGGATTGCTGCTGCTGGTTTGTGTAAGCAATTGCTATATACAATTACCATTTGTGGTTGTTCTCAATGCTTTTAATGCATTGTGGTCCTTCAGTTACGAATGTTGATTTGCAGCACTTGGAAACTGCATTGGGAATTCGCGTCGTGAATATAGTTTACATCGTAATGACGACGATGTTTGTCTCTCGCTGAGAATACACATTCCAATATTAAACTCATTGACACATTTGTTGTTCTTTCATTGCCAGCTGAAGACCACTGCATGAATTCACCCATAATGTCCTATGTATAGTGACTTAAATGTATATGTATCACGAGCTTAGTTTGCTAATGTCACACCCTTGTCAAAATCCACGATTATATCTCTATTGAAATTTTTTTTTCTATAACGTCACAGGGTTACATGACATCTGCCTTGCCTTAAACCTAATGCATTATTAATGACATTGTGACCGACATCATAGACATATCACGAGACTGATAGTTACTTCGATAGCCATTCGCCTCTCCCACTGATGTGCCAGCATTGTGACACGCCATCAATTTATTGTCAGTCAGGTGTGGCTTTGTCATTTCCTTTTCCTCTTGTTCAGTAAACAAATTTCTGCTACACATTGGCCCCCTCTGGTCTTGAGTTCATAGTACAAGTGGTTTGACTGCAGGGGTTAAGGCTTTGTAAAGTTGAATACATTAAATCCAAATTTCAATCAATTATTGGCATCCCTGATATTGGAAAGAGCGTCAGTACGACATAGTCATGTCTCAGCAATGTGTATGCAGTCAGGAGGTCTGGCCCCTTTTATATATGGAGGTAATCGGTCTTGCTAGTTAGATAATGGGCAATTTAAGCAATTTAAAGAGATGTTCCCTTATAAGTGCACTGTTACTCACCTTGCCTTGTCTGCTGCCATTTGCAGTTACCATTCCATTTGCAGAAACATATTGATTTGTCCTTTCATGAAGATAACTCGATGTGTAAGCCATCAGTGACTTTTGTACACAATAGATGTTGGTGTGTGTATGTATGCGTGCTTGGTGTCACACAGTTACTTAATCTACACAAGAAGGTGTTCAGGGTGAGAAGGTGTTTTTTGGAGGGATTTTTTTGTAAGCGGCTTGCAATAATTAGTCAACAGAGTGGCAGTATTCTTACAATGTGTGCCTAAGTTTAGGGTTGTAGTTATAGAAATGTGCATTCCTGTAATTGCGAAGTTGTCATATGCCAAGAGACGTGAAACTTTTAAAGCAAACTCGACAGGGCATTCATCTGGGTCGGCTGTTTTTATTCTTTGACAGCTGCCCAAGAGTGTTGTGGAGCTTGTCTTGAGTGACAAGAGATCACCTAATGCATTCCCTTTGCCCTTTGTTGGGGCAACAGAGGGTTGTTGAGTTTTTTTTTAGGCATTTGTTTCAGACGAACCCCAGATGAGTAAATCAGAGTCCCACTGCTGATCCGAGATGAGGTTAGCCTGTATGTTTACGAAGTCTCCAAAGGGAACAAATATTTTGCTAGGTATATGTCAATACGTATCCTAGGGTGTTGGCAGTATAAGTCATGTGTTTTATGTATATGCTATTGCGTCATGATGGACCATTTTGGATAAATAATATTATATAAATAATATGTTCGGAGCATTGCAATTGAATTAACAGAAAAGATAAGAATCTAGCGTTACTCATAATTGGGGTAAATATGGAGTGAGATGTGATTTTACATGTATAATGATGCAGCCGTGGTGTAATTTCTAGCACACTGGATTTTCAATCCAGAGGTCACAGGTTCGTTCTCCCGGCGCAGCAGTTGAAACAATGGAAGCGTACATGGGTACACCATGGTTATTCCATGGGCAAGTTGCATGCATGTGATGGGGTAAAGTGTGAGTATTCCTACCTCTTACAAGGCAACTGGCCAAAGTGAAAGAGTTAACCAAAATACCCATTAAGAGGGTCTCGAGAAAACTTCCTAGAGTGAATGCCCTTTGCCAATATTGGCATGTGAAATTGTGGATTTGCACCTTTACTTTTATATATATCTCTCATAGATGTATAAATCACAGTTGGTTGTTCTTTGGATAAATCGGTTCTTGCAATGGGAATGTTCCATTTTTTTTATGCCGGCTCAGAATCCAAAACATATCCTGTAAGTACCACCCATTGTTATTTGATTAGAGGAGACAGTTTGAATTTTTGATGAGTCAACCGAATAAACGTGAGTGTTGGTAATCTGCAGGAAGAAGGCTCAAATGTAATATAAATTTAAATGTAATAAAAAAAACAGAGAGCTAACATTCTTCAGAGTGCCATGCTTCACAGTTTCAAATAATGTTATTCATGTTCTTGTCACTTTGTGCTGTTCCTGCATTTGACTAATTTACAGGATTTGTGCTCCAATCTTTCTGATAAGTGCGAGGCTTGAGCCACGGCTGTATAGGTTCAAACTTTCCGTTGTTTTTACTGACAATTAAAAACATTTGGAATGAAACAATTCAGAACAATTTTAATCTTTTGCTGAATCTATTTGATCCACTTGCAAGCTTGTTATGTGTATGTCAATTTAGCTCACAGCTATGTGTCTCTGATGCTGACTTTTGTACATAGAATAGTTAAATTATATTCCACATCAATTGTTTTTAGTTTGCTCCTTCCTAATTGCAATATGCATATTACAATGTGACCAATCTCCTTAGTGCTTTATATGCTTTTCACAATCCTGCTTCAGACAAATTATATATATTGTTATGAAACTTTTGTATTCATGGTTGCATCATTACGTACAATACAGATTATTTTATAGTCAGCTAAACCCCACCCTCTTTGGCATAGATGGAAAAAAGTATCGACAATGTTGTCTGTAACATCAGTACACAATGGCTCTCCTGCAAACAAATAGGGCTTCAGTTCAGATGTCCTCTTTGCACTTTTTGACAGAATTTGAATTTAAATTGTGTAAGCACGTTGTTCAAATTAATTGTGAGCCATCGAGCATAACATCATACAATGTATATAATGCATAATCGATGGGATATCTGTGGAGAGTAAGAAATTACAGAAGTGGTGCATAATGTGCAAGAATACTAGACCATCCTTTCACGTGCTTTGGATTGAACTGCATGTTCTTCAGCAGCGGCATTTCACATTTTGAATTCACGTACGATGTGCATTCCTGCAGCATACATTTACGGTGCTTTCACAAGCATTGTTATTGCGCTCGAAAAATACAAAATAATATAAATGGATGTGTTATATTTATTTATTTAAATATAACCGGCAAGATCAAGAATAACCATCTCGACAACTGCTACAGTTTGTTGCTACTTCCCTGTCATCATGAAACGAGTATAGATCTGTTTTGGTAACTGACAAATATCATTCCAGCGCACTTAAAATTACATTTCGGTGTGGTGACAGATTACAGTAAGATGCTCCTTCGAAAAAAATGTTGGTTGATCCAGCAATTTATTTGACAAATTCGGCTAAACGTATTAAGAAAATAGTCTGCTGCTCGATGAGAGCCATCCTAAACCTTGCAGGTTTTTTGGGACTGTTTCGCCATATTTCACCACGCTGATTAGTGCAGGTTGGAAAAAGCAGGGATCATAGATGTGGATGCATTGCAGTACAGTACAACAATAGATTTTGCTACATTGGTGTCCTTCGTGCTGTGTATAGAACAGTTCACCATTTGAATACACTGTGTAACAAAATAAAATTGTTCCTGGGTAGTAAGTATTATTTCCTAATTGCTTATGCCTCAAAAGTACAGAAAATGGCTATTATTCCCCACAAACTTTGCTTTTGTGACCAGGACAGTGATATTTAGAAATTTACCAATTTTCAATGAGAAAACGGGCAAATTTTGTCTTTTAGTTCACAAAGTCAGAAAACAACAACATATGAATCAAAATGAACATGTATTTATACTAAAGAAATACAAAAATTACTACAAAAGAATTAGACACCAAGGCGCACTACCACAGGCGGGACTGGCCACAGCAGACCAAGTTCTCTGTGAGGAGGAACAACGTCAAGTGGGAGACACTGGTGGACCCCCGGAAGGTGCTGATGCCACCACTGCACATCAAATTGGGCCTTATGAAACAATTTGTCAGAGCTGTAGATAAGAAGTCGGCAGCCTTCAAGTACCTTCAAGACTTCTTCCCTAAGCGGTCTTTTAGCAAAGGTCAAAGCCGGTGTCTTCGTCGGGCCACAGATAAAGAAGATCCTGGAGTGCAATGAATTCCCCAAGAAGCTCACTAGTAAGGAGAAAGCGTTTTGGAACAGCTTTGTCGCAGTGGTTCGTGGCTTCCTGGGCAATCACAAGGTCGAAAACTATGTGGAGCTGGTTGGGACTCTGGTGAGGAACTATGGCACAATGGGCTGTAGGATGTCCCTGAAAGTCCATATCCTTGATGCTCATCTTGATAAATTCAAGGAGAACATGGGAGCGTACTTGGAGGAGCAAGGCGAGCGCTTCCACTAGGATATACTGGACTTTAAATGCCGCTACCAATGACAATATAATGATAACATGATGGGAGACTACATTTGGGGGCTGATTCGTGAAAGTGATTTACAGTATAATCGTAAATCTTGATAAACTACTCACTTCTAAATCTTTTGTATTCATTTTAGTATTACTTTAGTATAAATACATGTTCATTTTGATTCATGCTTTTTTTCGGACTTTATGTAAACGAAAAAGACACAAATTCGCCCGTTTTCTCATTTAAAATAGGTAATTTTGAAAATATCACTGTCCTGGTCACAAAAGCAAAGTGTGTGGGGAATAATAGCCATTTTCGATACTTTTTAGGCATAACCAATTACGAAATAACACTTACTACCCAGGAACAAAAATTGAGTTACATAGTGATATCATAATTATACAAATTCATTTCAAACACAGTCCTCAAAGTTGGCTCGGGCTGAATTAAGTGAATAGCTCATATAATTGCATTTTAGTTGGGTTTATTCATTGTTACATTGGTGACTGGGCTAAGATCATTCAATTTGTTTCACTTGAAAAACTGTTTTAATCACAGTGGGGAGACTGGGATTGAGACATTGAAGATCAGTTGTGTTGGATCAGTACTTTGACATAGTCATTAGCCCCCTGAGCTACCAAGGAACCTTTCCATCATTGTTGTCATTAAGGTTTCCTGTTTATATAGAGAGGCATATAGAAAGACAAAGATCCCCTGTATAGCCTTAACAGACTGTTGGGGCAAGTGCTGTTAGTGAGCACCTATGAGGGGTTGAGTGGCCAACAACCTCGCCCTGCCTTTGTCTTCCTAGTGGTGATGTTTACACATCGCACCAGGTACTCATTTGAGGCTGAGTCAACCTAGGGGAGGCCCAGAATCGTTTCAGATAATCGTCATTGGTGTTGGCCCTGAGCGAGAATCGAACTCGGGTCAACTATAATATGTATGGTTATGTCCTGGCAATTGCTGCTCATTCTGAGATGTTTATTATGCTGCTGAACATGGCATTTGCCAATAAAAGGAGTGCCCTTACCATCAGCTGCACCAAACCAGAGCACCTGCAATCAAAAACTCGACACTTTTTATTGTCTCTCGCGTAAGTTAACTCCACTTTAAACGAGTACCTGATAGATGCATTACACAGCTCTATTCCAATGCAATTTTGAGAATTATCATGATGTGTGATCACAATTCAAACTAATATATTGTTTGTATGGCTTGTACTGTCTGGTTGGTATTGTCATGTTCATATGTTCTGCTTGTTTGTGTTATCTCCTTTCTGTCCAATAGTATTATATTAAGATTGACATAAAATTTAAATAATTAATAATAATCACTTCTCATACACGTGATAAAAATGCACGCAACACATGCATACGAATAGATTTTAATTGCTGAATAGTTTAATGGTTACATGTCGAGTAAATTGTGTGATGTACTATATTGCAAAGGTGTAAAATTGTGCTTAAACCCCCTACACCACCTCCTGATGTGCTTTTCTAGCCGTGAAGTTCTTACTAACAGCCGTTGTTGCTATGGGGGAAGTTTTTTTGGGGATTGGCAACGAGCATAAAACAATCACTCGAACTCCGGTCATCCTCGCAGCGGCTTTTGGCTGGCCATCGAACAAAGATGGTCACCGCATTGCACACTTTCAGATGCGCTTCTGAGGGCGTCTGGAACGCTCTTCCTTCCGATATTTGGAAGCCACCGGAGCTATGCACTTTTAAATAATCTAGATTGAAAACTCGTTTCTTTAGAACTGTTTTTGAGGTTACTTTGTTGTCCTTCCCCCCCATACCTCCAATTAACACGGTTGACTACGTACGGTGCGAAAAAAGTTCAACGTACATAGCACATGTGTGTGTTTACACTCTCATGTGTGTGTATCTGGCTGCGTATATGGGGAGCAGTAATTACGTGGTTTGCACACTGTGCTACGAACCTGGTGACCCATGTTCGATTCCAGGCCACGGCCAATAATAGTTGCGAATATATTGGAACCAGTCTGGACCTTTCCAAGCTTGTTTCAGCCTCAATTAAGTACCTGATGTGTGTGCGTGTGTGTGTAAACATCGGCACTTGGGATACAAAGGTGGCCTAGAATAGTGCTTGCCAAACAACCTTGTCGTGTGCTATGTCGGCCGTCATATTCACATGTTCACGGCACTCGCTCCAACAGCCTGAAAATTTTCCATGGTGGGTTGGGGCGACCTTTGTCTTGTCTGCACGTCTGTGTCCAGAGGGTGCTGCAGGAGGGACTGGGCCGGCATCGGATGCCTCTCGGCCCTCGGCTCTGGCGGAGCCCCTGCCCCACTTCCTCCAGGAGTTGGAGGACGCCTACATCGTGCGCAACAAGCCGGTCACCATGAGCTGTGCCGCCTCGCCCGCCACCCAGATCTACTTCAAGTGCAACGCTGAGTGGGTGTCCCAGCAGGCCCATCACGTTCAACAGCGCACGGATCAAGGGACAGGTAGGACTCCATTTGTGGACTATCTCTTCTCAGTCACTTTATGAAGCTGAACGATATCTTTCTTGTAAAGATAGCCGAGGTGAAATGTAGAAGTTGATTTGACCACATTTGTGTGCTGGTATAGATTGCTTCGGGGCCGTTTCTGAATCAATTGAACTGACTCATGAATGCGGGGAGAATGGCACAAATCAAAAGTTCAGATCTTTTTTTGGTAGAATCAAAATGCTCATTGCTCTCCAGTGTGAATTGAGGGGAAGTAGAGAAAACAAGCTGCAGACATCACCTGAGCAATGTCAGATGTGGTTGTGGCTCAAATAGGTATTTTTGTACGAGAGAGGCATTTTAACACGTAGGCTTTCACGACCAATATCATCCATAATAGGCAGATATGTGGTGACCACAGTTTGCGCCCCCCCCCCCCCCACACTTTGTGCAAGAGCGCAGAAGCGTAGTCACGACATCTACGCCTCTATATAAGGAAAAAAACAGGAGGACTTCTCCACAAATCTGGCTGTCGCCTGATGAAGCTAGTTGTAATTACTGGCGAAACGTCGTACTCAGATTGTAAATGTTGTGGCTTGGCTCTCCAACACACCGGTGTGCTGTACCAGTGACGAATTGGCACGTTCTGTTTACGTGACAACCCTTACTAGTTGGCTGTGTCGGGTGGTGGCGGGTTTTAACGACACATTTATATATTTTCGTGATCTAACCCAAAAAACCTATATTATGAAGAGAGGCATTGTTGGCCATATGTGTGTTTGCAAAGCACTTAACTCACGATCAGAAGATTGCAATTTCAAATTTTGGATGGGAGTCAACTCAGCGCATCTTCTTTCTGGATTTGGTGACATTAGTAACACTCACTGAGAAGCCAGGGGAGGTTTTGCTGTGGGGAGCCTCTTTCATAGGAATGTGAGATTCTCACCGCTGACTAAAGGTCGTCAACAGAGCTGAGTACCACCGCATATTAACTGAGAGACACTTTTACTTTTTTTCGTCATTAGCGGTGCAAGTGCATGTAAATGAAAGTATTCGTTTCAGGGTAAATATGAAATAGTTAATCCTTCAAATTATCATCTCTCTACATCAGAATGTGTAATGCAGTCTAAAATATTCCGCAGCAAATGGTAATTGGAAGCGATGTAAAATTCTGGCTTCCGGACGAATTCTTTAAGTCATTGATTTAATAATGTGCGTATTAATAATATATTGGTATAGTGAATATGTAACATAGGTTGAATGAATTGAATCTAAGCACTTCATGGAATTGCATATTCTATCAGGGTTATCAAATGTTTTATAACTGGATGACAGAGGTTTTAAATGTATTGCTATATTTTATTTGTGTATAGTTTGCATTTTAGTATGATCAGACTCGGGAGAGATTGGATCCACGATAGGAATCGAGAATTTTCAACAATGATTAAGAGCTTCCAACAGAGATCACCAATAGTCTTTGCATATTTAAACATTGAGAAATGTTGATATGTGTGCCACACATCTTTTACAAATTGTACAATCAATCATTTGCATGTGCATAATGATAGTTAATATTTTATCTTTGTGGTATATTTCTTTCCTGGCAGCTGATAATAGTGACAATGACAGATGATACTTTGAACATCCATTATGCAAATATTTGGGAAGGACCTTATATTTCATCAAAACACTTCCATACGAAATTACAACCTTCATGTACATCTCTGCTAACTTGATTCACTGATCTTTCAAAACAATCCCATCGATCTGAGCAGTTGTTTCAAATTTACTGCCTCGGAGGTTTACCCAAACCATGGCGTCATCATCGATCAATTTATGTCTCCTCTTAAACTTTCTGAGCCATCTCACTACACTAGAGCAATCAGAATCTCATGGACCATACACAAGGATTGATCTTATATTTGCTGGGCACACATCGTATTAATAATTACATGTTTGAGCTCACCATATCACCTGTAATGATAATGCAAAAAATAAGTGTGTGACATGGAGTATTGTAATGTGATATTGCGTGAAGTAATCAACACTTTATGTTCTAAAGGCTTCTCAGTTGTATGTTATGGTGTAAATGCTTGGCTGTAAATACTTTCAGGTCATTGCCCCTGACATATAATTTACGTAGTAAATAATTAGCACTTGCAAGTACTTTTTGGCAGGATGTACATTACAATTCCCTTTTTTTCCCATTCTGATAAATCAAAGCTGTGAGTGTGAGTATCCACAATATTTTCCTTTATATAATGCACCAGGTGTGTTTAATCCCATGGTCGTTGTCAACTGCTCAGATGAAAACCATTTAACTATTCAAGCATTTAGGACACAAAACGTTAACAATTGTATGTGCAATTATGCACAATGGATATGGTGCTAACACACAGACCGAGAAATCCTTTTATCAGTATTTCAAAAGTCAAATTGTCGATGCTCAAACAAGCAATCTGGTAAAATTTGTTTCCATTGTGGACCTAGACACTCTGCACAGGGTGCTCATTCGTAGCTTTCAACAAAGGAATACCCCGTTTAATTCACCCCCAACGGATGGGCCGAGCCAGCCCCTGCATTGGATTTGAACTTATGACCTTCCAATTGTGAGCTGAGTTCTTTACCAACAGCACGACCAGGGTAGATAAGAGTGTTTATGATTTGAACAATAAGCAATGTTTATTTGCATGTAAATACGCAGTCTGTACTCACACTTAATTTACCACCAGCTAGTTAATGTCCTAGTGCTCAAGTCGAATTTGAAATGGAAACCCGAACACAGAGGCACTTCCACTGTCAATTAGCACAACAAGGTATCATGTTTGTGAAATACTCAATTAAGAAATGACAGCGCTGCTAATTCAGATCTCAAGTGGCAGGTGTTGGCTATGCAATGGGCTTCAAGTCATTTTGGACCTTTAGGTTCCAAGTGCTCCAAAATACATATGCATGTTGTGGGCATTCTACTCCAATACCACAGGTTCCTTATATTTATTCAAATATTGCATCACCATAATTTTGGGGGCGTATTGCGAGCATGAGAGTCCCATCCCAATTACTTTGAATGACCATGCCTTAACTGTATTCCATTTTTTTGTATTATTATTCTTGCATATTTTACGAATTATACCCAACCGTGCTTCCTGGAGTTAGGCAAAGAAGGAAGGGTGTTTCATTAATCCTTTCCGACCTCTTCTACAGACAGCAAAGCCACACGCTGTTGGGAGATTGACCCCAGAACTGACATTAGTGGCCTTTGACTAATGTTCTTCACACAACCACTACACTGCACTCTTTCAATTGCGCAGACACATCCTTCGGAACTGAGCTTCACCAAATGAAATAGAAAATAAAATTATGGACTTTTTTTTATCACCGATGGCTGTACTTGGACCATAAAACTCACTAACCACGAGAGCCTCACTTCATTCCAGATTTTAAGCTCAAAATCCTTACAATGTAAGGATATACACTGTTACACGAGTATATAATTATTCTCCTGAGCCATTCTGACATCTCAATATATGTTCCTACTCAAATAAAAATGAAGCAACTGAACTGACAGTGGTACACCAGTTTCAACTGATGACTCATTGACCATTTTTAACAATTGCCATGGCAAGAAACATAAAGATTATATTATGGCAATAATTATTATTATTCAAAGTGGTGATCCATATGCTCAAACTACTAACATTCAATTGTCCAGCACTTGGGAACTTAGCTAATGGATTAAATTTGCATTGTATAGAAATTTAATTAGTACTTATAGGCTAGGAGAAATCATCACCTCCCCACTTCTCCAAAGACAAATATTCCTCAGTATAGCCTTAACAGACTGTTGGGGGTAAGTGCTGTTATAGAGCAGCACCTATGAAGGTCAGTACAGCACATGAGGGGGGTGGGTGGCCAGCACCACCTCAGGCTGTCTTTGCCTACCTCGTGGAAATGTTTTTACACATCGCACTCGGTACTCAATTGAGGCTAAGTCAACGTAGGGGAGGCCCAGGACCAGTTCAAATAATCGTCACTGGTGTTGTCCGTGAGCGGAAATCGAACTCGGGTGGCCAGGTTGGTAGCGCAGTGCACTATCCGCTCTGCTACCGCTTTCCACTGTGCTGACACCCCACCTTATAAATACCACCCATCTCCACCAACCGATCATCATCACCCATCTGCACAAAACACCAACTCGCAGCACCACGATACAGCCCCAGCAAGTTACTGGGAGAGTGCGACACAGCAATGGCAGGGTCCCCCTGGTCCAAGAAGTTACGTAACAGCAGCAGAAGATTGCATAATCTGTGCAAACTGTATTGGCAGGTGAAGCATGTAAGATATGTGTGCATATGTGTGTGTGTGTGTGCGCAGGACGATCGGTGCGGGAGGTTCAGACGGACGTGTCCCGGCAGCAGGTGGAGGTGTACTACGGGCCGGAGCCTTACTGGTGTCAGTGCGTCGCCTGGAGCGCCGCCGGCACTAGCAAGAGCCGCAAGGCTTACGTCCGAATAGCATGTTCGTGAAAACCCCTCTTTTGCCCATTCTCGTATTTACATTTATTTCTACGTTTTTTCTCAGTTATGGCATCAGAATCCACAAGTACATTCAGTATTTCCCCCTCTGAAAATCCTTATTGATCAACGGTCACACAGAGGAACACTCCAAAGTGATGTTATGTTTGTCTATTTTACTTCAAACAACATACTTGTTTGCCTCACTGTATAGAATCTGGCTCCTAACCCTGAAGCAAGACTTCACATCCCAGTCAGGGGGTTGACACGGCCCAACAATGCTCCAGGTCTATAAATTAAGCACCGTTTTGTGGGAAATTTCACATGGTGATCTTATGGATAAACCGCCTGCCATGCCTTATGAATGTGAATTGCTGTAACCCTGGCTTCGGGCCACCAATGGAGATGAGCATAATCCAATGTTCATTTTAGCAGGGAAGCACCTTGACTTTGTTTTAGCTGCAGCCAAGCTGTACAAATTATTATTAAGAGCACAAACAAATATTAAAATGTGCGGGAGATTGGCATAACTGCCCTTTAAAAATAGTTTTGCCACTGATAACTTCTGGGAATTGAACCTTTCAACACATTTCTGACTTCGTGCTATGAATGGCATTGACCTCATGAGCTAACCAAATACAGTATATTGGGGCATAAAACCCATATTAGAATGCAGTTTATACATTAATTTCAGATGAACACTATCCATATTTAAATTAAGGGTGTTTAAAGAGCATTAATGAAATGTGCACAATTTAATATATATATGATAAACATCCTAACTATACTGAATTAAGCCAATTAAGCAAAAATAACCATTAAAGAAAATTGTGCTTTATTTGAAATGGGTCATTTTCATCAAGGAATGCACATTCACAATTATGCAAGAAATTTCTCCATAGGGTATATTACCTTTAAAGGCTTGGATTCATTTCATTAGTGTCAACAAGAATTCATTATCATTTAAATATAATAATTGGCTATTCATATTTTTGTCAGTAATTGTGTTTTATAAATTGCAGGTGTTTACTTTGAATACATGCAAATATACTATACACAATATAAATGAATATTTAGGAATGTAATACAAGCACGTCATATGCACATAGCATGCTTCATTTCAAGTAGGTTATTTGTCATACCTTCTGTATTATTGATTGCATGTATATTTCATTTTCTTTAAAATGTTACTTTTAAGAAACTGCACTTTAATGCGAATATATCATCACACCTACAGTTTGCATCTGATTTTAATTGTTCCAGTGCAAAATAAACATAACTTGGTTCAGTTCTTAAAACTAATAATAAAGCACATGGAAAATATTTGCCAATTATGCATTCATAGATTCTGCAGATAAATGCAAATGTACCATTAATATGCAGTACTCTTTCGTGGAATAATTTGGTTTTAGAATTGATATACTGACTTGTAAAATCACTTATATAATAGATTATTGTAATTTCTAACTACCAAGCAATTTAGTTGTTGTAAATGCATTTTTTGTCACGTAAAATGCGGCATCTCTGTGTGTGACCACTTCGGCTTAAACGTGCTTAATATTATCCGCATGCTTTGTCATGCATTTTTTATATCCAAACAGCATATCGTGGGGGGTACCACTCTATATTTTATAACACGTGCCTCACTTCCCAAACAATGCACCAAACGGCTGTGATTTAACTGCCAGAAATGGGAATACTTTGCAAACACGACGCGGGCCCTCTAACTGACGGGTGTTAACACCTGCACAACCTCAGGCATAGAAAGGGCTGCCTTGCAGTGGCCCAAGGTGGGACGTGCCATTGTGGTGCAGCCACAGCAGCCACATCTGATAAAACATTGCCAGTCTCATATGCAAAGAAGAGCAGGCTAATTCAAATTACACATAATCTTTATTGACATTCCCAAATTGATAAATGTGTACCTTTACTCTGTATTGATGTGAATAATGGTGCTGTGGTGGTTAGCACACTGTCCAATGATCCCTGGCCATACACACCAGTGGTAATTGGTATCTGATTCTGCACAACACTATCCCTAGGTTGACTCAATCTTCAATTAATACCCAGTGCAATATGTCAAGATCAGCATCCGGTAAACAAAAATCAACACATAGTAGTGCAGACCACACCATTCTGGCCTAAATATGTGCAAAAGATTTACCTGTGCTAGAAATATTTACATACCAAATCAAACGAATATCTCTTTTCAGTTTAAGACTGGCATAACAATATGTAATAATCATTATTTATGTGTCCATACAGTCCTTACTTAGTCTCATGCCTTTTTCAGGAGGGTCCTGCTAGGATTTCCAGTATGGAGCGATGATGTGATGTATTTTCCCATTCGATTCATTTCCAATAAATGTTTCCAAATTGGAATCATGATGCCGGCACACATGGCCTACTCTTTTTAGAATAATGTCACGGATATTTGAAACAGATGGTGAAAATTTGGACGGTTAAAACCACACGCAGTACTAACCAGGGCAGCCGTGAGGTTTGAACCGTGAACATATGCAACAAGCGGAAAAACCACAGCCTCTCGGCCGTGTCACCGCCCCGATATGATGCGTTATCTTTCAGAAGACTGGACCCATCAAGTCTTAGTTTTCTCCCTCTTTGCAACAAATGGTGCCTTGTGATTTTATTATGTTTTATTTTTATTATTTTATTACTTCCCTTCTACGTGACTTTACCGAAAGAACCAAGAAGAAGGGAAACGCTTGTTAAGCTCCATACATTTTTATATTTATTAATTCATCAAGAACAGCTAATTGAGTCAAAAGTGTGTGAATTTGAATCCATTTAGCTTGGATGTCAACGAATCACTGCACAACCACTTCATAAATGAATGTGACTAAAATTGTTGATGATTACAGATGTCGAGAACATCCTCAATAACAACAGTTAGTTGCAAACCTAACTAAGCAATTATATATGTTTCATTGTTTAAAAATAAGGATCTACAATGTATATACATTTAGGACATGAAAATGGTTGCAAGAATTTTGCATTTGTAAACAGATGCCACAATTATTATTTGTTTATTTTATCCCCAAAAGCAAATATAGCCAAACAGCTCAATCTAAATGTTATAGAAAACTTACACACACATACCTTACAAGAATAACTGAATTAAATTCCTCAGTGCTTATAAATATAGTTGCATTGTACAATCACTGATGCTCTCCAAATTACCATATATAGACGTATGTTTCTTATGTATCTTTGAATAAAATTCAACATACATTCAAGGACAAATGTAAGGTAAACTTATGACATCCCAGAAAAAAGACGTAAAATACTGACTAAATACCCTCAAGAATATCTGTTTAACATCCATTGCACAGAATTTTTTTGTATTTATTTTATTCAGTATAATTTACATATAAAATAATTGATGACCGGATTCGTTGATTCAACTGGTAGTGTTCTAAATAACCTCAGTTGTTGTGTTAATGTTTTTTTTAATTAAAGGCAACTAAGTAAAAAAGGTGTTAAGTGTCTTCATGCTCAAAAGAGCAGCACCACAATGTGGTGTTGGTACTGAGCTAGTTATGGAAATACACATTACTATCCTAGGGCCTCCGTAACCTCATTGCTTGTCATGCAAATGTAATGTGTAATTATCCGAATTTTTCCAATATGAATCAAACATTTTTAGTGAACTCAAATATTCCATAGCAATATTATTGTTAGACAAATATAATCTTCCACTATGTCTCACTACGTGAACCATTTATATGAAAAAAACTAAATCAGACACACAGCCACATAATCTTAAATTTCGTGACTTCTCCACATTCAGATAACTGGAGGCGAATAGCGATAAAGTGCAACTGAAATAGAGCGTCAACACTTGTTTTCAATGTTGTGCATTGCTGTGCGACGTAGATCTGCACAAGAACTTTGAGATGGAGCCGCAGGGGAAGGAAGAGCCCCAAGGGCAAAAGATTCAACTGCATTGTCGTCCTCCTGATGCGGTCCCTCCTGCCGAGGTGACGCCACACTTGCTGTCGGGGTTAAGCATTGCACCCACCCGTGAGCAGATTGCAGCATAATTGTGCTGGCAGATTCCCGTAGGTTTGGTGGTGATTGCAAAGATTCTGTAAGCACAGCGCTTACTGTAATATGGCCTATTGCTTAGTGTAAAATAATTACGAACAACTCTTAACGTGCAATATCCTCTGCCGTATGCATACGAACGAGCCATCTTCAAATTGTATAACTGTGCAAACATGACAAGCTCTCCGCTACTCTGTGTGAGTGTGCAATGTGCTTAAATACAGTTAAAGATTTAAAACAATGCTTTTTTTTCCAATCTGACACATTGCAGGGTCATGGCAGAGGAAAAAAAAATCATTGCACTGTCTACAAGTAATTAGTTTCACTTATCTGAAGTGCCAGATTAAATTGGACTGAATTAGCATTAGCAGGAAATGCATCTCGGTTTCATATTCCTGTCACATTCGTTCTGCTAATTCACGTCAGCATATGGCCTTCCTGAGAGCGATCTGTGGAGAAGGGGGACTCATTGACCGCCAGGTTACCGTGACTGTAGTGGGAAATTAGAAGGTAACTCTGACTTATAGCATTCTCTATTTCAAGCACTGTGCACACACGGAACAGACAGTCATTTCCAAGGCCTGCAAGAAATTCCATAGAACTCGCAAAATGTGATTTGCCCTGTAGAATTGTGTGTTTTATAGTGGCATTGTACTTTATAATTTCTCTCTGTGTCTGTGTGTCTGCAGATATGTGTTTATAGTTTGTGCTAATGCGTGTATTGGTTCATATTTCTTTGTAAATTATTAATTGAGTTTTTGGTGGTGCATGCCATCAAAAATGTCCTTAAAATACAAGTCAGTACGGTGGTGCATGATTGTACGTGATGCATGGAAATTTAAATTAATTTTGGATGGAAATGATTGCATATTTGATATTACTATGCAAATGGAATGTAATTTTCCAACAAACCTAAATGTAAATTAATATTGCTATATTTTTCAACATATATTGCATTTACATGTCGACGTTTAGTTCAATACATTATAGTTGTTACCATTTCAGCACTTGTGCATGTGGCTTTGTCATGGGATGCTTTATATTTTACAGCATCTCTTTTAGCAACCGAACATATTTGCTAAATTAACAATAATAAGTAAACATTATTACTAAAATGACCATCCAAATATTTCTACAATCGTAACGTTTTTTTATGCTGCATCCAATTATGATAAACAGCATGCTTTGCTCACTCGTAAATTCACTCTTTAAAATAAATTATCGCCATCCCCATATTCGCACAGATAATGCACATTAAAAGCTCTATGCACGTTGTAAATCATGCAGCCGTACTTCACACTTGAGTTGCACCACTATAGATAGAGGGGGGGGGGCTCTTGATTAAAAATTGATGAGAAAACACTACATAGGCCATATTCGGAAGATGAAGGCATTTGTTATTTGCAATACATAGCGCCGCTTTGAAAATGCCAACGAAGCACACTGTCTTTGACACGAAGCCTTGACTTTTAACACCTCTACTGACAGTGGTATGCATTGGCATAGGTGACCCACATATAATAGTACTTGTTGGCTAAATATTTCTACTTGCTTTTCAACAAATCTCGACTCCCATTAAGGTTATTTGAGAATCAGATAATGTGAAACTATCACAGCAACCTAACATTGGGCTTATGTTAAAGGCAATTTAAGCTAATCTTTAATGCATTTACTATGTAGTGAATTTTGTTAATTCACATAAGGAGTGTTTGTGTCAATATTATTACGTGTAGGAGATGTTTATTCCCAAGATTACATTATCACAAATTCTAGACTCTCTCTTGTGCTCATAACTATAAAAAAAATGTTTTAAGATTTTTAAATAAATATTCTTTCACTTCACAGGATATTTAAATTGACCCTGAAAATAAAACAATAAATACTGTACAGTATATGGCCCAAATATTTTAAATGTCTTGTTTGTTTATTCCTTGCTGCAACCTAATTAGTTTTATATTCCCATATATATGTCTAAAATTCACATATTTAAGTCAAATTAGTGATTCGTGGAATTCATCTTATTTGATGTCTGTAGGGAAATGGTGGATATACCATCTTCGTATTGTGGGTTCATTTTCTACATAGAGTTCTGTAATATTGTCCTGTCTTTGTCAAATTGAAAGCGTACTGGAGACCAAGGTTTTCTGGCGATATCTCCAGTTATTAATTTGGTCACAGTAATAAATATTATTTCATAAATAAAAGGATTGCTGTGGAGCGGACACGCCAAAGCCAGTTTATGCAAAATCTTTCTACATTAAATAAACACAGTTAAATCCTTGTCCTTATCCGTATATGGTTTCCTTAAGTTCTGTACATGGATCAGGCATTTCAAATAGTTAGATTAGATTTGGATGACCGGGTATCCCTTTGGTTAGCATGTCTGCCAATGAGTGAGCTGACAGTTTTTCATTCAATTCCTGCTCTGTCTGATCATTACTCCAAAGACTAACCTGATTGTACAGTACTGCCTTTTGTAAAGTGTGCATTTAAGGCCCTGTGGCAAAACTCGAAAGAGTGGGCCTTTTCTTGACAGTAGTATGTTCCAAATCCATATATATTAAATGTCTCACAACTAAATTATACAAAAAATATGATAGCTTTCTGGTTTATTGGGTCTGCTTAGCAAAAATGATAATGAATCTAAATGGGCTGTCACCTGGTTAAATAATGGGCAGCAGATCGAATTGCCTACCCTTTGCGTAGGTGTGGAAAGGACATTTACTGTGGATTCGCAATAAAAAAAATTGGTTTGCAGGCAACGAGTGCATTATACCTCAAATCCCACAGCAGCGACATGCAGTTTTTCAAAAGACGATCAGATATAACACTTTGAATTGTTCAAAGATAATCAACATTTTCAGCAGGGGAGTTACTTTTCTTGCAGCATAAAGGAAAATGAACATCATTGGTCTCAGGTTCCAACCCAATGACAGATATCCTAACCGCGTCCTCATTCCCCGTATATTAGTCATAATGGCCACACACAAAGATCCGTATCAGCTTGCAGTGGCTAAAGAGGTTGTTAATGTTATTTGTTTTGTACAATGGACTATGACTTCATTGTATTCCATTATCAGTCTTGTAAACCTAATTTATTTCTAGTGGATCATCTTAAGACAAGGAAAAGTGCATTTCGAATGCAGTTTCCATTTAACATGAAATGATACATTTCCAGAGGGAAAAACGTAACCGATCCCAAATTACTTTAGAAATGCGATGCTGTAAGGAGTTGTATGATCTATGCGCAGGTTGAATGGCTTAAGAATGAGATGCTCATCGACCCGGAGGAGGACTCGAACTTCCACATCACGGCGGACCACAATCTGATCATTAAGCAGGCGCGACTGTCGGACAGCGCCAACTACACGTGCGTGGCCAAGAACGTCGTGGCCAAGCGCCGGAGCTCCACCGCCACTGTCACCGTGTACGGTGAGTGGTGGTGCCGCACGCATAGCACATGCCTCGCTAACGCGAAATTTAAGAACTTCTTTTTTTTTCTAGAAAGGTCACGCTAGGTCACGGGGTCAGTAACCTGGGGCTCCGGAGCCACATGTGGCTGTTTAAGGGACTGCTTTGTGATGTTGTTCACTAAGGACCACCACCGCCTTGTATTCACATGCATTGTGCGGTTCTTGAAATGTTGAGGTGTTTTTTTTTTTTACCGAATTTGAAAAAAAAAGGCTGTTCTTGTTATTTTGGTTGCTGACCGCAGCACTCGGTGTATCTATGACCATTTAATAGTAGGTCCGGTCTGGTTCACAAACTGGGCCAGCTGGGCCAAGCCTGAATTCCCAAGGCGGGCCTCACCCAGCCAAGTGAGATCTAACGGGGGCCATGTGCTCTGCCAATTAATTTACTCTGCCAAGGGGACCACCCGCTTTTATCTGGGCAGCCTTTGGAAACGGTTCTGATGTCATGGGGTCATCGTGGAAGAGACGCACGCTGTAAATCGCGTCTCTCACATAGGTTAATATGAGCACCATTTTTTTTTAACTAAGAATATGGCCCTGTTTTAGATAGTGAATACAAACCGTACCATGTGTCATATCCTGTTTGAAAAAAGCTACAATTGCTACCCTCCAGCCGTGTAGGGGATGGAGGAGGAGGCATGTATGACTGAAGGAAGAGGCTGAACCCATGGAACCACACATTCCATGAACAGCCCAGCATGACTCAGGTCTATATTTAAATTGTCATGGAAATAAGGCACGAGACTCCTAAACTGCGGTGCTATTATGTGACAGGAGAGCAAGTAGGTTCATAAGTCATGTTATCTCCTTGTATTTGTAGATCTTCTCCGTTTACTCTGGTTTTCTGAAAACATTATCCTTAAACAATTGGCCAACTAATCCCAAGTAGGGCCTTTCTGATCGAGATGCTTGAAAACAAGATGAGCCTTGCTGGTCAAAGGACATCACGATCATTAGTGCAGAGCCTCCAGACTTATGATAATCCTGCTTTCAGATGTTACCGCTATTCCTTCGCGAAGGAAATCATGCTACCCACAAACAACACCTAAGAGAGTAGCACTGACGCTTTTAAAGTTATCGAAACAGACAAGCAAGCAGCCTACCCTCTGTGCTGTCATCTACTGACTGCCTATTAACCCTGAACGTAGGTGCCTCGTGAACATGCCGATACTCATTTGATTACAACTGTGTACCGCATTGCCTATCTGATTTCTGTTTGGCGATGTCGGATATAAAATCGCATAAAACAAAGCAGTCAGGTGGCTCGGGGGACTAATATCTTTCAGAGCAGTGAGCCAGCACTGCCGAGATCCCGAGGTTTGATTCACGAGCCTCCACCTGAGATAAAACTGGATTCTCATCACTTGTAACTCTATATATATATAAGCCATTGCATAAATTTGGTTTTGAATTTAATTTAGCTTTGCCCAACCCTGAAGGCTTATTCAGCAGATAGGCAGAGAGTGGATAACTCAGTCATCTGCACAACCGATGAGAGTGCAGTCCCGAGCAGAGCACCCTAAATGGGGTTAAGGAAGGGGTCTTGGCAGGAATCACAAACAGAGGCCTCGCATTGCACTCACCTAAACATTTAATTAAGAAAAACACAGTAAGATTCTGGCGGTTGATTCCTTTTAAAACAGCTTGGGAAATGCTGGACTCGAGGCTCTGGTAAGCTAAGTTGTTGAGTGAGATTATTTGTAATTTCTTACAAGTGCAAAAATTGTTTTTAATATATTTTACAATGTGCATTCAGAATGAAGAATTATTTTTTTGGAATGGATACATACAATTTCACGTGGGAAATACACCAAATCATGCATGTGTAATCGTATTTACATTTTGCCAATCACAGGAATGTTTGAGTAGCGGCGCTATGGCAGGTGATATGTTAACGGGTCTGAGTCTCCCACTTCATGAACCTAGATTGACCAGCGTCGTGCAGTATTGTCAATAATCCGCATGACCTACACAATGGCCTTCACCAAGCAGTGGATTTTAATTTAATCCGTGATGCCGAGAGACTAAATCCTGCCATGTAAATGTAGAATTTCTACCACTCATGGCCACTAACAAAGATGGATGCACACTATTGTTTGTATGAGCAGAGATACACCTTAATTTGTTTACTTTGATACACAAGGCCTAGCGGCACTGTCTCGAGAGCTGAAGCAGCCCTACAACTCAGAGCACGGACAAAGGCAGTGTTTAGTCAAACTAATTAAATGTCAAATGCCAAACAAAATGCATATCAGTATGATCTGCTTCCCTTGCATCCTGCTCGAACTCTCACCCTTGCATAGGCACGACCCAGCAGTCGTGTTCGACGCTTATTGCAAAGGTTCACTGTTCGAATCCAGTGATGGTCCCGAATTAATATCATGCACCTCCGATTAACGCGGTTGGCTACGTATTGTGCTAAAGAAGTTCAACATACATACATACTGCAATATATAATAATCATAATAATGCTACGCGCCGTTAGCTTCAAAGTAGGCATCAACTATCCTCAAATATGATTAACAAGAATAGGCCATAGCCGGGCAGTGGTGGCTATACTATTAACCTGTTCAGCGACAATTCAGCCACAAACAGTGGCTGAACGGGTTAATTATGATTCTTGGTGCTATTCTATGTTGCTCATAATGCTGGCTGTTTTACACATTATTTTCCGATTATTTGTGATACGTTACGAACGATTAAAACGATTAGTTTACTCACGTTTTTTAACTCGACAGTTATAACCCCCCTCTGGTACTATTTATACATTAAGTATTCAACTCCTATTCTGAAGCACCAACTTCTGATTTTAGCGATTTTGCTGTGTAGATGTCTTTCCACCAATTTGAACGTGATGGCTGCAGAATGCACCATCTATCTCCATTGCCTGGATTGTATCCTGTTCCATCGCTCAATCTTCCATGACTTCTCATCACCCGTCTCCGTAGGAGTATGACTAATGCCAGTGTAGGGAAAAACTCGTGAAGCAAGTTATCTTGGGACTTCAATTTGCATCGTGGCTTAGGTCTAATGTGTAGACACCTATCTTGTGAAATAGTGCATTGTTTGTGCATTTTTTTTACAGGTGTTTGGCATGAGATAGCAGAGTTTTTTGTAATGTGTCTGGATAACTCATTGTTTAAAATGCTTCCCTAGGCTGATTATTTATCAACCCTGTGCAATGTATAAGTGATAAATATTAAGCCATGCTATATATATGAAACTTGATCAAGGAAACAGAGGTTAGAATGTCTCAATAATTTCTTGCTTCCACATCGCCATGCAAAATAATGTATAATAATTTGTCCCCTTTATTATTTAATCTTGCAGATAACATTCATAATCAAGAGTAAATATATGCCACCGTATGCTTAGTTCTATGCAAACATGCAAATACACAGATGTAATTGTAATTGCGATGGTGAAATAAACGTGTTAAGAAAATAACATCCTTACTTCCTCTAATAACAGCTTTCTATTTGGTTGTATGAATAATTTAGACGAATCACACGACTATAATTGAAATGATCATAATTGCAATATTTGTCAGGTCAGACCGTTTAACTTGTATTTTCACAATTACAGTGTTTACTTATTTTCCAATGAGAGGATTACATTTGCATTTAGTGAGAATCTGGAAGGTGTATGTGTGGGTTAGAGAAGCTACTCAAATATGCTGTGAGGCTATTTAGCAGTGAAACGGATACATAGTGCTAATGCTGCTGTACAGCAACAGCGTTAATGCATTGCATCAGCTCCCTGTGGAGACTCGCACTAAGGTTGGTGGAGGCTTTAACGTTCAGTCTGTATGGGTCACGTTGAGCAACCGACACTCTGGTCAGAAATGCAAGGAAGGTTTCATGCAACCACCCAATGCTGAGATTCTTTCCAAGATGTTTTGGGTAAAACTAGAGTTGCGTCGCTTGAAGTATTATGCTTTTTAAGCAGCACCGAATAGCGACTTTATACACCAGTGAACATGCCATTGGCATGATGCAAAGTGGCAGGCATGCGAGACAGCGAGATGCGAGATGATAATATGCAAGGCAGCGCTGATATAAATGAAACAACCTTCTCCATCCTGGTAAAATATGGATGGGTTCCATCTGAAGGTGCGGTTGCAGCGCAAACATTGTCACCACCATTCCATATATGGCAATCCATTGCATCAAGACGATAATTCAAGAGAAGTGCAGCATGGTCACTTTGGGGTGGTGATGTGGTCCAGTGGTAGCACGTTCGCTGCCCGTTCCACAGCCTCACGGTTCGAATCCAGTGGCTGACCTGGTTATCACGGTGGTGTGTTCACCATGATAATGCGCCATTTAAACCTTTTAAACGTGATTTTATTAATCTTAATTTTGGAGCGTTCGTGACTGCAGGAATTATTCTTTGGTTCTTTCGGTTAAGTCACGTCTAAAGATAAAATAATAAATTAAAATAATGGCATATTACGACGTTTCGATTGCAACACAAGCAATCATCATCAGGCATAAAAGAATAGTTTTCTAGTTAGATTTTTGTTGCTATTTCTTTTATGCCTGAGGATGATTGCTTGTGTTGCAATCGAAACGTCGTAATATGCCATTATTTTAATTTATTATTTTATCTTTAGACGTGACTTAACCGAAAGAACCAAAGAGTGATTTTATTAATTTCTAGATCAATTTAATGAGACGTGACTGATTAATATCTCACTCATATGATATTTGCCAATGTGGCACTTCATACCTGTCAACCCCTTATCAGTGCCTACCTTATTACAGACCAATTGAGACCGTATTGGTCACCCCGTGCCCTTATAAATATCAACGTTCATTCTACAAAGTTCCATCACAAGGGAGAAACATAAACAAATAGACAAAAAACATTATGTTTACCCTATTTAAACGGCTGTATGCCGTACGGACCTGAAAACTCAATTTTCCTTCACAAAAATACGGGTAAACCATATGGGTTGACAGGTATGGGCACTGTTGGTGGAGCAAATTACTCCGAATAAGACGTTTGTAAGTTTAAAAAAAATTCAGGGGATGACTGAACCCATTATCCTTCTGGGGTTCATGAAGTAGTATCACGTTGGGGCAAGTCAACATTGGTTACTTATGAAGAGACCAACCCCTCACTTAAGGCGGAATATTATGCCGATTTACCCATTTACATAGCAATGTAGTATTGAGTATTTGCCTTTGGATTACTATGATGTGTGAGATTTATAAGAAATACCTGTTCCTGGAGATGGCTGGTTGGCTTTAAGGGATACGGCCCATATCAGAGGGCTTATTCAACTCCTTTGAGACTTTTGAACCATTTCAAGGCACTCACACGTGAAGCTCTGCGTGTTAGCTGATGCCAAGCAAAGCGGCCAGGAACCTTATGAGAAGTAAGCACTGTGATCGCATCACACCACACCCAACTAGTCTCCATTGGCTGCATATCCAGTCAATAGTAGCATACAAAATCTGCTTCCCTTCACAGCATTGGTCCTGTATACCACAGCGATCTACTAACTCCGTATGCTCCAATGCAGCACCTGATATTCTCTGATTCTGGTTTGCTTGTTCGTCTTATGCTTAAATATATTTCAGGTATAATGCACCCCTTCTCTGGGACTTGCTACCAGTAACTGTTAGAGAGGGCACTTCTATGTTTTTGAAGTATAAATTTGAGATGCCTCTGTTCGCTCTAGCCTTCCTTTTGTATCATAACTACCCATGTCATATTTATTACAGATCCACGATCTCTGTTCTGCTCTATTTTATTTTGAAACCTGTATTGTCGAGTTGATCATTTTTCTTCCATAAATTAAACTCGTTTATAGATACTTTTAGGTGGGTTTATAGATTGTTTTTTGTACTGCAACCTTACCCTTGGATTATTATAACCTTGTAAAGTGATTTTAGGTGGCAATTCCTATAAGCTGCTTCATAAAATGAAGTTGAAGGGAATTGAAATGTAACGTTTATGCAGGCATCAAACGCAAAGGATGCTTGTTTCTTTTATGAACCAATGTGACAAAATCCATATTTGAACACAAGTATTATGCCTCTCTCCTATGCAAACCAAAGGCCTGAGTCCCATCATATTATTTCTTTAGCATTTGACGTATCTAATCTAGTGTGCCTTAGCAGCATTATACTTTCCATAGCTCCTTCTAACAAAATAGTAATGTTATTATAGTCAGGCATCATTATTATTAACAAAGTATATCATATGTGAGGAACGAAACCATGTGTTATATGGTGTAAGAGAGAAATACAAATTATATATATTTCTCCAACCTGCCAAGTCAAGTTATATCTGTATTTTATTAAAGCCGTGTGAGGTGGCAGTATCAATTTTACATTGCACCAAGACAGACGTGCGATTACATCCTGAAACATAATTGGCAAAACAACCTGGTCGTGTGCCTTTGCTCAAAATGTAACTTCTTTTCAACCACATGAGTGGCTTTTCATCGAGGATGCTAGGCTCATGGAACTCAGTTTAAAGCCACGGATTCAGAACAATTGGTCCCCTCTCGCAAGGACTTTATTTAATGAATGATGGATAGGCCTTTCCTCACTTTTGCAGAGATTTTCTGCAGTCACCAACGAAGCCTGAAGATCATAAATAACTGGGAAAAGAAACGGGTCAGCAATATTTTACAGCAGGCATATGGCAATGTGGTTATTTCATGACAGGTGCTTTCAAATGCCTTCCACCATTATTTACCAATGTCTTGTTCTCAAGTTATGTGTAACTGATAATGGAGGCATTCTGCAAAGTTTTTTTTTTGGAAACATTAAGCGTTCTGTTAATGTAACTGGGCCTTGGTACAAGGCTTGGGATTTGTGTTTGATTAAGATCATGAGTTTAATTGTTATACATCATGCGGCATCCATTTGCAGATATGTAGATTTTCTGGCTGGTTTCTTACTTATGTTTTACTTAATCTCCATTTAACATGCGTTCCAAGAGAGATATAATGGGTCAGATTGCAAAGGAGGAATAGACTTTTACCATCGAGTGAGAGGCTGCAATGCTTCAGCAAATGCATTGCATCACGTGTCACATTGTGAATCAAATGCGATTTAAAAAATGGTAATGGAGGTAGATGTTGGATAATGAAGTGTGCTGTGACACTATGGCAAGTGGCGTTCGTACGATGTAGATGAGGACTCTTCCGCAGGTCATCTACTACAATTATGATCAGTCGTTTTCATATAAACTCGAAACAGTGAGTACACAAGGGCTCTAAATGGTGTATGCAGTTACTTATATTCGTGCCACACTTTCGATTGTATCTGTCAGATGAGAATGGCGTGAATATGAAGGGAATTGTCTGAAATTTCCAATGATAACATTAAAATGACCCATGAAAAAACATATTTTTATGGCATTGAAATAAAAACTTGCACATTCCCATTGGTAATCGAGGCAATGTTCACATTTCTCACTGGACCCTGTGCAAAAAAAAGAGGCTTTAATTTTAGGACAGTGAACATTTGAAAGAGTTAATTTTCTGTTTGTTTGACAGCTAGTCATATAGCATGTCACAACGAGGCAGAAGGTGTAACAATTACATTCACACCAGCCTCACAAAGCTGTATGCTCCTAAATTGAACCAGGGTTCGACTACATGGATATCAATAAAACAGTAAGTTAATATCTGTGTATGGATTCGTCCGGAAATTGTTATAACGTTTTTAACAACTTATTTTGATTCATTTGTGGTATTATTAGATTCAATTCACATTTTGTCAATGTAATGAAGTTTATTGAACATGTAAACATTTACATAATTAAAGCATTACACCAACACTCCATTTTATTTACCTATAATTGCCATTAGGCATTTTCATTTGGACTCCTTTAATATAGATCTGAGTTGCACTGGCAAGCTATCAGAAAGAAAGAATATTGTCTTACATTTGTAATTCTGCATAATTCAATATTCTGGTTTTGGGCATGACACTGGTATGTATAGGCTATAACAAAGTTTAATGAATAACATCCACACGTAGGTAGCTCCTCCCATTTAACCTACCATATCCACCATCCACGTAGCTCTATGTCCTGAAAATAAAAACAACACAACCTGCAAAAGCAGACTCTTTTTTAAAACAGAACCGCCAATAAAATTGATCCATGCCACAAAATTCCACATACGTGGGCAGCTTCTGTTAAACGAAGGTTATATTTTTATCGCCCTTAATGAAGGTCGGCATATGCTGTATGTTTATGTTCAGTTCACTGCACCGGGTGCCTGTGTTGAGTTATGGTGCTATATTCCCCTCTATACTGATGGGATAGGTTGACATCACCATTGCTACGTTTACAATCTACAGCAAATAATACGAATAATTTACAGCCTCTTTTAAATGCACTGCTGGATGAAATCCTCCCTATTCCATGTCAGTTATGATGGCTTTATGATCATATGTTGCCACGCTAGTTAGCATGGGTCGGTGATGGGGAGTACCCAGAACGAGTTGACATATCACTCCCCACTGATGTTGGCCATGGTTGGGAATTGAACTCAGGTCACCGGGTTGAAACGCAGTGTGCTCACCAACGTGCCAACACACTCCTTGCTCAGTTTAACACGTAAGCTTTCGTGACCAATATTCATAATACAGGTTTTTTTGTGTTAGATTGCGTAAATATATAAATGTGTCGTTAAACTCGCCACCACCCGACACAGCCAGGTTTGTCACGTAAACGTTCTGTTTACTTCACAAACCTTACTCATTGGCTGTGTCGGGTGGTGGCAGGTTTAACGACACATCTATACTCTCCTTGCCGTATCCAGAATTTCCACGACGTGAAGCCCAATACCAATCCAAGGCCAGAGAAGGGCCTCTACACACCATGGAGGTTATTTGACCAATCTTCATACAACTAGCCAGTGCTTCCTTGTTAAACCGTTAATCTGTTTAATTTTATTTATCATTGTCCAAGTTTATGATTCATATGTCGTAGCATGGAATATGCACTGATTGAATAATGCTCTACCTTATAAAATTAGATTTTTCAAAAGCACTCCAACCTGCTCATTAAACTAAGCAACACAATATAATAATCATGAGAATAATAGTTTGGAAAGAAGATACCCTCTCCGTGGCATTAGAAGATATTTCATGAAAATGTATTTGGAGATATAAATCAAATGAAATAATGAGTACATTTGGTATTTTCACTTCTTACGCAGTGCCGGATTAAGCTAGTGCCGAGCCTATAGCATATGTTATAAAGGGGCCCTAAATAAAAAAAAACACGTAAATATTAAAACACAGAAATTTTTTGGTTGCATAGAAAAGTAATTGTATTTTTTCACTTGCTATACAGCCAGATAATACGACAAATCGCTCATCTTGAACACCCAGTCGTTCATAAAAGTTGAAGGCAGTATGGTACTATAGTAATAGAGCAAGTGCAGAATCACTGAACCGGAATTGATAGCTTGAAAGCATTTAGCACGGGGCCCTTGAAAGTGTGGCATATGCTACTTTTTATACTAAGATAATCCCGCACTGCTCTTACAGCATGAGGTGTTCACGAATTACTGTTCCACACACGGGTATATGGTGTCAGCAGAGGATGATGTTACCCAATTAGATAATTAGTAGGTAATTTTTCGAATTTGGCAAAATTTGGACGATGATGTCAACATGCATGGCCTACTAATTTTCAAATAACGTGACGGGATTTTTAACGTCCACTGTGAAGCATGCAGCATTTATTTCACGGTTAATGAAGAAAATATAAATTATTTCAAATTTTTTGCTGACATAGTAAAGATAACCGATGGAAACGAACAAAGAAAATGATTAAACATTTTTTACAAATGAGCCTGAAAAATTGTGAAGATAAATGACAGTTATGTATGTGAAGTATATGTTGTATGTTCTCCACCTTTTCTGAATGAGTTTTCTCCAAGTTTTCTGGTTTCTTTCCTAAAAAACATGTAAAATGGTATATGTATGTATTTTGGACTTCCTTTGCACCATACCTAGCCAACCAATACGCAGAAAACGTCCCAACACTGAAAAATTGTGTAAATTGCTCAATTAGGATTACACCTAATAATATCGCCCCATACTGCAATAATAAAACATTTGGCAGGACCCTCTTGTAAAAAAGCCTTGAGACTCAGTCAGGTTGTCCTGGTTAAACAAGTATAAGAATAAAACACAGAAAAAAGTTAGGGTTGTTGTAAATACACCTTCAACACAATCGGTAAGCGTAGCACGTTTAGAATGTCATCAGTTGTCTATGGTGTTAATTGAACCTGCATGTTTGGCTTTTCTCGCCAGTGGAAGGGGGGTGGTCCCTGTGGAATGAGTGGGCGCCCTGTAACAGCAAGTGTGGCCGCGGCATCCAGAAGAGAATCCGAACCTGCACCAACCCGGCCCCTCTCAACGGAGGGCCCTTCTGTGATGGGCAGGCATCAGAGAACACGCCCTGCACATCAGCGTGTCCTGGTAAAATATGGGCAGTTGCTATGATGATTAAGTAAAACAGTTTAGTCGGCTGGTGGGACAGCGTGCTCCCCATTTAACTAATTGTTTGATGGTCGTATATGCAAATATATTTTTTGGTGAATTGCTAGAATGTGCTATTTGCTATATAGTCAAAAATCTAAAGTAAAAGTGTCTCCCTGTCAAAACGAGTGAAGGGCGCTGCTCAGCTTCATTGGTGAATATTTCACATTCGTTTGACAGGGACAGTGCATCCATATTACAACCACTGTTGAGTTATGATGAAGCTGTGCTCATTTTGTCAACCATGAAGGAATGTTGGACTGTTATGGTGGATGTTAAATACTCTCTCTGATACTTTTTAAAATATGAATTCATGTTGTGGTTTTTTCAAATGGTACAACTTTTCACACATACAGTATCACATTTTAAGAACGTATTATATAGGCAGATGAGCAAATATCTGCATATGCCCATATGTAACACTTGGTTAATCTGGGTGGTATTTTCAACACAATTATTAAAAATTTTGGTTTATTTCACAGGAAAATGTCTGTATCTCAATCGCATGCATCCACACATTCCAAATACAATATTAAATTAAAGGTCTTTAATTCTCGTTGTAAAATGTCAAATTAACATCAATAGCCAATGTAGTGTGTACAAAATCGCTATTG
Source organism: Lampetra planeri (assembly GCF_965212315.1). Classification (NCBI taxonomy): domain Eukaryota; kingdom Metazoa; phylum Chordata; class Hyperoartia; order Petromyzontiformes; family Petromyzontidae; genus Lampetra; species Lampetra planeri. The sequence goes on along the minus strand of NC_136115.1, from coordinate 9,618,651 downwards.
AAAAATTTCCACTTTATAAAATAGCGAAAAGGGGAGATTCTAATGTGCATCAGCAGCACATTCTGGTGGCTCACACGAAGTGATCAGCATGATACTCGTCAAGCACGTCAATGAATACGTTGATTTTAATAACATTTATGTTAAGATACAAAGAAATGCAATATCTCTACAACCCAGTGCATTTAGGAACTAAGCGTTGCTGAAACTTAGGTAATTCACACCTGACAATGTTTTAAGGAGTCTTACAATTTGGTGCAAAGTGGCGGGGGCACCAACAGCCCAACTAAAGCCACTTGTCAAAGATCTTAAGAGTAGCGGAAGGAACGTCCCAAGCCATCCTGACTAGCTCATGTGTTAATTATGATAACAATATTAATATTTTAATTTTAATAATTGAACCAATACTATTAATAATCGCACATCTTCAGCATCTCGCCCTTGGGCACATCAAGGGACATCAACAAATGAACTGAACAAGTAAATGTACGGCAGTTGTGATGAGCAAAGTACACGAGGGAATGACCAAAGGGAACAGTGGCACAATGACATTAGGGCTACGCAAGATTGACATCATATTTCAGCCGCAGATGAGCGTGCACATTCGCGTCAGCGAGATGAGGCAATCAACCGGCAGTGAATTGCCAATGGCTGCTGCAGATGAAACCCCCTGAGAAATGAACACACATGAACTACAAACAATTGTGCATTATATATCCGTTTTGCACCAGCCCTCATCATCTCTTTTCGAATGCATCAATTTATACATAATGCTATATTTATAGCACACAATGTAAATTTCAGCACGAGCCACGTTTAAATGAACCCAGGGTAAAAGGCCCGCAGACGATCTCACGATATGATTAACATGTCATAGCCACAGTGGCATTGTCAGCAGGAATGCAAAACTGTGTGCTATAAGATCTCAACCATCCCCTATGGGGTTGTAAAGAATGAGATAAATATAGCGAGCAGTGGTCAAGAGGCCTTTGCTGTGCTTTAATTGAGTTTAAACGCACGACTATTATGAAGAAACATTGTGTAAAAAATGAAGAGAGTATTGTGGCTAATTAAGTCATATTGCATTAAATAGTTTGTGATGTTATGTTGTATTGTATTGCCCTGTGTCAAATTATGATTTTGACAAGACTAAAATTATTGATGTTGAAGCAGAACAAATTGCAGTTGGTGAAAAATTTGGATATAATTCTCATCCTGCTGCTCTTGGTTGATTCATTGACGAACTAATTTCTGTACCAACCTCGTTTTAATTTATATTTTTTTACTAACTGTAAGAAAAAAAATGTTGATGGAGCAAAAACATCAGGTCGAATTAATCATGTGAGCCTGCCACATTGTGTTGAACAATTCATTAAAGTCGCTGACCAAGCAAATCAAATGCGGGGTTGAAAAGATAGCACACATCTCTCCTATCATTGGGGACGATCATATCTCTGTATGTTCTGTACTCATGTGTTGTGTGCAGAGTGCACACTCCTGTCGGTGTTGTCTTATTTGTTTTTTTTGTCTCATAAATAATTATTGGGAGTGCTTTTTAACAAATGCACATCAGCTAAACATAGTTTCTCAACAAAATCATAGAACACAAATTCTGCGTCACTTTTAAAAGACCCATTTTCCAATGGCACTTTGGTCAAGGTCTAAAAGTCATCATTGCCTGTGCCACTAATAGTACCACACTATGCCATTGCTTTCTTGCCTCTGCCACATCTCACATTATGAGCAAGGTTTTCGCTTCCAGTATCCGATCATGTGGCTTTAGATGGATTGCCGAAATCTGTTTGCCCCTCCAATCAATGTCTGCCTAAGTAACATTCATTCCTCTATCCCACACACATAATTTACATGTTTGACTTCGTGGCTAATATATTCATCCATAGCATCATCTTCTTTTGTCTTGAGTATTGCAACTAGATAAATCCCTCACCCCCAAACATCAGATTATTGGAAAATATCTCACAAGCTTCCTCAACCACACTTGTAAACTAAACCTCGTCATCCTCGCCCTCACATGAATTCACTGGCCCTCAAACTAATTCCACATAAGCGACAAGTTCATGGACTTATCCCTGCATGTCTCTCCCCTCGCACATCATTCTACTCAACTCTACATGTCCTCTATTCCAACAATCAAGGCCTACTATAAAAACACCAAGTCAGCTTCTCTGGTGCTGTTAATCCTACTCTATGGAATCCTCTACGTTCTCACCATCTACATAGCTATCTCTAGCCTGCTTAAAGTCCAGGCTAAAAACCTTCCTATTCCTCTCAGCCTATGACTGCGTCAATCTATCGCAATGTACTATTCAGTCCAAATGTCCCCCCCCCCTCCATTACCCTCCCATTCCCATAACTCTCCCTTTCACCCTTTTCCCTCTGTACCCCGACACTACCACCCCGTGAAGTCAGGTAGCCCGCACTCATAAAATGGAGGTGTCACCCATGTGACACCACTCGTTCAAGGTCGCCAACAGATGAGCCGACCACACAGTGGTCGTTTGAGCAGGGATACATGTTTGCTTGCGATAGTTGAACGCTTTGCCTTCAATTACAGTTAGATTTTTAACAAATTTCCAAATTTCCAAATTAAATAAAAATGTAGGAAGCTTAATGCTATTAAAAGTAGCATAATTGCTTTAACACAACTCTCCTTTCAAACTTCAAAGTGACAGCGAAATTTAGGTCATTTTCATGGTAACATTTACATAATATCAATACTGATATATTACAAGCTATACATCATTGTTTGTTGATTAGTTTTAGATTGTAAATTATTTATTTATCTGCTTACTCATTGCGATTTTTTAATATGAATTTTCCTTTGGGAAACTGATTTAATCAACTGCAGTGCTGCCAGCACAATTTGGATGCATGTTAATGTTGGCTCGGAGAGACAGCCGCTGATAATTTCTTTATACTCGTTAACGCATTTGATTACTTGCCTTTCATCACAGCATCACGAAATAAACATTTGAGTAACAAGTACTACCCGTTATTATGAGCATCCTTTCATGAATAAGTATCTCTCATTGAGTGGAAGCAGGATATTACACCTAAAATGCTAAATTAGAAGATGAACTAAATAATAAAATACAATTTAGATTAATATAGCATACACATGTGAATACACCTCAAGAGGCTGTATGGAAACAGTGGGAATATTTCTTTTATAGAGAGAGGAAGTTGTAGACAGAGAACTACATGAAGACTGACTGTATGCGAGCGATGTCCACAGACTCCACAGCATGGATGGCTGGGGGAATGAAAGTTCCAGACCGCCAAGGGAAGCATAGGAGAAACAGCAACTCCCCTCTTCCCACTGAGTAGAGGTTGGCTGGGAGCTTGAACAGAACGGCTTGGTCGACAGAATAAAGAGAGTGTGGGGGGAGTATTGTGGGATGAGAGGTAGGCAGAGGCATGGAGGATCTTGAAGATGGCGAGAATGATCTTTAAATGTATCCAGAATTGTATTGGGCGCCAATGGAAGGAGTTAAGTATTGGGGTGATGTGGTCTTGTTCATGGGTGTAAACGAGAAGTCTGGCAGCAGCATTTTGTGCATCGCCTGAAGTTTTAGAGACGAGAGATTTGTGGGGGGGGGGGGGGGGGACGACGACCAAAAAGTAGAGGGAAATAGTCGAGTGGAGAAATGATGAAGGCATGGGATGCTGGTCTCAGTCGTAGCTGGGTTAAGGAAATAGTAGATGTGGGGGATGTTGGAGATATTCTGCAGATGGAAGAATGAAATGTCATGGAGGATTAGAATGCCTTTACATGCATTACCAGGCTCAAGCGTGCAGAGACAACAGCGGGCTTCACTTGATCATGTTAGACCATTTTATTCACACTGGGAGAATGAAAGTCTCTGTATTCTGATTGTGTGAAGCGCAATCTGTCCATTGCCCATTATATGCGTACATAGCATGTATAGATGCTAAACATTGAGCAATTTATTGATGCTATCGAATGGATTACCAACTCAACATACAGTTATAATTTTATGCTCTTCAAATGTAATGTCCCAGAGAGAATGTTAAGTTAAAATCTATATATATCGTATGCCACATGTTGTGACTAGGGCAATGCATGTGAATGAAGAGCAGTTGTGTTTTGCTTTGTTGATGTGGTGTCGTGAATGTTTGTGCAGTGAGCGTGTACTTTGCTGAGGCACAGCTTTCTGTGGGTAGTATGCCGTGTTGTGGATCATAGTACAGTGACTTCCTGGGTTGGAGCTGAGTTTTATATTCCTGTGCGATTGGTGACACAGTCACCATGTGCTGTGCTGAAGCTGCTTTCTCGCCGCTCATTCCATGTTATCGATGTTAGCGCAGTGACCCCGTGCTGTATAGAAAATGGATGTTCCTCTATGCACCCATTTGCACAAGTCATAACGCCATTCTGTGCTGTGTTCCGCGTGCCATGTCGTCGTCCCGCCTGCTGTGCTGCGTGCCGTGGCAGTGGATGGCGGCTGGGTGGAGTGGAGCAAGTGGTCGAACTGTGGTCCCGACTGCACCCACTGGAGGAGCCGGGAGTGCTCCAACCCGGCCCCCGTCAACGGAGGCAAGGATTGCCACGGCTCTCCACTGCAGTCCCAGAACTGCTCCGACGCGCTCTGCATACAAAGTGAGTACTTCACCAGTGCATGGTTCCAAAATAAAATTCACAGTGTACACTGTATATGTGAAAGGATTCAGCTGACACCATGTTCAGTAAAGGTCTCTTTATTTGATGACCCACACCGGTAACGTCTCCGTCATACGGCAGGTAACAACACCAGGGTTTCATCACTCCCCCTCCAGAACTCCCTTCTCTTCTCTGGCTCCCCCCTTTTAATCCCCTGGTCTACATTTCTTGCCAGTCAATTATTGCCTGTGGTTTTGTACCCGAAGATGACTCACTGACCAACCATGTCTGAGTCTTTCTAGATTTGAAGTTTTCGTGACTGCAAGGATCCATACTCTTAGTTTTTTTTTCTGAGTCTAATACTAATATCTGATTAACTGGCCAGGTGCCCTAGTGTCCTCATTCTTTGCCAGTCACACATTGTCCAGGGCTTTTGTCCCAGGTTATCATTAACTGGTCAAGTGTCTCCCCGAGTCTCCAACATTTATATTATTATTCGATGGCAAGCGTGGGAGAGTCATCACTAACCACTCTGTAAGAGTCAGGACAAGTTTGTATCATCACTGATAAGGGTTTGCTGCCCAAACGCATATTGTCTGCCACTCTCTTCTCTTTGGGCATCATTCTGATGCATTTATTCTCTCTCGTTCATATGCCACACAACACTGCCTCAGTAGAAACACAGTGATGCGTTCGCACGTGATGTATCTTGATCTCCCTCTTGCTCGTATCGACTGGTTTGCCTTTTACGCATATGTACATGATTGCTATTTCAATAAAACAATGTCAGTTATCTACATTTCAAAATAAACCTAGATATGCATAGCACTTTTTTAAAATTAATTAATATATTTATTTTCGGCAAAAGCAAACGTTGAAAAACAGACTGACTACACAAAGGGTTGCCGTACAGGGTATAAATGTACGGATAAATGGACCTAAAGACACCTCAAGAAACGCCCATAAATGTGATGAAAAGCAGTAAATAGAAAAAGGACAGAGAGGAGGGAAGAGAGAAGAGAAGAGTGACAGGCAGAGGGGTTCACAATGGGGTAAGATGATCAAACCAGAGCTAGGCCAACATGAGCAGAGCACCGTGCTGCAGATAGAGAAGGCAGCGAGCCCTGCGAGAGAGCAGCAAGGTTTCCCGGGTACAGCATCTCATTCATCGGACTCCGGCCAGCGTTCAAAGTGGGCAGACGGTGATCTTCTCAGTGGCTCAATTGTGAGCGTGCCAATGAGGCGCAACAAGGCAGTTCTCAATTATACGCCACAGGGATGGTCAATCGCTGCTCAACAAATGCCCATGAGGCACGCATGAATAGCGGTCGCACCGATGTCGCAAATAAGTCATTGAGGTAATGGTTGATATCTCGACACACAGGGTTTGAAACTTCGGGCAGAACTAAAAGGCAAACCGTTCGAGTCAATAATTTTCAAACTTTCAACTTATGCTGTGATGCTGGTACACAATGCTTACTCTTAGAATGATATAACAGAACCTTAACTATCTAATACACAACAGTTCGTACTTCTGAGTGTATGTTTGGGGCACTAGTGAGAATCACATTTCAGACTGAGCAATTGGCTCTTTAAACGAATGTGCTAAATGTTGGGATATGCAGCTATCTCACGAAATTAACTAAAACACCTCACTGCTATCGTTGTTATCTACGCACGACGACTATATGTTCAGAAAATTCACGTGTTTGGCAAATTACCTTTTCTTACAGCGGTGAGAGAGGACAGTTATAATAGTTTCACTGACAGTTTAAGACCATATTGCTGTTGATTTTATTTTCACTTATTTTTGAAGATCTCAATCTTATTCATAAATTCAAAACAATAGTTGTTTAGGTTTCTATATCAAGCACATGCATGCACACATGCGGTTGCACACATGCATGAGCAGTGCGTTCTCAAAAATAAAATGTCTTTTTTGCCGGTAGTATTCAATGGATTTCTCTTTGTTCGGCAATTGACCTGCACCATATCTCATACATATTTGCCTTAGCAACTTCTAGCTTTAAATAACACCTCCCTTCACAATTGTCATGGGTATTGAATGCACAAACAGGTCCCGGCAGATGCAATAATTCAGATTTTTGTCAGTCCTACTGGAGACACCCCTCCTGTGGTGTTGTAGTAGCTTTTAATGAGCTGTCTAACAGTAATGCATGCTGACATGTGGTCTTGGGGATTCTGTCATCTGCCAGCCAGCCCACAAGTCTATTATTGATGGCCCAGCAAGGTGGAATCAATCAAAACACATTTCAAAGAGTCATCAATTTAGTTCTGTTGATACTGGGTAGTGTCAACTGTTGTGTACGTCTCTCTTAACAATAAAAGTGTGGCTTGTTTGAAATGATGTTCAAGCAACTTTACTGAAGGTTTAATGCGACAATTTCCGCAAACTAATATAATCACACCTTGAAAAGCGTTAATGTAAAAATCTATTTTTTAATTCCCTTATTCATGCAATGTTACTATTAAAAAACATACAGCAATTATCTGCTACTTTAAGCTTAAAGGTGTTGTCAAGCTAAAGTTAACAAGGCATCACTAATTTATTTATCAAGTGGTGTGGTTTTGTGCAGTGTTGATTAGAACTAAAAAATAATCAACATAATTGCAGGGTGTTAATTCATGAATGTATTTCAAATGTATGCACACTTGAAGGATGGAAGTCTTCTTTGTGTATTGCATATGTTTGTCGGCTTTGAATATATTTAAAGAGATAAAGTGTTCGTGTTGAGCTGATCAAGATGGCAGTGAACATTCTCTTTTTTGTTATATTTAGCAACAATCATGATTATTCAGAAAACCATCAAGTGAAGATGGTCATGTTCAGGATTTGTAAAAAATACTTACCGAGCATTGTGGCAAATGCGACAAAACAGGATGCTTTGAGAAAACACATTCATTCAAAGTGCTAAAGGGTAAAGCTGCAGCCATCCAATGGCTTGCTCTTTCCACTGCTGGTAGAAGGGCCACTACTTTCAAGGGAGCTCTGGGAGAGGCGCTTTATAGTGTATTTTTCCTACTCTTCTACGCTGGCCGGATGTATTTAAAGAAAATTGTAATTCCAAAACTTTACCGCACCATGAACGATATCCCAATCGACCAAATGTTGTGTACCCGTTTATACTGCTGGGTGGACAGAGGCGGTCGGGTATTTAAAAACCTTGCACCATCGTTTCAGCTGCTGCACTGGGAGAAAGAAACAGCAACCTCTGTATTGCAACATCCAGTGTGTTAACCATTACACTCCAGTACCATTCACAGGGATAACACTTAAATGTGCGCGCAGGTGCCAATAATCCATTTGAGATGCGAGTTTTGTCACACAACGATACTGTATCTGCTTGATCCACGCACCTTGATTCCAAAGCGCTGCGTTACACTAGCGCGCGACTGCACTCAGAATGTTGTCAGCAGTTATTTCATTGTTTGCGTGTGTTTTACTCACACGTTAAACACATTTTATTCATTTAAATAAGTGCATCGAAAGATACAGAATGTGGCATGAAATATGTGCTTGCATTTAAATTGCTCTTCCGATACACCGTGCACACCCGTACATTACTTTGTTGGGACGCCATTAAGCGTATGTAAGGACGTTAACTAAATATCTGGAAAATAGTTTTTTAATAAAAATGTAGTGAGTCCAACTGAGTCGGAGACCTTGTTCCTTTTAGAGACAACACATTTATTTGTAACACCGTAACACAAAGGGGTAACGGCCCCTTCACCTGATACAGCCTAGGGTGGTGACAGCCCAGATAACTACGCAATACAGAGGGGTTACTGCAACGAAGGGTCGGATCCTCACTCGGGTCTCTGACCACGTGGTTGCCTCATAGGACGAAGAGCTTCTGGCTTGAGACGTAAAACTTCCTGCTTGTCAGTGTTGAGCTTCCAGCTTGTAGAATGCAGCGACCCCGGTCCCTCTCAGGGACCCGCCTTATATCCCCCTACGGGTGGGGCCGCTCCACCCTCGGCCCCGCCCGCCTTCTCGAGCATTCTCATTCGCTCTCGATCCTTCTCAAGAGCTCTCCCCGGACACGTGATCACCTACTAGCCCCCCCACGTGGGGCCTCCTGTGTGGACACTCCGGATCATGTGTCTACTGGGTCAACCAGAGAGCCATGGCCCGGGGCAACCCTGCCCCTGGGCTGACACTCACCCACTCCCCCATGTGGGAGCCCCCACCACACGCTGTGCGTGGTACCCGCACTATCCCAGTGCTCACCAAGCCCTGCTAGGGCTGGTTATTACACACAGCCACCCACACGGTGCTGTTCACGATGTCAGAACATCGAACGGCACGACCCTTCCGGCCGGTACCATACAGTGACATCCCTGATGTCACTACATATATATAAACTGAGCACCATTCACTCAATGGACGATTAAAAATATTTATGTTTAACATGTATTCTATTCAAGTCAACGAAGAACAATTGTTGAAGCACTGATTGATGAGACTTGCCTACATTTAACAATAAACACATTGATTCTAGGCACGGTGCCCAATTAGTGAAAATTAATTTAATGGCAGCTGATTGTCGTACTTTTGCAGTCTCAGAATGATAATCGCCATGTTTAATTGTGTACATTTTACAATATTGTTATGTTCATGGCTGTGAGTTGAATTTACATTTATTTTGAGCACCATTTAAGAGAAATCCTCCATGGATTTACAGAACCACGGTTATGGAAGTAATTATTCTTGACAGTAATTTCAGTACATTTCACCTGGTTAAATAACAGACTCTGATTGAAATATAGTTTTTCAGTGTTCATAATTTTCCCGTTAATGATAATTGTAAATAAACATTACTACTGTTATAAATAGTGTTAGTTTTAGATTGCAATAATAATGCCTTGTTGACTTGAGTGAATTTATATCAGTGATGTCGAATCACTTATTAATGGCAGTGGCATTGAGGAAGGCAGCATTCTCTTACCCTTGATTAAGTTGCCTGCTGCAGATTGCTCTGGCTTTAATCTGCAATCACACTCTAACTGGGATCATCTCAGCAGCATTCCTGAACATAAAGCAGCGTAATTGGTAAATAGCTGTCCCCTTACAGGTCACTTTGCACAAACAAGGAATTAAAGGCTTCCTGCAGTGTGTTGTATATCAACACAATAGGAAAGGAAAAGAAGAACAAACACTGTAAACAAACGTCAACAGTCGTACAATGCAGTGCTCTCTAAAGGACAATTTGGGGAATTCTGTTTGTTGTTCTTTGCCGCTGAGGATATAAGAAGTAGTGTCTAATGAGCAAGTATGTCTGTGTGTGTGCATATGTCTGTGGTGGTGGGGTATACAATGGCAGTGACCCAAGTTTCAATTCCCAGCCCTGTATCTGACTGCATTGTGGTATCTCTGGAAAGGGCTTCATTGGGGTGGTTGAATGTTTGTATGAAATGAGCGTGCAGTGCTGGCAGGGAGTCGAACCGATTGGTTTTTCGGCTGTGTTTTGGTTTAGCGAAAACCAATTGAACGAGTTACACTTCAACGTTGTTTTAAATCTGGCTGTCGCCTGATAAAGCTAGTAGTAATTACTGGCAAAACGTCGTACTCAGATTGTAAATGTTGTGGCTTTGCTCACCACACCAGTGTGCTGTACTAGTAACAAATTGGCATGTTCTGTTTACGTGACAAACCTTACTAGTTGGCTGTGTCGGGTAGTGGCAGGTTTAACGACACATTCATTTCTTTACGCGATCTAACACATAAAACCTGTATTATGGTTGTTTTGAATGGTTTGGTTCCGATTAACCGTTTGCTAAAAATAATTTTAAACCGGTTAAAATTTTCCATCAAAGTCTCCAGAGTGCTGGGAGATGTCTGGCAAGCGTGGACGAGCAAGCCAAAATAATCCTCTAGAGGAGCTCTTTTTTGCTCCCTCACCTTGGGAGGTGTTTCTGCCATTCTGCCAGCAATGGCACGAGTGAGCATTTGCTGAGTTACACCTTTACGCGATAAGCTCGGGCAATTTTCTTCTGTTGGACAGCGACTTTTCAAATGAGCAGGTGGTGAAACAGCCCGATGTTGTTGCTTTCGTTATAAGAATGGAGCGGGTTTCATTTGCCTTTGTTGTGATACAGCGTCAGAGACTGGAGATGAGCTGGCCCTGTATGGTGGTGTGGCTGTCGCCCTGGTCGTATCAGTGGGCATTGTTCTGGCTGCCTCAGTCGCGCTTTATCGTCGACGGCGACAAAACTACGAGGCCGATATCATCAACTCCAACTCCGATTTGTACGGGGGCTTTGCGCCTGCTGGTCAAAAGGCCGTGAGACACGGTGAGTGCTTTGCAATGAAATGCACTGCAGTAATTGTACATATATAGTGAGCAAAATGTGAACAGTTATTTGATTGTGAAGACCATTTACTTCGGCATTGTAAAGGAGCATTTGAATTTTAATAGTTAATTATGTTCGGTCAAATAACTATTCCAATGTTTCAAACAGTTGGTGAAGTGTAATTGAAAGTAAATATATTTCATAGACATGATAAATGGAATACTTTTTCTAATTATTATAATCGTTATATTCATTGAAAACTATTAGCTGGCAAATAATTTATATATTGTGCTTCTTTTAACCCTTTACTGTATTCAAATGCAATTATTCCTTTGTACCTTAACAATTCGTTATATATATTTACAGTTTATTTACCATGAGCAAATAAATAATATATGCTTACATACCTTTTATGCACATTTCCCTGCAGCCATGATACAAAAGGAATAGACTGTACTAGATACATCACTAAGTTTATATTTGCATCATGGGACCTCCTTTGCCAGTACCAAAATATGATAATAGGTTTTTTCCCCCTTTTTTCTGGCAACAAAACAGGTGTTAAGATGTCTCAAATGGCGTTAGACCTCTGGTCTAACACCGTTTGAGACGAGGCTAAAAAGAAAGCTGTTTCTGGTGTGGACCAATCAGTTTCAAGGACAATGCATATATTATCAGAGTATGTCTTTTGTTTGCATTCTGACCACAAGCATTGTGGTTAATGCAGACATGATTCCTTGTAAAAGGTTTCAGTTTGGTGTTTTAACATCTTAACACCTGTTTTGTTGCCAGAAAAAAGGGGAAAAACCTATTATCACAAATTTTTCTTCTCTTTTGTTTTATGACCAATATTATCAAGCAGAATTTGTATTTCAGGACGCAAAATATGGGCCGGTTGTGACTTTGTGGATCTGATTATCAGTCAGGCTTGTTAGCAAATCGGGTAATTCAGCATAATTTTTTTTTAACAAGCATGATTGTTGATGAGACATAGGTCAAAAACAATCCACAGTTTGCTTGCATAATCAAATGCTGCTTGATAACATTGGTCTAAAAATCTCATTGGCTGACAGTGTTGCTAATATTTTCTTTAACCCATAATGCCCTAACATTTTTGTTCTATTTTTATTTACAACGCCAAACTCTCACCGTGTGATATTGCCTGCAGATAACACAATGCAGAGGATGGCTATGCATTCTGATCTGACAGCTAGAAGCAGCTCATTCAATGGGCCAGTTTACCCACAGTGTGACATGACGCAGAAGATATCCATGACGCATTTCCAACTGCTGGAGCCACTGCCTGGTTTAAAGATCAAGGTCTGCAGCTCTCCCACTGTGTCATCTGCTGACGTGTCCAGAGAAAACGGGGCCAGGTTGTCATCGAGAAGTTTGGCCCTCGACGGAGACTCGGCGAGCCTGATCGGATTTTATGGGAGCATGTTGTCACCAAGGAAGTCAGACATGGATGTAAACTTAGACAGTGCGACAGGAGACTACAGATCTGTGCTGTCGTACAAGAGGTTGGGCATTGAAGCAGGTGCAGCTAACCAAACGACGAGACTGTCCGCAGAGAATAACATCAAACTAGAAATGGAAACGGACACATCTGACTCCTGTGTGTCGGAGAGAAGGAGGTCTCAGAATTGTGCTCCTCTGTCCCAAGACAAGGGAACGAGTGTCTATGCCACGTTTGGATGCCTGGGAGGGCGGCTTCTTATTCCGAGCTCAGGTAACTGTAAACTCGCCAACAGATGTTACGCATTTATGATTGCCTATGAATTATTAATTATTGCTGTAGCCACATTAATTTATTTGGTACTCCGTATAATGCATCATTGGGAGTGCTGCCATTCAAACCTGAATGCATGACAAGTTGCACATTGAAAAGGTTGAACATTCTGTGATGATACATAATACTGGCTTAGATCATTGCCACACAAATTGTAAAAGTGCTTCACTTGACTAAGGACACTGTAATTCGTTAAGTAAAAGTAATGTTGATGTCGTGCTAGTGATGAAAACAAGGCTTAACTTTGAAAGACCCTTGTTTATCAATAAACATTTGGTAAAACATGCAAGACTATTTCTGGACAACACATTTAATATTGTCTTACCAAGCATAAAAAAAAAATATTTAACATTGATGTAAAGGCTTGCATAGATTACTATACTTTAGGTTTATGTTTTGAAAAATCATCGCTGTTAAATAACTGTTTTTTAACATATATAATGCACATATTCTGGAAATTGGTCGAATAATACGTAGGCTTTCGCGACCAATATCATCCATAATAGAGGTTTTTTTGGGTTAGATCGCGGAAATATATAAATGTGTTGTTAAAACCCGCCACCACCCGACACAACCAACTCGTAAGGGTTGTCACGTAAACAGAACAGGCGACAGCCTAATGAAGCTAGTTGATGAAGTTGAAAATTACTGGCAAAACGTCGTACTCAGATTGTAAATGTTGTGGCTTGGCTCTCCAACACATTATTGTGCTGTAATAGTGACGAATTGGCACGTTTTGTTTACGTAACAACCCTTACTAGTTGGCTGTGTCGGGTGGTGGCCGGTTTTAACGACACCTTTATATATTTACACGATCTAACCCAAAAAAAACCTCTAACATGGATGGTGGAATAATATTGTGTTGACTTTGCAAAAGGAACCATTGTGTAGTCAGCAAAGGGGAAGGCCAGAGTCTGACTGCGTGGGGTTTTCAGCCTGCAGATATTAAGTGAAGGCCGCTTGCCGAGGTGTATGTTTATGAGATCTTGTCTCATTTTCCCTCCATCTCTGCCGGGCCGCATTGAAAGGAGTGGGCTTACTGGTGCCACCAGGGGCAATACCCCATGGTCATTTCTACCAGATGTACCTCACGGTCCACAGGGGAGAAGACAGCGGGTGAGGCTTAACCCATTTGTGTCGCACACCTCTTGTGTTTTTACATTCGTCCTCATTCCGTGTTTTATGCCAGCTGTTTTCTGCACAAGGCAGCAATTTGAACATTAATCGCTGCAAATGCCTCGCATTTTGTGCATTATCTCACGACAAATATTTACACAGTACTTTGTTTCATTCAAAATTGTATGTGTACTGCAGTGTTTTATGTGTTACATACAGACACAAATTCTGGTGCAGGCACCATTGTGATATCATTTCTGTTTAATGGTGGACGATTGTTATACTGCAACGTATATATGCACATTTAACAAAACAGCCTTTAATTTGCATGGAGGGATGTTCTTTGAGAACTAAAAACAAGATGAATTGGAAACAAAGTGAAAGATTATGTAATTGTCATTTATGTTTTCATCTCAGTAAGTACACAGGTAGTTTGACATGAAAGGGTTAACCAGAGGGCTTGCATTCCTAAGCATACGTGATTGACAAGTAAGCCTTTGATTACTGACCTCTGCAGCCTATTTGTCCAGCATGTTTGTTCTTCCTCTGCTCATCCCAAAAAACATGATCACAATGCCTTGAGCGATTTGTTGCCACCGTATGTAAACTGACGCCTGCATACAAAAACCTGCATGGTAGGTGATTTTTACACAGAGGGCCACAATGCAACTTAATGATGCATGCATAATAAAAAAAAACATTCTCTAAGCTCTGCCTAAATGAGCAGATGCTGCATTGAAAGTGTTTTGATTTTGTGCGAAATGAATTGGATTGTCTTGTTTCTAAATGCTTCTCACAAATTTAGTTTGTGGCCTGAATTTTGCTGATAATTTTATGCTGATATGAAATTCCTATTACGTAAATAATGCTTAAAATTACATTTCAAATTGCAGTGTACTGCTCTTGATTAATATGTAAATATAAATGACTGTTTTCCTACCTTAAGGCCAACATAAAATATTCAATGACCAGTTGTTTTAGCAAACGCAGAGTTGGTAGTTGGCTGTGAATTGTATAATACAATCTTTTTTCATAAAAAAAATTACCACATTATTTTCAACGATTAATATTAGCTTCCTTCTGTTCGATAAATTAGGCAACCATGTGGCACGTGTGTAGAGTGTTTGACTTAGTCGTCAAATTGCAATTTCAAAATGCAATAAGAGGTGCATTTAAGCAATCCATTCCTTCAAGGTCGATAAAATAGGTACTTTGCTGTGGGACGTCAACAGGAATTGTGTTTTTGGAGAGACTGACAATCTCAAGGGCAATGTGGAATTTCCACCACTGGCTGAGGACTGTCAATGGAGATGTGCACAGCCCCAAAACTCATTTGGGAAAGGCAACACTTTGACTGTTAATAATAAATAAATGTCTTTAAAATTAACATTTTATACCTGAACCCCGCATCAAGCTTCGTGGATATGCCCAGACGTTCAAACCTTGTTGTAAATATCTGGTTATATAACCAGCAGAAATCTGTTCCTCTCAGTCCTATAAGGCAATTTCCTCCACTGTTTACATCAGATACAAATCCCGATACAACAAAAATTCCAACTGCACGTGTTTATTCATGTGAATTAGTGGTCTCTGATTAATTGAAATCAGGAAGCACCCTCTCCTATTAATTTGAGCAAAGAAATGCTTCTATAATTGTTGATGCCTTTGCACTAAAGTGCTGCTGATGTATTTAACATGTGTCACCATTAATGTTTCTACTTTTCTCAAAAACCTTTTTTACATATATAAAAAAAATTTGTGACAAAAAATGTTCTAGCATTGTCAACGATGTTTTCAGGCCAGTGCTGGAGGGCAGCCAGACCCTGCTGAGCCCCGTGGTGTCATGCGGGCCCCCCAACATCCCCCTCCTCTCCCCCGTCATCCTCTCCCTCCGCCACTGCGCCGAGCTCAGCCCGGAGGACTGGGCCCTCAGCCTCAAGCGACAGCTCAGCTCTGGGCACTGGGAGGTGAGGGCCCTTGCACTCCAAGGTCCTCAAGCCTCCTCATTTCTTTCCTCGATATGCGTGGGTCTCATACGTATGTATGTTTGTTGAACTTCTTTCGCACCGTACTTAGCCAACCGTGCAAATCGGAGGTGCGGGGAAAGGACAACAAACTAAACACAAAAAGCAGTTCTAAAGAAATACCTCTTTATTACTGCACAAACGAACCATGCTGGGGCTGTCCCGAGCTAGCTTGGTGCAACTCAGGAGGCGCCATTCTGTTCTAGAACTGCAGCAGCCAAGCCATGCTAATAAGGTCGCATGCAACGAACGAGTCAAGACGCCTATAGATGATGTGGTGACATTGTGTCCTGATAGTGTACAGAATGACTTTACAAGCAATGAATCAGCCTCGCCGCTGTCCTTGGTTGGCCTCGAGCCAGAGTATTATTGTTATTTGGTTTTTATTCAGCACGAAAAACAGCCAATAGAAACCTTCCATACCGTGTGTGGACTCGGTTCAGATGTGCCAGTGGAAAATTGTATCAGGGACAGTGACTCTGATGGATCCGGTGGCATATGGTAGCCTGAAGAGCCCATCAATTCTCTCATGAGCTCCAGCGACTAGACTTAGCGCTCTGTATGAATTACTTCATTATTAATTCGAGTTAAGTCTCACTAAGGTTAATTATTATTTTTTAGGAAGGTCGTGCGGTGCATGTTTGGACAGTTCTATAATAAATCCATCCTCATAATGAGTATGTGTAAATTGCATTACTGGCTCAAGGCTGGCAGCCGAGTTGAGCACTGCTCCAGACTCCTAAAAACCTTAAACAATAGTAACCCAGGAATTTATAAAATTGAAGTATTTAACACCGTTTGAAACAAATTAAATGTTGGAAAACCTTGTGCTGGACTGGAGTTCTACTACCAGAATCCTTTCCCACTCACTAAATCTGATGCGTACTTGCTCACTTATTCACAAACTCATTCACTCCCTTACTCATGCACCCACTCACTCACTCACCCACACCCTCATTAATTCACCTTATTATTTTTCTCACTCACCCACTCAATCACTAACCCACTCACTCCTTTATTCATTCACCCACCCATCCGCCTATTCTCTCATTCACCCAACCCATCTCCCCGACCTACCCACACACTCACCTTCATCCACCCACTCGCCTTCATCCACCAACTCGCCTTCATCCACCCACGCTACCCACCCTACCAACCTTCATCCATCCACCCACTCACCTTCATCCACCCACGCTACCCACCCTACCAACCTTCATCCATCCACCCACTCACCCAGCCACGTGCATGGGCATTGCAGGAGGTGCTGAGGCTGGGCGAGGAGCCTGCACGGCCGCCGTGCTGCCACTGGCAGCTGGAGGAGCGGGTGTGCCACGTGCTCACAGAGACACCGGGCACGTACGCCGTGCTGGGGGAGGCGCTCGGCCCGGCGGCCGTCAAGCGGCTGAGGCTGGCGGCGTTCGCGCCCAGCGTGTGCCCCTCCCTGGAGTACAGCCTGCGCCTCTACTGCCTCAACGACGACACCGAGTCCCTCACGGTGAGAGCTGGCTCCCTCCCGAGGATCGCGCCCCCAAGTGCAATACAAATAGAAATACGATGACATTTTATCGCTAAATAGTGGCATATTCATGATAGCACCTGTATAAGGCTTAGTTCATCCAAAGACTTTATAAGCTGGGGAAAGATAGCTTAAAAGTGCTCATAAAACCTAACTCAAATAGTCTGAACAGATACACGGAATTGGCCAGAATAATGCACCTCCTTTTCTGTCATATTAAAGGGGCGAGGATGCGACCATAGGGTAAGTGTTAGCAGCACTAGACGTGCATTCCGAAGGTCGTCAGTTCTTTCATGGGCAATTTTCTCAAAACCTTCCCTGGTCTTTCCACACGCAGTCTAAATGTGAACACCACAATTGGTCAATCAGCAGATTGTATATGGTGGGCTAAATTGTAGGTACTTCCACCTGTTCTAAAATGCCTGACCAGCGTGGAAGAGGAGGCTAAAATACCATAGAAATGTTTTCTCTGGAGGTCCCTCTAGTGGAGGCTATTCTGCCAGCATTGTCATGAGCAAGACATTCCAGGGCTGCATCTTTACCCATTGAAGGGACAGAGAGATTTCTCACCACTTATAGAGATAGGCAAAATTTAAGTCTCTTAACTGCTCGCTGTTCAAACAAGCGTGAGGTACTGCTCATATCTATTGGTGGCCCTCAGCCAGTTCGGAAGATTGCACATTGTGATGGTGTCAGTTGATCTCTCCATGTTAAGGTAACTGTTGACTATCGACAATGTGGTACTCTTTTTATCAAGCTTGGAAAGTCGACAGACGGGGTCAACTGACAATTTGAATTTCAATTCACGATCATCTGATTAGTTACGGGACCTTTTTTTCCAGTATCAAAATGATGAAATAAAAAGAATAGGCTTCACCCTGTCTGGGCAATCAGAGTAATAAAAAAGAATCATCTTTACCAAGAAAGGGTAAGGCCTATTCTTATTTTAACCTTTTTTTAGTTCACTTCAACTTAAGCAAACCATTAAATTGTTATACAAAATGTAATCCTGGAAGAAACTTCATAGGAATCCTCACAAAAAAATTGCTTCGAGTATGATGTTAAAGATAATCTCAGACCGCAAGAACGCGCTACAGACGCTCCGTCCTGTACCACACAAATATATGCTAATTGATGTGCTAATTGGGCTGAACTTAAGTGCAATTACCATGATTTATGATGGATTTCAAGCTATCCACGCATGAGCTGACTGTGTTACTTTGGGTTGGGTGGCTGAGGTTCAAACGGCAGATCTCATTTGGTGCTGGATTATTCCCTGACATATGTTTCAGCCTTCTGGGCCACCTAGCCACCTATACCCAATAGGCTTATGTGACACAAAGTACACACTGTGTTCTGTGTTGCCTGACAGTTCATAACTACACAGTTGTTCCTTGAAATAAATGATGAAAGAAGACAGGTCTTGATATTACTTTGGCATTTATTTATTTTTACTTGACGATTGGCCAAAAGAAGAAAGTTCTTTTGGAAGGTTTATTCGATGAAAGTGTCACCATTTCAATGGGAAAAAAACTAAAAAATGCAATAATTGACTTTGAATAAATGATATTACCTCGAGCACAATGTTGCTTTGTCCAGGTGCAATAAATGATGTGGTCTGTGCAATGTGAAGGTTAAAATTGTGTATAAATGAGGCTGGAGTGCTGCTACAGTGACCGCCCTCATGAGCGTTGTTTCTGAAAATCTTGCCATGGAGAAGACTTGACCCTTATTACGTAATGATACTGCACACCTGCCATGTTTGCGGAAACGCAACGCTTGTAATCAAACTGACTGGACCTTAAGTAAGCTATTCTGTAATAAGATATTGTAATACATAAATAAATCAATTTGGTTAACTCAACCACAGCGACCTCATTTCGCTGGGTGTAAAGTCACACTTAATGCAACTAGATTGGACACATAAACCCACACTATAATTCTTGAGTTACTTTGAAACGTGTTTTTTTACGTAAGTCTGTTGATATCTAAAACAAAACTATACTGTCAAGGATGAAATATTGATTGTGTGAATATTACTTGCAATTGTTTATTTAAACACATATATGCAACTACCATTATATATCGAAAACAAATGTTATCTTATGTGTAATGTGTGGTAAGATGTGGCATTGTGGTTATAACATATCACTATGATCTTGGAAAATAAATTTGTATATTGGGCTTTGAGGTGCTTTTTGTTTAAAGCCCAAGTTTTAACCCCCATCAATATTCACTGTCTGTATCACTGAAAGACCACCAGCACTAACTAATGAATATCCCATGGAAATGAACTATCAAATTGCATTGTTTGCAATAATAGTTAATGAGTTGATGGCGCTGTGGCCAAAAGTAAAATAATTTCAGTCATGTCTTACATATTTTATATGATTGCAGTATCCTATTTTGTACACTTGCTAGGGTATGAGATGTGTGTTAATGACGTATTCTGATGTGAAAGTGACGGGAATGCAACACTTGAGAAAAAAACATCGATCGTTTAAATGTGGATTAGTGAAAACGTATAGGAAGCAATACATCACGAGCGATTTTGGCAAATTACCTACGTCATGAGTGTCAATGAAATTTCATTTGCTGATGTGCTTCTGTCAACGGATCCTGTGAGTTTTTTACACCTCATTATAAAAATGTAGACTGCACACACACACGCATGTTGGCACACGATAAATGTTTGTTTCTTTCAGCGAAGTGAGAATGGCCAGATATGATGACGTATTGCTGGTCTCATACTGTTCTTCTGGGTGATGAGTCTTCGGGCTTGTTGTTGTGTTGACAAGTGTGCAAACTGTCCGGTTATGGTCTCACAGCACCGCCAAAGTACAAAAAAAATATATAAAGCTGGATGGAATCACAAATTATTTTAATGACCCTTTGGCAGAATAAAAAGTTAAGACAGTTTGTAACTTTGTATTGCTTTTATTTACTTATTTTTAACCACAAAGCTATATTCAGAAGCTGTCTACAAAAAACGTGCACATATATAAAAAGTGACAGTGATTAGAGCACCGGATAGCAAATGGCTGTAATCAGCACATATTTCTGGCCTTTTCTGTTCATCTGTTGAGTTTGTTCCATGGGCACTTTTAAGGCGCCTTCCCTACATTACAAAATATTGCTATGAACTAAGCCTTACACAGGTGCTGCTGCTTGTTAGTACTGAAAGTGTTGTACTATCTATTCATTCTGCGTGTGTATGCATCTATATTAAAATGCAGAAAAAGATCAAATTTGTGCAAAGAAGCGTGGATCAAATCTGTAAGTGATAATAAACACCCACATTAACAGAAAAAGTGCAGAGATGGAGTGACGAGATCTGAAGGAATGAGATGTATTGTGGCATTACAGAACCAGTGGATAGACAATGGTTGCTGATGTTGCTGTTTATGTCTTCTGTGTGATGACCTCAATTCCTAATTTTCTGCAGGCGAATTGTAGCCATGTACTCATCACTGCATGGGTTTCTACAAAAGTGTGGGGTTACTTCTTTCTTAACAACTTGCTCTATTTTGGGAAAAAAACAAGTCAATATGTGCGATATTGCTGACGTGGCTTACCCAGTATTGCTGTTCTAGGCAGCCTGGGATGTTGACTCCACTTCCATAAATCCCACTTAATATGTTGCCACAAGTATTGACACGTGTCACCCTGATGGATTGGGACCCTTATCTTTCCTTTCAGGAAGTGGTAGAGCTGGAGAAGCGACTGGGAGGCCATATGGTTGGAGAGCCATCAACACTGCACTTCAAAGCCAACTCTGGCCACCTTCAGCTTTCAATGCATGCCGTCCCAGACACTCTTTGGACGAACAATGCACACAGCAAGTTGCAGGTACACAAGAGGATTAGTGCCAGTTGTGGTTAAGGTTGACACCTGTCCTGGCTTTCCCAGGATGTCCTCTTTTTGAGGTAGTTGTCTTGAGAGATATGTAAGTCTGCTCGAAACGTTTAAAGTCCCTGCACTTTGTCAGTTGCGTATTAAATACACCACTGAAGGATTTGTGAGATATTTTTTCCATGATATGTTCACTTTGTTGTACCCCTGAGGTGGCAACCCAAGTTGTGAAGTTGTGGTCGTAATCAAAAAGTGACGTCAGGCTCTACTCATTTTTGTTGGCAACCCTGAGCCAGTGGTGAACATTCTATGTTCCTACGGAGTGTTACAGACTCCTCAAAAAGTGTTATCTATTTTATAGACCCCCGGAATTTTAATGATGAGCCGAGTTATTTTAGTAGTTTTCTCAAGTATTAAATTGCTTAAGAAAGAATATATTGTTCTACCCTGAAAATAAACATTCATCTTAAAACATATTGTAAATTTGTATGAAATGCATTCAGCATTGGACTTGAAGCCGGTATATACAATATTTGATACCTCCACAATGTTTACAAATCGAAGATTCCACCACAAAGAAACTAATGTGTGCTGTTGTCAAACCATTCGTTAGCCTCAAGTCTATAGCAACACAAGTGAACAGATTTGCCGATGCCGAATTTGTGGTGTGCCGCCGCCGTGCAGGAGATCCCCTTCTGGCACGTGTGGCCGGGCTGCCAGCGGCTGCTGCACTGCACCTTCACCCTGGAGAGGGCCGGCCTGAGCAGCACCGAGTTCTCCTGCAAGCTCTGTGTGCAGCAGCTGGAGGGCGAGGGCCAGGTGCTGCAGCTGCGCACCACCCTGCTCAACGTGAGTCACCCCCTCCGCATCTCCAGGGACCTCGCCTTCTCCACACATCGCACCTGAGCAAGGCACTTAAAAACTCTCATGGAATACCATGAGTGGACTCGTTAGCACCTTGTGTCTGTCCCTCTGTCTCTCTCGCTCAAACTCTCTTTCTCTGGCTCTTCGTGTCAAGTCTTTCTCTATGTATCCCTCTGTCTCAAACTTGGCCAGCTGGCATTGTTGTTAGGGTGCTTGACTCACAATCGTAAGGTCGTGGGTTAAAATGCTGTCCATACTTTCAGTATATTTCTGTGCAATTAATTAAATGCGTAAAGCACAGTTGGTCGATTTGCAGGCCACACATGGTGGGGTAAAGTGTTGGGACTCCCACCTCTTTAAAGACGTCTGGTGAGTGTGAAAGAGGAGGCTAAAACACCCAGTAGATGGGTTCTCCAGAGCTCTCCAGAGCTCCCTCTACGGGATCGTGGATCCCCTTTGACCAGCAGTGTTGCGAGACAGTAACTCAGGGGCTGCATACCTTTTCATTATTATATATAAGGAATAAAGAATGTGACTATAATAATTGCACATGATGAACGTATCTATTATTAACTGAAATTCAGAATTTCTTTGAGACGTGTTCGGCCTGGCAGCATGATCGATTGGCCTATATTTATTCAAGTGCGAAAATCGCCACCGCGTTGTTCGTACGTATGTGCGCCGTCGAGTTTGAGCAAAATGCATTGTTCATGGCGTGACAAATTGCACTGTGCGATCCAAAGTGAGTGTTGGTGTCTGGTTTCCATGGTGTCTCGTGCGTCTGGAAGTAAGTGGGGATAAAGTCATGGGGTGGCACTTTGCTCATCAGTCGAGATTTTCACACTTTGATAGCCAGGTTATGGCTCGCACACGGAACGCTTGTTTTTTGTCAAAGTCTCCATCTCAATTGCCGCGCTTCCTGGGCTAAGATTGGAACATGCAGCTTTACCGGTTCTCTGCTCATGATTCTGAGCCCTCTACATCATATATCATGGCTTCGCTTCCTATATATATGTGTAGTGTGTTCAACTGAGACGCAGACGTACTTCTTGGAGGCAACACATTTATTAACACCAACACACGGGGTAACTACCCCTTAACAGAATAACAACCTATGGTGGTGACCACCAGGCTAACTACGCTAATTACACCATAACTATCTACAATGGACCGGGCCCCAACTTGGGTCATGGCCCACGTGTTGGAGACTCTGTAGGACGTAGAACGTAGACAGAGGTTTCTTCAGGATGAACAACCGCGCCGGTCCCTCTGGGGGACCCGGCTTATATCCTCTGCGGCGTGGCCAGCTCCACCCCTGGCCACGACCACTTTCCAGAACCCTCTAGCAGGATCTCTATCCGGACCACGTGACCACCCCTAGCCCCCACCTGGGGCCCTTTGTAGACTTAACCGGTCACGTGTCTTTTCGGGTCAACCGGAGTGCCATGTCCTATAGTAACCCCGTTCCTATGGCCGGCACTTCCACACCCTATCCTGTTGGGCTGGCACTGCATACCAAGAGTGGTGCCATCCAGCGCTATCACTCAGCGCTGACCGAGCCCCTCCAGGGCCAGTACTACACCCACATCCTAGAGGTGTCTGCGATGTCAATACACTGCACGCCGTGCCTCTCTAGGGCCAGCATTACCCAGTGACATCCTGCGATGTCACTACATATGCATTCAGCGGGACAAATTGCACTGTGTGGTCCAAAGTTAGCTTTGCTTTCTGTTTTTTACGGTGTCTGATATGGCAGTGATTAAAGAGCAATATTAACATCTAGCTGCGTATTTTTAACTAAGTAAGAAATAGTTTAGACAATGTCTATTTTGCAAGGGAAACCTATGACCAATATTGATTGGCTCACAAGTGACTACATCACATTTATCCTTCTATTTAAGGGCGAAACAGGAGGATGTCACAACTCTGGCTGTTGCCTGATGATGCTAGTTGTAATTACTGGCGAAATATTGTGCTCGAATTGTAAATGTTGTGGGTTGACTCTCCAAAGCACTGGTGTGCTGTGCTAGTAATGAATTGGCATGTTCTGTTTACATGACACACCTTTCTAATTGGCTATGTCAGGTGGTGTCGGATTTAACGACACATTTATATTTTTGCGATCTAACCAAAAAACCTATATTATGGCTATGATCAAAATGCAGGGTGAATAAAACAGAACACATGTTCAAATGTTTAACATGAAAACTAATTCCACAGAATAACCCATACATGTAAATATAGTGTCAACTATGGTATACACAAATGTCAAATGTGAAAAGTATAGTACAACATTTTCAATTGAACATGTCACAATTATAAATTTGCCACAAGTGTAATAATGTCACGTCGGTGAAAAAGTTTCTACATTGCACGACCGTGCAAGATGGCAATGGGTCGTGGGAGGACTCCATCCAGCTGTGGATTGATCATGGCTGATGATGAAGTGAACAAGATCCTTGAAATAGCTGTAATAGTTTGATTGCATGATTATCTCTTAAAACATTTACACACATTAATACTGAGGAATGCCAAGGAGTGCATGGCAGTCAGAATGCCACAGCTGCACATTCATGTGTATTATGGCAGTGTGCAACACCTTAATATGATATGATGCACTATTAGCCTCCCTAAACTAGAATTATATTCCCCCGATCCTCGAACTCTGCACCAGCTCTTCATTCACGTGTGCATCTTTTGCTAAATTTCAGATCCAAAATGATTAATGGAATCTCTACTACTTTCTTCCCTCATTATCTCCCAACTCCAACCCCTGCACAATGGGATGGTCTCCCCTTTTCCTCCTGTGCGCCTACAGTCTGAAATGACATTCCACGTGCTGGAAATACTTCAAACTCTCCCACATTGTTTAAACTTATATTATTTAAATATTCATATTCATTGAGTCTTTCGTTAAAGCCACGTAGATAGAAAAAAATATTATTTAATTCCGTAATATTCTTTTTTAATTCCGTAATATTCCGTAAAAGTCGTTAAATATTACGTGCGATGTAATTGTGTATTTCGTGTTACACTTTTTTATTCCTAATTGCACAATTTGTTTGTATTGCCCTGATATTATTCTGTAAAGCATAGACACTTGGTATTTTTTCACACTATATATAATACAAATTTTAATTGCAATTGTAAGCAGCTGGATGTCTAGTGCACCATGGTAAGTTATGATGAGACAATTTAACGTTTCATCACATGAGTTTCCAAATGTATGTCATTTTCCATTTCAAATTGCACTGCAGGGCTTAATTTCTCACTGAATATTTTTTTATGGCCACGATAAGACTGGAGTTGGACATGACTAATATCCACGGCCATAGCGAGAGGCATACTGGATGTGGTGTGCCTGGTGCAAAAATGTCTGACATATTTAGCCCTGATATATTTCGCTGCACACTGCAATATCTCACATGAGTGGCGAATGATATCTGAACCGCTTTGCCCCCCAATCCCCACCCCAGTCCTGCTGTAAGCCACACAGGACTGTACATTCATATGAATGTATACCGTATAGAAAATGCACATACAAGGATCCATCACAGATCAATATTAGTGTGTTGCAAGTGCTGATAGCAAGCACTGATTAATTATTTCACAATTCACGAGGGGATTGTGCAACCTGCTCCACGCCTGGTCGCTATTGTCTCCCAAATAATGTTGTTCACACACCACGCTAGATGTTAATTTTGGACGAACTAAATTCAGGGAGGTCCGGGACAGGTTCTGAAAGTATTCGCTAATTATCTTCCCCATGTCTAGGAAGTGTGCTGAGGTTGCCAGGTTTGTAGCGCAGTGGCTAATCACTGTGGCTAATCACTGTGGCACCGCTACACAGGCCCATGCCCAATTAAAATGTACTAGCTTTACTACCGGGCTTCGCCCGGGACTTAGATTCTTGCCTTGGATTAATTTCATATTGCCTTATATTTGAGTGGAAAACCCTTAAAAAAAGTGATGCTTGCAAGAAAGAAAGAAAACCGAAACAAATACATTTAACTAAATCGGATGTTTTTCACTCAAGGAAATTGAACCTTACGCAGGCAATTTGGGAAGGGAATGACGTGACGAGCTGAAAATAGTCGCGTTCCTTTAGAAATTCCAGACAGCATCAGCTGTGCAAATCGCATGACGTCAGAGCTCAGCAATCGAGAGTTTTTTGCTGCTTCACACAAACAGATGTATTTTCTGCTTTACATTTAAGAGCGAGCTGAAAATAGTCGCGTTGACTTAGAAAATCCAAACAGCCATGCCGCGCATTTAGCGGGATACACGGCCTACACAGAGGGTTGGGGGGGGTGACGTCAGCAGGCACACTGCGTAACGCTGCCGCATGCGGGTGACAATCACAGATGTGACGTCACCGCTCACTTGCCGTGCAAAATATATCCATTGCGCCCCCCCCCCAAAAAAATACAAAAGTATATTTTTATACGTTTTGAATTGTGTACAGTCTGGAAGCTACCCACATGTCAAATTTCAAGTTTGTTACATGTCGGGAAGTATGCTCAACATTTCGAACAGACACACATTCACAAATTTTATATATAGATATGTTCAACTTCTTTCACACCGTACGTTAGCCAACTGCACTAATCGGAGGTACTATATAATATAAATTACATATGTATTTTGTTGTATTATTGGTTATTGATATCTACAAGTAATTGAAGAAAACAAGTCACAATAATGTGCAGATGAGCTGATGATTGATAGTGGCAGAAAGACACTGGATGATTGCCACATGAAAATGTGTCTTTGATTGGATAATCAATTCCTTTCCATCCCATATGAGAATATATGTGCATGCAGTATATACCAAATATCAGCAAATTAAGCACTATTCAATCCTTACTATAGCCAATACCCTAGGTATTTCACCAGAATAGGCAGTAGTTCAAACAGGAGTAATTATTTCAATTTAGACTGGCAACTCTATACGGTTCATTTTCACTTTAATTGATTTTTGTAAAAATATATTATCACTCATGAAATACTGATATATACATGTGTGGGACATACATTTTTAATAGACATCACCATTACAGTTACCTGAGGCAGTAATACAAACTGGACTGTGGCCTAAGGGAATTTACCCAGCATAGAAGAACTTCATTATATTTACTACAATAGTTTTGACCATTTGTTTTCAGCGCAGCCTTATATTCTCATATGAATAACATGTTCTTTGTTTAAATGCATGAGTAAATGTATATATACACAGTTTTTTTTATGGGATGTAGTAATTGTTATCGATATATATCAATAATGAACTATAATAACATTCTATATTGACAAGTATTGTAATTTTTTTCAAACATATAATTTGTATTATTCCACAGCAATACAATGGTCTAATATTGTGAAATATGGCACTGGGCATGTATTGTCTAGATTACTTCAGATATGGGCTTAGATATTGACATGAATTCGTCTATAAACTTCGTGACAGCCCATAAATATCTGTAGGACCAATCAAGTGTTGTCGTCTTAGACCAACTTAAACAATTGACTGTCGTTAAAATGGCACTATGTGGTTCACCAGCAACTCCTGTGCACTGCTTATTATGGAAAAGGATAGGCAGCTGATGTGCAGCACACACACTATAATTATAGATCACAAGCGTTACCATTTGCTGTCATGCATTCTTTCTTTAGCAGCCTTATATTATAATTTACAGTATTGATTGATAGCAAATAATGCATCAACTGAACTTTTCGTCACAATGAGCATTATTCCAAAGCCTCATGTTTCATATTCTGAACATAATAGGTTGGGTTTCTGTGTGCTTGTGTGAGTGAGTTCGTGTCAATGCTACGCTTGGGCATGGTGTTGATATGTTCCTTTATTCTAGAAGGAAGCTATTCACTTGTGCTATCAAGGACCTTAATATTGTACGCTCTTGTGGGATTTTGTTTTGTAGCAAGGAAATGGTCGATGTGGTCAAAAGATTTGGATAAATCAATGGTTAAAGGGGACACAGTGGCCTTGAGTTTCAAATTCCTTTAGGACCTTTTCCAGCACGATGCAAAGGAAATTGACTGTCAAGGTCCTTTATGTTTTCTTACTTCAGATAGTTCACTTTGGTGTTTAATATCTACCTCAATCTATATAACCACAAAGGCTTCCAGCGTTACAGGGAATGGAACAATGCTGCTCAGGTTTGTAGAATGTACTTTTTTTAGGAGCAGATGTGGGGCATACATGTGCTGCCCTCTCCAAGCCTTAGTCAAAAGGCATGGCACTTGGTGAATAAAATTGCAAGTTAAGGCAGCCTGGTCGGTTAGCTCTGCTCCTTTTTCAACTTTATTATCTTCCAAGTCTCACTGAAAAGCAGCTTTTTTGGGCATTCTAAAAAGTGTGGAGTTAACCGAACTTACTTTTGAGCCTTGTGGCTAGTAATTGCAAGTGGCGGTGTTCAGGCTGGGCAGCTTGTGACACTTGAGTGCTTGAAAGGTTTTGCAATATCGATTGGCTGCTGTTGGTACGTAGGTCATGAGGTTTACCTTGGCTTATGCCATACAAAGAACAGCTGTTGTTCTTTCAGTCACTTTAGAATCAGTCTTCAAGTGTTTACCTTTCTTTGTTTACAAACAATACTCACAGGGAGAAAGCTACGGATTTTACTTTCTGTAATGACATTTACAATTGATGTGATTAGCTTTATCAACTAATTAATGTTAAATGTTTAATTCCTTTTTTATCCTGTGTATATATATATATATTTGTTAATTGTCTGTGTAATACAAGCCTCGTGTGCAATTAATCCACTCTTGTGCTATTTTCATGTTGCCAAAGCTGTTGATGTCTTGATATCAGAAATGTAAGTCATAGTAATATCAGTTTCATTTTGCATGGATTTCCATGTTTTTTGTGTTTAGTTTGTTGCCATTCCCCCGCACCTCCGATTAGCATGGTTGGCTATGTACGGTGCGAAATAAGTTTAACATACATACATACATAGACTTCCATGCAAAATTAACAACTGGCATTTATCACAGAGCACAGTAAAGCTCTGTTAAGATTTGCGTGTGTGATTTCATATTTTGAAGGCAAGGTCACCATTTCTCAACAAAACATCTCACGGATAAATGAGCATGTTAATTTTCACTTTTAATTGACATCCAAATGCAGTATACAATATACAGCACTCTACATTTTCATACCAATAGTAGCCAAATTATGGTGGCATCATTGTAATTGGCCAAGGTGGTGTCTTGGCTTTGACCTTGATATCCATTTTTTTTAATGTCTCATACAGTGTACTCTATATTTGATCGTTTACATTTTTAAGCTGACAATATATTTTGTGACTGTGCATTAATTATCGACAGCCATTGGCATGTTCCATCATGTCATGAACGTGACACTGTGCCCAGCCATACCTCAAGTGCTATTTAAAGCTCACGTGACTTTCCACACCAGACGCCCCGAGTGCTTTCACATCTGGGGCCTAGCATATCAGATTAATCACAGACTCCACACTGAAGGTCTTCTATGGATATCTATTGAAAGTTTTTTTTAATTATTTGTGCCAGCGGCACAGTGGTGACCATCTTCACGAGGTGTATATCTCACTGATGGTCTACTTAGAGGAGGCATGAGAGTGTGAGCAATCAGAACTGCCTTCGTGCTCCACCGGGCCATGATGCCCCCTGCAGTACACTCAGCTCATCCGATCAGCACAGGTGAAATTCTGAGGTTGTCCTGGTTTTATCAAGATCACCCTCTTGTTGAAGTAGATGCCCTGCGAAATCTGTGAGTTCCATGGCATTTAAAGTAATGGGTTTTGTCAACCATGTAGTTCATCCCCTCTTTCAGTATTGTGAGATATTTTTTCAGTGATATTTGGTGGCTTTAAGTCTCGAGGATCTGCTTACTTCGAGTGATCTGGTCACCTCATTGAGTCCATGTTTGCATCCGCAATGGGCACAGGGAATCAATAGTGGTGCCCGGTGTTTATGCCCCCAGAGTAGGATGTTTTATTGTAAATAGGACTTCTTTTGCGACTGATCATGGAATCACCTTTCTTATGTTATGGAAAATGCTGATGGCTGCCTAAAAAAATCAGCATTGTGGGGAGTGCAATCACAGGTTATGGACACAGCACTTAAAATAGGCGTATTGTTGTAACCAAAATGCTTTAAAAATATGTAAAGCCTCTTGATGTGAAATTGCAGTGATGCACTTTATAAATTAAAATTGTTGTTTTGAAGGTTTTTGGCACCATGCATTATGGTATACAGTAGTTACATGACTAATTTGTTTTGGGCTTTGGGGACTGCCTTACGTTGTATTTTTTTACTTAAACGTGCATGCTCCAATGTATTTGTTTGCTGTTTTGGCATTTGTATAGTAATTGGTCTTGACAGACATGTAAATGTGAGATCATGTAATAGGTGATGGTGACTAAATAAATCTGGGGAAATTGGAAGATAGCCTGTAGCAAAAAATAGTTTTCATCAGAGAGGTGCGAAAATGACGAGTGGCTTTCAAAGGGAAAACACGTCCAGACAAAGATTAATGCTAATTGCATTGTTTTTTTTATTACATTGTATATATATCAAGTATCGGATTGAAAATTGCCCAATTTTCTTAGAATTGTTAAAAAATTATTATTCTTAAAATTCCAAGGGAATGGACCAAGGTGGGAAAACGGATACGTATATCAAGCCTTCTTATTTTCATCTTTCTGCAGTGCAATTACAGTTTTAATTTACAGAATGTCTAAATACGACTTCATCTCAATGCGATGTGTAAAACAGAGGGGCGAGTGCATCAAGGAAACCAGCAGTGAAAAATATGTTTAATGGGTTTTGGAGTTTGAGCCGTTGAAGTCTGCAGGTTAGAAGATGGTGTAGAAAGGTGCAATTGAAGATATTTCATTGAGAAGAGACCATGAGGGGAAGTTTAAAAGACACTAGACTTATACATTCTGTCCATCAAATAATTCACAATTTATTACAAAAGTTAAAATACTTTTTTTTAATCATGTCGAATTAAACAAATGGTGTCATACTGTATTTTATTTGTTGCTTTATTTTACTTAAATGTAAATGTTATCACGTATAAAGTGCCCTGAAACACCCAGGCTTACAGGGCATTATATCAAAAACAAATTGTTATACTATTATGAATGTAAACCAATTGATAAACATTTCTACTTACAGGAACCCTTAGATGGAGACCGATCATCTCCCGAGATCATCTCTGCTGGCTCGGCCCTCGTGGGTCCCCAGGCTTTCAAGCTGCCCTACTCCATCCGCCAGAAGCTGTGCAGCAGCCTGGACTCCCCCAACCCCCGCGGCAACGACTGGAGGCTCCTGGCGCACAGGCTGGGGGTCCAGAGGTCAGTGCCCCCCCCACCACTGCTAATCTCAGATAGTTTCCAAGGTGACTTGCAGTCATAGCAAGATTTAACAGGCTCAGATGTCTGCCGAAGGTTTAGATTATGATATCAGTTGTTTGTCTTTCTTCCTGACAACTGGCATGACAGGGGATAGTTTTTTGAATGCTTGCATCCCTTTGTGCTCATGAGTTATGTCCCTTTAACTGTTGCTTGTTTATATTGTGTTTAGGAAACATGTTGAACATTACATTAGTTTTGCTCATTTATTGTGAGTTCAACTTTGCAGCCTTATTTGCGAACTTCTTCAACCATTTGTTGTAATAAATTTTTATTGCTTGTGAAATACACTTTCTCGTCGGCAAATCTGAGATGGCGAAAACTTTGTCCCTTTATACTTTTTGTTTTTTTCGGTAAAGTCACGTAGGTAGAAAAATAAATAATAAATCACGACGTTTCGATCGCAACACAAGCAATAGTCATCAGGTAGAAAGATACAGCCCTTCATTGTTCAGCATTTCTACTGCTGTATCTTTCTACCTGATGACGATTGCTTGTGTTGCGATCGAAACGTCGTGATTTATTATTTCTTTTTCTACTTACGTGACTTTACCGAAAAAAACAAAGAGTATGGATTCCTGCAGTCACGAAAACTTAAAATCAGGATTTGTCCCTTTATGTTTAAACATTTTACTTCTCCAATCTAATTTGTCGACTATCTCATAACATGTATATTACCTTGGTGAGCAAGTTAATTTCCTTGCCTGACTCCTTTTTCATTTGTGGTTTACTGTTCTCTCCATGCAATCTCAATGTCGCAGTTTCCCTTCTATGTAAGTGGGTTTTGGTGTCAAAACCATTCGATGCAAATCTAAGACGCAGACTTGACAAGAATGTTTAAATTATGATTGTGTAAGCAGTGGTCAAAGGGCTGTGAATATCAATGAATTGATTAACCTTTATTTATACAGTTTAATACGTAGGCTTTCGCGACCAATATCATCCATAATACAGTTTTTTAGGGGTTAGATCGCGTAAATATATAAATGCGTTGTTAAACCCGCCACCACTCGATAGCCAATTTAGCAGAGGTGGGACAAAGTCATTGTTATGCAAGTCCAAGTCGAGTCGCAAGTCATCAAATTCATGACTCGAGTCTGACTCGAGTCCAAGTCACATGACTCGAGTCCACATCTCATAGGTGGGACAAAGTCATTGTTATGCAAGTCCAAGTCGAGTCGCAAGTCATCAAATTCATGACTCGAGTCTGACTCGAGTCCAAGTCACATGACTCGAGTCCACACCTCTGCAATTTAGTACTGGTTTGTCACGTAAGCAGAATATGGACAATTTGTTACTAGTACAGCACACTGGTAAGTTAGAGAGCAACGCCACAACGTTTACAATGTTAAAAGTGTTGGGCATTCATACACATTTTATTTAAAATGCACTGAGCTAAGCCACAACATTTACATTGTTACAATGTTAAATGTTGTGGCTCTGCTCAGTGAATTTAAAATAAAATGTATATGAAGGCCCAACACTTAGGAATATGTAAAATTCAAAACATTTAATTTAGAATATTAACGACGTAAAGTAACCTAGGCAATGTAATAAAAAAAATCTAAGTTTACGTCATAATCATCAACTCGCTGCACTTGAAAACGTGTTTTTATCTCTTTATCTCTTCTACCTGGTTGGGATCTGAACCTGGGATTTCAATGGTGCTGGCTTAGCCCATAAATTACCATGTCTGCCCCATTGTACCACTGTAGTTTCAAGTCTTACATTATACATTTTTTTAAATCTGTAGATGCACTTTGTACGATTTATGAATAATCAGTTGCAAATCCCCACTGAATTAATCATCTTTGGGAATGTACGCAGCCAAATTAACACGTTGTGATTTTGTTATCATAAATAGTCCTACGTATATATTTTGGGTGGTTGTTGCAGTGCTGATAGGTGTTTATTTTCACTTATTAAAGCCTCCCCAATACCAATTACTATGGGGATCTAACCCACATACACACACTGGCACGTTGTTGGCAGGCATATATGACAAGAGAGCTTACAGTGAGTGCCCGTGGTGAAACAGTCAAACATATCCAGTACTATTGAAAAGATTGCCACTTCCTACTACACCTCCGATTAGCACGGTCGGCTATGTACGGTGCGAAAGAAGTTCAACATACACACGTGTGTAGCCACTTGCTACAAACGTGCTTTACACATTGACGAAGCAGAGCTGGTAAGCTCAGCATGTGTAGGTGTCCACATGTTGACAAAGTGCGTGCTTTTTTGAACGCCTGACAACCACCTGCATGCGCCAAAGCTCCCAGTGCAATCGTTTGGCGAATGAAGGATTGTCGGTGCACTCACAAAGCACCCTTTAAAGAAAACATCCGAGATGCTCTATCAACACATGCACAGTGCCGGCAGATATATTTGCACATGTCATAGCTTCACTCTACGCATGCAGCGCATTTTCAGGCTATGGGTCACCAGGGAAAATGGAATATTCTAAGAAGTCTGTTTTTCATGTGAAATGCCTAGCGTTTGCACGAGCTCCTCAGGGTGCAGTGTGAGCAGGTTCAATATATATTTGAATGTACAAGGTACGTTAAGGTTAATATATGAACAGTACGACTGTCAATGGTTTCTTTTGTGAAATAGTGAAAGCGTGTTTACCACTTAACCTCAATATATAGGATGTTTATGATCAACGTCCAGTGTAAAACAAATCTCTGCATTGCCTATACCCATACAAAAAGCTGTGCTTGCTGATATATTTATGAATATATTTAGACTATGATCACATCCATTCAAATACCTTTATTTAATCAAGCAGGAGCCCTTGCAGAATAACCATCTAACTTTTAAGAGCAACGAGGGGCACTGATTATATGGGGACATTTGTTGACAGTGTTATGGTCTGTTTATGGTTCATTTTCAGATCTGGTATTTATAATTTGGCAGTGGTACACATTAGCCTCTTGTGCATAACGGTCAGGGGCCTGAATGTATACCACGCAGCAGGTTGTTTACTTTGACAATTCCCTGCAGAAATTATCGGGAAAATATAGAATTGCTCTGTGTGCATTGGTGAGAGATGAGCATTATACTATGCAACCATGATAATCACGTGATAGTAGCAGCTTACGGATGTTTGCAATGGGGTGACCCTTGGGTAGAAAGGCCCCTATAGAATGGATGTTGAATGTAAACAGTGTTATGTTTGAAAATAAGGAAGAATTTGTTTTATTTTTAACAGATCTAATCTTCCTGAAAGTCTACACACGAGGGGATTAATATTGGCTTTCATTTTAATCGTTTATGTCGTTGTGAATTGCTCCAATTAAATATATCTAACTGATCATTAGTGACTTATTTAGTGAGAATGGATGTTTTCAATATAACATTATTCATAAATATTATTTATCCACTGAGTATTTACACATCAAAATGGACTGTTCTGGGATTTTTTTTATCATTTCGCAATTAACCCCATCAATAACATCATAATGCTCATCCCCATGTTTTGGTGTTAGTCTGTCGTTGATATAATTATGCAGAGGTAATGCTTATCACCAGGAATCAAAAGGTGACCTGTATTCTCTACACCTTCTATAATAACAAGGCTGCTGTTGAATTTCAAGCATACATCTGTAGCCCGGGCAATTAATACTACCAAAACATGCAAGCCGACTTGTATGTATGTTGAACTTTTTCGCACCGTACGTAGCCAACTGTGCTAATAGGAGGTACTTATGAGATTCAAACAATTCAGTTTAACCATAACAGCCCTTATGATAATTAAAATATGTTAATGTGCCACAACATCCAGCCAATGTGTGAACAGTGGGGTGGAGTCAGAATATGAGACAATATCTGGATAAAACATGTCGGATTCCCTTGATATCGAGATACTGAGAATTGCAAGTATTTCCATAAAGGGGTGTGTTATCTAATAAATATTGATACTTTTACTCCAGCAATCAATATCACACCACACATAGGACATTAACTGATAATAGTTCACCTTCTCTCCTTATTGCATAACTTTGGGCGTTTCTTCATGCAATGCCCTTGCATAGGATACTTTAATATCCGGTGTTTGAGAATGATACTTGACGTATTGTCATGAAAAATGAGTTCCACGAGTAGCATGTCAAATTTAAGGCACGCTTGAAGATTTACAATGTATTTTTGCCATCGCATATAGTAATTGCATTAGCATCACACTTTTATCCAACCATTATGCAATTTCTTTGTATCTTCTTGTTTATTCTATGTATGTATAATTTGTGGAAAATGTATACACAAGTGATGATCTTGTGATCAGCGTAGGATGCATACATTTATCTTGGGATATATACCTATAAACTTTCGACGACGGTGGTGTTGTTAATACTGTGCCAGGTGTGTTAATTTTGCTAAATGTATTCTGAAGAACCAGCACTTTGAAATATGGTCAAACAATCCCAGTGTCCAAAAGGTGTGGGGAGGCATTAATTCAAAAGGTGTGGGGAGGCATACATTCATGATGCAGAACACACACAAGAGTTAGTTATAAATAAACAAAACAATCCATTACTGTGTTATGGTTAGCCTAACATTTCCTCTGGGGTGGATACAACTCGTACCACTTTGTGAAAAGTCAACAATAGTCATGCTAGAGAGAGACTGGTACCCACTATGCAAATGTGGATTGTTCAGGACTGCTAATGGAGATGAGTGCTGACCCATTATTCGTAATCTTCAGTTGCAGATAGCTCAATACTTTGGGTCACGATAGTAGCGATAATGTTGCATAATTTCAATGATTCTTTACTTCCTACTTTAGAATTGATAGCATGCTCGCTGAGCATCCTCAATATTTACTGAGCAGGTTGGGGATTTAAACCAAGAAACCTTTTAAAACCTCATTCTAAGATAAATGTGACGAGGTTATGCAGTAAATTTACACAGAGGTGTGCATATATATACACATTGAAAGAAAATGCAATTTATGCGTCAGGCAACACTATTTATCCATATGTGTCTATGCAAGTCAAATGACAATAAAGTATATATATGTGTCGAGACGTAATTCTACGTTTAGGCAAGCAATTTATGAAAACAAATTGAATAAGATATTAGTGTGTGAGCCACTCAAACATAATTGGGAGCCTTGGTTAGACGTTTGTTTATCAGTGGGACCCTACTGGCTTGTTTACTTTCCCAGTAGAGTAATTGTGTTTTCCTGAAATAATTCCAGGGCAGTTGTAAATAACTCTAGATTCCAGAAAGCAGATGGTTGTGATGGGAAAAATTATCTTATCGAAAAACCACTTCCATGTTCTAACCAACCTTGCTCTGTCTCCAACTGTGCTAGAAAAGAACACCGTCCCTCTCTGCTTGTACTTTCCAGACCATTAGCGGCAAAATAAAGCAGATTTTCCCCTTGGCACGGGGAGCCTGTGCGGTGGCCTATCATTATGTTGTTTACCCATGCAGAATGCGAGGTCACAGCTAGCGCCCATTACCTGTTCAGAACATAGTCCGCACTGTCATGCTCGTGCCAGTGTGCTCCAGCCAGATTTTGTCGAATTAACTTTGGGTGATCAATTATTCACTGCGTGTGTTCGTGTGTTTAAGAACATTGTATTTCACGTACAATACTTTGTTTTAAAATTACGTTTTGAAAAGCATGGATTCATATATTTGTTAGGCTTTCCAATTAAAGTTTAAAGCGTCCATGTTTTAGTGATGTCTGTCTGTGACGCAGGTTCATGATAACTCTCGTAAAGATGATTTAATATAAATGTAACTGTAGTTAAAATTGCGTTACTCTTATGGAATTACCCTATTAAAAATCTTCCTTATTGATTAAAGAGTTGCCCAAAACTCTGTAAGTGCTTTATTTGGGGTTAGACAGTGGGGGTACGTGTACTTAGAAGTTCTGAAAAGGTACCCAATCATCATATTTGCTTTTTGTGTGTCTTTTGATTCCACAGGGCACTATAAATATTGGTTGCCGAAGTTATGATTTTATTCTTCATTAGAATATTCAGAATTATTTGTATCCCAGATCGCATTACCTTTATTAAGTCACATCAGTTAAAACGGCTCATTTGCATTGCATTACATTACCCAGCTATTTCACAAAAAATACAGATTGCAGGTATGAAACAAACCTTTGCAATATAGTTTATTTAGAAAACATAATTCCTTTTAATTCTATTTCGTAATAATCCGACATGTGTCAATGCAACTGATGGCATGGCAAGGAATTAAATCTTATTCATCCCATGCTGTCCATGGGGGTTGTTTGTTCAGTACAGGTGGGTGAATTTGGGGGACCACGTGTTGTTCAGCTATCAATTGCCACGAATACCTCTAGCTCAGAATCAAATTCAGGCTGAATGGTTCATAGCACAATGCGATAACCACTGGGCCACCACTCCACCCCTCTTGTTTGTGTAATTAGAGCAATATTCTGATTGCAAACCAAAGTTATAATTTTGCACTTCAAAATATTCGTTTGATAAAA
This sequence comes from Lampetra planeri, assembly GCF_965212315.1. Taxonomy (NCBI): domain Eukaryota; kingdom Metazoa; phylum Chordata; class Hyperoartia; order Petromyzontiformes; family Petromyzontidae; genus Lampetra; species Lampetra planeri. Next base: position 9,580,639 of record NC_136115.1, on the reverse strand, counting down.
TACATCCTAAAAGTATGCATGTTAATAATATGCATAGATTAAAGTCCATCTATTTCCCTGCTCAAACAAGTGTACCCTTGACAAGTAATGGGAATTCTGCATTGTATTGACCACAACCATCATTTAACATCAGAGCCATCTCAATTCAAAATTGCTCTAATCACATGTATATAGATTGGACCTTAACATTAGCTTCATCAATGTTGCCTTTTCGCTTTCATTTTCATGGCAGAATGTCCATCACAACATTGTTCTACAAATAGCATCACCATCATAATCTTGTTTTTGTACAATGCAAAAGTTTGAAAATGGATTCAGTATACAAATTCAAAAACTGCATTTGTAGATGCTGGCACTTTTATCCAATGATGTGAGTAAAGAGAAAATGCATTATACATGAACACATCAGAAGCTGCAATACTAAAAATAGTCAAACAAATCAATACAGGAATATAATAGAGCTACTAAATGAGCTATAATAATAGTATACTCTGATATAGCATAATTCATGCAAACAACACCGCAAACCACTACACACCATGAAGACCGAGGCCTCAAACCACAAACAAATTACTTGAAAATAAAAAATTACTGCAGAATTTAAAATCATAAAACTAACATTTCGATCGGAGAAAAGTATTCCAAGCAAAGCATCTCAGTGGTAAATACAATTATGCACAATCAAGTTGAGAAGTCAATTCAAAACACAAAGAACAGGACAACAATGACAATGGGCACAAATAAATTGGGAGAAAATGCACAGTAACATTTATCCCACGAGTCTTTTCCTCAAAATCGTTCTTGTAAGAATATATCATTGCATGGTGACTTCAAATATAATTACATATTTTGGTGAATTCAGAAGATGAATTTGAATTGCATTGCTAAGTTTGAAATTAGCATACACGCTACTCAGTGTAACTTCAAATCAGAACATCTTGTACGAAAGTAATGTCATATTTTAACCAGATGTATGCATTTGTAGTGACATCGCTGGATGTCACCATGCTGTGGGTGTAGTACCGGCCCTAGAGGGGCACGGTGTGCATTGAGTAATAGCGCTGGATGGCACCATGCTGTAAGTGCATTGTCGTCCCTCCAGGACACGGTGTGTGGGTGCCGACCAAAGGGGAAGGTCGTGTGAGGCCATGACTGGCTAAGATGACAGAGGGGCCCCCAAGAGGGGGCTAGGGGGGGGTCACATGATAGGGACCCAGGTCCTTCCCGATGGTTCTGGAAGGTGGACGTGGCCAAGGGCGGAGCCGGCCACGCCGCAGAGAATAGAAGCCGAGTCCCAAGAGGGACCGGGGTTCAATTTCGATTTAAAGCTTTCGTGACTGCAGGGATTCATCTTCTTGGTTCTTTCGGCAAAGTCACGTAGAAGGGAAATAATAAAATAATGAAAATTAAACATTAAATAATTCTCACGACGTTTCGGAGGCAAGACAAGCTTCCGTCTTCAGGTGGAACCGTCACAGCACGATAGCTGTATCAAGACGGAAGCTTGTGTTGCCTCCGAAATGTCGTGAGAATTATTTTATTATGTTTTATTTTTATTATTTTATAATTTCCCTTCTACGTGACTTTACCGAAAGAACCAAGAAGAAGGGACCGGGGTTGTTCATCCTGGGAATAGAACCCTTCGTCTACGATCTTCGTTCTACGAGTCTTCCAGCACGTGGATCCGGGCAGATGCTGTTGGTCCCGGGTCCGTAGTAACAGTTACGTGGTAACTAGTGTAGTTAGCCGGGTGGTTACCACCCGAGGTTGTTATTCTGTTAAGGGGAAGTTACCCCGTGTGTTGGAAATAAATAAATGCACTGCCTCCAAAGTCTACGTCTGCGACTCAGTTGAACCCACTATTCATTTAATAAAACCAACAACATCGCAATGATGTGCGTTACGATTTTTATTATTATTTTGGTGTTAAGGAACATGTTTGTGCTGTTTTTATTCTTACTTTAACTGGAGACATATAATTGAATTCAGTGGGTGGATTTGAGATAAATACATAGTGCGCAAAGTTAATCAACACAATCTTGTGTGAAAAGATAATCTGTAAATTATAGAAGACAACAACGATAGAAGCACTGGGGTACTTCATCATTTATTAAAGAATGTAACTTTACCTAAGAGATATGACATTTTCATACATGTTCTATGCTCATCGGTAATACTTTTCCTAGTATCTATATTCTTGTTACTGCAACAGTTTCCATTTGTTTTAGTTTAGCATTTGAACAGATATTTTGACGGGAACGAACACTTTTTAGCCGGGTGGCGTACACCAGCAATCCGGCTCTAAGGAGGCGAGGGTTGGTGGATTGTAAAAGGTTGTGGAACTCCCTTCCCATGTGCGTCGAGGAGCTTTACTCTGGCTCGCCAGGAGACATCTGCATGGGATAGAATGTTTCCCCCTTGCTCTTTTGACTTTTCTTTTAACACTTTAATATATAATGGACAGATATATTGGGGAATTGTTGGTGCCTTTATGCGTATTTGAGTCTCTCCCTTCCAGAATGAGTGAATACTGTGTGCGTTACAATTTCAATTATTATCTTGGCAATTTTTTAATCACGGATAAAGGCTTTCAATTGATTGAATGCTGTCGTGCCGATTTAAGCAGGCAGACATCATGAACACAGTCTTCCTTCATAAAGTCACCCTTCACAAAGTCACCCCTTTAACAGTATACATTTCTTACCTTCTGGCAGTACATGTATAACATCGTGCTGCCAGTAAAATCAAGTGGACACTCGCAATCATATTATTTCATCACAGCATCCGGGGATCCTCTGGAGACATCGTTGCAGCGCTTCTAAATTAAACCATTTTATTTGTCAGCTTTGTTCACAGAAAGACTGGAATTCTCGGGAATGGAATATTAAACTGGTTTGAAGATCACCTCTCTCCGCTAATTGGGATCATTTATCTGACTGCAGGTAGCTAATATGGCCATGACACATCACATGTCGTAGCGGGATACGCTTTTGAAACATGTGCAAGTCGTGTAGCTGGGCTTTTTTAAATAGCGTGCCCTTTTGCACAATATTAGCTAAACATGGAGTGGAGTGGTCTTCATATTTCATTATACCTATCGATTATGTCACAGCAGCTGCAGTGAGAACATAGTTAACCATACGGAGTCATGCACTCTGCAAACACACATTTTCTAGTCCAACATACGGTTTAGCCAATTACTATATATTGTATGCATTTGCAAATATAGTGCTTATCTACACTGTCCATACACAACCGCCAAAGTGTTTTTTTTCCTGTATACTCGTGTATTTGGTAACAAATTGACTGGGAACCAGTCGAGTTGGCAGATACATTGCTGTACCATAGTAGCAAATAAGTTGCATCATTTTCATATAAGATACTGTCGTAGAAGACCAGATGGTTGGCATGACTTTAGGCTGGAAATGTACACACATAGAGCATTCCTTAACAATACATCACAATTTAATTGTATAGTGTGTCAAAATGTAGAAATATGGCATTTGTCTAGTACTTTCTTTATTTCCATAAAATTGTTACCCACGATTGCACTCGGACAAACTAGCATCTAGTTGGCATGATGGTTCTGGAATCTGGATATTGCACATTCATAACAGGGAAATATTTGAGGGAGATGAGGAACGACATTTTAAGATATACACAGACATCGGCCAAAATCGGGCATATGCACACTTGGCGAGCGATACATTTACAACTCGACAAACCAAGTATGAAGAACAAAAGATACAGAGGTGGGTGTGTGGAAAAAATGCATGCCAGAAGTAGCACTGGAGAAGCAGCGACCTCCAATTTAGAAGACAGTGATTGTAGATTGAGATTGGAGGATTAAGACATCATGAGTGAACACATTAAAAGTGGAAATTACATCAGAGGGGTGAGTGGAATCTCAAGGCCGTGTGACCAGTCTATTTAGTTGAGGAATAGGCAGGTAATTGTGAATTCACTGGAGTCGGTCGCTCCTCTGGCTGTGTTTAATTAAGGAATCCGAGTAGCAACATTGTATTCCATAGCAATTTGGAGATTAGGGAATAATTACCACACCAAGGTATACTTTACTGGCGTTACATGATGAATGGGTGGCCTCACTACAGGCGGGGGTTGATTATACAGTAAAAACTGAAAGCTGAAGGTACAAACCAATTGCTTGTGGGAGAGCCACGACTCGAGGGAGCTGGCCAGATGTCTTGTACATGTGTATGTTGAACTTCTTTCGCATCGTACGTAGCCAACCGTGCAAATTGGAGGTGCGGGGGAAGGACAAAAAAAACTAAACACAATAAATGTCTTCTAAATAAGTTAGTTTTCAAATTAGGTGGGAGTACGCTCGTACCCACGTTTTATCCCACCACACAATCTGGGGATCGACTAACTGTGGTATACCCATTTTATACATCTGGGTAAACTTGCTAATGGTTTTGGCATTAAACCACACATTCAGTCTATAAATGACGAGAAAACTCATCGCAACAGAAAACAATTAATGCAGGCTGGAAAACAAAAATACTTAACGAGACACTAAGATGTGCATTGCACTCATAGAAGCTCACAGCCTTACTGCACATGTGGCAATTTTGTCGCTTTCGACCAAGCAAAAAAAAACTCTAGAAAATATGGCCATCGCAGTGACACACACACACAACGGATGTCGACTAGTTTCAGACTTATTCGGACGAGCAGAGTATCTATCAGTCATCAATATTTGCCACATTGATAATGTTGGCTCAAGTGTTCTCAGTTTTTTTTTTGGTGGCCCCAAACTGCAAAATGGCCACACGTGCAGTTCTTTGGAGCCAGTGGTGTGAAATAAAGCTGAAGGCTTTTGTACAACGCAATGTTGCTACACCGTTGTCTGCTGTTAAAGCCATGTCACGGCAGCAGCATTCCCCATGTTCATACCGACATGGATTGCACTTCAAAGTACGGGGAACATGCTACGGACAGCCATGTTGCTGCAACACTATCAGTGATAGTGTTGCTAGCAGCTGTCTACATTATAACAAAAAAAACTGGGTCCAGTGTACGAGGGATACAGTTGCATCAATAAATAATTAGAAACCCGTTTACATTAACGCACCAAACAAATATCATTTTAAGGATATTTTTTTTTCAAATCCATCAATAGCTACCAAAACAGAATGAACCTTGGATTCTGTACAACCAATGTACGTGTGAGATACACAGAATGCAAGCCTGTGTATTTGCAATAAATGGACCTTAAGCTCTGGTAATGGTGTTTCTTTAGGATTAGAACAGAAAGCGTCTCTGTGGGACGTTGACTTTGGGAAGAGCTAAATAGTCTGTTGTGCCGATGCTATAGTGAAACTGTCTGGAATAGAGCATGTTTGTATTTGTGCATTCCTTGACAGAGCAATGGGTGTTAAAATGTGAAACATGAAGATACTTTTCTGAAATGTTATTTTGTAGTTTCTTTAACATTGCAGAATAATACATTCTTGCACAATCAATCGAAACTTTACGGTTTTTTGTGCAAGGCTATGAAGAAGCCAACAAAAGGTGTTTTCATATTCCCCTCTTTTTACTTGGCAGGAAAAGCCCCAGGATGTGTAGACATTTGTTTCAATTACTGTATTTGGCTAATCGTTTGAAGTAATTCTTCAATAGATCCCTTCCACCAAGGAGCAAAGCCACATACACGGCAAACAATAATGTACAGGTCTCTGCTGTCATGTTCTTTGTTGTTGCCATGAATCGCAATGTGAGTTTCATGTTGCAGCTGCTGCTGCAGCGCAATGTGAAAATAGGTCGGTAAAGTGCCCAGGCGGAGGCCACGTCCGTCCAAAACACCGCTTGTTGTCGGACGTGCACACAAAAGAGGTAAAAACGTGTCCTGCTGATAGCCCTTTGTACCGCTTACCGCTGAGTTCGACTTCCCACGATTATCTGTTTTATCACCGCCGTATTGTACCACGCTGGCAGGTGTGCAGGTGGCTCGGGTAATGAGTGGTGGCTGCTTCCTCTGCTGATGGAGAAGAAAGCGGTGGGTGTTAGTAGACTCGGGGAAGGGGGGAGGGAGAAACTCCATTTGCCGGCTCCCCAGCCCCCACGTGTTTTTGCTTTGGGTCCAAAAATTTAATGGCCTGCTCTGGTTCTCCCAGTCAATTCGGAACATCACAGAACTACTTCGTCTTCACAAATGCAAGGACAATGGAGGGAACTGGAAAATGCAGTGTATCTTATCGCAGATCCGCTTCCAGGAGGTAATGGCGAAGTGCTGCATTCTGTTTTGTCAGTTGAGTTATTTGGCTTTGATTGCCTTTCAAGCTGTATACAGCGGTTTAGTAAGGGTTCTGTCAGATATTCCAACACGCATAAGTCAAAATTGATCATGAAACAGTCAGCCCATTTTAGTTGCTGCAGGTAATGGCTCACCAATTTATCATTGAATTTATTGTTTGTCCAAGACAGGTTCTAAGTATCATTATTTTCATACACACGGAAATACATACGCACAAATACCCATACTAAAAAAATATATTCTCCATTTAAAATGCAGATTATTGACGCAAGTGCTGTTAGTGAGCGCCTTTTAAGAGGTACTGGTATAGCTACCACTATGCCCAGGTCCTGTCTCCCACTGCTGTGTACACACTGCACTGAGGCAATCTAGGGGAGGCCCAGGACGGATTCTGATACCACTTATCACTGATGTTAGCCTTTAAGTCAGTAAATCAAATTCAGGTCACTGAGCTTGAAGTGAAGTGCGCAAACTGTAACACCACTAAATGCGGGCTTGATTTAGTACACAACCAATTATATTACAAGAGAATGGCCAAGCGTTTCCACGTTGGCCTTTAATGCATTTTTTATTTGATTCAAACACATTTGTATATTCTAAGGTGAGGTTTAGTGACATTTCATTACTTGTTTTATTATTTTTCTAATGCATTTCAATGCGGATCAATATTGATTGAACGTGGTAAATGCTCTCAAAAGTTAAGTAGTGGAAAAATACACCAGAGGCAATTTTCCATACTTGTACTAATGACCCAATAGCAATTAAGATTAAGTGGTTGGACAGCTTAGTGCCTAGCACACTCACTACTGAGGCAGTCTGGTTCTAGCAGCCACTTAGTAATATCTTCAGGAAATTACCAGTGTGCGTAAACCGGTAAAGAACATGCTAAAGACCTTGGGGCATAATTCACAAATGCAGGATCTTTTATTTTTATCATAACAATGTTACTGCCTAAATTATAAATAAGGAAATGATCTATAACTGAATTTCATCAAATGAATAATATTCACCAATATGTAAGCCAATTTCCCTTTCAAGTACATTGCTTTGTTCAAGGCCACCTGCATTGCATACTATAAAGCTATCACTTGATTAAATATAGGACATTTGAATATAATTGAATATGTTGATAGGGCTGCAAGTTAAACAGGTGAGTCATTGAAAGTATTCTTTTGGTTTGTTAGTGTACACGTTAAAACTTTGAAACTCGTTTCAGAAAGCCACTGTTGTTGATTCCATTTACATTTTTTCCAAACAAAAATGTTTTTCCAACAAAAAATGTGCCAGAGAATACAATTGTATGTGGACTCATGGAGTCTGGTTATGTCGAGGTGTTTGGCAATCGTGCTGGATTCATGTTCCTGACAGAGGAAATATTCCCAAAGGGAAACCATGCTGTCTGGAAAATTAGAAGTAATTTCATTTATGTGAACCAGATTGCTATGGTTTCTTCGCTATTCCTGAGAATTCCCTATGGCGCTGATGTTTGTTCTGTGACATCAGAGGGACATAACGGTGGTGAAGAATGATGCTATGCATGTGTGCGACGCAGAATTCAAACTGTGGCCTAGAGATAGAATTTTGGAAGCCTGGGATGTATCTATGCAAGTGGAATTGCCATAGATAATGATAATCATTTGCATTACATTGAGTATGAAATTATATGGTAATCATGGAGGTAGATGATGATCAAAAACTATGCTAATAAGGTTCTCAGCTTTTGTATTTTATTTGTATTTATACTTTTAACATTGTTGCAGAATGTCAAGTTATTCATTTGATGTTTACAAGGGTAATTTGAATTTATGAATTCACTGCAGTAGTACATGATATATGCACGACTGGTTTGATGTGCTTAAACACACACATATTCATGTAGGCACAATGTAATTTTTTCAAATTAGAATACAAAATCATAGAAGGCTATCTCAACCAATCATATGAGAAGTTCTAGGAGAGCTGTGTTGTAGTGGTCGCTATATACTCTAAATATCTAGTGATAGCACTATATTCTAGTCTGCTCCAAAAATAAAATATATTTTTTTCAGCCTAGGCAGGGTTGGCTCTAATATTATGAATAAAAATGATCGTGTTGGGAAAGTGTAATGGTATCAATGACAACATTTTGCGGTGACATAGCCCAGCAGTAGCCCATTTCTTCGCTTGTTGCAGAGGTTCGTGCTTTGAATCCGGAAGGCCATCCTGGTTATGACTCAGTGGGTGTATTCATCATGAAACACGCACCATCTGCTTCACAGTGGACATTACCGATCTTGTAACATAATTTTAAATAAGTAGGGCCGTTGTGTGCTAGCATCATGGTTCACATTTTCCAAATTCTAAAAGTTACCCACAAATTCACTCAAATGGGATTAAATACAGTAACATTGCCCCCTACTGTGAAGCTGCCACAGACCGTGCCTGTGAAACACAACACGTTCATGATAGCCTCGTGCTATAAGAATGGCTCGGATACCAAATGTAACAAAATTATTATAATGTTACATAGAGTATATGTTTCAGGAAATAGATTTCCATGTGATGGAAAAGGTGCAATTGGTATTTTTTAACACATCTTTTCAATCCAGCAACCTTTAACGAACAGTGAACTAAGCCCCCATACTGTGTTGTTTATTCTGATTGGAGACTAGCTAAGTCGTGTCTTTAGTGTGGATTAGGTAAACTTTTTGAACAATGAATGCATCTGTATTTGACTGTGCTTCAGAAACAGAAGTCAGTATGGATTGCATACAATGACTCCTTAAAATGTCAAATTATATCATTAAATTGTGTTGTTTTAGAAGTGGATGGCCCACAGAGGTGTGCATTCTCATAACCTATCTGATATTTCCTGTGCCCTCCCAAGTATTTCATATTCCTACAATTGCCCTTACTCCCTTGAGAGTCAAAACTATAACAAGCAGAGAAATAGGGTACCCAAAGCTACCAACAGATTTCAAAATAAACAAATAAATTGCACAATGGGCTAAAGCCCTCGAACCATTGCCAAAGAGCAAAGTGACAAAGCTTTCGTGACTACAGGAATTCATATTCTTTGGGTTTTTCGGTAAAGTCACGTAGATAGGTTAAAAAAAATATAACAAAAACTACGACGTTTCGATCGCAACACAAGCGGTCATCTCCTTTTCCTGAAGACGACTGCTTGTGTTGCGATCGAAACACCCGCAGTTTTTTTTTTATTTTTCTTTGAACCGATCTACGTGACTTTACCGAAAGACCCAAAGAATATAAAAAGAGCAAAGTGTAGCGTGACCTTTTATATTCTGGCTTTCACACCAATCTTAACCGTTAAACCAGATTTGCTACATCGGAATACTACCCAGTCAAAATTTCTTTCTGTAGCCCTCGCTGGCAAGTGAGCCGATTTATACACTGAAAAGTTAAGACCAACGTGCTACATATTCTCGAACTCCCCCCCCCCCCCATGCACATACTACCTACATATACCACTGCTTAATCCGGGTGTCAATACTGGAATAGCCCAAGGCATTTGTGTGCACCCCACAACCATATTGCCACTTCAATCCCAGATTATAGATCTTGGTTGGACAGTGGTCCTGATCCATGTTTCATCCCAGTATGACTATTGCACCTCACATTGTGGAAAGCACGTCTATACCATATCGCTCGTGCCGAAACATAACTGTTCGCAATTGTGAAAATGCAGCAATGCATAATTATACAGTGCTGTCCTTAAAATAATCCCAACAGACTGAGTAAATTTATGACATCTTACTTCTTGGTTTTTTCGGGAAAGTCAGATAGAAAGAAAATAAGTTAAATAATAGAATACGACGTTTCGATTGCAACACAAGCAATCATCATCAGGTATGAATGATTGAGAAAACAAACCTAGTAAACTTAGAAATATAATGCAATACAATACAGAGAGTCGGCTAACAGGACAGTCAACACCCTATCTGGTTGATTACATTCTTCCAAAAAGTGCTAAATTTGAGAGAGAGACAAAACACAGACACGGAGACACATAGACAGACACATAAGCAGAGAGATACAACACAAAGACACACAAAGAGAGACACACATAGGCACACAGAGAAACAACGACTCTGTGTCGAGGCCTTAACTAGAAAGAGAGGGGGGCAGAGAGAGAGGGGGGGTAGATAAATCAGCATGTCAATGAGAGATTTGAAGCTTTCGCGACTGCAGGAATTACTAGAGAGACAACACAGAGACACAGAGAGAAAAAATAAACTTAATAAAACAAACTTGGTAAAATTTGGAAATGTAATGCAATGCAACCCAGAGAGTCGGTCAACACACAATTAACGCATAGCCTGGTTTATTACGTTCTTCCAAAGATTGCTAAATTAGAAGTTAAGTGTGAAATTTGAGAGAGAGCTTATTTTCATAATTATTTCCAAATCTCAATTTTTGGAATTTTACAACCTCTAAATGTCTTCCTTTTGCATGGCACACATCTTGCCACACTCCAGACGTAGCTCTGTATAATTGTTTTCAATTTACCATCAGCATGTTTTGTTTAGAATCTTCTTCTCTCTGAAGGCCTCCTGGTTCTGATTGATCTCGAACTCGATATGATAAGGCTACCCAAGTAGTGATACTCTTTTACATCTTCGAGCTTGCTGCTTACAGACGTAATATGCATTCATCTTCCTCCTTTTTTTGATATACTTATTTCTTTGGTCTTTTTATTATTTATTTGAATTAAAAATGTTGTTGTTTTACATCTTTTCCCAAAACCCAAATTTGTCCTTTGCAATGTCGGCATCTGCTTTGCTTTTCATCCCGGATCTGATTATTTCTTGCATAACTTTCACCATGCATGGCAACAAACTAATTGCTGTAAAGTGTGAAAAGTCAGTTGCGTTTGGTTTCGTTGACATTGGTATAACTTTTCAGTTCAGAAACTTTGTCGGTTATTCTCCTCTACCACACATCGATTTGCAAAGTGTAGTCAAATCACGTATCCCTTTTTCACCTAAGACTTTTATCAATTCTGAAGCCATTCCATTAATTCCTTCTCCGTTCCTGGTCTTCATACCTTTTGATTGCTATGGCCACTTCACTTTTAGGAAGAGCTGGACCATTGTCTTATCTGTTTACCTTTTCCTCTTTTTCGATCTCAGGTCTGACTCTTCCCTTCCCTGTTTAGAGCTGCCTTGTTTACACTCTGCTATCGAGTACAAACATACGCATTTTAAATAATAATATTGTGTGACCTCGCACAAACAATTAAATAATGAAAAATGTAACTATTTTCAATGAGAAAACGGGCGAATTTGTGTATTTTCGTTCACATAAAGTCATCAAAAAACAACATATGAATCAAAGTAAAGATGTATTTATGCTAAAGTAATACAACAATTACTACAAAAGATATAGAAGTGAGTAGTTTTTCGAGATTTACGATTATACTGTAGATCACTTTCACGAATCAGCCCCCAAATGTAGTCTCCCATCATGTTCTTGTTATATTGTCCTTGGTAGCGGCGTTCAAAGTCCAGTATGTCCTGGTGGAAGCGCTCGCCTTGCTCCTCCAAGTATGCTCCCATGTTCTCCTTAAATTTATCAAGATAAGCATCAAGGATATGGACTTTGAGGGACATCCTGCGGCCCATTGTGCCGTAGTTTTTCACCAGATTCTCAACCAACTCCACATAGTTTTCGACCTTGTGATTGCCCAGGAAGCTACGAAACACTGCGACAAAGCTGTTCCAAGCCGCTTTCTTCTTACTAGTGAGCTTCTTGGGGAATTCATTGCTCTCCAGGATCTTCTTTATCTGTGGTCCAATGAAGACATCGGCTTTGAGCTTTGCCTCAGACAGCTTAGGAAAGAAGTCTTGAAGGTATTTGAAGGCTGCCGACTTCTTAGCTACAGCTCTGACATTGTTTTATAAGGCCCAATTTGATGTGCACTTGTGGCATCAGCACCTTCTGGGGGTCCACTAGTGGCTCCCACTTGACGTTGTTCCTCCCCACAGAGAACTTAGTCCACTGTGACCAGTCCCACCTGTGGTAGTGCACCTTGGTGTCCCTGCTGTCCCAAAGACAAAGATAGCAGGGAAACTTGGTAAAACCGCCTTGGAGACCCATCAGGAATGCCACCAATTTGAAGTCTCTGATGACCTCTCAGCCATACTCATCATACTTCAAGGCAACCAGCAAGGTCTTGATGACGTTGTAATCCTCTTTGAGGTGCACTGAGTGAGCCAGGGGAAGAGACGGTTACTTGTTACCATTATGGAGCAGCATGGCTTTGAGGCTCCTGGATGAGCTGTCAATGAAGAGGCGCCACTTATTCTGGTTACAGGCGATTCCGATTGCCTCGAACAGACTGGTCTCATTGTGGCAAAAGCAGAGCCCATCTTGACGGGTGAAGAAACTGCAAAAAGGTTGGTGACGCTTCCTCTGATCTGTAACTTGCATGCTTTCATCCAAAAAGTTCCGCTGCTTGAGTCTAGACGTCAAAAGCTCGGCATTGGACTTGGTGTGAGACCAAGATCTCTGATCAAGTCGTTGAGGTCTTTTTGGGTGGGGTAGTATGGGTTTCTCTCCTCAGCTCCACTTCTGAAATTGACATCTGCATCTACGTCTTCTTCGCTATCTGACTTGCTGCTCTCAATCCGGAGGAGTGGGTATGGTGAGTTCATGGCAGTGTGGCACCGGGGCGATGGATGAAGGAAGGTCCGGATACGTGATAGCAGGTGCATTCTTGCCAGTCCGACGTTTGTAAGGGTCCAACATGCAGAAGTAGCAGTTGCTTGAGTGGTCAGTGGGTTCCCACCAAACTCTTGGGATAGTGAACTTCATGGCTCTCTTTTCCCCTCTGTACCATCCTACAAAAATACATTTATTTCACCCATTACTAATGTGTAAGAGATTCTCGCAACATTTTTCATACATGATATATTTTTTCAATCACATTGAAAATTGTAAAACATTTTTTTATTAAAAACGTTTACAATTAACAAAAATTGTCTTGATCCCTGACAGGCATGCCGAAATATGCCTTGTAGGCCTCACACATCTTAGCAGATGCTTCCAAAAAGGACGTTTTCACTCTTGTCTTGATAAATTGGCCACAGACATAGCAAAATGTGTCTGCCGGATGCTTGCAGCCTCTTGATGCCATCTCAGAAAAATGCAGATATGTATCCGCTTCGGCAGCTGGAACTAAATTGAACTGTTTATATTTCTGGAAAGTTCTAGAATGTTCTAGAAGTTACTCCAAGTTTACTCAGCACTGAATCTATCTGGAATGTTTTGGAAAATAGGTCAATTAAAAAATATCACTGTCCTGATCACAAAAGTAAAGTTTATTGGGAATAATAGCCATTTTCTGTACTTCTGAGGCATAAGCAAATAGGAAATAACACTACCCAGGAACAATAAAGTGTTTTGTTACACAGTGTAATTAGCAAGAAGTATCTAAAACTATACGAAAATTATCCTATAATGGAAAAAAACTAGTTAATTGAGAAGATGTATTGATCCACGGATTAACAACATTTATAAGCAATGGGTCACAATGGCTTGTTTCCAATCTTTGAAGTTGGCTAACCTACATTCATTATCATAGAAAAATATATTGTCTTTGAAAGAATGAGGGTCAACCATAAAATCACCTTCTCATGGTAATTCTGGATGGAATGTGAACAGGCTTCGATATTTTTCTGTTGGCCTGGAAGCTTTTTCCCACAGATTCACGTTTTACAAATGTATTATGCAGCTTTTGTTGTACAACCATTCTATAGGACACAGCATACATTGAAAGATGGTTATGTTTAATTAAATTAAGGGTTCATAACGTACCTTGCATTGGCTGCTGTTTATAGTAAGATAACGGTAAACACAGCCATACATTTACATGAAACATGTTTTCTACGAGTGGTTTCAGTAATTTCTGTTTATTCTTTACATCTTATGTCATAATAACATAAGTACAGTACTGGTGATAGAGAGGCCAACTTTCGTCTGTTAAAGATGGAGTGTGGACTTCGCAGAGTAAAGCAGCTTGGTCTCGATTGCATTTTCCTTCAATTTGTTGGGAAGAGAACAAGAGCTTTTTTCAACTGTCAGGGCTGAAAAATGAAGTCTGGGACGAATCTCATCTTCTCTGAATGCGGCTGGATGTTGTGATTTCCTCATTGCCATTTAGGAGTCCAGGACACTTGAGTGATCAGCTTAAGTCTGGGTCGATCTATATTTGATTTTGTTACTTTATCCTGTTTTACGTTCATGATTTAAGGTAGTATTTTCTTTCGTTTCCTGCTTTCATTTATTGAGACCTCATGCTTTGACTTTTAATGTGTGCTTGTTATTTTAGACGTAGCTCTGTTTGCCTCTTCCATAAATGCTGTTGTTATCTCATTACCAACAGCGTGATTCATACATTTTTGAAATACATGTTTTCTTTATATCTATCAATGTTATAACTGTCAAATAATGTCAGCGTTGTTGTCTTGTTCATGCAAGTGTGAAGTGATGCTTTTGTCCTTGATCAGGTACCTTATAATATCTTCTGGACACTAAATCATTGTAAATTGATATATATTTTTCCATATTGCTGAGCAAGTAACTGTTTAGTGAGGAAGGCATACACATCTTAAAATAGTTCCTGCCCTTTAGATCCTTGAAATATATTTGCATGTTTTAATTTGAAATATGGCAATGGAACACATATCTTAGATGAGCGTTGAATGCCCACTTTGCAGATGCGGCTCTTTAGTAAAGCTCTATGGTGTCACTGAATTACTTGAGCTGCCAATCCTGTTCAGAGTGTTTCAGCGTTGAGCACATTGATCACGAGGCTACTGATCTACCCTCTTTGATCCTGGATCAAACCAAGGATCTCGGAGGAGATGGGTCAGTACCTAGACATCAACATCCATCTCCAATCGTGTCATCTTTAAAGCTTTAAATGTATCATCTTTATTGAATGTCTTCATCATTAATCCTTGGTTTTTAAATATTTGCCGAGTGTCCTGCTTGTGAGATTAATCATTTGTCATATTAATTCAAAATATCAGCGACAAGATGTATTGGGAGACACGTTGTGATTTACTAATTGTGGTGCAGACCAGTGGAAGGACAGTGAGAAAACAATATTGGAACAAAACATCCTGACAACTTGTGACGCCTGTAGCATTCCATTGTCAGTTTTGTATGCATTCATTAAAACAATATACCAGCCGTGGATTCTTAAAATAGCAATCGTCCAAAAACTTCATATCGCTTTGAAAATATATTGGTCTGTGAGAGTTCTCGTTCGTTTGTATACATTTCGTCGGATCAGCCTGCCAATTTAGAAATCTCTTGGGTGCAGCCTTGCCTGACAATACAGTATGACCTATTTGCATATACTATCCTGCAGAAAACACCCAGTGGTAAAGAATGAAATTGTGTGCTTTTATAGTGCATCGTCTTAAGATGAATTATTCCTGTCAATGAGTGCAAGACAGTATGCATGCAATTCCCAAGTGAATAGCTGCTGGGGAAATGTTGGATAATTAAGTACATTGAGAAAATCAGTCTTGGCCAGTTTTGAACTATTTCTTTTTTAGACCCAGTGATGCAAGTAGGAGGATGTTTGGGGATAGGTCAATTGGAAGGCAGTATCAGAAGATATCGGCAAAAGGACACACGGGTGAGTGGCTGCACGTTTGAAGCTGTTACTAAGGAATGGTTCGTAGTGGTGTCTGCCCTAGCTGGCCCAATTATTTCTATGGGGAGGCCACTCGTGATTCGTCAGTGACGTTTAAACTGTTTCACCAAGTGGGTGAATCCAAGCTCGTTTTATAACCATTTTAGAGATAGACAGAAATACAGTGAAGATATGAAATATTGGCACGAAATCACCTGTAAAACATGAATAAGATGGTTTTATAACAGGTTATTTTTTTAAATGAGTATTCGATGAAAGACAAAAAATATTACATTGTTGATACAGTCCGCATTGCTGCAAGTATGGATGTTTACAATAAAGTTTCAGATATAAATATTAAACAACGGTTTCTGAAAGTAATTTGCACTTATATGAGTTGGAATTCTGGCTCGTTTAACTCTCAGCGGATTGCAATATTTGCAGACATTGTTAAGTGTTTCCGTGCTTGGGGGGATATAAAGATCACAGACAAAGCTTCTGTTAATTCTCTGTGTGACCTAATCGAAGGAAATGTGGAATGTTTCAGATGTAGCACTTCTATCATATCCCTATTGCATTATCTTAGCAATGAGTGTATATATTAGGAGGGAGGGTGGGGGGTTGTACAATATCTATCCACGGAATGTGGGTAGTTGAAATGTATTTGTACAACTAAACAAATTGGCTCATTCGCCTCAAATGCTGGCCCTTCGTCCTACAGCAACTAATGCAACTTAAAATTGCCCTCCATACACAGGTGGCCACAGACTCGTGTGGAGTGGCTTGCACCTTGCGCTGTGTGTAGTGACGTAGACGCAGCCACTGGTGTCCCACGTTGTGGAATTCTCGTCGTGAAAAAACTCCAGCGAGCCCTGTGACCTAACTAGAGCATGCTATGGCAGTGTGCCTGAAAGTCCCATGGATGGTAACTTTCAATTATTTTATTTGCTGGAAGAACAGCTGAAAAACACAACCGAATGTGTGTACCTAGGACAACTATTAAAGGTGAACCGAAGTCAAAATGATGGAATAAAAAGTGGATGAGAGCAGTTTGGCATGCTTTTTTGTCACGTTGTGAAAAAAAGTGAAAACAAAAGTAGGTATCTCAAAAAGTGCTTTGTTCTTCTTGCACTGCACCTCCCATTGCAGATGTGAGTTGTAGTTCTAAACGCGCGTTCATTGTGCATGTGGAGCAGGTGCCTGGAGTATTTCGAGACGAGAGGGAGCCCCACGGGTGTGGTGCTGGACCTGTGGGAGGCCCAGCACGAGGAGGATGGGGATCTGGACTCGCTGGCCAGCGTGCTGGAGGAGATGGGCCGCCGGGAGGCCCCACACCCTGCCCTGGCCCACGCCTGAGCGCAAAATCTGTTTCGTCCCATCCATTGGAGTTAGGAAGTCCATCGTCAGCAGCAGTATTCGTTCCTCAAAGGATTTGAGAATCTGCTCATGTGGTTCCATTGCATTGGTGCTCGACAGTGCCCTGCTCAAATCCTTTTAAAGGCAAATAAGATGGTGTTGCTCTTAAGCTGTTAACATAATTCACAAAAACATCAGAAAATCCTGGTGCTTTTTGTGTTCGTGTTTTTGCATTTGAATTCCACTAAATATTATTAGAATATGTTTTGCATTTCATACCCATATGAAAAAATCCGTTTTGATCATGAAATCCAATATTTTTTAGACATTGGCATTTTAAAGACCTGAAATGTGGGTCTTTATTTAATTGGGGCATTTTGTTGATCTTTTAGATTGTCTGCACCAGTGCCTGGAACTATCAAATACTCTAAGTTGTCTTGCTACATCTTTTGGGTTTCAGCAGGGGATGCCCTCATTTTGAAATCACGAATCCTGTTTTTTCGTTCAGGTACCAGAGATGTAAGACACAAAGTCCCATTTTTTTTTACTCAGGGCAGTTAGGGTTTCCTGAGAGCCTTGTTTTTTACCACTTGTGTGAAGAGCACTAACAATGGCCAAAATCAATCAGGGGAGAGTGGAAAAGGAGTAGGAGACTCTGAGTTGGTGAAGTGAGGATATCCATTTAATGGGAGGGGGCATGAAGGCAATGCCAATAGGAACATTTGAAAGAGAGATTATGAAAGTGGGGCAAGAGGTTTTTTTTTACAGGGTAGGAGACATTGCCAAATTTGACATGTAAAATTTACTTAGAGCTAAGTTGATCCTCTCTCCGTTTGGTTTAGAGCTTTGAAATCGAATACATCTACATCTTGAATGTGAGAATGGCAAATTGGGTTGAATAAACGTATCCCTTGTTGCCGCTCTCACGTTCATAGGCCTCCTCTTGGTGTCTTGCCTTTAGTAACTTAGAGGTGACTGCCTTTCAAGTGAACAGTGTCTTTACTGCATTGAGAGTGATGCTAAGGTGTCATGGGGAAAAGTCCCTGTGACTTTTGCAAGGAAAACATTGTGTGTCCATCCAGCCTGCAACAAGGGGACGCCTTGGTTTAGTGTAACCTCAGAACAAAATAAAACTCTCTTTTCTATTGCAGCTCTTGGGCAATTCCTATGGAGCATTTACATTTTGTGCAAGGGTAACACAGAGGATCCAAGCCTCCTCTTGACGTTCACACCAATGTATTCTCAAAATCGAACTGCAGTTTCTGTGCACATGCTGCAGGTTACTCATAGCCAACTTAAACAAAGGACATGTGTTTTTGGTCCACTGAATGCACCATTGAAACAACCATGTGTATGTCTGGACTGGTGAGATAAAGAGTATAGCTTTGTAAACTATAAAATGTTAAATTATTGCTGTTTTTATTCAACAATTGTAATGCTGTGTATCAGAAGACCACTAAATCAAGCTGCGGTACGGTGCAGTAATATATGTCCTGTGTGTGGTGTCACCTATTGTATATGGCAGTGTCGAAGCTCATGTTAATTATTTGCCTGTGGGAACTTGATGTTGCTATGAATTACCTTCTGCAGACTAATAATTAAACTATCGTTTGTGCATTCACATATGGTTCCATGACATAAGTATGACTTAATCTTGTAGGGGGAAAACTGCCAATGTTTTATTCAGAAAAAAATTAAGCCTGTGGTTTTAATTACTGTCAAGTTTCAAATAAGTGTTTGCATTGAATTGATGCACGGTTAAGAAGTCGTCTTAATTGAAAAATATGGTAATGTATTCTGCTTGCACACCTTCTGTGCTGGCCTTCACGCTTGCTGGCTACATGGACTTGCTATTGCTTTCTCTGCTCGCTCTCTTTGGTGGAGATAAAACATGTGCTTTCCTACCTGTTTTTTCGCCTATTTTTCTTGGCAAAATCAATGGCTTGGCTTTGAGCAGTGAATAGGAAAACCTAAATGGTACTAAAGTTTGAGCACGACAGACTTTTATTCAGTAGCTCAATTTCTAATAGAGTGACGGAGTAGTGGAATAAATTAACTGAGCAGTCTGACAACAAACGTGTGAAGGGTGAAGGGGATAACCCAGTGATTTGAATGCTGAATATTCTTCTTACGTGCCTCATGTAGTCGCAGAATGTTTAACAATAATTGAACAGAGCAAGTCTGTATGTCAATTATGCAGAGACAGAACAAATGATGACTCTTGATTGAAAATAATATGCCACCACAATAGGTTAGCTCTAACCCATCTATTTATATTTATACCACAATGTTTATTTCAATACATGTGGGTCTTTTCACCCTCGATATCATGTAAAGGTATGTTGAGATGTCCATTAAATTCACGAGTTTTAACTCGTTACAACCAAGCACCATGAAATATTGTGCTTTATTTTACATTAACAATTGCTCACAATTGTGATTTAAGATAGTTCATTTGTTTCCATCTCATATATCTGGCTTTTGCCAGCGTTGCACTCCCATGGAAATTATTTATAGCCTGTAAAGAATGTACCAACAAAAACGAGTGATTTTTAGAATATAAATGATGTTACATTTAATTATTAAACATGCTTTTAAAGTTAACGATTTTGTTACATTTATTTAGGTTAAATATGGGTGACATAGGGCATTGTAGATACGATAAGGTCTTGTTTTGATGTTATTGATGTTATAATTTGTTTGTTGATGTTTTAGAATTAGGTTGTTTGAACTGGCCTTGAACATTGTCTTGTTAGCCTAGTTGTTACTTGAATCTTAATGGTTTTAAAAATATATATTATTTGCCCTTGTTTTTGGAATTACTCTTAGACATTTTGATATGATGATGTTAAAAATTACAATGATTCAACCATAGTGTATGTTGGTACATTATTGAGAATACACCAATGTTTCTTCATTGACTTTGCATAAAAACTACAAGTGTAAAATTGATTGTAAAAAAATGCTAAAATATATACATATAATTTACAATTTCAAATATTTACATGTGATAAAAAAATGGACTATAGCATATTTTATAGAGAACAAAAACAACATCAAATTAAATTTGCAGAGCTAATCTATTGATTTTCAGTCATAATTGTACCTTGTGATTTGAACAGCATTTTGTTTTTCCTAAATAAACTGTCTGCTTTAAGATTCTGTTTTTGATGTTATGCTATTAACATTTACTTAAATTATATAAAATGTATGTCATTTTTCATTTTCATGTAAGTATGCCAAAAGTTAGATGAGTAATGGCAGAAAATACTTTAAAAATTGACTTAAAACTTTCGTGACTGCAGGAATTCATATTCTTTGGTTCTTGCGGTAAAGTCACGTATATAGAAAAAAAGAAAGTGATTTTTTTTTTCCATTTTAGATCGCCCTTTATTGGTGGAAGCCCACCACCATCATTACCCACGACTACCATCACCTCTAGTAGCAACCTCCACCGTCAACAGTGTGATTGTGTAAAGCGAGGTGCAATTATTACCTGGCAGCCCTTTAATTGGTGGAAACCCACCACCAGCGCCGTCGTCGCCCACTACTACCATCACTTACTTTAACATTAGCTGCCCCTCCCATGCTGTTGACACTTGGGGTTACGCCCATTTCAAATCTTTATAAACAGTTTGCCTTTCCTGATGACGACCGCTTGTGTTGCGATCGAAACGTCGTATTTTTTTTTATTATGCACTTCATTTTTTTTTCTATCTACGTGACTTTACCGAAAGAACCAAAGACTAGAAAAGACTGTTGGTAACACCTTCTCATTCTACACTTTAATATAGCCTGTGAGAAAACAACTGCACACTTTGTCTTTGCAAATCAGTATTGTGGTGTGATGATGTAGTAATTTGCACACTGCACTAAAATCTTCGTGACCTAAGTCTGATTCCTGGCCATATTACATGAATTGCAGGTGGGTATGTTAAACATCGACTTGATCTCTAAGAGTGCTTGCCACATAGCTCACGTGATTTATAAAGCTAAACAGCAGCTTTTAATTAATGCATACTGTAACACAAATCAAGGTACATAACGAGTGAAAATCGTCTAAACATTTTGCATGTATATCTTTTTTGGGGGGTCAATGGTTTTAATAATGAGATTCCCATTTAAATGAAACGACTTTAAGGTGGGACATAGCCATAGACGCATTATGATTAATGCAGGAATTATCCAGCTCTACTATATATACACATAAATAAACTTCTGATCCTGTTTTGATAAAATAATTGTTTAATCTCTGGATTTGTGATTGCTGTGGCTGTCGAATTTTTTTTATCGTGCAGACAATTTTTTACATTTTTTCGAAGATATTGGAATCTCTTTCATGTGAACTAAATAATAGAGCCACTAAAAACGTACCATCCATATTCCTGTAATGGCCATTATATTTCTCAGAAAATGAGTTATTCTCTGCACCATCATTAAGTCATTACTCATCAACTTTGCCTTTTATAGATAAGCTTTTGCAACTTGCAAGAGACCTTTAAAGACTAAATTATTGGCATAATGTAGTATTATTTCAGCATGGTACATTTTCATAACAGCACATTTTTGTAACAGCGCATTTATTCCCTGTGGGACGCATTACTATCTTTCATTCCTACTGTTTCCATTAAAAGTACTTAATATTTTGCTGGAAGAAATTTCTGAAAAAGTATTAAGGGCAGTGAAAAAAAAACAAGCTCAATTGGTAATACATATGTGTGTGCAATGCATTGTTATTTGCAGTCCACACATCTTGGGTTTGCATTCTTGGGTTTTGTGCATGTATTGACCGAATGTTGCCAACCATCCCAAAGGGCAGGCAGCTAATTGGACCTTCCGTCAAAGTTAAAGGGTTATACATGCGATTCCCCAAGCCTAAAATAATCAACTGGTCCTCCAAATCTCTGTCCAATTGTCGTGTGGTTTCCCGACGCGGTTGATAGCAGGCAGCAGTACAAGTTGGACTCGATCACCCACCGGTGCTGCTGCTGCCATCTGCTCCTATGGCACACTGCTTCCAGATTAGATTATATAATGTTTATCATAGTCTTGACTCCAAGATTTTAGTCATTGATTAAGTTTGATTACGTGTTTTGTTGTTGGTTAAATTAATGCATATTTTGGGGTAAAAAATATATTTTCTTGCACAAGAATTCTGTATATTTTGTCCGGATGACCTTCAGGAAGAAATTTGCATAAGTGTAATCAATATTTACAAAATAGACTTTTAAAACGTCCTACAGACTACAGTACTTGTTTTTAAATAGTTTTTTCTTTCTCATAGGGTTTTAAGTAGTTGTAAATGCTTTCTGCAATGTTTTTGTGACAATACCGTTTTCGGCATCACAAATAAATGCTTCCTGTAGCTAAACAGACTGTGAAATATTAGCACAACCTGTTATTCTGGTAAATGGTCTAAATTTGTGTTTTAGAAAACCACCTTGTCGCTGATTATTGGCTAAATAAAGCCAATGTTATTTAGTCTATAAAATGCTGGTAGATATTGCCTTTCACGTGATTCCAAGTTCATCACATTCTTGCATACAGAAATAATGGCATCACTAAAACATGGCATCACTTTTTCATGAGGTTTGTAAAATGAATATTCAATGAAAATATAATTGACATTTATATGGTAGTAGGATTTACTAATTGCCTCATTGCATTAAATAATGCTTTTTGAGTAACATGTGTCACCGTGATCATCATCATCCATGCTCTATCCACTGCTGGTTTAATGCCTCATCCAAAAATCATTGTAGTTCTTTCGAAATAATTTAATCGCATTGCATATCCATGGGGGGTCATTCTCGTAGGTTTGAGAACAGACAAGTTAAATAAATTAGGTGGGCTAAGGCTTGGGCCCATTTAAATTCAATGTAATCCGTTATAATTAAGTTGTCGAGACTAACGACAGAATTGAAGCCAAAGGAAGAACAGAGAAAGGGAAACGGAGAAGCAATCAAATTAGTTTGCAGTGCAGGTGCTGGATGGATTGACATTTGACGATAGACTGAAATATGGCGACAGCTTGAAGAGGCCTTCATTCGGCAACTGCGAAAATGATATAAAAAAAAAAACCTTTTGGTGAATGTTTTCTAATGTTGTTCCAACAACTGGTCCCATTCTTGATTTGAAGCTTTCGTGACTGCAGGAATCCATACCCTTTGGTTCTTTCGGTAAAGTCGCTTAGATAGAAAATTAATAGATCACTACGTTTCGATCGCAACACAAGCGACCGTCTTCAGGTGAAAGAGAGAAAGCTACTGAAACAAGGTCTTATATAGGCCTGAGATGGGGGCAGCCTCAGGGTAAGAGGGCTGGGCTAGAGATGGTCTCCCTGAGGCTGTGGAAGTGGCTATTGTATTGTGAGAGATTAGCATGTCAATGCACGAGCTTAGTATGTCGCAGCATCGGTAACTTGCCTAGTATGTCACAGCATCGGTAAACTGAGTGAGAAGGACATCCAGCCCGTCAATACAAAGACATAATAATGCAACTCAGAGAGTCAGCTAAAATCTGGTCCCACTTGTTTATGTCCACAGTTCCTGACATAAATACATTTCCCATGATGATTAAATTTGTTATGACAGGCTATGTAAGTAATAACATAAATTAATGTTTTGACTGATTTCTACATTTGGGAAAAAATGTGATGTAGAAACTTATTAATTTCTTATCCTACTAAAGACAGTGTTCTTCGAAGGTGTCCTTTTCCCTTTTATTCTGAAAACTCGTTAGATTTTCTGGGATATGTTTTGCTATAGTCTTCTGTACACATAGCTGTCTGTTTTCTACGTTGGAAACGTGATAATAAGTATAGCATCGTGCTGTACTATTCTAAACTATGACAGCGTCTTTCCGACAGACCTGCTCTTCACCTGAGGACGGCTGCTTGCGTTGTGGCCGAAACGTCGTGAGAATTGTATTTTATTATGTTAGCATTTGTATTATTTTATTATTTCCCTTCTACGTCACTTTACCGAAAGAACCAAGAAGATGAATCCCTGCAGTCACGAAAGCTTTAAATCGAAATTTAACATCTCCTCTACTATTGTAATTGTTCAGTTTCTTGCATGATGGTTCCAAGTTTTTCCCGAAAGGCTACCATTTTTTGAACAACTGACCATCAACCTCCTTTTGTTCTACTTTCATGCTGTAATTTTACGTTTTTATATTTCAATATCGTTCTGTTCTCTTGATTTATTTTCCAGTTGTTTCTATATCTTGTTACACAGTTCTGTACATTGCATCTTTTGTCCATCATCATGGTCCCTCATCATATCTCTTCATAACATATCACATATTATCTTCACAAATTTTTTTGTTTCGATCTTTGCTATGGCTGTTATTTAATTATTTAAAGTGATGACATCTACGTCACCAATTTGCTTTCCCAGGCAGATACTATAATTGTGTTTATGGGACATTTAATATGTTTCTTAATGGATTTCAACATTAGTTACAGACATTCTTCAACCTTCACCAGCCACTGTCATCTGGGCTTAACTGTAAGATATACATATATGTTCCCAGCGAAGGATAATGTGTTTTCATCATATTAAAAAAGTACGTTTTATATAAATTAATTAAAATAACATTTTCAGTAAGCAACACATGCAGTGTACGTTGTGTGACAATCATGCAGCTGCTATTACTAGCCAGCCTACAAAAATAATGAAAGATCATAATTTATAATTTGAATTTTGCTTACCACCACATTTCAGAAATGCTAAATTACTGCCACACATTATTGCTTTAATCAGCATTTAAATATATTTTTTACTAATACGTGTAATAAGTTTTTATTTCAATTGTGCCATTTTTATTGCCTCACTGCAAACACAAGATGTATAAAGAAGGAAATTGAAGTAGATTTCCAGAAGTAAACCCATTTCCCATCATGGCGATAGACGAAACCATGACAGGTCTGGAAGTAATTAAATATGAATGCATGTTTTGACAGTGATTTTTTAAGTGGGAAACGTGATAATAAGTATAGCATCGTGCTGTACTATTCTAAACTATGCTTTATGTTTTAATTTTGAATGATTCCGTTTTCAAACAGTGACCGTGTCAATTCCACACCACCGGTGTGTCTCAATGGGCTCGTACCCTGAAATAACCCAGCCCACGCTCTGAAACTTAACATATATTCAGTATGTAATAAAATGCATGTTGTTTGTATTTTGTTATTCACCCAAAACCCACCTAGGGCTGCATGTAAGGATAAATATTTTTTGTCGTGCATTTTGTGGATGAATCCTGACCACTACATTTGGTTATTCAGTAGCATACTTGAAACAAGCTGAAATTAAGTCGAAATGGTCCATCATTTTACCTTGTATAACAAATACTTTTCATCATCTGCCATTGGCTATGTTTTCAAATTGTAATGCTTGGGAGGCTGTTCAAGAACTGAATAAATTTCCTGATTAAGCTCCCAGCACGGGAAACAAAATATTGGACATTGTACCGAACGGCACACGATGCAACCAAAAATACAGCAAATCTATGCAGTAATATCCATCAGCCATTATTCTCTCTTGGACAAACGTCTTCCCAAGTCCTCGTCATCCTTCAGGTTCCTGTGTTACCTCAATTCCGTCTAGCACCTGCCCACGAACTCATTACTCCTCACAGCAGTGGTCAGCATCTGGGCTACTATCTTAGTCTCACCAGTCTTCACCCATTTAGCCGTCATGCCTTCTCGTGATAGTCTTACTGTTATTAAGTCAACTGAAAGTTGGCCAAAATTGATAAAAACTCGGTAATAAAAACAGTACAAAATAGAAAAGCCTTTTTTAGCCAAGGAAATGACGTCCCCATTTAATAGTTCCACCTTTGCAGTTGACATCTTTTTGAGCACACTCATCCCGTCGCTTCCACTTTGGAATTAGCCTCGGCCATCGGTGATCACCCCTTCTAGGGACATGCCTTAATTACCCTTATTGAAATCCCACCAAATGTATTACAATTTCTCAAAACTTGGAGAAACACGTAAGTGCTTACAAGAACGCACCATGGCCCTGTCCGCTGAGGTGCACCTTCCCAGGGGACAAAGTCTTAAGATTGGGTGAATCCTAACCTTATTGTAGAATTACAAAATGCATTTAACTGTATCTGGCATGTAATAAAAAAAAACAACTATACCAATATCGTTATAAAAAAAATAATGGGGAAAATGTATAACCTACTTACAAACAAAATAAAACTCCTTATGAAACAAACTAAATCATTAATTGTGATCGTCACCGTGTAAAACAAGCTGTATATTTACAGCCTGTTTGTTCAGTCGACTGATGTATAAGGATTTTTTTAACTATAGATCACCAGGCTAGTCAGGACCATTTGAAATGTAGCTCAACGCTACACATTTGGCAAACATCTTTCACATTTATTCTAGGTTAAATGAGTTGAGTAGGGGGATAAATACAGGCCCACTGACTTTCGCGTAGAATCATAAGGCAACGTGATTGGCGCTGCCTCCATTTTCCTGTTCACTGTGGCATGAAAACAGTGCACTGGCAAACTGAATCCATCATTTATAAAATTTTCACCACATGAATATTACATGTCTATGCAAGACGCGCCATTATCATATGTGAAGAGTAATCTTTGTTGTTAATTAAAATATGTAATCGCAGGTAAGCACGTATTAAATTACATTAAAACTAATTTAGGAATGAAAATGATTTTGAATTTACAGCATTTAGAATATTTTTTTTTCATCTGTTGCAACATGATTTTCTTAAAATCGTATTTCTTTGGCTAGAATGGCCATTGTTGTGCGTTTTTATCACGAAATATTTTGTTTCGATAAAGTTATAATCAGCTGTTCATAAATATTTGTAAACATTCTGAGTTTTCGCAACATGTTGTTGAAACATGTTGTTGAGAGGATAACGTTTTCCGTTCATGTTTTTTTTTAACTGTCCACTGGTTTAATCCACAACTTTCTACAGAATGCTATCTTAAGTGTTGTCAAAGTGTTCCATTCAGGCTCTTCACTCAACATCATCCAATGTCCTTGTTAAACCGAAACGTGTCTTTCCATTGAGAATCAGATATTCACATTTAAACTAGAGATAATTCCTCACATTCATAAGTTGCCCTTTATTTCAAATGGTGCCTGACATAATTATGTTTTCTGAATGAATTATGAATCTGTATTTTGTGACTTCGGGTGTATTGTGCAGCACAATGATATTTAATGGAGAGGTGGTTAACGGAAGAGCAACCTTTTTACTGAAGTAGACAAGGTAAAGGTGCAACCCTGAAATAGCATGCTCATACAACTGTCCCCAGAGGGTATTTTGACTTACTCTTTCACACTGGTGAAGACAACTTTGAAGACGAGGAAGTACCCACTATTTACCTCACCACAAACCAGCCGATCGACTGCAGTTTCCTCATTTATACTACTGGGTGGACAGAGGTGGGGGGATTTAATAGCCATGCCCCATTGTTTCAAATGCCCAGGAGTTACAATCTCTGATTTTCAAGTTTCGTGGGCTGAGCATTACACTATGGCCGTATCCTTTTACTGAGGTTTTTTTTTGTATATTTGACAAAAGTTAACCAACATTAAAAATTACCAATTAGTCTGTTTTTTATTTTTTTGAAAGAGATTGTCAATAGGTAAATACATTGAAACACCTTCAGTTATGTATCTCAATATAAACACACATTTCCGATTTAACTTAATACCTAGCCAATATTATTAATCGACTCCCCACCACCCTACATAGCCAAACATTCTGGCTTCCTTGACTTTCCTGAAGACGCTTAACATAGTTACGAGTGAGACATCGAGTTATTTCTGAATTTGCTTGTGAAACGTATTCTTAAAATTGCCTGTGAGCTGAAACAATCATAATTGGTGCACTAAACGATTGTAACAATTGATGTATTTAATTTATTTGGCTATGTTGAGTGGTGTCTCAACCCAAAAAATCTATTATGAATCAAAATATATTTTAATATGATAATTGGTTCTTTACCCTTCTATCTGGCAACAAAACTGACACCTTTTTACAAGGAGTCATGTTTGCATAGACCGCAATACCTGCAGTCATAATACAAACAAAGAACATAACTCTGATAATGTGCACTGTCCTTAAAGTTGATTGATCCACACCCGAGACAGCTTTCCTTAGAGCCTAGTCTCATATGGGTTGGACCAGATGACGCCAAAAGGCGCACAACTCAAAGACAATGCACCATCAGAGTATGAGAGCTCGGGGCAAGCATCTACACTATGGGAACCTCATTTGCCAGTAAAAATATGATAATTGGTTCTTTACCCTTCTATCTGGCAACAAAACTGACACCTTTTTACAAGGAGTCATGTTTGCATAGACCGCAATACCTGCAGTCATAATACAAACAAAGAACATAACTCTGATAATGTGCACTGTCCTTAAAGTAAAGAACCAATTATCATATTTTTACTGGCAAATGAGGTTCCCATAGTGTATATTTTAATATATTGGCCTTAATTATGCCAACCGCCAGCTGCAATTGTATGAACATGCAACCACGAGGCCAGTTTTGTCCTCTTGTGGATAATCCTGATGGTTAGGATGATCCACATCAGGAAGCGAATCGTGACTATGATTCTGGTGACCACGGTATAATTACTAACTATGCACATCAAGTCGTAAGTGATGTAAGAGCCTGGTAATTGGACTTTTCTGCAACTTGACTCACCCTCAAATTTGCATCTATTGTGGTATGTACAGCAAATGCCAGGTTCAATAAGACCATGCTAATAGTAAATTTTCCATAAATCTAAATGGGGAATTTGTCTTCGCATGTGTGGGCGTGTGCACACACGTGTGTGTGTATATATGTGTTGTGTGCAGCTTTGTGTGGGTGTATGTAATATTTTTCATTGCACCCCATATGCAAAGGATGGGCTGGTTGAAGGATTCACGTGCTCCCTTGGCAAAATTCTCATACATTTGTATCCAGTTTGTAATATAGATGTAAATCTGAAAAAAACACTCTAATTCAAAGAATGATTTTCAGTTTTTTCCCTTAAATACTCTACCCACCCTACTAAAACAATGATTCGATGTGCATGTATAAATATATTGTATATTATTGGATGTTCAACTCGGAAAGTGCGAGCACACAATTTAATATCGCATTTCGAAGTCAATACATCCTTACATGGTTGGTGCTACCCAGCAATATATTTAAGCACTTGCCACGAATTATGTTGTGCGGTTATATTTGCTTATCCACTGTTGCTTTGTATGCAAAGTGTGTAATTTTGTTCAATCTGAAAACAATGTCGGAAACATAATTTCGTATTCAGTAGCACTTCCTCGTTTGACTTAGTGCCATGTGGCATGCGCCAGTGTGTGCACTACAATCATAACATTCCATAAGCTAAATGGTACCCAGTGGGATCAATTACAACGAATAACTTTCACTATATCACTTAAGGGTGAGGTTTGGTTATTTATAAAAGTGTATGCATTTTTTTGCTTTTGCTTCATCTGCAAGTAAAGTCAGCGGAAGCTGGTTTTGTACTTTCCATGGAGTAATTTTGGTAGTTTAGGAACATCTTTAGCTTCACAGCTTCTCAGACTCAACTTAATTATTCATGACATATATTTTCAAGCACATTTCATTAACAATGCTGCATTGGCTACGCAAATTTTTAAGTACATGCTATAAAAAAACTGTTTGCTCAAACACTGATACTAGGTAAAGTGGTTTAATCATTGAGGTTTGGTGTCTCTTTCGACATTTTACTGCGTGGATTAAACAGTGGTATCAGACAATTGGTGAATATTAAATGCAGCTTTCAATTTTGCTCATGTTACAGTGTCATCTTCTTTTGATTGTGATCACAGCCATGCCCATTAATCTTGAAATGTTGGATTTAAACTTAGGATTTTTCGTGCAATAATTTAACCGAGTGTACACATTTAGCACGTAATTATGTGTGGCTTGTAGACATAAAAAATATATAATCACGTGAAATTAAATATACTATCAAAGTTATTCATGTTTTCAATATGAATTGCTTTTCTTTGTGTTGCTTATAAACAAAGATTGTATTTTCCAATTTGTTCCCAAGCATTTAACATATTGCTGAAGGCAGAGGTTAATGCAATATAATATTATGATAAGAAAGGTTTATTTAATAACATTAGTTTCCCCAATGTGTATATAATAATATAATTCACAAGACCATTAAGGCCAATATTAATACCATTAAAATTAGTATGACATTTTACGTACGAATATTTGCGTAACACAATGCAAGCTACAAGTATGTTCAATTTCAAAGACGGCCAAAATGTTATTTATAAGTACCGCTATTCCCTCGTCTGATCGTCTGTGGCCAAAGTGCCACTCTTTGGGTATTAAATGTTATACACAGCAGTGTAATCTTATCGCCTTCGTGGAACTGAGACATGCACAGTGCCAGATATTCTGATGAAATTCATTGACATCTTCAATATCAAGTGCTTGTGCTCAACTCGCCATGTGACTCAGCTTGATCGAGAATGCAATTCAGACAACACCGCTTCGATCCACGGCAGACCTTGACATCGGCTCAGGTCATGAAATCACGGTATGCCGCTTGGATCATCTGTGCTTGAATGGGTCTATTTTTGTCTTTGCGCTATGGGTTGGGGCCCAGAGGAGAGCCAGGATGCTGTGCGCGTGACCTTGCAGAGATCGAAGAGAAGGAGGTCTGCGAAATCCCTGCTGGTGAAGGTATGCCAAGGGGTGGTAGATACTAATGCAGATTTGAAATTTGGAATGCATTGCGTATAAGTGGACTGTCATTTTCATTGGATGTTAATTGTTTCATGAAAAATAATAAATTCAATCTGCCCAGTACATTTTTATATTAGTGTAAATAGTATTTAACATAATAAAGATAATAGACGTACCACGTGATGAACATATTGAGAATACTAGCAACCTGAACGTCCTTAGGATATGATCGTTCATCCATCCGTCCCTGCACAGCCATCAAGCCAGCCAGCAAAACTTTTAATCTTACATAGAGCCCTGTCTCTCTCCACGTTTCTCTTAAATTTTTGTGCTGTATATCCCAATATATCTCAATTTCTCGTTTTGTCTCCGTTTCTGTCTGTTTTAAATGTGTTGTCCTCTCTTCTATCTTTGCCTCCCTCCAAATTTTCCTTCTCCCTCCACTGCATATCACCCACTTCCTTCCCCCTGTTTCTATTCCGCACCCTCTCTCTCTCTCTCCTTATTGCCACTTCTTTGTTTCCTGGCTCAATCTTCATTGCCTCTCCCTCATCATATCTCCCACTGCTTGTTGCTTTCCCTCGCTCTCCTCTTTCTGTTTCGTTGCAGTGACTTGGCTACAAAGAATGCACCTGTACTTGCATTAGGGGACCTGGGGGGAAGGGGGGGGGGTTAGACATTTGTGACGATGTGTGACGAGGGAGGGGGGGTTTGAGAAATGTGACGTCACATCAAAATGCGCAACTTTAAATAAAGATAGATAACACGTTCTATTCAATTAAATAGACTTTTAAATGTTTTCTCCTGCAACATAAGAGTGCAGCGCCACATTAAATACGCACTACAATGACAATAGTTTAAAGCGATTTAAAGCATGTTTTATTTGGGGGTGGGAGGAAGAGCTTTGTGACGTCATATTTGAGGGGGGGGTCTGACTTTTTGTGACGCCGTGTGATGATGGGGGGTTGGGTCAAACATCGTCTAAAATCGCGTGACGTAATTTACGGACGGCCCCTTATACCAAATTACCCATACGAACCAGTGTACACAACAATACATGTTATAAATGTATTGCATTTTGGCATTTGTTGAAATAAAGTTCTAAAATGTAATATAATTTAATACTGGTAGTAACCTCCTGGTTACATCAGCCCACGGGGGATTATTCTCTAATTCTGTCGTGCATTCCAAATATGGGAGGGGTGGGTGGGGCTGGGTGGAGAGGGGAGAGTGGGGAGGGAGGGGCTTGGTTGGGAGGGTATGGGCCAGTGGTGGGGAGGGTGGGGCTGCCTGGGGAGGAGAGGGTGGGGAGGGGCTGGGTGGGGAGGGTGGGGAGGGGCTGGGTGGGGAGAGTGGGGTTGGGTGGGGGGTGGGAGGGGTGGGGCTGGGGGAGGAGGGGCTGGTCACCCTGTGGTGCCCTTATAAAACTCAACGTGTGTGAGTGTGTGCGAGTCTGAGAGTTGAGAGTGAGTGTGTGTGAGTCTGAGAGTGTGAGAGTGAGTGTGTGAGTCTGAAAGTGTGAGAGTGCGTGTGTGTGAGAGTGTGTGTGTGATTCTGAGAGTGAGTCTGAGAGTGTGAGAGTGAGTGTCTATGTGTGTGAGTCTGAGAGTGAGTGTATGTGTGTGAGTCTGAGAGTGACTGTGTGTGTGTGAGTCTGAGAGTGAGTGTGTGTGTGTTTGACAGTGTGAGGGTGAGTGTGTGTGTGTGAGTCTGAGAGTGTGAGGGTGAGTGTGTGTGTGTGAGTCTGAGAGTGTGAGAGTGAGTGTATGTGTGTGTGAGTCTTAGTTACCTAGAGTGTTATACAGGTAGGAACAACAGGTTCCACACTGCCCACCAGGGATTATTTGTCTGTCTGTCGTGCATATCCGGAATTCCGCCCACCCATGCACCTCCCCACCGAACACCGAGCTACGCCGCGATTGGTTGCCAATGTCGGGGAGGGTGGGGGGGAAGGGTCAACATGCCCACTCATCCAACTGCCCCCCCCCCCCTTGAACGCCGCGCTGTCCAACCACTCCGAAGGGACGTGTAACCTACTCACGCCGGCTTGTGCCCGCCCTCACAGGCGGGCATATTAGCGGAATACACCACGCCGCCATTGACCCTGGCCATTGACCGAGCAACCCAACGTTACTACCAGCTCCCTCCGCAGGAATGTGTAAAATGGACCTCATGCTATTACCAAATGTCTTGCATGATACCCGTAGTCTCTCGTGTTGGGGTTATTATTTCTGGAGGCAAACTTTCAGGACTTCTTTTACGTATGAAATACAAACATTTTTTTTTAAAATTTGCCCTCTACCAATTAAAATTTAGCAAGCATGAAAGCGGTTTGGGTTTGGATCGTCAACGTTTCCTCATCCCAAATGTACTTTGAGCATATAGATGAAAGAACATTCAATCCCTGATGGTAATATATATATAAATGAACAGGAAATCATCGTGTTTAGTTTGAGAAAGTGACGTAAAGCAACAATACATGATGAGTAAGATCTCCGTTCATAACAGCCGCTTACTCTATCTGTATGTGTAATGACACTGATTCTTGTCCATCTTGTTAGCGACAAACTGGTGGAAGCATGAAGCATGGCATTGGGTAACGTGGCGCAAACGGATGGACTTTCAGTCGCATGTCTTCTCATACAAAAGTATGTATTCGGTAACTTCCCGTTGGAGACGACAAATCACTTGGCTACTCTGTAAAACCCCTAGCCTGTATATTTAACGGTTTAAATTCCTGAGGCATCCGTTTGTGCTTTGGATGAACCAAATAACTACAGCCTCATCTAAATCCTCTCTCCTCTCATGAAGATATTTGAAACGATTTTAAAATTTCAAATCACCTACTTAATTAAGAACAATGGCCGATTCCTTCCCACGCACTCTGAATCATATTCTCAGGTTTTTTTTCTCGGTAAAGTCACGTAGGTAAAACATTAAAAGTAATGAAAGTAAAATAAAACAAAACAAAAATAAAAATAAAATTCACGACGTTTCGGAGGCAACACAAGTCTCCGTCATCAGGTGGGACCGTCACAGCCAGATTAGCTGCATCAAGTGAAGCAATGATTCAAAATGTAATCCCTTATAAGCAAGTTGAAGGGGGGGAGGAGAGGGGGGGGGAGTTCATCAGAATGTGGTAGCCAATGAATGGAACGTATCGGGAGGGAGGGGGGTGGGAGGGGGAGGGAGCCAACAAAACATTTGGCGACGGCTTGGACGCGGCTGCTGCGCACGCCAACACAATGGGCAGAAAGGGGGGAGGGGAGGTCTGATACACATGATAGAACAAAGGAACGAAAATGCCCATGTTTATACCAATGCAGGCTGAAAAATGAAGAGAGTACTGTTAAAAATAACTGGGGATGTTAACACTCGGTGAAGTAAATTAAAATAGTGCCTGTCAGATAAGATGGTCCAAAAAGTGTAATTAAGTCTTTTTTGCGTGGTTAATAACATCTTTCCAGTGATTACTGAGTTTGTACCCATCATCACGGTTGAAATTATGTCTGTGTTTGTATATTTGTATGGCTTCGTGTACAAACCTTTGATGGTAGCCAGGAGGCTTGCAGAGAACCTTGGTCTCGGAAAAGACAATATCATGAGAGCCCGCCGAGTTGTAGCAATGATCGGCAACGGCCGAAGAATCAGTTCTGCCGTGTTTCAGATCTGACTTGTGCTCGCGGACACGATCAGCAACATGACGTTTTGTTTCTCCAATGTAGCAATCACCACAAATGCAACTCAATTTGTAGACTCCAGGATACTGTAAGTCAGGAACGACATCCTTCACAGATGGAATCAGATCACGGATTTTATGCACTGTGCTGAATTGGACTTGGATCTTATGTTTGTTTAGAATTTTGGAGATCTTTTTGGTCACGCCTGCTATGTATGGTAACGTGATGGTTTTGGTCGGAGTTTCAAGTGGCTGTTTCTGTGTGGTGGGAGAGACAGCTTGGCGGATAGTACGGTCAGAGTATCCGTTCATCCTGAGGGCCCGATGTACATGTCTTAATTCACCGGTCAGGTGGTGTTTGTCAGAAATGCCATGGGCTCTGTGGTATAGCGTTTTGATGAGAGAATTCTTTTGAGATGGGTGGTGGTGGGAATCCGGTTTCAAGTAGGAATCTGTATGGGTGGCTTTCCTGTAGACAGAATGTCCCAAGGATCCGTCAGGCCTCCTCTCAAACAGAATATCCAAGAATGGTAGTTTACCATCTTTCTCCACTTCCATGGTGAATCTGATGGATGGGTGTCTAGAATTGATGTGGTCCAAGAAGTGGTTCAATGCTGGGAGGCCATGTGGCCAGATGACGAAAGTGTCATCCACATACCTCTTCCACAGGGAAGGACGCAGGGTAGATGTCTGGATGGCGTCTGATTCAAACTTTTCCATGAACATGTTGGCTATAACTGGTGACAAAGGGGAGCCCATAGGGGTACCCTCATTCTGTTTGTAGAAGGTGCCATTCCAGGTAAAATAGGTGTTGGTGAGGACTCTGAATTTAGAGACAAATGCAGCACAGCACCCTGTTGTTCTTTACTCGTTAATATTGACTTCATATTCATTTTGAATCTCGTCACCATTGCGCCATTACGTGCCTTGATCTGTTCAAAGTATTTTATGCTGTCGACCATGAATTATTCTACAAAGGATAAAATACTCTTTGGGTCTTTCGATAAAGCCACGTAGATAGACAATTTATTTTTGAAAAAAGGTTTAAATGTCTATAAAAAATAATTAAAGTGTGCAATCAACTGGATCTACAACTACTTGTCTGACTAGTTCCAACTGGTGTCCATTCATAATGTCTCCTGAAAAGACCTCCATTACTACGGGGGTTCCGTAAGGCTCCGTGTTTGGCCCTGTCCTGTTCTACATGTACGTGAACAATATAGGTTTTACTCAAACTTGCACTCTGGTATTAAACTCTTTGATGACAGCCATGTTGGTCTTTGTGAAGTCAATGGACGATTTACAATAAAAGGCCACAACAGGTTTTTTGATCATTAAGTTAATGCTGAATGCGAAAAAGATCAAAGCAATGTTGTTCTCCGACTCCTCCAAATCGTTTGTCTTCCCTGCGCATTGTGTCCCTGGACTCACATCCATTGAACACGTTGATGTATTTAAGTATCTAGATGTTATCTTGGACTCAAAGCCTACTATTGATCATATGTCCAATATGGATTTCTCTCCAGAAATAAACGCAGTATCCCACTTCGACTTCATCTTGATATTGTGCAAGCCACCATCCTCCTCATCTTTGACTATTGCGACATCATCTTCCACCTAGCCTCCTAATCCACTTCGTAACTTATTATCATATCATGCCACTAAGCCCTCCGCTTTGCCTAAGACACCATGTATTAAAAAACAATACAGCAACATCGACATCGCCTTAAACTTGTCCCCCCTTGGCATCTGACGAGACCAGCACTGGGCTGTCTTCGTCCTAAAAGTTATTTTAAACACCTGAGGATGGCTGCTTGCGTTGTGGCCGAAACGTCGTGAAAATTTCATTTTATGTTTTATTTTTATTATTTTATTATTTCCCTTTTACGTGACTTTACCGAAAGAACCAAGAATATTAATCCCTACAGTCACGAAAACTTTAAATAGAAATGTATTTTAAACAAATCTGCCAAATATCTAAAGGACCTCCCAGCCACAACCTCAGAAGTGCCTCCCTTGTTTTTACAAAAAAAAATACCAGCTGTTGAAACGAGGTTTTCCGATACGGTCTTCCACGCTGCAGCTTAACATTACTGGATTTCCATTTCCCCTCAGCTGAGGCTCGGCTCCCCTCCCTCCACTGTTTTAAATCACTCCGAGCTCAGAATGCACAGTTGGGCTGTACCTATACTTCACCCGTTTGCTGTTACTTTTCACGTATTCCCTATGATGGTATGTTGTTACTGTATATTCATTCGCTCATGTTCACTTCGCACATCTTCTCTCCAACCATTCATTGCCTCATCCTTGTGTTTGATCTAATATGCCTATTTTTGGTGCAGTATGCCTGTTTATGTTGTTAAGTTTTTGTTGTGGTTTTTCTTTAAGGATTATTTTTTTCTGCACCTCTGACACGTTCTGTTGTTGTCTGTTCCTTTGTATGGATCACTTTGATGATGATAATAGGGTTTTCCCCTTTATGGCAATACAACAGGTGTTATGGTGTTAAAACACCAAACTGAAACCTTTGCAAGGAATCATGTCTGCATTTACCACATATACATGTGGTGAACATGCAAACAAAAAAAACATGCTCTGACAGTATTTGCATTGTCTTTGAAACTGATTGGTCCACACCAGAATCAGCTTACTTTAGAGCCTAGTCTCAAACAGTGTCGAGACCAGAGGACGCCAAAAGGCGAACAAAACACTTTGATGATGTTCTTTATTCAGGGCTGATGGACCACATATATCCCTTGCAAACTAGCTGGGTAACTGGCTAAATGGCACTTTGATCGGTTTACTCTGAATAATATGAAAAGCACCCCTCAAACGAAGCTACAGGTACTGGCAAATAATATCTCTAACACAAGCAGAACGTGTGGCTGAGAAATCCCTGCCGCCTAGCAGGCCGGCCTTCTCGAGGTGGGGTCCCACCACAGATTTTAATAATATACTGTCTAATCACTGCAAGTTTCCCAGATTACTTCCAAAGTAACAGCTCTGCTGGGGTGGGTGTGAATTGATTGCAATGCCCGTTTTGAACCAACCCTCCCACTCAATTTATCCCAAACTGCCCACCAAACATTGCTACAGTGGTGGCATGGGCTGATGCCCCTAATTAAAACCTAATTTCGACGCGGAAATCAATTTAAAAGAGGTCCTCTGTCGATTCCAACTCCGAATGGGTTGAGTCGATTGCAAAGTGATTCCGACTCCAAATAGATGACGAATCACCCCCCCCCCCCGCTACATCCCCCCACCGCTACACCCCCTAACCCACTATCCCCCCCCCACGCGATACCCCCCCCCGCTACGCCCCCCCTCCCTCCCGCTATAGCCCCCCCCCGCTACGCCCCCCCTCCCTCCTGCTACGCCCCCCTCCCTCCCGCTACGACCCCCCTCCCTCCCGCTACGCCCCCCTCCCTCCCGCTACGACCCCCCTCCCCGCTACACCCCCGCCCCTCCACCCCCCCGCGTGCCTCTCCTAACTACCGTCACGACCCGGGCTGTGTGCGCCCCAGCGGACCCCAGCCCGCCCTGCTGCTGGAGAGTGCGGGAGGAGGATTCAAAAATTCAAGAGTTCATTGATTCGATTGCCGCACCGGGAGATCGAAGCGGTGAGCTCTGTACCACAAGCCAAGTGTGCAATTGTATCCGATACACCATTGGCAGCATACGCAAAATTTCGCAATACTGTACGGAAATAAAATTGGCTTATTAATTTAGAAATTCTATTTATTGAAGGAATATTGAATATAAGGTATTTTTTGGTTTCATCAAGAAATAAATTGGAATGATCATGCTTGCTATTTGAATCTGCACACATCATCATCGTAATGAGTTCAAATGCTTACTGTGGGGATACACTGTGAGCAACTGAAGTGCTCCGCAGTGGGAGCCTTGGGAAATGGGTGTTCTTGTGAGGATAATTCATTTTTGGAAAAAGCTACCTCTGCAAACACAGCGACAAATCTCTTGTGCTCTCGTCCGCCAGCTGGCGTAACAACCTGTCCCCGGTACCACCCACAGTTTAGTCGTAGCTTTTCATTTCCATCGACAAAGGGTGACATTAAATGTATATTGTTAGTATATATTTGGCGCCCTGGTTATGTGCCTCATTTACAATTGAGTAACAGAAATAGCTGGTGAAGAATTCGCTTTTCCTATCACCCCTCTAGAGTCAATAAAATAGGCACTACTTTGTGGGAGTCAACACATCCTATGGAGAGACTGGCTGGACATGGGAATGTGGATTTTTTTTTTACCAGTGGCTCTGGGTTCGAATATAAATCAATACCGTCACATTGAATATGCAGATGGTTTTATTATTGTTACGCTTGTGATCGACTTTTCAAGGAGGAACCTGCCAATATTTCTCTGTAGGGGGCGATGTTGCTGCTACGTGTAATCCCAACTCAGTCTTGTCGGTAGATGTTCAGCATTCGAATGTTTGACCAATAAATTGTATGTTTTTTTGCTAGGCAGGAAACCAGAGGACCCAGAGCAAACCCATGCAGAGCAGGGCGAGAACAAATAAACCGAGTTGCGAATCGAACTCAGGTTCTTGTTGTGAGCCACAAGTATTACCACTGCACCAGCCTGCCACCCAACCTTACATGACTTAAAATTTTACTTAGCATTAAAATAGCATTTTAAAATTTAAATATACAATTCAGTAAAACAATACATATAAGTAAAACTTCATGCAATCATGCAATAGTAATAATATAATACATGTGTGCATGCATTTAAAAAAGTATATTTTATTTCAAAAGGCAAAGTAACTCTGCAACTGTGAGTTTCTAAAATATGGCTTCAACTTTTTTGTACATGCAATCAAATAAACATCATCGTCGTCATGAATATAATAATCACAGCTCCAATACCGTATGCTGTACCTTACAAAGAGGCACATTTCATAAATACACTTTGTCAAATTTTAACAACGAACAAATTGGTTCAGAGACGATGCTTTGTATGAATTGTGGGACTTCCTGATGGAAGAAAGCCCATGTTGTTGGATACAATCTGGCAATGTGTATGTGTTAGTGAGTGCAGATGGTACTGTGATGTTTTGTAATTCCCCAGGCCTAGCAAGAAGTAAACTTGGGGATTTCATTTTTGGAGCATTCATTATTCCACGTCAGATTAAACACCTGTCCCTTTGCAAATATTAACATAAACAATCTCTGGTTAATCAGGGGTATGCACTTTCACGAAAGGGTGGTAAAATTTAAATCTGGATTTAAGGAAACGAGAGACATAAATGGACACATGGGGCAGTGTTAATTATCCAATCCTCCACATCCCCGTGCTTCTGTCTACCCAGTAGCATAAATGGGTACAACCACAGTCGATCGGCATATCCCACGTAGTGGGGTAAAGTGTGGGTACTCCTATCTGAAGACATTTGGCCAGCGTGGAAGAAGAAGACCAACAAAAACTAGAGCTTCTTCAGTTGAGGCCCTTTCGCTCCCAGTGGCTTATGACAAGCCATTGCAGGGATATACCTTTAACTTTGAAATGAAATGCATTGCGAATGTGTGCTTAACTCTTCTCAGTGTGTGCACAACCGAATATGTGGATACCTGCATATGTTCAGGAATCTGGTGTGAATGATATATGTGCTGTGTTCATGCCTATTATAATTAGCATCTATTTTATATTCAAGCTTTACAAATACATGTCCAATGTGCATATAGTAATTTTCTTATAAATTTTGTAACTAATATTTGGAATACAGCATGCTGCTATATTATAGGTTTAAAATTAACATTTCCATATCACAGAGCAAATAAAATATAATACACAAGGTATGTTGCTTCCTCTGCATTACAATGTTTATAATTTAACCCAATCGTTTACATCTTTGGCACTTTTATAATTTACATAAAAATACTTCCAAAGAAATATTTGTTCCCTCTTCTAGCACCTTAATAGAACCTGTGGTTCCAAAAAATTTACAACTTTAGTGGTCAGTACCCTTAGTAAGTATGATATTTCTTTCATGACTTTGCAATGGATAAATGAATCACCTGCTAATGGTAAGAGTTTTCAGAATC
Organism: Lampetra planeri; assembly: GCF_965212315.1. Taxonomy (NCBI): domain Eukaryota; kingdom Metazoa; phylum Chordata; class Hyperoartia; order Petromyzontiformes; family Petromyzontidae; genus Lampetra; species Lampetra planeri. The sequence continues at coordinate 9,539,867 of NC_136115.1, read as the reverse complement.
CATGAAGAGGTTTTTATAATTCTGTCCAAGCAGGCATAACATTGTGTGAAATTCAATCATTTACATTCCTTTGAGATGTATTATCTCTTTCGCATGGCCTGCCTAGGAAACTTAGTTAGGCCGTGGCAGATTCCTATTTAAAGCTACAGTTTGTCTGCTGGTAATCCTCCGACGTTGTATTTTGGATAATACAATAGCACGCAGTTGTATACTCTTGCAAGTTATGTTACGGGGACTTTAACATCACATTCTAGTACTGTACTATAAGGGTAAGGGGCTGATGATTTACTCAGCTACTGTCATCCTTTCTTGATTTTTACCAAGGTACATTTTAAATATCTGCCTTCTCAAACGTTTGTCAGGAAGTACACAGCTCTGAGGCAGTGGTGGGAAGTTCAGATTCCCATGGCAACTGCCCCCATATCTGAAATATCTAGAGCAACCATTGTTGTACTACGCATAGTTCGATATAATGTGCAACTTTTTACTAACATGCTGCAATCTTCTCCAAGAACATCGCACGAATATGCAAAATGCAGTATACAATACAATTAACAATAGCACTTTTTGCATGGTTGTGATTGTTGTAATTTATTTAAAAAGGTGAACTTCCGTTTAGAATCATTACCATCTTGGCAATCTTTTTGCACTCCTATGTAAATTAACTGCTGGATGAAGGCATCTCCACACCTTACAGAAAGTGAGTTTGTTTAACCGTACTTCACCATGCTGTCCAGTGTCCGTTGGTGAATTATGGGACCGAGGACCAGTTCAGATACTACTTGCCACTGAATTTAGCTTTGGCTGGGAATCAAACTGGCATCGCAAGGTGTAGAGTGAATTGTATGAACTATCGCACCACGGCTTGCATCGTTTTGCAAATTAGTTATAGGCGATTTATCAATTTCATCTAAAATAATTCTGTGACATGACACACAATGATATACTATTGAAGATGCCACAGTGTGTTTAAGAGAGTGCACATTGGTAAATTAGTTGAGAAAATACTGGGTCCAGGATAAATTGAATGTTCACCTCTATTCAAAGTGGCTCAGTGGCGAGTGAGCTGTGCGCAATGAAATTCACTATCTCACTGCAGAAATAGTTCAGATATATTTATGGATTTGCCCTGGTAAGCCACCATCCTAAGGCCAAAATCCTCAACCTTGGGAAAACCAAGTGCTGCTACATTGATCGCTGCCTTAATGCAAAAATGATGTTCCGTGAAATTGTTAACTTTCCCACCTATGTCCTGCACAAGACGTCATGGCAGTGCACTTAATGCAAGGCTACACATGGGTATTTACTCCCTTATCACATATCGGACTGCTTGGGCAATGACCCTCTTATGATAAAAAAAAAATGTAGTCAACATCTGCGTGAGAAAATAGCAAACAGAATTACCATGTCCATATCACCAGGTTCCAAGACGTATAATGTTTGTTTATGTTAAAATTCAAAGTGTATGCCAACGCAACTGCATTCTATGTGTTTGTGTGAATGTATTCTTGTCTGCAAAAGGTTTACTAACCATTGCAAGAGGGCTGAAAAGGATCAAGTGACTGAAAGCAGATGTACATCACTATTGTTACATTAAACAAATATGTGTGTTTGCCACCGCACTGTGGGCATACATGCCAGGACCAATTGCAATTATATTTCCAAAACCCATATCTGAATTGAACCTGGTCTACTGGTGATCTCATGCTTTTTCACTTTAGTCATTAAAGTTAGCCAGCTGGAAGGCAACTGTGGCCATTGCCTCCAGCATGGGAGCCCCTGCCCAGATTGCATTTGGTTAAATCTGGAAAATTATGGAAAAAAATCTCCAATAAGTGGGAGAACAGTTTGATTTTTACATCATTGTATTCGTGGATTTTAAGGAAAACGTATGTAGATGAGTAATGGCAGAAAATACTTTTAAAATTTGACTTAAAACTTTCGTGACTGCAGGAATTCATATTCTTTGGGTCTTTCGGTAAAGTCACGTAGATAGGTTTAAATAAAATATTAAAAAACTACGACGTTTCGATCGCAACACAAGCAGTCGTCATCAGGAAAAGGGGGTTAGCCTCTAAAGGCAAACTGTTTATAAAGGTTTAAAGCAACCTCCACCGTCAGCAGTGTGGGTGTGTGGAGCGAGGAGCAATGTTTGCCTGGTGGCCCTTTGATTGATGGAGACCCACTGCCAGTGTCGTTGTTTTTCCCCTACATTAACATTAGCTGCTTCGCCCATGTTGCTTATACACTTGGGCTACGCCCATCTTTAAACCTTTATAAACAATCTTGATTTGAAGCCTTCGTGACTGCAGGAATCCATACTCTTTGGTTCTTTCGGTAAAGTCACGTAGGTAGAAAAATATGTTTTTCCGCCTGAGGACGACCGCTTGTGTTGCGATTGAAACGTCGTGATATATTATTTTTTGTTTTACGTGAAAACAGTTTGCCTTTAGAGGCTAACCCCCTTTTCCTCATGACGACCGCTTGTGTTGCGATCGAAACGTCGTCGTTTTTTGTTATTTTCTTTGAACCTATCTACGTGACTTTACCGAAAGACACAGAATATGAAAACGTATTTACATTTCAACATGCGTACCTTAAGCAGGGGACCTCTATGGGTTTAATTGCTTGATTTACAAACTCATTCTAGCACATACTGCACCATGCAATACATTTCAAAGCAGACCAAGGGGACTTATTTTTGGTCCGTGTCCAGTGTAACTATAAGCAGCATCCACGTGGGATTCTGGTGCAGTAGGGGTACCAACAGATTTTGCCAAAAATGGGCAACCCATCCCATGCTTCAGAAGTGTAGCTCGATAATTCTGGCATGTAGGACGATAAACAAGGGAGCTCATTAGGGTGATGTATGTAGTGTGTGACCAAAGGCAAGACATAGCTAGGCTAACCCCAGCCCTCTTTTCTTTCACACTCTGCCTGATGTCGTGTCTGAGTGCTAGAGGGGTGTCGGTGATATTACAGGGCAGTGACATTATCTATTTACAGTATGTACTTTAATGCTGCCATTTAAACAGTTGACCTACACGAGAGAGCATAGTATAATATTTTCTATGCATTTAAGCCAAAGTGCCTAAACTATGAATTTATAAACGACAATAATAAGGTAGAAAATTATTTCAATTGCATAAATAATAGCTTTATCATCATCTGATACAATTGCAAGCCTGCTATAGCTGTTGAAGTCATTTAAAATGTATCACATTTTGTAAAGTGAAATAAATAAGAAGCCATGTGAAATGCATTCATTGTACAAAATTGATAACTGCCCACAACTATGGACATACAGGTCTTACCTGCAAAATTATTCAACTAATGGGATATCTTCTTCTGGGTGCAGTGGTGGTGCAGTGCACTCTTAAACCAGGAGACCAGTTTTTAATTTCCAGCCATGACTAATATGGTGTCTGAACCAGTACTGAAACTCTCTTTCACTAACTCACACTGACTAATGTGGTGAAGTATGGTGAAAAAAAACCCATAATCAATGTGGCATGGGAAGGGCTTCATCCAATAGTGGACTGGAAAATAGCTGTAGTGTAAATTTATATCGCTGCATTGCAGATGAAGACTGGCAATAAAAAGGCCTGTATTTTAATACGGCATATTCAAATAAAAAGGGTTTGAAATACAACACCTCTTTTTTAATTAGAGCGCTTACACCTATGCGTGCATTATACAAATTCAGCCTTGACTCATATTTCTCCTTATACCACTATTATAATGGAATGTTGCCACGGTGGAATTGTTTGCCCACTGGAAAAGTAATCGAGGTTACGTGGTTTGATCCGATCTCACGGTACGGCAATTCAAACAATGGTGCAAGGTTTATAATCCACCGTTATAGAAAAGCTGATTTAAAGTGTACTTATACGATTTGTATTTGTATACTTTTTCAAATGTATGTTTAGTCACTTGCTTAGCTTTCCTATACTTTGCATTCGTATTATTTGTTGTTGTGACCTTCTGACATCTGTGAAAAATAGCTTCATAGCTCATCGGATTCTTCCAGTCTAAATCAAGATTCTGATTCTGTATAAATGTGCAATGCAAAGTAAAACAGATACATTTTGCCTTGAACACGTATGCAATTGATATGCTCGTTTATAACTTCTGAACTCCATTCACAGTCACCTTCCACCCTACCCAGGGGAAGGTTTCCCGAACTCCATTGCTTGTGCAATACGACCACAGTTTTTCGTTCAGCGTTTACCAATTGACATTACGCATTTAAATACTGCACATACCTGACAATTGGTCAACATATTTTGCTTGTTTAGCAATGATTGATTTGAGTCAGTGCTCTCTACATTATGTGGGCCAAGTTTAGCGATCATCAGGTACAGTACATGCAGTGTGTAATTGCTTGATTTGTAAGCTAAATTGACAAATTAGGAAAGACGTTTCATTGTTGATCATACAGAATAGAATCTAGGCGTTGTTTTCATCAGCCTGTGTAATTGCTGTTGATTAACAATTTAGCTACTAAATGCCCATTCGTTATAAATTATTGCGTGCCATATTTAACCATTAGGATATTTTTTTAATATGTTAAGTTGCAGAGAACTGAATGGTACGGTGAGAAGGAATTGAATTAGGCATTTGTGTAAATATATATTGCTGTGATAACACAAATATGAGTTTACAATTTGTTTACAGGTATTAAATCATGCACACGAGGATTTTATTGACTTTATTTGGTATTACATTGTGTGAATTCTACAGGCTCCAGACCATACCATATAGTCAACCAAAAAGTCAAATTTCATTAGGACATGATGCATATTCCCATGACGGGTTGACACATTACAGCAAGATGGTCTATGACGGTTGCTTTAGTGAATGCAAATGATGTGAAAATCGCGATGCTTTGTAACGGTGTTCAACATAATTTATTTAACCAGGTAAGAACCCCTCGAGATACAATTACTGTATCTCGTTTTCAGAGAATACTTGGTTCAGTATAGCTGCATGGAGATTGAGTTTTTTGTTCATCAATATATTTGCAATTAAATGTAATACTTAGGATGCTGGTTATTATATGAGTACACAACGAATTGCATAGCACTTGGGAATAATGTTATAGCCTCATAGGGCCTTGACATACATTTATAGACTGGGGGAGTGGTGGCACAGTGGTTTTTGCACAATGCAATGAACCGGGAAACACGTGTTTGATTGCCGGTGACGGCTAACATTAATGGCGAATGATACCCAAACTGTTCTTGAGCCCTCCTTCACCAACCCTTTTATGCACTCTCACTCACCAGCACGGTGAAACATGGTCAAACAACCCCATGACAGTCATTGCATTGGGAAGCGTTCATCCAATAGTGGGTTGACAAAGGGCTGTAAATTATTATATTTTATAGAGTTGTAATAAATGACTGGACCACGATGTCTGGCTCAGTGTCCTTTATTATTCGGTTCATGCTGTACACCCACACGGCTGTCTTTACTCTGTAGCTTCTCCACGGTGCTGACTCCAATGTCGGCCCGATCCACAACAGCAGCTCCGCTGCTGTTTCTCTCACACAGCCCCCCTTGGCTGTACTCGCTGCTGCTCTTCTCCCTCCGCAGCTCTCACAGCTTCTTGCTCTCTCTCTCTCTCCGCAGCTCCTCCTGGCAGCCACACCGCTGCCTCTAACAAGCAGCCCCCTCTCTCTCTCTCTCCGCAGCTCCTCCTGGCAGCCACACCGCTGCCTCTAACACGCAGCCCTCCTGGCTGTCTCCTCCCCAGCTGCACACCACTCCGCAGCTTCCTCTTATCTTCGGGGTTGGCTCCCGATGGCCGTCGGCGCCCCCCCCTCTCCACACTTGCCCGCGTGGCCTCACCCTTTTCCGCTCACACCCCGACTGCCTTCCCCTTCCGGTTTACCCGCTTAAGGACCCGAACCTTCCCCCCACGTCACATGACTCCACCCCCCGTGACGTCACATCCGGAAGGTCGCTTACGCCCGCATTACACCACCCTCCCCCGTAGAAAAATCCCAGCCGACCTCGGCTGACCAATAGCAAATCGTAATGCGGCGAACCGAGCTTCCCCCCCTAAAGGACACTAAGCATACAATGTAACAGCAAGAACAACAACAACAACGCAATTAACATCAACGAACGTACAAAAAGCATGCAATAAATACAACTGTAAGAAAAAAAAAATAACAAGACAACAACAATCAACGAAACGTAAGCGATTTGGAACGTGTGCGGGTCGCCGGACCGTCCCGGACGGTCGGCGGCCCACTCGCAGAACGGGAACGCGATGAAAGTCGAGGAACGACAGGGGGTAATCCCCCTGTCGCAGCTGGAAGTCCACCGCCGTCCCGTGTCTCTAAAGAGTTAGTCTTGGGCTTGTCCTGTGACCGTGCCCGCAGCTGGGTCGGAAGGGCTGCAGGGCTCAAAGGTCCCGCAGACCTGGCAGGCGTCCTCCGAGCAGGGCCCCTCGTCCCCCGCAATGTCACGGCCGGCCTGTCTGTTTCGGAGGATCTTTAGCCGACTTGACCGGTGCCGAGGCCTCCTGCTGCGGCGGAGCCGGGAAGCGGGCCCAGCAGTCTCTGGCGTAGTGGCCCCTACGCCCGCAGCGGAAACATTCGGCCTCGTTGCGCCGAAGCGCAGGCCTCGCCTCCTGACGGCCCCGTTCTGGTAGCGCCGCGCGCGGTCTCGGCCCGCCGCGTCCCGTCCATGGAGCGGAGGCGGCCGTCAGTTGTTGAGGGCCCCGGTCATCCGGAACATAGACAGCTTGCGCAGGGTTCCACCCCAGCGCATCCTCTTCTTTGACGGGCCCCCCCGTCCACGCCGTCACTTGTTTCCAGCGACGGAGGTTGAATTGCGCATCGAGACACTTAGCAGCCGTCCGGGAAGTTAGCTTCTCATGCCCACACACAGGCATGGGGATCCCTAGATCCCGAGACAGCTCCAACATTTTCCCTAATATGAGAGGCTCGAGCAGGTCCTGTGGCGTCTCAGGATAAGCTGCCATGGCCAGCTCCAGCACCGCACCCCTGAACGCCACGGGCGACTCCTCTGGTGCTCGTTGTCGTTGAGCGAATCGCCGATGCGCATCATCTGGTGGCTCATAAGCATCGGCCATTTCTTGAAAAACACCACATAAAGTTGCCTTCTTATCGGTCGTTATGGAACGGAAGAATCGGACGGATTCGTCGTCCAGGAGAGTCGGCAACACCTCCAAAGCCTCCGCATCGGTCCATCTTGCTGTGCGTACCGCCGCCAAGAAGCGGCAGGCGAACGCGCTCCAGTCCCCACCGACGGAAAATTCTTTCACCGTTGTAAGGTGGCGACTCCGACTCCTCTTCCCGCCGTCTTCCAATGGTGGTGTTTGTGGTGGCAAATTCAAAATGGCGTCGGCCCGCGGCGTGGCCAAGATGGCGGTTTGGCGCCACGGAGCGCGCAAAATGGCGGCCTCTTGCCGCGTGGGCAATGGCGGCGGCAGGACAGGCAACGTGGCGGCCCGCGGAGCACCACTTGCATCATCCATCGTCCCTGGCGCGACGAGATGGCATAGATGCGCCAGGACGTCCTTAAGTGCCTCCAGTTGTACCGCCATCGCTTGCCATCGTTGATCTGCGTCTGATGATGTCGACGGACCCGCCACCGCGCCAACATCCTCCACTCCCGTTCCCGTGGTCGCCTCAGCCGGGCTCTCCTCCACCACCCCAACAGGATCCGCGGTTGGAGGGAGTTCGTCGTCGTCGGACGAAGAAGCCGATGCAGGCGCCGGATTAACTTTCTTCCTCACTTGTTTCGACATGCCGTTGCACTTCCGACACCAGTGTAATAAATGACTGGACCACGATGTCTGGCTCAGTGTCCTTTATTATTCGGTTCGTGCTGTACACCCACACGGCTGTCTTTACTCTGTAGCTTCTCCACGGTGCTGACTCCAATGTCGGCCCGATCCACAACAGCAGCTCCGCTGCTGTTTCTCTCACACAGCCCCCCTTGGCTGTACTCGCTGCTGCTCTTCTCCCTCCGCAGCTCTCACAGCTTCTTGCTCTCTCTCTCTCTCCGCAGCTCCTCCTGGCAGCCACACCGCTGCCTCTAACAAGCAGCCCCCTCTCTCTCTCTCTCCGCAGCTCCTCCTGGCAGCCACACCGCTGCCTCTAACACGCAGCCCTCCTGGCTGTCTCCTCCCCAGCTGCACACCACTCCGCAGCTTCCTCTTATCTTCGGGGTTGGCTCCCGATGGCCGTCGGCGCCCCCCCCTCTCCACACTTGCCCGCGTGGCCTCACCCTTTTCCGCTCACACCCCGACTGCCTTCCCCTTCCGGTTTACCCGCTTAAGGACCCGAACCTTCCCCCCACGTCACATGACTCCACCCCCCGTGACGTCACATCCGGAAGGTCGCTTACGCCCGCATTACAGAGTGATAAAGAGATAGCATCCAGATGAAAAATGTTGCTAAGTGGAACGCTTTAAACACTATTCAGTGGCTTGGTCAATTACATAACTATAAGGTGGTAAATGGTAAATGGTATTACCCCCTGGCAAATTAACGAAAGGCTGCAGCAATTTAGCCATAACGGCAAGTTTACCATATGATCCATAACAGAGTTTTTTTGGGTTAGATCGCGACCTAACCTAAAAAAAACCTCTGAAAGGTAATATTGGTCACGAAAACTTACGTGTTAAACTAACCACATGGTTTTCCATCCACGTAGATATCCCAGTACTTGCCAGCATTTAGAGGTCAAACATGTTCTGCTGGATAAATACACATGCTGAAGAGTGTTTAGCATTCTCTGAAATGTGATGTCTCTGTGTAAGTTAGGTAACTAAAGAAATGCTTTTGTGGAATTGCTAAAATGATGGGGTATGGTCAATTCCAGATGCCAAATATTTATTGAAAATGTTTTCTTTAACACTAAGAGATAAACAGTTATATGTTCCACTTACTGCTCAGAAACACTGCCAATGACTTATCAGAGTACGTTTTTTTTTGCATTCTGACCACAAGTATTGTAGTTAATGCAGACATGATTACTAGTAAATAGTTTCAGTTTGGTGTTTTACCATCTTAACACCTGTTTTGTTGCCAGAAAAAAAGGGGAAAACCTATTCTCAGTGTACATGAATTAACGTTTTTTATGCAACCAGATGTAGGTTTAATTCAGAGAACAACTGTATGGGCTTCATAGCTAAGATCAAGTCACCCTGAGTGCACCCAATGTCATCGTAAATTGGAAGCTAAGCAAACCTGAGCCTGGGCGGTACGACTGAACGTCTGTGAAAAAGAGCTTCACAGCTTATTGGATTTCTCCAGGATAAAACAAAATATTCTCATTCCGACTTGGGTGGGAAGCTGCCTGGGAATATCAATTGATGTAGGCTTGGCCTCCGAGGTGGCTAGGATATGGCAATGCATGAATTGAGTATTGAATTCATTTGTGCAAAGTATCAGGCGTTAAATCTTGACTTAAAGCTTTCGTGACTGCAGGCGTTAACCACATGTCAAAAACTCATAAATGGGATAGCAGCATCCCAATGCAAGACCCTGGTGACAAAGAGTATTGGGATATAGTTATGCTTTCCTGGGTAAAGGGCTTAATTATTAATATTGCAGGTGCAATGCAAGACCAACAATTCATGCTTAGTGACCCTTGACCTAAATTTTACGTGCAAACCCTATCCATCCTTGCTCTTGTAGAAATAAAAAAACAAGTATGCATTATATATTTGCTCTCACTTGGATACTGTTGTACTAACCAGGGAGGGCTATGTGTTTTGAGCTCGACGTGTAGTATTGACCATCAACCTCTAGCCACAGGCACTCCGGCTCCTTGTATTCCAAGATGTGGGTCCAGGATAATATGACAGAGGCCATGCTAGGTCATGAGCTGTCAGTGGCTGCACACCCCATGGAGCAATGCAATGCAATCCAAACTATGTAGAGAATGCCTGGTGGGCCAGCTGCACACAGCACTCAATACCCTCCTCATAATGGCAGCAGCCATCATTCTTTTCTCATGGTGTATATGGAAAGGAACTTTGGAGAGAGGCACCTTGGAGAGAGGCATGCGGCGTACTCCAGTTAGGCAGCCTCATGGGCAGGCAGGTGGTTACTGGCCTTGCAATTTTACTGGTTTGTAATGAAATGAATAACCAGAGAATACACCACCTATCTGTCCCTCCACATCTTTTACACATCCAATCAGTCAGACGGCCTCATGGGGAGTGCATAATTTCAGTAACTTTAGTTCAGTTAAAACAAAATGGACTGGGTTCAACATTCACTGTTTTACCTGAAGAGTCATACTTGCTTTTTATGTTTTGTTTTATGACACGTAATGGGTCAGTGGTTCAATTCACGCCATCTGAGTAAATTGTGGCGTGAATATCTGCAGAAGAATGATGTCTCATGGTCGAAAACATCAATTTTCAGAGGCAAACCATTGCTACGTTGCTGCATTAGCTAAACGCCCACAATTAAATTAGGTGGTGGAGTGGTAGCACAGTCCATTGCATTGTGCACTGCACTATGACCCTGGTAACTTGAGTTCACTTACGAGCCATGGCTAACTTCAGTGGCAAGTGACATCCAAATGAATCCTGTGCTAATCAACACCAACCTGCACTGACCAGCATGGTGAAGTATGATCAAACAACCCCCATGACTGACACGATATGAAGAGGTCTTAATCAAGTTGGGCATTGATAATGGGCTGTAACTTATTTCAAATATAAATCATGAACAGTGGTTGTTTCCATATTTATAAAAGGCAAAGTTGTGATTATGTGTGTCTGTTCAAAATGATTAGCGTACTTCCCGACATGCAACAAACTTGAAATTTTCCATATCGGTACTTTCCAGACTGTACACCATGCAAAAATTATTAAAATACACTTTTGTGTTTTTCTTGGGGGGGGAGCTCAATAATGCATATATTTTTTGCACGGCAAGTGAGCTGTGACGTCAAATCTGTCATGTGACCCGCGCATGTGGAAGCGTAACGCATTGTAGTGTCGTGGTTAGCGCTCTGCGCTATGAACCCGGCGACCCGAGTTCGATTCACGCTCATGGCCACCGCCGGTGACGATTATTTGAACCGGTCCTGGGCCTCCCCTAGGTTGACTCAGCCTCAAACGAGTAAGTGATGTGGTGTGTGAACATCGCCACTGGGGAGACAAAGGCGGCCGGGCGTGGTGAATCCAAGTCCCGGGTGAAACCGGGTAGTACAGCTAGTCTTATACATAAACCTAGATCTCATAATATACATGGAAATGTCCGTACCTGGCTCTGGGGCCAGCGTTGATCATAAATACCATCTCTTACTTGTTCGAGAAATGGGGATGTCGTGTATTCAGGTATTGTGTGTCATGCATGTGAATGTGTGCTCAATAAGATGGTCACATGACCAGGTATGCCTATTTCGGGGATCCTGCCAGTAGTGGCCCCAGATAATAAATACCTGACAGTGACTGTACTGCAAGTATATGTGCCTTACTGTGATTATTTTTTAAAACCTTTACAATAGTTCACGCATGCTGATGTGTCCCAACACTCGGGACAGTATTTCGGTTTTACGGATGGGAGAGTCAGGTAAGTTTAGCGGGCTAAAGAAGAGGCCATCATCAGAAACTAGTCAAGAAACCTGCACTTTTCAAGCAAGTGGAAGCAACAACAGCCACGCTAAATAATGCAGGAAGAGCTACAGCCCTGTGGAAGAAGACAGCAAGAACTACCGTGAGTGAGGTGCTGGGAGTCGCTTAGTTACAACTTCGCTATGTTTATTGTATGTGGTTACGAGACGTACACATTCATTTGTTCTTTGCGCCAAGAGGCCATTGCCACCAGTAACTATCGTCATAAATTCTACGATAATAATTGAAAGTACAGAGCATATTGTGGCATTAATGCCATTTCTCAATAGGCTGCAATTTTAGTGATGTCCTTCAGATGCTGACAGAGAGCGCATTCTGAGTGAAGTGAAAAACGCTGCACTACAAGGTGGTCCATATGTCTTGTGAATTAACGCCTTACATTTGTTTTCTTTGCATATTCATTTCTTGACTTACAGCTTTCGTGACTGCAGGAATTCATATTTTTTGGGTATTTCGGTAAAGCCACGTAGATAGAAAAAATAATAACAATATCACGACGTTTCGATCGCAACACAAGCAATCGTCATCAGGTGAAGAAATACAGTGGTAGTGCTATTTTTCCTGCCTCAGCAGCTCTCCCACTATATTTTTTCACCTGATGACGATTGCTTGTGTTGCGATCGAAACGTCGTGATATTGTTATTATTTTTATTATTTTTTCTACCTACGTCGCTTTACCTAAAGACCCAAAGAATATATTCATTTCTATTTTAAAAAAACCTTACTTGAGAAATACAGTATTACTTTTAGATTATTAAATGGAGGTCCCAAGACATCTGGGCCACCCTGTTACAACATCTGGAGTGCATTCGGCAAAGCTCACAAGATCACGACAGCTGCAGCAGCTCTCAAATACATTGCAGGACCATTGCTTGCATTCAGTTGATTACCTTAGTTACCTGCGCATCGCACTGCAACTGCTCACTTGTTCCCTTTCAAACAAAGTGCAATATAACATTTGCTACCGTTGCGGGAAGCAAACCATACTTTCACCGAAAATGTATGGTATGCTTTCAAGTTATTTGCAGTGTGTGCACGTTCATTACTCCTGAATGGCATTTCATATCATTGTATCTTTCCTAAGGAGTGGCATTACAGAATAATTGTTATGATGATTATGCACCTGACAGCCATTTGAAGAGAAACCCTTGTTCTATGATCATGGGTGTCAATTAATATGGAATTCTCAACGGTCATCGTGAAGCTCAATCACAATTATTGCTGGGCACCTCTTGCCCTTAAATGCTTCTTTTGATGCCCTTTCTGTTCCGTGTGTAATCCCCTCGGAATATTAGGTGCATGGGTCGTAGCAACATTCTTAAGATATAAATGCTAAAAGTGCTTTAGCACTTGGAGGAAGTCCAACAGCAAGGGAGAATGATATCTACACTGCTCAGGTCAAAGTAAAAGTCACCTTAAGACCACCGTGCCACTGGATAATTATCAGTCCATGTTCCTGCCAAAACCAAAGCTGAACTACTTGCAGCCCCCCTAAGGGAAAGCTACATTATGTGTTCTTTTTCGAAGCGTTGAACTTGTGTGTGTTTGGGATATAGTCTTTTGGGACATGTCAGTTGGAAAGCAGAGGAAAATATTAAATTATTTTTAACGGCCTTTCATGATTAATGAAATATTAATTCCTGCAGTCACGAAATCTTTAAGTCAAGATTTAATTAAATATTGTTTACCAGCAAAATGTAGTCAATTCCTAATGTACGGTTTAATATCCTGTATATGTGAAAAAGAAATATCTTTCCAATGTTAAAGTTCTATCCAGTAATGGAAATGTTTGATCTTATTTTTTTGATTAACTTCCACTAATGTAGAAACTATAAAGCTGCATGTCTTTCACGTGAACAGACTGTTACAGAAAGTTATGTTAGAGAGCACCTGCTAGAGTAAGCACATTACACGTTGGGGTTAAATAGCAAAAACATGAATGGCTGTCTCTGCCTTTAGTGTTTATGTTCTTTCAAAAACCATTTGGTGTTATACACAGCCACGAATCAGGACAGTATATTCACCAATGCTCTGCTGAAAGTCTGCCTCGAGGAGCCATATACTTAAATGGAATCATCACATCCATGGGGCCCCATTAGTTTGGCTCATGCCAACAATAATCATATATATAAAAGCCTTAAAACAATACATTCCAAACGTCACGTAACAACATGTAAAATGACTCAGCCTCTGCATTATGCAATAAAACTGCAGTTGCTGAAAAAGTACATTGTGGTACTCTTGTCTTTGGTAACCAGAAACTTATAATTTTCCAACCTACACTATGTTTCCGTTTTGATGGGTTTCTTATCATTATTGTTGCAATTTGCTAACCCATCCCTACTGGACATTTGTGAAACAAGCTGCATAGCTCACCGGATTCCTCCAGTCTAAGTAAGAGATAATGATCATAATGGTTTACATAATTTATCGTGAGCATGTGCTTACTAAGCCCGGAGAGGTTGGGGATCACCTGAGTGTGAGTGTCCCGTGTCAGGTCTTGAATAGCACGGTGAAGTATAGTCGTGTATCTTTCCACCATTGGTTGTGCAAGTCAGAAACACGGTCCTCAGTCACTTGCAACTGTGATTCATTAAACACGATGGTCGTAGCGTAGGTGTTGGAGTAAGGGTTGTTAATCATCATTGGGTAAAAACAGGAGGCCTTTTTGACGTGTCCAAGTCTACATGCAACGTGCAGACTATCTGGAGCATCAAACCTTGTTAAACTGGACACCAAATTTAGATAAATAAAATGGGACTTAGCTGGCCTCTGATGTGAGATTACTGTCAGCTCTCGCTCACAAAGGGAGGATTCATAAATACGGAAGAATGGGATTCTTAGTCTCTCTGGGAAGCAACCATAGAGTATTATGTTTCAAGAGTGCTATAGGTAGTTTCCCAGTTGACTTTCATGACCCTTGAACAACTGCAAATTAAATAGATTGCCATGCAGATAATAATTACCCCGCAGCAAGGAATGTAGACATACATAGAAATATAATCATACATTTTATATTCAGAATAGGGCCAAATTTATTCAGATGACATCAAAATTGCCTCCATTTAAAGGGAAAAAATTGTTCAATATCACGATACAATACAATTAAAGAGTAATATGTTTGGGCCTGTACAATCTTGGTGAATAATATTTTAAACATGTCAATCTATCCTTTAATATTTGACCATCTGGAAAAAAAAGTATTTATCATATTCTTAGGTTTTTTCGGTAAAGTCACGTAGGTAAAACATCAAAATTAATGAAAATAAAATAAAACAAAAACAAAAATCACGACGTTTCGGAGGCAATACAAGTCTCCGTCATCAGGTGGGACCGTCACAGCCGAATTAGCTGCATCAAGTGAGGCAATGATTCAAGAAGTAATCCCTTATAAGCAAGTTGAAGGGGGGAGGAGAGGGGGGGGGGCTCATCAGAATATGGTAGCCAATGAATGGAACGTATCGGGAGGGAGGGGGGCGGGGCTCAAAGACAGCAAGGAGTGCTAAGTACAACGCATCGGGAGGGGGAGGGGGGGGGCATAACAATGGACGACGGCTTGGACGCGGTTGCTGCTGCACACGCCAACACAATGGAAAGAGAGGGGGGAGGGGAGGTCTGATACACATGATAGACAAAAGAACGAAAATGCCCATGTTTATACCAATGCTGGCTGAACAATGAAGAGAGCACTGCCAAAAAATAACTGGGGATGTTAACACTCGGTAAAGTAAAGTAAAATAGTGCCTGTCAGATAAGATGGTCCAAAAAAGTGTAATTAAGTCTTTTTTGCGTGGTTGATGACATCTTTCCAATGATTACTAAGTTTGTACCCATCATCACGGTTGAAATTATGTCTGTGTTTGTATCTTCTTAGGTTTTTTCGGTAAAGTCACGTAGGTCAAAATTAATGAAAATAAAATAAAAAACAAAAATCACGACGTTTCGGAGGCAACACAAGTCTCCGTCATCAGGTGGGACCGTCACAGCCAGATTAGCTGCATCAAGTGAGGCAATGATTCAAGATGTAATCCCTTAAAAGCGAGTTGAGGGGGGGAGGAGAGGGAGGGGGGAGCTCATCAGACGATGGTAGCCAATGAATGGAACGTATCGGGAGGGAGGGGGGGTGAGCGACGGCGTGGAAGCGATTGTGCGCAAGCGGCCAATTACTGCCAATTACTGCACAATGGAGCGGTTGTGCGCAAGCGGCCAACTACAGCACACGCCAACACAATGGACAGAGAGGGGGAGGGGAGGTCTGATAATTCCTCCCCGTAGAGGGAGTTGAGGGGGGAGGAGAGGGAGGGGGAGCTCATCAGACTATGGTAGCCAATGAATGGAACGTATCGGGAGGGAGGGGGGGGTGAGCGACGGCGTGGAAGCGATTGTGCGCAAGCGGCCAATTACTGCACACGTCAACACAATGGAGCGATTGTGCGCAAGCGGCCAACTACAGCACACGCCAACACAATGGACAGAGAGGGGGATGGGAGGTCTGATATACATGATAGAACGAAGATGCCCATGTTTAACCAATGCTGGCTGAACAATGAAGAGAGTACTGTTAAAAAATAAAAATAAAAATAACTGGGGATATTAACACTCGGTAAAGTAAAGTAAAATAGTGCCTGTCAGATAAGATGGTCCAAAAAATTTGTAATTAAGTCTTTTTTGCGTGGTTGATAACATCTTTCCAATGATTACTAAGTTTGTACCCATCATCGCGGTTGAAATTATGTCTGTGTTTGTATATTTGTATGGCTTCGTGTACAAACCTTTGATGGTAGACGGGAGGTTTGCAGAGAACCTTGGTCTCGGAAAAGACAATTTCATGAGAGCCCACCGAGTTGTAGCAATGATCGGCAACGGCAGAAGAATCAGTTCTGCCGTGTTTCAGATCTGACTTGTGCTCGCGGACACGATCAGAAACATGACGTTTCGTTTCTCCAATGTAGCAATCACCACAAATGCAACTCAATTTGTAGACTCCAGGATACTGTAAGTCAGGAACGACATCCTTCACAGATGGAATCAGATCACGGATTTTATGCACTGTACTGAATCGGACTTGGATCTTATGTTTGTTTAGAATTTTGGAGATCTTTTTGGTCACGCCAGCTATGTATGGTAACGTGATGGTTTTGGTCGGAGTTTCATGTGGCTGTTTCTGTGTGGTGGGAGAAACAGCTTGGCGGATAGTACGGTCAGAGTATCCGTTCATCCTGAGGGCCCGGTGTACATGTCTTAATTCACCGGTCAGGTGGTGTTTGTCAGAAATGCCATGGGCTCTGTGGTATAGCGTTTTGATGAGAGAATTCTTTTGAGATGGGTGGTGGTGGGAATCCGGTTTCAAGTAGGAATCTGTGTGGGTGGCTTTTCTGTAGACAGAATGTCCCAAGGATCCGTCAGGCCTCCTCTCAAACAGAATATCCAAGAATGGTAGTTTACCGTCTTTCTCCACTTCCATGGTGAATCTGATGGATGGGTGTCTGGAAGGACGCAGGGTGGATGTCTTCCCTGTGGAAGAGATATGTGGATGACACTTTCGTCATCTGGCCACATGGCCTCCCAGCTTTGAACCACTTCTTGGACCACATCAATTCCAGACACCCATCCATCAGATTCACCATGGAAGTGGAGAAAGACGGTAAACTACCATTCTTGGATATTCTGTTTGAGAGGAGGCCTGACGGATCCTTGGGACATTCTGTCTACAGAAAAGCCACCCACACAGATTCCTACTTGAAACCGGATTCCCACCACCACCCATCTCAAAAGAATTCTCTCATCAAAACGCTATACCACAGAGCCCATGGCATTTCTGGCAAACACCACCTGACCGGTGAATTAAGACATGTACACCGGGCCCTCAGGATGAACGGATACTCTGACCGTACTATCCGCCAAGCTGTTTCTCCCACCACACAGAAACAGCCACATGAAACTCCGACCAAAACCATCACGTTACCATACATAGCTGGCGTGACCAAAAAGATCTCCAAAATTCTAAACAAACATAAGATCCAAGTCCGATTCAGTACAGTGCATAAAATCCGTGATCTGATTCCATCTGTGAAGGATGTCGTTCCTGACTTACAGTATCCTGGAGTCTACAAATTGAGTTGCATTTGTGGTGATTGCTACATTGGAGAAACGAAACGTCATGTTTCTGATCGTGTCCGCGAGCACAAGTCAGATCTGAAACACGGCAGAACTGATTCTTCTGCCGTTGCCGATCATTGCTACAACTCGGTGGGCTCTCATGAAATTGTCTTTTCCGAGACCAAGGTTCTCTGCAAACCTCCCGGCTACCATCAAAGGTTTGTACACGAAGCCATACAAATATACAAACACAGACATAATTTCAACCGCGATGATGGGTACAAACTTAGTAATCATTGGAAAGATGTTATCAACCACGCAAAAAAGACTTAATTACAAATTTTTTGGACCATCTTATCTGACAGGCACTATTTTACTTTACTTTACCGAGTGTTAATATCCCCAGTTATTTTTATTTTTATTTTTTAACAGTACTCTCTTCATTGTTCAGCCAGCATTGGTTAAACATGGGCATCTTCGTTCTATCATGTATATCAGACCTCCCATCCCCCTCTCTGTCCATTGTGTTGGCGTGTGCTGTAGTTGGCCGCTTGCGCACAATCGCTCCATTGTGTTGACGTGTGCAGTAATTGGCCGCTTGCGCACAATCGCTTCCACGCCGTCGCTCACCCCCCCCTCCCTCCCGATACGTTCCATTCATTGGCTACCATAGTCTGATGAGCTCCCCCTCCCTCTCCTCCCCCCTCAACTCCCTCTACGGGGAGGAATTATCAGACCTCCCCTCCCCCTCTCTGTCCATTGTGTTGGCGTGTGCTGTAGTTGGCCGCTTGCGCACAACCGCTCCATTGTGCAGTAATTGGCAGTAATTGGCCGCTTGCGCACAATCGCTTCCACGCCGTCGCTCACCCCCCCTCCCTCCCGATACGTTCCATTCATTGGCTACCATCGTCTGATGAGCTCCCCCCTCCCTCTCCTCCCCCCCTCAACTCGCTTTTAAGGGATTACATCTTGAATCATTGCCTCACTTGATGCAGCTAATCTGGCTGTGACGGTCCCACCTGATGACGGAGACTTGTGTTGCCTCCGAAACGTCGTGATTTTTGTTTTTTATTTTATTTTATTTTCATTAATTTTGACCTACGTGACTTTACCGAAAAAACCTAAGAAGATGATTCCTTGCAGTCACGAAAGCTTCAAATCTAGAATCTGTGTTTGTATATTTGTATGGCTTCGTGTACAAACCTTTGATGGTAGCCGGGAGGTTTGCAGAGAACCTTGGTCTCGGAAAAGACAATTTCATGAGAGCCCACCGAGTTGTAGCAATGATCGGCAACGGCAGAAGAATCAGTTCTGCCGTGTTTCAGATCTGACTTGTGCTCGCGGACACGATCAGAAACATGACGTTTCGTTTCTCCAATGTAGCAATCACCACAAATGCAACTCAATTTGTAGACTCCAGGATACTGTAAGTCAGGAACGACATCCTTCACAGAAGGAATCAGATCACGGATTTTATGCACTGTACTGAATCGGACTTGGATCTTATGTTTGTTTAGAATTTTGGAGATCTTTTTGGTCACGCCTGCTATGTATGGTAACATGATGGTTTTGGTCGGAGTTTCAAGTGGCTGTTTCTGTGTGGTGGGAGAGACAGCTTGGCGGATAGTACGGTCAGAGTATCCGTTCATCCTGAGGGCCCGATGTACATGTCTTAATTCACCGGTCAGGTGGTGTTTGTCAGAAATGCCATGGGCTCTGTGGTATAGCGTTTTGATGAGAGAATTCTTTTGAGATGGGTGGTGGTGGGAATCCGGTTTCAAGTAGGAATCTGTGTGGGTGGCTTTCCTGTAGACAGAATGTCCCAAGGATCCGTCAGGCCTCCTCTCAAACAGAATATCCAAGAATGGTAGTTTACCATCTTTCTTCACTTCCATGGTGAATCTGATGGATGGGTGTCTAGAATTGATGTGGTCCAAGAAGTGGTTCAATGCTGGGAGGCCATGTGGCCAGATGACGAAAGTGTCATCCACATACCTCTTCCACAGGGAAGGACGCAGGGTAGATGTCTGGATGGCGTCTGATTCAAACTTTTCCATGAACATGTTGGCTATAACTGGTGACAAAGGGGAGCCCATAGGGGTACCCTTATTCTGTTTGTAGAAGGTGCCATTCCAGGTAAAATAGGTGTTGGTGAGGCAATGCCTAACCAGCGCAGGTGCATCAGAATTCAATCCATGTTGGACTAAGTCCTCAATTATTGTTAGGGTGTCCGGTACTGGGACTTTGGTAAACAAAGATACTACATCAAAGCTGACGAGGATGTCATCAGGAGATAGTACCATGTCCTTAACCATAGAGACTAATTGGGTTGAGTTGAGTACTGCCGAAGAGGTCTTGCCTGTGAAAGGGAGCAGAGTATCTGATAGAAAACGGGCTAGTTTGTACGTAGGAGAGTTTATCGTCGACACAATGGGTCGTAGCGGGGTGCCTTCCTTATGGATTTTGGGAAGACCATAGAGTCTGGGAGGTCTTGCCGCCGATGGTTTTAGAGAGGGACGTTTGCTTGGTTCGATTAGGGAAGTCGAACTCGTGATGATACTGTTGGTTTTCGTCGTTAGGCTTTTAGTGGGATCGTTTTTAGTCATTACCCAGATATTTTTTTCTATGCATGTTTTTTCCCCCCCTATTCATCCAACAATTGTGCCTTGACACGTTTAACTAAACGAAGCAGGAATTCCCTTTTCAACATGTGCCCTTTCATCTCTGCAAGCTAATATTATATCCAGCTACCAAAGTGTATAATTTAAAGAGTGCCACAATCCGGCAATTTGCTTGTCCTACATTGAAATGTAAAGGTGGTCTCTTTCCCTGTGTGTTGTTCAGCAAATAAAGTTTGCAAGTAGCTGGAGCTTTTTAATCGCCATGCACAGTCACGTGACTGTGCATTCATATTTTAATTATTATGGTTTATTATTGTAGAAATTAAATCACCTGGTGCTTATTTTCGTATTCAGAATCTGGTGCTTAATTCTAAATGTGGATATTTGCAAGTAATCTGTGTCTTCAAACATCCATTTAGCAAAGTGAGTACAATTCTACGCAGTATTAATTGGTTTGCATTGTTTGACTTTTCAGATGACTTGCGGTAATTGTGAAATATAGTTATGTTATTCGCTCAAGGGAAGCATAACTGGGAATTAAATGAAATGTTATCTCATTATAGTTCATTTGACATTGTGACAACTACTGTGCTTGACAAAAAATATTCTTAAAAATTATACATTTTAAAGTGTTTTTACATGCATATACATGATATATTTATGGTAAAGTTTTGAAGAAAAATAAATATTCATCATTGCCTTTTGATAGGCCACGTTTATATGAAGGCAATATTAGTAAGTGGGGTGGAGTGGTAGCACTGTGGTTAACACACTGCACTTCTAACTCTGTGACCTGAGTTTAACACATTGACTTGTGGCTGTGACTGCAACATTGCCATAATTAAGATTCATCATACACTTCAGGATGAGATACGGCTTGATTTGATTTTTTTGACTCTAAACTTTTTGACCCTACCGTTGCAGCATACTTTGACGCTTGTAAATCTTGTTGATTAATTTCTTTGACGGTGATTTGTTTTGAGTGAACTGCCATGCTAAAGGTTATACAAGTCCTCCATTTGATTGCTCCTCTGGATCTATCAGTCTCTTCCCTTGATTTCCCTATTGGGTTCCTTCCTAACATTTTTTAAACTACTCTCCCAAGAAAGTCATTATTTCCCTTTTACACCACCTATGTCCATGTTAATAAGAAAAAAAGAAGCAAGAAGGATGGATGAAGGTAGTTATTGATGTTGTGAGAGGATTTAAATTAAACTTAGGCATCCATATAATATACTGTATCCATGAGAACGTTAGGAGCAAATGCTATAATAAAAATGAAAATTTATATTCAACACTGCAGCTGAGATTTCATGGGTACCCATTGTGTATGCGCACAAGACGAGTGGCATTTAATCAAAACACCCATTGAAAACTCTCCAGAGTTCAGCTGTTTGAGAATAAGGTTTGCGAAAAAGTTGGTGTCTACACCCTCGAGCAAGTTCCGGGCAAATTCCACCTCTGTGGGAATCCCTGAATCTGGTAGAAATCTTGATTCAATAAATGAGTAACTGGTGCGGTGGGTAAACATCAGAATTGGGAAAACAAAGGCTGGTCACCAAACCCCCTCACGTGCTGTGCTAGCTTCAAGCGGTGCAATTGCTCTAAGTCTATCAAAGGCTATACGGAGTACCGTTTATGTGTGTGTCTGCGTGTACGTGTAAGCGTCGTGGTGACACCTTGGGGTGATGCAAGGGTCACGTAAGGACACTAGATAAAATCTTTAATGAAATGACAACCCGCACATGCGACTCCGGGGAAAGCACAGCATTGGCTCAGGATGCAGAACAGAGGGATTTTGCGGGAAAGAGAAATCGGGAAGATTTGGAGGCAGAAGAAGAGACCAAGGGAAAAGTTTGGTGGAAAACAGAATAGGGAGGAGATTTTAGAAAGCCTCTGGAAGGGTTCCAGAAAAGAATGAGGTGGTGGTTATATCAATTGGGGTGTACCGTGTGACCTTTTGGGGGAACTGGACAACAAGCTTCCACGAGTGTATATGTTCAGAGTTTCGAACAATAAAAGCTCCCTTACCAAGGACTACTCGCGTGGACTCCCGTTCACGTGCACGAGTTTGCGTATATGGGTGTGCGCGTTACATTAACTGTGTCATCTGTGTCACGTAAACAGCGTACAACATTACCAGGTGACATTTTCACGTTTAACACCCCAGCTACAAAGTGCAACATTCATTTATTGAACCGGTTTAAACATGACCGCATGCATAGTGGGCAGGAGTAATACAGGATCAACAACAATACGATGGTTCAGGTTTGGCGAAAGTTAACATTTTAAACCGAGTTTCTATCCCAAGCTTTGGTTCGTCTCTGCCTGTGACAAGAAAGGATAAACACTTTTATTGTCCCACTTATTACCCGGTAGCACTGCAAATGGCTTGCATGCAGTGGCGTTCACTGTAAGGTAATGCACAGTTTTCAGCAGTTGTAAATAATATCCATTGAATTCATGTAAAAGAGAAGGGGTCATTTTTCGACTATATACACTATGATTTGAAGCTTTCGCGACTGCAGCAATTACTCTTTGGTTCTTTCGGTAAAGTCACGTAGAAATAAAATAAAATAAATAATAGAATACGACGTTTCGATTGCAACACGTCATCAGGTGTGAATAAATGCAAGCTCGGAGAGAAACACGTATACAGAGAGAGAGACAACACAGACACGGAGAGAGACGCATACATAGAGAGAGAGGGACACACACAGAGACAAACACACACAGAGAGAGATACACATGGGGGAGAGACAAATAGAGAGACACATAGAGTGTCTATGTGTCTCTCCCCCATGTGTGTGTCTCTCTCTGTGTTTGTCTCTCTTTCTCTGTGTATGCGTTTCTCTCCGTGTATGTGTTGTCTCTCTCTGTATATGTCTCTCTCCGGGCTTGCATTCATTCACACCTGATGACGGTTGCTTGTGTTGCAATCGAAACGTCGAATTCTATTATATCTTTTACTTTCTTTCTACGTGACTTTACCGAAACAACCAAAGAGTAAATACACTATGCCACACGAATGCTGCTGCTACTGCGAAGTTTGAAGATCCTGTTGTGAGCCTGTTGAGTT
The DNA here is from genome assembly GCF_965212315.1 of Lampetra planeri. Taxonomy (NCBI): domain Eukaryota; kingdom Metazoa; phylum Chordata; class Hyperoartia; order Petromyzontiformes; family Petromyzontidae; genus Lampetra; species Lampetra planeri. The sequence goes on along the minus strand of NC_136115.1, from coordinate 9,516,430 downwards.
ATCAATAGCAATGTGCACAATGACCTCAGCCAGCGCTAGAAAAAACCCTTTTACAACTTCACACAGCAGTATTCATTTTACCCACCATGGAGCAATGCTTGTCTGAGTTGACCCCCAACTGGGATTTTAACTCACTAGAATTGCAGCAGCCTATGACCACCTTATTCTAGCTCCTGCGGAGGGCGCTTCGCCCGTCGCCCTCATTGATGACCTCTTCGTCCCCCCCCCCATGTGTGCAGATACTACTCACTCCATTGTGTGTATGGTGTGTATTCCAGTTTCATTTTTTTTTCCAGTTTCATTTATTTGGTATAGCCCTGTGAGCCATTCCGCTCTTGAATTGGGTGCAACCGCAACAAACAAAAAACAAAAACATGAACAAGAAAACATCTTAAAGTGTAGGCATATATGCCTGCAAAAGACATTTCTTTTTAGGGGAGGTGAAAAAAATTGGGTGGGGGGGGGGGTTGACAATTTTAGTAAAACTGTTGGATCAACTTTTTACCTTCCACATCTGGGGGGAGGGGGGTCCACGTTCCATAACTTTTAGATTCAGGCCTTATGAAAGGCTCTCATAATTTAGTTGATGGACAAACGGAACGCTGGGCTTTTATAATAGAAGATACCTTCCAATCGTGATTCAGAGCACTGCGGTAGCATTGTCAAACTGATTGTTGTAAGTTAACAACTGATGGCATGAGCAGTTATTTTAATAACGATTGAGGTAATCATTGTAAATAATTTTATTAGCAAGAGGAGCAAAAAAACCCGTGACAAATATAGTATCATGGGGAAAAGGTTAATGAATCATTGCCATATAAACTTTTTAAACATTACTTTAAGATAAAACAAAAGTTGTAAAACCTTTGGGTGCAGATAAGACATGGCAAAAGGCAAACTCCAACAAATTACAGAGATGCTAAACTTCATAAGACTACTGGCAAGCATATCCTCTGTTTCGAGTTACTCTGGGGATTTGGCACAATGAAATACCTTATTATGTATCTTCATCCAGCCTCTACAGCCTAACAAATCACAGACTGGGGTTTCCTCCTTCGCTATTTTCAAAAATGAATGCTAATTGTGGCGGAAATTACTTTAGTCGGATTTTTTTTATTCTACTATGGGGGCTGGACAAATGAGATGCATGCACCCCAGAGGACCCACTAAGCATAAATAATTTCCCAATAAAAAACGTTTAAATGTGCACTTGTGAAATAATGAACTTTCTGGACCACAGCTCATATTATTCATCTGCAGACTCACCGCCATGTGATACAATTGAATGTTTAAACAGCATCCTGTGATATGAATATAACTTGTAATTTTAGCAACAGTTACATTTTGTAACTAATTCATTCGTTTAAGGTGCATCCTGACTTGTCATTCGGAGCAAACGTTTCAGTTCTGCAATTCTCAAATGATCCTCTGAAACACATACCTTTCACATGTTTTAATATCATAAGACATGTATGAGTGGGTTGCGGCCACCAGACCAAAGCTCATTCTGAAATTCAATCGTGAGCAAATCTGAGCACGAGCATTACAAACTAACCAAAGTTAATAATAACAACAACAATATGAATGTACGTAGGATTTAATTGCAACTGCATCTCCAAGTGCTCTACAGAAGTGAGGGACTTAGGGAAAAAGATGAAACAAGGTGGGAGGTGGAGCCAGTCTAGAGCTGTGGCCCACAGGCAGATCAAGAAATTTCCGAAGGGTGGCAGTTGGGGGGGGGGTCCCAAAAATGTTAAGCTTTGTTTAAGTAGGGCCCTACATGAATAATAAACAAACATATCAATTGATAATCTCTGGTAATATTAATTCAATACCAATTTTAAGGGGTCTCAAGTGGAGGCGGGGGCAATTTCCACAATCACCCTGACCAACTGAATCTGCCATTGGCAGGAACACATGGTAAAGATGACGAGAGCTCTGCAACATGGCCTGGGACCAATGATGCCAAACTTAGGGGCAATAGAGCAACTGAGGCCCATACCAGCACCGATGAATCTATGAGCATTAAGGTAGTAGGGGGAGCTGGGGCAGCACCAACACGTCTCAGGGAAGCCCCGGGCTTGCCAAGAGCTGTAAGGCCATGTGTGGTCAAGCATCCCTGGAATGCAAAGGTACTAGGAGGTTTTGGGAATCGTTTATGTTAGGAGGTGCCAGCCAGCGGGAAGGGGTGAGGCAAGTAATATCGTGATTTCTGACCTGTCTGGCTACATAGGTGGCATCATTTTAGTCTTGGTGCTCATGTTACATTCAATAAATGGACAGACATGCACAGATAAATAGACAGTCACAGACATACGACCTTTGCTATTTCACATTGTCATTATGCCAAACACCTTGAAATAAATAGACCTTGTTTTACTTTGTCTAGCCAATGTTGAAACCGTTTATATAACAGTAAATTCTGTTTTCACTTTGGTCTTGTCGATGGCACATGCCATAACATGCTGCCAGTGCCAGACGATGTTTATTTCTAGAAGTCCCAACATGCTGCGCTCCCCAGCAGGATTTTCAACACTTCACACTGAAATGTCGTACGGAGCTTTTGAGCCCATTGTGGCATCTCCATCAAGAACGTGTGCTGCTATTTATGTTACACTGCGCCGTGCTGACACTGTGGAAGACCCCAGCGGTCTGCAGGCTTTGAGCTGCGAGTTTCCAAAGACAAAATTAAAAGCTGTGAACAACGTGCTGCCCTCCATTGAAGAGCAGTTGATGGGTACAGTACTGCACATGCCGGACCATTCATTTGGCTACAATGACAAAAAAGCACAACAGTGAAATGCACAAGGTAATGATCCAAGCAATGGGAACTCAGGGCATATCTGAAAGAGACACTAGATAAGATAATACGGCTAAGATATATACCGTTACCTTTCGGATCTCTTAAAATAATGGACAAAATCTTTAAACTCACCAATAAATGGGGTACAGTCGTTTTTTTTAAATACGAAATTCGAATTAAGGTAGCTATCAATTTACAACTAACTTTGAAAGTGTCCTGACAGTATTACACAAATGTAGCTTACTGTATACAGTATATAAAATGCCATAAGCCTAATATACCACATTTGCAATAACACTTTACAAGATGTATCGACAAGACATGAAGTGATGGATCGATAGATATATCAAACACTTGATGTCTTTGTATGAACAAATAGATGTACCGTACACTAACATTGCATTTCAATAAAAGAGGTATGAAAATAATCAAAAGCAACTTTTGTCGAAGAAACTCAGTAATTCATCACCTCAAACACTCAACCAACAAAAAACGTATGGCTACATTGCAGAATATTGACTTTAAACCGGAATACAGTATGTACAATGACGTTTCGAGAGTATTTTTTTTTCATCAAAGAGCGTAAAACAAATTTCAGCAAATAACATTTCCAGTGTGAAAAAGATATGTATGTCCCATCCCTACACAATTATAAATACTATGAAATGAACTATTATTTAGACGCATTTGAAGTTTGAGAGCAAATTAATTCTCCTTTTAACGGTTTTAAAGAGAATATCCTACAATGTAAGCTTGGCACTTTGGTATGAAGCTGTAGTCCAAATATCAAACTTTAATTCTTAAACGGCTAGTCAGATCGCTATCTTCGTTATTACCATAAAGAATATACTGTTGAGGGACGGCTGCATGGGAGGAAAGATAAGATTTGTCTACAGATTTATTGGCAGCTCGAACAGCACAACAGTTTACTGAATGTTCCCATTCCTCACCAAAGCAAGGGGATGTCAATGAAATATAAAATGTTGTACTGTTACGAAGTAAATTTTAAATGTGTGTTGTAGATACTGTCAACATAGTCTCGTCTATTTTCAATTGTAGATGGTATACTTTATTTCCCCCAGTTAATATTAACATAAAATTGACAATGTGGACGTGTATTTTTTTAGGGTCCTGTGAGTATAACTGGTGCGTAGAGAAATAACATATCCGTATATAGACACTGTTGTTCTCAAGACTGTTTCTGTCCTGGTGTGTTTCAGCTCCACGAAACGTTTCATCCACACCTATGGAACATGTCCCATTTTCTCCAATGCCTTGACCCTTCAATCTGTGAAAAACACATTCATGCCTTCATTATTTCTCCCCTTGATGACTGTAATTCTGTCTCCTATAGACTCCCTTAATGTCGGCAGGATTCAGAAACCCTGGAAGCTAAGTGCCATTTCTTTCTTATTGCATGCTGGCACAAGCCCACACCTTCTGACACGAACACAATTTTGGCTGTGACACCAGTGACATCAAATTGGTCCGACTCAGTCTTGGTCAATAAAGTTTGCACTTATGTGCACTCACTGTGCAAATGTTATTGTGTATGCATTAGAGGATGAAGAAGGAGATAGGGGGGCCCATTGCATTTCAGGGTTAATCAAGTATTCAGTTTGAGGATTCGCTAACAAACGGCTTTAGAAACACAGGTATAAAAAAAATTCAGTCATCAAGGGAGGAAATGAATGATGAAAAATTGTGCTCTGGCTTCTATATTGCAACAATTATTTCGGCTAACTACTAGCATAGAGGTCACTACAGTATATTTAAATATTGTACCACTGGAAATCCAGGGACTACAGTAATTTAATATACACGGTTGAAGGATTGAATTCTTAATTCACGAGTAATAACGATATATAACATTGGATTCCTTTGAAAAACAATGCGATGTAAGCCAAGCAAATTTTAGAGTATGTCAAAAGTTGTCACACATCGAAAATATCTATGTTTTTTTTTCCATTCCAATACATTAAAACAACATAGAAAGTGGTACATCCTAAATAGTGGGTTTACGTTCTAGGAATAATATAATTATGATTTACAATGATCTAATTATACTTAAAATTAGTAGAGAAATACTGCAAGATAAGACTACTCGTATTAAGTTGGTACAACTTTGTAGTATTTTGTGTCGACAGAATTTGCAACGGATCTTGATGATTTACGCACCTATATACATTACTTACAGAAACGATTCATAGGGTAGGTATTTGTCATGTTCAAGTGGAACATGATAAATCAAATACATTTCAATTGTGACCGTGCAATATATATATTAACAAAACACAGTCATATGAAGAGGTAAATAACACACTACCCACCCCACATTTACACATCGACTTTAGCTTCCGAATAAATCAGGTCCATAGGTGGGGAACTATGCTTATAATATATGACACAATTATTTCTTCCCAACTGCAAAACCTGAGCACCCAAATAGTTGCCCAATTTAGTTTTTATGTTCTTGCTGCTTTTTAACCCTCATAAACTGGCCAATTATACCAATAGTAAATATGTACAGTATTTTCTTTCTGGTTCTGATAACAGATAATATGCCTGCGAAATCTCTCGTTTTCCCAAAATAATAATATGCAACAGAATGGCATAATACTATGTGGTGCTCACCCGGGTTGCTTATAATGCTAAGATTTCAAAAGGATTCCCAACATTTTAACTCGATTTTCAGCATGGTATCTTTAAGGCAGAGTTTGATTCATTTGCAATCAAAGGGCCTGATTCGTAGTTTGTTTCCACACATTCATAACATTCCGGTGCAAACAATTTTCTTCCTTCATGTGTGGTTAATGCTGACTTAATGCCTTGCAATATGTATCTATTAAAACCTGTTTTATTGCCAAAGGGTAAAGCCTATTCTTTTTTTCCCTCATCTTGATACTGGCAATGTGGTCCCATAGATATTCATGTAGTTCATTCACATTGGATGTAACAATGACTGTTATCAGCACCGTAATGTACAGCCCTTTGTCAATTACCTTTGTAATTACTCAGTTGTAAATGTGGGGAGCGGCGGGACAAATGGCTGACTCAGAATGTTATCTACCCGGTTATGACACATATATTGAGTCACCAACATCATCAAAAACACAATAAGACCATCATGTTCATCATCGTCATTGTGATCATCATTCAGATCTCAATTCATAATTAGAACAAATATCACTATTATCACAATCGTTATCAAAATGTTTGTCCTTTTGAATATTTGTGTAATAAACGACTGGACCACGATGTCTGGCTCAGTGTCCTTTATTATTCGGTTCGTGCTGTACACCCACACGGCTGTCTTTACTCTGTAGCTTCTCCACGGTGCTGACTCCAATGTCGGCCCGATCCACAACAGCAGCTCCGCTGCTGTTTCTCTCACACAGCCCCCCTTGGCTGTACTCGCTGCAACTCTTCTCCCTCCGCTGCTCTGACAGCCTCTTGCTGTCTCTCACTCTCTCTCCGCAGCTCCTCCTGGCAGCCACACCGCTGCCTCTAACATGCAGCCCTCTCTCTCTCTCTCTGCAGCTCCTCCTGGCAGCCACACCGCTGCCTCTAACACGCAGCCCTTCTGGCTGTCTCCTCTGCAGCTCCACACTACTCCGCAGCTTCTCCTTATCTTCGGGGTCGGCTCCCGATGGCCGTCGGCGCCCCCCCCTCTCCACACTCGCCCGCGTGGCCTCACTCTATTCCGCTCACACCCCGACTGACTTCTCCTTCCGGTTTACGCGCTTAAGGACCCGAATCTTCCCCCCACGTCACATGACTCCACCCCCCGTGACGTCACCTCCGGAAGGTCGCTTACGCCCGCATTACACCACCCTCCCCCGTAGAAAAATCCCAGCCGACCTCGGCTGACCAATAGCAAATCGTAATGCGGCGAACCGAGCTTCCCCCCCTAAAGGACACTAAGCATACAATGTAACAGCAAGAACAACAACAACAACGCGATTAACATCAACGAGCGTACAAAAAGCATGCAATAAATACAACTGTAAGAAAAAAAAAATAACAAGACAACAACAATCAACGAAACGCGATTTGGAACGTGTGCGGGTCGCCGGCCCGTCCCGGACGGTCGGCGGCCCACTCGCAGAACGGGAACGCGATGAAAGTCGAGGAATGACAGGGGGTGATCCCCCTGTCGCAGCTGGAAGTCCACCGCCGTCCCGTGTCTCTAAAGAGTTAGTCTTGGGCTTGTCCTGTGACCGTGCCCGCAGCTGGGTCGGAAGGGCTGCAGGGCTCGAAGGTCCCGCAGACCTGGCAGGCGTCCTCCGAGCAGGGCCCCTCGTCCCCCGCAATGTCACGGCCGGCCTGTTTCGGAGGATCTTTAGCCGACTTGACCGGTGCCGAGGCCTCCTGCTGCGGCGGAGCCGGGAAGCGGGCCCAGCAGTCTCTGGCGTAGTGGCCCCTACGCCCGCAGCGGAAACATTCGGCCTCGTTGCGCCGAAGCGCAGGCCTCGCCTCCTGACGGCCCCGTTCTGGTAGCACCGCGCGCGGTCTCGGCCCGCCGCGTCCCGTCCATGGAGCGGAGGCGGCCGTCAGTTGTTGAGGGCCCCGGTCATCCGGAACATAGACAGCTTGCGCAGGATTCCACCCCAGCGCATCCTCTTCTTTGACGGGCCCCCCCGTCCACGCCGTCACTTGTTTCCAGCGACGGAAGTTGAATTGCGCATCGAGACACTTAGCAGCCGTCCGGGAAGTTAGCTTCTCATGCCCACACACCGGCATGGGGATCCCTAGATCCCGAGACAGCTCCAACATTTTCCCTAATATGAGAGGCTCGAGCAGGTCCTGTGGCGTCTCAGGATAAGCTGCCATGGCCAGCTCCAGCACCGCACCCCTGAACGCCACGGGCGACTCCTCTGGTGCTCGTTGTCGTTGAGCGAATCGCCGATGCGCATCATCTGGTGGCTCATAAGCATCGGCCATTTCTTGAAAAACACCACATAAAGTTGCCTTCTTATCGGTCGTTATGGAACGGAAGAATCGGACGGATTTGTCGTCCAGGAGAGTCGGCAACACCTCCAAAGCCTCCGCATCGGTCCATCTTGCTGTGCGTACCGCCGCCAAGAAGCGGCAGGCGAACGCGCTCCAGTCCCCACCGACGGAAAATTCTTTCACCGTTGTAAGGTGGCGACTCCGACTCCTCTTCCCGCCGTCTTCCAATGGTGGTGTTTGTGGTGGCAAATTCAAAATGGCGTTGGCCCGCGGCGTGGCCAAGATGGCGGTTTGGCGCCACGGAGCGCGCAAAATGGCGGCCTCTTGCCGCGTGGGCAATGGCGGCGGCAGGACAGGCAACGTGGCGGCCCGCGGAGCACCACTTGCATCATCCATCGTCCCTGGCGCGACGAGATGGCATAGATGCGCCAGGACGTCCTTAAGTGCCTCCAGTTGTACCGCCATCGCTTGCCATCGTTGATCTGCGTCTGATGATGTCGACGGACCCGCCACCGCGCCAACATCCTCCACTCCCGTTCCCGTGGTCGCCTCAGCCGGGCTCTCCTCCACCACCCCAACAGGATCCGCGGTTGGAGGGAGTTCGTCGTCGTCGGACGAAGAAGCCGATGCAGGCGCCGGATTAACTTTCTTCCTCACTTGTTTCGACATGCCGTTGCACTTCCGACACCAGTGTAATAAACGACTGGACCACGATGTCTGGCTCAGTGTCCTTTATTATTCGGTTCGTGCTGTACACCCACACGGCTGTCTTTACTCTGTAGCTTCTCCACGGTGCTGACTCCAATGTCGGCCCGATCCACAACAGCAGCTCCGCTGCTGTTTCTCTCACACAGCCCCCCTTGGCTGTACTCGCTGCAACTCTTCTCCCTCCGCTGCTCTGACAGCCTCTTGCTGTCTCTCACTCTCTCTCCGCAGCTCCTCCTGGCAGCCACACCGCTGCCTCTAACATGCAGCCCTCTCTCTCTCTCTCTGCAGCTCCTCCTGGCAGCCACACCGCTGCCTCTAACACGCAGCCCTTCTGGCTGTCTCCTCTGCAGCTCCACACTACTCCGCAGCTTCTCCTTATCTTCGGGGTCGGCTCCCGATGGCCGTCGGCGCCCCCCCCTCTCCACACTCGCCCGCGTGGCCTCACTCTATTCCGCTCACACCCCGACTGACTTCTCCTTCCGGTTTACGCGCTTAAGGACCCGAATCTTCCCCCCACGTCACATAACTCCACCCCCCGTGACGTCACCTCCGGAAGGTCGCTTACGCCCGCATTACATTTGTATTCCCTTATTGTGTAACAAGCATATGTTTTGTAATAAAGGCAGAGTTTGATTCATTTGCAATCAAAGGGCCTGATTCGTAGTTTGTTTCCACACATTTATAACATTCCATCTGAAAACTACGCACAAACTTCTAAGCAGCTGTTCAGTTTGCTTTTAGGATAGTTTTACTTTTTTATACCATCTGTTTGGTCCAAAGGTATATTTATTCCCCTGTATGAACAAACATTCAGAGGAAGAAAACCACACATGCTTGTGGCAAAACATGCAAAGAAAATGCTCAATTAATATTTGTAAACTGATTGGCCTATACGGGAGACAGCCTTCTTTATGACCTTGTCTCACCAGCGTTCGACAAGAGAACGCCAAAAGACGAACAGAACAAAGGCAATGCAACTATCAAAGTATCAAATGGTCCCATAGATATAACTGCTCAATATTTAGAACTCAATATATCTTAGAACTTAATAAAGGAGGCTGCAACATTCGATTCATGATACAAGAGCAAAACTCATGTCATGTACAAGAAGTTTGCGAAACATTCGAAGGCAGAGCAAAATCTAAAAGATGAAATAGTGGATGAGAGAAGGTTGGAGTGGTTTTGTAAAGTTTAACTTTCGTTTTGAAAGCTAGAAAGTTACTTTTTGAGCGTGTTGTGCAATTGAAAAAGTAACATCCCAGTCTGCCGAATTAATTTTTTTAATCACTTTGCACTACCTGTTATGGCATATTATTTAGAAGCATGGCAGTCAACAATAAATATAGAAGATGAACTTTAAAGTGTGCAAAAAAACGTGGAGAGCTGCATTAATTGAAATGTGTGGTCAAGAACAATAACAGTGGCAGCTCAGGAATGGAACCGTTCGGAGAGAATGTCCACCGAAGAGATGGAGTGATGAGATAAGATCATGTAGAGATCATTGCAGGATTGTGAGAGATGGCCGTGACTTGGGGAGGCCTTCATCCAACAGTGGATAGACCATGGTTGATGATGGTGATGAAAGCTAAAAATCAGTAGTCATTTCCATAGGATAATTACTGTTGACTTTTCACAAAGTATTACTAATTTTAACAACGAATGAGGAATGTTGTTCTTTGTCAACCCCAAATCAGGATTTTCGAAAAAAAAGATTACAAATGTAAATTGAATGAACTGCACAAAAATATAATCACATTAAGTTTTGTCCTGTACATTTGATGAATAGTATTGTCATACACAGCGCAGGTGGGAAAGTGCTGCCTGCGACTGTCGACCAGAGGTCACCTGAAGGAATCTCAGTGGTAGCTCTGTGATATTTACTACCACGGGCAGCCCTCTAACACGAAGGTCTGCAACGTTTCTGTGAGAGATCTAAATAAAAAAAATCGTCTCATAACATAATGCCGGTTGTACAATTGGGATACAATTGAAGTAGAATGGTGTACAAATTAAAGGCATTAATGCATCTTCCCTCTGCTTTATACATGTTTACCTAGAATCATAAAATGGTCTATATTTGCATGGTGTCTTGCCTCACGGCAGATGTGGAGCGTGCGTTCACAGGAAGTTCCTGTTTTTTTATGCTAATGTTGGTCACGTGACCAGGAAGTGACGATGTTAGATTTCCATTGTACCACGCGGGCGTCAGCCATTACACAGATAAGTCAAGATGGCGGCACGCATCACATCTCAGTGAGACCACAGCCGCACTTGTCCATTGTGGGAGCTTAAGAAGTATTATCTGTAAGTTGTTTATATTCCTATAATATTGGAAATGCTGTTGTAATGTTGGAATGACCGTTATAGCAATGTAAATGCCTTTATGGTGCCGTTAAGTTGTTGTAGTAAATACGAGGCCTAGTTAGTAACGAAGCCTGTGACTTTCCTTATTGTGGATGTTACTTGTGATTTAATAGGTCGAGTCAGACTTGTGCCTATGTTGCGATCCTGAGAGTGATGACGAAGTATCTCATCCACAGTTTAGTGTTAAGTGTAATGCTGTACATTTGGGGTGCAGTGGGATGAATACACTATGTGCCTGTATGCAACACACCAGCTTGTGCCTTTGTCTAGTTGTTCAGGGGTAATGTGGGGGCCTGGTCCTTCCAGGATCTATTGTTATCTGAGACAATGTTCTGATGCTGTGGTGTTCATTGTGTGGGTGTTTCCAAATTCTAACAGATGCTGTATCTGTGTTTTCTCACCAGTTTTACCTGTTACAATCAATAAATGACGATCGGAGTTGGACGGTCATCCTGGCTCCGAGGGTTTATTGAACACATGGTTATCTACTCGACTAGCGGTGCAACGCAGCGCACGGCGAGGCCGAGATAGTAAAAAGATATTCTTCTTAAAGCTCCCAAGAAGCTCTGCAGCCAGCTCTGCAGCCAGCCCTTCAGCCAGCCCTGCAGCCAGCCCTGCAGCCAGCTCTGCAGCCAGCTCTGCAGCCAGCTCTGCAGCCAGCCCTGCAGCCAGCCCTGCAGCCAGCCCTGCAGCCAGCCCTGCAGCCAGCTCTGCAGCCAGCTCTGCAGTCAGCTCTGCAGTCAGCCCTGCAGCCAGCCCTGCAGTCAGCCTGCAACAAGCAAGGAGCTCTGCAACGAGTCTACATTAAAATCGTGCTGCAAGCATCGCAGCATGGAAAGCCACAGTTCAGCAGGGAGAGATGCTGAAGAAGGTGAACCAAGCAATCCAGGATCTCCCATCCTGCCTCAAGAGGACCAAGGGAGTTCAAGGCCCCAGAGGGAGGTCAGGTTGATGCAACGGGCCTTGGAAAGCTATGAGGCTGAGAAACAGGACCTGGATGCCAGGATACAACGGGCATGGAACCGGGTTGAAGCAGATTTATCTGAAGCTTCAAATGCCTCAGACACAGTGGCCTCAATTCAGCGGGCCATCCAGCGAGTGAATGTGAGCAGCTCAAGCTACAAGCTCCTGGCAAATAGATACATCTCCCTCCTGATGAAGGTGAAAACAGATGAGGGCATTGAGGGAGTGCGCAGACAAGAGCACTTCCTTGAACTGCTCGATGATAATGTGCAGGCAGTGATACAAGATGCAATGGACCGTGTGGAGGGCTTAAGAGAGACACAATCTCAGCACTCTGTCTCATCCAGGTCCACCACAAGATCTAAAGCCTCAGCGCACTCACAGACATCATCTACTAGTATGGCAGCAGCTCAGGCACGCGCAGCAGCAGAAGCAGCAAGCGCCCGTATTGCCTACATGGCTGAAGAGGAAGCCATGCTAATTGAAAAGGCTCGCATACAAGAAGAAGCAAGCATAGCAGAGAGTACATTAGTGGCTACCGCAACACGGAAGAAAATTGAGCTGGATGCTAAATTAAGCACCCTACAACTCAAAAAAGAAGCAGCTGCTGCAAGGGCCCAGGCAGAGGTGCTCGAGGCAGCAGCCAACATGGATAAGGAAGAGAATTGGAGTGAGTTTGGCACTCAGATACCTGTCAAGGACCGTGATCAACTCACCAGAAAAAATATTTTGGACTGGTCTGAACAATGCATCAATGCTCCTCCACCAAACCATACCGAACAAAGGGTGGACATTCAGGCATTGCCATCTCCACTCCGAATGAACATTAATGCTGTCTACAGGAATGGTGGAAATGCATATCCCGCTCTGGCAGTTAGTCGCCAACTCAGCGTCGCGCACGTGGGGTCAGACGTGGATGTACCAAGTCAGACCCACATTCCAGACAGTCACATAAGCGGATCCAACCAACGTGATCGAAACCCTTTGGGCCCACAGTCCAACGCCATCACAAATGACGGCATGCTAGGCAATACAGCCAATAATGTCGCCTCACAAGCGCCAGTATGGACACACCCTGGATCAGCAGGACTAGGAGACTTGCTAGGTACCTGGCTCACCGCGAACTAATCAACACAGGACTCGTTAAGTTTGATGACCACTCTGAGAACTATCGAGCCTGGAGATCTACCTTCAGGAATGCAATCCGAAATGCAGACATCTCTGCAAGTGAAGAACTCGACCTGTTGGTGAAATGGTTAGGAAATGAATCTGCAGAGTACGCAAAGAGGATCCGGTCAGCAAACATTGACGACCCCGCCTCAAGCCTGCATGCGGTGTGGGAGAGGCTCGAGGAGTGCTATGGTAGCCCAGAGACCATTGAGAAGGCTCTCTTCAAGAAGTTGCAGAACTTTCCAAAAATCTCTGGTCGAGACAATAAAAGGTTACGGGAGCTTGGAGATCTTTTGATGGAGCTTGAATCAGCCCAGGCTGATCCCTACTTACCAGGTCTCATTTTCTTGAATACCTACCATGGCGTGAACCCCATCGTAGAGAAATTGCCATTTGACGTGCAGGAAAAATGGAGAACAGCGGGTTCAAGATACAAGTCAGAGCATCAGGTTGCATTCCCCCCATTCTCTTTTTTCTCAAAGTTTATCCGCAACCTGGCTAAGACTAGAAATGACCCGAGTTTCATGTTTGGCACCACGGGGATTTCCAGTCCAGTTCTCCCAAAAATAGAAAGGACAACGGCGAAACGAGGAACAGCGAGAGTGCCAATTTCCGTACACAAGACTGAGGTCTCTCCTGCGACATTCGCAAACTCCGTCCAGGCAACCACCACAAAGAAAAAGATAGAGGATCCAGAGAAGCAATGCCCATTGCATGATTAACCTCACTCCCTCCAGAAATGCCGTGAGTTCAGGAGGAAGCCATTGGAAGAGCGGAAGAACATGCTGAAATAATTTGGAGTGTGCTTCAAATGCTGTGCTTCTACTAACCACCTTGCAAGGAATTGCAAGGCAGATATCAAGTGCGAGGAATGTGGCAGCGACAAACACACAACTGCTCTGCACACATTTTACTCGAAACCCAGTAGCACTAAGGCTTCCGATCCCGAAGCAGAGCACGGCGGGGAGCAAGGCGAGACTGCCGCACTCACTTCGTCAATCACAACCAAATGCACAGAAGTCTGTGGAGAAGGCTTCAAAGGAAGATCTTGCTCAAAGATATGCCTCGTCCGAGTCTATCCCAAAGGACATCCTGAAAGGGCAGTAAGAATGTACGCCATAATGGACGACCAGAGCAACAGGTCTTTGGCAAGGTCAGAGTTCTTTGATCAGCTAAGTGTGGGTGGGAATTCCTTTCCATACACGCTCAGAACATGCTCAGGACTAATGGAGACAGCGGGAAGAAGAGCGAGCGGCCTCATGGTGGAAACCATAGATAGCACCATGAAGCTAGCCCTTCCTACGGTGACAGAGTGCAATGAGATACCGGACGACAGGAGTGAGATTCCCACGCCCGAAGTTGCACGTCACCACCAACACCTGAAACCCATAGCAGAGTTCATCCCGCCATTGGATCACGCGGCACAGATTTTACTTCTGCTCGGCAGGGACATGCTGAGAGTCCACAAGGTTCGCGACCAACGCAATGGACCTCACAACGCTCCCTACGCCCAGAGACTCGATCTAGGATGGGTCATCGTAGGTGACGTTTGTCTCGATGGGACCCACAAACCAGACCACATTAGCACATTCAGAACGAGTGTGCTCATGAATGGACGCACGTCGCTCTTCAAACCGTGCCCCAACCACTTCACGCTGAAAGAGGAACTCGGCGAGAGAAGTCAAGGCTGTACCGTGCAGACTTACGAAGAAACCACCATGACTTCGCTTGTGCATCCACCGTCTTCGTTGGAGTTTGTTCCTCCACGTTTCTCCAAGCCAGTCCTGACTGATGGGAAGAAGACTAAGGTGAAGCCGCTGCTCGTCGCTCTGCTGGTGGTCGTGGCGGTGGTCGCTGTGACCGTGGCCTCTCCGTTCCTCGACTCGGAGCTATCGTCCGAGTGGGAATTCTGGAAGGAGTTCCACGGCAAGGCCCCACAACCGGAATATACCATCTCAAGGCTCGAGCTGTGTGGAGCCATTCTTGCTACAGAGGTGGCGGAACTGATCTTAGACGAATTTGACGTCAAACTGGACGCGGTCAAGTTCTACACGGACAGTAAGGTCGTACTAGGCTACATAAGCAACCAAACCAGAAGGTTCTACACCTACATCAGCAACCGGGTGGAGCGCATCAGGAGATCGACGCAGCCGGAGCAATGGAATTACGTTCCAACTGACCAGAATCCAGCAGATCTCGCAACTAGGTCCGTCCCTGCATCTCTGCTGAATCAAACCATCTGGCTGATGGGTCCAGCGTTCCTGTTACGACGTGACGTTGGCCCATGTACTACCAAGGAGACCTTTGGACTCTTAGAGCCCGAGTCCGACAAGGAGATTCGTCCTCTAGTGACAACTTTCGTAACAAATGTGCGACCAAGAAGTCCACTGAGTCCACACCATTTTGAACATTTCTCGAAATGGACGACGCTCGTGCGAGCGATAGCACATTTAACGCATATTGCAGACTGCTTCCATCGCCCGATGAGAGGCACCACTGGTAGCTGCAATGGATGGCATCACTGCACAGTGCCACGCACTGAAGACGAGCTTTCCAGAGCAAGGAAATCAATCTTCCGCTGTGTGCAACAGGCAGCTTATGCAAGTGAGATCAAGGCCATCAACAAGGGAGAATACCTTCCTAGGGTCAGCACCCTCAGGAAGCTAAACCCCGGGATGGACAAAGACGACTTGCTCAGGATCGGTGGTCGGCTAGGGAATGCAAAATTAGATGAGAATGAACGAAACCCCCTCATAATCCCAAGCCAGAGCCACATCGCAATCTTACTCGTGTGCCACTACCACGAGAAGGTCAAGCACCAAGGTCGGCACTTCACAGAAGGAGCAATCCGATCTGCAGGGCTGTGGATCGTTGGAGCAAAGAGGTGCATCGCCAGCACAATCCACAAGTGTATCCGGTGTCGTAAGCTACGTGGAAAACAGGAAGAACAGAAAATGGCAGACCTCCCAGCCGATCGACTCAGTGTGGAACCTCCCTTCACCTCTGTAGGGATTGACGTGTTCGGACCGTGGACAGTCATCTCCCGCCGCACCAGAGGAGGGCTCGCGAAGAGCAAACGCTGGGCAGTGCTGTTCACCTGTATGAGTACACGAGCAGTGCACATCGAAGTCATCGAGTCCATGGACTCTTCGAGCTTTATAAATGCACTCCGGAGGTTCTTCGCCATCAGAGGGCCAGCCAAGCAACTCCGTTCTGATTGTGGAACCAATTTCATAGGAGCATGTAAAGAGCTTAAGATCAATACGGAGAATGTCGAAGATTATTCTGTCAGGAAATACCTTAGTGACCAAGGCTGCACATGGATCTTCAATCCTCCCCACTCTTCGCACATGGGTGGAGCCTGGGAACGCATGATCGGGATTGCTCGACGCATTCTCGACTCCATGCTATGTGATGTCGGGTCCACACGGCTCTCTCACGAGGTCTTGACCACTCTCATGGCCGAGGCCTCAGCCATAATAAACTCAAGACCCCTGATCCCCATCTCAACCGACCCGGAGTCACCATTCATCTTGACTCCTGCTACACTTCTTACCCAGAAGACAGATGTGCTCACAGCACCTTCCGAGGAGGCCAGCACTGCAGACCTCTACAGACGTCAATGGAGACAAGTGCAGAGCTTCGCGAACACGTTCTGGCGTCGCTGGAAAAACTAGTACCTTACGACACTCCAAGTGCGCAACAAGTGGCAGTTTAATAGACCAGACATCCAAGAAGGCGACCTCGTCCTACTGAAGGACAACCAAGCCAAACGGAATGAGTAGCCAATGGGCCGCATCCTCAAGTCGATTCCAAGTGCCGATGGAAAAGTTCGAAAGGTCGAGGTTATGATTGCGAAGCAAGGTGTCGCAAGAACTTT
This sequence comes from Lampetra planeri, assembly GCF_965212315.1. Lineage (NCBI taxonomy): Eukaryota > Metazoa > Chordata > Hyperoartia > Petromyzontiformes > Petromyzontidae > Lampetra > Lampetra planeri. The sequence goes on along the minus strand of NC_136115.1, from coordinate 9,499,589 downwards.
CATCAGGCCCATAGTCGAGATAGTACTACTTCTCTCCCTCGCAAAGATATGGACAAATAAGTCGACCCATTGAAGTTGTTATACACTTGTTTATGAGATAGGAAATAAATGGTGGTATCTCCTAGATACCAGATGGGGAGTGTCTTGCCTCACGGCAGATGTGGAGCGTGCGTTCACAGGAAGTTCCTGTTTTTTGATGCTAATGTTGGTCACGTGACCAGGAAGTGACGATGTTAGATTTCCACTGTACCATGCGGGCGTCAGCCATTACACAGATAAGTCAAGATGGCGGCATGCATCGCATCTCATGAGACCACAGCCGCACTTGTCCATTGTGGGAGCTTAAGAAGCATTATCTGTAAGTTGTTTATATTCCTATAATATTGGAAATGCTGTTGTAATGTTGGAATGACCGTTATAGCAATGTAAATGCCTTTATGGTGCCGTTAAGTTGTTGTAGTAAATACGAGGCCTAGTTAGTAACGAAGCCTGTGACTTTCCTTATTGTGGATGTTACTTGTGATTTAGTAGGTCGAATCAGACTTGTGCCTATGTTGCGATCCTGAGAGTGATGACGAAGTATCTCATCCACAGTTTAGTGTTAAGTGTAATGCTGTACATTTGGGGTGCAGTGGGATGAATACACTATGTGCCTGTATGCAACACACCAGCTTGTGCCTTTGTCTAGTTGTTCAGGGGTAATGTGGGGGCCTGGTCCTTCCAGGATCTATTGTTATCTGAGACAATGTTCTGATGCTGTGGTGTTCATTGTGTGGGTGTTTCCGAATTATAACAGATGCTGTATCTGTATTTTCTCACCAGTTTTACCTGTTACAATCAATAAATGACGATCGGAGTTGGACGGTCATCCTGGCTCCGAGGGTTTATTGAACACATGGTTATCTACTCGACTAGCGGTGCAACGCAGCGCACGGCGAGGCCGAGATACATGGCATATGGCTATGTAGAGGATATCAAGTGCTATACCAATTAATGGCCCACGAGCAAACCATTCTTCCGATTTATGGATGAGGAGTTGGATAGCGCTGTGCGCCTTTTCCCTCACTATTTGTGTTACCAATTCAGCACCAGACAGCACATATTAATCAGATCCAAGCAACCAAGGGCTTACACTTGCATGAGTGCTGTGCACAATTTAACTTTTGTAAGCGCAAATATCTAAAACGTTTATGGAAGGAATATTGTAAGCAGTTTTATAAATGTACATTAATTATCGTGATAATTCAACTGCACAGCAAGCTCAAATAATGCTATTACTTAACCCTAGACCTTCCAAAATGTTTTGGATAAATTGCTGGTGTCTTGATAGATTTCATGGAATACTTACTCATTTTTCACAGCGAGGTGCCACAGAAACAAGGTTTATTGGACAAAGTGCAATGAAAACGAGCTTGCCTCTAAAGCAGTGTTGCTAATGTGCGTTTGCTGCACGGCTGAAATTCCCATGGAGACTGAAATAAAATATCTGTTTGGGATGCAGAAAAACATCACAAAACCTTGCATGGTTTTCCATCCACAAGAAAAAAAAATTGCTGTGGTTTTCCCACCTGATGATGATGGCTTGTGTTGCAATCGAAACGTCATGATTTAATTTATTTAATTTTATACCTACGTGACTTTACCGAAAGAACCAAAGAGTATAGAATGAGTATCGACACAATCTTATTTTTGCCCATTGGTACATTTCACTTCAGCTGTCTCCGCCGATGTAAACATTGTACCACTGTTTTTTTGGCTTGACTATCACAATTTAAAACGGAGGTTGAGCCCTTCAGCAGGGTGGGGGGTGAGAGGTACACCTCACACCAGGGCTTCCCCCCCCCAACTCCCCAACCACAATATCCCCTTAATTTAGTGGTATTGAAAACTGCCCGCGTTAGACATGCTGAATTAGTGCCTGAGCCACACTCAAGGCTACTAAAGCACACGCCGGAGACTTCTTGTAATGTTTTATTACACAAGAACGCATTGCTGGCAGCTCTAGCCATTGGGACCATCCACAATGGTGAATGAAGAGTCTTCCATGGTGCCACTATGTGTGGACATTGTTGTGCAAAACAACATATGTTTTCCCTACCGTGTATCCTGTTCATTGAGTGCAACTAGCCATCTTAATATCATGATTGTGCAGCAGACATAATATGCACAGTTCACATGATTTCGGTGTGATAACCTAAGTGCTCTGTGACATCACTTGCTGTGTAGCCTGTGAACGGGATCTTGTGTCTGAATACATTACTGTAATGGGTCCACGAACAAAGCTGCATATTAACACACCTATGTAATTAGGTTTTCACTTTCTCTCAATGTAATTTGGCAAATATGATATCATGCAATAATTGTGAGTTTTACATTGGCTGGCATCCAACGTTATTGGTAATAAAATTGCCTTTAAAACCAGTGAAATGTGTGCTGATGTGTCGGTCTTCTGGAAAATGTACACCTCGGATGGTTTTTACTCCCGTTTTGTTTTTTGAAAATAAATACAAAATTACCGTCAGGAAAAATGCTAGACCATGCACTAAACCGGCAGAAACAATGAGTGGATGAGCAATGCTTCTGTTCGTCACTTCTATCACGAGCATGCATAGCATAGATGTACAGGATCTGACAAAGCGGTTTTTGAGAGGGTGATGTGGTTACATCTATGTTTGGGCTTTGTCAGGTCTCTATATGGGCGAACAGCATCCACGTGTTAAACAGGTGCCACAGGCTGCTTCGGAGCTGCGTTGTCAGACGAGGTCAGTGCAGAAACATCCATCGTTGTACTGTACTATGCTCCTTCGCCAACGCGCACTTGCCAGTGCGATGAAGTCCTCTAAAGTAACTCCAGGACCTGCAATGTTCTCATGCAGTAGTGAATTTACAAAAAGGATTGTGCATGTATCCAAATTATTGTTTGCATGTGTTAAGTACATAGTGATTTAGGTGTATATTTTTACAGATATGAAGATAATAAAAGTTACAAATTGTTACGCAAACATAATTTTGTTTTTATTGCATTTAGCGTTTTTAATTTGCATAGAGTGTACACATTTTTAAGCAAAGAGTGCCGTGATGGTAATGTCAGTGGGAGAGTGTGCCTGTGATGGATGTTAAATGGTGCACGCAGCAATCAGGAGGTGTGCTTTCTACTTACAGCGCGAGCAGTGAGTAACCACAGTGGGGTTTCTAAATCCATGCGTTTGTATTGCAGTATGCAAGAATTTAATTAAAATCCAGTGGGGGAAATGTCTTATCCTTGCATAAACGAAAGCGATCTTTTCATATTCGGCTTGGCAAGAAGAAGCCCTCCCAACCCTCAATGGCGTCTTTGCACCGTGCAACCTAGCCACACGTGGACAATACTTATTCTCTTACCCCAAATGGATGCAAGCGGTCACGGGCCTCGTACACCAGTGCCGAGTGTTTCTTCCAAGCCACTTTCAAATGAGCCACACACGCAGACTAACAAATAAATAGGCCAAACACATTTTAGTATTTCACAGGAACACCATTTATGGTAAAAATGCGCTTTCAATTAGCCACAGCGAGCCAATCGGCACGTGCGCATAAATGATTTAAACTAATTACACAAAGTGATTTCACAAGAGAACACGTAACTAGTATGAGTCTCGATCACTCATGCACACCACGTACTCTGGCGATCATGGAGCACCCTTCTGTGATAATCTCCACATGATTCACTTGATGTATTCTTTAAGTAGCTATGCAGTCGGGTATATCAGTATTTGAACCCATCTAACCCACATATGTATAGCTATTCCGATACACATATAATCACTTGTAAAAATATATCACTGGTGGTGTAAAAAAGAAAAAGATAAATTAACCAAAATTAACATGTTTCTGGCCTCATACTCTATACTGCTAAGTTCAAGAAGTCATAACCTTTGCAGTAGCTGATGCGACGTCCTGCTGCCTTTAACCACGCAAAATAGTAATGATACAATGCTTATGTAAGTAATATTTCTAGGGCATTTAGGAAAAGGTATAATTAGCCTGCATTTAATCAAGGTATTTGTGAGCATTGGCAAAAACAGTGGTGTTGAAAAATATGAATATAATTTCCTTTCTCACCATGTACTGATTTTATATTGAATATTGTTTACATAATTTCCTGATAAAGGGATATGTTGGCTATACAGCAACAAGTATACAAATAGTTTATACTCTAGTCACATGTATGTGTGTATTCTCATGCATTGCACATGTTTAGTAAACTATTTAATACATCATTGACTTTTTTTTTTTAACTGAAGTACGTTTTCCAACGTACATTTGCGAATGGTAACGCTGTGGAATTACCATTTCAAGCTATTTTATCAAGTCATTCCGTAAAGTGTGAGAAGCACCAATTGTTATGACAGCTTAACAATATCCTGCTGAAATAAACATGCAGTGCCATTACCTGTTGCCACAAGAACGTAATCACATGCCAAAATCACTGCAAGTCTGCACAATGGCATCTGGTCCCCAGCCTGCGCCAGAAAATGAATGCCCAGAGCTGCACAGGTTAGACATTGCCAAAAATAAGTCCATGATTCCCTCAAGGGGTACAATACAGTGGTCAGAAATATCACAGAACATTGATGAGGCCATGGCAGACGTGGTGGTGCATCATTGTCATCTAGAACCTTGGAGAAGGAATGGATGGGTTATTCAGAGATTATCGTGTCCTTGAGAACCCAACCTGCTGGGTGTGGTCATTTCGCAAGTGAGTTCATGACCCTTTACCTGAACTATTGAGTGTTATGGCCCTGCACGCATGGGTTTTATTTGAGTTCTCCGGCTTCGCTCCATGTGTAGGACTCACTTTAAAGGGAGTACTGTAGTCTTAACATCACAAGCCAGATCCCTCTTGACTAAGTATTGAGACTGAGCAGGGATTTACTGTGTAAGTAGAGAACATTATTATAACTTTGCTGTTGTTACGTCAGTGCAGATTTGTTTTTCTATCCCGGGTTATACTAGGTGAAGCAGTGTGTCAGCGTGACCCAGGTATCGCCATCATCAGCAGCAGCAGCAGCAGCAGCCATGAACACATTCCTGCGGAGGGAGCTGGTATGAACATTTGGTTGCTCGGCCAATGGCCAGGGTCAACGGCGACGTGGTGTATTCCGCAAATATGCCCGACTGTGAGGGCGGGCACAAGCCGGCGTGAGTAGGTTAAAGTGTGAGTTTTATAAGGGCACTACGGGGTGACCAGCTCCTCCCCACCCAGCCCCACCCCTCTCACCCCCCACCCAGCCCCACCCTCCCCACCCAGCATCTCCCCAACCTCCCCACCCAGCCACTCCCCACCCTCCCCTCCCCACCCAGCCCCTCCCTACACGACGGACGGACACAATAATCCCCTATGGGCTGGTGGAACCAGTGGGTTCCTACCAGTATAAATCCACTCTGGTTAAAGGCCTCCCTAAGGCATCACCAACTCTCACAATCCTTGCGATGTAGTAATCCACCTAGCACCTGCAAAGCTGATTTCATCACTCCACCTCCGTGGTTTGTTGCTCCATTTTAGACCCATTCCATTCATTGACTTCCACTCTATCACTATTCTTGGCTAACATCCCTTTTTGTGACGTTTTCATTAAGAGTTTGAATGACGGAATTTCCCTGCGTACGCTTCGTAATCAATGCGTTCCTATTTGTTTCTCAATCCAATTCCAAGCGTGTATCTAACCCACAAATATCCCTTATTGTTATTATTATTCACAAGTGCAAAATGGATAGCTACTCCTTTTCTCAGGAAACTAATGGCATGGTTGCATCTTGCACGTCACGTTGAAAGGAGCCTCTATAAAGCCTGGTGCTGGCCCCTTTTGATTTCCTGACATGGAGCGATGCAGCTCCACATGCCTTGAGTAATGCACCATGTTTATGGAGAAGGGATGTAAATTTCCTTTAACGATTCCTGCGGAAGTAGTTGTAATTAAGAGAGTTGATACTTGTAAATTCTATAATTATTTGTAGTTTTTCATTACATTGTGCATTGAGTTGATGATTTGAGAAATGTATGGCTTAGACCAGAACATAATAAATCAGTGTTTTGAGTTGGATGTTATACCGTTCGGTACAACACTGATATCACCTTTTAGGTTCAAATTATGAGTAAATAAATAACATGTATTACCTGGATGTGCATTTAGTAGCCGAGATATACTTAAGGTGTAAATTGTCTAGGTATATAGAGTGGAGAGGAACAATTGCCAGTTTCGTTGCAAAGACAATCTAAGATTGGGATGTTGTGGAATACTAAGTGCTATGGAGGCTAGCTAACCTCAGGGCACATTAAAGATTAAATGCAATCTGTTCACAATACCCATACCGGCTGTACCCTTATGCATGCACTTATTTACGTGACCATGCTAAAATACCAACTGCTTTATTGCATACTTGCATTCCTCATAAATTTCTAATAAATTAAGCTCTCGTATTCAGTATACAAGAATACATCCTGGATCATGTGATGCAAAGCTATTGAGTGATTTTGTATGTATTTTTGACGACTCAAAGTTTGGGAGCAACATATGGAGTAGCTATACATACCAATGCAGTTCATATGGGTGGTTGCTCCAGGTTTGCTACTGCTTGTTTTCATAAATTTACTTTAGCAGGTGTCACCAATGAAATAAATGAAGTGTTGGCATTTTCATCATACTGCAAATACTTACGTTGGCCACATCTGGCATTGGAAATTCAGAAAACCTCTAATACAACCATAGTCTCATCAAATACGGGCTGCACAAACATACAAAGATCCCTCATATAACCTGAATATACTGTCTGCGAGTACCTTTGTCTCCCCAGTGCTGATGGTAAACACGCACCAGATACCAATTTAAGAACCAATTTAGACAATCGAAAATAATGTTAGTTGTGCGAGGGAGTTGAACATGGGAGTGGTGCACTAACCACTACACGACGGTTTCCCACACAAATATATACATATGCACACACACACATCCACAAGCCCTCACAAACTACACTGTACACTGTACAATATTATGCAGGCATTAAAATGTATTATACAGGCATTCAAATATATTTTATGCCTACAATACATACATCGAATTGTGCAAGAATCTATTAATGTACGTATTTTTGCTTCATATATACTGCGTGTGACTGGTTCATATGACCTCTCTAGTCATTATAGATTCCATACACTCCACATTGGTATTAAAAAATATATATGTTGAATGAAAATTGAGCCCCCATATCATGACAATTCATCACATCGCTGGGGTGGGGGGTGATTTGTTACATTCCTGGTGTTTAGCTTGAAAATATCACGTCTGTGTGTACTGCACCTACAGGGTAACTATTCGATATTCCAAGGGTTAGTGTAGGCCCTGCGGCCACCACTCCCGATGAACGCAGCCGAAGTGGAGACACTGAAACTATCGACAGTGTCGCAGGGCCTAGCTGGGCTGGAACGCTTTATCAGAGTAACTGCACGTTACGGGGCACCTGCTTAGACTACAAACGACAGCGTGTCAACACACTGGGTGTTCCTAAGGGCAGTGATTACTCCTTGGTCACACTACAACACTTGTGCCCTGTGACTTTCTGCACAACGGGGAATGACGGCACTACCCCAGCTCACACACTGAGGACCTCAGAATCAGAATTTTTATTTCGACTGGGTGAATCCGATGGCCTCGTAAGCTGTTTTTCACAGATGTTCGGTAGGGGCGGGTCGGACCTGCCTAGAGGTAGGGAGGGGTGCGGTGACCCAACGTTAGGACCCGTTGACGAACGCCACTTATCACAAACGTCCCGAGCGTGCGGTCCACTCGCGGTTCCGACATAGGGCCAGAAGGAGACAAAAAGTGCCTTTTTTTGATCCGTGAATGTGCATATTATGTACTGCCAGGGCCGACCTATGGCTCGCACCACTCATCCATCTCCCCGTCCCACCCCCGGATTTATTCTACGATCCACCCCTATAAATGGTTCTGTTGTTGTTGAACTTCCTTCGCCCAGTACGTAGCCAACCTGTGCTAAATCTTAGTTGCAATTACAGACTTGCACGTGTTGGCTAACTTACAATCGCAGCTTGAGATGTACGTATGTTAAGCTTCTTTCGCACCGTACGTAGCCAACTGTGCAAATTGGAGGTGCGGAGACAAACCGCGACTTGGCCCTCTTTGCCTCTTGGTCCACAGAACGGACCCAGCTCCATCACTTGACCATTGACACCCCCTCCTCCATGCACGGCGACATCCACACGGTATGATGGGGAATCGGGACACACTTAACCCAGAAGTGCATAGCAATGAAGGGATTTTACAAGCTACTTGAACGTTAATAGTGTAATGAGCGACTTCCGCGACACGTCGTGTAGAGGGTACTCTCTTCTTTATTCAGATTCGGGCACACCACAGGCCAACCTTATTCTCTTTCTTCTCCAAGTACACATGTAGATATTAGCATCCCTAGAGGCTACACGTGGTCGATTCCACAGCGTGGTTCCGTCCACCCACTCCCGGCCTCGCTGCTGGTTGACGGCGTGCCGGCGAGGGTGGTGGGACTTCAAAGGAGATCTGCTATATGGCCGAACGACGGAGAGAGATGATGTCGAGCAGCAACGCAGTACGGACCCAAGGCTCCCCACACGGACCACGAGTCCTCCACCACCTCCGCTTATATTGCCGCAGATGCGGCTAGGCTCCGCCTCCAGCCACGCCCTCTCGTGGAACCTTCTAGTATCTCGACCAGCCCCGCCCTTTACCTTTGGCCCAGATAGGTCTCCCTTTGGGATTGGATGATGTTTATAGTGGTGCCTGTACCCGTGCTTCCCTTTTCCAACCAGTAGATGTCACTATGGCATTACAATAGTAACGTTGGAACTTATTTTCGTTTGATTTATCTGCTCGTCACAGGAAAGGTACAAATAAAATGGTAATAGAGATCAAAACTAATATACCCGGCCATTAAAATAAATCGACTGTACTGTCTTGTCAATGCTGCCGTGATGTCATGGTTTATGGTAAGCACACCAAACTTGCGATACAGGAGTCATCGGATCCATCTTCTGGCGTGACAGTTGAAACAATGGTCAAGTTACCTTAAATTCACCCCCGCCTCTGTCCACCCAGCAGTGTGAATGGGTTCACCACATTCGATCGGCAGGTCGTGTGTGGTGGGATAAATTGTGCGCCTTCTGACCTGTTCCAAGACGTCTGACCACCGTTGAATAGCAGACAACAATGTAGAGGGGCTCTCTTGAGCTTCCTCAAGTGGAGGGCCTTCTGTCAGCAGTGGCGTGAGGAAGCAGTTCAGGGGCAGCGCCTTTACCCGTCATTGCATTGCCAATATTTTGAAGTGTGGTTCATAGACAAAGCATAGGCTAAGTTATTTGCTTTGGTGGGGAGGTTTGCTCGCCAAAAGCCTTAGCAACACCTGAAGTAACAACATCTGCCTTTGTTGTGAGCAAGACTGATAGCCAAAATAAACAGTGCACTTTTTGTCTTGCCTTCAGGCAGGCATATAATTGTGGTTCTCAATGAAATAAATACATTTGCATAGGCTTCCATGATCCCATAAGCAGATGTGCTTGCCAAGCATAGACTTAAGCCATAGCTCAAATTAAAGCAATATCTTTTCTTGCGTGACATTATTTCAACACCACTTGCTGCTGTATGTATTAAGTATGCAGTCAAACACAACGTGCAGCTTTTTGGGGTAACCGTTTGATAAATCCCCAGTTAATAGCGTTGGATTTATAGGATTCACTTCTTTTGTCAACAAAACAGTGAAGGGGGAATATTTAAAATCGAAGGAGCAATATATATGCTCATAAGATGCACTTGTTAAAAACAACACGTTGAGGTGTGACCAAAGTAAGGTTACCCATGTAAAAAAATACACCGGATACGTAAATCGTTTCGGTAAATGTATAACGCGTATACATTTGAGTGATCACTTAAATATGTAATGTTCTTTAATATTGCTATTGGTTCAAAATGTTTTTCGGCTCAAATGGTTGTTATGAAATTCTCGATTGTGCCACTTAGTGGATGTAATTGGATTACATTACGCACTTTATAAGTCATTGAAATTGGTAAAATGCAAAACATTCTCTGTAAAGTCTGACATCGTCATTCACACATGCGAAGAACAGATGTTTAACGTCGTGAATTCTTCCTTAATTTTGACATTCTAAAGATAAACTCTTTGCAGGCTAGCAAATTCATCGCGAATCAAGATTTATATGTTTGAATGCCTAGCACTGTTTCTGTACTGCTGTGCAGCTATGCCGTTAAGCTAGAGATCTCTCTTTGATGCCCAATAATTGTTGACAATCATCAATGGAAGTGAAAGATTTCCCAGAAGCTGGTGACTGCGCTCACCACATATAAAATCCAATCTTGTGCAGCACATTGCAAAAATCTATCACACTTTGTTAAATAAAAAAAAGTGAAACTGGTTTAACATTCCCATTTTCATGTAATCAATAACATTTATTGCAGCGCCACGTCACTTACAATATACTTTTCTGAATGTAATGTGCATTAACAATATGGTAATAATGTTTAAATGCAAAAATGTTCATGAATTTCCACACAACAAACTCTGTTAGTAATGTCATACATCTCAATAACATGCATCACTTGGGAGATACTTGTTTCAGAGTTTAGGGTTGCAAATAAATATCTACCTCATTAGTTTCAGTTTTACTGAACAAACACAATTAGGCTCACTTAACTGATAAGCTTTGATTGATGGAGATAATAACACAGTGGGTCTTCCAGCCAACTTATTTAACGCCCTGAATGCAGTGTTCTTGTCTCAAAAGTCTGCTAGCCTCATTCTCTTAACTTTTATATAAGGCCTGCGATTAGTTTTCTTTCATAAGAGGAACCTGGTATTAGTTATTTTCAATTCCTCCAGAGGCCACTTGAAATCTGTCTTAATGTACTGAGAGTAATAATACTTTCCTATTGGCATCTGCTGTATAAAAAAAACACATTCATGTATGGGTATATATTTAATGTCTAGTTTGTATAATAATCCAGCCCACTTACTCTATTCGAAGGAAAAGCTCGTATATAAAAATTATATTTCATATGTAATTTTAGAAATGTCTCACAAAAATGTTTCGCCCCATTATAACAATGAATTTGGTCCTTTGGTGGTAATAAAGCTCAAATAAAAAAAAGACATTGCATGCTTAGGTTAGAAATTAACTGCAATGTTTAACAAAAAACGATTCAAAATGTATTGTGCAACTGAAGTTCTCTCTAATTAGACAAGCCCTTTGAAAAATTAGACATCTTATTAATAATCAATTTCAATAACTCAAGTTTAAACTATGCCTATCCCCTATGTATTCTGTAGTTTTAGATTTCAAAGTAAGGTAACTTCATCTTATGTTTATCATAACTCCTCTATATACTACTTTTGATGTGCTATGTGTGAATGGTATACTCATGTTGGTAATCTATGAGAAATAGGCGACACATGGAAAAAGGATAGGTTTTCATACTTTCATGGATAATACATATTTTAATCATGGGTTGAATAAAACAGTCTGTTTCATGATTTCAGCAGTTATTTCCTATTTATCGATGAAGGTTTATCCATCTGGAACAGCAATACGGGCAAGTGGAGAGGTGTACAAGGTGCTCTGCTTGTCTGAATCGTCTCTGTTAACTGTAAATTCCAGTTACTTTAAGCCTTGCCACTCACTAGACTATCGATTGATATCAAATAAATCTTTCAACTGCTCCACTAAAAGTTGAACACGTAGGCTTTCGGGACCAATATCATCCATAAGAGGTTTTTTTGTTTGTTAGATCGTGTTCTAACAAGAAAAAAAAACTGCTACACTAAAATAAACAATAATCAAAATGGTATACAACATCAATTGTGAAAATGTTAAATGGTCTTGTGGAATTGTTGCTTTTGTAAAACATTTGGAACCTCTATATATACTTTTGTAATGGTTTTAGACCAGTCAGTGCTGCTTACAAAAGTTAATAAACATCAGAATTAAATCCCACAAAATGCTGGCTTCCCATGGACTGGAAGAGAAAGTGGCAGCTAATTGTTGTCACCATGATTCGGCAGAACAAGTTGGTCAGAGTAGGACATGAGTGCAGGAGGAGCAGAGACAGTTAATAGGACAGGCATTTGAATAGTCTCCACTATTACAGGGCCAATGGGAAGAAAAGGCCTAAAAGTAAAAGGCAGGAGATTTTTAGGTCTGGTCTATTCACGAGGTGTGGTGGCACCAATGGTTTTGGCCATAATGCCTTCCCATGGTCAGGGCTGGTCTCCAGACGATGTCAAATGTTGATCTGGTTCAAACTCAGAGGGATGATAGGCTCAATAAGCCCCGACTAGGAATTTAACTTATGGGCTTCTTATTGAGTCAAATACTGCCAACAGTGTTATCCAGCCAGATTGTAAGAATGTAGAGTACTCTACATGTTTTCTTGCATATTGGGACAACCCAACTTAGGGACAGTAATGCTTTGATGGCAATATATATTTTTTAATTCAGACAGGCAAATGGCAGTCCTCCAAAGCAGCAGAGTTATAACAAAAGTTATCTCTGGCATAATGCCAAACCAATTTGCCAATTTTTTTTAAATTGGGGCTTATTTGCCCACACACGATAGCTTTCAAGAAATTCTGATGTTTTTTATATTATAAAATTAGAGTTTAATCTTACATTTTTATAGATCAAATGCAATTGTTTTAAAAAGTAAATGTGTCCATTTTTTCATTTTACACTCATAAAAAGTACAATTGTGATATTACGCAGGACCGACAAAAAAAAGTGTGAAGGGCCACTGTGAGTAAAATACACAAAGCAAGTTTCCCTAAGTATATCAAGTGCTAGGTATTTTTCTCATAACAATGGAACGATTATTGTTTAATTAGTCTTTGAAAGTACCAATAAAATAATACAAATAATTTACATATACAGTACAAACCATTTGAGTGCATTATCATAAAATAAGAAAACTAAATCAAAAGTAAACTAGATCTGGATATATTGAGTAGTGGCATAAGACACTGGACAAACCATAGAAACTGCATTTACATATAGCCAGGCCGTTGTACGTGTTACGCGAGCAAGTGTCTACCGAGTAAAAACAAGTGTTTTTCCCATCAGTATTAGCAAATAAAAATAGGTGCAGATTGACTTTTGCTTGTGTATGTATGTACTTATTAAACAATTTAATGAGTTAAAGGTAAGAGGCAAAGGAGAGGGTGTGTTGAAGGTTGCTGATGGTTGCTTGACGTCTAAATGATATTGTACTTCTTCATAAAAGCCTCAATGGAATATTTTATTATAATTTTTACACTCAAGCATTTGATGGGTTATTTTTTAAATCTGGTCAACAACATGTCAATGTGTTCTGCTGCTTCATATTTAGATGCAACACGAACACGCCTTGGGATTTGTTATAGGGCTCTTCATAAAAGTACTAGCTGATGAGACATCTAGTGGGGCATTTTGCAGATGTTACAGATTTTCAGTTTCCAGCTTAGTGTGGCCATTGTAGGGAAGAAACGTTTGAAATCAGAACCTTGGCTTAGCGATTTAATGTTCAGAAATTCGACGGAAATATACAATATTTACACGGACATTTTTTAAAGCACATGTTCATATATATATTTATTTATGTATCACATTCATTGGGCTGCAAAAAAGAGTTTAAAAAATTGGCATACATTTCTTGCAACCAAAATGGTGAACACTCCACAGAATGATGTTTCTCTCCTATGTCTCTTTTTTATTTCTAGAAATAATTCGAGTTACAATACAGTGTTAGGCCATTGTAATTACCTTCCAGATTAAAAAAAATAAAACTAGAAGGCTATTTTATCTTTTGGAAATTGCAGAATTTCATCACCTTCTTCAGTTATCTTTCAAAATGATACCTTTTAACTCCAAAAATAACTTGTTGTATTGCAGGCATTGGTTACCTGTCATACTTCGGTTTGATTCACACCGCAAGGGGCCTGTTAAACGGGCCCCAATTCATTCTTTATGGCACTCTCATCAGAGCCCAATGTGCCAGGCTGTAAAATTCACCATTCACAGTAATTCTACAATTGTCAGTAATATTAGAACATGCTCTTTGTTACATGTGATACAACTTTTAATAGAATTAACACTTCTTTTTTTAAGTAGCAAAAGGACAGATATGAGAATTGTAAATAATTAGTCAGTCGTAACATTGTGCCACAATATTCTTAACACAAGAATCTCTTAATTCGTTTAAGGCCTGTTTGAGTAATTTGTGAGTGATTCTTGATGCAGTAATTTGGAGTGATCAGATTATACGATAAAATAATCCTTGAACATTTATCACAATCATAGAGCAATCTTGTTTAAGCCATTTTTGTTAACACGTTACAGCAACGATCTTATGAATAATGTAATTGTTTCTAGAATGCTGCAAATGATATGGCCAGCAAAGCTTAAAGTTACATCGCTGAGACCGAAAAATAAGCCCTGTTTGTATGCGAGTTTGTGCTCTTATGCTTATCAAACTATTTACGTATCTAACACAGCAGAACATGGCAATACTGTATGATGCAGCTGAAGACCCATAAATGTAAAACTTTTAAGGAGGCTGGTAAACAAGAAATAGCAAATCAGCTCACAAGATAAGAGATCACTTATTTTGTGACATTAACAAGAGCATAATTTATACTTCCATTACTTTATGCAAAGTTCACTGTACAAATGAAAAATAAATGGAGAAACGAGGAAATAATAAATCAAACGATCTGTAAATGTGACACTCTAATTAATAATTCAAAATATAACCCTGCACAGTATTATCTACAGTCCCCAAAGACCTATGGGGGCTTCTGCTATGAAACCTTAAAAATTGTGTGGTGTTCATACGTCGCATGGAATAAAATGTTTTAAACTATTACGCCCATAGAGTTTAAATGTTTGAAGTTTAACATTTTGCTTATGACCTTGCAAGCTTCTAAAGTAAATTAATTTCTGACCAAGAAATTAGTCGCAATTTGGTTGGCCAGATGGGCATTGTGTCAGCACTTGCCTGCTGTTTTAAATGTGGCAGAGGCATGAATTCATTAAAACCTTTACTGGGTGCTTCATTCTTTTTTTATGCAGGTAATAAAGAAGTGCTATTGCCTTGTTAATTCGAAATGACAGGTGAGCACAAATGCTGTGCTTCACACGAATCCAGTGGCCACATTCCCTGAGTGGCTATTTAGCCACAGAAACGTGCCTCCTTTGGTGGAGCACCTACTCACTGCGCTATTGAGCATATGTCGGCTCTCGTGAACAGCCTGTTAGTGGGCTTGGGTGAGCGTAAACACATTGCACAGGTGTGAACTTAGACACCACGGTTCCATAGAAGTAAATTGGCTACACCAACATTGAGTCACTATGTACGAGTACTGCACCGACAATGGCGCAGACGTATACGCTTCAAAAAGTAAAACTCACCCTGCTAAAATGAACGTTTGGGCAGTGTTCTTGTCTATCGGTGGCCTTTATCCAGCGCTTGAATTTTATATCCTTATAGGACTTCCCACAGAGAAGCAATTCTTTAATCAACCCCGTAGAAATAATAGGCTGAGTCGACCCCCAACTGGGATTTGAACTTGTAACCTTAACACAATCAGCATTTACTAAATATCTATGAAGTAAAATAATTACGGAGCTTTATCAAATAATTGCTTTTAGAGAAAAATACAATGTACTGCATGTACACACAATAGTCAATGCAAGGATTAAAATAAATTTAGGAAAAAGAAAAGCTACAGCCCTATGCCAATCCAATGGTGAGGTGGAAGCCCCCTCAGTTCTTGTCAGTCATGGAGGTTGTTGGACTATACTTCATGGTGGTCATTGTGAATTTCGGAGCTGGGGGGGTAGAGAGCTAGTTGAGTCTCTACTTGAAATTGCAGACAGCCAAATCCTAAGGAATTACAAATATTGCCACCCTTTTTAAGGGACTATGACAATGTGCATTCTGCAGAAATACCCCAGGGATCTGCTAGAACAGTAGTTCCTCGCCAATCGTGGGGGTTAGGTTCCTGGAAAAGCCCGCAGTAGGCAAATCCACAGTTGGTGAGGTACAGGGCCAATGGGAAATAGGGGTTTAGGGGAACCACGGCCATGGCCAGACTCGTCATAGGTTAAATAACTCGCCTGTTTGTTCACGAAACACGAATAAAATACAGTACATTACACAATAGCATAATAAAACATAAATAAATATTACATGAACTGGACAAACCTGTAAATTAACGATGATGATGCCAATGAGATTATGGGGGAATGGGTGGTTAGATGTAGGGGCTCAACCCACCCTTTTCCTTTGGGTCACCAATGACAGATGAGTGGGCAGGCGAGGATGCAGGCATAGTGGCACCACCAGTAACACCAGCCGTAAACGCATAACCTTTTTAATGGTTCTAAATACAGACTCATTAAACCCAAAGACCCCCCCCCCCCACAAACGCAACACTCTCACACTTCACTCTGCAAACTCATCACTTGTCTTGCTCTCTTTGTATTTTTCTCACTCGCTGCACGGTTTGGGTCCATGATTAAGGCTAAAAATTAATGTGAATGCAGTTACGATGCGACGCGGTCTATGTATACGCTTTTGATAATTACAGCAAAAGTCCAACAAAACAGACGGACAGCTGAGAAGCTACGCAGCGCCCCGGGTGGCGACGGCTGGGGCTGTGGCATGGAGGAAAACCGAAATTTGTAAATGCATGCAGCGGACCCGTGCTCACCCGTGGACATTCAAATTTACAGGCCGAAGTTGGTAAATTAGTATACAAATAATAAACAGTGCACACATGAATTTTACGCTTGGCAAGTCCGCGGTTGGCGAGGGATTTCTGTATACAGCTCCATGCTAAAAACTAAGCAATAACAAGAGCATACCAGGCACCTTCCCATGTAATCGGAGAGCATGCAACACGTGTAATCTTCACATCAACCGATATGCAAATCAAAACACCCAGCATTATTTGTGATGATGCACCATGGGTTTACACACACACCTCCACCAATCTGGTTTATTGCACCAAGTGCAAATGCCACGACCTCCAATGCATGGGAGAAATTGTTAAACGCCTTGGCAGTATATTTGCCAAAATCTTCTGTTGGCTCGCCATGCAGACGTGTCTAAAGCAGTGGCTCGTCACTTCAACAGCGGAGACTGCAACCCAAGTGACATGTCGGAGCGTGGCCTTGTCTTGGTCGCTGGTGGGAATGAGACCAAAAAAAGGACATAAGGCCATCTCATATTTAAACTTAATACCATGCAGCACGCAGGACTGAATATAGTTTAGAATGCCTCACCTTCACTGAAAAAGAGATTTATTATTGAGTGCAAGAACAATCTTATCCCATTGTGGTTCATATATGGTGTACCTATTGTACACATACATTTATATATGTAAAAATACATCTGATTTCTCAGTAAAATTGGTTTCGGGCTAAATAACACTAGTTTTTAAATTGTATATTAAACAAAATCATATTTGTTACAGGTTCAGGAATTTTAAAAAATGGTAAGTTCCCCCGAGTGGTTCTGTAACCCTATTGAAATGACAGCTAAGCCCAGGAATGCATCACTAATTGCATTTTGCTGACGATGTTTCTATTGACCTCATTACATTTAAGCCCACCCATGATGCAATATGCTAGCAACATAATTTTACTTTAATACGGAATTAGTATTAAAGTAGGATAATATATTAGTAATAATGTGTATTGTCAAATGGTTTGTGACTCTAGCTACGAAAATAATAATTTAATGATTAAACATTTTAAGGTTTAATTATATAATAAAACATTTTAAGGTTTAATTATATAAGGCCCCATGGTGTAAAGTGTAGAATACATTTTATATGTCTGGCATCTGTACATGCTTTGAAGAGTAACCATTGCCCAAAATGTCCTCTAATATATATATTTTGTAAGGCAGTGTTGATGAATGCGTTGTTATTATGACTTTTGCACCACTGCCACCGCAGTATCACAATGTTATTTAAGCTCTCGGAGTTTATCAAAGTTTTCAAAAAATACTATTTGGTGGGGCTACAAAGGCACATTTCTTCTCCAAACCTGACATCTCCATGAGGAAACACAACTTTCTTACATGTTGCAACTCCCCCTACCTGATTGGTTGCACACTATAGTTTCTAAGCAACCAGATATTGCTATCTCTCTGGGTGAAATGTCGTGGGACAAGCAAGCTGGTCTGGTCAATGCTGGAATTTTTTCATGATAAGGCTGGCCTTTTGTGGCACACAGAGCCATTAGTGCTATTTTTGATTCCACAGACTGCTTTCTGAGACATACGGTAGAGAAATATCACTGTCGTTTTATGGGCCACATTGGATTGATTTAAAATAAAGAAAATGTAATTTTGCAGATGTAAATTGTCTCTTATTTTGTACAAGTAAAGAGTATGAGCATTTCAACGTAAGGCTCAATTGAGAATGTACTGCATGCTGCATGACTTTAAACTACATTTTATCAGCTTTGTGTGTGCCCATTTTGATGAATACATAGGAAATGGTGCCTTAAATGACTTGTAAAACATGTCAAATGACAAGAAAACTCAGCCTCAGCACATTCAATAAAAATAAATTATCATCTATGCGAGTATAATATGCTGTATATATTCGACTTTTACATTATTTAAAAAAAGTGAAGTTAAAATGCAACATTTTCAAAAGATCATATATTCATAAGATACTAAACCTCAAGTACAATGTCCAAGTAACCTTTGTGTGCTGTACAGCACATCCGAAATCACATCACTCAGTATTGTATGTATGTATGTCTGACTTCTTTTTCACCATGCTAATCAGAAAATTAATTCAGACTGAGCTAATTCATTGATTTGATCCATATACCCAGAATGTCCAATAGGGTTCCTAAAGTCAAATCAATTGACAAACTGAAAATAACACAAGACCCAGAGCGGACCAGAATGTAGATATCATTATAGACGGCATTATTCAACCAAATTTGTCTTAGATTGCACAAATTAAATGGCCTTGTATAAGAATAATTGTCATGTGTTGATGAGCGTGTATTGCTGGCCTCAGGCAATATGTTATTCGTAATTATGTAGCAATGATGACTGCACTCATAAAACAAATTTGAGGTGCTTTGTAACAATCAATGTTGATTTGTTTGTACAAAGTCCTCAAGCAGCTAATTAGAAAAAAATACAACTGTATGAATACTGTTTAATGTGCCTTTCTTCCAAGGGTTACTAAGCTAGTTGTGCCATCTGGTTTTTGACATAAGAATCCAACAATGACACTTGTTCCCAAAGTAGGCCATTGTCATTCGCCTCCATAAAAAAAATAACCACACCATAAAATAATCTACCAAACAAATTGTGCATAAATAATCATCACAAGCATTACTCCGATCCCCCAAGCCCCCATGGCACTGGTCAGCTTGGCATAGGGCAAAACGATCAACAAACCTTAAAAAAATCTAATTATTGAAAAAAAACATTTAGAGCAGTCACTACTTATTAAAGCAATTCATTGCTTGCCTTCACAGCAAAGCTGTGAATATTTAAACAACAATTCCTAAAATATCTTAATATATAGAGGACTGCAGAGCTTGGACAATTGTTGGTGCCGGCCCCCAACCTGGATGTCTTCCAGCTTGTCTGCGGTTCCTCAGTGTTGTGAGATGCAATTTACAAACATTTTTTTGTAAAACTAAACATTATCTTCATTATTGTTATGGCAGTCTAACGAGTGTTATCTAAACCGATCAATAAAAATAATTAGAGTAATTCTTATTTATTTCAAAAGCAATTAACATTCAATAAAAGTATTGTAAGAAGCTGTGATAAAGGGCAAATTATATTTGGCTATACATTCAGCTGTTCTTTTCGGTTAATTGCGTGCATTGAAGATAGTTTATTCAAGGGACTATTTGCTTTATTTATCAGGTATTTACACAAGTCAATCAGTGCATTTAGCCATCTGTTTGCCTTCAACATTAACGAATGATTACATCCTGGTTTTGTCAACTTTGCCTTTTTTGGTTCTTTCGGTAAAGTAACGTAGAAGGCAAATAATGAAATAGTAAAAATAAAACAATAAAATTCTCACGACGTTTCGATGGCAACACAAGCAATCGTCATCAGGTGTGAAAACCACAGTAGGAAAATTAGAAAAATTTGAAAAATGTTCTTGCCGTGATTTTCACACCTGATGATGATTGCTCGTGTTGCAATCGAAACGTCGTGAGAATTTTTTTTTTCTTATTATTTTATTATTTCCCTTCTACGTGACTTTCCCGAAAGAACCAAGAATATGAATCCCTGCAGTCACGAAAGCTTTAAATCGAAATTTGCCTTTTTTTATCAAGAAAACGAAAATTATATTGTGAAAAACGTCACATTTACAGCCCTTTGTCAATCCCCTACTGGATGAAGGCCTCTCAATGTCATATCAGGTATGGGGGCTGTTTGCGCATACTTCACCCACTGGCCAGTGTAGGTTGGAGAAGGGGTGGAGCAGGACGGATTTAGATATCACGTTTGAGCCATGGCCGATAATCAAACTCAAGTTTCCAGGTTCATCGGGAATTTGACCTGGTTTTAAACATGTATAGCCTCCTATTATTGAGTGGATTTGGCCAATGAGTTAGGCCTATTAGCAGAAGGCAGGGCCACTGACAAAAGGCTCCCTGTGTGGGCGAGGCTGTGTAAAAATTAGGCAGGACTGAAGGGCAGCGAGGCTGCCAGTTAACCATGAGTCCCGGTGGAGCCTTGCAGAATGTTGTGGTGTGAATTCGATATTCAAATAAAGCCTTCAATAACCAGCAGCACTGTAGTAAATGGGTTCGGTGCCTCTTGATGGGTTAGATTTACAAGTATGGAAATTGTCTAAATCATATTCTTCAACTTGAAACATATTGCATTATTCTATATACGTACGTAAAATAAAACTTTCACAATTTTTTAACTGCTATAATTAAATTAATTTAGTGGATTGAAGAAAATTATAGCTTTTATTATTACTTTATTCGTACCGGACAAACTAAACATACGAATATTATAATATCTTCTTAATTTAATATAACTATGCATTGAAATTCAGCGGGTCAAGTCTTTCCCCTCTACTTTACTGCAGTGCTTGCCATCGGAGGATAATATTAATGTAATGTATCTAATGATCTGGTAAACCAGTCAGCCAATTGGATCACATTGCAAACATTGCATGGTCAGTTTAATCACATGATCTGATTTGATGTGGATCAAACATTTCCCCTTAGTATATAAATGTGTTTTGTCTTGCACATATAGCTCCTACAACGTTTGCCAATGAGTGGCGTTGAAGAACTTCTGTGCATACTTTGTTTATGCTAGGCAGGCAGGAGGCAGCAACCATATCAAATTGTAAAAATTTGTATTTCGTGAGTTGAGTTGAACCCAGAACCTTCAGGTTGAATCCATATGCAGTATTATGGTTGAGCAAACCAGAAAAAAATCACCGTACTGATCATTTGGACTGCATCATTTAACTTTTCAGGCAATAGGCCTTTGTCAGAATAAAGATTAGCATACATTTGCTGCCTATTAATGGTTACAATACATGAGGTGCCGCAGTCACAAAGCAATATTTACCTAACAGATGAAGATGTGATGTAGAAATTGCATGTATTTCAGCCGCATAAAGTCTCACATTTGTCCTCTGAGGATTTGTATCTGTATATTAATTTATCGTAAATTTAATCTGATATAATTTATTACAGAAGTGCAAATGATCAAAGTGACAAAGACAACTAGCTTATCACATCACCAATTGTAGTATAGTAAGCATTGTCTCAATTATTAGTATCAACAATCTTATTTCCTAGAGCTAGATATCTATTTTACGTGTCATTTGCTAAATTGACTGCATTTCCAATTCTATGCTGTCCTTTTTTGCTCTATTTGCTCTATTGATTCGTTCATTTGCTTGTGTGACCGCTCTAGACTTCGCAGCCATGCGGCATGTGTTGTCACCTTTCCTTTTAGCAGCCAACAGACTTTTATCTAAAGTGGCAAGAGCTCTGCACTGACTTCACTTGGACTCTTTATGCCGTGTTAGGATCAAAATAACCTTTGACCCCTGATTCACAGGCACAAGGCTGTGAGAGAAGCGGATTGGCTCTCACCCCCCTCCCCCTCTGCAGGCCAAGTCAGACGATGAATCTAGAATGAGCAACCGCCCAATATGAACCCCGCCTTTTAACACATATATAATGTGTCAACACGAAATTGCTAATTATAGCAACGAAACTATGTTGTGCTAATATATTTTAGAGTTATCTTTGAATTATGGGTATTGCATTATGAGTTCCACGTGGTAATCCGAAATATGTTACGTTAATATTCTATAAAATACTCTAAAAATTGCACAGTATAATACAATTCTTGCTTTTTCTATACACTGTACAGTAACTCATTACAAAAATATAAATAAATCGAAGATATTTTGTTCATTCTATACATGTAGTGTAGTATAGTATTACCGTTAAAATAACTCTAAGAAATATATTACATGAGAATTAAAATAACTTTTAAGGGACTCATGGCAGTGATGCATATGCAAGGACTAAAAAGGCATCGTGATTGTATTCATCAACATTGCTTTATAATCGAAAAGTAAATATTAGCCTTCAAGAAGGGTCATTGCCTGAAAACATAGACTTACTACAGCACACCACAATACCTTACTGATCTCGTCAAAGAGCATACAAAATCGCGTGAACTTCGGTCATTCTCACAGAGGATTGTGGCTGGCCATCGAATAAAGATGGTCATTGCATCGCGCACTTTTGGATGCGCTTATGCGGCCGTCTGGAATGCTCTTCCTTCAGATCTTAGGAAGCCACTGGAGCTATGTACTTTTCAATCAAGATTGAAAACAAATTTTTTAAAACTGCTGTTTGTATTTAATTTGTTGTCCTTCCCCCTCACCTCCATTTCCCTAATAATGCTAGCGACATCTGAGCTTGTTTGATATGTGTAATTAGCCCTAAACATGGCCAGCTGCACCTGCAGTGGTCTTTAATTCAATTCAGGATACTCGTCTATCATCTTGTCCATGTCTCTGCGTAGCAGCACATTTTCAAGCTGCCGCAGCTTGTGAAATCCAGGTTGATCAAACCTCTCTATGAATTGAGTATTCACTGTGTCAAAGGCATTGTAGAATTGGGCTGTGTACAAAGACTGGGCATCCGGATGGATATGGGCTGCAGCCTGACTGGTGTAACGCTTTGTAGGTTTGCGGATATGAGGCATCTGAATAGGTTGTATGTCCAAATTTGTTGCCATAACAGTTGCTTTTGCGAAAAAGACATCAAAGTGTTCCTCCGTTCATTTGTCCTGCATGCTAGTTTTTACATGGTCCACAGCCTCCAACATGCCTGAAACAGTCTGTTTCCTAAGCTGCAGGGAAGTAAGTATTCAGGCACTCCAAATCCCCCATCAGGTCTTCAGCCATTACAAGGCCAAGCACAGTGTTTCCTTTTAGAAATGTGCCATGAAGACCATTGGCCTTGGTTGAAGTGTCAGATGAGCTGCATGATGCCATTTCTTCAAGGGCTGTCAGGACTGACTCATACTGGTTGAGAACTGAGCAGATAGCAGGGGTGTGAACAGTCCACCTGGTGAGACAGAGAGGTTCCAACGCCCCCCAATTCATGCACCAGACCCATTGAGTATCTTACTAGTGAAGAGGCTACACAGGCAGCCTGCATAACTAAGTTCACGAAGTGTGGACCATAGTGACAATACATAGCCAGCAGTTCTTCACTTAATATGGCTTGCACCCCCTGCAATCGTCCAGCCATATTTGCGGCACCGTCATAGGTTTGTCCTCGAAGTTGGGACAGAGGAAGGCCTAGATGCATCATCACACCACATGCCATCTTGGATATAGTTTCCCCTGTCGTTGATGACACATCGTAATCCCAGGAATACTTCCTTTGGTTGTAGATCTGCATCTACAAAGCACAAACATATTCACTCCTGCTCAACTCCTGATATATCCTGGGTGCCATCAATGATAAGTGCGAACTGGACCCTGGCATTGATGTTATTCCCAACACAATTTCTTTGACGATTGTATTGCCCACCAGCTTCAAATTTTGTTTTGCATTTGGGGACAGGTGAAATAAAAGTGACCTTTCAGCCAGGTGGTCAGCTCTGCATCGCCCTCTGCCTTGTACTTTAGAAGTTGGCTGAAATTCCCACTCTCCTTATCAATGCCTAGAAAAGCCAGACCTTGCCGTGCCAAGTACTTCACACCCCCAACAATCTTCATAAGATTTCTCCTCGCTTGTTGCTGCTGTCTTTTGTGGGGGTCGCTAGCCCCCGAGATCCCTCCCTCGATAATGCTAACGGCCGGGCTAGCATCATCAATCGCCCCCCCGCTGCTATGTTCCTCACCCGTGGCGTGGGAACCATCGCCCGAGGATTCCCCTCCCCCGCGGGTCCGCGTAGCCGGCATGGCTAATTACCGAGTAGTATTCTGCCCCTCCCTACTACGATACCTCCCTGTCCTAATCGCGCGCCTGCAACCCACACGGAGCGAACGTACGCACGCCCACACACACACACCGCTCCGCGCACTCCAACTCTACTCGCGTTATGATCGCGCACCTGTATCGCACACGGGGTGGTCGCACGCACACACACGCAGCTCCCCACGCGACACACTGCTCAACAAGATCACGCGAGACCACGCTTCGCTATTAATGATTTATTATATGCTACCTGCGAATTGATGTTGACTCAGTGAGTCGACGAGGCTGGCCTATTCCACCCAAACCTGTACCTATTCCCTATTTATCGGCTTACGCTACCCTACTTCACCTCCCCACTCACTGTTTGGTGCCCGCGGTGGTTCGCTGCTCCCGGTGCTAACAGCGCACCTCGACACGTCGCACGGACGTCCGGGTCGCTGGCTGGAGCTGCTGCGGGTCCGCTGGCCTGGAGAGAACCGTCCGATTTCCCCTTTGCGCTTCCCATTTATCCTGATTCCCGGACCCCTACCCCCTTCCCACTCACCGTGCGCCTTCGCTATGCTAATTAATCCTTTGTCCGCGCGGCGTGAACTCCAAACAATGGCACGCGCCCCCCTCGCCCGGGCCAGGCAGCTCCGCGGTGCCTTTGTTCCGCTAATCAATGAGCGACCTGCACGGCGCAAATTCCAATCAATCCTTTTCTCACGCAGGCCCCCATCATCGAGGTTCATGCGGCGGTGTCCATCACAAAGGCCCGTCGTGGGAAGCTGTGCATGGCTCCTCGCGCGCCTCCCCTCTCCCAATTATTTATACTAATAGCCTTATCCTTTAACTCCCCTAACAATGGTGCCTGCGCGCTCAAGCGTAATTATCCCAACCCTCCATGACTATGCGCAACAGCTCCTGCGGTCCCGCTATTCGTGCTGTCCCGTCCCTCCCCTGCTTGCCCCGTCGACCCGTGGGGGTGTGTGTGGGGGGAAAATGCACCTCAACCGCGGTGGCCGAATGCCCCATGCCGCGACCACACCATATTACGGCTGGTCGCAGCGCCGCGGCGCAACGTAGCACGGGGGAGGTCGTCCAATTCCCTGATCGCCGGAAACCGTGAGAGTTAACCCCGATAAGGGTTTCTCGGATAAAAACCGGTCGGCCAGGTGACCTCCCCTCGGAGCTCTATGGGGGGGGGGGAATGCGTGCGGGTGTGTTCGTGTGAGGTGAGGTGAGGGGGACGCGGGGTTGGCTCCGTTGCTTGGTGGTGGCGAAGTCGGGGGTTTGGGCGCCTGCCGAACGGCTTCGTGGCGGCGGCATCACATAGCCCCCCGAGGTGCCAGTCCCCGTCCCGGGTTGACTGGAGCACCTCGCTTGGGCCGCGCCCACGAGGAAACGGTGCGGGGTCCGGGGGATCCGTCCGGACCTGGTGGCTGGCCTCGGGGCGGGTGGTTCCGTCCTCTGTAGCTCCTGCGGCGGTCTCCTCCTCCACTCCAGCGGCTCTCCCCGTCCTCCGGCACCTGTGGGCTGGGGCACAAACTCAGCAGCGGAAGGGTTTAGTGGCCGTCGTCCGCGTCTTCTCCGGACTGGATCGGGGCGTCTCGGGGGCCCGGCGGGGCCCATGTAGTGTGCGAGGCCCCCCAACACGAGGGGTGCGGGTACTCCGGGATTTCGGGGCCTTCGGGTGACGGGGTCCTCTCTCGCCGGGGCCGCTTTCCACGGTTTTAAGCGGCGGACGTTGACCACCGTCTCTCGATCCCTCTCCCCGCCATAGATTAGTACCGTCCAGGGGGATATCTGCCGCACCACGGTCCAGGGTCCCCGCCAGTAGGTCGTCAGTTTCCCCACCTGCCCGGCCCCGACGCGAGGGGTGTGTAGCCACACCTTAGCACCTGTCAGGAATAAGGGGGGTTCCATGCGGGGTCGGGTGCCCTGTTCCTGCCGCCGATGCGCGGCTTCCCCTTGCGGGTATGCTCGGCCTCGGGCTTCTCGCAGGGTCTCCAACAGGTGTTCCACGGGGCGGCTTCCCTCCTCCGGCTGGGGGGAAGGGACGCCGAATAGCAGATCTGCGGGTAAACGAGACTCACGGCCGAACATCATTAAAAACGGGGTTTGTCCCGTCGACGTGTGTACGGTGGTGGCGTAGGCGAAAAGGGCGTAGGGGAGGTGTTCGTCCCAATCCCGTTGATTTGCGGCCGCCATACGTTTGAGTTTCCCCGCTAGGGTCTGATTCATGCGCTCCACCATACCGTTCGCTTGGGGGTGGTACGCTGTGGTTCGGTCCTTCTGGATTCCGAACTCTCGGCACAGTGCCTGGAACAACTCGGCCTCGAACTCGCTACCCTGGTCGGTGAGGACTCGTTCTGGGATCCCGTGCTTAAGTACGTAGTGTTCCACGAATGCCCGGGCCACCACCAAGGCCGTTTTATCAGGGATGGCCACTGCCACGGGGTAGCGGGTGAAATACTCTACTGCGACAAGGATATATCGGTTGCCTCGATGGGATCGCGGGAATGGCCCCTGTAGGTCAATCCCGACCAGCTGATTCGTGCGGCTGACGCGGAACGGCCTTAGGGGTACCTGGTATCGTGCCGGTTTCGGCCCGCACTGCTGACAGGCGCGGCAGCCCTGTACCCAGGCCGCCACGTCTTGTGCCAATTTGGGCCAGAGATACTGGCGACGCAGGGTCTCTCGAGTGCGTCGTTCCCCATCGTGGCCCCCGAGTGGGTGGTCATGCACCAGCCGAAGCAGCTGGGGTCGCACCTGGGCAGGAACACAGATGCACCCCGGCTGGCCGGCCTCGGTTAACTCCCGTACCACTCCGTTCTGCACACACAACCGGGCATACAAACCGCTCCAGGGTCCTGGTAGGGCGCTCTTTTCCTCCCGCAGTGCCGCCTCCACTGCCGCCAGATCGGGATCTCGCTGCTGGGTCTGTCTCAGCTGCTCGTCGTTCAGGCCCGGGAAGGCGCAGCCGACGTCCTCCTGGATCCGTCCGATCGGGTCCCGAGCCGCGGGTCCCGCGCTTGCCGTGCGGTCGACGGGATCATCGGTGCCACCTGCGAGGGTCTCTGTGGCGCACACTGCACTCTCTCTCGCTGGGGGGGGGTCAGTGGCCGCGGCCGCTCGGGGGTCCGTTGCCTGCCGGCAGCGTCCCCCCGTGAAGCACGGGCAGGCCTCCTCCGCCCTTGTCTCGGTGTCCACCGTGGGTCGCCTCGACAAGGCGTCCGCGTTTGCATGCGTCCGGCCAGCCCGATACTCGATTTGCAGGTTGTACTCCTGCAACTGCGCCAACCACCGGGCCATCTGCCCCCGCGGCTCCTTGAATGTAAGAAGGAACTGCAGAGCATAATGGTCAGTGCGTACGCGACATTTCCTGCCGTACAAATACGGCCGGAACTGCTTACATGCGAAAATCACGGCGTACAACTCTTGGCGGGTCACGCAATAGTTAAGCTCGGCCCCACTCAAGGTACGGCTGGCGTACGCGATGACTCGTTCCGTCCCATCCTGTACCTGTGACAACACCGCGCCCAGCCCGCTGCTGCAGGCGTCGGTGTCCAAAATAAAATCGGTGGTAAAATCGGGGAAAGCGAGGGTGGGGGCGTGGGTGAGGTGGTCTTTGAGAGTGGTGAAGGCCGTCTGGCAGGCCCCCGTCCACTGGTAGGGGTGCTTAGGGGAGGTGAGTTGGGTGAGGGGGCGTGCAATCTCGCTGAATCCCTTTACAAATCGGCGATAATAGGTGGCGAGCCCCAAAAATGATCTGATCTCCGTCAGATTCCTTGGCCGTGGCCACTCCACTACGGCGCGTACCTTCTCCGGATCGGTGTGCACACCTGCCTCGCTGACGCGATGCCCGAGGTACCCCACCTCGCGTTGTGCGATGTAACACTTACGTGGCTTGAGCTTGAGATGAGCCGCTCGCAGTCGCTGGAACACCTCTCGAAGCCTGGACCAATGCTCAGACAAAGATCTACTGAACACTATCACATCGTCCAAGTAAATCAGGCACTGTTCCCATTGCAAGCCCCGCATCACCAACTCCATCAGCCGCTGGAACGTCGCGGGCGCATTGGTGAGTCCGAACGGGAGTACTCGAAACTCGAATAGCCCCATCGGGGTGGTGAATGCGGTTTTCGGCCGATCCTCCTCCGCCATCTCCACCTGCCAGTACCCGGACGCGAGATCGAGGGTGGAAAAATATCGCGCTCCAGCGAGGCTGTCGAAGGTGTCGTCGATGCGGGGTATGGGGAAGGCATCGCCGAGCGTGACTGCATTTAGTTTACGGTAATCGACGCAGAACCGGGTTGACCCATCCTTTTTCGTCACTAGTACCACTGGGGCTGACCAGGGGCTCGCCGAGGGCTGAATTATGTTATCGCGAAGCATGTCCCCAACTGCCTCTTTGATTTGGGCGCGTTCGGGTGCGCCCACTCGGTACGCAGGGAGTTTGATGGGTCGGGCTGCACCGGTGTCAATTTGGTGCTTAACAAGATCGGTCCGACCCACGTCCGAGTCGTGTTCACTGAATACGTCGGCATACTCCCGCAGTAACTCGCGCAGCCGATCGGCCTCTCCCTTAGGTAAATCCGCCCATGGTACATGTAACGCGTCGAGCAGGGGAACGACCTCGGCTCGGGGAGTCGGGCCGACTCGCCAGGCCAGGTCCTGGTCACCCTCAGGACGCCCGGGGTCCTCAGCCCAGAGTGCGAACACCGAGTCGTTAGAGTGGCGTGCGTGCAGGGGGTGTACGGTGGCTATCGGGGTGCGCCGCCGCAGTGTCGCTGGGGTACTGTGGGGGTTAAACATCCGCATAAACAATCGGTCCCCATCTGCGTTTACCAACGTGGCGGATCCCACGACCCCATACCGTTTTGCCAACTCCGGGTGAGGAGTTAGCATTACCTCTCCTGATGGTCGGAGCGCGGGGTCGGTGGGGGATGTTGCCACCGGCACCAGCATCTCGGTGAGCGGGCCGATGGTGACTGCCGTCGCCAGGATAGCGGCCACAGGTGCGAAGCGGGGGCGCGTTGGTTCTCGTCCCAGGAACGGTATCCGCTCGCCGTTGCTCTCCATGGTGGCGCATCGCTGGCGGGGTTGCACGTTGAGTCCCAGCCGTTCTAAGAGGTCGGTACCTGCGATACACTCGTGACACAACGCACTCGACACGTAGAACTCCTGGGTGCACACCTGACTGCCTATGCGGACCTCTAGGGTGGCTCTCCCCAGCAGCCCCATTCCGGCTCCGCTCGCCGTGTGCAGCGCGCGGTCCGGGGCCTGCAGGTGACGCACGTCGACCCCGATCGCGCTGCAGTGCGCTGCGCTCACGAGCGAGGCCACCGCCCCCGTGTCCAGCAGAATTCGGGTACGCACTCCGTTTACCTCCCCTTCCACCAGCGACGTGGCCCCCGTGATCCCCGCCACCAGCTCCCGTAGCCAGTCGCCAGGAGTCACCGTTTCCGTGGGCGTTGTTGTTGGAACCTGTGTGGAGATCACTCGCTCGCCATTATTCTCATTATCGTCTATTTGTATCGGGACCGCGTCGATTGCACCCCTAGTTGGTCCGCTTTCTAGGGGGCGTTGGAGTTTAACCCCCGCATCTGCCTAGCTCGGGTGATTTCAGGACAATCTCTCACTAAATGCCCTCGGCGATCGCACATATAACATGCCCGAGGAGGGGGGGCGGCTCCGTAGTGGGCCCCCTGCCCACTCCCTCCCCCCCCATTACGCCGCTGTCCACCCTCCGCCTCTAGTCGGGCCACCCTTCCAGATAACCCCCCTACCGTGGCGCGTAGGTCCCCCATTTCGGATCGGATGGTCTCAACGGAGGATTGCAGTTTGGTCATATTCTCACCTACGTGGGTTACCCTCTCACCTACATGGGTTATCTTACCGTCCATTTGGTCTACCCGGCCAGCAATATCTCCCATGCCGGTCTGTAACCCGGCTACCCACCCTGGGGTGGTCTCGCTGGGTCTCTGGGGCTCCCTTGCCCGTCCCCTTACTGCGATGGCGATCTCTTCCTCCTCGTCGGAGAGTAGGCTCGCCACGGCGCACTCTCGTCCCCTCCCTCGAGGCTGCGCGCGCTCACCCGAGAGTTTCTCGCATTTGCGCGCGCGCTCGACGAGGGTGTTAAAGGAGAGGCGTGCACCGTCTACATTTGGCTGCCACCACGGGGTGCGTGCCAAATATCGTTGGATTTTACCGGCGGCGAGGCCCTCAATTATTTTGGCCTCGTACTCTGGGTACGCGAGCTGGGTCAACATGCGTACATCCTCGGCGTAATCTCGCAGATCCTCGCCGGGTTGACGACGGCGTGCCTCTAAGGCCGCCTGCGCATCCTCCTCGTCATAGGCGCCGAAGCGCCGTTCGAGTTCGCACATTACTATTTCCCACTGAGTTTGTGCGCTTGCGGGCAAAGCTTCCACAAAGTCAGCTGCCCGCCCATCTAAATGTAACTCTAACTGCTGCAACGCCTCCTCATCTGACCACCCATTAACTTTTTTAGCCCCTCTGATGCTGCGGGCAAACGATTTCCATGATGGAATTCCTTTGCCCGTAAATGTGCATTTGATTTTAATCTGGGTTGGGGGGCCTCTTTCCCTTGGGGGTGCGGGGGATCGTCCCGTTTCTGACACCAATATGTGGGGGTCGCTAGCCCCCGAGATCCCTCCCTCGATAATGCTAACGGCCGGGCTAGCATCATCAATCGCCCCCCCGCTGCTATGTTCCTCACCCGTGGCGTGGGAACCATCGCCCGAGGATTCCCCTCCCCCGCGGGTCCGCGTAGCCGGCATGGCTAATTACCGAGTAGTATTCTGCCCCTCCCTACTACGATACCTCCCTGTCCTAATCGCGCGCCTGCAACCCACACGGAGCGAACGTACGCACGCCCACACACACACACCGCTCCGCGCACTCCAACTCTACTCGCGTTATGATCGCGCACCTGTATCGCACACGGGGTGGTCGCACGCACACACACGCAGCTCCCCACGCGACACACTGCTCAACAAGATCACGCGAGACCACGCTTCGCTATTAATGATTTATTATATGCTACCTGCGAATTGATGTTGACTCAGTGAGTCGACGAGGCTGGCCTATTCCACCCAAACCTGTACCTATTCCCTATTTATCGGCTTACGCTACCCTACTTCACCTCCCCACTCACTGTTTGGTGCCCGCGGTGGTTCGCTGCTCCCGGTGCTAACAGCGCACCTCGACACGTCGCACGGACGTCCGGGTCGCTGGCTGGAGCTGCTGCGGGTCCGCTGGCCTGGAGAGAACCGTCCGATTTCCCCTTTGCGCTTCCCATTTATCCTGATTCCCGGACCCCTACCCCCTTCCCACGCACCGTGCGCCTTCGCTATGCTAATTAATCCTTTGTCCGCGCGGCGTGAACTCCAAACAATGGCACGCGCCCCCCTCGCCCGGGCCAGGCAGCTCCGCGGTGCCTTTGTTCCGCTAATCAATGAGCGACCTGCACGGCGCAAATTCCAATCAATCCTTTTCTCACGCAGGCCCCCATCATCGAGGTTCATGCGGCGGTGTCCATCACAAAGGCCCGTCGTGGGAAGCTGTGCATGGCTCCTCGCGCGCCTCCCCTCTCCCAATTATTTATACTAATAGCCTTATCCTTTAACTCCCCTAACAATGGTGCCTGCGCGCTCAAGCGTAATTATCCCAACCCTCCATGACTATGCGCAACAGCTCCTGCGGTCCCGCTATTCGTGCTGTCCCGTCCCTCCCCTGCTTGCCCCGTCGACCCGTGGGGGTGTGTGTGGGGGGAAAATGCACCTCAACCGCGGTGGCCGAATGCCCCATGCCGCGACCACACCATATTACGGCTGGTCGCAGCGCCGCGGCGCAACGTAGCACGGGGGAGGTCGTCCAATTCCCTGATCGCCGGAAACCGTGAGAGTTAACCCCGATAAGGGTTTCTCGGATAAAAACCGGTCGGCCAGGTGACCTCCCCTCGGAGCTCTATGGGGGGGGGGGGGGGAATGCGTGCGGGTGTGTTCGTGTGAGGTGAGGTGAGGGGGACGCGGGGTTGGCTCCGTTGCTTGGTGGTGGCGAAGTCGGGGGTTTGGGCGCCTGCCGAACGGCTTCGTGGCGGCGGCATCACACTTTCAAGCTCACGTGAAAGTTGGACATTAACAGGTTTTGGGTCCTGAATCCGAGTCATCACAGCTAATTTGTGACACTGGCTGTCTTTATGCGCATTGAATTTATCCAGTGCCTTTCAATTTTTAAAGCCAGTCTTGACAAAAGCTGAATCTGCTTTTGACGCAAGCTTAGACTTTTGAGTTGCAAAGTATTTAGCACAATAGAAACAGATCCTCTGTCTCCTGAAAGTAGAATGTCCTATTTGATAGGGTTTGACTAGGTATGACATTAACATTTGGCTGATTTGGGCGAGGTACAAGCTCCTCCCCTCCCTAGCGTGCGCGATGACTACCACTACCACGTGACTTTTCTTTCGTGTTGTGCGCGCTGCATTTAGCGCCACAGCGCGTTGATTTACAGCGTTTATTCGTTTGTTTGCTGGTGACTGTGTATGTCATATCGGAATCGCCTCCAGTGCTGTTGCTGCTGGCGGCAATAAAAGTTGGTTAAAAGTCAAAGTCTCCTGCACCTTCATCTTCGCTTGCCTGTCTGCTATACTCTCTCTCTGTCTGTCATTGTCTCAAACCCACTCTCCCTGCTTGATTGTATTATCTGAAATACACATGAGAAGCCATACTTAGAGGAATATCTCAGTTTAAATCAACATTAGGGATTAGACTGTTGTGATGTCATTATTCGGTCTTAACCATCAATATTTGCTCCTTTTTTCATTCACCTCCATGTCACCTGCTCTCCCTGCCCTGTCGGCATCCTCATGCCCTCTCTCTCCCTCTATCTCTCTTTACTCTGAATGCACCAGAGTGAACATGAACGAAATATTATCAGTAAACAAGTGGTGTTTCTTGCCATGATGTTCAGGGATGGATTAATAACAATTTCTCATCTAAATGGCAATAATTATTATATCGAGAAACATTGACTCATGTCTTCTACTGCTGTATACTTCTATCATCTGACTGGTACACATTTTCTCACTGCTCTCAACTTACTTTTCTTCTTTTCTGAGGCTGCCCGAAAAACATAACGATTGTCACTGCCACCTTTCATCTTGCTCATGATGATACTCACTGTGAATGAAAGCTGACTGTAATAAAACTGCTTGCACTTTAATCAAAGAAACACTAATAATGCTATTTATCATAAGCAAGTACAGCTATAAACTATACTATACGATTTCGATTTAAAGCTTTCGTGACTGCAGGGATTCATCTTCTTGGTTCTTTCGGTAAAGTCACATAGAAGGGGAAAAAACATAATAAAACACGTCGTGAGAATTGTTTTATTATGTTTTATTTTTATTATTTTATTACTTCCCTTCTACGTGACTTTACCGAAAGAACCAAGAAGATATACTATACGAATATGCAATAAATGAAATCTACTACTATCTACAAATATTACACATGCAGCGCAACATAAATGATTGCCACTTTACTCAGACTTTACGTGGGCTTTCTGACAAATATAAGGTAATAAAGACATTAACGTTAGTTGAATACGCCTGTGAGCGCCATTGTTGGTCGCTGGCTGAATGTGTGGCTAATTCACTTTACAAGTAACTTACTTAGCTATGATAGCTGACGTTAGTGTAGGTTGATTGATTAGCAATCGCAAAGCGGCCCGTTTTCACCAAAGAGTTTGTTTTCACTCGACAGTGATATATCCTGCGTAACACTCATATTACATTCCCGTTTTCCACTTTTTAAGAAATTTGAAAGCAATGAAATGGAGAGACAGGACAGTGTTTGACATTGATGTACCTACCCACAGCAGTCAAGCAACGGCTTCTGCTGGGGTACAGTAATACAACTTGGACAAACCACACACAAAACTGCAGTACACCATAAAACTAGAACCAGTAGTAATAATAATGGCGATTTGTTAAGTTTAGTTACGATTACATTTGTTAATTATTATTTCGGACGGCGGTGCGTGGTTGCCTGTCGTAGCATAGCAATCATTATTTTAAAATATTTTTTTATATAAATATATTGGGGGGGATGTGTCCCCCCCAATTACGGCCTTGGTATATTGTACACATACAGTACAGGCAATGGGTGTAAGATATCGATATAAATAGACATACAGCTTAGGATTAAAGTAATATTCGAATAGTGAAGTGCAAGGGTTATTGTCAAAGACAAAGATGGTTTATCAGTAGTAGAATTGGGTTTAAGAGAAACTGTTAATTGATTAACCGCACTTGTCCACCAGTCACATGGTTAATGGCGACTCGGTTGAAGATTGCTGTGTGTGACACACGTGCTGTTGCATTTTACAGATTAACCACAATAAATGGGTTTGCCCTCGATTTGGAGCACCTGCCCACGTCCTTCATTTCGAGTGTGCAACATATAGTATTTTAATAATGGTAGGAAATTAACAATCTATTATAACATTCGAATGTTTAGATTTTCTTTTACGAATAAAGTAATACTATTAGCTATAATTTTATTTAATTCATTGCATTTATATAATTATTGTAATAAAAAATGTGGAATTGAATTATAGAGCTTCTTGTGTTAATTATTTTCATTTAAATATTTTCCAGAGGTCACAGTATACAGGATTGTCATTTCCATTATCCATTAGTTATTTTAACAAGTAACATTTCCAGCATTTTCTAAATTATCACATGAATATTTAAACTTTCCAACATACTCTTGGAATTCCTTAATAACTTGGATAAACCTTTCGAGCAAAAGGAAATACAGTAAATGAATAGAATATGTTTTCTGCATTGCGACAATAATAAAGTGACCTATTTAAATATTTAAGTACACTGAATTATGAAATAGTCAATTAGGAAATCAACCTTTTACATTTGAAAGGGGTTGAATTGTATATATGGGAGAGCTCTTTGCTCTTTGTTCAAAGTCACATTCTAAATATTATATTCATGATTAAACCCACGAAGTTCAATTCTCTGTAGCAGGTGAACCATGCTGCCCATGAGTTACTGTTCAGCTGTTGCCATTTCAGGGGTCTAGGGCTTTTATAGTCGCTGCAGTCACAGTTGCACTGCAGGTTATACAATTTGCATTCATCAAGTGATTGCCATGCATGGCAGTGCGAGCTAAAGGCATTACAACTGGGAGGAGTGCAAAAGTACGACAATGCAAAATAATGTGGCTGCCGTTCTCCCGTTGCTCACTCCTATGAGGCATTGTGCTTGAAAATGCCAGCCAGCTGTGGAGTATGGAATTGCACTTGTTATGTGCACACTATCCCCTAGACCAGGGGAGGGGAACCTTACATCTGCCAAGAACTATTTGGATATTTGATAATTGGTTCTTTACCCTTCTATCTGGCAACAAAACTGACACCTTTTTACAAGGAGTCATGTTTGCATAGACCGCAATACCTGCAGTCATAATACAAACAAAAGAACATAACTCTGATAATGTGCACTGTCCTTGAAGTTGATTGGTCCACACCCGAGACAGCTTTCCTTAGAGCCTAGTCTCATATGGGTTGGACCAGATGACGCCAAAAGGCGCACAACTCAAGGACAATGCACCATCAGAGTATGAGAGCTCGGGGCAAGCATCTACACTATGGGAACCTCATTTGCCAGTAAAAATATGATAATTGGTTCTTTACCCTTCTATCTGGCAACAAAACTGACACCTTTTTACAAGGAGTCATGTTTGCATAGACCGCAATACCTGCAGTCATAATACAAACAAAAGAACATAACTCTGATAATGTGCACTGTCCTTGAAGTTGATTGGTCCACACCCGAGACAGCTTTCCTTAGAGCCTAGTCTCATATGGGTTGGACCAGATGACGCCAAAAGGCGCACAACTCAAGGACAATGCACCATCAGAGTATGAGAGCTCGGGGCAAGCATCTACACTATGGGAACCTCATTTGCCAGTAAAAATATGATAATTGGTTCTTTACCCTTCTATCTGGCAACAAAACTGACACCTTTTTACAAGGAGTCATGTTTGCATAGACCGCAATACCTGCAGTCATAATACAAACAAAAGAACATAACTCTGATAATGTGCACTGTCCTTGAAGTTGATTGGTCCACACCCGAGACAGCTTTCCTTAGAGCCTAGTCTCATATGGGTTGGACCAGATGACGCCAGATAGAAGGGTAAAGAACCAATTATCATATTTTTACTGGCAAATGAGGTTCCCATAGTGTAGATGCTTGCCCCGAGCTCTCATACTCTGATGGTGCATTGTCCTTGAGTTGTGCGCCTTTTGGCGTCATCTGGTCCAACCCATATGAGACTAGGCTCTAAGGAAAGCTGTCTCGGGTGTGGACCAATCAACTTCAAGGACAGTGCACATTATCAGAGTTATGTTCTTTTGTTTGTATTATGACTGCAGGTATTGCGGTCTATGCAAACATGACTCCTTGTAAAAAGGTGTCAGTTTTGTTGCCAGATAGAAGGGTAAAGAACCAATTATCATATTTTTACTGGCAAATGAGGTTCCCATAGTGTAGATGCTTGCCCCGAGCTCTCATACTCTGATGGTGCATTGTCCTTGAGTTGTGCGCCTTTTGGCGTCAT
The DNA here is from genome assembly GCF_965212315.1 of Lampetra planeri. Taxonomy (NCBI): domain Eukaryota; kingdom Metazoa; phylum Chordata; class Hyperoartia; order Petromyzontiformes; family Petromyzontidae; genus Lampetra; species Lampetra planeri. Next base: position 9,462,379 of record NC_136115.1, on the reverse strand, counting down.
CTGGTCCAACCCATATGAGACTAGGCTCTAAGGAAAGCTGTCTCGGGTGTGGACCAATCAACTTCAAGGACAGTGCACATTATCAGAGTTATGTTCTTTTGTTTGTATTATGACTGCAGGTATTGCGGTCTATGCAAACATGACTCCTTGTAAAAAGGTGTCAGTTTTGTTGCCAGATAGAAGGGTAAAGAACCAATTATCATATTTTTACTGGCAAATGAGGTTCCCATAGTGTAGATGCTTGCCCCGAGCTCTCATACTCTGATGGTGCATTGTCCTTGAGTTGTGCGCCTTTTGGCGTCATCTGGTCCAACCCATATGAGACTAGGCTCTAAGGAAAGCTGTCTCGGGTGTGGACCAATCAACTTCAAGGACAGTGCACATTATCAGAGTTATGTTCTTTTGTTTGTATTATGACTGCAGGTATTGCGGTCTATGCAAACATGACTCCTTGTAAAAAGGTGTCAGTTTTGTTGCCAGATAGAAGGGTAAAGAACCAATTATCATATTTTTACTGGCAAATGAGGTTCCCATAGTATTTGGATATTTATCACATCATTCGCGGGCCATACAAAATTATCAACTTTAAAATTATGCTGTTATATTTGGTCAAACATTTAATTAACTCACCCCTAATGTGATGGCTGGAACTGCTTCTCTTTGGTGAAGCGTGTGATGTTAGCTGGTATTGATGATGTTGCTACTCGCAACTGCTTTTCCAGGTTTGCTCCTAGATTTATTGAATTTCGAGTTCCGCCTGCGGTTGCCTTGTCAGGGCCAGACCAAATGATTTTGCGGGCCTTATATGGCCCGCGGGCCGGACATTCCCCACCCCTGCCCTAGACACTAGCCACCATCAGAAGCTGTCCACGCTCTGGACTTTTACCTCTGTAGTCATCCTGCCTCCTCCATTTACTATGCATCTGATGATGGCTGGCAATGTTAGCTGTGGCACTGCATCTTGGCAATGAACTAAGGTAACTTAGCATGTCACTGCAATGCTATGCAAATTCAATTATACTCCGCAACACATATACACTGTCTTCTTGGTTCTTTCGGTAAAGTCACGTAGAAGGGAAGTAATACAATAATAAAAATAAAACATAATAAAATAATTCTCACGACGTTTCGGCCACAACGCAAGCAGCCGTCCTCAGGTGAAGAATGAAACACCACCAAGCTTGGAGCGTATATTTAAGCTGGGTTGGAGGGGGGGATGTGGAAAGAAGAGCGCCTTGACAAAATAATTTGCATATCAAGAGGAATTTAGCATATGCAAATTATTTTGTCAAGGCGCTCTTCTTCCCACCTCCCCCCCTCCAACCCAGCTTAAATATACGCTCCAAGCTTGGTGGTGTTTCATTCTTCACCTGAGGACGGCTGCTTGCGTTGTGGCCGAAACGTCGTGAGAATTATTTTACTATGTTTTATTTTTATTATTTTATAACTTCCCTTCTACGTGACTTTACCGAAAGAACCAAGAAGATGAATCCCTGCAGTCACGAAAGCTTTAAATCGAAACATATACACTGAACCAGAAAAAGTTATTTGGATTATGCTGGTACTTAATAAGCGTAGTGTCTGCGTTTACATTACATTTGTTAATGGTTTGTCTCAAACACATTCCTGCGGAGGGAGCTGGTAGGAATGTTGGGTTGCTCAGTCAATGGCCAGGGTCAACGGCGGCATGGTGTATTCCGCAAATATGGCCGACTGTGAGGGCGGGCACAAGCCATCGTGAGTAGGTTAAACGTTGAGTTTTATAAGGGCACCAAGGGGTGACCAGCCCCTCCCCACCCAGCCCCACCCCTCCCACCCCCCACCCAGCCCCACCCTCCCTCCCCACCCAGCCCCTCCCCACCCTCCCCTCCCCACCCAGCCCCTCCCACCCTCCCCACCCAGCCCCTCCCCACACTCCCCTCTCCACGGAGCCCCACCCCTCCCATTTTTGGATGCACGACGGACGGACACAATAATCCCCGGTGGGCTGGTGTAACCAGGAGGTTCCTACCAGTATTAGTCTAATGGGTTTGTTTTTAGGTGTGGTCTAGGAACGATAAATAATAATAAAAATCTTCAGATTATAGTTTAACATTCTTATGTTGAGTGGTAGAAATTATAAGTTGTCTATGGGTGCACGTGTGAGATATGTGTGCGAACACTGTGGGTGAATGTTGCACTGTTTATCACACTGCGCTCTGATCCTCGCAACCTGGGTCAATTGACACTGGGCACCCTTGCAAATGAGAGATTTTCTAAATTAAATCTTTTAAGGAATAAATACAATAAAAACAGATTTCTGGACATGCATACTTTCGAAGATTCATACATAGGCTGATAGCTAGTCTAACATGGGTCCCTATCGCGGTGTGGTAACATTAAGATGACACACACTCATTAGGAACTGATGGCGATGCATGTGACCACACAGACCCCTTGTGTACTGTGCTGACCTTAATGGACACCCACAAACATACTTATCTGAATCTTGAAGTGGAATCTGTTTGTATTGATATGAATGCATACCATCCTGGATTCATTTGTAAGTATGTATGTTTCTTAATACTCAGAATAGAGGTTTATCCATTAATAGATAACTGATTTCTAGTGACCCTCATATTTTATTCTCAACAGGTGACTGAATAACGTCAAAGTGATGGGTCCATATCTTACAAAGTAGAGGGTCAAGAGTTTGAATAAGTAAATGGAGATTGGATGGTAGACATGTCGAGGCATTTAAATAAAATGTACATTTTCCTGTAATTGTTATGAATTATATCACCCCTGCAATTGTCCCTGTTATTTTAGTGGAATATCTATAAATTATCACCCTTTATTATAAAAAAATATGCAAATGTATTGTCTTGTATGAACATGTTTTACTTTTGAAAAAATATGCTCTGCTCAATCAGGGAGTAAACAGTTATGGCAATTAGGGCTTAACGTGCAGCAATGCTTTACACACAGCAATATTAATGGTAAGTGGTGGTATATTCCTCCAATTATAGGAGCTATCTAAAACAGCTCTTTGCTAAAATAGACGATTGGCTGCAGTTGAAATAGTGTGCACACCAGGGACGTGCGGTCAGGGGAGGCAGGGGAGGCAGAGCCTCACCTGTCATACTCCAATGAAAACAGCTGTTACGAAAAAAAAAGAATAATCAAGTAAAATAAATATTAAGATTTTTCCACCGATCTGCGTTATAAATGTCATTTCTGTACGATTCCAATCATTTTTATAGTCAAAATCGCCAAATTTACGGAGCTCCGCTGCAAATACAGGAAGAGACGAGAGGTGAGGCAGCGACGTGCTCAGCCTCCCCTCTGATTGTGCAACCCCTCAGTAACTGGATGGAGCAGGGGCAATAAGCGCGTGCCTGTTACTATCTCAGTATGTCACCAATGTAATGTTTATAGACCCCTTCATTTCATGTCCTTGCCTTCCATACTCCAGGTAACTTATTTCACGTTTGTGTATAAATATATCTAGGCTCACTGGTCTCGTAATGAAACTGCAATGAAAAAGCACCAGGGGAGGCAGCTATCACATCTGCCTCACTGAAGGGTGTTGCACACTTGAAATGAAGGACGTGGGCAGCACGTGTGTTACACACAGCAATTCTTGAACCGAGTCGCCATTAACCATGTGACTGGTGTACAAGTGTGGTTATTCAATAACAGTTTTCTCTTAAACCCAATTCTACTACTGATAAACCATCTTTGTCTTTGACAATAACATTTGCACTTCACTATTCGAATATTGCTTTAATCCTAAGCTGTATGTCTAGCTGTACCACTGGAGGGAGCTTTAGAGAGCCCCTCTAGAAGGTCTACTCTTCCATGCTGGCCAGATGTCTGGGAAGTGGTGGGAGTGCCGTCCTGGAAGATTGAACTGGCAATCTAAGGGTCACAATGCAAGTGCGCGTACAACAGGGGGAATACCTACTATAATCACCCAGGAATGTCCTTAATGCTCGTGACGTCACTCCACGTCGACCAGCCCCCCTCATTAATATTCATTAGCAGGTGCCGTCCTGAAAATGGACACGCCTCCACCCCTTCTCATTAATAATCATGAACGGCTGACGTCACTCCATATTGGGTACCCCCTCTCCCTCATTAATACTCGTTAACAGATGACGTCACTCCACAAGCAGAAAGGTGGAGCGGAAACTTATATTTGTTTAGACACCCATCTTTATAGAGAATTAACCATAACATTAATGCAACGTCACATCGCACCGCATTTCCTGGCTTCATTTCCTTCTTCGCCACGTCTAACAAAAGGGAGGTCAACTTTATGCTTCCAAATTATGCTGAAATGAGAATGTATGCTAAAATCTACATTTTTCAGCTGCTTTGCGGCCATTGACTCCAGTTACAATTGTTTGCAACTCCAGCGAGCTAAAGCGGAACATAACTACATCTCAGAGCACTGCACCTAAAGTCTCTAAGTGTCCGTTGAATACAGTGGCACAGCGCCATTGCGTCAGCTGTTTTATCACATTCTTACATGCAACAATCATTGCAGTGCTGCAGTCTAATGTTGTGAGGTGTTTTATGGCTTCCTTTTGTGCGACATTAACTCACATTAATACAGTGCTACAGTTACAGGCAGTACGGTGTTTTATCACTTTTCTTTGCCAATATTTGCCGCCATTATATTCAGCTAATTTATAATCGTTAACGACTGACATCACTCCGCAAGGAGAAACGTGGAGTGGAAATGAAAATTTGTTTCGGCACAAATTAAATTGTTTTACGTCTATTTCCCCTCTTTATCTAGAGCTAACCAGTCAATTCCACGCCACATCCCACTGCATTTTCTGCCTTAATTTATTTCTTCGCCACGTCAATCTAAAGCAAGGTCAACTTTACGGTTGCATATTATGCTAAAATAAACATTTCTCTGCTGTTTTTCCACCATTGCCTCCTATTCAGATTGTTTGCTACTCCGGCGAGCTACAGCACACCATAAGTAAGTCTCAGAGCACTGCACCTAAAGTAATTGAATTTGTCTAGGTGCAAATTGCCCCTTCATTATGGAGACATTTTTCGGTTATCTTGCAGATATTGTCTCGATTTCCAATTTATTGCAAACACAGCGACCGAAAGCAGAAGAGAATAAATTATCAGAGCAGCCAATTTGATCAAATTGAAGGTCGGTTATATACAGTGCTACAGTGAACTGCAGTGAAGTGGTTTATGACTTTGTTTCGTGCAAGATTCACTGCCATTAAATTTACACAAGATGCAATTATACTCTGCTCAATATGTTCGTAAATATTACAGCTTCCGTCCTAGAACGGGCAAAGATGCTAGTATAAAAGAGAATCCACGTGTAAAGACGACTTCGACGCACTTGTCTTGAGATGGTTTCTTTATTTAAGGAGCCACCTGCCCACACTCAAACAGGTGGATGCCCCACTGCAACAACCCCGAGTCTCCTGCGTATCTCCCTTATATACGGTCCGAAGCCACGCCCCCATTCCCGTTCTCGCTGGTTTGAGACCGCTCACTCTACCAGCAGACTCTACTGTCCTCTTTCGTCACCTGGCCACGCTCCTATTCTTGACCATTCCCGTAGCCACCAGTCCATTCGTACTGCAGGCTGACTCCCCTGTCATTAGCACCCGTGGCCACTAGTCCATTCATACCGCAGGCTGCCTATATAAACGATAAAATATTTTTTTTTATTTCACCAGGTAAAACCCACTGAGCAATATAGCTCTTTTTCAGAAGTGACCTGGCCACAAATATGATAGTTCAATATTTGGAAATGTATAGCAGCCAAATACTCTGAACACATGTTTCTGAATGTGGAGGGAAAAACCGGAGGACCCTGAGAAAAATCCACAACACCACGGGGAGAACATTCAAACTCCAAATATACAGGAATCAGGGTCGGGATTCAAACCCACGACCTTCTGCATACCAGGCGAGGTCGTTCACATCTAGCCACTGTGGCACCCGATAGTTCAATCAACAGGGTTTTTATTGTACCACCCTACGACTGGCCAAATCAGCTTAACTATATGACATCAACACAAACTAGTCATGAACTAGATGAGGCTACTGATTACAGTAACAATTACATTGTGCAGTTACACTTAAACACTGAGTAGGTATATGTATGGTGGTGCAATTAAAACGCACAGACTCCAGCAGATTAGCATTTCATGTGCAATTTTCATGCATCACCTATTGTTACAAGCAACATTCCAACATTAGCTGCTGTAGCTTGATTACGCGATAGTTTGCATGTACAGTATTGCATGAGTGTAACTGCATGGCACTGGGAGACAAATGCCACTGATTTGATTAAAGTGATCATGGTTAAAAGTAATTTCATGCACTGTAATGTGGGCAGCAGCCCATTTGCAAATCATGGTGGTGTCAAAACAGGATTTTGCAAACGTGAAGCTTGCACATATAGTGGATAACATAATTAATGTAGCCAACGGTAAATATAAAAGTGAAATGCAATTACTGGTACAGTTCAACGAAAGTAATTGATATTTTTAATTTGTTATTATTATTCACAATTACATTGTACTAAAACAGAGCTATCTTTTTTCATGTTAATATGCAAAAAAAATTCGAATCATACCTAAGTATAATATTTGCCAACTAGCATATTTGCCCATCCTAGGACAGAAGCTGTAATATTTACGCAAAAATTGAGCAGAGGATAATTGTATCTTGTGTAAATTTAATGGCTGTGAATCTTGCACGAAAGTATGTCATCAAACACTTAACTGCATTTGACTGTAGCACTGTATTAATGGCAGTGATTCTTGCACAAAGTTACATCATAAAACACCTCACGTCATGTCACTGTAGTCACATAGGTATACAATAAAATAAATTAAACCACGACGTTTCGGGCGCAACACAAGCGTCTGTCATCAGGTGGGACAACCACAGCAAGAAACAATTGCTGAAGTGGAGGACGGAACCTGTTCATGATAATTAATGAGGGGGGCTGGTCGATGTGGAGTGACGTCACGAGTGATGCACACAGACATTCTTGGCTAATTATAGTAGGTAATAATAATGGGGGGGGTGGGGTGTCCATTTGGAGGATGTGACCTGCTCATGATTGTTAATGAGGGGGGATGGTCGATGTGGAGTGACGTCACGAGCGTTAAGGACATTCCTGGGTGATTATAGTAGGTATACTTTTCTTCTTGACTTAAAGCTTTCGGGACTGCAGGAATTCATACTCTTTGGGTCTTTCGGAAAAGCCACGCAGATAGAAAAATAATAAAAATATCACGTTTCGATCGCACGTTGCTCGTTTTCCTCGGTGTGGCGGTGGTTTTCGTTTTTCTTACATTGATATGCTAATCTCTCACAATACAATGGCCACCTCCACAGCTTCGTCGTCGTGGAGGTAGCTCAGCTCTCCATTCTTACATTCACATGCAAATTTAATCTCTAGCCCCACCCACTTCGCTTATGACCCTTGGGTTACACCCATCTCAAATCTTTATATATCCTGCATCAGCAGCTCTCCCGCTATATTTTTTCACCTGATGACGATTGCTTGTGGTGCGTTCGAAACGTGATATTTTTTTATATTTTTTTTTATCTACGTGGCTTTAACGAAAGACTCAAATAATATTATTTTCTTGGTCAAGTTACGTATAAATGATAAAAATATCACTCATTGATATTCTGATTCAGCTGAAACTCAACTGGAAAGATGATACTTGGAAAACACTTCATATTAACAGCATAACAATATTCACAGCAAAAAAACACTGACAATTGAATATTAACATTTAAATTCCCTAGCTACGAGCAGGATTATTACTCTGACTTAAATGATGCAGGATGATCATCAGATAACGTAATATTTTTTTGTTATGTTAGTTTATAAAGTGGCTAACACAAGAAGAAGCATTATTTCCAACATTTTTTAATGTTTGCAAGATTTTATAACATGTCTTCGCTGTTTGCCACAGTAACTTCACATCCATATTCTGTGAACCAATTAATTATCCAGCACGTTGTTTTGCTCAAAATCACGATAACTTAATATAGCCTTTGCAGAGATCTTCTTACGTGTGGGATTTTAGGTTGAATTTTTTTGCATCACAGCAGATTTAATCAGGTGGTGGTGTGGCCAGATGGGCGTGCATTATTAGCCACTCGTTGCAAATGTTCGTGGTTTGAGCCTCACACAGCTGCCCTGGTTAACACTGAGGGCGTATTAACCGTTAGAAGTACGCACCGTCCGCTTCACAATGGACGTTGAAGATCCTGGGATGTTATTCGAAAATGAATCGGCCATGTGTGCCAGCGTCATGGGCCAAATAAAATGTAAAAAAATACCCTCAAATGACTCGATATATATAATCCTAGTAAGATGACAGAAACTATGTAGACAAAAAATATATATGAACTGAGTTGAAACAAATAGATATCGCTGTTCCCAATCCCACATTCAGCTCACAAAGACTCGATTTATTTCTTGACAACTTTCTGTTAAGGCTCATGATGTATCAATTGTGTGACTACTGGAGCATAAGAGGTCGGGTCTGTGTTGTGTTAGTTGACTACTCTGTGCTCCCTAGATGTCTGCAACAGACCAGAAGTTTTCACCTGCAACACATCACCAATCTGTCTTTCCTCTCTCTTACAGCAACGATGCAAAAAATCAAGAGGGGGCTACATTCAGCCAAATCACGTGATAAGGCAAAGAGTCAATAAAACATGTTGCCTAACCTCCATTATGTTGACAAAGAGAACATACACCCACGATGTCAGTTTTAACCCATATCTATCCTTGACCAATAGCCCGCCCTTAGACCACAGTCATTTATAGTGGAATTAATATTCGCTATGATCACACTTGCTGCACGGACATAAATAGAGATGAAGTGAGGTAAGATAAGATCGATGCAGACAAAATCGACAAGATATGATTTGAATTGGAGCTGATATTTGATTAATCCATAAACTTTTCATGTGCCACTGCGGGAGCAAAGGATTTTCTTCGTTTGCTTCTGCCGAGCGCCACCACTGGCAATATGGTCACATGACAGAGGAAATCAAACGTATGAACAGTTTTAGAAAAGTCATTTTCCTCAATAGACACTTGAAAAGGAGGTGGATTATATTCCAAGTTTTTATTTGTGCTGCACGATATATTCTGGGCTATCCAATTTGTTTGTCATGAAATTGAATTGGTATCCACATATCCAATGTAGCTGAATTAACTTTCCAATAGATAGTTATAATACCAGCACAGATGCAGGCCAGTCTGTTGATTTAGTGTAAGCTAATGAGGCAGTGTTTATTAATGTGTAACAGCTGCCAATTTGAGCACTTGGCAACATAAAGTAATTTATGTTCAAAAACTCAAGGGTGGCTATAATGCAACTGCAAATAATTTTTGATTTGTAGTGGCATTAAGCGCATATGTGACTTGACTTAAAGCTTTCGTGGCTGCAGGAATTCATATTCTTGGGTATTTCGGTAAAGTCACGTAGATAGGTTCAAAGAAAATACTATTTTTTGTTATTTTATTTGAACCTATCTACGTGACTTAACCGAAAGACCCAAGAATACTCATATGTGACTTGAAATACAAATATGTGCTGCTGAAAGTGCACTATTGTGGTCACAATTTGAGCTATGAATTCACGTCAGAAATTTTGCATCAAAAGATACAGATCTTGACTCAATAATATGCAACGTATGGATAAGTCAATGGGTTTCAAACTATTAAACTTTTGATTTTAACAGGTGAGGCCCACTGAGCTATATAGTTATTTTTCAGAAGCGACCACAAATGATAGCTCAATGAAGTGGCTTATCATGTGGAAATGTATAGCAACCAATACTCCAGATTCTTGTTTCTAAATGTGGAGTTGAAAACCAGAGGACCCAGAGAATAATCTATGCGACGTCGGGGAGAACATGCAAACTCCAAATATACAGCAGGCGTCAGGGCCAGGATCGAGCCCACAACCTCCTATATACCAGACGAGGTAGTTAACATCTCGACATCGTGGTGCCCATAAAGTTTAAACTTTGCTCCAAATGATTGCACTGAAATGATTGGGGAGAAAAACACTCAAACTTTACATGGCAAAAACAACTAATGAAAATGCACAGAGGTATTCAATTATGCAGCAGGCATTCTTCATTTACCTGGCATGCCAACACCTGATGTGTTCACTTTGCATGCCTAGACTAGATTAACTTGAGTATCCCAGCCCACAGCAACACTAGCGCATATAAGGATGTTAAGAATGAGGTCACAGCATTGAATTTAGGAGATAATCTGGAACTTAAACCATTGTTTGGTATGTAGATAATGATTAGAATATGCTTAAGTTTGGTTAAAATTCGAATCCATCTATAAATACACCTCCCAGATTACATTTAAATCGGTAACGATATCAATTATTAAATTTGGACCTTAAAATGAATGTTACTATAATGAATATAATCGTGGGAATTCAGTATAATGACCCTTATATGTTATGTACATATTCTAGAAATGTTCAATGTTAAAGCGCTATATTTTATTTTTTATATAATTTAAGAAATTTGCTTTATTTCATTCAGCAGTTGTAGCCATACACGTTCACTGAATAATCTGGCGTGGCGACTTGCAACATATATGTGGGGCTTACCCCTCAAGGTTGTTCAATCAGAACAGGGTTTCTATCATGATTCAATTATTACAAAATATTATTTGTGGCCCTCGTGCAAGAAAAGGGTCAATGAAACATGTTCTTCAGAAACAAAAAAAGTTTAGCAGTGAAAGTTAATAAATGGTCTGTGATCTTTCTTTAAAACAGGAAGACCTTTTTTTTATCACAAGATAACATACTGGAATTTATATTAAATGAATTTGCGTCTTTGTAACAAAACATTTCTGATGAAAACACGACTCCTGGATGGTGGCTATTGTAGATCAATTTCTGATGCTGTCTTAGCATGACAGCAATAACTTTGAGATGAATGAACTCACATTGTTTGAGCAATGGAGTGTCTTTTTGTGGTTTAACCAAATTATATTCTGTGCTGTACCTCACCGCTCCGTCCACCTCCGTCCACATGCTGGTGCCTCTAAACGGTGAATGCTGTTATGTAAAATAGTTGTTTGCACCATCACAACCATAGTTCTTGTAGCACATTGGGCGCAAGATGGACACGGGTTCCAATATTGAGCATTGAATTCAACAATCGTGGTACTACTTTCATGCATTTTTATATTCAGCATCGATGATAATAATTTTGTCAAACATGAAAGTAGCATACAGTATATATGATATCATCAGCAGTGATTTTTTTTTATCCTCTCCTGAATTAAGGCCTCCTCTCATTGCCACTATCCCTCATGGTCATGTGATATCCACAATCCATTTCACACTTACACAGGAACTCATTATACATTTATGAAACTTCAGTTTATTGGATAGAGCATAATCCTGTATTCCTATGTATTGGTGTGGCCCTCACCCAGGTTTTATTGCTGTAAAAAAATCTTCCAGGGCATGACCGCACAAGCAGGGTGTGTGCTGCCTACAGCAATCATTGCAACGCCCAGGAGACTAAAGCACTTACATTGAGATCACAACTGTTACAAAGAACAAAACGTCCCTTAGAGATCCGTATGAGGGGATCCCTTCACCTTTCCCCAAATTGTTCAAACAAACCTGGGCATAAGAGCACTCGTTCTTTCTCAAGCGTGGAGGCAAGTTAGCACAGTCCGTCTGTAAACTTGACTTAATAAAAACAAAGGTAACTGGCACAATCTAAACACATAATGAACTAATATGTGTGTGTGTCCTCAATGGAACCAGGGTTTTGGTGTCTATGGGGAATTACAGAGGTCAAGGCGGTGATTGTGGCTGCAGAAATGATTGAACTTGAGCATGATGGATCACGGCTGCCCTCTTTAGCGGTGTGTGTGGGTTGTCTTTGCTTCGCTATTCTACTTGTAAATTGACTGCAGTTGAATTTATGTGGGTTTTCTGTGTCTGACAAGCTAAGGGAATACGTCTATTTGTTAGAAATTATGGTAGTATGTCACGTGTGTGTATTCATATAAATTTTATCACAATGTCAGATATGTGGATAAGATGGTGTTTTATTTTACATGCCTGTCTGTATATCAATCACACCATTTTCTGCCTATGATAACTTTAGAAAAAAAACAATTTCAGTTAATCTATTAAAATATCATAACCACAATGAGTAATGGATACAATTTACATTTGGACTTTATTCAAAAAAGTCAATGGTGATAAGCAATTCAGTGTGATAAATTCATACTGTCCGTATTTAAATGCTATCCATGCATGCGGCTGTGAGTGAAGTACGTGATGTCATTCATTTCATGTAGAACACGGGAGACTATTAAGGGCACATACAAACTCTCGAGGTGACATAACTGCCAGCAACATTTTCTTCGTGAAGAAAATGTCACTTTTGAGGTGTGGGTCAAATGTCATACAGGTGTATGTAACGGTAATCTACTGAATTATATTTATAATTTACAATCCCTTTGTCAATAGTCTATGAAATGTCTGCATCGTTCACTTTGTAGTGCAACAATACTTTTATATTTTCACGAGCAATGATTATAATCATTGCTAAACTACCACACATTTTTAACTTGCAGTACAACTTTGTATCTGCACTGGTCAGCATGTATTTTATCTTCAGTGGCTTTATGACCTACTAAAGTAACAGTTAGCCATTAAAGATACTTACTTTTTGCTATAGGCTCAGTCAGCAGACTTAATGGGAGTTTTACAAGAAGATAAAAACCCCATTTTCTGGCTCACTCCAAAAGCTCTTAGCATTGATCAATGCCTGAATCCAGCAGTGTAAAGTTCGTATGATAACATTACTTATGACCGTCATAAACACATTTTTACCAGCTGGCCAATTAGAAGATTGTCTGGAATATATATATATTTAAATCTAAATCTCTGTACATTAAAATGTGCAGCACTTACATGTTTTCGTCGTGGCACCAATCGCTTCCAGTGCTTTTCTGTTCCTTTAAAGCATGGGAATACATACATTGTCTTATCATTCATATGGCACCTCTTCCACTATAAACATTACATCCCACGTAAAAACTTAAAACATTTGCCAATAATACTTCCTTAAAAGGAAACATAGGGCAGTGTTGATTGATGAATGTTAGTTTTTTTGTGTTAATTGTGCTCATGCACCATTACGAACGCAGCAGTATCACCAGGTGATATGTGTTACATACTCCATAGCGTTTTTTGTGCCAATAAAAAACACATTTTATACACTACGTGTGCTTATTCCCACGGTTTGTGACCATATTCCTGATATATCAGGAATTACAACTTGTTTAAGTCTGTAAAAATGTATTGTCACGACATTTCAGGGACTGCGTTGGCAGTGTCATAGCCACAGCTGAACCTCCTTTAGCAATGTTGAAGTCCTGCTTCCTCCAGTCGACTGACTCGGGAGCCTTGAAGGTGGGCGCCATGAACGTGGCACCGTGGGAGGCCTTGCTGGTGTCGTTCAAGCCCCTGAGGCCCAGCATGGTATGCTGGAACTCCTCTCTTGTCATGTCACCGAAAGTGTTCATGCCCAAGCGCTAGATGTGCTTGCCCATGGAGTGCTCCAGGTTGTGCACTGCTATCTTTTTGAGGTTCTTTCCCCAAATAATCCACCTCCAGCCCTCCTCCTTCTGGTCGTAGACCTTGCCATGGAACTCCTTCCAGGATTCCCACTCGGACGACAGCTCCAGGTTGAGAAACGGAGAGGCCACGGCTGCAGCGACCACCGCCACGATCCTCAGCAGAGCAACGAGCCGCAGCTTCATCTTTGTCTTCTTCCTGTCAGTCAGGACTGGCTTGGAAGCTAACTCAGACCACTACGTGTGGGATTTCACAGTCCAGATGTGCCCCGGCAATGATTTTAAACATAGGTGAACCATTTGCTTCAATGCACATACATTGCATTTGCCACCTAACTTATCATGAGTGTGCAAATGCCATCCATGTACTTGCATTTACAAGTACATTCTCTTTAATACGCGGGTCTGTGTTGTAAAGTTTTTAATTGCTGAGGAATGCATTAACAAACATTGCAGCTTTTTATGCACTGCCTATAAGTCAGGGTTTATTGTATAATGAAAAGCTGAGATTTTTTTACCGATGCCTTGGAAACATGGTTTGTATGTATGTGGAGAGACAGTGCGTGGGTGTGGAGGCAGTGCGTGGGTGTGGAGGCAGTGCGGGTGCAGGAAGAGTACGTGGCCTAGTGGTCACGAGGGGGTAATTACAGGGGTGGACATCAACATAGAGCGAGTTGTGAGAAGGGGGGAACCAGCTGGGAAGTTCGGAAACGGGCTAGAGAGTTCGAGAAAGAGCGCATGGCCGGGGGTGGAGCGAGGGCCTTGCCGGGAATAAAAGGAGGCGACAGGCAAGGTTCGGGTCTGCCATGGTAGGGGTCGACTGTCTTTGTGCGGTCGCTGTCTTCGCGTCGTCGCTGTCTCCATGTCGTCGCCACTTGCGTGCCATCTCTGGCCAAAGTTATCTGTGCGTCATCCCTGGCCCAAGTTATCTGTGCATCATCCCTGGCCCAAGTTATCTGCGTGAAGCGCCCTGAATAAGAAATAAATAAACCTCTACAGTTTGTGTTGTCGAGAGTCATTACATATGTATGTTGAACTTCTTTCACACTGTACATCGGCAACCGTGTTAATCGGAAGTGCGAGGGAAGTACAACAAACTAAACACAAAAAGCAGTATGGGAAAGGTTGTATACTACCTGAACCGTGTGGATTAAACATCTGGACACGATTAGGAGAGTGTATTATTTCCTAATTCTTCATGATAATCTGGTCTGGTGGTTCAGTGGTAGAGAGAGCCGTTGGGGGTTGACTGAGCCCATCAACCCTTCGGGGTTGACAACATTAGTACTACATTTTGGGAAAGTCAAGAGTAGTCTTGTAGATAGACTTGACCCTGCCTTAGAATGTCAAATTTCCTCCGCTGGCTCAGGGCTGTAAACAAGGAGTTGGGCACTGCCTCCATGCTCATTTAAGCAGCAAGAGATCATATTATTTGGGTCTTTCGGCAAAGTCACGTAGATAGGTTCAAAGAAAAGAACAAAAAATAATCATAAAAAACTGCGACGTTTCAATCGCAACACAAACGTTCGTCATCAGGATGCTTGTGTTGCGATCGAAACGTCGTATTTTTATTTTCTTTGAACCTATCTACGTGACTTTACCGAAAGACCCAAAGAATATGAATTCCTGCAGTCACGAAAGCTTTAAGTCAAGCAAGAGATCACTTTGGCATTTGTTATTTCCCATGATAGTAACTTAAGCTCCATCGGTGAATTCGGTATTCAAGTGGATCATATTCCATACACGTTAAGCATATTCCATGCGGAACAGCACAAGTCAATAACTTCTGGTTTGTGCATGAATTCAACAATCTTTATGTGACTCACGTATGCCTCACATGGCAAGGTAAAAAGGTTACCTGAAAGACTTGATTGATGAACAAAGTGTGCCCATATGCCATGGGGTAACTTAATAATTTGCGTGGATGTTTAATTACAGAAATAAACAGCTCAATAGGAGTTTGCTTTACACTGCGGTGACTTGCGCAGCATTTGAAACTGCAATGTTCAGTTTTAGGAAAATAAGACGAGTACATTTTAACATCACAAATCATTGCAACAATGTCACCTGCTACGCAATTGAAAGCGCATTTGTTTTTACCACGACGATAATTCATGCAAATATCATTGGCAATTACACATTTAGAATTTGATTGCATTTGGAAGCTCTCATACTGTGTATATGTCATGAAACGTTTATTAATTGACCCATAACTTTTTTTTGCATATTCGTTCATGTTTTAAATAAACCTCACTTAAAAAAATAAGTTTTAAAGAGTTAAATTGGGGGAGGGGGGGAGGAATCACAAGACATGTGGACCGCACTGTACAAAGTTTAAACGCAGTGGTGCGGCGCTGAATGCACTTCCTGGTGATATCCGAGATCGATTTACTGGCCATGACTAACATCAGTCGTGATTTCATTTGTGCTGCCGCCCCCCTCTTTCACGGACCTGCACTGACCAGTGTGGTGAAGTAAGATCACCACTCCACCCTCCTCCGCAAGAGTCGGGGACAAACTGAATCACCTTAAGGCTGGGAATGTTGAAAGAAACACGAGGCAAAAAGATCCGCTTTTTTCTTTTCAAGGCTTCCATTTTATGAATGGAGCCACCCTCCCCCAGTTCCATTTTGTGAATGAAACATCGCCCGTCTCCTCATTGGCCCTAGTCGCGGCGGTGCCCCCCCCCCCACCACTAACCCCCCCCCATACCAACCCCAACCCACCGCTCCCATTGGTCGGCGCCCCCAAGCCAATGGGAGGGCTCTGGTGGGGCGGGGCCGTGCACGACAGACAAACAATCCCTGGTGGGCAGTGTGGAACTGTTGTTCGTACTAGGCCTCAGCAAGGTAAGGTAAAAGTTAAAAGGTAAAAACAACGAGCCTACCTTTACCCTACCTTTTACCTTACCACAATACAATCACTCTACCCTACCTTTTACCCTTTAGCAGGTAAGGTAAAAGGTAAAAAGCAACGAGCCTACCTTTTACCCTACCTTTTACCCTTACCTCATACAAATTACCCGATTACAGGGTAATTACTAGGGAACTACTACACTTAAAAAACGGTTTATAACGGTAAATGCTAGGTAGAGCACTTTATTCATATAGAATACTCTCGATTATTCCAATTTTACACGCTTGTTGTTGTCGTTGTCATTGTTGTTGTCGTCGTCGTTGTCGTCGTTGTATCCTCAAATCTTGTAACTCAATTTTAACCCACTTCCTAATGTGGTATCGACTGCAAACTTGGTATACTTATGGCATATTGATGACAATGTATTCTATCATAAAAAATATATATTTTTTAACATTATTTTTTATATGTGATGTTTCGGCTTGGGTCTAATTGTCCACGCTCAATTGACGTTGGCTGTAATTGGCCATGGTCCCTTAGATTATGGCAAGCTTCGGGGCCACTTCCTGGAGTCGTGGAGTTCTGCCATTACTCGTACATTTAATAAAAGCGTGTTTTTTTTTGTCTTTTTAAATATTACTTATTAAATGGAGGCCACGGACTGCGCCACGGAGCTTTTAGCGGTAAACAAGGTACCGTATTTACCGGGTAATACTTCGCGCTACCTTTACCCTACCGGGTAATTCTTCCGAGCTACCTTTACCCTACCCTTTACCTTACCCCTTGGCATGTCGACACCTTTATCCTTTTACCCGGTAAAAAGGGTAAATTACCTTACCTTGCCGAGGCCTAGTTCCTACCTGTATAAATTGTTAATTTAACTACTTTAACGTTGACAGATGCGAAATTTGAATAGCGCGAGCTCACTACGGGGCTTATCGCATGGTACCTGGGTACTCTTTTTTAAATGTAAACCCCACGGTGCACAAGTCAAATCCTTTGCAAGTTTCGTCCAAAGATACAAAGACAAAGATTCCCCATTTAGCCTTAACAGACTGTAGGGGCAAGTGCTGTTAGCGAGCACCTATAAAGGCCGGCATGGCACACCGCCTTTGTCTCCCTAGTGACGATGTTTACACAGCGCACCAGGTACTGATTTGAGGCTGAATCGATCTAGGGGAGGCCCGGGACCGCTTCAGATAATCGTCACTGGTGTTGGCCGTGAGCGGGAATCAAACCTTGGTCGCCAGGTTCATAGCGCAGCGCACTAACCACTACACTACCGCTCCCCACAAGTTTCGTCCACACACAGACAGACACACAGACAGACAGACAAACAAAAAAATACTTTTATAGTTAAAATAATGTTCTCTAGAAATGGATGTGTAAAATGGTATATGATGAACAAATAAAAACAGACTGTTGCATTATATTCATGTTCAAGGATTTTTCTCTGAAAAGATGCCTTGTTTGTGTTCTCAATACAAACCAAATGGCATATGGAATTTTCTTCATTTGTGACTCGCACCAAAGTGGTTATAATTAATATCGCGTCAATTTCATTGTATACAGAAACGTGATTTCCAATGTTAAATATTTAATGGCTGAGAAGTAATGGATTAGTGTGTATAAAGTCATCAATCCTATCTTGTCACATAATGCACATACATACTGTGCTCTTGAAGTTAACTTTTCAAGTAACGGTGTATTATGACATTGAAATTCCACCTAGAATTGCACTGTAGTGTGTTAAAGCTAAGTTTTTGTTCCTTTTCAACAGAGAAACAATTAAAACGGACATTGCCTATCGACATATTGGCTTCACTCCAAGCTAAAAAAATCCAATGTTACCAGTGATGGAACCAAATGTTAGCAGACAGAGATTTCAGTCAACCCCCTCTACAAGCCATGGTTCCCTCCAAAGCTAATTATAGCACGTGCCTGGCTTACTAAGGATCCCTGTGGCACGTACAGGTGAAAGTATTGATTAGTGAGTGATGGACCTGTAACTCTATTGATGACATTTGATCTCTCATTCTCATTTGGGTCATCTTGTCTGCATGGTAGCCAAGTCTTTGGTTTCTGTGCACACACACATGCAAAGCGAGGCCAATAGTCGTGATTGAGTAATTAAGCTGATGTAAATGAGGGATGAAGGATCAGGTGCATGACAGTGCCGTTATGTAATCACCAGTCACTCTACATTATTGCCAATGGCTCCTCAGCTTGACAGTGCAATAATGTATAGGCACTGGCGGCTTGTGGCTTCAGTATGAGAAAACAACAACGTTAATATCAGATGTTCTAGTCTCAGGTAACACATGCAAGTGGTTTCATAAATAAATATAATGCATGGGCAACATAGCTTACTAGTTCTGGAAACATATCAAATATTTATTATGGAGATCTTAAAGGACTGAGTGTGCCCACCTCGTGAGAAAACTTGCTCATAAATACACTGCCCTTTCACATCCAGTTATTAAATGCGTCCACTCGTAAATATGGGATAATGCTGTACATAATAGCTTGCACACTGGTCTTGCAATCCGGGGGTCGCTGGTTTGAATCTGTCTCCGGGCGTGGCAGCTGAAAGAATCAGCAAGTCTCTTGAATTATTACAGTTAAATAAGTACACCGTGGTTGAATTATAATCAGACATTTTCATCCGGTGCATTATTTCAGTATAATTGTCTCGTAACACTGCTCATCTAGACATGAAACGGAACTCCTGCGTTCTGCATTGAAGTCAACGTCACACTATTGTTTGTCTTCATCTAAAATTCCAGATACAGTACATATTTATATAAAATACACATGCCTCTAGCATGGCAAAAGGGCATTCTAAGATTAGATAAGTCAACATTGCCCCTTTTTTCTGATTACTATTATCAGAATCATGTCATGGGAGAACATAATTCACCATGTTCCCACTTGCCTTAGCTCAACCGCAGTAATGGACATTGCCCTTGTATTCGATGCCCTGGGTACATTAGCTGCATGCTTGAGACAACATGAGCATGTGGGATAGAGCAAAGGTTACACAACTTCAGCCCCTATTGCAACTTACAATCACTTTTTATATATTTTTACAATGCAAATAAAACACACACTAAATTCCATTTGAGCGTAAGACTCTTATTCACAATAATTAGCGGGGTTGTTCATGACTACTCCATTTATCTACAGGATAATATAATAATTTTCCACTCAATTCTTCTTATATATAAAACAAAATATGGCTAATTAGACGCCTTTTTGCAATGAACTATGGAAAAAGTCGCAGATATTCGAAGATAATTGTAATAGGGCTTGTGTAATAGAAGCAGTGTAAAATAGTGTATCAGTCGATTTCAGTCGATTATGTAAGCTTGGAAAGCATAGCAATGGGGAAATTACAAATTGTGGTGATTTTATTGCCAATAAGTTCTGATCATGGTTCTGAGCGAACTGCGTTACGAACCCGACCACCCAATTTTATTCCCTCACAGCCAGCAATTATGGTCGAGTGACTGAGTGGGTGTTTTAGTCTCTGGTCAACAAGAGAACTATATATACAAAAGGCAAATTTCCAAATTAGTGAAATACAATATTGCATCAAGTGTACTACTTCATCCTGTAGACGAAAACAAGATCAGCTTTACTTTGAGAAAAATCATGCTGGGTTATGGGATTAACTTTTCTCATCTGAGCATTGCAGCCTCACAAACTTGCAACATGAATGTTATTGAAGGTTAAATGGAATCTGGTGTGTTCTTGCATAAAACAGCATTCACCACAAGTGGTAAGGAAAATGTGCAGAGTGGATGACCTCAGCTCTCTCTGACCCAGAGCACTGCTATGTTTTCAGTAATACATTTTGTACTAAACATGGGATTGAAATGTCAGTAAGATGGAAACTTGAGGACTTTTCTCTACCTTTCCCAAATAGAACATCAACATCACATGTTATTTTAGCTGCGAGATCTTCACTCAAAACTGCTCTAGAGGAGTTGTACACCCCTAGCTGCCACTGCTATTCAGAATGGCCTGAAATCAAATGTATCGTTCCGGATGACCGCTACAAAGTATGATCTTGAGTTTGTATTATAGTGTGCTGATCTTTAAAAGTGAATCGAAATTTTGTATACTGCTACTGATACTCCTGCTGTTACAGAGTGACTCATGCAGCCAGTTGTGGCTGCAAAGCTTGGTCGTACATGTTATGTATATCTTTATTGTTAAATTTGAATCACAGTTCCTATGATCACTGTTACATTGTTTTTATAGCTTTATTTTGGTGATTTTGAAAACGTTTTGGTTTAGCCATGTTTGTTTTTTGTAGTACAGAGTTAGCCTGATAACTTTAATCTAAATTGTCTGCCGTGTTTCAGATCTGACTTGTGTTCGCGGACACGGTCAGAGACATGACGTTTCGTTTCCCCAATGTAGCAATCACCACAGATGCAACTTAGTTGTATAGACTTCAGGGTATTGCAAGTCAGGAATGACATCCTTCACAGATGGGATTAGATCACGGATTTTGTGTACCGTACTGAATCGGACCTGGATCTTGTGTTTGTTTAATCCTCCGCCGTTGCTGACCATTGCTATAACGCTGTGGGCTCTCATGATATTATTTTTTCTGAGAGCAAGGTGCTCTGAAAACCTTCTGGCAACTATCAAAGGTTTGTTCATGAAGCCATCTATATATATAAAATCGCAAATCTGTTTGTCTGTCTGTGTGTGTGTCTGTGTGTCGCCGGACCATACGCCGTTTCATTGGACGGCGGTTGCCCCTGGCAACGGGTAGCGACGCATTCGCTGCCGGGTGGACGCCATTTTTAATTCCCGTTAAAAATATGCGCACGCAATTGTGGTATAAACTCGATATACCCAGCGTTGCCCGGGGGGAAAATACATTTAAAATCTTAGGAAAACTTTCAAACATTACATACCAATGAAAAACAACTGTGTAATTACTTTTAAACCCGACGCGCCAAGAATCGATTCTCTGAATCGCGCAAAGGATTCGAAGCTTGTAGATTCCTTTAGATTCGGACGATTCCCGTTTACTATAAGTTGCTTAAAGTCGATATAAACTGCTACGAACGGGAAATATCCGGCGTTGACCGGGGCAAAAATGTAATTAAAAACTCCTGAAAAAATAAAAACATAAAATAACAATGAAAATGAAACTCTATCATTCAAAATGTAAACCCCCAACATGCCAGGAATCGATTCTTTGAATCGCACAAAGGACTAATCGAAGGTTGTAAATTACTTTAGGATTGCGCTTCCTGTTTAATATAAGTTGCTTATAGAGTTGATATAAACTGCTACGAATGGGAAATATCCGGCGTTGACTGGGGCAAAAATATAATGGTGAGGGCGGTTGTGAGTGGCGATTGTGAGTGGTGATTAGTGAGTGGTGAGGGGAGGTTGAGTGGTGAGGGTGACTGGTGAGGGTGAGTGGTGAGGGAGAGTGGCGAGGGAGAGTGGTGAGGGTGTGATTGGTGAGGATGAGTGGTGAGAGAGAGTGGTGAGGGTGAATGGTGAGGGTGAGTGGTGAGTGGTGAGGGTGAGTGTTGAGGGTGAGTGGTGAGTGGTGATTGGTGAGGGTGTGATTGGTGAGGATGAGTGGTGAGGGAGAGTGGTGAGGGAGAGTGGTGAGGGAGAGTGGTGAGGGAGAGTGGTGAGGGAGAGTGGTGAGGGAGAGTGGTGAGGGAGAGTGGTGAGGGAGAGTGGTGAGGGAGAGTGGTGAGGGTGAGTGGTGAGTGGTGAGGGTGTGTATATATGTAAGGTTATTAAAAAATATATTTTTCACCCGGGCAACGCCGGGTACTTATGCTAGTCCAGATATATAAACATAACTTCAACCGAGAAGATGGATACAAATTGAGCAATCATTGGAAGGATGTTATCAACCAGGTACAACCTTAGCTGCTTTATAGTTTTCCTTTCATATCCGCATCTCCAGTTTCTTCAGCCTCTTACGCCCAGCCCCGCTCATTCCTATCGCGAGTAAATTTACCGTGCCTTGACCTCGTCGAGCCTGCCGTGCTCCGCACCCCTCTGACCCCACCCCCACCCTTTCTATCCCTGGCTCCTCCCCCCTCTCTCATCTATATAACCTCTTGTCACAAGCAGCTCTTTTTCCTACTTCAGCAATTGTTTCTTGCTGTGGTTGTCCCACCTCATGACGGACGCTTGTGTTGCACCCGAAACGTCGTGATTTAATTTAATTTATTTTATACCTACGTGACTTTACCGAAATAATCGAAGAGTATGGATCCCTGCAGTCACGAAAACTTCAAATTTAGAATGTCTTATGGTTGTTATTGTTTGACTTGCATCCCACAGGGATTTTTGCACACCGCATTGAAATACGGTGTTTTTTCTAGAAGATTTTTGCTGTTTTTTTCCTGGATTTTTCTGTTGCGTGTAGTCACTTTAAGATGTTTATTGTTCATGTTTTTGTTTGTTGCGTTTGCACCCGAGTCAAGAGCCGCATCGCTCACAGGGTTATACCTAATAAATGAAACTGAATTGAAACTGAAATATGACTGCATCGAAAATTGAAACTAATTACTTTTTTTATCCAAATTTGAATAGGTTTCCCAAATGCGGTGTTTTATAAAAAAAATAATTATTTACAGTAATTACAGTTTAAATAGTTCTACACATACGTTTCATGCTGCTCTTCATCATATGATATGGTTCATTAGATAATTTTTACATTTATGCGTAGTATATCCCTTTAAAAGTATACTTTTGTCAGATTCAAACCATTTAATTATTTTTACCAATTATCACAATTTATTGAATATTTTTTAGAAATCTAAAATAGGCAGCTGAAGAAATGTCTTGAATTGATCAAATCCGAAAATATGCAACGCAGAAAGCTGCATATTGTACTCATAAATTCTTGATTACTCTTGATGAGCACACACACATTCCTCAGCTGATATTGATAAATCATCATATGTACAAAGGTGTCTGCTAATGGCATGAGCACGTCCTACCAACATTTTATCGGGGTGCAGTGCTTCGGTTGGTATTCCCGGATTGAAATAGTTATGGAACAAGGTATATTGTTCTCCCTTGCCCTACATTGCTGCTCTTTGTTGTTTTACACAATCGCCATTGTTCATTTAAAACCCTCATTGATGTAAATCTTGACTTAAAGCTTTCGTGACTGCAGGAATTCATATTATTTGGTCTTTCGGTAAAGTCACGTTGATAGGTTCAAAGAAAATAGCCAAAAATAACCAAAAACTACGACGTTTCGATCGCAACACAAGCAATCGTCATTGACGTGTCCAATACATGTTTGCTTGATTTCCCTCATTATCTAACGTTTAAGTTAAAAGTTACAACACTTAAAACATTATTATAAATTTCGATTGTATAATGTTACAATGAAATCAACAGCAATTTGAAAACAAAACTGTGACCGCTGAAATTAATTGCAGTGGAATTGAAAACCGGTACAGAGTGGGATGTGATTAAATCTCCACAAACAACAGAGCAGCTGCAGTAGCAACGTGTTTCCAAAGATATGTACATGACAAGCAATCATGGTCTACCGAAATACAGAATATTTAAAGAGAATATAATTACACGATAGTCACCCCGGTATGTGCATGACATGGGTGATTTCACAATACAAGGACATTGAAAGGTCATCTGACTATTTGTCATTTAACTTTTATTGATACGTATCTTCAAGCTGAAAAAAATGCATTAAATGCACAGCAAGCATTCTGTGTATATTTAATTTATCTATCTCAATAATGGGAAGTGTATTTACAGCATTCATTGATTTATTTTAATGAAAATAACATTTCCATTCATTAAGAACAAGGAGACTAGCATGTATTGTAAATGTTCAATATGTTTACGTGATATCTATTGTAGAGATGGTATGGAATTGTTTCACTCACATCACATTAATTCAACAACACGTATTTACATATATAGGATACACTTTAATGCAGCGATAACTAAAATATTGCCACGACCCATTCTCTTCCAGCAGCAGTGCTAAAGCTGTGTGGTTCCAGACCGGGTTTCACCTTCTAGTTGTGGACGGTCGTTATTATTAGAGTGTCGGTCCTTCTGTTTTGCATTTAATTCGAGGACTATTTAGTATCTGCCTTGCATTGGTATAGGCTGTTCTCAATTAAGCCTTGAAATATATGCAATGTAATTCATGCAAAATGTTCATAATCTCTGAGTAAAAATATCCTGACAAGAAGAGCATGTAGCTACCCTTAGAGAGATAGTAATTTCACCATCGTTGATTCAATATGTAGTGGTTCACACGAGGGAGGCAGAGACTTCTTGGAGGCAACACGTTCATTACAATAAGCCATAAAACACGAAGGGGTATATCTGCCCCTTCACCAGCTTCCCTAGGGAGGTATCTCCTCCGGGCTAGCTCACCCTAGCTCACACAGGGTGGCTATCTCGGACCGGACCCTGGCTCGGGTACAGGTCCCGTAGTCGGGCAGGTCTTCTCCGGGTGATGGCTTCTGTCTTCAGTTTTGCAACAGCTGCTGAATGCGTTCAGGGGTCTGGCCTATATTCCCAGTCCCGGGGCTTCCTCCGTCCCTGGCCACACCTCCCTTTTTGAGCCTTCGAGAGGGACCTGGTCCTGGTCCCATGGTTCCCCGAGCCCCCTCCTTGGGGCCCCTTGGCCGGTACCTCTGGTCATGAGGCCTCCGGGTTCACTTGGAGTGCCATGGCCCCCAGTGAACCCCTGCGCCATCCCTGGCGCTCTCGCCCCCTAACCGCCAGAGGCTGGCACTGCATGTGGCTGGTGTGAGCGGCGTGCATCGTGCCTCACACAGGCCAGCTTATGCCTCATGCAGTGGCCTCCACCGATGCAACTACATCACCCCCATGCCCCCTCATAGCACTCAGCCGTCCCGGCTGACAACCCCCCAAAATGAGCTGACCCCTAATAGCAACCAAACGACGTGTGCCTCAACGAGAACAATAACAAGAACAATAACAACCCCGGCAATAAATACCTCAGCCCACCAATACAAATGTACACTATATACAACTATACTGCCACCCACACCGTGTATCACCTTGTGAAAATTCAATGAAGGCAACGACAACAATGGCCCGATGAGTGAGACCTCAATAATGGTGTGGGGGGGGAGGGTGGCGCGTGTGACCGGGGATCATGTGAACCGTAAAGTTTTGGAGCGAGTCCGTGTAGCCGGTTCCCCGGGGAGGGCCTGGGGGTAACCTGCAAGAGTTCCGGAGCGGCTGATTCTGCACCGGGGAGCCACCCGCTGGGCGGCAGAGCTTCCGGCGCCCGGAGCCAAGGGAGCAGTAGGTGGTTGCATCTGGAGGGGCGTCAATCGTGCAGCATCTGGGGATGAATCGACAGGCCCCTGCTGAGGATCCCCCTCGGCGGGCACACCCCTCATTTTGGAGGTGAGATGGAATCGTGCAGAGTGACGAAGGGCTTGAGGTGCGACGGGTGGACAAACCAGCACCGGCGGCCCCACCGAATTTGTATACATTGTGGGCGGACGACGCGAACGATCTCGACCGGCCCTCTCAAAGGTTTGAATAATTTTGGCGAAGTACCCACCAGAACCTGAGGGCAATGGAGCCATCCCTGTTGCCCACAACCCACTCATGGCGCGAAACATGCCAATTCCGTAGGCGCTCGTTAGCCAACTGGCGCGCATGAGAATGCACCCTAGAAGCTTCGCGTGCTTCAGACAGCCTCTGAATATTGAAGCGTGCTGCCTTGGACATTTTTTATTTAGAGAGCGTGGGTGCTATGCGTAGTTGAACGTCAATTGGGGGGTCATGATCCCTCCCGTACATTGGATAGAATGGCAAATAGCCAGTGGAAGTATGAGGAGCCATGCGATACGCGGCCAGCACACCCGGGACCCGCAAGTCCCAATCAAGCTGGGACTCACTGACCTGGTGACTCAGCATTGAGGTGAGCATTTTGTGCAGGCGCTCGACCATACCATCCGTTTGGGAATGGTATGGTGACGTGCACATTTTCTTCATGCCCATTAGTTCACACACCTCCCGCAGTAATTTGGAGGAAGTTCTTACCCTGGTCAGTTAATAGGAGCACCATTATCCATAACATAGTCCTCCAAGAAAGCGTCAGTGATGGCAGCCGCCGACTGGTTGGGGAGCGGCCAAGCCATAGGCCAGCATGAAAAGTATTCCACCCTCACCAGTCGATATTTATTCCCCCGGGGGGTAGCGGGAAAGGGACCCAGAATGTCCAATGCGACCAGTTCGTTGATGCGTGAGACTCTAATCGACTACAAGGGCGGACAACAGGGCCTGGCCAGCTGTTTCCACCGTGCGCACTGTACACAACCCTTCAATAGGTCAGCCACGTCCTTGGCCATGCCTGGCCAGAAAAAATCACATTGGATCATGGCGAGGATCTTGTGCACGCCCAAGTGTAGAAGTTTGGCATGCACGGCCCACACAACCCTCCCCCGCAGGGCTGTGGGCATGACAACGGCATAATGGCGTGCCCCCTTGTCCCAGCACATCAGAAGGCCATCCCTCAGGACAACCAGAGCCAGGCCCCTACAGATTTCATCACCCGCGGAACGCTCAGTACGACGACGCAACTTGACTAGGGACGTGTCCTCCATCTGGAGACGTCCCCATTCAGTGAGGTCAAGCTCAAGTATGGCGTCGCATGCCCCAGGACCATCCATCACCTCCGTGGAAGCCACCTCAGCCGATGCAGCAAGGGGCGGGGCCAAATCGTCAACTGGCTTACAGCGGCCAGAGCCCGAAAAGCATGCGCATTCGGCGCGCAACGGCAACCGTGGCAGGGCATCAGCGTTGGAGTGCTGAGTGCCCTTCCAGTATGCCATGGTGAAGGGAAAATCCTGGAGGATCTTGAGCCAATGTGAGAGTTGGCCGGATGGCTGGGCGACCCGCAGCGCATATTGCAGCGCTGCATTGTCAGAGCGCACCATGAAGTGCCGGCCATATTTGGACGGTACAGCAGCACAAAAAAAACAATTGCCAGGAATTCACAGTGCGTGAGGCACTAGCGCTCTTCAACCCAGGAAAATACTCTGCTATCATATGCGATGACACACTCCACCCCGTTGACAACCTGAGATAAAACTGCCCCAATGCCAGTGTCACTCGCGTCCGTATTGAAGATGAATGGAATAGTGAAATCGGGGTAACGGAGGGGAGGGGCGTTGACCAGGACCTTGCAAAGTGCCGAAAACGAGGCCTCCTCTTCTTCCTCCCAATGAAACTTTTGACCCTTGGCTGTCAGTGCGTGGAGGGGCTTCGCAATGGTAGCGAGCCCGGCAACAAAGTGGCGGTAGTAAGATGCGAAGCCGATGAAACTCCGCACCTCCCCCACCGACGTGGCGGTAGGCCATGTCTGAACGCACGCCGTTTTCTCGGCACAGATGTTTGCAGCAGGTGGCATTTTTGGGGCTTAAATTTGAGGTTTGCTGCCCGCATTTTGGCAAAAAAAGCGCGCAACCGAACGAGGTGTTCATCAAACATGCGGCTAAAGATGATGACATTATCGAGATAGATGAGACAGGAGTCCCACTGGAGTCCAGCTAGAACTAGCTCCATTAAACATTGGAATGTCGCCGGCGTGGAGTGGAGTCCCATCGGGAGCCGGTTAAATTCGAAAAGGCCCTGTGGCGTGCGGAAAGCCGTCTTGGGCCTGGAAGCTTCATCCAATGGCAACTGCCAAAACCCGTGGAAAAATACTGGGCGTCCACTAGGTGGTCCAGGAAATCGTCCATCCGGGGGAGAGGATAAGCATCAGCTACTGAAATTTTGTTGAGTCTCCGAAAATCGACGCAAAAGCGCAAGCTACCATCGTGC
Source organism: Lampetra planeri (assembly GCF_965212315.1). NCBI lineage: Eukaryota > Metazoa > Chordata > Hyperoartia > Petromyzontiformes > Petromyzontidae > Lampetra > Lampetra planeri. The sequence continues at coordinate 9,434,010 of NC_136115.1, read as the reverse complement.
TTCTTAACGAGCACAATAGGGGCTCCCCACGGACTGGTAAATGTCATAAAAATGTCGGCGGCCAACATTTGATCAACTGCCAGCCGAACATGCGCTTTTTCAGCAGGACTGAGCCTGTAAGGGTTTTGGCAGATGGGAGCAGCATCACCTGCGTCAATGTGGTGGCTTATCAATGTGGTGCGGACAATATCAAATTTATCGGTGCTGAAAATATCAGCGACCTCCATTAAGAGTGACCTCAATTTGCTCCGCTGGGCTGCGGACAAGTTCGCAGCCTTCGAGCAGAGGGAGTCCACCCAGCAGACATCTGAACCCGAACGCAGCGATGGACATGACCCGGCCCCAACGCTACCCACCACACAATCGCCCCGAAGTACGGGCGACGCATGGGCAAGTACCGTGCCTTGCAGAATGACAAACGTTTGTAACCCGGCATTCAGGACCTGAATGAACGGGTCCCTGTGAGCAGACAGCTGGAGGGCAACGCGATACAAGCATGGGACAGCGAGGGATGACGAAACGAGCATCAGCCCTGACAATTTGACGTCGCCATACAAATTTGAGCAGTGATTTGGCCGATGATCCCAAATGAACCCTCGTTGGTGGCAAAGCATGGCACTTCGACAAGGCACAAGGAACGGCACTTATCCGGCAAGATGTTATAAATGAGCTCGGAAATAATGGTCGCCGAAGCCCCAGTATGGACGAGCATAAGAAAATCGACCCCCTCAATGGTGCCCACAACAACCGACAAACCTGCGGTCGCGCATCAACTCTGACCACTGACCCAGTTGGAGTAGCCAGTCAGCCCGAATGCACTCCCCCGTACCGACGCATGATGAGACCGCAACCCGGCGCAATGAGATGCGTGAAGGGGAACTAAGGGCCGAATGTGTGTGGTATCGCGACTCGCCTCAGGTTGCCGTGGAGAGGATGGTCAGGCAGACGATGGCTGGAGCCTGGGGAAGCGTCGTCGAGGTGCCTGGAAACCTGATGCAACGTGGCCTTGCAGGCCACAGTTGAAGCAGGAGATGAGGCCCAGCTCCGGTCGCGGCGACGTCCTCCCCCGATGGTGAGCGCCGTCTCGACACAGCCGGTCGTCCCTCCGCCATCCACTGTCCGGGGTTGACGCGAAGGCCTCGGCAGGAGCTGGCTCTTGTGATGCACTACACGCCTCTATGGGTGCAGCACACGCCGCCAATCCCGTCTCCCTTTGGAGAAGCACGTGCACTTGGATGCTCCGTGCAACTTGCAGGGAGCACAAGTCGGTGTCGTCGATGGGTGGACAATCACCCGCAGCTCCAATGCTAATGACAGGAGCTTTTCCATCACCAGGGCGTCGATGCCCTCCTTGTGCATCCGGGGGTAGGCGACCTTTACCAATGCCAGCAGCACACTGCAGAAGGCGAGGGGCGTTTCCGTGTCCCCGCACCTCCATGCGGCGAAGCGATGATGAGTGTTGGACAACGGCCCGCAGATCACCGCCATCTGTTGCATCGCCTGGTGCAACGTGGCCCAATCAGCTGGCGGGATGGTGACCAGGGCTGCCAAGGCGTTGTCGTCGAGGGCAGCAGGACGCGCCCATAGCTCCTCAGCCTCCGTCCACCCAAAAATCTCACAGTTCATGAGGAAGCGCCACTGGAAGGTGGCCCAGTCGCCCCCAGCGGCCGAGAACTCCCTCAGAACGGGCAGGCGCTGCTGGAAAGATGGGACGCGTGCCGCCAACAGCTACTCCCCGTCACTTTTGGCGGGAACTCTGCCACTCTCTGCCGTTATGATGGCGGCCCCCTGCACCGGTCGCGCCAAGCGTGACACGGAGGTCCCCGGTTGGCGGGACAATTGGGCGGCAGCCGCGGAGACCTTTGGTTCGCGGAGAGTTTTGGTGGGAACTTCCGCATATTGGGCGGGAACTCCCCCCCCTCGTCCGCCGCCGGCTCCCAGTGATGGATCTCATCTAAAATTGATGCCGCTGCATGAAGGAGCTCGGCGAGGCGGGAGTGAGCCACCCGGAGGACCGTCCCCGATGGTGGCGAGGCGGCGAGCCGCCGAGCAGCCGGACGGCGTGCTGCTCACCCGGTAGGGCTTCTCCACCCCCCTCGGGGGCCACCAACCCCGGGGCTGTTGCTTCGTCGTCCTCTACCTCCGGAGACCAGGTACGTGCTCAGCTCCTCATCTCCATTCAGCCAGTTAATTATTAACTGTGTAGCCCTTCTGACGCCAGTTGTAGTGGTTCACACGAGGGAGGCAGAGACTTCTTGGAGGCAACACATTTATTACAATAAGCCCTAAAACACGAAGGGATATATCTGCCCCTTCAACAGCTTCCCTAGGGAGGTATCTCCTCTGGGCTAGCTAACCCTAGCTCACACGGGGTGGCTATCTCGGACCGGACCCTGGCTCGGTTCCGGGTCCTGTAGTCAGGCAGGTCTTCTCCGGGTGACGGCTTCTGTCTTCAGTCTTGCAACAGCTGCCGGACCCGTTCAGGGGTCCGGCTTATATTCCCAGTCCTGGGGCTTCCTCCGCCCCTGGCCATGCCTCCCTTCTCGAGCCTTCGAGAGGGACCTGGTCCTGGTCCTGTGGTCCCCCCAGCCCCCTCCTTGGGGCCCCTTGGCCGGTACCTCTGGTCACCAGGCCTCCGGGTTCACTGGAGTGCCATGTCCCCCGGTGAACCCCTGCGCCGTCCCTGGCGCTCTCGCCCCCTAACCGCCAGAGGCTGGCACTGTATGTGGCTGGTGTAAGCAGCGAGCATCGTGCCTCACACAGGCCGGCTTATGCCTCATGCAGTGGCCTCCACCGATGCCACTACACCTACAAGCTTACTCTGGACCGGCTCTGATATAAAGTGTCTCATCTGACCTTGCCTTTAACAATTCTTATAGACCTTGTCTACAACATCTGGCAATTTTTGAGCATGAATTGAAACAAGCCTGACTCTTGAAGAGACACATTGTGTCGAAACCGGTCCAGAGTTTGCTTCTATTGAATTAACGCTGGTGAAAGTATGCACTCCAGGAAGGTCGTGGGACTGATGGTTGTTTTCTTTTTACGTGAAGTGACATATGTGAAGAAAATGCCATTGTCTGCTTATCTATTTTCTAACATACTTAGTACTCTGTATATGTCACCTTCAATCAGGCGGTGCTGCTACGGTTAGCACACTGGACTTGCAGTTCAGTGAGCATTGGTTTGATCTCTCAGTGCGGGAGTTGAAACAATCGGCAGGTTTATTAAATCCCCACCCCCACACCTGTCCACCCACGAGTATAACGTGGGTTCACTACAGTGAGCCAATTGACGGGTTATGTGTGATGAGGTAAAGTGGGGGTACTGCTACTTCTTCCAAGACATCTGGCCAGTATGGAAGCATAGCCCAAAATACCCTCGAAGGGGCTACTTAGAGCTCTGCCTAGTGGAGGCCCTTCCTCCAGCAGTGACGTGAGCAAACAATTGCAGAGCTGCACCTTTACTGTGCCGCTACCTTCAATAAGCTAGTGGCGTAGCATGATATTCTCCAAGAGCCACATTTTTCACATCAGTCCATATGGATTCCATCCAAGACGGTTATCAAATCCAGACGTTGTTGTTCGCCATTACTAATGCAAGCAGCTATGCACAGGTGCACTTTTAATCGTTCACATATCACACGGGTAAACAACGCACACTAATTGAATGCACTTGAAAATGAATACTGTATAATTAATAATACATGAACGGACGTCAATATGTGCTGACGCTGTGCAAAACCTAAGCTACGTAAAGAATGAAATAGAGCCTTATTGGCAGATATACTATACCGATCAGGCTATCACTGCTGTAGTAGTATAAGATGCTTTGCCTGTCCTCCAAAATACTTCACACATGCAGTTATGTATTTTCATGCTTACCACTTAAGATATTTGAGGAAATGTAAATTTGAATTGAGATGTAGACTGCAAAGGTGAACTGTATAAGAACGTGATGATTCGTCCTTACGAACGTTTTTTTACACAGTTGTCCACTTTTAAATGCAGTAGCTCTATTTTTAAAACAAGTACTCTCCTGTATAATGTGCACCTATGAGTGCTGTAAATTACCATAATATAACACTGCAAATGGAAACACGGTGATATAAATACACGATTCACATACCCATAATAATAAATGACAAACATCTTCAAGTTTATTCATTGGGCACTAAAGTGATGTACCATATATTTTAATGAAAGTAAATGGAACTGTGACGTCTCATGTCAAGTGTAATATGTAAAATTAAGATTGTTCTACAATCCTGAGTAAAATGAATCGTTGCTCATAATCAATGTCACATGTGTGGCTATAAGGTCACATATGGTTTGCATCTAATATTTTACAACTTGTAAGGGTGGGTTACACGTGAGCTACATGTGGTATACGCCAGTGTAAAACATATCGCAAGTGACATGCATACAGCTTTGTTTTTTTGTAGTATAAGATATATAGACTGGGCAACCATCCCATATGTCCATTAACAGCCATTTTTGTCACTCCACTGCTGGATGAGGGCAATTCCCCAGTTATTTGACCATAGTGCAGATTGATGAAGGCAGGGGGCAAACATTTGGAAACATAGCACAACAATGTATTTTTGCGATAGCGATATGGAATCTACACCACTAGCTGAGTGGCATATATAGGGAAAGGCCAGAGTTGGTGCATCACTTTACTGCAAAAAATATGTAGGACAAGATTAATTATATCACAGTTGTGATATAATCACAGTTGTGATATCATGAGTAGTGTAGTGTAATTCGATTGATGAGCTTTTTATTTGAGTTACGATCTTATTTAGAGCTGATACCGTATTTAGTGCACTCACTTATTTCATGAATCCAGGCCCGAATGATCAATTTGGGGCCCTAAGCATTTGATCCTTATCGCGGTAGCCCGGGATACCAAATAATACAAAATGGCTGAGGCAATTAAATATTTTATTTCTCGGACACTATTTTTTCCAGGGGTGTACTTAACTGGGCGACTGGGGTACCAATCAATCCGAAATCAGTGCTACTCCGCGATGTCGAAACGCAGCGAGGACAATTTCGCTGAAACCCTGAACGCTCGTATGTGTAGTACCGTTGAGGACGCGTGGACACCCGAGTAGAGGCACACATATTTATTTCACAACAGTCACTGGGGACATACAGTACTGGAGGGGGTATCGGCCCCCTCACCCGGATAGCTGGGAACACACGGCTAGCTACCCCTAGCCTGCCTCCTAATCCTCCAAATACTGGGCTAGGGGAGGCTGTCTGGCCCGACACTGGTCAGTTGGGCTACGGTACCCGGAGTCCCAGAGTCCTGGCTCTGGTTCACGGGACCACGCCGCTGGCTCGGTCCTGCGCGGCCCTGACAAGGGCGGCGTCCCAGGGGAGTCCAGGGCTCTAGCTAGGCAGTCTTCGGTCTTCAAGAGTTTACTTAAACATTCTGCCCCGAGCCCTCTGACACATCCCCCTTTATACTCCACCCCCGCTGAGGGGTGGGGCCCCGGGCTGCCTGGTGCGGACGTCGTTGAGAGCACCCCCCCCGTGCACTCACGTAGCCCCGCCCACTGTGTTTGTTTCCCATAAGCTGCCATGCATAACGGCTCTCTCTCTAACACCCCTACACATACAGCTCCTCCGTAACACCCCTACATATGCACCATAGTGCATCGTGTACAGCTCGTTGAGATGAGTCGATTGCCGCATCGCCGACTATCAACAGACTAAAAACGACTGCATCACGGACATTATGCGAGAGCCGGGGTACTATGGTACCCCGGGGTACCGCCATGAGGTTAATTTGCTTATGCCTAGTGGCACTGTTGGGAAGAGCACCATCCCATACTCCTTTCAGTAAAGAAACACGTGGATGTGATTCACATTTTGGTGGAAGACATCCGTCCATAAGCGGTGGATATTAGGCTAGGTGGAATTGACATCCACCTGGCTTTTCACTTATAATCAGCAGGCAAATCTAGAGGCGATTCACATTTTGGACATATCTACCAGTGAATTCTGATAAAGCATTGTTTTTGATCCACTATACATAGTAGGCATGGCAATGGGCATGCATTTGTTATGCACACATCATATGTCCCATGTTGGAGCTGGCTGATATGTTCTTTTATTCAAAGCATCCTCATGCCAAAAGGAGTGTTCCTTGTTTGGAGAGGAGCAACTTCAATTTAGGTACAATTCACATCTGAGGAATCCACCAGCCAGGCATGTAGACATAAATTCGGGCTAAAATGGTAAGAGCTAACTTGCACTCCGATGTGTTTTCAGGTTGTACCATGTGTTGTTTGGCATGATATCCAACTGTTCGTTCCACATGCTGGCAGGTTCTTCGGAAACTGAAGGAATTATATGGCCTCCCCTGAAAGAAATCAGTTCCTGAAGAAGCTCCCAGTACGTGGTGAAATACTGTGTTCCTGGAGAAGCTCCCAGTACTTAAGACTGAATCGGCAGACATAATGTTAAACAACATACGGTACAACCCAAAAACACATCTGAAAGTTCAATAGCACCACAGCATAAACATATGTAGTGGTAACTGGCTATTTACTAGGTGAGGGGCAGAATTTGACACTGAATTTTTATACAAATATAACATAGGAGAGGGATTACACAAACACAACAACAGACAGGGTTCGTGGCAGAAACAATAGGCATAGACTTTGACAGACACAAATATATAAAGTGGAGGAGAGACAGACGTGCATAAAGTGAGTCATTTTGGTGAATTTTTGGCAGATCTGCTCGGTCAGCTTGAAGATTCCAGATGTCAATAGGATGGATGGAGTAGCCTCGGCATGAAATTAGCTGATTGATTGGATTGTCTGTTTGAGATATTCTAGAAATCCCCAAATATGTAAACTGTGCTCTTAGTCTTTGGAAATTGTTACATTTGTGCAGGAAAACACTTTGATTTGATTTTCTATGAATATAAAATAACTATACATTATTATAAATATTTATTGTAATGATTAAAATGGTATTTGCTATACCTGTTTAACATATATTTGGAGTAATTGTTATAAACGGTTGAGATATATAAGAGTATCAATGTTTTTTACATTTGCATTAACTTGCTCTTAAGGTCATTACTAGCCGTTTTAAATCCTTTATATTAAGTTCGCTTGCTTGCTTGCGTGCTTGCTTGCTTGCGTGCTTGCTTACGACCGTGCAAATCTTTCGGTCGTTTTTTAACCCACTTCCCGTGATCCAATCGAGCTGACATTTTCCACACAGACTCGTTGTGCGAGACAATTAATGTTCGTGAAAAAAAATTCCCAAAATTTTACACTTTCTAGGCAAAATTTTTTTTATTTTACATATATTCAAATAGAACTCATTCACAGTATAAGAGCCCAGAGCGTAACCCCTCCACATGCCGTGGCGGAGTAGCGCAGTTGGTAGCGCCCTCGCTTCCCATGCCAAAGGTCGCGGGATCGATCCCCGCGTCCTCCACAGGCGAATATATTTTTAAATCCTTTATATTAAGTTCGCTGCCACGCATATAAAGGATTTATAGTGAAAAACTTTGTTTTTACGGATTATACTTATTTAAATCCTTTATATTATGTTCACTTGCTTGCGCGCTTACGACCGTGCAAATCTTTCGGTCGTTTTTTAACCCACTTCCCGTGATCCAATCGAGCTGACATTTTGCACACAGACTCGTTGTGCGTAACAATTTATTTTCGTGAAATTTTTTTTCCATAACTTTACACTTTTTAGGGAAAAATTAATTATATTTAATTACCAATTGCTTAATGGTAGCAGGCAATCATTTGACCCATATGTGGCAGCCATCTCAAGCCAGAGGACGAGAGGACTCTAGCCGCCACGCATATAAAGGATTTATAGTGAAAAACTTGGTTTTTACGGGTTAATTTTTTTACTATAAACCCAAAGTGAAGCCAATGGCAAAGCTCCATCTTGATTTAATAGTCAAACAACATAACAAATGCATTGATTGTGATTTAAAGCTTTCGTGACTACAGGGATTCATATTATTTGTTCTTTCGGTAAAGTCACGTAGAAGGAAAATAATAAAAATAATAATAAATAAAACTATAAAATTATTATTTTTATTATTTCCCTTCTACGTGACTTTACCGAAAGAACCAATAATAAGATGCATTGATATTTATGGCTACAAAATGCTAAATTAAAAAGTATATTCGTTATTTATTTAAATATGTAGGTTTAAAGTATGTTGACTACAATGTTATTGATAGTGCACAGTATCATGGTGTCCCATATTTCAGTTGCTTTTTCCTCCCGAAAAAATAATACAGGGATGTCCCTCCAGGTTACAGTTAAAATGTTATACGATTACAATTAACGTTCATGTAATGAATGTTCATAATATAAATACTGGGAGATTTTCAACTGACGTAACGATTTTTCAGTAAACACATAGATCGTGTTATGTGTTTGCCAAGTCAGGAATTTCCAATAGTCTTCAAAATCTGCAGTTTTTGTGGGGCCAATGTAAACATTGTTTGCTGATCATTCTTCAGGGAGGTAAGGTTAAACCAGCAGCTGGTACAAAAAGGTGCACAAACATTACTCGGTGTCAATATACAATGGTAAACAGCCAAAATAAATTCCCCACTCTGACATGGCCAGAGGAGCACCCACAGGTTAAATTCCCCTGGATGAATGCTGTATTTATATCATGACCTGGAAATGCTCGGCAATAAGACTTGGTATGTTTTTTTTACTGTGGTGATCCAACCATATCACCTGCTGGTCAATTCACAAAACAGCCAGGGACAATGATTTGCATTCACCTATGCTCTTGGTGACAAGTATAAAGCTACTAAGAAGAAACATGGCAGGAACACAGACCCTGGATACAAGAGCCTAGGAACACCGAACAACTGAAGGACAAATGCGAACCCTTTACTCTATTTAATTAATGATGTGGACATAAATGCCCACGAGGGGAATGTTGTCGCTGGCTTTATTAAGTGTGATGCTGTCATTCATGGGTTCACAGTGGTTTATCATCTATAGTCCCATGTTAAATAATGACGTTTTCTGCATTGCATTGTTGAAAGTACACCTCAAGGACTCACATCTGCACTTTTTGCTGACAGCAGCAAAAATGCATTTCATGTTTTCTAGTCTTGGGAGACCAAAATGCAGCATAGAGATGTGTCAAGCTACCAGATTTGTACAAATGTTTTGGGCTCTAATAATTTGTTTTTAAGCTCCAGTACTATATGCATGAATCTATACGTGCAGTAACGTGTTTGTACTTGCAAGTTGTTTTTTTTTCACAAGGCTTGTTCATATTGGAGGCCAGTAATTATAAATGAATCATTGATTGAAACCTGCAATTATATTTTTTCCAGATGCTGTCTGCTTTATTAGCGTGCTTTCAAAATGAATTCATCATATGTTTTCGTCACTAATGATACTTAAAAAGTAAGATCATTGAAGATTATCTTTTTTTATAAATGTATTTTTTTACATAAAAAATATGCTATATAAAACGATGAGTGTGTCTCTGCCTTTAGAACAACAGCAACATGGTCCTTGAGTCAGTAGGAAATGTCCAAATTGAGCAAGCCGAGATATCCGGGTGTGTGTAATTCATGACAGTATTTTAGATGCAGTTTCGTGGATCATGCAGATTGTGTGAAATTAAAGCAAGTGGGCTTATTAATCCACCTGTCTGAACCTTGGAGTGTTATCTTCTGATTTGTGTGGATTGCCTATGGACATTTTTATTTCCTCACATGTGTAATTGGCCAAATATTCCTATTGAAATTAAGGTGCAACCCTGCAATTTATTGCTCACATCACTGCTGACAGAACGGTCTCCACAACTGGGAGCTCGAGATCACCGCTCAATAGGGAATTTGGCCTACTCTTCCACCCTGGCCAAATATGAGAGTATCCACACTCTACTCGACCTGCCGATTTAACTGGGATGAACCTTACTGCTGGGTGGAAAGGGGTGAGGGGATTTAAGAACTTTACCCCTTTGCTTAAACTGTTGCACCAGGAGAACAAATCAAAATGGAGACCTGGATTACAAGTTGAGTGTGATAACCATTACATTACAGTCGCCTCCCCTCAGTAGAGACAGTCAAACTGAATTTATCCGTGACCAGATTTTCCATGAATTCATTTATCTGGAGTTAGCAAAAAACAGTTTTTTTCCTTCTAAGTATCCGGGGAGCGTGGCCATCCACATATGTGGGCTAAATGGAGTTATTCGGCAAACAATTTAAATTATGCAGGACCGGGACCACAGATATCCAGAGTTATCCAGGGTAAAAGTGGGTGAACAGACCCTAGGACCGCCTCCTGCCCCCAAATCAAGTACGGGTGCAAATGCCGATGCAGCGCTTTTGACCACTGCATTGTTGAGGTGCTCGTCCTTCAGGGTCTCTCCTAATGTGGTTGCAGGCCAGCTCCATTCCCACATCCATCTCACGTTAAGAGAGACCCTGTGGGACTGGTGCCTGATGGTTGGTGCCTCGTTCTTCTTCACATGACGCCCACGAGGTGTCCCCACGATTTTTTTGACCACTGGCCACGCCCCGTTCTGTGACGTTTTCGCCACGTCCCGTGGGTGGGCGGGGCTCTTCGAAATATGCGGGGGTAGGGGATCGCGGATTAACGGAGTTTTATTCCGAAAATCTTTCCAATTGTTCGGAATTAGCCGTGACCACGTCCACCGCATAAACGAGTGACTCCCCAGTTGGAATCGAGGAACCCGCCTGCCCCCCCCCCCCCACAATTTACCCTGTATAAACGGAGTTTTGACTGTAAATGCTACTTATGCATTTATTTGTAATACTATTTAAATCACAATCTGGTGATGTGTACCTTCATGATGGGGTGTGCGGTGCAAGAGAGGGTTTCTAAAGAGAAAATGCTGCTTCAGGCTCGTTTAATTTATTTTTTAACTCAGCACATCAAACGCAGGTTGGAGAAAATTGTATGCTACAAGGTTTGCAGGGAAACATTGTTTTGTTTGCACAGTCTTGAGGCTAGTTTGTAACATTTCCCATCATGAAATGTTCTAGATGTACAGTTTGACATTCATTACGTGGGACCCTGTACACATGCACCAGTTCCTAGGAGACACGGTTGCCTGGAGAAAGGATCCAATTCATTGTTTTTATTTACTGCTCATGAGGGGTTAGAGTAATATGGTAACATTTTGTAGGCAATTTGCTTCCTGCCACCGTGTTACAGTCTTTAAAAAGTTCAAAGTAACAGACAGCTGGGAGTTGCAAGCAATTGGCTGCTGTGATTGGGAAGGCTGGCATGCCAGAGTAGGTAGAGGCTTCTCGGCCATTTATCGACTGTTCCACAAAAAGGCATTTGATCAATAGGAAGTTGGGTAGCAGAAGTTTTGATGGTGAACCTGTTTCCAAGATTGAGCTCCAGTGAGTCAAACTTGATTAGACATCAGTGGAAGCCAGTTTACAACAACTTGAATCTTGTTTTAATATAAGTATTTGGGTAAATAAAATAGCTGACAGCTACTAGAGGACATATTTCATCAGTGTTTCAGCCCAGGCCTGGGGCATTTATACAGGAGGGTGTTCCCCCATTACTGAAATATCACGATCAAGTGATTACGTGTAAAGTCTTAAGACAAACATGAGCAATAGATGTTGAGAAATGTCACCGCAACAAAGGTATCCTGGCTGGATACCGTGGTGCTTATCTTGGTTGGCGAATTTCCAGTTTGTGTGGATTTGACAGTTGGGCAACCCATAACCAACCAATGTTATAGAATACAAGCAGTGTGCATCTTTCATGATATTTGATTTGCACCAGGAAAAGTACTACAGGTGTGCTGTATGTATGCTTCTGGCATGCAATGCAAATATTGAACGTTATTAAATCAATATAAGTGTTAATAATTTTTTTAGCACCCAATGGGGACCACTGTTGGGATTTCCACTTGCTGCCAATACTGTATATTGTTGCTTCTGCAACTTAAACATCGGTTAAAGAATTGTGTATGAACATAAACAAGTATTGATGTTTGCTCCCCACATTTGCTTTGCCCCATTCCTTCTCCATGGCTACTGTTGACAGCCGCTGGCAATTGCCTACTTCCAGTTATATTCATGCCACTTTTCCTTGACTCAAATGCTGCACAAAGAACATCATGCAGTTACTAACAAAATGTAAACGTAAACGTTATAGGAGACAATTGCACAACAGTGTCTGTCCTTCGACAGCACACACAATTTGTAAATCCTCAAATATGACCTTCAAGTTAAGATATTGTTCAGCACAATAGGCAAACCTGTTTGAAACCACACATTGAGCCCCTGACCACGAGATGATGTTTCATTTAGAAATCATTTGGTGAAAACCCTAATGTATTCATAATTGTATTTTTGCTATAATGCTTTCACTGGTCCACACAAACCAGAAATACAAAAATTCTGAAAATAAATTTCACGTTCATGAACTGATATTTTAAACTAACGCTCCTAATAAAAGTTACATTTCAATCTTCAAAAATCACAACAGGAGTAATAACTAAGGTTATTTATGCAAAAATGACTTGGTATGTTTCACACTATTAAATGATAGTGGCATTTATAGCTGTAATAATACAGACCTATGTGTTTTTTTCTTTGCATAATTCAATATGCATACTTTTTTGTGTTTTAGAAGCCAAAGATGTCAATATCCTAACTGTATAGTATTCCAAACCCCATTTTGTTCACATAAACGATACCCTGTATGTTTTTTTAAAGACTTTCCTCCTGAACATATTAACAGCTGTGATAATAAAAATCATACCTGTATGTACTGCAAATTCATTGTCATTACCGTATATAAATCAACACCAAAAATGTGGGATAAAATATTGTATTGTTCCACGTGGCCTACATATGTCTGTACTGACAAGTTTCAGCACACATTAATAGTTAACGTGATCATGAGAGGCCAGTTATTAAGTTATTGTAATATAGCTCGGCAATCAATAATATAATCAGTGTTTGAACTGTAGATGTGATTTTTACATATAAAAAAACAACACCACGTGAAATTATACAATTGGTGTCAGATAACGTGGTTTTATATTTTACAGTTTTTCATATTGTTAGTGACAGAACAATCTCTGTAATTTTCATACTTGATTTTAATACACCTTTGATCGTTTTCCATTGCATAAAAATTATACTGAAGAAGAGGAACCCGCTTAATGTATGTTTACGTAGACCGCACAATTAGTTTTACTGCAGGCCATAAAACGATTGTATACTAACGATTATTATTTTGCATTAATAAGACTGAATTAGTTTTTTCGAACACAGAAAACGAATGGAAAAAAACTGTAAACAAAATTAAACAAAGTGACCAAAAGGTGGCAGTAGCAGATTGAGAATGGATGTTTGGTCACCAACACAACATCCAATTTGATCTCAATGCAAAACGCTGACGCCACACTCTCACGCGATAATGTCGAGGTAGCAAAGCGTTACCCTTCGCACATTATGGTTCTCGGGAGCTGCTATAAAGACTCGCAATCCAATTTATAACGCAGGACATTAAACGGGAATAAAAAAAAACCCTCAACAAACCCCAAACACTGCGGGCAGCAGAGCCACGCTATAGCCCGAGCCACGTGGGGGGGTGGGCGCGGCCCCGCCGATGGGGGGCGGAGTCATGCCCGCGAGATACCTTCCCGTGATTGGTCAAAGTCGTACAAGAGCCCCCGCCCACGGGAATGAACCGAACTCGCTGTGAATTCTGATTGGTTCGAGTGTCAGGGGGGGGGGGGGCACGCCGCCCACGTGCGGCGGAGTAACACGCGGAGAGCTCCTTGCGGCGAGTAGTAGAATCAGTGCTGCTGCACTAGGCTCTTGTGTGTGCTCAGTGCAGTGAGTCGTAGAATCTGTGCGTGCTGTGTGCTGTGAGTCGTTGGAGCTGCACTTGGGTGCTGTGTATTATTGCAGTGAGTCTGAGAAGCTGTGCTGCTGCACTTTGGTGCTGTGTTTGCCGTGCAGTGAGTCGTAGCAGCTGCTCTTGGGTGCTGTGCGTGCAGTGAGTAGGAGCTGCGCTATTGCACTTTTTTTAGCTGTGCGTGCAGTGAGTCGTGGCAGTTGTGCTGCACTAGGGTTTTGTGTGTGATCTGTGCAGTGAGTCGTAGAAGTTGTGCTGCTTCACTGGGGTGCAGTGAATAGGAGCTGTGCTGCTATATATGTGTACTGTGTGTGCAGTGAGTCGTAGAAGCTGTGCTGCTGCAATAGGATGCTCTGTAATGTCCGAGAGTAGTAGCTGTACTGCTGCACATGTGTACTGTTTGCGTGCAGCTTGTAGAAGCTGTGGTGCTGCTGCACCTGTGGGCTGCATTGTGGTTGCAGTAAGAGCTCTGCTGCTGCACAGTGGGTGCAGTGAGTGAGCAGCTGTGCTGTTGCTGCACTTGAGTCCCACGTTTGAGTGCTGTGCTGCTGCTGCACGTGTGTGTTTCGCTGGGTGTGGTGCACAGATTAGTGCAAGGAGCAGTGGTGCTGTAAGCGTTCTGCAGATGTCTTAACACCTCACTCATCGCACATGCATTGCACACACGCGCGCGTATGAGCGACACAGGTTCAACGCGAGCTTGATTTGGCCCTCGGCAACACCCACTCATCACTTGAGCATTGGAACACACACACGGAACGCACGGGTGGATTTTCTTCGGTTATTAACGCCGCCCACTCATCGCTGTGCACCATTACGAATACGAGAAGCCGTATAAAGCACGTCCGGAGTTTGGCTCTAAACGCCACCCACTCATCACTTGTACACAAACACACACACTTCGCCGCATGAGATTATCTTGGCACATTAAACGATTCACTCGTTCGCACGCCTACCAACGACCTCTTTACAACCCTCGTCACTCACGTAACAGCACGATACCGTTCACAGGTGTGTATGTAACCAGCTCGTTGCACTTTAGATACCTCCCCAGGTTTAACATTAACCTTAAAACAACACAGACACACCGTGCAGTTACACACACACAGATTGCTAGTGGCCGTCCGAAAGACTCCCCACCGCAACAACACTCGTCGTGTTTTTTTCTTCCCACTGCACTACACGCGCAAAATATTTATTCTCACAATCTGCCCAGCAGCAAGTTCCCCACCCCGGCGAAATCCACCCCCAACCATCCCCCACCCACACACCCCCTTCCACACATCCACCCACACCCGGCATCACCCACCCACACATCCACCCACACCCGGCATCACCCACCCACACATCTACCCACACCCGGCATCACCCACCCATCATCCCACTACACCCACCCACACATCCACCCACCCACACATCCACCCACACCCGGCATCACCCACCCATCATCCCACTATACCCACCCACACATCCACCCACACACACATCCAAACACCCAACCACACATCCACCCACCCATCATCCCACTACACCCACCCACCCCCCCTGTAAACCCCACGCCGCCGCTTCCACACATTGTCCGTCCCGCCCCACGCACGGCGCTTTGATGAATGAGCCCGCGGGAGCGACGTGAAGCCAACCCCGGCGCTCACTGCTGCTGACTCTTTTGAGTCTCGCAGCAGCAGCAGCAGCGGCGGCGGCAGTGGTGGCTGCAGCCAGAGAAGACGCACTGAACTGAAGAGCCTCGTGTTGTTTCACCATTATTAACTGGCGATTGGCTTTTGGTAAGCGAAGAGGACTTCTTTACGGGTGGCAAACAGGAGATTTTGGTCGCCCACAAAGGTGTAAACATCCACCTTGTCTTCGCCGGCTAGCAGCCGGCACCTGCATTGTCACAACATCATCTTCACCACCATCAGCACAAACCACGAAGCCATCTAAGCCGGAGCAAGTGATGATGAGCAGGGGTGGTGGAGACGGCATGGGTCCCCACCGGCAGCAGCGCTCCAAGCTGCTGGCTCTGCTCATCTTCCTGCTCGCAAGGGACTGCGCTGCTGCTCAAGGTAATAACAACAACACTCGCGGTGGTGGCAGTGCTGGAGTAATTAGGTGATGATGGTCCGTTGTTGCTGGTGGTGGCATTGCTGCTGCTGCTGTACGAGTTTCTGATAACTGGAGATTTTTTTTGGTGCGCTGCAGATATAGCTGGCGGTATGTGCAGAAGACGTGGATGTTCTTCCTAGATCTTCGTTCGCGAAGCCAAGCCATTATGTGCTACTACCGATGGGGTTGCCACCTGTCATGCTTTTCCCAGGATCGTTCTCTGCCCTGGGAAATATTGGTTCTCGTTAAAAGTCCCGTTTCTTGGCTACACGTTTTCTCACCCTTTCAATGTTTGTTTTTCTGTGTGCGTCCCTCAGCTATGAAGAAACCCTGTCTGGTCATGGTACTCGATACATATTTTTGTGGTCCCTAAATATTCTGACGCTGAAAGTTCTTCTGCACATGCTTTTGGCATGGGTAATTTTTGTGGTGGTTCTGCGGTTGGAATCTCAGATATAGTGCTGCTGCTGCTTGTGATGATGTTGGGGATGCTGGATCCCTCTTGATGTGGTTGAGGTACTGTCGATGGCATTCGTTGAGGCGTTGCTCGAGTTTGGTTTAAGGTCCCCGGGAATCAAGTTGCTGTAAATTGTTGAAGCGGACGGTGCTGGAGGTTCGAATGGTGCCAACTGAAGGTTGCAATTTGTTGATGCTTGTGGTGGTGGTGCTGCTGCTGGTGTGAGAGTTAGTTTCAATACTCATAAGCAAGACCTGCCGCGATCTATATTTAGTAGACGCTCACTTATAGAGAAGTTAAGGGTCCGTGCTTTTGAACATACTATACCTTATTTTGTTGATACATGAACTGCAACGTCGCCTGCTGTGTCTTATTGTAGTTCATGAAGAATATCGTGTGTGCCCGTATACTCCACGTAGATGTCAGTGTGTGAACTATACGTAAATGTGACGTATTTCCCAACAGCATGTTGTAATCGTATTTGCCATTGTTTGCATCTGTCCTATGGGGGGGTGGGCAACGTGTGTTTATGTCTTACTGAAAATGTATGCATCTCCTATGGGGAGTGTGTGTGTGTGTACACTGCCTTGGGTATTTATTGTGTGCCTCTTTCCTACAGGAAAGGAAGCCTGCGTGTGTTTATTCTGCAGGGAAATCAGCCCCGGGAAACTGATAGAGTGAATTAACGAGGAGGCGAGCCCGTTAGGCGTCCTAAATAAACTAAGTGACAGCGTTGTGTATTCTCACTATATGAATGCGTAAAAGTGGCAGTGTGTAGCTGTAGTACAGCGTGATACTATACACATTTGTTCGGGAGTTCTTTATCCAGCAGTGAAAAATGATAATGGCTGATGGGGATGAATATAGAAACTCAGACATGCCAGGATGTATTACAGTTTTGCCACGGCACATTAATACTCTGTCTGCTTGTTAAGTTGTCTCTTAAATTACATAACGAATAATGCAATTAAGCATGCATTTGCATAAACTGTGCATTGTAGATGTTGTTCCTAACAATCAAATTAGTGACAGCAAATTTAAATTCACACACGTGACATTGCTTTCAACTCTATATGCAGGCAGTATGCTTAATTTATAAATTCATTCACACTTAGACGCAGGGCTTCACAATGTCGTTAAACGTAGCATTAGTATTAGTTCTGTTGAGGATTGACTCAACCTTGAGTGGTCCAGATGTCTTGTGACCCTCGATTCATTCAGATTTACCAATTTTTTCCTTTGCATATTCATTTCTGATTTAAATAAACCTTACTTTTAAAACATATAAAGTTTGAGATAATTAAATTGAGACCACAAGAAATCTGGACCACCCTGCACAGTGTTATTATTCGCACACCAGATGTGCATGCCTATGCTGGATGCGATACACTTATTCCGTACTTGAAATTATACATAAAATGCTAAGATTTCTGCAATCCTTATTAGGTATTATTTTCCATAAATGTCGCAATTGTAGACTATAAGTCGAAAGCAGCATATGTTGCAGCATGTAATTATTTGTGTCAAGAAACTTTTACATACGGACCTGATACAGAAGTGCATTGCAAAACGGAAACATTTCCCCAGGATATAGTTCTTCATAAGTGAAAATGTCACTTGTACATATTCTATTAACACTTCTTAAAAATATAGCCACGTGAATGCATTTTCCCTAAGTCGCAGCGACATAATTGAGTCTTTAGTGTTAAACGTTACACGAAAGTAAAAAAGTGGAATATTCTATCCAAAGGATGACTGCTTACAAAAATGTGTTTGGTGATGCTGCGTTGGCAATTATACCCTTCTCCACAGCACCTGATGGGCTATAAAGAAGGGCAATTGCGCAAAACATTGCCGATAAAAAAAAATTCAGGCAGTGTTGTTGACGAGTGTGAGGTTTTTTGTTGTTCACGTTTGTTTATGTATGCCAAGAGCATAACACCGGCGTGTGTCTTATGCTGCACGGCACTGGTGACAATGTTTACTACTTTGATGTTTCACCCAAAAGGTTAGATTTTTTTTCCAAGGAAAACAATGTGCCTCTCTTTTTCTGAACCGAAACGTAGCATTAGAATGTAGATCTTAAACATGACCGATGCACACAGCACATTTGTTAGTTTTTTATGTAAATGTTACAACTTAGTAACATTGACCCCATTTACAGATGCGTTATAATAATCACTAAACTCACGCAAATCTGCCGAATTGGGATGTACTGCAGTAGCCACACGCACAATTCACACACAAAGCACACCTGAACTGAAACGAGTAAACATTTTCTGAAAATGTGCATTTTGATTCCCATGATTCTTGGGCTCTTAGTTGCATTACTGAAGCCCCCCCTCCCCCCAATTACATAATTGCTATGCTTTGTTCACGATCACTGGCAAGGACCCAGGCATCAGCAAGCCGCGTGTCCGTCCCTGCTTTGTAATTTCGCCCTGTTAAAGATTGCAAGAAGTGGCTATCCCGCTGTCTCCAGCATTTCCCGGAATGCGCTTATATGGGCGCCCCAGGCCGTAATTACCCTGTCCGGAATAAGCCCTCTTTTCTTCCTCCTCTGCAGTGCCTCGCCCTCATCCTGGCTGTTTACAAAAATTACAACGCGGCAGCTTGAGAGATGGGGCTCGTTTGACTTTCAGTACAAAGGTGCTTCACTGCCGCCTTACATTTACACAAGGAACAGCAACAACAAAAATCCCAGTTTTTTTTGAAGGACGTAAAAAAAACGTGCGTTGCAAACATAGTGGCTTTACTTTATTGGGTTATTTGTGTTGATTTAAAATGTCAACAGTTGATCTATAGTTCTACGTATATAACGTTGTGAGTCATAGCTAACCGTTTTCATATGGTTGCAACTATGGTATACAGTTTGCATGAAAGGTTCTGCACTGCCAGGTGCTATACCTACAGTAAATCCATTATTTGTTTGGTGATTACGCATTGCACGGCGTGGTCACAATACTTCTAGAACTTAAGAAGTGTGTGGCAAAATGGTATACAATATTATGTATATGGCACAAGCCTTTATTGTGATGTAGCCTTAGCCCAAATGGCCTCTTGTTTGTTTTATGGAGCAAGGCTTAGGTGGGACCCAGCAACATTAATGACAGCTTCCAGAACCACAATAGAGCATATTGTTATTTGAAGCCTCTTATGATTGTGCAGATGAGTGGAAGTATTTTAAGCTAAATGGCATCGGTTTAATGATATAGAACGCCGATTTAGAGTCTGTCTGTTTAGCCTGCAGGTTAATGCTGAGGAAGTTGGGGGTATGAAGTAAAGAGAGTGGAGGTGGGGTGACCTGGCAAACGGCACTAATGTGCGGCTATGTGGCACATGCAGCTGTTTCTCATAAGTTAAATGAGGTTGTGGCTTTTCAGTTGCACGCTCATTCGAAGCTGTGTAATGAAAGTCTTGTGTGTGGAACGCTGTTTGACTTTATCAGCTTTCCGGAGTCTTGGGGGCGCTTTCCCTTGTCTCCCCTGTCGAAGTGAACATTTTTGAGTTTGGTTAATTGATCGGGAGGGGGGGGGGCTTTTTTAAACAACAATATAAACATTTGCTTGATAAGCCCATTTTAAATATCAACGGTTTTAAGAAGGATAAATGGAGAGTCATGTCACAGTGGTTTGCTTAGTGCACTATGATCCTGCCCAGCTTGTGTTCGAGTCCCAGCCACGGCTAACATCAGTGGTGAGCGATATCCGAAAAGGTCCTGCACCTCCCCTTCACAAACCTGCACTGGCCAGCGTGATGAAATATGATCAAACAGTCCACGTGACTGAACTTCGCATTCAGAGGCTTCATCAAGCAGTGGATTGACATAGGGCTGTAAAGTACAAGTTTTATTTAATGGGAAATAGTAAATATTGTACATAGGAGACCGTAAAATCCTCAAGTTTGAAAAACAGGGTGTGTATTTTATACACAGCCTTCAACTAAAGTGTGTGCTCTGACTCCATGTGCATTCAATAGCAAATTTTCATTACACTAATTGAATGTTTACAGGCTTCATTGTATGTTGATACAACAAATCCAATTACACTGCATAGAGGTGAGTCTCAGGAAGTTTTATTAGATGTTAAGGCCCTGTCTGGTATGTGTTGGGCTTGTCATGCTAGTCCCTGAATTTGTATTTTGATATGTGAGGCTGTTTGCATTGGCTTTATGCCATTTGTCTTTTTTAACATTGGCTTTTGAGTGGGAGGGAATCATTAAATTCATGAAGTGGGTAGAAAAGCTTTCAGCAAAACTAATTTATCAGTGGATTTGTGTTAAAAGTGAATAAAATATATGCCTTAATTTCTAACATATGTTTTTTAAAATGAGAAGCATATGCCAATGGACAACAATACTGGATCTTAATGATAAAATAATAAAAGAACAAATGCATATCTGGTATATTAGATTGTGGGAGACTTAGTGTTAATAAAAAGCAACTTTTTTTTGGCATGTGATGGATATGGGCCCATTGTTGACCGCTGCCAAAGTACACCTGGTTTTATGTGGACTAGAGGCACGCCTGTGACCACAAGTCCATTGCTGTGGTTTCTTAAATCAATGCAAGCTATTTACACATTCACATGAAATTAACAGTCTACATTAGTGGAGTCACTATTAGTGTTTTGAAGGTCATATTTTTTCCCCAAGTAGTGTACAGTAATAGCATTGGGAATATAAAATGTGTTTGCAAGTTTAATGTTTTAATGTTAAATGTAGCCTACAAGATATCATCTAATCTATCCCATTGGGGTATGATAAATAATTCCAGTTAAAAAGATCAATGTACCAGTTATTTTCAATGGTCTTGAGCCATTAGGCTCCTGAAATGTCCACTTCCTATGGTGATGCAATGTAAGTAAGGACACGGTAACAGAAATAAAATAAGAAATAGTCCTACTCTATCAGCCACTGACACCTTAACCATCACTACTATCCATCAACAGGGTGTGTTTGAACGTTCACATTAAAGATTGAGTTACATGAAATCCAACCCGATATCATGTCCGTGTAAAAAATATATATCGAAATATCACATTTGAACTTAAAATTTTGGCAACACACTTTACTTGTTTTTAAATCTGAAATGCTTTATTTGTTATCAAGAATAATGGATAATATTAATTTATAAGCTTCACTATTTTAATTATGATTGTAAAAGAATGTGCTCGAGATTGCTGCTTTAAAAAAGTTTTAACCGTTTTTATACTCTTAACGTATGCCATGTGTTACACGATATATGCAATAACTCTGCAATGTATTCAAGTACAGTTATAATTTCAAGCCATGAATTTTCCACGCAAAAGTGTGTTAAATTGAATGGAATGAACAGCTTGTCACATGTCAACAATTGCGAAATTCAGACTCAGAAATAAAGCAGTTAATGTAATTACTGCAATAAAGCCGCCTGTGTGTTTGCTGTCCTACGCGAATATATACATGGCGCTCAGTAACATGAGTGTGACTTGAGATCGGCCATGCAGCGAGAATCTTTGTGTGCTGCTAAATGTGAAGGCTGTAAGGTGTTGTAATGGACTGTAACTGAATCCTGGCTGAGAACTGGCATGGGCTCGAGTGCAAAAGCCATGCTTCTCAGTAAAGGCAAACATGTCTGTGTAATATTCTAAATACAGTTCTTACCACACAGTGAGACCTGTGTGCAAATATCCCCCCCCCCCCCCTTCAAATGGGTGATTCATCTTTTGCAGTTGTACATTTGTGCCAAATTAGAATTTTCTCAGTGCTAGTTTTCTTATAGAGGGATTTTTCACAATGCTTTCCTTGTGACATTCATGTAAAGAGAACTGCAGTAATACAAATCTTGCCTAACGTGTACTCAATTCTATTTAACGATATTCCAACATAAAATGTTATGCTTTCCAACAACGGTTGAACGTGTTAAAGCATTTGTTCTGGCCATCTCTCTTTCTGGAATGTGGGGGCTCAATAACTCTCGTAAAGATGATCGAACATGAAAGAAACGTCAGTAGAGAGTTGTGGTAATATCGGGACTAACCCTGTCGAAGAATCCCGAATTGATCAAACGGGTTGCCCTACAACTTCCGAGACAAAAACTCGTAACTAAAAGGATTCTCCTCGGGAGTTGGTGGACGACCAATGTCGTGTGCGCCTCACCTCCCGATGATGTAATTTGTGTGATGACATTTCACGACATCATACGCCATTGCGATGCCATCTCGTTTGTATTGCCACAAAACAAAAACCCGCCACCTTTGCCATTAATGCTGCCTTGATCCATTTCCTGCTGGCTTGAATGCCTCTAGATGTCTTCGCCATCCCTCAGTCATGCTCTGCCACGAATTACTCCCATTCCTGTGTATGAACTAAATGCTACCTTGCAACGAGGTAAATTATGAGTGGCTACTGCACTCAATGCCACCTCCCGCCAGCTGAGGCAAGCCCTGCCCGATAGAGCTGCTTTCCGAGCCCCATTGTGGCACCATGGCCCACGGACGTACTGCTTCTTGCGCGCCTGGCGTGAGTGCTACCATTATTATTGCTCATTAAATATTTCTGAGGGCAAACGCATGTTGGAATCCACGCACACATCTCTTTTTTATTCCTTGTTTAATATGCATTCACTTAGTGACAGGTTTAAATAGGATTGAAGGTGTTTAACTGTCAACTTTTCATTAAGAATGATCATTTAATGTATTATGACTGTGGAAATTGAAATGCCTAGTTTTTATGGTATTTTAGAATAGATGTACAAATGAACATAATTAACTTAGATGATATACAGTAAACTTAAAGTTGTATTGGAAGGACTGATATGGTTGTGATTATGTTTGGACACAGCAGTAAAGGTGTGTGTAGATTGCAATTACACGGTTAAAGAAAATGTAACGAAGATGCTGCATTTAATGCTTTAGAACACATTACAAACTTTGCATTTCGGACCAGAATTTTATTTCACTACCGCACAGTATGAAGTGATTTTGTTAAGATAATTTTGAAGTTACAAAATGTCGGGGTGACCCTGTTTGTTACTGCAAACTGCACACACATAATTTAACCACGTGTTTTACCATTATTAATAAATATAATATGCAGCTTACTACTGGTGGATGAAGGCCTCCCTCCCATGCTGTGTTGGTCATGAGTTTTATTTGTACAACACTTCGCCATACTGGGCAGTGCGGTTTGGTGAAGGTTGCTGCCCAGGACCGGTTCAAGTATCATGTACCAATGATTTCCAACGTAGGTCGTCTGGGTCAGAGCAGTGCATGAACCACTGTTCCACCACTTTTGATAACCACATCTTAGGCCCCTGATCGTTACAATAGTTATGAACATCAAGGCCATGTGCAGACTTGGTTTGATTCTAATTGTATATCAAGTCTTATCCAATCGCATGTATGTGTTACGTACAACCCCTATTTTGCTCATCTCCATAATACATCTCTCTCCCTTAGGCCTCTACTATTGTTCATCTCCCACAACTACTCTGGTTATGAAAAGCAAATCTAAGCCTATTTACTGTTTGTTTGCACAATTGTATTTACCAGAAGACCTGTAACTGCTTTGTTTTCTGGATCATGGTGACCTGGGCAATGCCGTTGACATCTGTCTGCATTTTTTTACGTGTATATTTAAACTTATTTCGTATAACTGCTTCCTGTACACATAGTTTGTGTAAATACCCAACGTTTTCGCCAAAAATTTGGTGGAATCTCATCCACTAAAATGAGCTCTCGTGAGTTCCTCCCGAGGGCAATTGGCCAGACATTTTGGAAGAGGTGGAACTTCCCCACACGACGAACGGTGGTCTACCTATTCATACTGCTGGGTGGCCAGAGGCAGTCGGGGGGATATAAAAAAACTTGTTTTAACTGCCACGCTGGGCGTTGCAACTGTTGACCTCTGGAATGCAATTGCTAACCATTACGTCATGGTTATTTACTCTGGTTAATCCTATGTATTTTTCAGCAAAAAACACTTAAGCATGAGATCTAAAAGACTAGGACTAAGCATGACCCGACACAAGGAACCACTTTCCACGGTGTGAAAAAAATAGTTATCCTTTGTGTACAATCAAAGGATTAGGCCTATCCTTGCATAATAGTGTAAGTCTATCAACGATAGTTAGAGCTGACTTGCAAGGGGAAAGAATGACACATTTAAACATTCAATACTGTAGTGCAATAGCATTACACTATCAGGCTTAGGGCACCCACTTTTGTAACATATTTCCCTTTTTAAATTATATTTGAAGTCATGGAAAATTGGCCTCTACACTTGCCTAAAGCAATGCAGTTGCATTGCCTAGTACATTTATCGGAGCCAGGAAAAGCGTTTTTTTCTTTAATTGATCCTGGCTATGGTGGGATGTAAATGGTTTTTGTTACTTTTAGACATCATACCCTAGATATTACCGTATTTGACAAATTATCATGGTGTGAGTGTAATGTGAAAACATATTTATATAAATGGGCAATTTGTTGCATAATAGAATGCCTAGAGCTGAATAGACACTTCTAAAGCTGATATATAATTGCACTATAGAAATAAATTTACTATGCTAAGTGACCATTAACTGATGGACTAATGAAAATTATTTTAACCACTGTCCGGTATTTCCATTAAATGGAGCATGCACGTTGTATAGAGGGAAGGTGAATTGTGATAGCTATGTATGCTGTACAATATGAGCAATTAATGCATTAGCAATAAATATAATTTCGCAATGGTCCAAATAAATATGGTCTAAATAAATATCCACCCAAAAGGGGGAAGTATCTGACTGACTCATAACCTTGTATGTGAAACATCACATGGCTGAGCATGTGTTGACCTTCGGTAAAATGTAATAATCATTTGTAATTGTTATATATGCGTGCGCGAAATAAATATTTGTAAGAAATGCTGTTCATGGAAAACATACGTGTAAAAAAATGTTAAGTGATAAGTAGCAAAACAAGGTGAGGGGAATTGTGCAGCTTATGCCAAAATCTGACCAGAAAAGGCAGCTGCCAACTCTAACAAGTCAAGTAAATAATAGCAAAGTGGCAAAAGTCTGGGGCGTCTACACCATTGCTGGGTTGTAAATGCAATTACCGCAGTTACTGTAGACTGAAACAACAGTTCACAATTCTCACTGCTGTGGTATGACTTCTCGTGTTATAGCCTGGAGACAATAAACAAAAATTCAAGACGTTTTTTTAATGAAAAAGTTGCTTTTTTTTTACATGTTAAGGAAAAGCTTTTAAAATGCGCACAATAATTGATGTGTGCAATGTGCGATTTATCAAACCAAAGGTAACTAAATGTTTGCGAGGAAGCTACGCATTAAAATTACATTGATGGTGCAGTGCAGTACTTGCGTATTAAAACCAGAACTTAGTTTATTATTTATATTTGTTTATTAAAATTAATTACCTCTTTTTCAGGTGTTCTGGGGAATTGAATGTGTTTATTTCTTTGCACTTCAAATAGTACAGAAAGTACTGTATATGGAATCATAATATTACATGAATTAGCAAAATGTATGTTAATTTAGTCAGCCCTTTTTTTTTTAAAAAAAAATAAAAACCACGTAGACATTAAGCATCCATACAATTGCATTATTCCTGTCTTTATTGAAAGTGTATGGGCCCCATTCAGGTGCTGTAGTTTGCGTTCACACTTTTGCAGAATTATGGTACGAGTTGGGAAATTCTGCGAAACGTATCGCTAAGCCTGAAGTTGGCAACCCGCGGCTCCGGAGCTGCATGCCGCCCTTTGAAGACTGTTTCGTGATGTTATTTATTAAGGACCGTATCTCAAAAAAAAATGTTTTACCTAACTGGACAAAAATGTCTCTTCCTGTTATTTTGGTTGCAGACCCCTGCGCTAAGCCAATGACAGCGTTGCGATGCTTAAAACAATGATGACAAAGACTATATTGAGGGTGATGTATAATATTAGGATAACTTGATAATGAAGTCGGCAAGACTTTCTTCATCAACAGCACGAGCAAAATTAACATCAAAAGCAGAAACAATGGTATCATCAGCATCCGTTTAGTATCATGAGAGCTCTCATCATTCATAAACTTGTTCTCTTTGTGCGCATGTATGCGGGCACCACTTTCAAAAACGTTTAGAGCACGCAAAAAAAACTCTTCTAAAGCTGTCATGAGAACACGCCAACATTTTATTTTGCACAATTGAGGTGACCAAACATTGCACACGGACTTGTGTGAAATGGTCAATGGGCACCCACACGAGCCACGCCCCAACCAGCTTGATTGACGTGATGAGCTCCACCCCCTACCCTACCCCCTGTGGCCAGTGGGCAAGGGCAGTAGCGGAATGGCAGCGGCGGAATGAGCCGCGCACGTGAATTTCCCTGCGGAATTTTCAGATTTTGTCCGAAAAAATATGTGGATGTCGTTACCAGAAAAAAATATATACCGTCTTATTATATTGGACAGTGTCCTCAGTGCAGGTACTGTAATACTAGTTGCATTCATAACAATACCTTGCTGATCTCTGTAAGCAGCGTAAACCATCACGAAAATTCCAGTCATCCTCGCAGCAGCTTTGGCTAGCCATCGAACAAAAGGCGGTCCACTGCATCGCGCGCTTTCAGATGCGCTTCTGTGGCTGTTTGGAATGCACTACCGATATTACGAAGCCACTCGAGATATGCACTTTTAAATCCGGATTGAAAACTCATTTTTTTAGAAGTGCTTTTTGTGTTCAGTTTGTTGTCCTTCCCCCGCACCTCCGATTAGCACAGTTGGCTACGTACGGTGCGAAAGAAGTTGTACATACATAGCCTACCGTCACATGTGCTGCCCTACCCAGTTAACCGCCTACACTCTGTGAAGGATTGGTGCTCTGTTTACCTGTCATCTTCTGTAGATGTTCACATATCCGACGTTGTTACATCCACTTGTACCTCCGTCTCCATCGAGTTATGCGAAATACTGCATGCGAATGGAGTTTAGGCTATTGCAATTATGCACTGTACTGTATTATGGTGACGTAACTTTTCAAAATACAGTATTGTACTATACTCACCCCTACCATCACTGAAAGATTACTACACCACAGCGCCTGTCATGTGAAACATATCGAGTGACCTTGGTATTTATGCTTTGCCACTTGCACACAAAAGGCTTACTTTTGTGAATAATGTGGAAGAAGATGACACTTTGGTCCGCTCCACATAAATTACCAGTCAGCTGGGGATTAAAAACTCTTGACTGCAAGCTGGCCGGTAGCAAACACAATAAATAATATACTGCCACTCGACTTAATCTTCAACCTGCTCGAATCCATTCTTGGGCTTTTCCTTGCCAGATGAGGTTTGTGAGCGTGGCATCTTGCCTTAATTTGGGTAGTGCCTCTACATAGTTCATATAGCTCACCTTGGAGGTTCAGTATTTCTCTATATATTGCTCCTTCTTCCCACACTCACCTGTAACCATACTGTAATGTATTACAGTGTAAAAACATGGGTGTATGTACATTGCGATGATATACAATGCTGTATTTAGGCGGCAGGGTGGCATGTGGTAACACTTGTGCCTCAGCAAGGGAAGGTCTTGGTTTTGATCAGTTGCCATTCAAGATCCTGCCTTGGTGCGCCAATATCTTGGATTGGTCTTAACTTGCTCCAGGCACATTGTGCTAACACCAAGATGCTCCTTATTGGCAAAAGGCCACTCTCAGTAAAGACTCCAGTTTAATCGTACACCTAATCTGTGATGTCACACTGGCAACGAGTGTGTGGAATCTCATAGTTGTCATTGATTTCAAGCTCTTATTATTTTGCAGCATATCCCAATTATAAAGGACCTTATACCTCGAAATGTGCAACACCTCCCACATCCACATATCTAGCTGCTGCTGATATCCTTATCCACACCTTTATCGTATCCCAACTTGACTACTGCATCTCTTCATGGTCTCTAAAAATACCTCATCTCCAAACTCCAGATGTGTCAAAATGCTCCTGCCAGCCTCCTCATCCACACCAGTGAATGAAACTTGATAACTCTCATACTCCAATCCATCCACTGGCTCCCAATAAATCCAGATGAGTTTAAAGATTGCACTCGCCATCTTCAAGATCCTTCATGTACTCACCCCTTACTACCTATTTTAATCTCACTCTCCTGCCTTCTATGCACTTTCCACTTAAGCAACCAAGGATTCTGTCACTAAAACGGTCAAGTCATTCAGTGGGAGGTTGCTCTGCTTTCCTCACGGTCTGGAACTCCTTTCCTTTCCATCCGTCTGTGCTGTTGACTCCCTGCTCCTGTTCAAGCCCAGATCCTGCCTATGACTATATCTCTCTATATAACGTATCTGCACAGCGTCTTGGGATAATTATTACAGTACTGTAAATCCAAATAGATATTTTATTGAATTATATCAGCAGTCTAGCTTTACAGGTCCAGGGTTTTCTTGGTTAACAAATTTAGAAGGCCAATGGCTTTATGGATACAATAAAAACGGACTTAAGTGGAAATTCAGGACAGAGGATGATGTACTATAATTTAGTTTAATTCCCAAAATTTTGCTCAACAGTAGTTAATGTGATTTGTCCGGATCATTTTAGTTAACATCTTTGTGCTGTCATGTATGGGATGGGAATAGTTTATGGAGAGGCAAGCAAGGTGGGTGAGAAGCTATGGGGAATTGGAGTAGGTGGTGTGAAGGTGGCGGGGGGGGGTATACACTGCGTTGTGTGGAGTCAGGAAAGTGAAGCAGATGTTCACATTTTTCACGGGTTTCTTTAAATAGTATACGCTTGTATGCACATTTAGCTGGAAATGTACCATAAAGTATACGGCTCATACATTACTCATGTATTATAATTATTTGATTCTCTTGTGGTGTAAGTCAGAAAATGGTCCCCTGCTGGAAAGGTGAAGATGGCAATGCGAACTATAATGTATGCATACGTATCCCATTACTCTCTGCGCAGACCGAGTTTGAAATGTTACATGCACCGGTATAGCCAAAATGTCTGAGTAATTATCACATTACTCAATAAAGGGCAAGAGTTTGGACACTTTCATGCTTGAGTATGACTTGTTCTGATTAAGTATATGTTGGTAAAACAAAGTGTTAATCCCTGTACAGTAATGCCAATTAATCTGCCAACTGTTGACTTCCGTTTCGCATGGTTGGCTACGTACGGTGGCAAGAAGTTCAACATACATACATTGACACATACATGCTGCACTGACGCATTGGTTTTGACATCTAGGTGTAGACATCCACATGTCTCCGTTTAATACAGTTATCATTCTGCTCGTTAGGTGCGACTGCATGGAATCGTGAGTTCATAATGCAAGGAGCAATTCTATTTAATATTCGGCTTTGTATTGTTCAAGTATATTTTGCTTAACCAGGTGAGAATTTAAGAGGCCAGGATCGTTTAATTTGTAAAAAAATACCCGGGGAATTAGTCTGCCAGTAGGGGGTGATGATTGCTATGTATAATTCCAACTGAGTAATTTGCGTTTAATTTTATAATCTGACAAATTTGTCTCTTGATGCCAGTACACAATGACTTGCTCTGGCGATTTTTCTAAATTGAAATAATTGTGGTTAACTCGCAAAATAAGATGTACAGTATTTGCTGTGTGACTCCTCTTATCCAGAAAAATCACAGATAGGATGTAATTTCACAAAGACTTGTGCATAAATTGCAGAATAGGGCTGCGCATAATAGCTTTCGTGAACCCTACTGCTGCCACAAATAATAGGAGTTGGAGATAATATGGCTGCGCATATATAGAGTTTTCTCATAAAGTGTGACATGATTCTGTAAAAATGTGATGACCGTATTAGCGTTACAGCTTCACAAGTCAGTCAGGTTTTTTTTTTATGCTGAACAGACATTACCAAGTTAATGGATGTATTTAATTGCTTGTGTGACCAGCTACACAATGGCCTACTGTTACAAAGAGTGTGGGTTGTTTAACGAATCCTAGCAAGCAGATGGCGAGCGGTGTGATAATTATCACACCGCTCGCCATGTGACCACAACATTTAATTGGCAGGAGCCGGGGAACGGTGCCTTATTCAGGAAAGAGACCTTGTACTTGCCTCAGCAAGACTTTGGCAAATTACATGGCATTACTTAAACAGAGTATGTTAAGGTTGATTACTTAATTTAAAAAAATAATGCTAATTACAAATTTCTCATGTATAGTGACCAACTTCTGTTTCGTTTTCAAAGCTATGCAACGGCATACAATCTAAGTCATTGACACCTTTTAACAACCTTTGCTCAACAAACATTGCATATAAACGTATTGGGCCTATCTAATCTGTAGAAATGAAGCAACATCTTTTATAACAGTGTTTCTAGGTAATATGACTTTTATTGGTGATTACAGTGTTTACTTTGCCAAATTGCCTTTTTTATTATAGGTACTATTTTACTAAACACACAGTTTTATATATGAACTGTTTCACTCTGCTATATATTATTTTTGTGGCGTATCCCATACAATACTCTATTATGTACTTGTACATATATACACGTACTGCTAGACGACAACTACTAGTAGTGTTGTATGTGGATATACGGATGAGTGCATGGTGTATATCTTGTATAGACACGACTTTTCTAACAGTCATTTTATATTTATATCTGCAATCTAACAGAGGGATACGCAATCTAACAAACGTGTTATCTTTAATTAAACATACAGCACTGGGTATGCGAGCATGTCCTGGGGAACATCACATTCTTCGCCAAGTTCTCTACCCTTGAGCTAAGAAACACCATGCTTTGAAGGCAGTGCTATGTTTGATTGTCGGTAACACCTTCAAAATATGTAGGTTGCATCTCCGTTTAGTGCATTCGGAGTAATATTCGGAGTAAGTTTATAAAAAAAACTTTAATTCTTAAAAATATATTTTGCTTGACATTTGTAGCAATGCTATATCATATTGTATTTGGCTGGTAATTTATTTGATTACCACAACTAGTACTCTAAACACCTTTCACTAATTGCAATCTAATGGCTGTTAAGAAAAATACAATGATAATGAAAAATCAATGTGCTGTGGTCAACATGAAATTGTAATCTGAGGCTTGAGGCTTTTAAGTATACATGTACCGGAGTGTTTTTTTTATGTTTGTTTCTGTTGGTCCAGTTTTTTTGGAAAGTGGTGACTGGGCTTGAAGGATTATGTTGCTGTGTGATAAAATCACGTTGGATGACCTTTTCATGGTCCATGAGCGAGCTGCATGTGCAGAGACATAATAGCACAGCACGGTGGTGTTGATTAAGCAAGGCGAGGTTGGGAGGGTATTGTTTGAGTTCCAACCACTTCTGTTGTAACTTTAATGCTGTATCCATCACTCCGCACTTTTAGCGGCCGCCTGCTCTTCATGTCTGTCGGAATTCCATTTATTTTTCCGGCCACCGCTGCGTTAGGTATTAAAGTCATTACTTACATCCTTACCTCCCACATTAGTCCTGACAGTGCTGAAATGGATCTTGACCCATGTGTCAAGTGCATCCTTCTAAATTTGCACATTACGTTTTTATTTTGAGAGTACTAAAAAGCACACTTTTTCCCTTTACTGGCCAATAGATATTTGTTTGACAAGCTTAATAGATTAAATACACTCATGGAAAATACGTATATTGTCTAGCAGTGAAACTATGGAATGATCTGGAAAGTGAACCTTAAATTACAGGACTGTGGAATTTACATGAGCCACTGATTGTAATTGAAAAACAGCTGTCTGGCAGATGTTAGGACATAAATCTCCATTTTGTGGATTAAAGTTGGTGTGTAATTGGCATCTTTGCCTTGGAGATGAAAGCAATATTTTTGTTGCCCGTGCCTTAATGCTGTGCTCGTGGCATTTTATCGCAGGAAGACGCGAGGGAGGGATGTTTAAGTCTGGTGTCCACTCTGCTTGCAAATTCTCAACAAGAGTAGAGCGTGATGTGGTGAAATTATGCACAATTCTCCCACACGGAACTATGTAATTTTTACATTTTGTTTTCCACTTCCATCAGATATTTTAGTGGTTAGACATGAATAGCATTTGAATTTGATTGACTCATCACATTATATACAGTAATTACTTAAGTTTGTATATGTTTTATTTGTTATACTTTTTCTGTTACTGTCCCCTCTCCTTGTGCATGATTGGACATCTCCTTATCCAGGGTATGTATGCCCAAATTTCAATGTGCATGTCATAATACCTCAATCTCAACCATATGTGTGAGGATATTTCCCTTTTGGCCACTAAGTACATATCCATCATGTGCCAGCACACTTGCATTATTAATGTAAAGGGTAAAGGTGCAGCCCTGCAATTACTTGTTCGCAACACTTATAATGGAAGGACCTCCACCAAACGGAGTGCTCGAGAGCCGTTCTTAGAGGGTATTTGGCCTATCCTTCTATGCTGGCTCGACATCTTGGAAGAGGCGCGAGTTACAAAACTTTATTCCACCACACGGCAGCTGCTGATCGACTAACTGTGGCAGTATTTATTTATGCTGCTGGGTGGACAGAGGTGAGCAGATTTATGACACTCCCATTGTTTCAACTGCTACACTGAGAGTTGAAACAATGGACAAAATTTTGCTGCTTTCATTGTATCCACTAAAAAGTATATCGTGCATGGCACACAGAGCCACATTTTTGTCAGGAAACCTTGTCCACAAAGAAGAGGTACGTTGTTTTTAATACGTATGAAATTGCAAATATTTGAGAATTGCAAATACATTTAGCCAATTTTGTCACAATTTTTGGACATTTTCAATATGACTTGGAATAATTTGATTGTTGGTAAAGTGCAGTTAGAATAATACCACTTTCTCCAGTGGAGGTAATGGGAATTGGAAAGTTATCTCTATTATTTGGAGTGAGTTTTTTCTTTAAAAGCAGGGCAAACAATGTTTGGGACTACACTGCTCACGCATATGGAAACCATTTTTTTTAAAACCAATTTCCAGAGCTGATCGGGGTCATGTCAATTATCACCTTTGTTGGTTGTAACACATTTTTTAAATAACTATTTTCATACCCATTCTTTGAAAATAAACAGGTGTGTATGCAACAAGTAACCCGAGTTCAAGAAGTCAATTGATGATTGCTTGTAAGTATGTTGTGCGCTTCTTGCCATGCTGAATACTACGACTGCTGTCGTTGTGTTTTTACGAGCTAGAATTTCACAAACCTCTCCAACTGCTTAAAGCAGTGTCGTGGCACAAAAGCCTACGCTGCAAATCCCGCTTCCCTTTCACGCCTTACCGCACAGCATCAATTCTTGTCAGTGTCAGCTTGAATAATCGAGACAACAATCATTGGTTGAACGCTTGACAATGTTGTCATCAGGATTGTGCAGTAGTATCTGTGCATCTTTAAACCCCATACTTCAGCACCACACCCCATCTGTATTGTTTCCAATGGTTAGTCTTTAAGTATATGTACTAGATGTACCAAATGCTTAACGGGCAACAATGCTGTCACACCATGCTTTTAATAGATAATGAATATGTCACTTTATGATCTCCATCACCTGCCTCTTACATCAGCTCGATGGGGCTGAGCCAGGGGCTGAGGAAATTTCCTGCCGTGGTTGTCTTTCTTAGGCGGTATTACGGCTTCGCTCCCTGTCAACACTCCCGAGATTTCGTACCCCCTGCCACATGGTTTTCTGTCATCCCCTACACCCGTTTCCTTCCAACTTGTGTGTGCAGTGTCGAAAAGCGCAGGGTCCTGGGTCCCTCGGTCAGTCTCGTTATGGGTCCGCCAGACCACTTTGGTCCTGCTGTCTTTGTCCAACCAGTTTGTATTTTACTTTTTTGTAAAAAAAAATCAGTCGCTGCACCGTTGATACTCCCATGCCATTTTATATTGCACATTGAAATTAATGTCAGGAAAATATGTTTAAAGTGTATATGTGAAAGGTCAACACATTTAAAAAATGATGTGCAGTATAGTACAAGTTCTGTTGAAATACAGTGATGTTTTGCTTGTATAACATTTAAAACATCATTATTGTTAATGAAACAAATTATTATAATGGTGTTCCACAGAGTTATTGAAAAAAGTTATACTTGCATATATGTGTACCTACTCCACTTGTAATGTCTTGTTTTTTTTGCAGAACTGTTTAACTATGCTAAACATACTTGGAACAGATGGTTGTCACTATTTCACTGTAAATGCATAATTAAATGTAAAAAAAGGAATTGGCCCAACATGCAAGGGAAGATCTTACAAAAGTAGTCTTGTAGACTCATTAAGGCCTTTTAAGTTACACGTTTAAAAATGATTTGGCCACAAGGAAAGGAAGCATTGAACGGCTCCAGTTTCTTAAAGACCCCCCCCCCATGCTATGGTATTTGTCAATACTAAAGTGGTGTTGGATGCTTAGTAGATGGGCATCCTCCCTTGAGGGCCACATCCAAACCAGTGTCCTGCTATTGTAGGAGGAGATAATGTGCTGTAGGGGAGGTGCTTTCTTCCAGATGAGACATCAAATACAGATCCTGGCCACCTTACCTCCCCTCGGGACTGTAAAGATCTTGTGACTGTTCAATAACCGTATGGGGGGGTCAGCACTAATGCCCTGGACTCAAATCCCCCTGCAAGCTCAATAAAATATCTGGCCTGTTAAAATGACGATTGGCTAGATAATATTCAAGTCTCAATCCTCTTAATAACTGGATGTGCATATCATTTATACGTGCCTTGTGGGTTGGGGATTCCGTCATCCTGCGCCGGATTGATTTTGGCTGATGATGATGATTACGATGACACCTTGTGGTGGGATGATACTGCAAATGTGCCCGATTATTGCTTTGCATTCGAACCATAATTAGCTGTGTGTGCCAACGTAAAGTGCTTAAGAAACACATGTAAATCTGCAAAGGATTGGACTGCTTACATCACACAGGTGTTAAAGTGAATAATTATATATTATTCTGGGATACATTTCGCTTCGAACAACAGTGTTGAAGTATGCACTTAACGCCAGAGGATAAATATATAATCAGTCAGGGAGGAGGGCTTTCATGGTAATAATTTATTTACAAGAAATAAATGCAAAAGTTGCCTGGAAATAATTGTGATTTATAGTGTTCCTGGATGTAGTGTACATTTATAGATGTTCTGAGGCCGCTTACACTGCCTTTACAGCATCCATTACTGTACAGCTAATGCACTCACAATAGCATTGATCTTTTGTTGTTTGCTCAGTGTTCAAACTATACAGAAAACCGGTGAGGTAATGCTTCCATCATCTTTTTATTTGTGGGAGGGAAGCATCATGGCAACACATTGGACACATTTATCTGTGGGCATACAAACTCTACAGGGTACAGATTTAAGATGTACAGTATTTCTCGATGTGAAATCATAAGGTACTGTGATGCTTCAAAGGAAAATTAAATTGAAACTTTAAAGAAGGGTTTTTACCACAATGTACAGTACATCGTATTACCACAATGTACAGCACGTCTTATTACCACCTCCCCTTATCCCATAATCATCCAGACAAACTGTATGCTGTACTATATATATGAAATAACTCCGTAAAATGAAACCCCACACATCCCACACACATTTTCAATTGCCTCACCAGGAGATTGAGCAAACAAAACTCTGGATTGTCAGTGTTACGGGAAGTCTTCGGGTTACGAACCTAATTCCGTTTTTGAGACCCGTTCGAAAGTCGAATGGTTCGTAAGTAGAACGGTTCATAAGTTGGAACACAACAATGCACTGCATTTAAATGCCGATAGAATAGTGTAACAAAATATGTTACGGTTCAACAAAAATGGAAGCACGACACGCGAGGGGGTGGGTGGGCCAGCAACCCCAGTGGCGATGTTTACTACACAACGCACCAGGTACTCGATTGAGGCTGAGTTGACCTAGGGGAGGCCCAGGACCGGTTCAGATAATCGTCACTGGTGTTGGCCATGAGCAGGAATCGAACTCGGGTCAGCCGGGTTCGTAGCGCAGCGTGCTAACCTCTACACTGCCGCCATTCGCAACTAAGTGGCGGTGACGTCACCACGACGCTTGTGCCAGGCTAGGTTCACCTTGAGGCCACGTGAAGTGTCGAACGCCCGCTGGCAGGAGGTCACGGGGCAGACCCAGGTGCCACGGGTCGACTGACTGAGATGATCGAGATGAGTGGCTGATGCACCACCTGTGCCCCCTACTGTGCCAACTTGCTGTGCTTTAGCCACCCGGCGCTCCGCTCGTTGTTGTGAGCGTCGCTCCTCCGCCCTCCGTTGTTGCTGGAGGGCGACTGCCTCCAACTGCCCAGTAGCAGCGTCCTTCACGAGCCTCCTCCACAAAGGCCGATCTTGACACCGCTGGTAACAGTCATCGGCAAGTCCACTCAGCTCCACGTCCTCCTGTACCACATCACTCCATCTCTTCTCTTGCCCGTACTTAGCCCGTTTAGCCGCTCCCCAAACACTTTAACACACACGTCTGTGCGCGCACACACACAAATCATTCCCAGCACGTGGAGGATCACACCTCTGAACAAAATAGTTCCGCGTTTCAGTTTGCAATTGCAAGTTCTCGTTTTCAGGGGTTTTTTTGTATTACGTGGAAGCTGGTTTGTAAGTATGGGTGTTCATTAGTCGCGAATTCGTAAATCGAGGACTGCCTGCACTTACATTCTACCACGGCAGCATCCTCTGTAAGCGAAACCCAACGAGTCATTGAAATTCTCCAGCAGTGTTTGAGAGAAATGTATACATTTTTGGGATTTTTAAAGTCACTAAACATGTTTCAATTAAAACGGGTCAATTTCGATTCGAGCATACGTTTAGTTGCTGCACTTGTTCGTGGAAAACCGTGCTTACAGCCCCATTGATGAGCCAGCCGGCCACCTCAAAAGTTACGGATCTTGTTGCCAACTTGATGCACATGTGCAGTATGGATTGTTTTATGAGTTGTGTGACCCACATTTAAATCTCGTTCCCGTTATATTTTTAAAGTAAGGTTTATTTAAAACAGACATGAACATGCGAAGGAGAAAAAAATATTGGGGTCAGTTGTCTGGACCACCCTCTACAGTGCATTAGTTACTGCACCTAAAGCTTTATACTTTTGCAAACCTGCAATATTTGCAACAGAGGAAAAACATATCTTTGACAAGGTGTTTTTGTTTAAAAGTAGACGGAGGTCAAAATACAGGGGTGTTTAATATGTTTACGTTACTAGCATTACCTCTGGGTACAAAACTAGCAGTTGTGCTAATATGACCGCATTTGGCCAAACTTCTGATTTACTTCCACAAACGTGGCGCCACTGCTTCTCAGCAACGTCACGGGTTTGGCTAAGTGCTTCACCTCAAAGAACCTTCTGGCCGAACCAGTTTTACACGCCACCAGCATCAGACACGGCGGCAAATATGACATTCAAATAATATTAACTTCATAGACGGCTGCTGTCGATGGTAAAGTAATTAATTTGCCCTTTGCAGGAAAACAAGTTAGTTTAGATCCTGGCAATGTATGAATTAATTCGGAGTCCGGATTAAAATATGAAATACGTTTTTACGACTGACCTATAATGGTGGTGGAAGCTGAGGTAGTTCTTATATTTTTTCTCATACTCCGTTTTATGCCTTGTGTTTATGGACAAGTCACGCTATTGATCATGTTCCAGGAAATGCTGATGCAGCAGTGCCAGCCTGTTATTTTCAGGGAACCCAAAACATACAATGCTAAAGTATCAAATCAATATTACTTTCAGTTAATATTGTTTTAAAGGTTTGCTTGCTAGTTACTGCCGTGCCTCTGCCATTCTTCGTTGACATCAATTACCATGCGGCGAAGGGCCAGACTGAGATAATCTGTGCTTGTGGACCCATGTTTACACACTCAGACAAGGACTAAAAGTGCTCTGCCGGGCATCAACCACGACACCGAGACCTGCGACAATGGTGCTTGCCTTGGCCCTAAAAAGAGGTGATGCGAGACCCACAGCACAGATGCCAACGCAGACATGTCTTTAGCTCTGCAAACTACAGCAGCTCTAGGAGACAATTTTGATGGTTTCCCGCCACTCGAAGGAACCTCTGTGTTGGTCCAGAGTCACAGACTCTCCGGCCATATCTCCTAATCCTAGAGAGTCACTGGTAGAGTGGCAGCAGCAGCTGCGGGCTTTAGATATGGCAAGGACCATCCTGATCTGCATGTAGTAGATGACCCCTGGGAGGTGTTAGTAGCTGAATAATTTGAGCCAGTTCAGGGTCGCTTGGGCTAGAAGACATAAATAGCCATCCGGCTCAAGCACTTTGTCATTGTTAATCTGTGGTTGTGAGGCTGCCTCCCTAAATCATTAAGGGCCATCTGGCAAGAGTGATGGGCACATTTTGGGCTAGTGTATGCCACATTCCTGTGGTGAACATTTGCAAGGTGACTATGGATATCGGAAATGATCAACTGGACACCGTGGCCTCCGCAAATACATCCTTAGGCAGGTCGGTCTTATCCATCTCCACCCTATGAGCCATTCTCACCTCCGACAGTCCAGTTTTGGTGTAGAGATTCTCACTTATGCACTCGTGGGTGCCAAGTAATGGCGGGATCGAAATGGAACTGGTACTTTCCTCCCTGTCACGGCCTTACCAGGTTGTCACATTTACCATCATCCTCAAAACACGGAGAATGTTGGTAATGTAACTTAATCAGGTGTTACTGCTACTTTCCTTCCACGGGGCACCCAGATGTTGCGTTCAAGTTTTCCAAAGAAGACTCCCTTGCATTTCTCTTTCAGAGGAATTTTACTGGTACGTTGTTATCCTGACTTATGATATGTGAGTGTCAACATTAATTAGGAAACACCTTTTTTGGGCAACTGAAGATGTTTTATATTGCTGCTGTGATCTGATGTAAGCAGGCGTGAGCAGCTGTCATTTTTGGCCACACCAGTTATGGTCCGTTTACAAATTCTGAACGAATAAATTATGCTGTCAATGGCAGTGATTTTCATACGAATTAAAAAAAAATTCATAACTACAAGCAAGTTTATATTTCTGCCTATTTTGAATTGAGTTGAGTATTGGCATTGGTGTCTTATCAGCAATATGGACATCTGTGAAAAAGAGCTTTACAACTCATCGGATTCCTCCAGTAGAAATAACTATTCAGATTCTGAAATCTAATTCCCAAAATAATGTCAAGGTAAATAACTGTATTAATCTTCCACTTAAGTGTATTATCTTAGTCATGCATAGATAAATGGCTAAAAAAAACTTTAAACATAATTCCATATTGTCTAGGCCTTATAGAAAATATTTAATTAAACAGGCTAATACACAATTTTAACTAAATGTATGTAAATATAATGTTTGTTTAATTTAAACCAGTTACACTTTATTGACCTAATTTGTCAAAAACGTGTTGGAAATTGGTTCTTCTTATTTGTCTGGGTTATGTGAAGTTATATGTTACCGTATTACAGTAATACAAGTCAATGCTTCATGTGCAGTGTTATTTTCTACGTTATTTTTTTATGTACAAGCACAAGCTGTTGAATATAAAAAGTGTGTTGTCTTCAATTCGCACTGCTAGTAGATATTCTGCGTTATTTATTTACTGTCCTATTTTTCCAGGTATATTTGCATACTGTGCAAGTAGAAGCTTGGTTAGCCACCATAGCTTGACATATAACTTGAAGCACGAATTCGGAAGCACAAATCTAAAATGTGTTTTTGTGCATGTGTTTGCGTTGTGTAATCGTTACAAATGTTAAACACGCATTTATCCATGCAACCTCAATTTGTGGTGTTAAACTAACTAGAGTTGATGGACTATCATATATAATATCAGTATATATTAACATTAATTATAATTTATCAGCCAATTTCAATACAGATTTCTTATGTATTCACCCGTTTATCCTCAACTCATCCACTGGAGCTTTGGGGTCCGTGAAAACTCATTATTACCCGTGGCTCTATTCGAATTATCCACCGTTATCTGCGACTCTTCCTATGAGTCGTTTAACGAACAGTGTCCAAATTTACCAAAATTCATAGTACGGTTAAGAGGAGTCGTGTGACAAATTCCTCTCAACTATCTGCAGCTGTCCCCTCATTTTTTCCTCTGATAAGTGGAGCATTTTTGCAAATAATAGGATGCACTAAATTGGGCTCCCAAATTGCCGCAGTTAAGAGTTCTCTTGTACAATAACTTGTCTTTAATAAAGCACATTGGGAAAGACATGCAGGCTGTACATTTTTGTTCGTAAAAACAAAAGTGCCTGTGGTACTGCACTGTATAAAACATCCGGAATTTAACAAAGAGGACCAAAGGCCTTCAGCTTATGGGCAAAACCCCTGCAGTTTAGACGGCTACAGATAACGATCCATTGGCATGTTTTAAAAGTGTGCCAGTGACATTAGACTGTGGTGTCATGGGCAAATGAACAGCCCTTATAAGTCATATGTCACCCGCTACTTAAAGAGGTGCTTCTTAAACTGGTGCAGCAGCAGCGCACCGTGGAGTATTTATTTACCAGAGGATACACGGCAATAAAACAAAGTGCTGGCAGACGTCAGGGGTGCCTCGCTTGGCTGGATTTTACATCCATCCATGCCTTGCCTGACTCAGGCGTGAGAAACCTTTTTGAACACATACCGGATTAGTGATATCACGCAATGGCAGTGCTCGTCACACAAATCAATGCCTTTGGGCAGGCAGTATGTCTTAATTGACTAACTTGCTATTAGCACGTGTTTTGTAATGGTTTATTTGTTCACCTTTAGAGGCAGCAATGTGACTTGTGGCCTGGGTGTATTCACAGGCCATGGGTCACTTGTGTGTACGTGTAAAATGATCTGCAGTATTCACTAAATATTATGTTTAACACGATTTGATTTATAAAGCTGAAATATGCTGTACAGCAGCCAGATTCAATCTGTAGCTGGAGGTTTGGAACAAATAGTTTAGGATGCTGCTAGTGGTGGATAGACTTTCTCCAAGCTCTATGCCTTTTTTTGTTTCATTTGCACGTCAAAATTTGAGAGTGGAAAAAATAACTTTGTTTTTAAAAGTTTTATTTTGGTTATTTGAAAAGGTAATAGTTGTTTTTATATGCCAACAATACAAATATAGAAGTTACACCCTGGAGTACAGTAACACATGTTTCAGGTCATGATAAAATGTTCCCAAGTTTGGAAACGCTTGTGTAGAATACAGTTGAACATTATGAATGAAATATACCTTTTAAAATGTTGACATGTGATTTATTTGAAAGATAAAAATAAAAAATTGGATGCACATGAAAACGTTCCACAAATTTCGAATTTCATGTTTGTGTTTTGGAATTAAGCCACAGTTTAATGCTGTAATGGTGATGGTTTGCAGTCATGTGCAAAGCATGTACGTACACGTGCAGAGCAAGCTGCAACCCTCCAACAGTGATATACAAGGACTCGTAAGAACAATTGAAATGCCTAATTCTGAAGCCATCTAATATTATATTGCCAAAATAAAAACATAGAAGTTCATTTTTTATAATACATTTCCTGTTTTATGGATGTCTTGATGGTAAAACGTGAATGCACTTTGAAAGGTTTAGACTTTCACCGTGGCTATGTGGGTTTGGCGAGCACTTGTGCTCCACTGCAGGTTTAATGGATAAGTCCTGAAGGTCAATGGGGAAAAAGAGCTTGACTGTTAAGTGTTTTGGGACAGCCTTGCACCAACAAAAAAACACTCATGAACTTTATTTTGTGCACTCTATTTTATAGTACCAGGCAGCAAATGAAAATGCATCAACTTATTGTATCGCTTGCAGTGGCAATAAACTCTTGCCGTAAAGCATGCCGCTTTGGTAATGAAGAAATACTTGTGGTGGTCAGGGTCAAGCCTTGCCGTATCATAAAATATATAAAAGAAAAGTTGGGTTCCATATGGACGTAAATTAGGTCCCATGCGAAATGATGCTGTTCGTGCGTAAGCGCCACGATGTCGGTCGCCTTGTTTTTTTGTCCAAGTCATCCAAGGGGAGGGCAATTGAGCCCCGCTGAATGGTAACGAAGCGTCGTAGAAAACAAGCCACTCGGCATTGGTCGCTGCGTAGATGAGATTAAATACGAGTTGGGGTTCGAAAAGAATGAAAGCCATTTAGCTGTTCGTTCAAGAGTAATGGTACAGACTCTGTGCACACAGGAAGTGTACTACTGAATAATGGTGTAGAAGTAAATAGTATGACAGCTCTGGCAGTTCATGTGTGAATTATTGTTCTTGGCTTATTTGTACGGGCCGAATGAGAGTGGGACATGGGTTTAATTAAACAATGATATCCTTTTAATTCCCATTTAGGGCTTTTTGCATATACATTCAGCTCATAATATTAAATATCAGCACATTACCTTTTTACAAAAGTACAATATGCTTTGCAATGTGGTTTTTTTTTGTATCCCTTTGAATTAAACTTTTCATTACAAATATACCACATACAATATATTGAATTTGTTGTTGTTTTGTAAGATGTAAACATTTAATATTAACTTTATAGATATATTCTTCAGTATGTTCAAACAATTGTACGTATATATGCATAAAATAACCGGGCAACACACTGTAGTGTTGTCATGGAAGAACAACAAAAAAAACGCTTTTTGGATAAAGACAATAAGAGCTTTGTGCTCTCTCGTGTTTTTTTATGGACGTGTGTAGGAGGGCATGGTAACAAATACCCTGAGTGTTAAATTCTCTGGCCTGGTGACCCTCTCCAGCACTTCTGTTCTACAA
This sequence comes from Lampetra planeri, assembly GCF_965212315.1. NCBI lineage: Eukaryota > Metazoa > Chordata > Hyperoartia > Petromyzontiformes > Petromyzontidae > Lampetra > Lampetra planeri. The sequence continues at coordinate 9,390,794 of NC_136115.1, read as the reverse complement.
ACGCCCATATTGATTGAGAAGGCAAGGCAGTCCTGGCCAAATGCGGCACCCAGCCGCCCACCCACCTAATTACCAGTGCCCAGTGCACGGCTGTCTGTGGCCTTTGTCAGATCTTATCTCTCCAGGAATCTGGTTCTGCTCCCAGTCAATTACAAGCCGTTTTATTATTATTTTTTCGTCTACTTCTTTTGCTTTAAATGTCCCATTGTCTGACTCAAAGTGATTTTGATTTACGATGCACACTTTACAATGCTTGTTTAAGAAATAGCTGCTCTGCTGAGTAGAATTGACCTAAGTAAACGTTATGCCCTCTCTTTTTGTGTTTATTTTTTCAGGGACCATGTTTGCAATGTGGCATAAAATGAACTTTGCAATGTGGAGTAAAATGTGTCTGAGTGCATATGGATTGAGGACAAAACTGACATATGATTGCTTGCGACAGTTTTAAGACACTCGCTCTTGACAAATGTTAACTTTGCAATGCTACTTTTGAACATATTTCTTTATACCCCGGAGTATATAGTTAATTATATTGCTTCACATACTTCCATTGAGGCCTGTTCATTTTCACACTCTCTGTCTCGTTTGGTAAATGGAGAGTTCACTCACCCTTTGACATGGGAAGGATAGCTGTTGGACCAGTGTGTACAGAAGTTGTTATGATTTCGCATACTGGCACTGACCCCTGCTAAGTGACACATTGCAGTGGCTAAACGTTGCCTCACCCCCTAACCCTCCCCTACCCCACTCATTTTCCCAAACCTAAAACCCAGGGCTCAAAGGTCAGACCTCTGCAATCTATTTTCGCTGGAGTGAAATTGTCTGTGCTTTGTGCTGGGTTTTGTTAGCAGAGGCACGGTAATAGGCATGAGATTTGCTCATTTATGGCAAGGGTATTTTATTTCTATTTCCGGCAAATGTAACTCTTGTCATTAAAAGAAGTGTCTCTTTGTGCTAGTATAGTTGCCTCTCTGCTAGCTGTTAATTGTGTTGCATTGCATACATGAAATATAAGTTTAACTAGCCAGCATCAAGTGCAGATATTTTTTCTTCACTTTAGATTTAGCTTTTTAAACTCTGTTGCACATATAATTATAATGGTCTTACTTTGTGCACATGTATTTCATGTATTTATTTTTACATACAAAGCAGTATTTAACAAATAGAGACAATGTAATTTATTTATTTGCAAACTTTCAAAAGAGAAAAAGAATACAGAAATCTAAGATTCATTAAAGTCCCATTACGAGTCGGCTTCAGATATGTTTCCTAAAATTGAAAGACATTTATTAATGATGCATATTGGACTTGGATGGAAAAAGTACCATTTCTGTACACACAATTTCCACCATTAAATTTTCATTGTGGCGTGGTGAACTATGACAATGTGAAAAAAATATAAAAGCATGAGTTTTTTGTCTAGCGCTTTTATACGTGCTCCCACACAAGACAAAGATTACCCATATAGCCGAAAGGGCTGTTGGGGTAAAGTGTCATAGCGAGAGCCAAGACGGCACTGTACATGAGGGGTGATGCGGCAAACAGCATGCCTTTCCACTTTTGTCTCCAAAGTGCCAATGTTTACACACCGCACCAAGTACTAATTCAAGGGCTGAGTCAACCCAGGGGAAGCCCAGGACCGGTTAATATAGTCACCACTGATGTTGACAGTGAGTGGGAATCAGGACTCAGGTCGCCGGGTTTGTCGCAAAGTTTTCTAACCGCTTTGATACCATTCCTCTCTCCCTCACATACACACACGTATACGCATGCACACATGAACGTGCACACACATAAACACACAAACTCACGCACATGCACACACCCCACTGTGGTCTCCAGAGAGTGCAGGCAGCGGTGCGGCAGCTGCTTTCTCTCGGCCCTCGGCTCTCGCAGAGCCCCTGCCCCACTTCCTCCAGGAGCCGGAGGACGCCTACATCGTGCGCAACAAGCCGGTCACCATGAGCTGTGCCGCCTCGCCTGCCACCCAGATCTACTTCAAGTGCAACGGGGAGTGGCTCCACCAGAAGGCCCATCACATTGAGGAGAGGGTGGATGAGACAACAGGTATATACCCTGATTCATAATAGATTTTTGGGTTGGGCCACTTCATGATTTGGCCATAGTTCAGTCGTAAGATCCTCCACCATACAAAATAATGAAACACAATTATCGTCACTTGTACAAGCATTTAATGCACCAATTGTTAATGTTTGAGAGCACTGGTAAGTTGGATGATTAACATCAAGGATCTTCAGGATCATCCAAGTAGTCGGACTAAAACCCAGTAAGTCAGAATGCATATATCACCTCAGCCAGCTTGTCCAATAGGTGTCATGAATTATCAGGAACAACCAATCAGATTTAAATTATATGTTAACCATTTTAAATGGATTCGTTCAAATTTCATTCTAATTGAAACATACAATATAACTCTACATGTGATTCCTAGATCTCCCTCTAGTTTAAATCCTTCTGCCCGTAATGTGAGCAAATAATTGTAGAGCTACGCCTTTACCTTTATACCATTGCAAATGTATTTAAAGATGTAGAGGTGGCTGAGTGACTGAAATGTTGCTTGTGTCAGAACACTGAACGAGCATAATTGAGAGGCAGGGTTTTTAAATCCTGAAATTCAGTCAGGTTCTGAAATCTATCGAGTCTACAATACCATCCTAGTCACTAATTACTGCATGAAACTGACATGAAATAATACAGTATTGGCTTTTCACTTCCGATAATATAGCCTAGGGCAGCTACGAGACATAAAATTTATAATTTATGGGATGATTGACCTGCAGAAAGCACCCTTGATGGAGCTCGAAGGAGCACTGTCGAGTGCTTGGTAAGAGAGGGCTCTCGAAGTGACTCGAGAAGCAGTTCTGCGGTATCATCTTCCAGGGCCATCTTCTCGCTGTAATATGACGACGCACCGCTGACTGAGAGAATTTTGGAAGGGTATGCATGTTTATTCTTGAAGTGGCTACAATTGCAAAATTAACAGAGAAACTTCTTGGTAATAATGTGAAATAATTGCCCTTAATAGGGAAAAGCAAAATATCATGTTTCCCATTTTAAGCTTCTGTTTAAATGTATTACGTTTCAGTGATATGTATTATTTAAGAGCTGTTAGTTTTTCTAACCATCAATATGCAATATTTAATAGGCTGTGCAATTTCAATCTCAATGCCATCTGCTTACGTTGTTTGGCATTTATTTGTGCCTCACCTGTTGTAGAGTTAATCTTGAACACATTGCGATATAAATCAAAGGGATGTGTGTGTGTGCAGACAAAAGCTATAATTCCAATGTAAAATAAATGGCTTAAACTAAATCATGAATACTCATGATAACATTTCCTTCAGTGAAATGAGTCTCAAATATAAATGAAAGTATCATAAATGACATTGAATATCCAATTAATGAAATTGGTGTGAATGATATTTGTAAAATGTATCAAAATGCAGTACAGTATTTTCCAACATATTAATCGGACCTCTAGCATAGTAATGTGTTTAATTGTTAAAAACTATTTGCACAAATAAACACCAGAAATAAGAATGTGGCATTTACTGACCTGCTTTATTTGAACTCTTTAGTGAGTGTTTGCATCTGCTAACCACTTTAGCAGCATTGGTTCATGGCCATAATAGAAGTTTAAGCATTAAGAGACTAAATGGAATGGCTTGTCCTGGCTTTGTTACGTTATTATATGAACAGTGGCACCTTTGTCATTTTCATGAGTCTAATTAATTCACGTGTGCTAGGCTGTTGCAGGGATGTGCTTCAATGCTGTAAAGAACTAATTAGAAAAGCATCTCTTTATCAGGGAATGATAAGTTACCTATTGAGAGTGGATAATTTGCCTGGAGACCAGTCACAATGAAATAAGCATTTGGAAAAGCACTGCTAGGTATTTGACATCCCAAACCAGATGAAGATGGTGGGATTATTATCCTCACCAAAGGCTCTGTTTTCTGAGTAATGCTGACTGGTTGTTCTCAGTTTTTGAGCTTCAGCTGCTATGCCAGTCGCAAATAGTAAAGACGTGTAGGTGGACATGCCCATAATCTAGAAACGTAAAGGCTGGGTTGGTGGATCGTACAGAGATATATAACCATTGCGTGTGAGATAACTATCTAAAGGGCAATATGGTGCCTGTAGGCAGCAGAGCAGCACGGGGTTTTGTGATATGTCTAAGTTTGATTGCTATCCTCTCACATGTACAGAGTTTCTCTTTGCACTAACTTCTCCTCACATTTAACATTGCTTAAACATGAAAATAAAGAATTAGGTAAAAATCTGAATGAGAGCTCTCATGAAAAAAAAAAACCGTGTTGAAACTCAGTGACAATTTACTTAAATATGTGACCTGGATAAACAAAAATATCTTTGTGTGGGTACAGTCTAAACTAAAACTATACTAAACTATAAAAAAATAGTCTAATCAAAATAGTTTAAACATCTCTTTGTGTGCTTACAGTCTGTGAACACATAAGTGTGTATCTTCAGGATTGTGTGTATCTTCAGGATTAGAACTGTTGTGTGTCTGGAGTGGGGAATATGCAAACACCCTCAAGTCTGCCTCCAGATCGGTTTGGTGCCAGATAACAGACTGGCCTGGGCCGGTACAACAGCTGATTGCGATGTTGTTCATTCTGCTCTCGCAGGGCGGTCAGTACGTGAGGTTCAGACAGACGTGTCCCGGCAGCAGGTGGAGGAGCTGTTTGGGCTGGAGGACTACTGGTGTCAGTGCGTCGCCTGGAGCGCAGCCGGCACCAGCAAGAGCCGCAAGGCTTACGTCCGCATAGCATGTTCGTATCCCCTGTGGGCGGAGGGCTGAACGCGTGTTTTTGGTAGTGGAAGTAACGCACACACTTTTTTGGTGGATGTGAAAAGCACTTCAATTCACAAATGCAGCGCAGTTGTGACTGGTGAATGCTACTCTTTAAATAACCCGAGTCATATTCATAGCCATACCAGTACTGTAACCTTAACTCTTCCCCTAATTTGGCAGTTTCGTTATTGTGAATTACTCTTTAAATAACCCGAGTCATATTCATAGCCATACCAGTACTGTAACCTTAACTCTTCCCCTAATTTGGCAGTTTCGTTATTGTGAATTACTCTTAGTTGGAAGGTTATGAGTTCAACCTAGTTGGGTATTAGAGCAGCTTGCTGTCGCTCAGGAGTTGAGACACTCGAGTACTATTTTTCATGAAGGAAGCAGGCGTTTATCCTTTGGGGACATTTCATTCTTCCATGGGAATGAGGAACTTCAACCGCTGACAACGTGGACACCAACTATGATTGACATTCTCGTTTGAGCTAGGAGACGCTGGCTTTGAAACCTAGCCTTAAAAATAACCATGCCACTTTCATAATAACATGTGCCTCAACTCCAATATTAAAATAGTAACTTTATACATAGCCTTAACATTAATACCGACCCAAAAACCTACCTACACTCGACAGATACCGTAGATGGGTATCATGAGAAATATATCGACGGTTGCAGTTTCATTCACTCAATTGAGCCTCCTGCCTCAGCTTACATTGGAAAACGCTAAATAGTTGCCTTTTGGTTTTACATACAGTACAAAACTGGGATTCTTTTGTGCAAGCTCATCATTCATCAAAGACTTTACTATACGTGATAATACTTTCAAATATTTCATGTGCATGCTGCTTTCAACATCGTGGCAGCAGTTGCATTTGAGAAATTTAAATTGGAATGTAACAATGAAATGTATAAAATATGTAAAAGCATTCCATTAGGCTTTCAAAAATGGATAATTTGAAATGACCAGTTTTGACGGTGGATTGCTTTGTGTTAGATTTGCGGAAGAATTTTGAGCAAGAGCCACTGGGCAAAGATGTTCTTCTTGACCATGAAGTTCTGCTGCATTGTCGCCCTCCTGATGCCATTCCCCAAGCCGAGGTGAATACAGTGTCCCTTTTGAGTTTTACCATCTTTAGTTTCACTCACGATTAAAAATAACGTCTTGTTCCCTTGCACATCGTACATATTTTTTACATTGAACCATTTCGTGTCTTTTCTTCATAGTCCCATGTACCTTTAATGTAATATATACTTGCATTTATTTGTATATGGATAACACGTTTTAGGAGCATGATTGATAACCAAATGAGCTCAAAAGCTGGGAATGTATCGTCATGAGGAACTTTCATAATACGAGCGGAGAGAAAAGAGACCAGATAGGAAGAGTGCAAAACGGAAGTACGTGATGGCCCAGCTGAGTTATGATCTGGCCATGAGGTGTAATCACCCAAGTATGTCAAAGCCTGCATTAAACATGTTTCGAAAGCATTTAGTTGATTGCTTTTTTGACATTTTGGATGAACTGCAAATTACAGAACTATATATTGTCCATAAAAATATAATGAAGAGGGCTGTATTGTTTATGTTCATGCCTTCTTGGGTTCACCACTTGTGTAATGTTAATACAACAGCAATGTTTACCCATTCCGGTAGGCTACTGTACAGATGAGTGGAATGAGAGGCAGTTGAAATTTGTATTGGTCTATAAATGGAATACAGCAATGTAGTTTCTGAGGCATTTTCTTTTAATTTTGTGTGAATGTTTTCATTGGGCTATGATACTGGCATCCGGTAATAGATTCGGTGTTCTTATATGTTTCTTTAATAACAGAAAATGTTATTATACTTTGGTAATTTTCCACGTGAATACAGGTCTGTGATGGGACTCAAACCCAGTGTAAACTGGCTCCGTACCAAACACACTCCCTAACCAGGCACTGCATCTGCCCTAAGGAGAAATCAGCATCATTAGCTTAAATAACCCTGGGTGAACAGAATGACTGCAATTAGCAGGAATTGCAGCATCTGTCTGCAAGAAAATGGATTTGCTAATTGGAATCATAGGTCTCGTATAGATGCCACAGGCTTGGTGTTTGAAAAATGTATAACTGTCTGAAAGGTTTCAGGAACGTCATAGACCAAGATAAGATCAAGTCTGGCAGGCTGGCTGGAGGCAGGTTGGAGATCCCACATTGCCAGATAAACTCTATCTTCTTGATAAGCCTTAGCCAAACAGTGTTGTGAAAGACCAAGCCAGCACTGCATCACAAACCAAAATAAACATGTGCTTTGCTCAGGAGGTTATTATAATGGAAAATGAGTGACGCTAAATAATTAATGGATAAACGTGTGTTACTTTAGTGGTGAAAATAAGTCATTTGTCCCTAATGTGTTACAATATTGTTGATGGGGTGTTTTGTACTTCATCTAAATATGCACTGTGTATGCTATCTTCAATTGCATATGACTGCATACCACCATGAGCGATTTTTGAAGATAACCAACCCTCATAATGATAATCCTGAAGTTCCATAAGGGCTTGGGCTGCTGGAACGCAGTGATTTATTTGGCTCCTGTACAGTCAGAAACTCGATTCCATTTGCAGAAGATAAACTAAACACAGGAATTGTATAAATGGGCATTCAAAATTAATGTTCAAATCTGCTGCTGAAATTGGTTTTACCTACCATTCTAATTCATTGTGGTCCACATTTGAGATCCCTTCCAGAAGTATGTTCAGGGCTGTGCCATTTTTTTAATAATTGTTTATCTTTCGCGAGGAAAAGTTAGGAAACTACACTCATGCTTGACCCAGATAAGTTCACAATTGATCACAACCATTGTTTTTAGAGAGTGGCAATGTATCGCAATTAAACTATTTGACGCTGTACTATGGGAACCTCGTTTGCCAGTAAAAATATGATAATTGGTTCTTTACCCTTCTATCTGGCAATAAAACTGACACCTTTTTACAAGGAGTCATGTTTGCATAGACCGCAATACCTGCAGTCATAATACAAACAAAAGAACATAACTCTGATAATGCGCACTGTCCTTGAAGTTGATTGGTCCACACCCGAGACAGCTTTCCTTAGAGCCTAGTCTCATATGGGTTGGACCAGATGACGCCAAAAGGCGCACAACTCAAGGACAATGCACCATCAGAGTATGAGAGCTCGGGGCAAGCATCTACACTATGGGAACCTCATTTGCCAGTAAAAATATGATAATTGGTTCTTTACCCTTCTATCTGGCAACAAAACTGACACCTTTTTACAAGGAGTCATGTTTGCATAGACCGCAATACCTGCAGTCATAATACAAACAAAAGAACATAAGTCTGATAATGTGCACTGTCCTTGAAGTTGATTGGTCCACACCCGAGACAGCTTTCCTTAGAGCCTAGTCTCATATGGGTTGGACCAGATGACGCCAAAAGGCGCACAACTCAAGGACAATGCACCATCAGCTTGCCCCGAGCTCTCATACTCTGATGGTGCATTGTCCTTGAGTTGTGCGCCTTTTGGCGTCATCTGGTCCAACCCATATGAGACTAGGCTCTAAGGAAAGCTGTCTTGGGTGTGGACCAATCAACTTCAAGGACAGTGCACATTATCAGAGTTATGTTCTTTTGTTTGTATTATGACTGCAGGTATTGCGGTCTATGCAAACATGACTCCTTGTAAAAAGGTGTCAGTTTTGTTGCCAGATAGAAGGGTAAAGAACCAATTATCATATTTTTACTGGCAAATGAGGTTCCCATAGTGTAGATGCTTGCCCCGAGCTCTCATACTCTGATGGTGCATTGTCCTTGAGTTGTGCGCCTTTTGGCATCATCTGGTCCAACCCATATGAGACTAGGCTCTAAGGAAAGCTGTCTCGGGTGTGGACCAATCAACTTCAAGGACAGTGCACATTATCAGAGTTATGTTCTTTTGTTTGTATTATGACTGCAGGTATTGCGGTCTATGCAAACATGACTCCTTGTAAAAAGGTGTCAGTTTTGTTGCCAGATAGAAGGGTAAAGAACCAATTATCATATTTTTACTGGCAAATGAGGTTCCCATAGTGTAGATGCTTGCCCCGAGCTCTCATACTCTGATGGTGCATTGTCCTTGAGTTGTGCGCCTTTTGGCGTCATCTGGTCCAACCCATATGAGACTAGGCTCTAAGGAAAGCTGTCTCGGGTGTGGACCAATCAACTTCAAGGACAGTGCACATTATCAGAGTTATGTTCTTTTGTTTGTATTATGACTGCAGGTATTGCGGTCTATGCAAACATGACTCCTTGTAAAAAGGTGTCAGTTTTGTTGCCAGATAGAAGGGTAAAGAACCAATTATCATATTTGACGCTGATGTTAAATATTTAATGGTGTCCCCTTGAAATGCTACTAACACCACTGCAAATACATGGTCTACCTCTATCGATAGACATTTATTTTCCATGCTTACCAATATGATTGGAAGGTATACATTGATAAATGTAGTTTTAATTTTAGCCAGTGCATCTCTACTACTGCCAGTGCAGTACTTTAAATGTTGTTTGAAATGTGGTACCGATGCTTTGATTTGGTCAGTAAAATCCAGCTACTTGCAACTGCATGATTTTTACCCAAATAGTACACAATGCAACATAATATGAATAGCAACATATAAAATACATGCTAAGAAGGTTCATGCAGAAGATCCAATCACAACAGTTTTGGATTTGCAGAGCATCTATTTACGAACGAATCTCAAGTTGTACGAAATATTTGGACGTTCATCACGGGGGGAAGATGTTTACTAGATATTATTTTAAGAGAATGAACAATCAGAAGAGAAAGGTTTGATTTCAATTTCATAATTTTAGACGTGGTGTCTTCCTTGAAACTTTAAATTTTGCCTATTCTATGTTCATCAACTGACAATGCATTTCCCATTTTAGGTGGAGTGGCTGAAAAATGAAGAAATTATTGACCCAGTCATAGATCAAAACTTCTACATCACGGTAGATCACAACCTGATCATTAAGCAGACTCGGCTGTCAGACAGCGCTAACTACACGTGCGTTGCCAAGAATCTGGTGGCCAAGCGGCGGAGCTCTACTGCCACGATCACCGTGTATGGTATGTGCTGCTTATGCCTGCAACACAAGCTGATTCCGTCACAACTACAGCCCAAACCCACAGCCTCAACGCAAACCCACAACCTCAATGCTAACCCAAGCCTCGTCACTAGCTCATAGCTTGCAACACAAGCTGATTCCAACACAACCACAGCCCTAATCGACAGCCTCAATGCTAACCCAAGCCTCGATACTAACTCATAGCCTCAACGCTTACCCACAGCCTCAGCACTAATACACAGCCTCAACCCTAACCCACACCCTCAAGACTAATTCGCAGCCTCGACACTAACCCAAAACGTAATGCTAACCCATGGCCTCCAAGCTACCCAACAGCCTCGACACTAACGCACAGCCTCAATGCGAACCCACAGCCTCAACACTGACCAGCGGGGTGGTGAAGTACGGTCAAATAACTCCCATGACTGAGACAGTGTGTGGCAGCCTTAATTCGTTCAGCAGTGGTTTCACAAAAGGGCTATGAATGATAATGAATTATTAACTAAATCCTGTGCCCATTTTTCCACCGGTCTGTGCTGCTATAGATGTAGGCCTCTGATGGACCATTTGACATTGCAATCTGATTGCAGGCTTCACTACTGCCTCAAACCTCCCTAGGGGAGCAGACGCTCCCAAGTTGTAAAACATCTGCTTTAACCCGTTTATGATGTAGCAAGAATAAACAGCATACACCACTCTGTGCTGTAAACAACCACATGCGTCCCGTACAAAGTATCTAAAGTTTTTTAATTAATGCACGGACTGCATGTAATTTCTGCTGATTGTTGGTTCACAAAATTACATGAGATGTGTATTAAAACGCACACATGCAGCAAGGAACGCTATAAAATAGTCAGTTATTACAGTATGTGTCCTTTGTTTTAATTTAATCCAAAGTATGCTGTATCAAATCTCATCAGAATCTATAGACAGCACAGATTAACAGATCAAATGTAAATGCAGCCTTTTGTTATACATGTTATACACACGTAGAATCTGGTTAACAACTGTGATAGTAAGGTAGCAAATGCATTTTTTGAATAGAACTGATTGCTGAGTGTATTTACTGACTGGAACTGGTGTTGGTGACTTGAAAAGGGTCATAATCCCTGCTTTGTTGTCCATAAACTTACAGCACCGTCAGTTTCACTCTCAATGTTACGTCACCTGTTTTGGTTTACATCAGTGAATGCATTTATATGCAAACCGTTTAAATGTATATGGGAAAGTGTAAACATTCCACTGTCAGATTTGTATGAATAATTTACTTTAGGAAAAGCTGAAATTTAATTCAAAGTAAATTGTTTTATAGTTAATCATAATACTTGACTTATAAAATCGTTCAACAATCTCCTGATACAATGATTTGTTCCTCTGTTAGATATGGAGCCATTGTGCAATATTCAATCAAAAGTGGCTCATAAAAAATTAATGGGGTCGCTATAAATGGATCCATCTGTATACAACAAATAAAACAACATTTGGAGCATTACATCCTATAAATCTACCACATTGAGAGATGCAACACATTTTGATTTAATGATTATCAGAAAAAGGCAATATTGAACTGAGCAGTAGTTATTCCCATATCACCTTTATTTCTGAAGCCTATAACACCATGAGTTTACATATTTCAAGAGTTGTAGTCCTATTAGATTTGCAGCCATTCAATGGGCCCCTTGGGGTCTGCAATCAGAGTAAGATCTGCTGAAATACCAATTAATAGCAATATTTACAGTCCTTTGTCAATTTACTGCTGGACAGGGCTGGAAATAGAAACACATTACAGGGGGAACTCAATAATTGCACCCCCACCCCATACAAATCTGGCCTGTGCCAACTGAGCCTGAGTGCTAGGGGGGGGGGCGGCGCACGTGAGCACCGACGAATGCATTCACGTTGTTTGCCCGTTTCAGCAGCACAAATCGATCTTATATACATGTGTCATGTATATTGGCAGACCTTTTACGCAATTTTATGCGCGTGTTTCTCCAAACGTACCGTTTGGGAGATCCAGAGCGTGATGGATGGACACTTGCGGATTACACATTTAGATACATTGAGACCCCCCCCCCCCGCTGCTACTACACTTATCCCTGCTGATTTGGATCAGTTCGACGCACGTAGTCCGGTTAACATTTTCACTCCCACCTCGGCGTTCTGGGTCGTTGCGGCCCATTTCCACCCCTGCCACTCGATGAAGGCCTCCCCATGCCATTTACATCATTGAGCAGATTGACGATACCTGTACTTTAACACGATGGTTAGTGTGCGCTGGTGAAGGGGTGGACAGGGCAACATCAGCTTTCACTTGCCAGGTTCATAGTGCAGTGGCCTAGCCCATAAATGCCGCTTACATTTTGTAGTTTCTCTTTTATATTTCCATTTGATGTTTTATGATGCTCAAAACCACTCTTACCAGGCGATTAAAACCCATCAGCACACAAACTTCTAATAGCTGATCATAAGGTCTCTTTCTGTCTCTGGTAACTGGTAATTTAATGGCTGATGTTGGTTGGCTCTTGTGAGGCAAATTGTGGTAATTGAGCCTATTTGGTGCATTGCTTTATATTGCATTTTAATGTTCCTGTGAATTTCAGATACGGGTGTCAGATGCCCCCGTGTTGTGTCAGTGGTGTGTTTTGATTGCCCTAATTTATGTTAATATTAAGGAATTACATTTTGCCCAATAATGGAGTCATTTGTTTTTTGTTGAACGGGACCAAGAGAATCTCTGCTGTCCTCTGAAGAGGGAAAGATAATCTTTGCACTTTCTATGACTTAATAATGCATGCAATTAGCTATTTAATGAGCTTAATCATTGCTTAAAGTAAAATTTTCTAAATAAAAACATTGGAATTTTACAGTAATGATCACTGCAGATTTCCATCTGGGAGTGTATCCGATTGCTTTTATTGTTATCTTCACAAAACCGCAAATGACGACCCGAGAGAACAATTAATGGACTGTGCTTTAGCATATTATAAACACTTAAGTTGGTCTGACCTACACAAACTGATTAACATTCATTTATTGTAATTGTTTATGCATGCATCAGTAAACATCCGCTTACAGATTAAAATGTGTGTGGTGTCCAAGCCACCTGCGCTAGGCTGATTGGCTAGGTATGCATCTGGCATGCGTGGTACTGGCCATACCAACCTCTTCGTTTCCCCCGCTGGCTTAAATAGATTTCATTACATCGGTTCGTTAAATAATGTTCATAACGGTGGTCGTTGTGTGTGATTGTATTTCTGTGGCTGAAATGCCCTCCTGGCAGTGAATGGGGGGTGGTCCCAGTGGACGGAGTGGTCGCCCTGTAACAGCAAGTGTGGCCGTGGCACCCAGAAGAGAACCAGGAGCTGCAGTAACCCGACGCCTCTCAACGGAGGGGCTGTGTGCGATGGTCAGGGTGTGGAGAAGATGCCATGCAGCTCCCTGTGCCCAGGTGCAATGCCTCTTCATTTCTTTGGTCAGATCACAGTGGTGTGGTCGTAATTTCACATGTTGAAATAAAATGGGTGTAAAGTTGCTTGAGCGCATATACACGTGAGTGTGACAGCACTAATAATAAGTGAACTTAAAATTATCTTTGTACCATCGTTTATTGAGTTTGCTTGAACTGCTTAGTTTTACATTCTTGATTGTGACATTGTTGGTTCGTTTCCCAGTACAGCAAATGCAAACAGGATGTTAATTTATGTAACCTGATGCATTACTGGAAAAGTAAATAAATGTGCTCCATTTCTTGTTCTGGATGTTGATGCAGTGATCCTGAGCTATGGCACTGCTATTTGTGCACATATCCCGAGTTATGCCTATGGTGGGCTTTTCCCTATTCATTCTACTTTGTGCATTTCAGTACAATGATGGACCAGCCATGTGCTGGATTACCCTCTGCTGGATTTGTAGTAAAGGAATATTGAATTTTTACGATTGGTTCTGTGCTGTAAATAGAGATGTGCACTGCCCCCCACACTCGCTTGAGCATGGTGGCATTTTGACTCTCCTGCCTGCCTATTTATGTGCAGCAGCTGAATTTTTCCGCATGCCGTGACATCGTCCTATATGCTGTGCTGCGTGCCATGGCAGTGGATGGCGGCTGGGTGGAGTGGAGCAAGTGGTCGACCTGTGGTCCCGACTGCACCCACTGGAGGAGCCGGGAGTGCTCCAACCCGGCCCCGGTCAACGGAGGCAAGGATTGCCACGGCTCTCCACTGCAGTCCCAGAACTGCTCCGACGCTCTCTGCCTACAGAGTGAGTACAGCTTTGCCACCCACGATTCTGTGCAAACCCAGTAATAAAGCATCCATCGACTCGAGCGCATGTCCGTTTGGTACTATCGCCAGCGTTTTACAGCCACACGGTTGTGTGAGCGTGCAGTCCACTGTATATGTGATTTCTTTTTTATTCTATTGGTACATTTGATTCGCTTTCGAGTCAAGTCCCACTATGACATTAATTAACACTGCCTTGCACAGTGCATGAAGCAAGCCTAGTCCCCGCAGACATAATTATTCTGATTTTTGCACGGTGTGCATGTTACCCGCTAAAGGCTGCGTTGTTAAGATTAATGAGCTGCTTCACGCTAATGCAGCTATGCCACTTTATCGCGGAGTGGTCCATGGCAGTTGGCAACTGGTCCCAATTTATTGCCATAGATAGATCAGTGTTGTGGAATGAGGCTGAACTTCATTCATAGGCTAATGTGTGTTTGCCGAACGTTCTGGATCTGTCAGGGATGAGTGCTGCATTTGATTGCAATCCAATTTTTACAGCGAAGATCGTGTTTAAAAGGAGTATTTCACTCGTAAATGCCATTGCTGTTGACATTACATGTTTTAAATAATGTAGTTGATTTCTAACATTATTATTCTAATGAGCAATAATTTGAATCAGGATGCATTGTAAATGCATGTGTGTGTGTATATCGAATTGTAAAAAAAGTATATGCATTGAATGATTGTGATTTGTGTGCAAAATGAGTTTACTTTTTTGTTTATTTTTCTTGAAACGTTTGATTGTCTGTCTCCTGCAGATGCAAAATACCGTGATGAGTTGTTTTATTGTAAGTTTTCTTTCATTTTGTTACATTTTGCTTTATTTTATTGTGATTTTTATTTTTTGAAACCTTGTTTCCCAGGTCCTGATCACAAAAAATGTAAATTAAAAACATAACTAATAAGTATAAATTAAGCATAATGGGATGCATATAACATAATGTCTCTACGAAACGTTGTGTGAACACGTATAATTATTTATATAAATGCTGTTTATGTTGTGTTACCAATTGTAGTAATATAATATTCATCTATTTTGTGAAGGGTCCACCGTTATAAATCATATTACATGTGAAGGAAGAATGGACATTGAAATGCTATGCTGTGCAATCAGATCCCACTTATACCATTCGTCACAAAACGTGCATGCAATGTGATATATAGTGTGGGGTTTGATCAGACCCTCTTAGTTCATGCTATAAAGCAGTGCCAATAAACATTAATTCTATTTTAACCTTGCATAAATAATTGAGGTTAATGAATACTGAATGTAAACTTCCACTTTTTACCTACATTAAATTACACGTACCTGGCAAAGCCAATAATTTTAATATATGAAAAGGAAGACATTTTTTACAAACCTTGTGAAGTAATAATATAGCTGTTTACCTTGATTAATTGGCATCCATTTTTGATGGTATGACTTCTTAAAACAGAATCACATTATATTTGTAATCAGTTCCCTTTCTTGATTACATTTTAATTTGGTAATGCCATGGGCCTGTTATTATAAGCCCTATAGTAAAATTTAACTGTGCCAGTTTAGTAAATGGCCAACTCGGTAGCACTGTGGCAGAAAACCTGACTGACAGTTTGAAAGGCGCAATCTCAAATCCTTCTCAGGGTTTGACTCGGCTCTTTACCCAAATAGGGGTCAATAAAATGAGTACCACTGTGACAATTCAACAGAAGTTGCCCTCCGGGGAGACCATGCCCCATCACAGGATGTGTAATTCCCAAGAACGGATCCAGGCTGCCTTGGCAGATTAGCTACACCCAAGGCCTGTTTGAGCAGCGAAGAGACACTTTCGTAAATGTAACAAATGCAATTGTCGCCATAATGGAAGTTTGTGAGATGTCGCAGCCCAGAGCAATGGTGTTCCTTTCCCTTCTGCCACAGCGTCGGAGGCTAGAGGGGATGAGGTGGCATTGTACGCTGGCGTGGCAGCTGTGGTCGTTATCACAGTCGGCATCGTCTTGGCCGCGGCCATTCTCTTGTACAAACGACGCCAGCAAGAGTACGGCTCTGACATCATTGAATCAGCCTCAGCCCTGACTGGTGGATTTCGTCCTGTCAACCAGAAGGCTGGTAGGCACGGTTAGTGTCCATTTCCTCCTTATATACATTTATGCTTACACTTGTTATTGTGAGGTGGTTATTCAAAATAAATAGCCTGCAATAAATTCCCCAAAATTACAGTGATCAGAACAGTGCAAATGTATATATGTATGTTGAACTTCTCTTGCACCGTACATAGACAACCATGCTAATCGGAGATGTGGGGGGAAGGATAACAAACTAAACACAAAAAGCAGTTCTAAAGAAATGCATTTTCCATCTATATAAAAGAGTGCAAAGCTTCAGTGGCTTCCTAATATCGGAAGGAAGAGCATTCCAGACGGCAGCAGAAGCGCATCTAAAAGCGCCGCGATGTAGTGACCATCTTTTTTCAATGGCTAGCCAAAAGCCGCTGCGAGGATGACTGGACTTTGCATGATAGTTAATGCTCCTTGATGGGATCAGCAAATGACAAGAAGAAATGTGCACGGTTACCACATAAACATTCTACATGAGGGGGTCACCCCCCACTATCACTAGCGGAGCCAGTGGGGGGGGGGGTGTCACGTGCCCCCCCAATGATCCGATCGAAATCCCTAATTTCAATCGGATCATTCGGGTTTATTAGTAATAAATCGGCATTTTGCGACCCCCACTGCCACTGTGTAGCATATTATTACATGCCAGAGACTCTATGAGATGATAGGACAATAGTCTGAGTCCATAATTGGCAGTAAGTAACGGCAAAGCAGTTATAAGTGACTCACAGAATGGTGCACAGTTGCGTATACAGTACACGACTTCCTTGAAGGCATACCTTCAACGAGCGCGATGCCGATCACAAACGGTTCGAATTCGTCCCTCGATCGATGGCTGCGCCATCGCCGCACACGCATCGAATGAAAGGCAAGGGACCAGTCCTTACTTACTAACAACTCCTATAATTATTCATGGCCAATGGCTCTGCCATTGGCCATTGACCACGATCAATTATTTATTTAAATTCGCTACCCGAGAACGGGGAGAGCAGAGAAACCCCTCGCGCAATCCTTTGTCATAAACCAGTTTTGTCCACCCATCCATAATCGCTAGTCTGGTTCATTACATGTGGAAATTGGAAAATCTGTTTAGCCATAAATTAAATGATTAGCATCCCTTTTTTTAAGCTTGACAATGCTTGCTGATTACCCACAGTCAACAATTCCAATTATGCCCCTACCTTGTAATATTGTGAGACATCACTGAAGCATGCCATCAATAGTGCAGGGGACTTTAGTTTCATTGAAATTGAGAAATGTATGGATGCAGTTAAGGTTATTTTTGTGGCTGAACCGTTAGAGCATCATAGTTTGTGTGATTTTCATACAAACGGAGTGAACGGTTTACTATTATAGCTTTTAATATTTTCCAGGACTAGCTTCCAACTCGGCCAGTGATTGCGTATATATACATACAACCAATAACTGTCCAAGATACAGAAATTATTAATTTAGAACACAGAACATGCTGTGGTATTATTCCATTGGACTACATTTTGTGCTTGGGAAACCTTATGGCTGAGTGCATGTGTGGTGCACTGACCCTAAAACCACCCATGTGCCTCACCTGCATTATAACTGTCACTCTCCACGCTTCCTAATCCTGACCCTGTAAGCCTCAAATACCAGATTCCTCAATCCACAGAGGATAAATCCCCACACAGGGAATTCAAAGGTGGTGGCGGTGGTGGGGAAATCATAAATGCAGTAAAGTTCATATGTATGTGTGTATGTACCATGCAGCCACCAGTTAAAATTTATGAAGCCACCGACTCTAGCGACCATTTGAGTGAATAATTGATATGGAAATGTTACTACATACAAATACTACATATGGCCTTTGTGATTCATATTACACTGTTTGACAATTATGTTTACATGCACCCTCACATTGTATAAATGCAAGTAATACATGCGTATCAAAGTGGGTAGGCCATTAACACATCACGTTCACATATTTTCCATTCTGTTAAATTTGTGAGATCTATAGGTTTCTAACGTTTAAAAAAAAATCTAATTTGTATGCACTTTTGTTTAAAAGCTGCCAGTCCAATGATGGACCAGATTGTAGTGTAGTATTGAAAAGTATGGGAGCAGCGGCACAGTGGTTAGGGGACTGCAATAAACCTGGTGACTTGATTTTGATTCCCGGTCATGGCTTACATGAGTGGAGAGTGGTATCTGAACCGGTCTTTGCCCACCACTTCACAGCCTACACTGACCAATGTCGTAAAGTGTGATCAATAACCCCCAAGACCAACACATCATGGGGAATCCTTCATTCAGCAGTGGACTGACATACGGTTGTAATTAATTATTTCATTTAAAATGAAATGTTAAATGTTCAGAATGGATAGTTTGAATATTTCTGACTACAGCCCATGTATACAGAGAAAGATTAACAGTCAAATATGACATTAAAAAGATCATATGAAAGCACGAGCAAAGGAAATAAACACTGCCCTGACACAGCAGCATACCGGCATAAATGTGGTCTGCATACCAGCACAACAAGCTAGATGCAGAATGTTTAATTGCACAACGTTAAAGCAATGAGCCACCAGTAAAAACAACATGGCACATATTACTTACAATTGTGTTAGGTTTGAAAACAAGTAAGGCTCGTTCCTCTGCCCCAATCTAAACAAATTTAACAACATGACGTGCGTGAAATAACGTCGCCGCCGCCACCTTCTGCGCTGTGCTCACTCACGCGCTCTTCTTTTACGCTTCTCCCGGCAGCCGACAACTCGTATCTTCTGCGCACGGCCATCCAGCCCGACCTCACGGTCACCGCCGGCTCGTTCCAGCAGCCCGCCTTCCCCGCACACGACACGGCACAGAAGATCCCCATGACCCAGTCGCCGCTGCTTGATGCGCTGCCGAGCTTCAAAATCAACGTGTGTGGCTCCTCCGGCCTGCCGCCTGCCGACGCGCAGGGGGGCAGCGGCCGCTCTGTCGCCGCGTCACCCAGGCGCCCCGCCCCGGACGGCAACGTCGGCTACGGAGCGCCGGGGCCCTCTCCGAGACGTGGCCCGCAGAGGCCCCGGCTGGATGCCGACCAGGCCAGCCTGAGGAGCGAGCAGGGCGTGGGGACGCTGCAGCACGGTGGCGGCGGCGCAGCATCTGGGGATGCTGGTGGTGCCAGTGTCTATGGGACATTTGGCTGCATGGGGGGCCGTCTTGTGATACCAAACTCCGGTAATTGAGACATTTTACGATGTGAGGTTTTCGCGGTTCTGCTGTGGAGACCCTCTAATGTGTTGCAGGGTCCTACCCCATGTTGTCTGACACACTGGCCGATTTTCCGCTCCACGTGCTGGGAGCGTCTTCACGAACTGAATTCAGTTGTTTCACAGTGCATGCATCTGTGATGGAGAGTGTTTTTATGGAATATAGAATTACAGCATATGTCCTCGTAATGTTTTCACCTCTACGAAGATAGTTTTTCTTTGGTGGGACTAGCCCACACCTTAAGAATGTGTAATTTTCACTACTACCTCAAGGCTAACAGTGGAACATGACATTTGATGCTTATTTCAGCATGAGGTCGATCAAGATTTTTATTACTTTTCAGCACCTACTTTTTAACCCATCACGAGTGATAAGCCAATCACATAACCGTCGTATTTTTACTGGCAAGAGAGAGACTATGTGGAGAAATCTTGAATGAGCATTAAAACTGACTACATAACGATGACTCAATGTGTGCAAAAATAACCTTCAGTTAATTAACTTAGTAATGTAGGGATAAGTGAACATCATATAGTAATGAAATGTACTGTCCAGTTGCATAATGTGGGCTTGTTTTTGAATGCATGATAAGAATAGGGTCACACATAGTTGAACAAACATACAAATCACGAGCATATTCTCCATGGGGTGGGGTGATAGGTGCTTATGGGTCGACATCATAGCACTTGGCTTGATAAATCTGGTGCTGGATTATGATGAGTTTGGAGAAGCCACACTGTCCACTGAAGATTGCATTTAGCCAATCTTGCCCTCGCCCTACTAAAACGTTGATCAGGACCCCCCCCCCCCCCCCAAAAAAGCAATTGCTGTAAGATGCTTGTGTTTCATTTCAAGCTTTATTTAAAATGTAATAAGATGTGAATAAGCCATTTCTGGTTATCTAAATACATACGTAAGCCCACATCATCCGGTAATTTAATTATTCACTGCTTGCACAAGGCTCTTCCCCAAGCTATTGACCGAATTTTTAATCCACAACAATAACTTGTTTCAAGCTCTCAAGGCAAATGGATATTATGACTACACAATCCGCAAAGTCATGACCCCAACCGTGAGGAAGGAGCCATCTGAGGATCCAATCAAAACTATTACCTTGCCATACATAGCAGGGTAACCAAAGAGATTTCTAAAATCAAGAACAAACATAAGATCCAGATCCAATTTAACACAGTACATAAAATTTATGATCTGATCCCATCTGTGAAGGACAAGATTCCTGACATGCAATATCCTGGTGTCTACAAACTAAGCTGTATCTGCGGCAGCAGTTACATTGGGGAAACTAAGCGACATGGCTCGGACCGTGTTCGTGAGCATACGGCAGATTTGAAACACGGTTTTCTCTAAGACGATGGTACTTTGCAAGCCTACTGGCTATCAACAAAGATTTGTTCATGAAGCCATCCATATATACAGACACAGACACAATTTAAACCGAGAGGATGGTTATAAACTCAGCAATCATTGGAAAGATGTCATCAACCACTTTTGGTCATGACTTGATTTGTGTTTTCTTGTCAACCTCTACCATCAGCTGTGTGGGTGTATGGAGCAAGGCACAATGATTGCCTGGCAGCCCTTTGATTGGTGAAGACCCGCCACCGGAGCTGTTGCTTCCTCCTACATTAGCATTAGCTGCCCCGCCCATGCTGCTGACACTTGGGCTACGCCCATCTTCAAACCTTTATAAGCATTTTTCCTTTAGAGGCAAACCCCCCTTTTACTGATGACGACCGCTTGTGTTGCGATTGAAACGTCGTGGTTTTTGTTTTTATTTTTATTAACCATTGCTACAGTCTACATTATCGACTGCCAGTAAACTCACTCCGATAAGAACCAAGCTACAATCTACATTAGTATTTTTAAAAAAAATTATTTAATTTTTATTATTTGTTTTCACTTTTTATTATTATTTTTCTATCTACGTGACTTTACCGAAAGAACCAAGAATATGAATTCCTGCAGTCACAAAAGTTTCAAGCCAAATAGTAATAGCTTGTTTGTTTTATTGTTGAGCTGCAAAATAACGCGACCCATAAACAATGTACTGTGTTAAAATATTAAGTACGCGTTCAGGAGACGCAAGAATGGATTGCGGTGTGTAGGTTGGCGCCGTGAGTCTTCACGTGCGTGCCTTTGCCTGCAACATCTGCTGTTTCTAAAATCTCTTGCTGTAATCTCCTCTGTCTCATCTCTTTTAAAAGGGCTGAGCTTGCTTGTGCCGCCTGGTGCAATCCCTTCTGGCCAGTTCTACCAGATGTATCTCACTGTTCACAGGGACGAAGATAAAAGGTATGAAGCAAACAATAGATAATGTTGGTGCTTATCTTACGTCACGTTTTATTATACCCAGTTGTACTGATAAACCGTATCTTAAATTTAGCAAGCACTGCTTGTTTGTGCTTATTGTTTTCAACTGTAAAATCTTTAAATGTGACAGTTCAGCAATTGGTGTTACAGAATGTTCTGTTTCGGCAGTTTAACTTATCCTTGTTCCCCAAGTGTTACTCATATATCAATGAACATTATAGTTACATATTGTATGGATTAACAAGGCATGTTTATTGCTTCATTTATTATTGCCGTATTTTAAGGCCATGTATGTATTCCATAACCATTTTACATTGCAGTTTAAAGGTACATCCCTGAAATTGCTTGCTCACGCCACTGGTTGGCAGAAGGGCCTCCACTAGAGGGCACATTAAAGGATAGGCTGTGGTGGGAAGACTTTATCCCACCACAACGTGAAATGCCAGACACCTTACTAGTGTACCAATTTATACTGCTGGGTTGACATAAGTGGAGGGATTTAACAGACTTGCACCATTAAAATTAATACCTGCTGTGGTGTGTAAACATCAGCATTGGGGAGACAAAGGTGACCCATGTGTGGTGCTGGCCACACTCACCCCTACGTGTGCCGTGCCACTCTTCATAGGTGCTCGCGAATAGCACTTGCATCAACAGACTGTGTAGGTTATATGATTTGGCTTTGTGTTTTTGTGTTCACAGGCCAGTGCTTGAGGGCAGCCAGACCCTGCTGAGCCCTGTGGTGTCATGCGGGCCCCCCAGCGTCCCGCTCCTCTCCCCCGTCATCCTCTCCCTCCGCCACTGCGCCGAACTAAACTCTGAAGACTGGGCCCTCGGCCTCAAACGGCAGCTCGACTCCGGGCACTGGGAGGTGAGCCTCTTGAGTATTTTAGCATTAAGTCAAAGTTTATCCTGCCTGCTTGATTGAGTGTTGAGTAATTCTCATCTGAATTAGCTGTCCTGAGCTAGTGGTGGAAGTTCCACATGTCTCTGATATGTGTGAGTTTACCCATAGGATACTCACTGGTGACTTAGCACAGAATGGTACTTACTTTATTGACCCGAGATGTTAAGCTGATTGACATTCCGTCATTCCAAATGTAAGTGGGGTTCTGTATCAAAGCCTGATATGTATCATTATAAAGTCCTTAATAGTGGATCAGATTGTGGCTTTATCCAAATGGCAGTGTATTGTATCTGAAACTACATCGCCAGTTATAATGATAAAGCCCTTCAAACAAGGGCACTTAATGGCACTTTAGAGAGAGTGCAGATAAAACAAAAGCCAAGTGAGTGCAGATAAAGGAAGAGCTGATAAAGAGCATGCACACACAGACACCAGATAACATGAGAGCAACTATGGGAAATAGGATAGAGAACAGATGGTTGATAGTGTGCTGCTGCTGTGGTGTACTGTACATTGCTTCCAAACTCCGCTTGCAAAATAAGAGACATCACGGAGAAAAGAAAGTGAGGGTAGTGCCGTGAGGACTTGTACTGCTGCCGAATAATCAAAGTGAACCATGCTGGAGTCATCGTTAGTGCCTTTGACAGTATTAGGCAGCGGCAGAAATGACTGTTCAAAAAGTGCACTGTTGTTAACCTGTTCACACCTTACAACCTGTCATTGTCTGGCCTCACTATAATGAGGCTCTCCTGCAGAGGGGAAATGTTCAAATGTGTGCCTTGCCACTGGCGTGCCATAGCCGCCTACCTTTGCAAATTATTGCACAAGGCCTTTGGCATCATTTGTATAGCAGATGGTGTGCTCTAAAAATTCCCTGCACGATTACCAGTTCAAGGTGGGTTTCAATCCACCAAACCTTTGCAATCTGCTTCTTGGAAACAAATGCTCCATGTGCTTTACAGCCCAACAGCGTCAAACATGTATATGCATTGGGCAGCAGGGTAGCACAGTCGTAGCACTCGCGCCTCACAGCAAGAAGGCCTGGGTTTTCATTCCCGACTTGGGCGCAATTCTGTGTTGAGTTTGTACTCTCTTCCCCCATTTCCGCATGGATTTCCTCCAAATACTCCTCCCATAGCTGCAAAACTCGCATAAAAGGTTGCTGTGCCGGCCATACATCCCAATGCTGACATTTTACCTGCAAATTGCTCATTTGGGATTACACACAGCGACATCCCTCCTACAGAAAAAAAGCTAGCCTTAAGGCTCAGTGAGGCTTACCTGGATAAACAAGTGTAATAATGTATTTGAAAAAAATCATAATCACTGTCATTGTAAAAATTACATTGCAGTGAACTGAGAAAATATTATGTATTACATATTATTTGCTAGTTTTGCCAAAAGGCATTTTTATATATATGTTATGATTTGGTTTTGTGCCAGGTATTTTTTTAGACTATAGACAGTTTGACTTAGAAAACAAAATCTATGTTCTAGTAACTCAGATTCACTGCAAAATAGATTTTGTATTTCAGGGTACTGTCACTTAGCTAAAGAAGGTCAATTAATTGTTTAATTAACACCGTGTTATTGAGCCTCAATGTTGAACAGCCTTGTAGTGCACTGGAGTTCGACTGCCTACTTGCTCACTCCACTGGCTCTTCACTGACTCGCTCATTTACTCGTCTGACTAACTTCTTCCCTCCCTCCCTGCATTGCAGGAGGTGCTGAGGCTGGGCGAGGAGCCTGCACGGCCGCCGTGCTGCCACTGGCAGCTGGAGGAGCGGGTGTGCCACGTGCTCACAGAGACACCGGGCACGTACGCCGTGCTGGGGGAGGCGCTCGGCCCGGCGGCCGTCAAGCGGCTGAGGCTGGCGGCGTTCGCGCCCAGCGTGTGCCCCTCCCTGGAGTACAGCCTGCGCCTCTACTGCCTCAACGACGACACCGAGTCCCTCGCGGTGAGAGCCGCTCCCTCCCGGGGATTACGCCAGCCACCAGCACTACTGCTCATCTTGTCTGTCTGTGTGTGTGTTCTATAGGGATGTAATTATTGACCCTCTACAGTGATTTGATGATTTGCCATTTCGAACAATTGTCGTTCTATTCAATAATCACTTATTTCTTTCACTCATGCTTACCATCCAGTTTGTATTATTTTTTTCGTCTCATTTACACAATTTTATTTGCTACATTAGCGAAACAAATACCCTCCAGAGGGGCTATATAATTTTCATGATTTGTAAATAATACATTTTATGTATATGTAATGAGCTGAGAAGAATAGTACTTGTCCATTGAACAGAGGTTGAGAGGTTTAGACGAGTGGAAGTTGGTTTTTCCTGAGCATAGAGCAGTGGTGGATAGTTAAGTGAGATGTGATCATAAAGTAGGCACAGGAAAGCCCATGAATATATTGAGGGCATTTGTGTAGTTGTTTTGCTTATATTGGAAGATTTCTATATATTTGAAAGTGCAAAGCTGCTTTAAAATTTTGTTTGTGTAAAATTTGAATAATTTCGTATACATTGATTATTTTTTATTACTCATAAAAATATACAAAATAATTGACAGTCATTGTTATGTTCATTGAAGTTATCAATCATGGATCAGCTCATGTCTGAACATTTTTAACACCTCAATTTGTCTTCGCAGTGTTAACTGCAAAGTTTGTGTCTTGTGAATGTATGTCGCTCAGCCACCCACGTGAAACTGTTTTTGCGATAGTCACAGTTTATCGGAATATCAAAATGTAATTCTGCCCAGCTGGTCATTAGCAAAGCATCATTATTTTTCATCATGGTACTTACACACTGAGATGCCTTGACATGGCTGATTCAATTCTCTTTTTGCATGGTGATATCTCTACTGAGTGACTTAATTCATACATGCATTAGTAGATTATTCAGTTTGGCTTTATGGTACAATTACAGCTCAACTATGGTTGAGAAAGCCGAGTATTTATATGTGGGGACATTGCAGTCTTTCGAAGCGTGCATTTCTTTATAATTTAATTTTCTTATTTCTGTTCAGATTATATTTCATACCACTCCAAATTGGTCATTTAATGTATTTTTAATGATGTTAAAGCCCAGTTGTTTCAGTCACATCATTTGTCGTTGGCCACAAATATAAATGTGCATAATAAATGTCAAAGTTCTGCACACATTGTAACGGATATCTTTTATTACAATGTCCTGATATCTAGTTTTGTGTAAAAGCTTTGACTTGGATCGCAAATTCTGCACATATTAAATTTGCCGACAAGCCCACTAGTTACTTGAGATTCAGTGTTTAATTTGCTTCCCAGGCTCGGCACAGCTTGTCCTGCTTTTATGTGAATCAAAAGCTATTCCCTGGGGCTGAGATAATATTATGAATAGGGAGGCAATAGTTATCAGTGCCAAGCTTGGCAATGTTATGTATGTGAGTGGGTGAATGTGTATGTTTACGTGTGCCCTTGCGCTCACATGCATGCGGGTGTGCACACATTTGTGCTGGCTCCTAACAGTTATGCAAGCATTACTAAATTCGAAAGGGAATAAAAAACCACAGTGTGTATGGGATATGTATGGTGACGAGATGGTATCTACCTCGCCTGGTATACAGGTTGTGGATTAAATCCCAACCCTGACGTGTGTATATTTGGAGTTTGCATTTCTCTCTCCCCATGGTCGCGTGGATTTTTCTCCGGGTCCTCCGGTTTTTTGCTCAACATTTAGAATCAACATCACCACGCGTTAAGAGTATTTGGCTGCTGTAAATTTCCACGTGATAAGCCACTTTGTTTCACTATCATTTGTGTCCAGATCACTTCTGAAAAAGAGCTATATAGCTCAGTAAGCCTTACCTGGTAAAATGAACATAAATATGTGGACATGTTTTCAGAAGAGATGGCATGGCAATAAGCCTGCTATTGTATAATCCCACTGACCCGACTTGAATTAGACATGCAAATAACAAATGACAATGGTTATCTCAATGTGTGCTCGTTTGCACTTGGGTAGACTTGGCGTAAAATTTGGCATATCTTGCAGTTGTGCTTCGTCAGCACTCCAGACACAAAGGAGACTGGGTGTGGTGCTAACCCCATCACCCCCTCCATATGTCACGTTGCCCTTAGTGTGCTCTTATTAGAAGAGCCTGTCCCAATAGTATAGCCTATCCAGGCTGAAAATAATCTTTTATCTTTGTCCTTTTTGCTGTGTGTGGTGGGGGACATGCAGGAGGTCGTGGAGCTGGAGAAGCAGCTGGGAGGCCGTCTGCTGGAGGAACCCACGACCCTGAACTTCAAAGCCAACTCAGGCAACCTGCGACTCTCGATCCACACCATCCCAGACGTCCTCTGGACTAACAAGCTGCTCAACACGTTCCAGGTTCAATGAAGTAGCTCACATTGTTCTTTTGAATATGGCTTTGAAGGCTATATATGTGACTTTACCGAAATAACCAAAGAATATGAATTCCTGCAGTCACGAAAGTTTTAAGTCAAAATCCAAAGGGGGTATTCAATGATGCACAACATTCTGTACCTGCATGAGTACATTTCCAACTTTTTATTTAATATTTATCATTCTAAGCCTGAACACATTGGAGGAATGCACTTTTTATTTAAAGACAAATCTTATGAAAATGTGGCCAATGTTAACTAACCCATCATTGTTTTTTTCCAAAAACGACGTGGGTTAGTATGTCGATTTTTTGTGTGAAAAAAACGTGAAACTTCCCACTTTATGTAACATTTAGCATACTCCGCCTAATTACATGAGCAAGGAATTGCAGGGCTGCACTTTTACATTTTGCTTCTTGAGAAGTCGAGAATGCTCCATCTAGAAGAGACTGGCCACGGTCATGAGACAGGGGAATTTTGAACGCTGGCTCACGGCGCTTTGACCCTTTGTTTGTTGCACCGCCGCCGTGCAGGAGATCCCCTTCTGGCACGTGTGGCCGGGCTGCCAGCGGCTGCTGCACTGCACCTTCACCCTGGAGAGGGCCGGCCTGAGCAGCACCGAGTTCTCCTGCAAGCTCTGTGTGCAGCAGCTGGAGGGCGAGGGCCAGGTGCTGCAGCTGCGCACTACCCTGCTCAACGTGAGTCCCCCGCGGCATGCCCTCTTGTGCAACTCTTTTCTCCAACTTAAAAAGATGTGTCAGTTTGTCATTATAATGTTTTACTTCCACTGATAACTTGAGTCATTTCGAGTAAATACATATGTAAAAAAATATATACACATGTACATCTACGGCCCTTTTATTAACCCACTGCAGGCTGAAAACCTCTAAACACCATGCATGTCATGGGGATTATTTCTGGCTCACAGAGTCTCTGATATATGTGCTTCCAGGTAATGCAGCTGATCTTGGAAAAAACAAATGGATTGGCTCAACCTAATTCCAAATAGTTGTGGAAGAAGAGCAACATTCTCTATTCTGCTTTAACGTGGTCAGAATTATTTGGTAAATGCAGGCAATTGGAGGATTTAAATCAATCTAGAACTCGTACACCAGGCCCTTAAGATGAATGGCTATTCGGACCGCATCATCCGCAAAACTGTTTCTCCAACCATGGAGAAACAACCCCCTGAGACACCAATCAAAACCATCACGTTACCAAACATAGCAGGCGTTACCAAAAAGATTGCCAAAATCTTAAACAAACACAAGATCCAGGTCCGATTCAGTACAGTACACAAAATCTGTGATCTAATCCCATCTGTAAAGGATGTCATTCCTGACATGCAATATCCAGGAGTCTACAAACTAAGTTGCTCCTGTGGTGATTGTTACATTGGGGAAACGAAACGGCATGTGTCGGACCGTGTTCGCGAGCACAAGGCAGATCTGAAACACGGCAGGACTAATACCTCCGCCGTGGCTGACCATTGCTATAACACTGTGGGCTCTCATGATATTATTTTTTCCGAGACCAAGGTGCTCTGCAAACCTTCTGACTACTATCAAAGGTGTGTTCATGAAGCCATCCAGATATATAAACATAGACATAACTTCAACCGAGAAGATGGATACAAATTGGGCAATCATTGGAAGGATGTTATTAACCAGGTAAAACCTTAACCGCTTTACGGTTTGCCTTCATATCCGCATCTCCAGTTTCTTCAGCCTCCCACTCCCAGACCCGCTCACTTCCCCTCCCCACCCCGGCATTTTGCCATGTGTTTATGTGTCTTAGCTTCAGCACTCCACTCCCCCTAGCCCACACCCCCACCCTCTCTATCTCTCCTCCCTGGATCCTCCCCCCTTCTCTTACCTATTTAGCCTCTTGTTACAGCAGCCCTTTTGCCCACTTCAGCAATTGTTTTCTTACTGTGGTTGTCCCACCTGATGACGGACGCTTGTGTTGCGCCGGAAACGTGGTGATTTAATTTATTTTATTTTATACCTACGTGACTTTACCGAAAGAACCAAAGAGTATGATTTAAATCAATGTTAATGTGCAATTTCTTTGAGGGACTGTTATCTTGGTGTAGTCTGGGACTATGTTGTTGTTTTTGCTGCCTTGCCCAATCTTGATAAATCGGACTTATATAATTAATGTTTTGTTTTTTCGTGATTTGCTTACTATTTTATAATTTTTAGACTCCTATGATTTTTGTATTGGTTGCTGTTGTAACTTGCGGACCTGCCCGTACTGGACATATGTGAAAAATAGCTTCATATCTTATCGGATTCCTCCAGTCTAAATACATATTCTGTTAAACCAAATTGTTTCGAATGAGTGTACGTACTACCAGGCTACCCAGTCTAACCTTATCCAGAAACCCGTACATTTCTCAGGATTGTATTCTCCACTTCTCTTGTGTCTCATGTCTTAGAAGACTTCCACCTAGAAACACAACATTTGATATGAGGGGTTTAATATTAGACACAGTGGGTTGTAACCACATCAACCTCTAGCGGCCAAAACCATGTTGTTATAATATCTTGTTGCTGTTGAAGGGAGGCGAGAATATTTACCTTAGATAAGCTGTATTTTGGCAAATGGTTAGTATGTATCTGTTAAAAGCTGATCTTTGCCAGTGATGAAACAAGATATTGAATGCCTGTGGTGGGAAAACGCACACTAATGGTGTTTTTTTTCTCCAGGATTTGGAATCTGCTCTGTCTAGTAAACTGTGAGATGCATGTCTGTGCAATAAATCCAAATGATACAAGTTACTACTGGCAGCTATTATCAGAATGCCATTGAGGATTTAGGCAAAAACTGTTCCATCATGATAATTTTATGTTAATTAAAATAATCTCCATATTTTCAGCAAAGTCACACCATAGTGGCAAAATTATATTTAAAAAAGGTTATGCTCGGGATGTTTGGTCATTTTATTTGTGAGTATTTTTTACAAGCGTGAGGAAAACAGAGTCTATAAAAACACCCATGCATGCGACAGGATAACGCGTACAATTTTCACAGACCGGTTGGTGACCTGTACTCTATACTGTCTTTTAGACACCACCTCATTTCCCTCTGAATTGGTTGGTTGTGGAGTCATTTGGAGGAAATCTGTTGGATGGAAAGGAAGAATGCGGAAGTTCTCGAGCAAATTCAGGAGAGAGGAGTCTCAGAAGAATCCAGGGAAAACAACATATATGGAAGGGCACATTCTTAGAGGTGAATGTTTGATGGATGAAGTTGTGTAGAGATGTTGGGAAAGAAACCAAGAGGCAGAAAATGTTAAACGCGATTTAATGACTTGAAGGAATGGATCCATACGGTGAAATTAAAGAGGTCAATATCTTACAGAATGCAGGCAGTTTGAGTCACATAACTGCCGTTTGGCAGTGGACTAAAGAGAAGATTGTTAGGATTAGGCACATTGACTTCAGCAAAATCCATCAACCAGGTCTGCTGAGAGCTGGATTGTTGACAAGTACCACCACACGCAGTACATTTAGTCAGTGGTTGCTGATTTTGTCTTGCAGGCTCCGAGTGCCACTGATGATTCCCCCACGGAGGCTGCCTCTGCTGGCTCGGCCCTCGTGGGTCCCCAGGCTTTCAAGCTGCCCTACTCCATCCGCCAGAAGCTGTGCAGCAGCCTGGACTCCCCCAACCCCCGTGGCAACGACTGGAGGCTCCTGGCACACAGGTTGGGCATCAACAGGTACGGGTGGACAGACAGGGAATCTTATATGAGGTTATTAAGAATAGACTGGGCATCAACAGGTAGGGGTGAACAGAGACTTCTCTGTGGGGTTAATAATAATAGACTAGGCATACACTCCTATGAGTGGACATTGAGAGCTATATAGCACGGTTGGCTACGTATGTGCACAAAAAAGTTAAATATACATAATGTTGGTTTAGAAGGATATTATTGTTACACTTTACGAACCATGGCCAACTGTTTGTGCAAAGAACATGTCATCCTATCAAAAGATTTTCTCACGTGTCTGGAAGGCCTCTAAATGGTCCATTCTTCTGTTCCCTTTGATATTTTAGAACAATTTACATACCTGTGATATAAGGCTAACGGGTCTGTAATTCTTCAGGTCTCAATGTTTTAATAGAATGATTGCGCCATTCCACAATGAAGGTGATTTATTCCTTTATCTGTTTCGTAAATAGGTTTTCTAAATTTGATCCAATAGGTGGCCCTGCTTTTGTCATGATGTCTACAGTTATTCCATCCGGTCCAGGAGTTACTCCTGTGAATTTCTTCAGGTGTGACATCTGCAGTGGCTGTTTCCACTTGCAATGGAAACAACTACTGGCAAGCAAGTGAACATTTTCCTTTTGACTGGAGGCAGGCTTGCTCGAATTTAACATTTTAACTTAAAGGTAAACAAAAAATAGATGTGGTACGTATTAACACTGTTGCCATTTTATCTGCACCAGTTGACGTGGTGTTACTTTAGTTGTCTTGAGAATTCTGGAATTCTGTGAATTATAAATAAAAGCAGAACCCTTTTTACTGTATCCCATCGTGGGGACATTCGTTTTCGATTAAGTATGTAAGTAAATTACCTGTTAGGCTAATTTTTAAGTCTACAAAAGTCACTCTTTTCTTTATCTGGATAAATGTTTGGTTAAACACCTGCAGTGGAAACAGCCACTGTCAAACCAGTGAATGCTCATTTTGGCTTACATTAGTCAGCCTCGACGGGTTTGCTAAAATGCAAATACCCGAATGAATTTCCTGGGTAAACATACTTATCTGGTGAGGCACTTAGCCTTAATATGACATCCAGCATTAGCATGCAACACAATTATTTAGAAAGCTTTCTGGGAAACAAAATGCTGATAATGACTAATGCTTAATAATGAGTATGAAAGCATAACATATATGCACAGCTTGTATGTCCGTGTGGTGGTGGTGTTAGCACCGTGCCCTATGATCCTAGTAACCCAGGTTCAATTCCTGGCCAAGCGTAAGTGCCAATTAGCATTTGTACTCTGGCCTGGACCTCTTACAGATTCACTCAGCATGAAATCAGCCTTGCTAAAGTGTGGCAATGCCAGCACTAGGGAGATACTGGGCACAGTGTTGGCACCACCACCGCCTCCACATGGTGGAGGTGGTGCTTGCTAACACTTTCAGTGGGGTAAATTGTGGGTGACCCACTAATGACCAAATTGGCTCGTAGCCCCCGCTTAAACAGACAGACCATTTGCCTACATTAATACAATGATATGTTACTGTTTATTTTGCATTCCTTGACAAAAGTATTGTTAGGATATCCATAATCCAACCAACTGGCTGACTTAGGCTGTTTAAATTATGTCAATTTATGTTATTTAAAACGAATATTTGTTTAAACATTGAGAACAATCCAAGAATGTATATAATACAATGTTATATGTACAACCCTTCATCATAAAACATGTGCTTTTTGTTTCATTTCATCCAACCCCAATATTTCTTGCATTTAGAAAAATAAACATCAGGCCATGACTGCAACCTAATAGTGTTAGCAACTGATTGTTGACATACTATGCATTTGACTAAACCAATGGTAAAGCAAATGGCGTCTTTTAACTCGTATCCAACTGGCAGTAATGCATGCACCGTGTTTGTCACTGTTCCTGTCGCATATCTGGGCTTTTCTGGGCTTAGGTTTAATGGGGAACATTTTATAGAGCTTTGAGTAATCATTACAATACATAATGTTAATGACCCCATGTCGATGTTTAAATGTTTCTGGGCCATCAGCACTTCAATTCAATTAGGCTCTGCGGTCCATTGATGAAGAAACGCACAAACTCACATGATTGTATCTGTCTGGTGATTGTAGAGGTCCTTTAATTATTACAATCGGCCATATGGACTGTGAAATCAGAGCTCACTCTGTGTGGTGCCTAATGGTGTTTGTTTAAGGTCCCAGCAATATGTGCTGCTAATGGCATACGTCTGACGTGTTTTTAAATCGGAGCTTTTAAAAAGACATTTGTAAAGGAGTAAGTGGACCGCAGTCTGTTAACTCCCCTATGTGCGTAGACAAACGCATTTTAATTTTACTTTATGGATGTATCCACACACGTTATCAATACGACTGCTTAACAGGAACACACTGACCAATTATATTTGGTATATATTGAAGACACTACTGTAATTAAAACTCAGTACTGCATGCGTACATTGTTAGAAAATCATATAAAATGTAAGTTTCAGACTAAATCCTGCATGAATTGTCACTAAAATACTGTAAATACGAAATGTGAACACAAAAACTATGATAAGTTGTACAGTTTCTTTTTTTCTTTAATGCCATGTTATTTTCTTGACGTAAAAATAATCTTTGCAACGTAGTATGTTGTGAAATTCAAGTTGGCATACTGATTTATTTATTTTTTTGTTAAATATTTAATTTCTGAAAAATGCAGGTGATGTGCATCGTACACCTGAAGTGAAAACAAAACTCAAAAATTCCATGTCTCTTTAATTTATGTTTAAGGCCCCAAACACATTTAACATAATTCAGCAACATATTAAATGGAAGCCATGGAATTAATCTTCAAACATTTAATGTTGAATTAAACTAATTCACATTGTGTAAAAAAACCAGGGCTAATTTCTACCACTAAGGTAAAAAAAATGGTATTATACTTTTGTTGCTTTTACTATATTGAACAAGATGTGTGTGATACTGCATTGCCAGTTGTGTATAAGGACCAATAACCAAAACCAAATACTTGTGTCAATAGCACTGCTCTAAAGAGGAAATAAATTACAGGATACATTTTGGTCAATGGCCATTTTGCTGTGAAGAGCCATTGCCGGAAACATTGCCTGTTGTATATTTTATTGCATATTGGATCTAACTAATTGGCTGTCGGGTGGTGTCAGGTTTAACGACACCTTTATATTTACGCGATCTAACCCAAAAAAACTCTTATGGATGTTGGTCGTGAACGCCTACGTGTTAAGCTATATTGGATCCTCTCAAAATATTCCATATTCTATGATAATTACGATGGATGTAACTGAATCCGACTTATCAGGTAACCTGTTGTTTCATTTTTTATCTGTCACTCCAAACGGTGGGATGTTGAGATGCCCTCATATCTGACCTGTGCCCCTTGCAGTGCTAGCATGGACTATTTCGAGACGAGAGGGAGCCCCACGGGGGTGGTGCTGGACCTGTGGGAGGCCCAGCACGAGGAGGATGGAGATCTGGACTCACTGGCCAGCGTGCTGGAGGAGATGGGCCGCAAGGAGGCCCCACACCCTGCCCTGGCCCATGCCTGAGCTCAAGAATGGGCGTGATAGCATCCATAAGGACACTAATGGACAGACCAACACCCAATCCCAGTGGGATGGCTCTTAAGCTCCATGCCGCTATGCAGCGCAGCCGAGAGAAAGAAGTTGCCAAGAAATTCAAGATGACTGTGAGCAGTGCAAGATGACAGTGTCTCCAATTGTACTATATAAACAAAAATGTCGGGTTAAAGCCCAAGTGTAACAAAGAAAATCCAACGGACCGAAAGCGAACATCGCCATTGCTACATTGTCCATTTTATAACACAAACAAAAGATTCCAACATATGTATTGTTACTGCTTTTTAGCCTTTTCCTTTAGTACACGAGTACATGTTTACATATGTTGGCAAGAGACACAAACTCACACCTGTCATAACACTCACTGTATTTAATTTAAGTAGGTACACTTTGAATACAATGTACAAAGCAAGACTTTAATAAATTACGCATTCTCTATATTTGGTTAGGGGTTACTTATTGGTATTTGTATTTACTGTTATTTAGTTGATGTACAATTGTTACATGTATGTGTTGCTCATTCCTTGGATTTTTTTATATTTAGAAATTGTATTGGA
Organism: Lampetra planeri; assembly: GCF_965212315.1. Classification (NCBI taxonomy): domain Eukaryota; kingdom Metazoa; phylum Chordata; class Hyperoartia; order Petromyzontiformes; family Petromyzontidae; genus Lampetra; species Lampetra planeri. The sequence continues at coordinate 9,355,712 of NC_136115.1, read as the reverse complement.
TATTTATTTCTATAGTATACTGTATCTTTACCAAAAAAAAAATTTGTATTTCATATTTTATAAGGTCTTTGCTCTGCTTGGAAAGCAAGTGTGCATCTTTTGAGTGTGTGTCCACTGTAAAGCCTTAATTTTCTTAGCTGATGTGAGATCAAATGCGTAATCTAGTAAACTATGCAACCGCTGTCAATACTGCATTAATTGGTTCCAATTAAATGTACTCTTGCCTATTATATGTTTGAGTAGGTGTAATTTTACTGTATAATCTGGCACTCTAATTGTAATATGAAAGCGTTTTTACGGAATAAATTATATTTCCATTAAACACCTGTTGCGTTGATGTACTTAAATTATGTTTTAAAATATATTTAAAGATTTGAAAGCATTCTGTTTCTTGAATGTGGAATTTGAGTACACATATTAAAGCTTACATCTTAAAAATGACTATTCCTTGTATCAAAGAGTAATCTTTGAAAAATATAATGTTGGGAAATAGCCTAAAGACAAAAAAACCTCATACATTATATTGTAATGTAAGTCCCTTATTTGACAACCAGATACGTAGGTGTGGTTTGTATGTAAGGAGTCAGAATTCTCCCGACCCACCTGAAAGTCTGCTCTTCTGGCCAGACGAACCTCCGAGGCCCTCAACCCTGATGACCTTTATGGCCACCAAAATTGGCACTATCTGGCACCTACATACCCTCCCCTTTTGATAATGTTTTTTTAATAACGACTCCCTCTCTCTTGTCCATGTCATCCTTAATGAAAGAGAGGTTGCTCCCTTATCCGATTTTATTTGAATCCGTTTTTTTTATTCTTCTGAGCTTATGCACTGCGAATACCTCCATATTTTACAGCATACCCAAGACCATTAACCTCCACCATTGGTTACGTTCATTGGTTGAACGCATGCTTTTGTGGGTTCATACTCCGACAACAAAGCCATGCAAAAACAAAGACTATCCGTATAGCCTTCACGGACTGTTGGGGCAAGTGCTGTTAGCGAGCACCTACGAAGGCTGGCATGGCACACAAGGGGGTGGGTGGCCAGCACCACGCCTGACCGCCTTTGTCTCCCCAGTGGCGATACAGCAGCTGGGTACTCATTTGAGGCCGAGTCGACCTAGGGGAGGCCCAGGACAGGTTCAGATAATCCACTGGTGTTGGCTGTCAGCGGGAATTGAACTCGGATCGCCGGGTTCGTAATACAGCACGCTAACCACTGCACTACCGCCCCCCATTACCCATGCTTTTGTGGGTTAATACTCAAGACAACAAAGACTTGCAAAAAAGACAAAAAAAACTAACATCCCCTCCCTCCCCCTTAGCCTTCAACAGGCTGTTGGGGCAAGTCCTGTTCGCCAGCAACCCATGAAGACCAACAGCATACGAGGGGGTAGGTGGCCAACCTCATGCCCGGTCGCCTTTGTTTCTCCGTTACAGAAAAAAAACATCGCCAAACAAGGGGGGCGGGGGGGGGGGTTACATTCCTGGAAAATGCCGTGCTCGACAAATAATAGACCCTCGTGGGAAAAATATGGGTTGGGGTTCTGGGTCCGAAATTATCAACCCCTCATTATTGTAATAAGGGATGCGGAGTCGCATACCTGTCAACCCATACGCTTTACTTTGTATTCTCGTACAGGGAAAATGAGTTTTCAAGTACATTCTGCGTACAGCCGTTTCAATAGGGCCACAACAAACTATGTTGTCTATTTGTTTGTGTTTCTCCCTTGTGATGGGACTTTGTCGGATGAACGGTGAGATTTATTCGGGCACGGGGTGACCAATAAGGTCTGAATTGCTCTGTAATAAGGTAGGGCACTGATAAGGGGTTGACAGGAATGTGTGTGTGTTACATTATCACGTTAACAAAAAAATGCTCGCTTAATAAATTGTTCACACACTTGATACTTTCCGACTGATGCGGCATTTTCATCTCAACAACTATCTTCGTAACATCCTTAGCAGCGTCTAAGCGCGTCAAACTCCTTCCTTAAACCGCCTCCAGTCCAGGCAGAACATGCGTTGGGCAAGGTTTGCGCATAATATGCTGATGTGTATACACACCACGGGATACTCTGTTTTAGATTTAGTCAATTTAGGACGGCCCAGGATCGTTTGAGATACAATATTTGTCGCCAAATATGCACAAAGGAACCTCGTATAGCCTTTGACAGACTGTTGGACAAAATGCTGTTGTTAGCGAGCACCTATGAAGGCCGGCACGGCACACGAGGGGGGGGGGTGGCCAACACCACGCCCGGCCACCTTTGTCTCAGGTACTCATTTGAGGTTGAGTCCACAAAGGGCACGCACACACAGAGACAGACATGAAAAATGCCCAATTAAATCCAGAATGGATAGATAACAGGCAGGTCAGCCTGAATGTTTCGAACCGACGAAGATGAGCCATTCGAAGAGTGCACGTTTCGCAAGCGTAACTGTGGCCAAGAAGTGACCCCCTTTTCACTCCAGCACACCCGCATCACCACCCGTGATTCTCGAAATAACACTGCCGCAGGCAGAATGAAACCAAGTTTTAAGCACAGCAGGATAGGAGTCCAACTGTTCAAATTCCCATAAGACGAATGATAACATCCATTTAGAAATAATGTGCGCTTAAAGCTGCACATTTAACGTAATTGAAAGATTGTGATATTATCCTGGACTAAATAATTAACTTATGGCTAAAAGTAAACTTTAATTATGTTCTGCTCTTAATGACACGGACTTTATTTTCGTCGTTAACTCCTATACAGCTGGCACTTTGTAAATATCCTTCGAAGGTTGATTTGATTAAAGTATATTTACTTGTAACGTAATATATACATTAGCCTGATGGTGCGCTATACCAGGATATAATTAATCCGCGACAAAATTAATCATAAATTATGTCAGTGCTCAGGGAAGCCAATCGTCATCAATGGGTGGGCTAACAGCCAAAAATGCAATTAATGGGCTTTTTAGATCCACAAATCGTGTAACTGGCATCACTGTACCCACAAACAATAATCGCCTCTACTTGATCATTGCTTGATGTCATTGCTCAATCACTGCTCAATTCCATAGACACTTTTTAACAATGTCATATCTCCATCATTGCTCAATCACAAAATGTCATAACTCAATCACTGCTCTGCCACATAAACACACGTATTCAAAACGTCATGGCTCGATCAATGTTCGATCACATATATATATAAAGCCTCAGTAACCTCGAAGATTGCACGTGAGTGGTGCACGTGTGGTTTGCACTAAATGAAATTCTGCTAAATCCAGAAAAACCGAAGGTTCTGCTGGTTGGCACTCAGGCGGAAAAAATGTGAGAGTATCAGGTGTGGCGGTTGCGGACTCCAGGATTCAGTTTTCTACTCATCTAAAGAGCCTCAGCACCATACTCGACGGGAATGTCGTTTGATCACCACATGGAAAATATAATCAGGTTCTGCAATTTTCATATGAGGGCACTACAACACATTCGACCACTAGTGAGCAGTGACATAGCCAATATGGGTGGCATGCAGCATAGTATGGGAAATGCTAGATTATTGAAACTCACTGCTCTAAGGGATGTCTGCCAAAATCATTACCAATTTGCGACGCGTAGAACATTTTCTGGCACGTGTCGTGACATGTACTGCAAGATCCAACCGTATCTGTTCAGTGGTCATCGAGCTGCATTGGCTTCCGGTTGCCAAATGGTTGCATTATAAGGTCGAACTCATTACACACAAAGTGCTTGCCACAATTTAACCACAATACCTTTCTGATCTTGTCAAGGAGCATAAACCATCACGGAAACTCTGGTCATCCTCGCAGCAGCGGCTTTTGATTGGCCATTGAACAAAGATGGTCACTGCATCACGCGCTTTCAGATGCATTTCTCTGGCCGTTTAGAACACTCTTCCTTCCGATATTAGAAAGCCATTGTAGCTATGCGCTTTTAAATCTAGGTTGAAAACTAATTTCTTTAGAACTACTCTTTTGTGTTTAGTTTGTTTTCCTTCCCCCACACCTCTGATTAGCACGGTTGGCTACGTACAGTGCAAAAGATGGTCAACATACATACATCTTGAAAATGTCTTCGCGCGATCACTGCTAAAACACTTAGACACAAGTATTCAAAATGTCATAGACCGTGAATACTAATTGTTGTGATTGGTGAGAGTTGGGTTGAGTCGTTTAGTTAGTGAATAACATGGTTGATACATTGTGCGGTTATCGATTGGTTTTATTCTTTAGTTATTTTATTGTTGCTACTCCAAACTGGAGGTTGTCTCAGGGATGACATTGTGGTTTTCCTTGAAACAGGATGGATAGTAACCATTCACTAGTTTCCTCCTACATGCAAAAAATTCGCGAAATAATGAATACAATATCCCAACGGCTTTTCTTGATAAACCATTATATTATCACATACACATGTATCATATCAAGTGGAGTCCCTTGCTTGTTTGCTCTAAGTGAAATTGATAGTAATGTTTTCATGCAGCATGAGTCCAAATGAGTGAAACTTGATTTTTCTTAACCTTCTAAATCAAATGCACACAGCTACTCTAAGGAATACATCACAGAATCAAGGACACTTATCACCAGTTTTCACCCTGCTTAATGTGTGGCGATGTAAATAACAACTGGGATGGAATAATGGGGTCTGCAGTGCAATTCGAGGTAATTTCGGTCCCCACTCCATCCCCTGTGGATATTTTACTAGAATGTGTTGCGAATGCAGCCTGCTCACATCCACCATCATGCCGGCACACATAACACTTACAGAGTACTGATGGCATCGTTATTCAGACTATTTCACACCCACTGTGCTGGGATCATTAAGAATAACAGCAGCACAGGTAATGCGCTGGTGTGTTTTTGTTATTTGTACATTCAAAGAGGCACTTGCTGAACACAGCGGTTGTAAATATACCACATTTGTTCTATTCCAGTGGTATGCTATTATTGTATGATGTTAATGTGGTAAGTGCAAAAGATATGTAAATTATTGAGAAGTGAGACACTTGGATATTCTTTAATTACACCAAACATACAAATGCACAAAAGGAAATATATATTTGGGGAGAAAGCATTTTTAAAACAGACACATATAAATGTTTCACATCTTATTACTTATTTTCAGTTTGCATAAAACAGTAGTACTGTAATTTATTAGACACCTAAAATATAAAATTCCAGGTCATTAACTTTATCGTCCAAACACGATCCGCATTTGTGTATTTTTTTCAACAAATAAACTTTGGATATATAAAAGAAAGGATGTAATCATTAACAATGTTTTATCATGCATGCATTCTTTTAACGTCGTGTTTTAAGGATTTTTATTACATTTTTTATTTTAACCCTAACACGCAGAGTGGCAGGCAAATGGCATAAACATGAAAATAGCCAATTATACGAGACACATCTCATTGCGGCAATATGCAACATGAAGAGAATGATGAAATAATGAGCCTTTTAAATAACTGTGTATGGTTAGTATACATATTTTTACAACAAATGTCAAATACGGGTTATTATACCATACTGGTGCATTGTTCCAAAGCAACAATTGAGGAATGCTTAAGCTTGAATAATTGAAGACGAAAAATATTGATGCGACATTCATATAACGTGAATACAAAGACTGGAGTGTGCTTGTGCCACGTGTTGGTCAGCATGATGTGCAACGTCTCTCTCCAAGTTGTGGGAGCTTCTTAGGGAATTGTACGAGGTCCCTAACTTAATGGAGGGTTTTGAGGAAGATGACAATTTAACTCAACGGAGTAATGGGGCACCTGAGAACACTGGATGAAAGTCTTTTAATTTTCCTTTGAGAGGCCTTTAAGTGATTATATTATTGGTCGTCGGGTGAATGGACAGTTGGACAAACAAACGAATGGACACGATGTTTTTCCCGAGCCTTAGAACAATGAGTAGCCTATCAATTACCTTAAAAAAGAAAGCCTCAAAACATTGCCCGTTGTTTTGGAGATAAACCAAAACGATGCTCTCGTTTGCACTGCTATGACAAAGCTACTGGGAATTTCTTTAGCAGATGGTTTAGAGTTATCATGTACCATAATAATTTGCTAAACAAAATCATTTTATAGATGTTGTTTTTCGATGGTGCACAGACTCGGTTATGAGATAAGAACTATTGTCTCAGTGGTATTTGTGTGCCACTAAGACAACATATATAAACGTAACGTATGCAGGAAATAACTCGTTGCCTATAATACGGCGGTTTATTAACATGCGCGTCCAATGAATGATGGAGTAAAGTGTGACATTCTGATGAACACAAAAACAGTGAATGAATGCATATATTGGGTTTGAATCCAATTCCAGATTACAAGAGGGCTTTTAGTTCGAAAATTATTAAATGATTACTTTTTTAAGAATCACTGCTTAAACCGACCAACGTATGTTCCAAAATGAACCTCATATACCTTATAACCTCAGAATAACAACCACCAAATCTTTCACCTTCATCCACCTGGAGCTCACTGCTACTGTCTTCAGTCTAACTCCAGCCTTTGTTATGGTCGATCCATTATTGCTCCTAAAATGTATTTCCTACTTTGTATGCTACATTTGCGAACAACATTTACAAAATGCAAGGCTGTAATCTGTGCATTCAGAGCCCGTGTGATTCTGACGTGCATCTGTTGAATGAATGTTTGACCACACGTTTGACTTGATTTCTTATCTTGCTGCCTACTTGTGTTGCTCACTGGAAAAGAAGATAAAAAACGTAATGTAAATAAAATTCCTGCCAACCAATGTCGAGTGCTTGCATAGTTTCACAATCCTGCTGCAGCAAAGCGTGGAGTTCTTATACTCTACTGACGTTATACTCAAATCCCAGCAGGTGGAAAATTTCTCTGCCAAAATGCGGCAGCATTTATAAATTTATGTACATGAAAAAATGCTTATTCTTTGGGGATCGTAATCAGAGGAACTGTGGCTGTGCCATTGCAGGTATTTAAAATACAAATAAATCTGCTGGCAAAACACATATAATGTATAGTATGAAAGTCAAAGGTTAAGCAGCAATTACATCGTAGACATTTCGCACATGTATATTTACTGAGCAAAAGAAAAATATATGTTGAATACATAAAGTGTAGAGCATATGCTATTTATGTGAAAAATGTTCACTGTGATAAATGTTAACACAATGGATTAACTTATTTCGCTTTACGTCCACATTTTTTTCTGTTTGTTGACTTTACAACATACTAGCTGAGCACGAGGAGTAACATACACCCCAACATACATATGCACATTGAGTAGACGCCGCCATCAGCGATATCCACCGCTAAATAGCGGTGACTTCGCCACAGCACTGGAGTTAGGCTTGACATCCTTTGAAATACTATAACTTGGCATAGTCACCCACTAACACAAATACAAACATATCCCATATAGCCTTATAGACTGTTGGGTAAAGTGCTGTTAGTGAATTCCTAAGGACGGCACATCGCATGATGGGAAGGGGATGAGGGAGCAGACTCCTTTGCCTTCCCAGTGCCATATTTATCTATTGCACCAGGTACTCATTTATGCCTGAGATGAACCCTTAGAGACCCAAAACCGGGTCAGATACGACTGACCACTGGTGCCAGTATTGAACTTAGGTTTCCAGATTTGTAGCTTCGTGTACTGCTTCCCCCCATAACAACCTACGTTCGTCACTCAATAACGGTGATGTCAACACGGCGCTTGTGCCAGGTTAAGTGCACCTTGAGGCCACGTGAAGTATTGAAGGATTGCTGGCTGGTGACAGGACAGACCCAAGTTCCATGAGTTGCTGACTGGGACAGCTGACTAGTGCACCACCTGTGCTTCACACTGTGGCAACTTGCTGCATTTTAGCCCGGTGCTCCGCTCATAGTCGCAAATGTCACTCGTCCACCCTTGCTGGTAAACGGCTGCCTCTTCTCTATGTATGCTTCCCCATACGTAGACACACACAATTTGCTACCCACAGCTTGACTTATCTATCTTAAAAATGTTACATTTATATCAGCAACTACTCTTTGTTACCATTTCCCTTTCATCAGCAAAGTGCTGCACTTTGGAATATTTGCACGTAAACATACGCAGTTGGGATATACAAGTGATGGCAAGCATTTGCAATGCTTAGCTAGATAGTGCAGGATTGGTAAAATAACTGAACAAAAACGATCCATTATTCCAGACAATTGATGGCATAGGTTCAATTTATATAGAGGACTCAGAGGAGCACAGTTACATGCCCTCCTGAGCACAAGACCAGACGTAGATCAGATGGGTTTATAATCCGTTAGCCAAGTGCCCAGGGACTTTAAAAGTGGATGTGTAATAGCAGAGCTCGCGGCTTGGGAAGAGACCCTAATATGGAACTGGTTTAGGGTCCAGCATAACGTGCATGTTGCACTAAACACAGAGGGCTGAACGACCCATTCACATAGATTGTTATGTAAATATTTAAAGGTAAATTTTATATTTACAATTGCATGTGTCAGCATTTCACATGTTAATCATCCATATGCACAGTACATGCATATGAAGTATAGTAAACTACGGCGGGAAACCACTTGACGGGTAGCACACTTTATTCACACTTGGGTTGTCACAATAACACGTGTTGTCACTACAGCTCACGCTACACGTTCCACCTGACACGGGTGGTAACTACTGCTCACGCTACACGTTCCACCCGGCTACACACACACGGGCATTCCAGCCCCGTAGCATCCGGGGAAACCTCTAGACCCACCCCAGCTTGGGTACGGATCACGACCACTGGGTCCCGTGGCCCGGTCCTCACACGGACGTCCGGCCCCCGGGTCCCAAGGTCCCGCCTCTGAGCCACGCAGGGCCCCGGTCCCTACAAGGACAGCGGGACTAGGTGTCTCAGGGCCCTATCTCTTCCTCCTCCGTCTTCCGTCTTCACTGGTCACCAACTTCTCCCCGAGCGCCCGCGCGCACCGCCTTATATAACCCTCCACTCCAAGGAGACGGAGCCTATGTGGACGGCGATGCGAGCACCCACCCTAACCGACCAATCATCACGCGCTGCCACACGATCCCTTCTTGTGCCAGCGCACATAACCAATCCCCACGCACTGCCACACGATCCATCACTGTCAGCGCGCGTCACCAACACACAGCCAATCACCATCACATAACCCATGACCCCGCGCTGACCTACGATCCCTCACCGTCAGCGCGCATCACCAACACACAGCCAATCACCACGCGCTACCCCACGATCCTTACTACCAGCGCGTATCACCACTACATCACCCCCCCCCACATAGCTCGCAGCCGGCTCGGCTGCCAAACAACAACAAACCAACAAAAAAAAACACCCCACTCCCGAAGTGTGCCCCGTAACACAACAACAACGCAAAACAACAACACAACACAACAAGACAACACAACAACACAACACAACAAGACAACACAACAACACAACACAACAACAACCTATGTACAAACCGACGAGCAACACAATAAAGTTATTCTGAAAAAAAACGTGTCCAGTGTCTCCTTGACTACCGATCCCCCTTCCGCACGCTCCTTGAAAGGGTGATAAAGTGGTCGAGCGGACGGGGAACGTAGTGACGAGACGCTCCGGCCGCATCGGCCCGCATGCCCACCCCATTTATTCGGTCAGGAAAAGTTGTGCGACCTAGCGCGAGTCCGCCTGGCCGGTCCGTCGTACGGGACGAGACGCTGTCGACCGTCCGGTGGCACCGGCAGCCCAGGAAGGCACGGTTCGGGCCTGGAAGAACCGGCCGTGCCCCGGGGATCCGGTCGCCGGAGGTCGGCAGCCGTCAGTTCCTGGACACCTGGGAGCGGATCAGGCGAAAAGATGTGAGGATCAGGCGAAGAAATCCCCCTTCCCGGGTCGTCGGTCACATCACCTGCTCGGTCATCACGACACAAAGGAAGGCCATATGGTGTCGAGAACGGTTTTAGCCGGGAGGGGTGAACGTACCACCTGCGCTTTCCCCATTTTATCTGCACACACAGGGGGCGTGCAACCCGCACGACCTCCACGGGTCCCCGCCATGGCCTCAACAATTTAGGTGACGTAGCCAAAGGTGCATGAGGGCAGTGCAGCCAGGCCTTATCGCCCGGTTTCCAATCGTGCACGGACACCTTCCGTGCACGCAAGCGCTCGGTGGCGACTTGCCGAGATCTTGAATTAAGCCGTGCGGCCTCCCGTGCCTCGGCGAGTTTTGCAATGTTAAATTTAATATGGTCGGCCAATTTGGAATTGGGCCGTGGCGCGGAAAGTTCCAGCTGAGTCTCCATGGGCGGATCGGCCTCCCGACCATACATTAGATAAAATGGGGAAAACCCCGTAGCTGCGTGGGGGGCCATTCTATACGCGGCGAGGACCCCCGGGACCTGCAAGTCCCAGTCAACCTGTGCCTCGCACACCTGCTGGCACAACATGGAGGTTAAAGTCCTGTGGAGTCACTCCACCATCCCGTCAGTCTGTGGGTGGTACGGGGAGGTACGCACCATTTTAGTACCCAAAAGGTCGCACACCTCCTGCAGCAATTTACTCGAAAAATTCTTTCCCTGGTCAGTCAGCAAGCGTTCGGGAGCCCCCTTGTCCAAGACGTAGCCTTGGACAAAAGCATCCGCCACGGCCGCCGCTGACTGGTTGGCGAGTGGCCACGCCATAGGCCATCGGGTAAAGTATTCCACACCAACCAACATGTACTTGTTACCCCTAGGCGTGACAGGAAAAGGCCCCAAAATATCCAGCGCAATGAGCTCGTTGGTGCGCGAGACCTGAATAGACTGCAGGGGTGGATTCGGCGCAACGGGCGGTGGTTTCCGTTTGGCGCAATCCACACACCCCTTCAGTATATTGACCACATCGCTCCCCATCCCCGGCCAATAATAGTCCCGCTGGATCAGGGCAAGCGTTTTGTTTACCCCCAGATGTAAGAGGCGTTCGTGTGCAGCCAAAACAACTTTGCCCCGCATAGCGTAAGGCACGACGAGTGCGTGCCGCCGGGACATATTGTCCCACCTCATTAGCAGGCCCTGCTTGAGCAGCCAGGAGCCAGCCCGTGTTCGACCCTCCTCGGGACCCCCCGCCCTACGACGCAACGCGAGCAGGGAGCTGTCAGCCATCTGGAGTCGGCCCCACTCAACGAGAGACAGTGAGAGTAGCGAGTCCCTGCCCGTAGGGTTAGCGGGAACGTCAACCATCGGCGCATTTGTGGCCGCGACCAACTCACTCTCGGGCACAGCACCTGGCGGTTTACAGCGCGCCGACCCCATCAAGCACGCACATTCAGGACTAGGCGACAACCGCGACAGGGCATCCGCGTTGGTGTGGCGCAACCCCTTACGGTAAGTGGTCGTAAATTGATAGTCCTGGAGGACTTCCAACCACCGTGACAATTGGCCCGAGGGCTGGGCGACCCTCAATGAATACTGAAGCGCCGCGTGGTCCGTCCGGACCATAAAATGACGGCCATAGAGATAAGGCCGAAATTGCTGCACAAAAAAAAACAATAGCCAGCAACTCGCGATGGGTGACGCAGTAGCGCTGTTCCGCAGGCGACAAAACCCTGCTACCATAGGCGACCACCCGTTCAACTCCCCCAACGACCTGTGAGAGCACCCCCCCAATGCCCGTGTTACTAGCATCAGTATCCAGCAAGAAGGGACTCGTAAAGTCAGGGTAACGTAAGGGCGGGGCACCCACCAAGGCGTCCCGAAGGGAGCAGAACGCGGCCTGCTCCTCTGGCCCCCATCGAAGCCTGACTCCTTTGGCTGTTAGAGCGTGCAAGGGTTTGGCAATGGTGGCGAAATGCTCCACGAATCGGCGGTAGCATGACGCAAAACCAATGAAGCTGCGGACCTCAGAAACCGACGTGGGCGTTGGCCATGAACTGACACAGTTTGTCTTCGCGGGATCGGTGGAGATCCCTGAAGAATCGACAATGTGGCCCAAGTACCTTACGGATTTTCGCAGAAGGTGGCATTTCGCCGGTTTGAACTTTAACTTAGCCGAACGCATCCGCAAGAACACCCCTCTTAATCGCTGGAGGTGTTCCTCAAAGGTTTTACTGAAAACAATGACATCGTCAAGATAAATTAAGCAAGTATCCCATTGTAAACCCGACAAAACCAATTCCATAAGGCGCTGAAACGTCGCGGGAGCGGAGTGGAGTCCCATGGGCAACCGATTAAACTGGAACAGGCCCCCTGGGGTCCGGAATGCTGTCTTAGGTTTAGACTCATCGTCGAGTGGCAGCTGCCAGAATCCCGACAGTAAGTCAAGCGTAGAAAAATACTGCGCCCCGGACAATGCGTCCAGGGACTCGTCCATCCTGGGGAGCGGATACGCGTCGGCCACGGAGATTTTATTCAGGCGACGGAAATCCACACAAAATCGCAAGGAGCCGTCTTGCTTTTTAACCAGAACGATAGGTGCTCCCCACGGACTGGATGAGGGCGAAATAATGTCGGCCGTCAGCATGTCATTGACGGCCGATTGAACGTGTTCCTTCTCGGCAGGACTCAGCCGGAAGGGATTCTGCCGGACTGGTGCTGCATCGCCTGTTTCAATGTGGTGGCGTAACAGGTCGGTGCACCCAATATCATATTTGTGCGTGCTGAACACATTGGAAAATTCGATCAGCAGAGCGCGCAGCGCACCCAATTGCACCCTTGACAAATCACTCGAGTCTGCACACAGCGAATCGACCCATTCAAGGTCATCACCCGATGCAATTTTCTGCGCCGGGATGGGATCAACATGTGCAACAAGGCGCTCTTCCGCAGGGACCCGTGCCGCGTGAGCAAGCACGGTGCCCTGCGGAATAATGGCCGGCCTAGAACCCGCGTTTAACACCATAACGAACGGGTCCCCGTCAGCCCGAACCAACGTTTGAGCCACCGCCAAATCCAGATCCCCGACAGCTCTATTCGATGGACCCAAAAGCACGCCTTGTCCCGCAGTCTCCCCACCCAATGGCTTCCGCAACCGGAGGGGTATCAACATCTGCGAACCCGGGGGCACGTGCACCGTCTGTGTCGCTAGCGCTTGGATCGTCGCACACGCCGTCCGTATTTCAGTAGGGTTAGACAAAAAAGAAATACGGCAACCCGATGGCAGCTCAATACGTTGATCCACGAGAATTTTAATGGGCATCTTAGCCAAAAAATCTGTGCCCAACAGACAAGGAACCGCTAGGGAAGAGGAGACGAAAATAGGTCCCGCCAATTTAATATCACCTATGGAAATGGACGCCCGAATCTGACCAATAATACCCAATGAGCCCCCATTTGCCGCGTAAAATGGCACGTCCACCGGAAGCAGAGGGCGACATTGGACGGGGAGAATGTTATAAATGAGGTCTGAAATTATAGTGGCCGACGCTCCCGTGTCCACCAACACCCTGACCTCGACCCCGTCTATGAAACCCGTAACGACCGACGAACCCGCCGCCGCGGCCACAATTCTGTGGCCCAACTCGGACCATTTAATGTCCCCGTCGCCCCGTACGAACCCCCCTCTCCGAACCGATTCCCCGACCCCCAATCGCCCATCCTCCGCCGCAAAGCGACGGCCCATGTGTGTCGTGTATGTAGGCCGAGCATGTGAAGTGCCGCGACTTGCCGGGGGTAGGTGGGACGACTTGGGGCCGTGGTCGTCGTCCAGCCGAGGTCCCGTGGCGCGCTGACGTGGAGCGCGGCACCCGGACGCCACGTGGCCCCGAAGGCCGCAGTTGTAGCACGTGATGAGGGACGTCGGAGGTCTCGGTTGCTCCAGCTTACGGGTCGATCGCAGAGGCGAGCGACCCCCCGACCTCCAATCCCCCAGTCGTGCAGCCGTGAACGCCTCCTCCCGTGGGCGAACGACCTGGGGCTCGGTGACCACCGGGCCCGGAGCTGAGACCCCGGCAGCAGTGCAGACGACCATTTGTTTCCGCTGCAGGACCTCGTGCGCTTGAATACTCGTTGCAACACGCAACGAACATATATCCACTTCGTCGGCTGTGTTGATGGGGACCCCCAGGTCCTGTGCCAACTTGAGCAGTTGTTCCAAAACCATAGCGTCCTGCCCCTCCTTGTCCATACGAGGGAACGCGGCATCGGCGAGGGCCAGCAACGCCGTGCGGTAGGCGAGCGCGGTCTCCGTGTCCGCCTTCCGTCGGCCGTAAAATAGGTGGCGGCAGGCCGAAGGTGGTCCGTAAACTTTGGCCATGAGGCCCAGCGCAGCCTTGAGCGTGGAGCGCGCCGATCTCGATGCGGACCCGAAGGCCGCGAGCGTGTCGTCGTCCAACATGGCCGGCAGTGCCCGCAGCGCCGTAGCGTCGGACCAGGCCGACATCTCTTGATGCGCCAGGAACCTCCGTTGGAATGCGCCCCAGTCCCCGCCGTCCGCCTTGAAGGCTGTCAACGTGGGAAGGCGCTGCTGGAAGATGAAGTCGTCCTCCGCCACGTGGCTCTCCCCCGCCGCACCGTCGGTCTGCAAAATGGCGGCCCCTATGGTAGGTGGAAGATGGCGGCCTACAGCGCGCGCCGATGACGTAAGCGGCCGCGCTTGGAGGACCCCCGCCACGTGGTGCTCGCCATTCCCGCCAAAAGATGTCCGCTCGGTAGAAATGGCGGGAACTGCAAAGTCATTTTGGCGGGAATCAGCGAGGCGAGTCTTTTCAATGTCCGCCGACGTCCCCGCTCCTCCCGACGTGGTGATCTCCGCCAGGATGGACGCCGCGGCGAGTAGCAGCTCCGCCAGGTGGGAGTGCGCCTCGCGGAGTCCGGCATCAGCCCCCAGCCGCTCGTCTGGTGGCCATGAGGGGTCCTGTGGCACAGGCATCTCCTCCTCTTCTCCCCCCGATGCCTGCTGGCCCGCGTCGTCGTGGTTATCCTCGCGGTCAATCTCGTGAGTCCGATGAGTCTTCCTGGTATCCATGCCTGGAAGACTTTCACTCCTGACGCCAGTTGAAGTATAGTAAACTACGGCGGGAAACCACTTGACGGGTAGCACACTTTATTCACACTTGGGTTGTCACAATAACACGTGTTGTCACTACAGCTCACGCTACACGTTCCACCTGACACGGGTGGTAACTACTGCTCACGCTACACGTTCCACCCGGCTACACACACACGGGCATTCCAGCCCCGTAGCATCCGGGGAAACCTCTAGACCCACCCCAGCTTGGGTACGGATCACGACCACTGGGTCCCGTGGCCCGGTCCTCACACGGACATCCGGCCCCCGGGTCCCAAGGTCCTGCCTCTGAGCCACACAGGGCCCCGGTCCCTACAAGGACAGCGGGACTAGGTGTCTCAGGGCCCTATCTCTTCCTCCTCCGTCTTCCGTCTTCACTAGTCACCAACTTCTCCCCGAGCGCCCGCGCGCACCGCCTTATATAACCCTCCGCTCCAAGGAGACGGAGCCTATGCGGACCGCGATGCGAGCACCCACCCTAACCGACCAATCATCACGCGCTGCCACACGATCCCTTCTTGTGCCAGCGCACATAACCAATCCGCACGCGCTGCCACACGATCCATCACTGTCAGCGCGCGTCACCAACACACAGCCAATCATCATCACATAACCCATGACCCCGCGCTGACCTATGATCCCTCACCGTCAGCGCGCGTCACCAACACACAGCCAATCACCACGCGCTACCCCACGATCCTTACTACCAGCGCGTATCAGCACTACACATACATAGACATACGTCAGATACAGTATAGCACATTTTAAACTCAAAAACAGAGTTCACTGATGAGACTGCGATACTAATTGTTCCGTGAACAAAAACTGTACATACGTATTGACTTCAATAAAAAGTTGCCATTTATCACTCACTATTGTTCATAAGCCTTTGCTTTTATAAACAAAAAGTCTGCACTCGAACAAAAATATATTTCATTCAACACACGATGTAACATTGTGTTTATGTTCACATTTGAACATCAGGTGCCCAGCAAAACAGCAAATCAATTTGGGGTGACGTCGATGCATTTATAACTTTAGAATTTCAAATAAATATTTAATAGTTGTTTTTATGAGCTCGTGAGTCACTCTTAGTGGCAATACCAGCCGAGTGTGTGCCCTGCAGGCTCAGCCATACAACCGGTAGTTGATGGCCACGCTGTTCGAGCTGAATTGGGTAGAACCTGCCACGGAGATAATTAAAGGCGGCCAACAAAAACGATTGCAATTGGTTTGCATTTCATATAACTTGGCAATAATGTAAGAAAAAAGGTAAATAATTAATTAATACGTTAATACTTTACTAACCAGGCACATTTTCTACATTTAATGTATGTACTCATGTGAAACAGCCTTCAAGAAATTTGCCTTTAAAAAATAAATAGTGTAAGAGAGATTTCATCCCCAAAGGTCAATCCAAGCCATTATTTTCAATGTATTGTTCCAATGTGTATGAACAAATAGGCATATTACTACATTACAATTCACTGATCTAATAACTGACATGCACAGGTATATATATGCATGCATGTTAAACTTCTTTCACACCGTACGTAGCAATTTAAACAGATCTTTCCCTTAAACACAATGGCGGCAAGGCAGCATAGTTTATTTTCCTTTCCACTGCAGAAAGACACTGCTATTGCAGTTTTTTTTGCAAATAAAGGCCTAGTTTGTGGAACAAATCAAGCTACACTTGTTATACATATAAAAAGCTATTCAATCACCACCAGACCTTAGGTGAAAAAAGTATGGCAATTTCCTATGTTTTGTAAAAGGTATCTGTCATTAAAATAAGACATGCATTGGAAAAATACGTGAGCATCCAGACTTGCTTTATTAAATACTAGCGGGAAGTACCCGGCGTTGCCCGGGTCTTAAAAATAATTCAAAACTACTCTTAAAAAGCCAACAGCAGTGTGTACTGACTGTGGTGTTACCTGCTATGATTACAGCAGTGCACACCGACTGTGGTGGTACCTGCTATGATTACAGCAGTGCATACTGACTGTGGTGGTACCTGCTATGATTACAGCAGTGCATACTGATTGTGGTGGTACCTGCTATGATAACAGCAGTGCATACTGCGGTGGTACCTGCTTTCACTACAGCAGTGCATACTGTGGTGGTACCTGCTTTCACTACAGCAGTGCATACTGTGGTGGTACCTGCTTTCACTACAGCAGTGCACACCGACTGTGGTGGAACATGCTATGATTAAAGCAGTGCATACTGACTGTGGTGGTACCTGCTATGATACCAGCAGTGCATACCGACTGTGGTGATACCTGCTATGATTGCAGCAGTGCATACTGACTGTGGTGGTACCTGCTACACCTAGCGACTGTATAGTAGTAATAACTGCACGTATCGGAGTAGGGGATACATGAGACTGAAGATTTTTATAGCATTTTAACGCGAAAGAAAATGTCCCCCCCCCCCTGCACCAAAGGCGCATGGGTTGGTATGGTCGGATGTGCGTGACAAAAAAATAAATAAAATGTCTACTTATTTTTTGCTTCATTCGGTTAAGTCACGTCTAAAGATAAAATAATAAAATAAATAATAGCATATTACGACGTTTCGATTGCAACACAAGCAATCATCACCAGGCATTAAAGAAATAGCAACAAAAATCTAACTAGAAAACTATAGATATACATACAAGCAGACAGACATCACAAGGACACACAGAGAGAGGACACATCTGTGTGTCCTTGTGATGTCTGTCTGCTTGTATGTCTATCTATAGTTTTCTAGTTAGATTTTTGTTGCTATTTCTTTTATGCCCGATGATGATTGCTTGTGTTGCAATCGAAACGTCGTAATTTGCTACTATTGAATTTATTATTTTTTGTTTAGACGTGACTTAACCGAAAGAACCAAAGAAAAATTCCTGCAGTCACGAAAGCTCCCAAATGAAAAATGTCTACTGCCTATAGTGCCAGCATCTAGCGACTGTATATATTAGTAAGGCGTGCGACTTGGCATGGCCATGCACGCGTCATAAGTAAATAAATAATTGTGAAGCGCACACAAATCGCACAAAATCGCTAATAAAAAAAATTACAGTTGACGGATGTGAAAAAGAAATAGCGCTTGCTGACCGCGTTGCTTACGACGTGATACCTGGCTAATTTTTTTCCTCGTATACCCCACCGTTGGAGAGCCAAGCGAGCGACCACACACAAACCCACACACAAACCCACAATTTTTTACTTTTATATATATAATAATAATAATAATATAGATTTAATGTTGTTTAAAGTACCACTATATATATAATTCCCAATTAATCATATGGATTATTCGAGCTTTTCAAAGGATCTCAGAAAATGCATATGCTATATTTTGCTAATGTGGCTTTTCCAAAGGACAAACATAACAAAAACACAGAATTGATCTTTATATCCTTAGCGTGTGGAGAAAAAAACACATCATGCAAAAACAAATGCTGCAATCACACAAAAGCTGTGTTTTTATATTGCAATAACTCACGTTGGCTTAAAATAATGTTTGTATTTATTTATTTTCAGCAGTTGAAGTCCACATCAATCTGGTAATACCACCCTTTTGCAATCTGAACAGCTTTAAACATGAAATGTTTGGCATGCGCAACCCCCAGCTAAAGTACACTGAATATGCCATTGCATATCTTATTGAATGCTTTAGCCTAAAATAACATACCAATGATGGTTACAGATATTTAGCTGAAACAGTTGCATTGCCTGCCCATGAATGCAATATTTTTTTTAAATCTATATTTGAAAACCACCATTATTTTAGCTCTAACTGTGCATGTAGGCAGAAAACATCTTCTCGGTACAATTGTGTACTCGAAAAATGTTGTAATGACATAACCAGTGATGAACACAGTTTTTCCGGCAGTAATGGGGTAATGAATAATGGCTGTTAGTCTAAGCACTCCATTACACCTATTATGTACATTTTCTCGTTACTTTGGGCATGGAATTTGTATTACATTTGTTTTTTATAATAAAAAGGCTTTGAGAATTCTCCATTCTTTATATTTTTACACTTTTCAGCTTCGTGCTGAGCTTAAGGTAAAACACATTGTGTATTAAAATTATGTTGCAAAGGTTCACATTGGTGAGCATATTATAGAGAGTTTTAGATGGGAAATATTATTTATTTGGGAATCACAATCTCACAATTTCACCACAACATCATTATAACCGGCAGTAGGGAATTTAGTGGGCAATTAATAATTAAAGTATGGCACACCGTTATCATGATACAATGTTGCTTCATGATTCACCGGCTGAAGAACAGGACCATTATTGCATTTATGGAGTCACTTATTTATTTAATCGACAGGAAAAAAAATTACTTTGTGCTACCTTTTCTACCTTTTGTGCTACCTCAACATGAGCGCATACATTTCTGCTACTTCAGGGCAATTAATTTTAAGGTATAGTCTTCACTGTGGAATGTTAAACTCGGCGTTCTGTTTGTCCACGTGTGAAAGTGGAACATTCCAACACAAAATCTTACAGAAAATGGCCACCATGTGCTTGTGTCATGACGAATTCAACTAAGCAACATTTGAGACAAAACAGTGGTCTTCTTATGCTTATGTAGCAGTATGAATATATCCTGTTTAAAAACATTCAAATTATGGGAGTAATGTGCCCAAAACGGGAAGGCTCTGTGCACCTTGGATTATCTTTTGACAAGTCCAGGCAGCCACACTTTGGACATGAAAGATACAGAGCCAGCTGTACTTCGGTAATGACTCTGAGACCACAAACACACACGTGGGGCTTGGTCTGGCTTTGCAGTGCTGGCTTGTAAGAATTTACCAGTTGCTTTCATATTTTATTTCATACGGATAATATATTCATAATTTATTTGTCTATTCCGTGAATGCCTGACTGTATTGAGTGACTTTTTCAAGAGTCATTCTTGAGATATGTTGACTCATTCCTTATTCTAGTGTCTTGTTGCTTTGTGGGAGAAAACATAAGTTATTGGAGAAAAGCTACACGTATGAAAGGATCAAACAAAAAATGCTACAACATTGACTAGCAACCTCCTTTCCTTACTTCCTCATTTAAAGATCTCGCTACACCTGAAAGTGGATGCCTTACACATGTGTGAGACATTTACAGACACTCATCTCCATTGGTTCAATGTAATTTTAACATTAAGTAATACATAAACAATCCAACTGATGTAAAACCCGAATGAGTAATATCCACAATATATTCTCAATAAGTGGACAAACTGAGCAATCATTGGAAGGACGTTATTAACCAGTTTAAGTCATAACTGGCTGTGATGTTTCCATCCTACCTGCCGATGTTAGCAGTTATTTCCGACTCTCTGAGTTACATACACGCTAAATGTCTCACTAACACAGCCACCGTTGCTCCTTGTCCTCGAGTTGGCGGTGATGCTCGTTTTTTAACGAGCTGGATGGCTCACTAGCACATCCACCGTTGCGGTGGTTCACTTACATTGACATGCTCATCTCTCACAATACAATGGCCACCTCCACAGCTGCGTCGTCGTGGAGGTAGCTCAGCTCTCCAATCTTACATTTACATGCAAATTCCATCTCTAGCCCCGCCCACTTACCCTTGGGCTAAACCCATCTCAAACCTATGTAACATCCTGCTTCAGCAGCTCTCCCGCTATATTTGTTTCACCTGATGACGATTGCTTGTGTTGCGATCGAAACGTCGTGATATTTTTTTTGTATCTACGTGGCTTTACCGAAAGACCCAAAGAATATGGACAATTATACTTATTGCTGCCAAATATTTTCTGTTGATGCAATTCGTGCGATTTTATTTTTAAGTTTCTTCATTCTGGTATACAGTATGAAACAAGTTATGCTTGTTAAATATTTTGTTTAGCTTCTAAATTTTTATATAAAAAAGAATACCAACCATTTTCACTTCCAGTTTAAGTGCATTATGTGCTTAAACGCAAACAATGCTATCTCTACAGTATTAACATAACATGTGAATACATTTTGTTAACAAATTTCCATTCTTCGTGACTTTACCGAAAGAACCAAGAAAATGTTTTTCAACACAATTTTTTTAATCACATAGAAAGGCGTTTTGAATGCCTTCAGAGGTTTCCTTTTCTGAATAGAAAAGTGTATACGACTTTTATAACGTAAGCACATGTGTGAATAAGCAGAATTAAATTAAACTTGTTTTAATAAAAAAAAAACTTTTATGAACATATTTAATTTCCTCTGATATGGAGGCAACGAGTACACTTATGGCCAAAAATGTTTTAGACCGATTTAGCATTTAAATTACTATGCAAGTAAAGCCAAACCATTTATAATATACTAGCGGAAGTACCCGGCTTTGCCCGGGTGAAAAATATATTTCTTAAAAACCTTACATATATATACACAGATACTAAGGTATTGTCAAAGCCCGGTGGGCTGTTTGTACATTTCTCCACCAACAAATATATAAGAGGCTTTCACAAGTCCAAAAAGTTGTAGAAAGTGTAGGGTAAATAGTTGATGTCAAAATGTTTCCGAAAATTGTGGTCTCCCCCCCCCCTCAAAAAATATCTTTACCCCTCGTAGGTATATATACTAACAACACCTTACATACAACAGAGGAAGTGGTATCTATTGACTCTGTAGTAGTATCTACTGACTGTACCGTAGTATCTACTGAGCCAGTAGTAGCTACTGACTGTGTAGTAGTATTTAGTGACTGTAATAACTACTGACCATAGTAGTATTTACTGGGCCTACAGTAGTATCTACCGACTATATACTCGTAACGACTAACTGTATAGTATCTGCTGACTCTATAGTAGTATCCACTGACTATAGTAGTAACTACAAAATCTATAGCAGTATCTACTCACTCTATAATAGTATCTACTGACTCTAGTAGCTACTCACCGTGGTAGTATGTACTGACTGTATAGTAGTATATACTGACTGTAGCAGTATTGACTGACTGTAGTGGTATATACTGACTGTTTTAGTATTTACTATAGCGGTATCTACCAACTCGATAGCAGTATCTACTATCACTACAGCAGTGTATACCGACTGAGGTTGTACCTGCTATCACTACAGCAGTGCATACTGCTGTGTTGGTACCTGCTATGATTACAGCAGTGCATACTGCTGTGTTGGTACCTGCTATGATTACAGCAGTGCATACTGCTGTGGTGGTATCTGCTATGATGAGAGGAGTACATATTGTGGTGGTGGTACCTGGTATGATAACAGCAGTGCATATTGACTGTACTCATCATTCACCCTCACCACTCACAACTCAACCTTACCACTCATCCTCACCACTCACCACTCCCACTCACTATTCACCATTCACCATCACAACTCACCACTCACCAACCTCCCTCACCAATCTCCCTCACCACTCACCCTCACCACTTACCCTCACCACTCACCGATCACCACTCACCCTCACCACTCACTCTCACCACTAACCTTCACCACTCTCACTCACCACTCTCCCTCACCACTCACCACTCACTCTCACCATTCACCCTCACCATTCAGCCTCACCACTCACCCTCACCACTCACCCTCACCACTCACCGTAACAACCACCACTCACCCTCACCACTCAACTTCACCCTCACTACTCACCATTCATCCTCACCAATTACCACTGACCAATCACCACTCACCACTCTCCACTAACCCTCACCACTCAACCTCACCACTCACCCTCAAAACTAACCACTCTCTCACCACTCACCCTCACAACTCAGCACTCACCCAAACCACTCACCCTCACCACTCACCCTCACCACTCACCCTCACCACTCACCCCTCACCGCTCACCACTCACCCATCACCACTCACAACCGCCACTCACCCTCACCACTCATCCTCACCACTCACCCTCACAACAACCAGTCACCCTCACCACTCACCCTGACCACTCACCACTCATCCTTACCAATCACACCCTCACCAATCACCACTCACCCGCACTGCTCACCCTCACCACTCACGCTCACCCTCACCACTCACCCCTCACTAATCACCACTCATAACCGCCACTCACCCTCACCACTCACCACTCACCCTCAACACTCACCCTCACCACTCACCGTCACCACTCACCCTCACTACTCACCACTCATCCTCACCAATCACACCCTCAACAATCACCACTCACCCTCACCACTCACCCTCACCAGTCACCACTCACCCTCACAACAACCACTCACCCTCACCGCTCAGCACTCACCCTCACTACTCACCCTCACCACTCACCACTAATCCTCACCAATCACACCCTCACCAATCACCACTCACCCTAACCACTTGCCACTCACCCTCACCACTCACCCTCACCATTCACCCTCACCACTCTCCCTCACCACTCTCCCTCACCACTCACCAGTCACGCTCACCACTCACCCTCACTACTCACCACTCACCCCCAACACTCACCCTCACTAATCACCCTCACCACTCACCCTCACCACTCACCCTGACCACTCACCACTCATCCTCACCAATCACACCCTCAACAATCACCACTCACCCTCACCACTCACGCTCAACACTCACCCTCACCACTCATGCTCACCACTAACCCTCACCACTCACCCTCACCACTCACTAATCACCTCTCACAACCGTCACTCACCCTCACCACTCACTCTTACCACTCACCCTCACCAATCACACCCTCACCAATCACCACTCACCCGCACTGCTCACCCTCACCACTCACGCTCACCCTCACCACTCACCCCTCACTAATCACCACTCATAACCGCCACTCACCCTCACCACTCACCACTCACCCTCAACACTCACCCTCACCACTCACCGTCACCACTCACCCTCACTACTCACCACTCATCCTCACCAATCACACCCTCAACAATCACCACTCACCCTCACCACTCACCCTCACCACTCACCCTCACCACTCACTCTCACCAGTCACCACTCACCCTCACAACAACCACTCACCCTCACCGCTCAGCACTCACCCTCACTACTCACCCTCACCACTCACCACTAATCCTCACCAATCACACCCTCACCAATCACCACTCACCCTGACCACTTGCCACTCACCCTCACCACTCACCACTCACCCTCACCATTCACCCTCACCACTCTCCCTCACCACTCACCAGTCACGCTCACCACTCACCCTCACTACTCACCACTCACCCTCAACACTCACCCTCACCTCTCACCCTCACCACTCACCCTCACCACTCACCCTGACCACTCACCACTCATCCTCACCAATCACACCCTCAACAATCACCACTCACCCTCACCACTCACGCTCAACACTCACCCTCACCACTCATGCTCACCACTAACCCTCACCACTCACCCTCACCACTCACTAATCACCTCTCACAACCGTCACTCACCCTCACCACTCACTCTTACCACTCACCCTCATCACACACCCTCACCACTCACCCTCACAACAACCACTCACCCTCACTACTCATCCTCACCAATCACACCCTCACCAATCACCACTCACCCTCACTGCTCACCCTCACCGCTCACCACTCAACCTCACCCTCACCACTCACGCTCACCCTCACCACTCACCTCTCACTAATCACCACTCACAACTGCCACTCACCCTCCCCACTCACCCTCACCACTCACCCTCACCAATCACCACTCATCCTCACCACTCACCCTCACCATTCACCCTCACCACTCACCCTCACCATTCACCCTCACCACTTTCCCTCACCACTCTCCCTCACCACTCTCCCTCACCACTCACCCTCACCACTCACCAGTCACGCTCACCACTCACCCTCACTACTCACCACTCACCCTCAACACTCACCCTCATTGCTCAGCACTCACCCTCAACACTCACCCTCACCGCTCACCACTCACCCTGACCACTCACCACTCATCCTCACCAATCACATCCTCACCAATCACCACTCACCCTCACTGCTCACCCTCACCGCTCACCCTCACCACTCACGCTCACCCTCACCACTCACCCCTCACTAATCACCACTCACAACCGCCACTCACCCTCACCACTAACCCTCACCACTCACCCTCACCACTCACTAATCACCTCTCACAACCGTCACTCACCCTCACCACTCACTCTTACCACTCACCCTCACCACGCACCCTCACAACAACCACTCACCCTCACAACAACCACTCACCCTCACTACTCACCCTCACCACTAATCCTCACCACTCACCCCTCACTAATCACCACTAACAACCGCCACTCACCCTCCCCACTCACCCTCACCCTCACCAATCACCACTCACCCTCACCACTCAACCTCACCCTCAGCACTCAACCTCACCCTCACCACTCAACCACACCACCACCACTCACCCACACCACCACCACTCTCCCCCTCACCACTCTCCCCCTCACCACTCTCCCCCTCACCACTCTCCCCCTCACCACTCTCCCCCTCACCACTCTCCCCCTCACCACTCTCCCCCTCACCACTCTCCCCCTCACCACATGTTAAGGGCGATCCTAAAGGAATCTGCAACCTTCGATGATTCCTTTGCGCGATTCAAAGAATCGATTCCTGGCGCATAGGAGGATTCCATTTTTAATTACAGAGTTTTATTTTCATTCGTATGTTATGTTTTAAAGTTTTCAGGAGTTTTTAATTATATTTTAGCCCCAGTCAACGCCGGATATTTCCCATTCGTAGCAGTTTATATCAACTCTATAACCAACTTATATTAAACGGAAATAAGGCGATTCTAAATGAATCTACAACCGTCGATTTATTTTGGCGATTCAGAGAATCGATTCTTGGCGCGGTCGGGTTTAGAATTTTAATTACACAGTTGTATTTTCATTGGTATGTTATGTTTTAAAGTTTTCAGAAGATTTTAAATGTATTTTTCCCCCGGGCAACGCTGGGTATATCGAGTTTATATCACAAAGTCGTCGCCTGACAGAGTTGCGTGTCGAGGCCTAGTACCGTGCAGAGCCTCCGGCCTCGCCTAGATTGCCCACCCGGCTGAGGCTGGGTGCTGGGGCCGTTAATCCCCCCCCTCCCCCGCGCTACAATAATACTGTCTAATCGCTATAATTGTATTATCTACCGACCCTATAATAGTAATTGCACACAAGGGGAGTGAAGAGGACGTGAAACTTTGATGAATTTACCTCAGAGTCGCGTGTTAATGCGTGCGCATATTTTTAACGGGAATTAAAAATAGCGTCCACCCCGCAGCGAAGTTGTTGCTACCCGTTGCCAGGGGCAACCGCCGTGGTCCGCGCCGGTCGGCGATATTAAATAAATAAATAAAGCTTTCAATAACTAAATAAAGAGAAATCGCACTAAATCGATAATCGGGCCGATTTCAAGTTTAGAGACGAAAAATCGGAAATGCCTAAGTTTACCGCGGGCCGGGGGCGTGCCCACCTGCAAAATTTTATCTCGGCGAACCCCACGGTCCGAGAGCTACATCCCCCGCAAGGGAGCGTACGCAGACGGACGGACAGACAGATAGACAGACAGATAGATAGACAGATAGACAGACAGACAAAAAATGAATTATATAGGTTAGATAGTTATTGAAACCACAGTCTGTGATAGCATTTTAACAACTTTTATATTTTATTTTCAGAGCTGATCCATTGCTTCCTAATGCATTCACGGATGAGTACCAAATGCATTTGAGAACGAAAGAGCTGAAATTGTATTATTGTAAATGGGAAATAAGTTCAAGAGACTCACCATTATTTACTTGTGCAACATTATTGACTAATGGATTACAGCTATACATTTGTATCGATAACATTACACACTGTCCTCGATTTACGACCGTGTTTCAGGACCGTGCCCGTTCGTAAGTCAAGGACTGCGTGCATATTGTTGAATAATTGCTCCTGACATTTATATAGAATAGCATATAACCACATTGAGTACTTTAGCCATTAAAATGTATATTGTAAGTTTTGTTTCATTATACTTGGCACATATACTCTCATTATTGGGTTATATAAAAGTTAAATTAAGAATGAATAGTTCACATGACTGTAAAATCGGTTATATGCACGGCATGCCTTGCTTGTAATGATGCATTGCACAGATGATTGCGATCAAACCAAAACTTTTTTCTTACTTTTATCATGACCGTCTTCCATCTATCTGTGATGGAATGCAGGCTATGGAACTACAGAGTGAATTGAGGATTAATTTTCACAATTATACGTGGACATAGACTGTAAATTGGCAGTGGTAAAATAATTGTAAACTTAGATAACAAAAAGTTGCATCAACCTAATGCAACTAAGGTACAGCGGAAATAAGTTACGGCAAATATAATAAAGGCAATATGAAGCTAAACGTGCAGCCCTAGCAATTGCTTGCTCACACCACTGCTGTCAGAAGAGCCTCCACTAGAACGAGCTCGAGAGAGCACCTCTAGAGGGTATGTGGCCTACTTTTCCAATTTGGCAGATGTTGTGGCAGAAGTTTGAGCACCAATCGAGACCTGTTGATGAACATTTTTTGTGCAGATTGAGCCCCGCGTGAATTACAACATGCAGAGGAGTAGTTCCCATTATCCCTGACAATTGCCATAATTCTGCCGAACAGCGGTGGATTGATGGATCTGTTTGGTATGTAAATCAATCACACGATTTCCACTCTGAGAGGATACTACATACGCATGAGTCATTCATAACGGCTTATTAATATGTGTGCAGTGATCAATATAATCAAAGGCTTTTGAAAAATCTATAAGTTGTGATGATTGCATAGTGGCCAAGTTCGTCTAATCTAAGGATCATGTCTAGTGGGCTGGAGAGATAAATAACTGTCGATAAGCCTTTCATAAGACTACATTTATGGAGATCAACTTTGGCCTCTACATCCTCTATGATCCTGTGGGTCACAAAGTCTTCAAGCAGTTTTCTATTTAGAGGTGCTAGAGAGACTGCTTCCAAATATTCTATTGTCTCGGATGCCAGTAATTTTTTTCTTTTGCCAGAATGCATGAAAAAATATAAACTCGAGGCTAGGCCATCTTCTCTGTAAATCCCTTGATAAAATGAATGGGCAACTCACTCAGCCCAGTACTAATAAAGGCATGCAGTTGGCAAGTATTACGCATTACCTCATGCCTGGTAGGATTTGATGGAGAATAACAAGCTGGAAAGTCGGTCGGAAGAACAGCGGTATCTAAAGGGGGCAGGGATTTGCAATCACAGTACGACGAATATCCGACTTCCTGAGGTTTGAGGTATGTATAAAATGTCAGATGTGTGAACATCTATGGATGATAGTTATAACATTCACAGATTCTGATCAGGGTCTGGGGCAGTTAATTGGTCGGGCAGATATCTGATGATGTACTGTATTTGAAAAGTGCTGAAATATTGCAAGCTGCAAGCTGAGTTTGATTGTTAGGTGTGTCAAATAGCGGCCTTCCAGCTAAACCACGAAGAATGCCTCTCCTTTGATACCAATCATGGGAGTTGTCCAAGAGCAGTGCATTTACCTTATTTGTGTGCAATTATTGTAGGACCAATTTTATTTCCATTTACACCTGGCTTATAGCATGAATCATCTCTTGAATGCTACGAATTCAATTTGCATGATACCTGCCATTCATGGATATGGCTTGTTGTTTTTGTAATCCAAGGTCAGTGTGTATCTTTGGCTTTTTATATCTTTCTGTGGGTGGAAAATATTGCCGCTTTGCATTTAACAAGGTTACTTGTAAAAACGTAACTTTGTCATTCAACAAAAATAGGTTGCGTAGAATTGCTTTCTACTGCTGGTGAATGACTGTCTCCAAAAACGCACTCCAGGATATGTGCAGGGCCGAATCTGAGATTCTTACGAGTAACATAGCATATTGTGGGTAACTCTTCCAATGGTACTCATCATACCATCAGGTTATCCTTATCCTTATCCATGGGATGCAACGATGTTAGAGCCTCGTAAAATGTATTCACGTCCATAGCGTTTACATTGAATGAGCTATTGGCATGAGTGGCAAACTGAACAATTCGGCTCAAATGTAACTTGTTGCATACTATTGTGTGTTTTAAATCATTGAAGTTGTCTGGGATGATGACTCAAATTTTCATATATTTCTAATATTTTGCGGATAATCTAGACGATATAAGTGTTTACACAGAGAGGTGGGGTATTTGATGTCTAGTTGTCTCTGTGAATTCCATCTGTATTTTGACTTTAAAACCTGCTCCGCCCCTACAAGCCTATGATTATGTAGCCTGCGAATCATCTCCCTGATATGCAGAAGATCGTCCAACAAAGCGCGATCTTGAGCTTCCAACTCTATTAGAGTGTCATCAGTTTAAGTTTTTGGCCAGAGCGAAACAAGAGCTGTCAGAAATACCCAGGACAAGTATATTGGCAATTCCAACTATACCCCAGAGAATGACAGCACAAGAGATCTGGTTTGCCAGAACTGGGAGGAGGTGTAAAGGTCATCCCAAGTAAGGAGTCAATGCAGATGTGGTTCACAGTCAGTTCTGATTGCAGGTAGTGCGGCTTCAATTGCAAGCACATCCAGTTAGGAGGTTGTCGAGCATTCAGGTGGGTTGTTGACAAGACTTACCTACTGAAAAAAAAAATGTACCTTGCAAAGGCGTTTTTTGAAGATCGCAATGTATAAGCAAAACTGGTTATGCAACAGAACCCAGGAATGTAAAGGAAAAGGGAAAGTTCAGTACTGCAATTGCTTGCTCATGCCACTGCAGACCGCGCTCTTTCAGTAAATAATTTAGGGTAATTTTCATTACTTTCTTTCCATATAACGGACAAGGAGGCTGGTTTTGCTAAAGTATTTTAGAAAGCTTCATAGTTCAGTCACATTTGCATTGATTCACTGTTAATTTAATCTTTTTCACCATTGTGATTTCAGCCTATCACTCTCCTTTCTCGTTTCCTTATATTCTTCTTTTATTTTCTCGTATTTTTGCCCTTATGTATGTTGAACATCTTTTGCACAAAATGCAGTTCTAAAAAAATGAGTTTCAATATAGATGTAAAAATGCGTCACTTTTCTTTCATACACTTCTTTGCTTTGCTCTCGGCCTCCTGCATCAGGGGAATGTGTGCGTGTCGGTCACCCATCGATTGTGCACTCTAGTCCTCTGCTGTTGTTGAAAAGCCTAGATGAAATATTCAAAAATTACTTAATTAGGAAATGAATACATTAATTTACAATTACATCACCAGATCAATTGCCAGATGCATGTGTCGATGAATGCATCTTTTCATCTTGCATTAGGCAAAATTTAGAAAATGTCCCAATCACAATAAGGGAAATTGCCAAGGCAAATAATTATGGGTGTATTGTCAAGATGTGAATCTGGTTACATGTCTTTGAATTGTAATGCTGAGGAGGTAATAGTAAAATAAAATTCCATGCTACTGTTCTAAATATTAGGCTCACGGAAATTCAAATGTGTTCAACTTTAATTGCCTATTGCAACTGACAAATCAATTGTGGGAGGTTAGAGAATACATCTTGTTGGCCCACTTTAAACTTTGTTATTTATTTACTTCTATAAACAAAATATTCCCTTGAGTATGAAATATAATAGGATGCCAAACAAGACGTATTGTTTTAGAAATATGGCTAGGTTGACCAGTTTCGAGTTCACAAATATATTAAGGGTTAGCGGAGAGTTCTTGCCAAGGGAATGTAGTG
This sequence comes from Lampetra planeri, assembly GCF_965212315.1. Lineage (NCBI taxonomy): Eukaryota > Metazoa > Chordata > Hyperoartia > Petromyzontiformes > Petromyzontidae > Lampetra > Lampetra planeri. Next base: position 9,325,041 of record NC_136115.1, on the reverse strand, counting down.
GTATATAGAACCGTGCCCTTTTCAAAGTAGCGTGCCTTTTCATTAACACCCAATTTTAACAATACCCTCTATGCCCTACATTTGTTTCGAATCATGTTTGCCGAGTACAGGCCCAAATGCTCCAAATGCCAAGCAGCCAGCAATAAAACAGCACTCCTGAAGGTATCATAGATAGGAGTTAATGTTTATTAAATTTAGCAAGCTTTTAAGAACTTGGCAAAAGAGATGATGGGAGGGAATTCTAAAGTCAAGCAGTGTGAGTGAAAAAGCATAAATAGAAGTGTTTGACCTGTAGTCTTCTTCTTTTGTATGACATGTAAGGGTCAGTTTGTATAGATGTCATAGTTGAATGTTAAAGTCCTTCAAGCAATCCACAGCGGCAGTAGATGCTGCATGGATTGCAGCGATTCCCCCAGGGTGTCCATGGATGGCACACTTACCGGTGATGTGTTTGACCTGCAGTGTGGCTGTTGAACACACTATGGACGAGATGAAACTGTCAGTCTGGTAGACTGAGACCTCAACATGGGTGGAGGAATCACTTGAGCAACATTTATTGTAACAAACAATGTCCTTGTCCAGTGCCACTACTAAACAGCAAAAATCCAATTCACGTGGAATTTCAGCAGGCAGGGGTGTTTTTAGTTCTAGATTGTGCTTAGTGGTACCTGAAGTATCCTCATGCTGGTATATATAACTGGTGTACATGAAGAGCTGTGATAGAGTAAGAGATGCTGCATATACTGATGGGTAGCTTGACTATGTTTTAATGTCTGTCCATTACAAATCATAGCTACTTAGGCCAAGAGTGAAGTTGATATGGACTCTTCCTAGTACTAGGTATCTCATTAACCAAGAAAAGCCATTTTTCTGTCAAATGTGTCTCTTTGAGTAAAATGTTATCACAATTATATGCACATGCTTTTATCAGTAATTGTCCAATATTTTAATTAAAATCAAGTAGCACATCACAGCCAACTTCTAAGCTACCAAGTTATGAAAGTAACTGAGGATTCCATTTTTATGTTTGGTGGAGTGAACACAATCCAATCATAATAAATCCCAAGCAGTTCCAGTTTGGTGCAGCATATATTTACCAAGCCACTGAGTTTGAAAACTGGTACAACCTGGCTGTCCATGTGGCCTTCCTCAATAAAGGCCAATTCATCAAATGTCCTGCCATGATTAATAGTACTGACACCCGTTGCTCTTTAACATAGACTAAGGACTAAACAGGGAATGTAGCCTCTTCTGTTGTCAGGTCTACTGCGCTCATTTGAGCTCGCAGAGGCTTGTCCGAGAATTGGAGGACACATTGCCTGACACGGTTATCAAGCTCAACTTTTGAAGTTGCATGCAGATACTCTCCAGCTGCAGGTGTGTCACAGGAAAAACATGTTGCAGTCACAGGGGGAGTGCGTACCGAACTCGGACAGCTGTACTTTATTTTATGGCACGAGTTCTTTTTTTCTTGGGGCCTTTTCTTGTTCTCTGCCAGCTGAAGTTGATTATTAACAAAATATTTATTATTGGAATGTACACATGAATAAAAGTTGATAGACAACCAATATTGGAAGTTTGCAATACAAACATCATATATTGCTAACCGATAGCAGCTACATTGTAAAATGGCCACCATGTCCATTATCAAACAAATCTGCAATGGCCCTTTACCCAAAAATGTTTTCTTAGGAACTGCCCTGTGTGCCAAATTGCATGCTTTTATCATCAAAGGCATATATTTAATATATTTAACACATCTGCTCTATCGGCACTTGTGGTACAAGTACGTGCAATACACGAGAGAATAGAAATGTTTCATGGGAAAACGTATAGGAATGTTGTCACTTTATGATCAAACATTTTGCACAAGCAATGAGGCAGATCACATCTCTGAAGGCAGTTTTGACAGAGTGGTAGAAATGACAGATTTCCATGATTGTGATACGTTTGTTCCATATGACTAATTATTGATTGCATCCCCTTTAAATAAATAATAATTATTATATTTTACGCCATTTGGCAAGACTGGTTCAGAAATTAGATATCACTTACGGTAACACTGCTGATGTTAGCCGTGGGCAGAAATAGAACTCCAGTTTCCATCTTCAGAGCGTACTATACAAACCATTGTGCCACTGCACCACCACTGCACTACCACTCCTCAACCCCCCACTTCTATATACCTTTTACTAAACCTGTAATGGAAAGACTTACCAAGTCCTCTCCAATGAACAGCTGTAGAAATTGCTTTCGAAGTCCTTGCTTCCTATTCTTACCCCATGCCTCCCTCCATGCTACCACACATCTTTGGTGACCATGTGAATGTCGGCTTTCTGCAACCACGCGCCACTACACCATTTGAGTTAAGATTCCTCTCCATTCCCGCTCCCCTGAACCCTAGAATATTGGATTTTAGATGTGCTGGAGGGGACTTACGTATTCCCATCACCCGAAGGACAATTACTGGAAACTGGTTTGTGGCTTAAGATGCACTGGAGTAGCTGGGTGGTATAATTGCAGCAGCGTGTGGGAGAGGTCACATCTTAAGGCTCCACACGCCACAGCATTAGCAGGTGTGTGCAATTTAACATGCAGCACAGTGTGGTTTGTGGTAATCAACGGATCGTAATTTTGTTTGAGGTGTTTGCATAGCAAACCAATGCATATGTTCGACCTACAAGAATGAACGGTATTAAAATAGTTATAAATGTTATCAAGCATTACACAGAGTAGGTTTAAAATATATACACATATATACGGCAACAATACACAATAATTTTCATTGTGATATTGTATTATATTTTTTTCTATCTACGTGGCTTTACCGAAAGACCCAAAGGATATTGTAAATACATGTGAATAGATTTATTTACGTGACATTTTAAAGGTAATAGGTTTCCTCGGTAGGCCTTAAATATATCGAAATAACAAAACATATTTCATTGCAATTATTTAAAAACAATGACTGGCAGAGGCAACAATCTAGCAGCTCTGCCAAAGCTACGAAAATCCAAATTACCACATTATATGTGAGGAAGGCAGAAACATAGTGGCCAGACAATGCACCTTGGCCTAGTTTGCAAAGCACACCTTCTGATGCATAGGCTACAAAAAGTAGAACGGGGTCTCATTATTTTGGCCATCTGTTGCTGAAGTTGGCCAAAATCATCATATGCCGGTCCATTGTACACCTGATCGACACGATGCTCAGCAATTATACATTCACAGGGTGCACCTGGCTGGTAAACACATCCCACATGAGAATTCAGAACAATGGCCTTCCCTCAATGCTCGGTACTAGCACCGTCACGATTTAACATATATATTACAAGTGACCTGACATGTACATCCTCGAGCAAGTTCATATATGCAGATGACATAGCGCTTGCTGCACAGGGCACACGCGTGAAGAATATTGACAATACTTGAACTGCTGATCTAATTTTATTGCAGACACATTTCCGTTGCTCGAGACTCCGGCCAAATCCTTCCTAAACTACCACAAGCGCTTTCCACCTGAACAATCATACAGCAGATGCAATCCTTGATGTGCTCTGCTGTGGTAGCCCATACACTATGACCTCACTCTAAGATATCTATGGGGTTTTGTGGATAGAAGCCTAACCTTCAAACCCCACATCTTCGCTGATGTGTTGTGAACTGCTGCCCTATCTCTGATCTAGCCGGTGGCAGAGTATTGTGCTGCAGCCTGGTCCAGGAGCTCATACACAAAACTACTAGATGCACAATTAAATTATGCCATGCACATCATAACCGGAGCACTGAAACCGACACCAACCCCCCTGGCTCCCTATTCTGGTGAACATTCCGCCACCAAATATTTGCAGACATGGAAACTGCAGGGGAGTGTACATGTTTTCTTGCCAATGACAACCTATCCATCAACCAATACCTCAAAAATGTCCTGATCTCTCATCTGGAATCATACTATCACCACCCGAGACACTCACCCAGATCTGGAAAGAACGTTGGCAAACAGAGTGAAACAATGTGGACGTCCAGAAAAAAACACCTCATTCGAGACCAACACATTCGCACCTCCTGGCTTTGGTATTACCCGAAGACACTGGGGTAACCATCAACCGCATCAGAACATCAACAGGCTGAAGCCCACATCTCCTTCATGAATGCAAAATTAAAGACAATCCACAGTGTGATTGTGGCCATGCATCCCCAACTATGGACCATATAGTAAACCACTGTAGTCTACGCTTCCTTCAATTGAGGAATAACCTGAAGCCCTCTCGTGGCTAGCAGACCTTGACATTGGAGTTCAGCTCCTGAATATATTGCCAAACACAAGAATGGAATGGCTACTAATGTCTACATCCTGCACTAATTCCCATTATTGCAGGATAGGTTTGTATTTGGGCAGCCAGCTCAACACTCTGCACAGGAGATCACATCGCTACCAGCATGGAATAGGTCTCACTTGTTTATTGCTTAGCTGTGCAAGGTCCAATGCACCATCCAGTTGCCACCAAGCATTAATTAATTAAAGCAAACTCTGTGTGTAACCCTTTTACATCATAATCACGCTTCAGCAGAAAATGTACTGTAAATAAATAAGACGTCCACACGCATCGCGGGCTTTATTCTCGTGTTTGGCAAATGTTCCTTTTCACCCATTTTTTGGCAAAAAACATGCTGATGTTCCCTTTCAGAACAAAGAGGGGCAAACTACCAAGGCAACGTGTTCTGGTCGTTAAATCAAGACGTGAATTGGGCCCTTGTGTTTGTGTCTGTGAAAAATGATTATCAATTACAGGCCAGTCCATCATAGACAAACGCTTCAACAAACGGATATACATATACGGATGCTATAATTGGATTAAAATATTCAAAATCGTCTAACAGGGAATATTCAGGGTAATCTATTTATAGACGCCCCACTAAAATATTATGGGGAAATTATGAAGACAACATTTCATTTACAAACCTCTATAAGCCTCATATTAATCTCAATTCACTTTTTAAATATTTTAAGATGCTCCCATGTAAGTATGGAGCTATCAATTTCGCATTATTCAATTAGCTGTTGAGAACAAAGTGGGTCATTAAAATTCACTAGCTTATCTGTAAATGGATCACCCCGTATAATATTTTGCAATGAGATCCACAAGCCTACCCAGATATGAGGACATCATATCAAGTTTTAATCATTACATCGTGGTTGATATTTCACATTTGGGACTTGACACCAGCACTCACTGGGCTGATCTTGCGAAGAATATGATGGAGTTTAATATACACCGTATGGCTTTGGTGAGCCTTCTGCACAAGTGCTGGGCAACTGGTGAACTCTAAATATAAAACGCTGCACAATCTGGCTCAGCACGAGCATGATGATAAATAACCTTTCTAGATTTATATAGCTGATGCGGTCGATGGTTATGCCAATGTCTTCGAGGAATATAAAATGAAATGGCCATTCCAGGGGTGCACCTTTGGGTTGAGTCAGTTCGGAATCGAAGCAACCCGATTTTTACAGCTAACACTGGAATCGGTTTGGCAAATTGGATTGACCAATGTGGATCCGAATGCCACTCAGTCAACACCGGGTCACATCTAAATGGGCCAATCAGATGATTTTGTTGGACTTCGATCACGAAGGATTAAAACGGACTGCAGGAGAATGATTCATGAATTGATTCTTGTCTTGAAAACCTGGATGGGGAGACCTTTAGATGATATCGCCTCATATGCTTGGGTTTTCTCTGGGTAATCTGGTTTTCCCTCACATAAAGCGTAACAATCATGATTAAAAATGAATTAAGCAAATCTTGACTTCAAGCTTTCGTGACTACAGGAATTAATACTCTTTGGGTCTTTCAGTAAAGTCACGTAGATAGAAAAATTTAAAAAATTAAGCAAACATTCCAATGATCGACCGGCCTGAAACATTCTTGAGACTCAGTGCAGCCTGGCTGCATACATACATAACTTATTAGTATTCAACAAAACAATAGCTGTCAATGTGCATTTCTGATATTCGAGTATGTAGGTTTAAAAGTGTTGCATAATGCATAATTACACAAAACATGACACTTAAGATGGACATTGATTAAGATCAGTTCAATGACCAATCGGGGTATGTGGACTGGGTTGGCTGAGTTCATAATGGGACTTTGATCCCTTTCCAAATCACGAAATGAAGCCGGCGTTTAACTTATGTATACGTCGTATCTTATAGTTCATGCATAATTCACTTCACAACATTTTTATGTTTCTGTTGGTTGTTGCAGTCATATTTAGTAACAAAATGAATAACACATGTTGCACAGTCTAATTGGCCCAAAATAATCAATATATGCAACATGTACAATCTACAGAAACCAAGTGAGGTGTAATGCAGTACTACTGCACTGTATACAAATGATTCCACACTGAATCTTGTGCAACATATATTAAGAGTTCTGCAGACACCACTCCCCAAAGATACAATTATCTTGATTTTGCCAGAGTGTAAAAAGGCACTTTTATCTAAACCTTCCAGTACCTCAACGGTAAGACAAACCATCCAGTGGTGCCGTGCTAATGACCTAGGAGCAGTAATGCAGCCTGACAGGGAGTCTCAAGGCCTTCGCTGTCGGTAGGAGGGCTGTCCATCCCCTCATTATAATGGATGGCTTGGCAATGTTTAATCGATCTGTAAAATGTTCCCGGTCTAATTAAATTTGTTTGTTTTCACCAGCTACAGGCGTGGCTTAATTAAGTTACCGATTGCTTTGGGATGGAGAACGGTTCGGTGGGCGAGCATCTCTTTTTTATACTTCAAGTCGAACCATGCACGAGAGACGCCACATCTGGGGTGCACAGCATAGGCAGTGGTGCTGGCTCAATTAACAACATTTGTCTTACTAAAGCAGATCACACGCAAATGCGCCCGGTGTCTCAGACACTGTGTGGGCGCTGTTTGTCATTCAAATTACTTTCTCGATTGGCTTACTTTGTTTTAATTAAGACATACAAATGGAGTTGGATGGCGTGGTGAAATGTCAGAGATTGCACTATGCTGAAGATGCATTTTGTGTAAAATAGAATCGACAGAATTTGTGAATACATGTAAAATCTAAATAATAAATCAAATTAGATTAGGAGAATATTCACCTGTAACCGATATGGCAGTGTCATTGTTGTATTTAGGGGTTTTACTGTACATACATTTTGTAAATACAGTAGGCACTAACGTATGTTTTCGCAGCAACAAAATAACCAATGTACAATATTAGACTATGCATATATTATGATCCGAATAACAAAACAAGGTAAAATCCACAGAAGTACCGTACTGACATGTTTTATATTTTGCAAAATCACGAATAAAGTGCACGACAGTGTTGCCACGATGCGACGATGAGGGATAATGAGTTTTGCTGTCCCCAATTAAAGTGCTCCAGTTATATTATTAATAAAATTATTGTTGCGACTGTCAGCTCTTCCTCAGACCCATCTTCTTGGCATCCATTACCGCGCTTCCTCCCACGACTTAGTATTTCAATATTAAACGGGAAACCCAGTGTGTGTTCGCCCCACGGTGACACAAGCACAACTTGCTGTGCAATGGGTGATTGACTCTCGCGGTGTCTCCACCCAAAAACAAATTGGTATCCCACCGTGTAATCTCAAAATGTAATATTACCACCATACACGATAATGCCTTCCAATGTGTGCTATTCTCTGCTGCCATTAAAAACAAAGAGGTGATCTTGACGTGTATTTGCCTGTAAAGAAGGGAACGTTCGTGCACCAAAGGGAGAATGAGTGTCCTGACCATCTCTTTCATATGTAAAGTATAAGTATTAATAATGTACATGATGTATAATATACACAGCATATAATGCAATGAGGACATGTATACGATGGCCAAATTATTTGAAGATTAAATTACCAAAAAATACGAATCGAAGAACAATTACAGCACTTATTTTAAAATTATTACTTTGAGTGGTATATTATTTTGGATTAAACTAGCACCCATATCGTACAAACGGTCTTTGCCTGTAATTTCTGGTAGTTCACCAGCATTGAATCAAGCAAGTCTGACTGCTGATGAGACACTGTATGTCAAAACGTGTCCAGTTTTCAGGTATTGAATCATGCTACTAAAATGATGCACTCCCAGGTCACGCGGCCAATAGGTTGTGCAAGAAACACGTCCCTTTTATGTGGAGAGACGTTTCTAACCTGCCCCTGCTAGAAATGTGAAAAGGAGCTTCGTAGCTCATCAGATTCCTCCAGTCTAAATAAAGATTCTCATTGCTATCTATTTTTATATTTAAAAAAATGCATCACTTTGCAAGATTTCCTTGAAAAACCAATGTGTACTAATATAGTGTACACCATTATGGATTCTCTTAAAAAATATGACTCTAATGTCACTCTGATGATTATACATTATATATGTTGTATATAAGCTGTAACTGAAGGTTATTTCACCAATATTCCCTGAAATTTAGAAACCCTGAAATGAAGTACCATCTCCTCGCTCGTCTGCCTAAAAAATAAGGTAGTGTCTTCCTGCGTCAAGAAAATTAAGTGGTATTCTCATAGCGTATTTGCAAAATGAAGTAACATCCCCTTGTGTGATCAACTGCCTCACAGTCGCCAAATATCCAAAATAGAGATGATTGACTTTACACAGAGAACAAACTCAAGAGTGTGACATGTGGAATTGAAAGTAATCGAAAAAAAGACTAAATATTTATGAAATCGGAATATGTTGCTATGGCACAGTTCATCAGAACAAAGGCACAATTGTGAAGGTAACATGCTGCTTTTAAAACGCAATGCTGAACCGCGGAGGTCAGTCCGTGTGAGACATAAGCGAGACGTCAGATTAGTTTGAAGACTGGGGAAAGTAATGAGACATAGGTGAAAAGGTCAACACACAAATATGGGATGGAATTTGCAAGTAGTACAGGATATAGGATATCTCACAGTATCATATTTACGAATAGCGTGGAAGACACGTGGAATAGGGGCCATGGGACAGCACCCAACATAGAAGTGACGTCACTTACCTGAGCGGGTTAAGGAGCCTCTTGACCTATATTATTTTCCATTATTGCTGCATCTGAGCCTCTCTGCATTCCAATGTAAAACTCATGCCTCCCTCATGCCTAGTCCAATGCACACTTGTGCTTTGACTGCATGTGACAAATAGTAATTTGTTATTGTAAAGGGTTATACCATATTGTAATATGAAAAATAAAAGCATAATACCAGACTATTGAATTCCTAACTACATGCCATTAAGAGTTTTGTTGAAAAATGCGCTTTGGTTTGTTGGAAATAAAATTTAAAAGTTACACTATTAAACTATTATAGAATCTGCAAATGTATTGCGGGCATGCCCTCCCAAATAATAAATGAGTTTCTCCAAATACACTTTTGTTTCGATGCTTGTATGGGTGGCTGCTAACTATGACTCAAAAATACAGTTTAAAAGGTGTGAAACTTATTAAAAATGTATTATCGAAATTGTTAAAACATGGCCGATGAATTTTATTATCAATTTCAACTCTTACACAGAGAGCAATGAACTAAGGCAGTACTGACGCATCCATGCTGATTCATGCTGATGGCAATTTAGAGAAAGGGTCGGTGATTTTTTTTTCGCATGGAAAATATAATTTAGCCTTGAGAATATTTGTCATTTTTGTTTGTTTCATGGCAGTATCATCCGTGAAGATGATAGCACTTTCCAACGCAAGGTATGCCGCAATATAAATTATGTTTGTCGTCATAAATAATACATGCACCATTTCCCTCCATTCCATCTACGGAATTTGTGAACAATTTCCTGTAAGCAAGTTTTCTGGATCACTTGGAGATAGGTTGATGCACACACACACACTGGTTTAGTTTAAATGTGCAAATATCGTTTAAAGTACTGTAAAAAATTGTTTTTAATAATATATAATAAAGTACAAGAAATGTTTTTGTATTTCAACTGTATTCTAATAAACACACTATTATTTGGAACGTCAGTCAAAATTAAGACAGGAATAGCCCAATGTAAAAATATCAGATGGTGAAACAAAATTGTTTCTCAGTAATTTGATTTTTTAAAGAGTGAATATTCTGTTACATGTATAAAATTAAGAACATTTCATTCATATGGGTAACATGAAAACAACTGGTTTCCAGTAGATGCAAAACTTATCTACTCGTATCAATTTTCGAAAGTTAACTTTCTTTGGTTATATTGATACGAGTATTAGGCTTTACCTGCTTCATATTGACAATTTATACATCGTATTCTTCCCCAAAAATACCTGAATTTTAGAAATATAAAGTCTTATTTCTATTCCTCATCTTTCAACATCTCCAGATACATAGTCTTGTACGCGGTGGTGCATAAACAAATCTAAAATATGCCCACCCCCACCCATCAATAAACAATTTAGGTTTTAGTATTTTGAAACAAGATGTCATATTTAGATTCAGCAAACCTCAATTCTCAAGGTACAAACTGTCATAGGCCTAGAATGAAAATGGAAAATATAAAAAAATTGCCCTGCCAATGTTGACGTAGCAAATTAGAAATGTAAAGTTTCAGATTTGTCTATGTGAGAAGCCCTGAACTTACACCACTCATTCACGACCATATCTATGCAATATAAAGCAGAAATAAATAAAAACGAGATCCAATCGTCTCCAAATCCCTTTATTTCATGGATGATTAGAAGTTCACTACTCCCATAATTCATGGTGTTCATCCAGCAGTGGATTAACACATGGCTGTATATCATTTTTAAAGAACCATTCACAAAAAAGCATTATTCTAAAACTTTTTACCATCTCTATAATTTAATTCTTCCACAAACATAACACCATAAAAAATGTAGCATTCGTTTTAAGTTAAATATTTATTACCAATGACAGATATCCATTGACGAAATAAAGCACTTAGAAACGTCAGTAAAAAATAAGATAAATATATAAATGTTTTTCTTGTTTACTTCTCAGATATTTTGTCATTCCTTTCTACATTTCAGATTGCAAAAATTTTAATAGTGAAGAAATAAACTAAACCATGATTGTATGTCACGTGGTGCGATTCAAACAGTTCCTATGCAATTATTTAAGGTTTGTATGCAAAGGTGAGTGCGGTTTGCATAATGCAACACTTCCACTGTGGAATTAAATTAAACAGTGAGAGGAGGGCAAAGAGTTCCCTGCAGCCATCACAGAATTCATAGCAAAGCACTGGCAGACTGCAGAAGTATGTTTCGATTTAAAGCTTTCGTGACTGCAGGGATTCATCTTCTTGGTTCTTTCGGTAAAGTCACTACGTGACTACGTGACTTTACCGAAAGAACCAAGAAGATGCAGAAGTATGTGTTAAGGTAACCACGTAACTCCATTAGGCATCGTTTGGGTACCTGCAAAAGGAAGTTGTGTAATGGAATTCATATTCATAAATTCATAAGGTCAAAATTACAAACATGTACTTAACGTTTCAGTTTTCAAATGACTATGAATTATGTGTTCCCCCCCCCCCCCCCCCCATAATAGATGGTCCAATCCGTACGAGAAATGTTTCAATTAGTGTTGACCAGGCGGTTGTTCGCTTTAACAAGCCTGAATGGATGATGGTGCTGTGTATGATGATGTTGATGGTGATGATGGCGAGAACGATAATGCTATTCGCTGTCCAATCTGGCTGGGATTTGAGCAGATTTTGTTCAATTCAGAACCTAGCCGAGGATCCTTTGACTGACCTGCAGAATGGGTTACACCACGTGGTGGGGTAGAACATGGGTAAACTCGCACCTCTTCCTAGAGGTCTGGCCTTCTAGACAGCAGTGGCTAGAGCAAACCATTGCAGGACCTGCATATTTACCTTTTCCTTGAGAGTTATGGGAAGATCCTATAAACCTGGCGGAGCGCTCAGTCTGTGTGGTTTTCCATTTATCCCCGACAGCTTTAAATGGCCCTTCCAGCACCAAACGAATGGCATCCATGAACTAAGAATTAGGAGCCCTGCTGCTCTACCAATGGATATATTTCTTAGCCATACACACTGTTAATGCAAAATTAAACGCGCTTCCCTCCAAAATGTGTCTTATTCTAATCATGGACAGGATAATACACATTCAAAATCATGTTTATATATACAGTATATATATGAACGTATTGTCCCGAAGATTGATTTTCGAAAATTAATGTCGCTTTGCTGCACTCATGATAAAAGAATACCGTCCATACCGAAGATGCTTTGAATAGGTATTGCTTTGTTAATTTCTATATTCGATTGGAGTATTATTCACGGCGCCCATTCAGTTAACAAAGAGTATCTCCAAATGTGTGACAAAGGAGATGGAGGAATCCAGCTTATATCGACATTTTGCCTCATCCCGACACAACTTGTCCTGCTCCATTCAAAATGTCCCATTGTTTATATAATTTAGTGATATAATTTGTCGAGGGCACTGCAAATGTTTTCCCTTATGCCTTTATGTAAAGGCATCATAACATACGGTTTACACGTTAATTCCCCCGTACACGCACATTAGATGCTACAATATATATCACAAACACATTAGACCCAAGTCATGTTGAAATCATGTTCACACTGTGCAGCGCATTCCAGATATCAAGCGCGCAGCAGAAATTCTCGCTTCATTCACAAAGCAGCGTTTGGCCAGTTTTGCCAAACACAATTCATTGGTGGAGCCTCTATTATGCAGGAAACATGCTGCCTGCGGTCGGTCTGGTGCAGGGGTGGATGTTTATGGGGGTGGGTGGGGGAGGGCTTGTGCCCGGGACACGGCTGCCCCGCTCGTCCCGCAAACGGACAGACAGCGGCCGGCCTAATCGGGGTTCAACTCGTCCCAAAGAGTCACCGGTGCGAGATTTGTCTCGCCCACCACAGCGGAGGGGGGAGACAAGTCCCAAGACAAATATCGCAGAGAGATGCTTAAATAAACACGTGATCTCAACACAATGATGATTTTGATGATGATGCTGATAATAGGAGTGGCTCTAATGTTGATGATAAATGAAGATGGCGATGGCAGTCATAAATGGCAGACGAAGAAGGTGATGATATGAATAATGCTGCTGCTGATGATGATGTCAATGATAATAAATTTAGTGATGAAGATACATCATATTTCTAGAACTAAATTGCTTATGTCATACGTATAAAGGTGCAGCCCTCAATTCCTTGCTTATGCCACTGCTGGCAGAAGAGCTCCACTTGCGGGAGTTGTAGAGGGAGCTGTACATGTACTTAGCCTACTTTTCCACGGTGACGAGACATGTTGGAAGAGATGGGAGTACCCACACTTGACTCCACTACATGCAACCTGCCATATAACTGGTGCTACGCATTTGTAGTGACATCGCAGGATGGCAATGTGCAGTGCCGGCCCTAGAAGAGGCACGGCGTTGCGGTGTAACAACATCGCGGATACCACAAAGGTGTGGGTGTAGTACCGGCTCAAGAGGGGTCCGGTGAGCGCTGATTGATGGCGCTAGATGGCACCACGCTTGGCGTGCAGTGCCAACCTTACAGGACAGAGTGTGTGGGTGCCGGCCGAAGGATGAGGTCACTCGAGATCATGGCATTCTGGTTGACCCGGGAGGACACGTGACAAGTTAAGTCTACAAAGGGGCCCCGAGTGGGGGCTAGGGGTGGTCACGTGGTTGGGATCCAGATCCTTCCCGATGATTCTGGAAGGTGGTCGTGGCCAAGGGCGGAGCCGGCCACGCCACAGAGAATATAAGCCGGGTCCCGAGAGGGACCGGGTTGTTGTTCATCCTGGAAGAAACCCTTCATCTACGTTCTCCGTTCGAAGAGTCTCCAACACGTGGACCTGGACCCAAGCTGTTGGTCCCGGTCCGTAGGAGCAGTTACATTGTAATTAGTGTAGTTAGCCTGGTGGTCACCATCATAGGTTGTTATTCTGTTAAAGGGAAAGTTACCCCGTGTGTTAGAGTAAAATAAATGTGTTGCCTCCAAGTCTACATCTGCAACTCAGTTGAACTCACTACACATTTATACTGCTGGGTGGAGAGAGGTGTGGAAATTTAAGAAACGTTCCTGTTGGAAGATGGATTCGAACTGGCAACCTCTTGGATTGCAAGTCTGATGTGATAACCATTACACTGTAGTAGCTCCCATTCTATGTATATTTCATGAAAGTAAGTCCAGAGTATTTTTTAATATACTGGGCTCTATTTTGTAAAAAAAAAATCAAAGTTTCCCCTCATACAGTGTTGGCTTCATAAACATAAGAACCCATATCAGCCACAATCAAAACCAGACCCGCACGACAAACCAGCAGCTCCGTAAGCCAGCAGCGCAGTGTCACTTGAGATGTACGGGTGTTTCTCATTGCAAATCATGATCAGTTTCCAAGAATAGTTGAGATGAGAAGGGCAAAAGATTATACAGTGACTAAATATGCACAGCAGTATTAAACGCAATTGGAAATATGGTTAATAGCCAATGAACAATGTAGTATACAAATGCCATTCATTGTTAATAGACTGTTCAGTCAAATAATTAAATGGACACAATTTTCACTCAAAAAATATGCCTTGGTATGGGCAAAATGACTGAAATGCAATCGCATACTACAATATTTGCCAACACTGCAGGGATGTTTCATCATTAATGTCAATATGCATGCAGGGATTATGCTTAGCCCAGTAAATGCATCAACGTTCCAACTGCACATTTAACAAAAATTGAAAATATAGTTATTCCAGTGGCAGCCCATGGACTGGACAGTCAGTGCACGGACGTCAGACGACAAAGCTGTCCAGCCAATTCAAAACATTACCCCCGACGCCCCACCAAAACAAACTGTTTCACCACCTTCCTTGGACCACCACCAGTCTGCAGTTGTCACAAACCACGCACCTTCAAAAAACTACAGCTGTGTCACCAACAGTATATCTCAATCGTGCCCTGGAAAAACAAAATATAGCATTGCACTTGTCCGATAGTGGCATACACCATGTCGTTATTAGCAGCCACGCTCAATCCACTGCTTGATGAAGGCCTTCTCAAGCCGCCACTGTATCTCGTGATCCTTGCACTCGCACACAAACGAATTAAATTGCTAACTGGTTGACGTCCTCTCGGAACGCGGTCAATTCCTTGGCTGCCACTCCGTCATTGTTCTTGATCATCGGCCATCGTCCCATGTAGCGAGGTGCCCTGCCTAAGCACACTTTATTTAATTCACAGTTTGAAGTGACATATTTATACGCACACAAAATGTAGCTCTTGTTCATCTGAGCAACACCAAAATGTGTGTTTGTTGTCCTCCCACACCTCCGATTAGCACGGTTGACTGCGTACTGTGCAACATAAGTGCAACGTACATACATACATTCATACATCCGCCCGTTTTTCTAGCTGTTGCTTATATTATTAGTGCATTATTTATACTTAAGAGGTCACTGAGACTTGCATTGCGGTATTTTAATAAGCAGCACAATTGATATCAACAATGAGACCAACAAGAGAGGGGGATCCGTTTATAGATACCGCACTCCAATAATACAGTCGGGGTAAATTACAGAGAAAGAAAATACGTTTTACTTCTAACTTCCACATGTTTCCCATCCAATCTCAATACGTTTACGGTATTAAACCTGTGAATCTTCTCTCTCTCTCTCTTTCTTGTATAATTTGGAGCCATTAATTGCACAGTATTTTATCACCTGTTGAGATTATAAATCAATGGGTACCTATAAATGGATCAACCTGCATTGAATTTGGCTCTTGAGACAGTAGAGTATTTACAGTGCACGAATACTCATTCTGGAGGTATTCAGCCTACAGTTTTCTACTATCAATACAGGATCTAAAAAAAGTAAAAAAACAGCGAGGACGGCTGTGAAAGAGGACCGCTTACAATGCGTAACTTAACCAAATATGTGCCAGCATAATGGTTGAAAGAGGATTGTTTATAATGTGGAACTTGACTGTATCCAAACACGTACCGGCATAAGTCCACACAATAACCGCATACGTCAAGCATATGCTTTTAATGTGTGATAGCTGACACCTGCAAGTATACCAATGTTGTCAGTCAACTACAATGATATGCAGGGTCTTCAGGCAGAAAAAAATTACTTTGAAGAGCCGCATGGTAAACACACGAATGAACCTCCTGAGGCAAGGAGGGGGGGGTAATCGCCTTAGAATATCTCTGCATGGAATCGGTATTAACCACCAAATAAATAACACCTACTTCCAATATTTGTCTAACATGTGTGTGAGATGTAGCTGTTCATGTATCTGAGTGATAGTTGTGTTATTAAATTGGTGAGGGTGACACATTTGGAAAAGTAAAGTTTGAGCAGTTGTCATATTCACATAAACAGTCATGATGGTTAAATTGGTGCATATAAGCTGGGTAAATGTGGTCCGTGCAAACTGGCTGGGCAAATACAATTGGCCATTAGTTGACATGTCAGATTTATTTTTACTTACATTAACATGTCAACGGGTAAACATTGTTTCACCTGCGATATCAGGAGGCGTTGTGGTATCTTCGCTGTTCCCATCATAATTTCCATGTAAATGAGATGCTGGGTCTCACGAGATTTGAGCTTACAAAATATGTTCATAAATAAATAACATTAAAAATAATTGGTCAAGGCTAACATTAACTTGTAAACCCACAAATTTGCACAAAACCCACGAGTCCATGCTATTGCAGGACTTACTAACTTTTTTGAAAGCAGTAATTTTTTTTTCAAATTTACATTTATGATGACCAAACTCTATTCAGCTTACAGAGTTTTAATGTTCATTAAATGCGTCTACTGGGACTGATGTGAAAAAAGGTATTAAAAACTTTAAACAATACTGGTTTGTTGATACATTACCATTAAGTGCATTTACAATGCTTGTATTCATAAATACAATGCCATTATGTTGCATATGAGACCTTTTTACTTTAATGAGAGGCTTAAAATAATGATACATTTTAAAATCAAGTTTCCTGTTCAAACCCATCTTCATGCAATATTCTTATATAACAAAACTAATTAAATATACAGTGTGTATGTGCGTACACATGTAATAGACACGCTCCTTAGCATCCTTACTCTAAAAGCAATCCTGAAACCATCACAAATTATGACTTCGGGCAGTATTTCCCAAAATATGACACATCTGGTATGGTTAACCCATTATCACCACTAACATGTGTGAAACTAAAAAACTTGGATAATGAATGTTTCTTAAAATATATGGTACATTTTAATCACCTGCCATGCTAAATATGATAATGACTCTGCTAATAAATGGCCGCAGATTAAAACCATGGGTGAGCAATGGTGCCGCATCCATGAATTGTTTACATTATTAATGGCCTTGTACCCTGGTGAAGGATAGTTAGTATATTATGCAGGCCTCTAGACATTGCGATAGGTTGAGCATGGATACAGTGTGGTCTGTCCTTGATAAAAGTATTTGAAAAAATTCTACACTTCCACTTGAATTCCAAGCGAAGTACAACACATTTTGGTTGAAAACAAGATAGAGAAAAATATTCTGATAGGTGCTCTCTAAACATAATTCTTACATTTCACTCTGGGCGTGCTTTGTTTTGCTAACTATATATTGTCAAAAACAATTGCCTGGCATTTGCAATTGGTTGAACGTGCATTCAAATATGATAGGTTAAGCTTTGGAGAAAAAATACTGAGTATTGCTATATAAAGCCTTAGATTTTCTTTATGTATTTGTCTGTCAAACAAAAATGTCCTCTTCTATTATGAAGACTTGTATTATTTATTTGTTCATGTTTGTACAAAAACATATGAAGTCATGTTGAATTTATGCACGAATAACATCTTTGTTTCATTTCATATTTACATAGATTTTAATTCCACATTCGGTAGTATGTGAACTATGCATGCATGGAAATTTCATAAAACAGGCTAAACTCACTGTTACGGTCTGCAAACCATTGAAAAAGGCCTCATATACTATGTGACCTCAATGATTTGATAAATGGTTTAAGCTTTAAAGCTGCTTAGATACACACTGAAATCTATTTAATCCTTGTGTAAAAGTGGCCAAGGTTACCGTTTAACAGACTTCTCCAAAACAGCCCCATAAGCCATTTTAATATGGTAAAGTTTTTTTTTATTTTTTTCATCAAAGTACCGTTGTGTCGAACGTGTAAATACAACTGTTATTCTATAGACATGACCGGATCTTGGAGAAGTTGATATTTATTACTGATAGTTTTGGTGATTTGTGCCTAACGCCTGACACTGTGTATAACGCTGGGAAGGCCACGTGGATTTTGATGCAAAAATTTTTTTCATGAAAAACTTATACAAAATTTAACAAAAAATGTGTTTTCATTACAAGTATAAAATATATTTTCTCCAAAAATATACCAGCGCCTCTTTTGATTTTGCACACCATTATACACATATGCATTTGCCATCACTGTCAATAAGTCACAAGGACACACTTTTGATTATGACGGACACTATCTCAACGAAACTGTTTTTTATCCCCATGGACAACTTTATGTTGCTTTGTAAAGATGCAAAAATCCAACCAACATCAAAACGCTGATTCAACAAAATTCTTCTCAAGAAAAATTTCTGGGAGATGATCGTCAATTTATTTATAGATATTTTGCTATAAAATAAATCCCATACAATCTTACATTTTGGGTCTTTTTCATTATTTATTTTACGAAATCGTCATATGATGAGAAATGACACTAGTTTACTTATATTTACCAGAATGTACATCAGCTCGTATATTGATAGTACAGGTTTCAGTATTTCAGTGTCTCTGGGCTGCATTGTGGCCTTTTAGTCAAGAAAGTTTAGCAATGTGTATTCTTGAAATTCTGGGCTAATTTATGGATGAGGGTTCATGTTTATTTTTATTTAACAAAAACCCATTATTTCCATGCAGACCAAAGTTGTCCAATGTACAGCTTCTAATTTTAGTTTTGAGTGCTCAGCAATTCCTATTTGGCCACTTTAGTAAACATTTAATACTAAGAACTTGGTTTGGAAGTGTTATGGAGGAGCAGCTCAGTGGATTTAACCACACACGTAAGATATGCATTGCATGTGCAAAAGCTTTTATGCAGACCACCAGCTCAACGGAACTGCATGTGTTAGCATGCGTGGATATTTAGTCATGTCATACCATTAACTCAAACATTTGAGAAAATGTGTTCAACCAAAAGGCACCAGTGAAGCAAATACACAACTCTAGACCAGGTTTTTTTTGTCCTCATAAGGACTCATCAGCACAGTACAGTTATCAAAGTTTGCTGCTGTCATCTGCCTCTCGGAGCCATATACTGTACATCGAGACGGCTTCTCTTGACACTCGCTTTTATCTGACCATTAGCAGTTAATATTTTAACGTGACACGTTTTTTTACTGATTGACCGTGTCGGGTGATGGAGGGTTGCAACGCATTTATAATAACGCAATCTAACCCAAAAACCTTTATTATGAGTTAATATCCATTATGAAATAGATTTTTAAAAACATGGCACAGACCCATACTTGCGATAGTTTGTCATATTACCTTTGTCTTATAATTAAAGGCTGTTCACGTGCCCAGCCATCCCACCCCCTTTGGAAGAATAAAGTTGCACAGTTTAAAATCATCTGTTTTATCAGACTAATGTTTTTTGTTGGACTTCATAATGCACACCCACATGTATATCAAATTCCATACAGGCCTGGATATGGCCACACAGTGTAATCCAATGGCACTTAAACAGCTAACGAAGTGTATTGTAATGTAATGATACAAAGAGAGCACTGGTAATCACCGTCGCTATCATTACCACGGAGTGCTATTAAAGTAACACATGTATCTGATTGATGCTGTAAGAACTAAGCCCTAACATAGGTGACATGTGTATTTATGCATACAGTACTATCATGTGTAATATACATTTGTTTGTGAATGTGTTTTGTGTGCAAATATATTTTTGATGTGTGAACGGAAACAATTGTCATACCTCATTACTCAAAATAAAATGTGAATTGAAAGCTTTGTTACGTGAAATGATAATTTGAAATGACTTTCAAAACGATGTATTACAGTCCCATACAGACACAAAATAAGGGTCGCTGCCCAGTCATTCTGTATCAGTAAAACATTGGCTCATTGTCAATCGGAAGATATAAACATCATCTTAATCCACACTATTTTTCTTACATGAAATTAATAATTAAGGTTATTGGCATTACAGCAGTTATTTAAAATGTGAACGATTGTGACAATTAAGGGACTTGGCTGTATCAGTATCCTTTGGTAGACTTCATCCCCCAGAGCTCAATTGCATCAACCGTGCTCAAATGAAAGAATAAAAACATTATTTTGTGATCACATGCAGACAACAACACAGGGAAGACAATGTTCCTAAAATAAATATTAAATGTAGATGCGTCATTTGTATTTACTCAAAAATCATATATTTGCAGAATACAGCTACGGTGCATATATTGCCGCCTTGTCATTTGCAGCCCGTATTTGCCTGCTCATAACAAAACAATTGGCAAGACGACAACTGTAAGTTTCTGAAAACAATGTACCCATTGGTCTGCTGCACATTGAGGCTTTACTGCATGCAACATCGTCGTTAATGTTTGCATTTAAAATTGGGCAAGACTATAAATGGGAAGAAAACATATTTCAAATGTATATTCAATTTAACAAAAATATAATCAAATTATAACATGTTGTACGTCATCCTTATTACGTCGTAAATAGACATGAAGCTAATTATATTAATGCATTACGCACTACAGAAAATGCTAACATTGCTTTCACCTTGGATTTTACGGAGATGGGAATTCCCATGAGGGTATTTATCTCCTCCATGGAAAGAAAGACACAGAGTGAAGACATTATTTAAGGATAATCAGCTTCAGTTGCTGTCCATGGTACTATAAATATGATCCGCCTGGTTTTGGGAAGCTTGCAATGGGTTTCAGGAAATGATAATTTGCTAAGAGAAATCCTGATGCTCTTAAAAGGGAAATATTTTTTTTTTCATGAAATGCTAATAATGTAGGGCTAGCCTGGGAAATGAAAATGTCTCTAGTTTGTGAGAGGAAACGAACGGCAATGCCAACAGTGTCCGTGTCAGAAAAAGTAATTTATGGATGTTTACATGCAATTATATGCAATCATAATGAAACAATATTTTTGGGCCATCACATTTGCTCATTATGGCAAATACCCGTTGCATTGGAATAAACAACAATATGTTTCCCCCCCTATTGAGAAAATACTAAGCTAAATTAATGTTATATATCAATTGCCATTTTTATACTCTACTTTTTCTTGCATTTGACTCCAAGTGCCTTCCATAACTTATATAAAAACAACCTTTTAAAAATATGTCATTATTTTGCATAATGTTCTTATTTTCCACGAAACATGTATGTCATATTCATGGAATATACATGCTCGTATTTATTTGGTAAAAAAATAGTGAAGGACTTATTGGTTATATTAAAACAGGTTTGTACAGCAACACTTCCTTTGCCCTTGAAAAACACCACCAAACATCAACGACTGCCAAACATCATTCAAAAAATCTAATTGTTTGATGCACCGTTGAATTTTTTTTTATGTTTCACAAATACGAAAAAAATAAAAAAAAAAGATACATTTTGAGATGTATTTTTAACAATTTAACAATTATTTAATGAATACGAAAATATATCAGTTTTTTTCATCAATTAACTGATAAAGGTTGTGGGGGTTGTTTGACCATGCTAATCAGTGCGGATCGAATCAAACTGAATCACACTGTGTAACATTTTTTTTTGTCCCTGGGTAGTAAAGTTATTTACTCATTCTTATGCCTCAAAAGTACAGAAAATGGCTATTATTCCCCACAAACTTTGCTTTTGTGACCAGGACAGTAATATTTTGAAATTTACCTATTTTCCAGAACATTCCAGATAGATTCAGTGCTGAGTAAACTTGGAGTAACTTCTAGAACATTCTAGACCTTTAAGCCCACCAATTCAGTTTAGTTCCAGCTGCCTAAGTGGATATATATCTGCATTTTTCTGAGATGGCATCAAGAGGCTGCAAGCATTCGGCAGACACATTCTGTTATGTCTGCTGCCAATTTATGAAGCCAAGAGTAAAAGGTACTCTTTGGAAGCATATGCTAAGACGTGTGAGGCCTACAAGGAATATGTCGGCATGCCTGTCGGGGATCAAGACAAACCCTGGGCACCTCATTTCACCTGCGAGCAATGCAATACAACTGTGGAAGGTAAGATGGACAATTGTTGCTCGGAATTTTGTTATAAAATTTGTAAAAAAAAAAAAATGTTAAAGTTTTTAGTTTAAAATGTTTTACAATTTTCAATGTTATTGAAAAAATATAAATGAAAAAAATGTTGCGATAATCTCTTACACAATAGTCATGGGTGAAATAAATGTTTTTTGTAGGATGGTACAGAGGGGAAAAGAGAGCCATGAAGTTCGCTATCCCAAGAATTTGGCGGGAACCGGCTGACCACTCAAGCAACTGCGACTTCTGCATGGTGGACCCTTCCAAACGTCGGACTGGCAAGAATGCGCCTGCTATCACGTTTCCGGACCTTCATCCATCGCCCTGGTGCCACACTGCCATGAGCTCCCCGTTCCCACTCCTCTGGAGAGAGACCAGCCGTCTTTAAAAAAAAAAGCAGCAAGTCAGAGAGCGAGGAAGACGTAAATCCAGATAACAATTTCAGAGGTGGAGCTGAGGAGAAAAACCCATACTACCCCAACCAAAAAGACCTCAACGACTTGATCAGAGATCTTGTTCTCACCAAGTCCAATGCCAAGCTTTTGACGTCTAGGCTCAAGCAGTGGAACTTGTTGGATGCAAGTGTGCAAGTCGCAGATCAAAGGAAGCGTCACCAACCTTTTTCCAGCTTCTTCACCCGTCAAGATGGGCTCTGATTCTTCCACAATGTGACCAGTCTGTTCGAGGCAATCGCAATCGCCTGTAACCAGAATGAGTGGCAGCTCATCCAGGAGCCTCAAAGCCGTGCTGCTCCATGATGGTAACAAGTACCCGTCTCTTCCCCTGGCTCACTCGGTGCACCTCAAAGAGGATTACAATGGCATCAAGACCTTGCTAGATGCCTTGAAGTATGATGAGTATGGCTGGGAGGTCATTGGAGACTTCAAATTGGTGGCATTCCTGATGGGTCTCCATGGCGGTTTTACCAAGTTTTCCTGCTATCCTTGCCTTTGGGACAGCAGGGACACCAAGGCGCACTACCACAGGTGGGACTGGCCACAGCGGACCGAGTTCTCTGTGGAGAGGAACACTGCATGTAAAATTGGGCCTCATGAAACAATTTGTCAGAGCTGTAGATAAGGAGTTGGCAGCCTTCAAGTACCTTCAAGACTTCTTCCCTAAGCTGTCTGAGGCAAAAGTCAAAGCCGGTGTCTTCGTCGGACCACAGATAAGAAGATCATGGAGTGCAATTAATTTCCCAAGAAGCTCACTAGTAAGGAGAAAGCGGCTTGGAACAGCTTTGCCGCAGTGGTTTGGGGCTTTCTGGGCAATCACAAGGCCGAAAACTACGTGGAGCTGGTTGAGACTGGTGAAGAACTACGGCACAATGGGCTGTAGGATGTCCCTCCATGTCCATATCCTTGATGCTCATCTTGATGAATTCAAGGAGAACATTGGAGCTTACTTGGAGGAGCAAGACGAGCGTTTCCACCAGGATTTACTGGACTGTGAACGCCGCTACCAAGGACAGTATAACGAGAACCTGATGGAAGACTACATTTGGGGGCTGATTCGTGAAAGTTATTTATCATAAATCATAAATCTCGAAAAACTACTCACTTCTAAATCTTTTGGAGTAATTTCTGTATTACTTTTGTATAAATACATGTTTATTTAGATTTGTATGTTTTTTTTCTGACTTTATATGAACGGAAAGACACAAATTTGCCCGTTTTCTCATTAAAACAGGTACATTTCAAAATATCACTGTCGTGGTCACAAAAGTAAAGTTTGTGGGCAATAATAGCCATTTTCTATACTTTTTAGGCATAAGCAATTACAAAATAACACTTACTACCCAGGGACAAAAATTGTGTTAGATAGTGTCATCAATTAATGATTTACCAAGAAAATGTGAATGTTTTGTTGTTGTTCGTATTTACACCTGCTTACACAAAAAAGCATCACTGGGTCTCAAGACTCTTTTTAGCAAGGTCCTGTCAAGTGTTCGCAGTAAGGGGTGATGATGTTGCTATGTGTTATCCCAATTGAGTTATTTGCAGATATGTTTTAGCATTGGGATATTTGGTCATAAAGGCATGGGATTACTGTACACATTTTTATTTTTGCAGATGGAAAAGCTAACGTCCACACATTGTATTCTTACTTGGATTGGCCTCTTAATGAACACCTTTGTGCCATGAAGTAAAATATTACTTGCACTGTACTGTGAAATAAATACCATAATGATGTCTTGCTCATACATAAAATATCGATTCCGCTGCTATGCAGTTATCACCAAATATAAGGGTGAACTGCATTGCTATAGCAGCAGAATACAACAAAATGGATTCACTTCATATATTGTCTTACTACCTGGTATCTTTCACCTCTGTGGAGACAAAAGTTCAGGTTACCATGGAATGCATAACACACACCCACACGAAGACAAAGCTGAGCCCTGTGCAGAATACATTAATGGTCAAGGCAGAGGGCTTATTTTCTCCCTCTTTTGAGAGAAAAATATACATTCCATTATTTTACACTTGAAAGGAGATTATATTGCGAAAACTGCAAGTATTTCTGTATGTATTATCCATCACTTAAAGGTTAATGTATATTTCACTGCAGTAATTGCACTATAAATGCATCACTTAACACATAGCATTCATGAGTTCTGATGTATCATTGTATTTTGCATCAAATCTTAATCTGAATACCAATGATGACATGTTCACATATATTTAATATTTACAGATATTTTAATAATGTCGCAGAGAGAGTACACCGAAAAATATTTATATTTAAATAATTATGGAATGTTACTTCCTGAAAATTAATGGACCATTTTAGCCAGCCCATGTGCGATTTGTGAGAATACCGTCAGAGAATATGTCTGTGGAAGCTGTAAACTCACATCCCCTGTCACATTCTTTAGCAGAGTTTTTTTTTTAATTGTGCAAAATTGCACAGTAATTTGCAAAAACGTTTGCAATAAAAAATGTAATCCAGGAAAAAGCAAGCTTTAGGAGTATTAGTAGGGCATTGCATGGGTGAGATTACTCTTTTTAAAGCTTTCTAACTGAAGTTGAAAGCATGAAAGATTTACGTCAGTCCATCTGTTTGTCTTGTCTGTAAGTGAGAAGGTGGTCATTATAAATCGTAAAGATGATCCAATCCAAAATAAATGTTTTATTGAGTTGCATTGCTATTGGGGACTCACCCGAGAGACAACCAGGCAAGGGCATTAAAAGGTTGACCAAACCTCGCTGATAAATGACCATGCAACAGAACATGCTATGCGACATTACACATCAGATGACGTATTTACATGCACCGTCATCGCGCCATGTCACGAGTAGTCATCTTCTTACCTGACTCAAACGTCAACGTTACTCATCAACATTAGCCTGGGCCTATCCACTGCTAAATGAAGGCTGTCCCTAGCCGCTGCCATCTCTCATGATCCTGCAATGTGATAATCCATCTGGCACCTGCACACGAGGTTGGATGCTGACCCGGCCTACCAGCCCTCTAAGGTCATTAAAATAGGCACTATTTTATACGAAGTCAGCAGTGGTCATCCGATAGAGAGACTGCGTAATTTCAAATGCTGGGTTTAAAGTTATCAATGAAGATCAGCACCACCACTACATTGTGTGAGGTGGGGGACACTTTGAGAATACTAAACTGAGAATATTAACATAGCCATACTGTGGAACATTTGGACAAGCTGGTTAAAATGTTATCACAATAATCACGTAACATTGTACCCAATTTTGGAATATAATTGCAGTTGCAATAAAGAGTGTTAGCTACATCATTTTCATGGTAATACTAATGACATCTGTGCTTGTCAGCACCTAATGTTAAGGCTGGTTTAATTTTTCAAGCCATCTCTCCAGGTTGAATTATGCAAATACCATGTGCGCTTTCACGCAAGGCTTCACATAGCCATGGGAGGTTTATCAAGTGGCATGCACTTTTCCCCTTCATTTTTGGTTAAGTATTTAATGTGGCCCGGAAAATGTAAAAAAACCTTTGGAAAAACATATACGCCACCTTTAATTTGCTTAAAAAGTCTACTTTTCTGAACACATATCTAAAAAGAGCAATACGAATGAGACCTCGTCATGATGAGCAATCTCTTCGTAAACATACCTCTATAGATGAAGAGTATTTGGTGTTATCACAGAGACATTTGCAAATGTTTGAATTAAGTCCTTACTTTATATAAATATGACACGTTTTTTTACTTCATCTCTATCCCACGATCTTCATGTTAATGATGTACAAATAAAGCAGCGACCATATTCACGCGTAATAGTGTGGCATTATAAATACAATGTATTACCTTAACAAAATGTAAACAATATAAGAACGGTATATATCATTGTAGTTATAGCATATTAATAGCGATATAATATTCATCTTCTTACGTTTGGCTGATGTAGGCTGATGTAGATGCAGAGCAAAAACTACAATTTCACATTCAGGTGGTCAAACCAGACAACCGCATCAGGAGCAGTGGAGTGTATCACTATAACGTCTCCATTGTAATTGTGGATCAGAGATTGCGTCGTTTTATGTCGTATGGTCTGTTGTATGGTCTGTTCTGTTCAGACCATACAACATAGAGATATAATTAAATAGAATCAACTAAAGTTGAAATATATTATTAAATCATGAAGTATACAATATCTTTTAGGCTGCATTTCAGTGAGCATGTTGTTTACTATCCCCAGAGGTCGGAGGTCACCTTAGTGTGGGCTCCCCATGTCAGGTGGTTATCCTCACCAACTCGTATGGTGAAGTATGGTTATGTATCTTTCCTCCACTGGTTGAGCAGGCAGAAACACGGGTCTCAGTCACTTGCAACTCTGATCTATGGTGCTAGAGTTTCAGTTTCAGTTTCATTTATTTGGTATAGCCCTGTGAGCCATTCAGCTCTTGAATCGGGTGCAACCGCAACAAACAAAAACATGAACAAGGAACATCTTAAAGTGACTACACACAAACAGAAAAATCCAGGAAAAAACAGCAAAGTCTTCCAGAAAAAGCAACGTATATCAATGCTGTGTGCACAAATCCCAGTGGGATGCAAGTCAAACAATAACAACCATAAGCCAATTTAGATTACAGTTATCAGTCTAACTCTGTACTACAACAAACAAATATGGCTAAACCAAAACTTTTAGAAATCACCAAGTGTAGGAGTAGGGGATCTTAATCATCACTGGGTAAAAACACGATGTGTCCATTACTACATGCAATGTGCAGACTATCTGCAGCATCAAACCTTGTTGAACTGGAGGCTGAATTGAGATAAATAAATTGGGACAATTCACTTCAGTGAGGTGAGAAGAATATGGGAGGCCTTCATTCCAGCAGTGGATAGATCCTGGAGAATGAAAACGATCATGACGGTTAAGGCTTACTAATAGCCAAGCGGAACAATGGGGACATAGATATTCAAGACAACCGACATGTAAAACGAGAAACAAAAACAGGAATGCACCTTTGACACATTTTGAGAGTGCTATATTAATATGTTGTCCCAGAGGCCAGTTTTACAAATATTGGCAAGCTGTGAGTCCCAAACGACTTCGCATAATGACTCTTTATCCCGAGCATTCATAATTCTTTTCGGTGCCACTAATCCTTCCCAATGTGTAGTGTGTCTGTTCTTGGGCAACCATACCCATTTGCTAGGAACCTGATTTGTGACCCAATAAGCAAGCCCTTATGGCCTCAATCAATCAAATCAATCAATCATCTCCCTTATTTAGAAGCACATGATGACCTGTTGATATAAATGATTACCATTGCCAGACTCACCTGGGTGTAAAACATCACAGCAAAGGTCATTGAGGGAAAAAAATACATTTACGAATAAAATGGACAATGCAAATAAACAGTAAGACACTCTAAATAATGTAAGCATTATTCTATGTCAATAAAAACAAATAATGATGCTGACAAAAGTGAAAGACATGTCAAATGCAGTATGGGAACTCAGTCAATTTTAATCAGTATGACTGTGACTCACTCGTTAATACGATTTCTTTCAGGATACCCATTACAACACATCTGTCGGCGATGTCATAAAAGCCTTTTGCAATTTTCTTTCATGCCTACAGATTAATGGACCGTTGTTTAGCATCATTGTTATTACACTGTAAAGGCTTTCTCTATATAAAGGACATTTCATTATAATTCACCATCAGTTTACTGCAATCCCGTGGCCACCTGTGATCAACGAATCAATTCAACTCTTGACATCTTAAAATTCTATGTAATGGAATATATACGTACATTAGGATAAGCAATACAATATGTAGAAACAGGGATACTCCAACAAAAACTGCACGACACAACTAATTTTGTAAATTTATTTCTTCTTACGACATAAATATTCCGTAATGGTGCACGCACATATTCATACAGTACAGTGTTCGCTCTCAATTTATTTAATCAACCATAGAAACCAAAATTCTCGATCAGCCATTGCCATCATCATTCAACTTGAATCCCATGAATACGTTTCAATATTGTTCTCTAAAAAACTCTTATTTGGGGGCAGAACAGGCAAGCTGAAATATTGATTAAAGCTCAATACAAGGAAAGCTGACAGTTTCTGGATAATTTTTAATAATTAACTTTGACTATGTGCAACACACTGCACCGTACATAACACATAAGTACCGATTAATGGCCTCTCTCTCTTTGGACTGGAAGTCCCTGTGTAACAGCAATTCACATTGATTTGCAAGTAATTGTGCCCTCTCCGAGGATAAATCCAAGTAATTTGTCACTATTTAGTTACTAAATAGGGTGGCATTGCATCCACAGACCATCAATCTCACCAAAAGCTGGAAAATACATTTCGTCACAATTGAGCCACATTGAGAGCAGGGGTCCATCCATACAGCTTTGTGCCACCATTCTGAGAGACATAGTTGAGCTAAAAGCCGTGAGCATGCAAGAGCCAAGGACAGCAGCTAAGTAGGTTGGACTCAAGTCTTGGCTGTTTGACATTTTAAGATGCGTGGCCTCCTGGTGATGTGTCTTGTTCCCATTTTATAACTGCTTTGAATTATAGGTCTCACTCCATATATATGTTATTATTATTTGTTGCACTTGTTTACCCAGGAAAGCCTCAATGAGGGATCAATAATCTTTTTAAAGAGCACCCTGCCAAATAATGTTTTTGCAGTAGGTGGCAATGGTGATAATCTGTAATCTAAATTGAGTGATTTGCAGGTAATTTTAAGCATTCGGATGTTTGGACATTGCCAGTTGCATTCTATGTATTTCTAGCTATGGGAGGAAACCGGATAACGAAATAGAATGCAAAGGGGGAGAACAAACAATTTCCACGAAGAAAGGTGGACGAGTCAGGAATTGAACCCAGCTTCTTTATTGTTGTGAAATACAAGTGTTCACACCATGCCACCCTGCCACCCTACATGTGTGAATTATAAAAGCAAGTTTTTAATAATAAATAATAATGTACAGTCTTGTCAATCCACTTTTGGATGAAGGACCCCTCCCAATGCCAGGCCAGTTACGAGGGTTGATTGACCATAATTCACGACCGTGGCCAGTATGGGTTAGTCAAGAATAAGCAAGTTTATTGTACTGCAATTTTATCTAGAGTTGTACATTAACTCATGAGAATAAAATTCACAGATAAACATATCAATACATGAATGCTGGGGGTTTGTAGGCTACAAATATATATGTGTGTATACATGTGTCTGTCTCTGTTGTTTAATTGGCCTGTTTAAAAGGTAAGCATTATTTGATAGAATTATAATAGTGTATTTGTTTTTATAGAGGTGATGAAGAGAGGGCTCCCTCTCAGCTGAAGCTTCTCCGCCTGAACGACTGGCTAAGACTCAGCATTGACGAACTTGAATGAAGCCCTTTGTGGCTGTGTCACGTGCCCCATGCAGACATGGCAAGGGCAAAGATGGCAACAAGTCAACAACAGCACATGGATGAAACTCAACAATATGGCATAATATGTATCCATGGCATTAGTAGCAGCAGTCTCCCTCAAATTAATTGCATCACAAATAGCAATACTTTATGAGTTGACAATCAAATTCAGATATCAATCAGATTCTGGAAATGAGTTATGTACTGAATATCCCAAACCATTAAGCATAGTCATATTCTTAGGTTTTTTTAGGTAAAGTCACGTAGGTAAACAATTTAAATTAAAATGAATAAAAGTAAAATAAAAAATAAAATAAAAAATCACGACGTTTCGGAGGCAACACAAGCTTCCGTCTTCAGGCGGAACCGTCACAGCACGATAGCTGTATCAAGTAAGAGAAATTCCAAGAAAACAGTCCTTGTATATACTGTATACTGGTTGAGGGTGGGAGGAGCCAAGGTAGGCCCCTGGATATTATTATTGTGAGGTTCGGTGCGGCTGAAGCACGCTGCTAGGAATGAGCCTTTGTTGTGTAGACTGGTTGAACTCGGAGGTTCCAAGAGTTGTTAAGGTGCGGCTGATGTAAAGGTGCGTGTAAATGGGACTGAGCCTTTTGTTATGTAGAGGTGGTGCGGCTGAAACCGCTGCTAGGAATGAGTCTTTGTTGTGTAGACTGGTTGAACTGGGAGGTTCTAAGAGTTGTTAAGGTGCGGCTGATGTAAAGGTGCGGCTGCTGTGAATGGGACTGAGCCTTTGTTATGTGGATGAAACAGTACTTTGCTACGTTGCTGGGATTAATTCTAGATTTGCCAAATATGTGTGGTAAAACTTAAAGTAGAAAAACCAGTGTGTGAAAAAAAAGAAACTATATAGTAACTGAAGAATAGTGCCTGTCAAATAAGATGGTCCAAGCGTAGCCTTTGTAACTATGAACGGACCTTTGACTCCGTAGAAATTGATGCAGTCATCCAAGCTCTAACAAACCAAGGCCTATAATTATGTTTTTCTTAAAGAAAAAAAATGTCCAGATTTTATGAACCACTCGCTTCTGCCAAAGCGGGTTTTTCTTCTTTTTTGAATTATATTGGATAGAAAAAAAGCATGAATATAAATGGAGAAAATAGTAATAATCTACTCATGATGTTTATTACAACAACCAATGGAAATTAACTACGATAAATTATGTAAGAAGTCTATTTCAACGAGCCACAAAGTAGAACTCAGGATAAATACAGTACAAGCAAAACGAAGGTATTGTCCAATCAAATTAATACATCTGTTGGTAATCCCAACTGGAAATTATATCAGAGTATGTACACCCAGGGCACCTATTGAACATGGACTGGGAACACAATTATGAAATAAAGAGGTGGACATGATAAGGTTCGAGTGTTTTTGAAACACTTAACTTAACTATGGAAATGAACAAATCAATTTGCCTAGAGAATAACATTTTAATCAGTGCATTTAACTTGCTATGACATATGGATAAGAAAATGGAACAAAAGCTGAGCAGTGCACAAGTCTGGAGAGGTGTGTGACTGGAATTACGCTGAGAGACAGGAAGTGGAACACATACGTATTAGATATCATACCCAGCTTAGAGATCCGGAACACAAAACCATAATTTGCGCCATCGTGTAGAATATAAGCACTGTCAAAAGGCCAAGGGTCGAATGGTTGTGTAAAAGTAGAATTTTATATGTTTTATGCGGAGAGACAGATCTCATAAACGAGATGTAATGTCTGATTATGTATAGCTTGGAGGCATCATATCGACTTTGAAGAAAAGTAGGTATTCAAAAGCACTCTGAAAGTTTATATAACTGCCAATAGTTAAATCCATACGTTTCATGGCATTTGTAAATGAAAACTTGCATAACAAATCAAATGAAATATAACTTTGATGGCAAGTAAAACATTGCAATATATTTTCTTCAGTGAAATCAAATATGCTGCAATTGTATATTTAACACACACACACGTTTGATAATTAAAACGTATACTATTATAATTAAAATAAATCTTGATATTTGCATTCATAAACACTTATTGTGTCCCAGAAAATCAATGTTGTATTGTTGTATAGTAAAAAAATAAACAAATACTTCACAAAATTAAGGTACTCTGTTGGTTGTGGTGTACAAGCACAAATAATAATAAAAGCTCACCACACTTCTCATTAACACTGCCTTATACCCGAACAATATGCAATCAACACTGAGCAATAGCCCTTCTTGGGAGCCACTGTCTTTATAAAATGACTGAAATGGGGATATAGCATTTAATAGATATTACATATAAAATAACGATAACAGTAGCACTAGTGAAATAAGACATCAAGCAATTTTATGAGCCCAGAGTTTAATGTGTACCCTGTGGACAAAGAGTTAGACTACCTCCAGTGGTGTGATTGGTATGGGTTTGCAGTTTGGACAATACTGTGTATAATTGGCTAACTTACCATTCATGGCATTGTAAAGCACACAAGGCAACCACACCAATTGGACGAAATTACATTCAGAACATTACAAAGTTTGCATGCATTATGCATGCTGTGTCACTGTTGGTAAGTTCACAAAACTACCTGCACATTGTGTACAATGGAATAAGTGGTATATGATCATTCTGTATAGAATGACCGTTTAAGATTAATCCCATGAATTTTCCTATGAATTATGCAAAGGGAAACTTTTTCCTGTGTTGTTTACCACAACATTAAAGCATTTAAAGACATGAAATTGGCTGTTCCATTTTAAATTATGCAGCTGTGTTTACTTTAGAAGTAGTTTTAAAGCATATTACCCATGCTTATATTTTAATGATATAATGTACTTTCATTTGTATAGTTTGTTTTGGAAATAGTTTTCAATATCGTGGACACATGGTGTGCACGAAACATTTTTATTTATTTTGTGCACACATGCATACTGATCGTCACAAAATGGTATCTATCAAGGTAATGAACCATACGCCTGAACGTAATTCCATATTTAAATTAAGCTTTCACGATGGTTCCTAAACATAATTATCATTCAGAGATGTGTGTCATTTTAAAAACAGTGGAAGCGTTTTCCCCCCAAAAGATATATAACCAATTAAACCCACTCGCATAAAAAGTGTTCATTTGAAATTTTGACTTAAAACTTTCGGTAAAGTTACGTAGTTAGAAAAAAGAATAGTAAAAAATAAAATAATAAAAATGAGCGTACTGGCAGTCTATAATGTAGACTGTAACCTGGTAGACTGTAGCCTGGTTTTTAAGCTGGTGAGCACACTGGCAGTCTATCATTTACAGCCCTGCATCACTCCACTGCTGGATAAAGTGGTCATCATGCCACATCAGCCATGGGGGTGTTTGTGACACACTTCTCATTGCAGGTTGGTAAAAGGTAAAGGGAGGGGGGGTGTGTGCAGATAACGATCGTCAGTGATGTTCATCACTGCCAGATATTGAACTCATGTGGCCGGGTTCATCGCATGGTAAAGTAAAGCTGCATCATTGCTCCACCCCACATTTCATTATAATGTTCACTTAATTGACAGTATTTTCCCTACTATAAATGTTTTAAAAGTACTTGGTATGCTATTTGAGTGATTTTATGTGGACAGTAATAGGTTACTGTTTATTTTTGGCAAACCAGTCATGCAAGATTAAGACATTTTCCCAAATGCGCCTTTTCACAATAACTTGAAAACCATCTTACACTTCCAAATAATACATGTTACAGTACCATGTAAATTATATCCTGTCCTCTGTGCTTCAGTGCCTCATTTACTTATATAAGTTCATAGACCTCAGCTAGCCTGGTCATTATGTATAAATGTGCTATAGATCCTTTAGTGTTTTCGGTACAGAAATAAACGTTCCAGAATAAGTTTGAATGGATTTCAGAATTGACCCCACGTGCACACCACACACAAAAAAACTAAGATCTTCCTTTAATTCTAGATTTGAAGCTTTCGTGACTGCAAGGAATCATATTCTTAGGTTTTTTCGGTAAAGTCACGTAGGTAAAACATCAAAATTAATGAAAATAAAATAAAACAAAAATCACGACGTTTCGGAGGCAACACAAGTCTCCGTCATCAGGTGGGACCGTCACAGCCGAATTAGCTGCATCAAGTGAGGCAATGATTCAAGAAGTAATCTCTTATAAGCAAGTTGAAGGGGGGAGGAGAGGGGGGGGGGAGCTCATCAGAATGTGGTAGCCAATGAAAAAACAATGGACTACGGCTTGGACGAGGTTGCTGCTGTACACGCCAACACAATGGACAGAGAGGGGGGAGGGGAGGTCTGATACACATGATAGTTCTTTTGTCTATCATGTGTATCAGACCTCCCCTCCCCCCTCTCTGTCCATTGTGTTGGCGTGTACAGCAGCAACCTCGTCCAAGCCGTAGTCCATTGTTTTTTCATTGGCTACCACATTCTGATGAGCTCCCCCCCCCCTCTCCTCCCCCCTTCAACTTGCTTATAAGGGATTACTTCTTGAATCATTGCCTCACTTGATGCAGCTAATTCGGCTGTGACGGTCCCACCTGATGACGGAGACTTGTGTTGCCTCCGAAACTTCGTGATTTTTGTTTTATTTTATTTTCATTAATTTTGATGGTTTACCTACGTGACTTTACCGAAAAAAACCTAAGAATATAAGATCTTCCTATTTTGCTTTGCAGGTCATAGGTGCCGGTGCAGTTCAAGGACACCTATTAATGCCAGAACAATAGTAAGTCACTGTATCAAATATGCCTTTACTCCTCTCTTTCTCATATTAACCACATCTCAATATATTGTTTATGCTGAGCTGATCTAGGAGAGGCCAAATCTTGGTTCAGATACCTATTCCCCATATTTAACCTGCACAATCAGGATTATAGTGCAACGCACAAATCATTATTTCTTCACTCATTTGGCACAAACATGCAAATACGGCGACACAACATGTATGACAAAATACCCTACTTCGTCGAGTGTATGACATTTAATCTCCTCTAGCTCAGCAGAAATGTTTGTGCATGCGTTTTTTTTATACACACTTCAATGCACATACACTATGTATGGCATTTTAATTTACATGAGCATCATATGAATAGCTTAGCTTACTGGTGATATTTTAGTCACGTAAGTGCGTGCTTGTGAACAAAGCACTTAATCAGTAATGGAAGTGCACTTTGGCTAAACATTTGGAAATGTCACATTAATCCACACAGCTGATCCAGTATTAATACACCCAACCCTTATCAAACATATTTATATCAAACACTTTAGGATCACCGTTAAAACTGGCCAACAAACAAAACAGCATTTGACCTTTACCATTTTCGGCATAATATCTTGAAATATTTAACAAAACTAAATAATAACAAACGCGTATAAATACTCGCCAACATTGTGCTTCATACCACGTTGACCTGTTTGTTGTGTGCTTCTAACTTTCGTTCACCATGACACTTCTTTGTTATTTTCAAAATTGCAGGAAAACCATTGATTTGATTTGAAGCTTTCGTGACTGCAGGAATTACTCCTTGATTATTTCGGTAAAATCTTGATTTGAAGCTTTCGTGACTGCAGGAATCCATACACTTTGGTTCTTTCGGTAAAGTCACGTAGGTAGAAAAATAATAAATCACGACGTTTCGATCGCAACACAAGCAATCGTCATTAGGTGGGACAACCACTTTGCTGGGGGTACCACTTTCTGCCCCCCCCTTCTCTCCCCCCCCCCTTCTCTCCCCCCCCCCCCCTTCTCTCCCCCCCCCCCCCTTCTCTCCCCCCCCCCCTTCTCTCCCCCCCCCCCTTCTCTCCCCCCCCCCCTTCTCTCCCCCCCCTTCTCTCCCCCCCTTCTCTCCCCCCCCCTTCTCTCCCCCCCCTTCTCTCTCCCCCCCTTCTCTCCCCCCCCTTCTCTCCCCCCCCCTTCTCTCCCCCCCCCACTGCAGCCGATCTCTCCCGTGCTGCTGTGGTGATCCACTTTACTCCAGTGACTCGGGTGCTGCTGCGGGGTCCACTTTCTGCCCCGCCTCCTTCCCCCCCCACCCTTGTCTCTCCCTTCCGACTGCCGAGGCCTACTATATAACCTCGTGCCACGGCAGATCTCTCGCCTAGTTCAGCAGTTTTTTGTTGCTGTGGTTTTCCGACCTGATGACAATTGCTTGTGTTGCGATCGAAACGTCGTGATCTATTATCTTTCGGTAAAGTCGCGTCGAAAGAAAATAAATTTAATAATAGAATATGACTTCTACGTGACTTTACTGAAAGAACCAATAATATTAATTCCTGCAGTCACGAAAGCTTTAAATCGAATTTTTGTTTCTCTCTCTGTGTGTCTCTGTTTGTCAAATTTCACACTTAACTTCTAAATTAGCATTCTTTTGAAGAACGTAATCAACCAGGCTATGCGTTAACAGTGTGTTAACCGACTCTCTGTGTTGCATTGCATTACATTTCAAAAAAATGTGCTAAATTAGTTTTCTAAAACTTCATTTTTTTCTCTCTAAAATTTACCAGGCTTGCATAGGTCCATTTGCTCTTTCCACACAACTCTCACCAAAATTTGCCAGGCTTATATGGGTCTTTCTCTCCCCCGGCCGCCGTGGGGTGGATTTCCACACAGCTCTCTCATTGACATGCTAATTTCTCTGCTTCAGCACCCTATCTCTCTCTCTCTGCCCCCCCCCCCTCTTTCTCTATTTAAGGCCTCGGCACAGAGGCGTTGTGTCTCTGTGTGTCTATGTGTGTGTCTCTCTCTGCTTGTGTGTCTGTCTGTGTGTCTTAGTGTCTGCGTTTTGTCTCTCTCAAATTTATCACTCTTTGGAAGAACATAATCAACCAGGTAGGGTGTTGACTGTTGTGTTAGCCGACTCTCTGTTGTATTGCATTGTATTTCAAAGTTTACTGTTTGTTTTCTACCTGATGACGATTGCTTGTGTTGCAATCGAAACGTCGTATTCTATTATTACATGTATTTTCTTTCCAAGTGATTTTACCGAAAGAACCAAAGAGTTAAACCATTGATTCTTGTGGTTAAAAGCGATGGCTGGTAATTGACTGCATCCGCCAGCCAGTATGACTTTTATGGTGTAAAGAGCACACAAGTCATGATTTGTCCCAATACTCAGCTGTTTGCAACACTTTAAGACCCTTGATTATCATCGTCATCAGCCTTGATCTATTCACTGCTGGATGAATGGCTGCCCAAGCCGTCACCATCTCTCATCCACCTCGCACCTGCACACGAGTTGATTTCAATGTTTTTTTTGATTATGAACAAAAACGCAAACAACAAGTGATAGCCACCACTTCTTAAAGGATACTTTGATTTCAAAGTTGTGCTCTAAATTATAGTTCTAAAAGTAATTCATGCATTGTCAAGTTTCTATTTCTTCAAATGGAATGTTGGTTATGGATGAAAATAAACATTTCCGCAGTGGGACAATACACGGAATACTGTATATATTCATTATAACTCAACACAGCTAAGTATATGCAAAATAAACAATGCATAAAAATATAAGCCTAATGGGAAACCATATCAATAACCTTTCATTTATTAGTTGACCTTCTAGCACAAGTTAGTCACAATGGTTTCATTTCCCTCGATGGTGCCGCAGCGTTTTCTTACAAATGAAACGCTTGTGTTGAATAAATAAAGGAATTTCAATAAAACTTTCCCAACTATCATGGGATACTTTTAAAAGTCTCCTGCTGCACTGTGATAATTTTCAACAGATAAAAATAGTATTACCTCGTCTAAACCACTACCTACGTAATAAAGTAAAAGTATGAAGCGAAATCATGTTCAATAAACTGGCATATTGTGTGAGGTATTTTCTATTTAAAGACAATATGCCAGCAAATAAAAATAAACTGCAGGATATGTTAGAGGAACTTAATAAAGAAGGCTACAAAGTTGGGCTCAAATTGAATACGAACCAAAATAGGTTATGTATAGCATATTCACTCAACCACTGATGATAGCGGTCAGAGGTACACAAAACATTGGAATACATGTACCTAGGACATCTCTTCATAGCATACCATAATATAATGCCTTAATAAGAAAGTGTTTAATCAATGTATACTATCTGTTGTCACATACGGTTTAGAAACGTTGTCATTAACAAACTAAAAGGGGCACACAAAAACGTAAAAGTGTGAAAGAAAACGTGGATAAATGTATGCTTGAAAGTACACCGAGAGACAAGAAGAAGAACACATGGATCGGAGAAAATACACAGATTGAAAACAGAAATGAAAGTGTAAGGAAAAATAAATAGACTTAGGCAGGACACGATTGAAAACAGAAATGAAAGTGTAAGGAAAAATAAGTAGACTTAGGCAGGACATGTCACTAGAAGGGACGATGGTTGATGATCAAGAATAGTGACAGAATGACAGGCACTGAGAAGATCAAGTGATGGAATCAACTTGTATGCAGTTGCAAAGTGGATTGTTACATCGCAGATATGGCGATAACTTTGGAAGGCCTTCATCCAGCAGTGAATTGACTATGATAATGAAATTGTTTGCATGCCACTCTATAATAAGTGCAATGCTATATCTTTCCAAGGCACTATGAAGATTGATTATGGCTCACGATGATGCTGATGGCAGAAACCCTATGCTAAGCTATAATACATGAGTGGCAAAAGAGAAACGGCTATTTTTTTTAAACAAAATAACATTTCATCCATAAGTACATTTTTCTTCGAGATAACTATGACTCAGAGACATTGTAAAAACGAGACAAACCCTGGGCCAGTTTTGATTAATCTTCCTCTCATCAGCAAGATGTGGCTTGTTAAACCAATGTTACTGGGCAACAATGCTTACGCTTAGACATTAAATGAAGCATTAATAACAGGTATTACGTGTGTTGTCTTGAGCCGTTTGGAGAACAGTATAAACCTTCTATCATGCAGCAGTGGATTGGCAAAGTAATGTTCATTATTATTTAAAGCACGAATCTTCCACATTATTTCGATTGATCAGGTTATGATGGAATCATGAAGATTGTACAAGCAGGATGTCTGATAACATAATGATTCCACTTTTGCCAGTTAATGCCACTTGATCAAGTCTGAAAGAAGGTAGTCTCCATCACATGATGGATTTATTGGAATTTCCAGCACAAGAGTGAGTCATTTCTCAACGGGAACATGTTATCTGTACAGAGACATTGAGCTGTTGCACTTGAGCTTGCAAAAGAACGCAATATAATCATTCAAATAAAGTCTCAACCTTATTGAAGTCCAAAAAAAACAGGTTGGGTGTTCAACAATAATGACCTGCACCTGATATGGGCAAGCAACAAACATAATAAGCGGCAGCTCTCTACAGAACCCACTTAGAGCAAACAGTGTTCCCAGATTGAGCATATTACTAAATTCTCCATGGTAGGTGTGACTGATTGATAGGTAACCAAACAATGTTCTAACCCTTCGGTGTTCAATTTTACTTCGCCACACCTAACAGAAAAAAAACACCCAATACGGACCACTCCAATTGTCCTTAGCAATATCCCGAGTGGCTCTGCCAATGCTGAAAGAGTGCATGCCAATACCACGTGTTAATTGAAGCTTTGTGACTTACCAGTCTTCCCAGGGCCAAAGGGAAATGCTTAAAAAAATACAATCTTGTTCAGTCTTCTTGAGAAAATGCCACGTTATCATTGAGATGGGTTACAGCTATATATATTGCTCATGCATTTGATTGCTTGCCATAATTCCCAACTGGTGATTGTATTGATTTTGCAGTTCATAATTATTTAATTTGGATTCTTGGCCAGATTTAGTGCCTGCATCCTCTGAGCTCATTAAAGTGTTTAACGTAAGTGTTCTAATCCAGTGCCACCTACCAATCATTTGCAATTCAATTGATTGCATATCTCAATGTGTATGCTGAATTAAATACAGAAATACTATTTCACGCCAATGTTTTAGCAACTCCAGATTAACTTGTATATACCAGTATATAGACCTGCACACGTTTAAAGCTGATTAAAACATTTAATTACATATTACACTAACGTAGCTCGTACATGATCTCTTAGCGGAAGGCTAAGCTGATACACAATGTCTGAATTTGTAGCATATTTAAGTGCCTTATTATACCACTAGCTTTTATACCCAACCAAGGATGGGTGTATATTGCAGTAAATCTGAAATATTCAATTAAAACATTGTTCAACTCATTATTAATGAGGGGAGGGGGGGGGTTGCACCATGTGGAGTGACGTCACCCGCTAATGGTTATTGGGGAGGGGTGCGGCATGTGGAGTGACGTCACACGCTCATGATTATTAATGAGGGGAGGGGTGTGGCATGTGGAGTGCGCGACCTTGTGCGTTCGTGTAAATTTCCACGGTGGACATGAATATTAATGAAGAGGGGGGGGGGGGCTCTTTTGCAGAGACGTCACGCACGGATGTAGCACTGTGCTGCGTAATTTATTTTTAACCGTCACTTTCTGTAAAGAACGTCATATTTGAAGCGACTTTGCGTAATAAATTATTTAATTTAGCTCGACCTTCCTCTGTTAGTTTAAAAAGTCCACCCACTCATGAATATTAATGAGGGTGTGGGCCTCATGTGGAGTGACGTCACGCGGGGGGTGGGCCTCATGTAGAGTGACGTCACGCGCGGGACGGACAGACATTTCTTGGTGATTATAGTAGGTAATTTGGATTTTTTTTTAAAACATTATCTTGTTGCTGTAAATAACTTTGTTGTATCTCTTTGCCGGACTCCCCTTCTAATATGTATTTCGTACCATTCGTTATACAAACTTGCGTAGCTAATCCACTTTGTAAAATAACTCACTTCGAAATACGTTTATATAGGCCTTGGTTTGTGAGAGCTTACTGAATACATAACATTTCCACTTAGTCAAAGCCTTTTCATAGTTTACAAAGGCAAGGCATAATGGTATTTTCCATTTATGATTCTTTTCCAGATCGTAAAAAACAAAGATGACGCGGTTGATGGCAGAATACTCTCTCCTCAACTGCGCTTGCTCACATTGTGGTTGGTAACTACACTTTCAACTTCCGCTGATGACACTCATTATAACAATCAAGGGAAGTGATCGAATGACTTAATTAGCTGGTCTCAAGACAAACATGAGGGGGGAAAAAGTGATGTACAACAAATGTTTTCATCAATTCAGGATATATGTTTGAAGAACACGATCAGAAAACACATGGCAGTGTGTACACAGGCAAACAATATGAAATACAAATGTGGGCTCCGGCAGGATGAAGAAGTGCTCTTGGAAAATTGAACTTGACAATGAACAGTAATGTAACAATGTGACTACAGAAGACGGTTTTTAATAAAAAATATGCTGTGCCATGGATCAGAACCATTGACAAAAAAATCGAAAACTGTGCCAAGAAGAAAGGAGAGGTTCATGCTTAAACTTATACTGAGAAATAAATATGGGAACATATCGATCAGGGGAAAAAAATAGACGCATTATGTTGAACGTTAAGAAAAGTAGGTGGGCTTGGACCGGACACATTAATAGAAGGGATGATGATGATGGAGTGGCAAAGATTGAGATCGCATGATGAGATCAGCTCATGTGCAGAAGCTAGATTGTTGTACTGCAAGATCATAAAGGATAGTGACTTGGGAACTCTTCATTTAGCCGCAGATAGAGCATGTTTGATGATGAGATAAAGGCTGAGCTTTAACTGAAATGGGTAGCATATTTTACTCAATTATAAGTAATACAATTATTTGTAAAGCTTGCCATAACCATTCTTAAAGTGCATTTTTCATAGATATTAACAACTTACAACTTTAATGTCCAAAGAATTGATCGATACTTGAGCTTTAGTAAACTAGGTTGTGCAAATTCAATTTACACTGTAGATTAAAAGCTGTAGAGAAAGTTATATGTATACAAACAATAAAATAAGTATACGGTCAAATTTCGCGTGGGTTATTTTTTTTTCCCACAGCATTTCGATCACAGGTAGACACACATGTTTTAAATACCGTCTCATAGATCTCCGATATATGTTGTCTATAAGATGACGTGACCTCCCAGAACGTGGAGCTAAAACGTCGGACATCGTGCAGAGCCACATGCAGTACAAGCCGAAAACCACATCGGAGAGCCATACCGCACAGCCGCGAAAACTTACACAGGCCAGGTAACTCAGCAGTAGAGCGAACAGCTCACGGTCAGAAAGTCCACATCCTGATTTTGGGGATGACTAATCCCATCATCCCTCCAGGGTCGATAAAATAGATTCCACTTCGTAGTGAGTCAACGGTGGTTGTTCTATGGATAGACTTGCACATTACGCTCATGAGCTCCGGATGCAGCAAAAAAAAGCCACCAAACATGAACCATCAGACAGCATTATGCAATGTGTTGAAAACTATGTATGTTTATTTATATCACTGACATATATATATGATGCTTTACACTACCATGAATGACATTCTGCAATTAAAAAGGTGTAGAACTTACGTTCTGAACTGACTCCACTTTCTTCCTCCCAAACTCACAAGGAACAATTGCACAAGAAGCAATCACACATTTTGAAGTGACAGCCAACCGCACTTATAATTACGTGATAATTACGTTTCCTTTGACAATCAGTGAGGATTATGGAGGAATGCCTCCAAGGCACCCTTTACTTTACCGTTCGACATTAAACTGAGATGAATTTTAAGTTTAATCGTGAATTTAATATTTTTTATGCATTTTCACGGGAGTTCTTTTTTTCAAGCAATAATTAAGAAATGATCATCATCAGCCATGATTAATCCCCTGCTGGATGAAGACCTTCCTTAACCTTCCATTCTATCACAATTCTGCGATGCAATAATCCAGCTAGCACCTGCACACGAGCTTCATTGCTCCATCTCAGGGGATTGTCCTCTATGGACAGTTTAAATGCGTGTATTATTTTACAATAATATAAGGAATTGGTGTCCTAAGAATAATATTTTAACATTTTTTAAAGAAAGAATAGCACTCAGTGCTTGCATCAGAGGACGTAGGCACCTCTATAAGGATTCCTGCTTATAATTCGGAGCTCATACAACAGCTGCTGCAGGCCAATTATGTAGGTGTGGCATGTCACGAGGTATGGTTACTATTGGGGTGTGTGATCGTGATATAAAGCCACGGAACGATGTGTCCCCACGGATGATGTCACATGCACATCATTTAATGCATTTACCTTTATAAGTCCATAATAGAGGTGTTTTTGGGTTAGATCGCGTAA
Source organism: Lampetra planeri (assembly GCF_965212315.1). Lineage (NCBI taxonomy): Eukaryota > Metazoa > Chordata > Hyperoartia > Petromyzontiformes > Petromyzontidae > Lampetra > Lampetra planeri. The sequence continues at coordinate 9,281,587 of NC_136115.1, read as the reverse complement.
ATATATAAATGTGTCATTAAAACCCGCCACCACCTGACACAGCCAACTAGTAAGGGTTGTCACGTAAACAGAACATGCCAATTCGTCACTAGTACAGCACACCGGTGTGTTGGAGAGCCAAGCCACAACATTACTAGTTGACAGTGTTGGGTGGTGGCGGGTTTTAATGAAACATTTATATATTTACGCGATCTAACCCAAAAAATCCTCTATTATGGATGATATTGGTCGCTAAATCCGACGTTTTCAACCTTTAGAAATGTTAATTGGATCGTCATATAAGGTTATTGTTGGATTGCAGGACCGTGGGAGATGACGATAACTTGGGAAGGCATTCATCTTGAGGTGGAATGAATATGGCTGATGCTGATGAAATCATGGTGGTGATATGAGTATTGAATTTATTTACTTAACATTATTAGGATTCAGTTGTTAATGTCCAAGGCTCGGGAAGTCAAAATAGGGTATGATTGGAGGTAAGAAACGTTTGGTGTAGTCTGCTGCTTCGTTGCAAACAATTTTTCCCAAACATAAGTCACACCCATTATGAAGACTACTATAATCAGGAAATGCCAATATTTTCCACAGTATTTGACATTCATTGATTATTGTCAAATTGTTTCTTGGGCAGCCATATATGGGTTTGATAATTAATGGGACGCGTGCATTGTATCAAGCTGTATTGCGAAAGTACAACTTTGGAATGAACGACCAGTTTCTCTTTTACAAGGTCACCACATCCAGAGATTATGGTTCACCTCAATGCAATGTTATATTTATTGCATTTTACTATGCATTTTGAGTCTCAATTAATTTTACGATGAAAATTTCTGTATCATTAAGTTTGAAGGACTGCATTTAAGTCTATGAAATATATTTACAACCAAATTTCAAATCGGAATTTATGATTAATTCAAGGCCTTGGCATTCAGACAGATCCTAAGCATTCATTGCAGTTCCTGCTTACAGACAAAACATAATGACTCCTCAGTTTAACACGTAGGCTTATGAATAATGACTCCTGGGAATGGGGTTATAATTAAGACAGAGGAGGTACAAACTTGCACTTGAACTCATACAAACATGTATTTCATTGATCTCATAGTGAGCAAGGGGATTGGTTTGACAACTCCACTTCTCGTGGGTATGACTATTCAAACAATCTCGAATGGAGTTTTTGAAGCTGCATATGAATGTTGAACCACTAATTCACCAATTTAACATAAGATATATGTACGATTATTTTTACATTGTTGTAAATCCCAACACTGAGATATCAATAAGCTCTTCACCACTGTTGCCTATACCAATCATGTGTTAATATTATTTTAATCACTCACATCAATGCACTGCCTAAAATAACGGTTTGTATGGAGATGTTTAAGCTCAGGAAAATATATTTCTGTGAGATTGTTGAATATTATCCTCTTTTAAAAACTCACCTTGCATTGAAGCCTGCTCAAGATTCTGACATGTGGTGGAGCGAAGATAAACTATTGCAAAGAATATGTACAAATTATGTGTGAACATTTGAGCAATTATATGACAGTAACTACTAACTACATATCACAAGTACTGCATTATCATTTCATTACATGGAAATTTTTATTTTTCATTCCCATGTTTTTCTCTTTTTTATTTCTATACATATAACAAAACATCAGGCGATTATCACGACCATGTTCCGTGACTTTGCTTTACTCCGGATTATATATGTATGATGACTCGCTGAACCGGGAAATTAAATTGTGTTTTTCCTGTAGTATAACAGCAAAAAACAAACCTGAACAAGTTAATGTACAGTGCAATTACGAGACGTGGCAGCACCATGAAGAGCATTGGAGGATAACACTATGTAACACAATTTTTGTTCCTGGGTACTAAGTGTTATTTTGTTCCTGGGTACAAAAGCAAAGTTTGTGGGGAATAATAGCCATTTTATGTACTTTTGAGGCATAAGCAATTAGGAAATAACACTACCCAGGAACCAATTGTTTTTGTTAAACGGTATAATTATATCGTCTACGCTTTTGTGGATAAATTGCTGAAGAAAATGTAGCTGTACAATAAAAATCACACACCCCACAACACATACAAGATTTGAGACAATTTAGACATCACCATAATTAATTGTGATGAAATACAGACATTTATTATATTCATATTACATACTGATCCCTTTAAGAAAGCTATAAAATTATATTTTCATAGTACAGTTTTCATATTAAAATATCTTAATAACAACAGATATAACTTAACAACATTAGTGAAATGTCACGCTAAATTTGCCCCCCAAAAAGTCTTATTTATTATTTCCTCAACAACAATCACTTCGCACGTGTGTTATCAGATTCCTATACCTTACACACAGACACAAATACAACATACGTTTAAGGCTTGCAAGGCATATGGGGAGTTGATGTGGTCAGACCCGAGGCCTGGCCGCCTCTGTCTCCCCCACTGGTAATGTCTACACACCTGCCAGCAAGCCAATTGCACTTCACATGGCCTCTAAAAGCATCTGAGGGTGGCACGACCAACGTGGGTGACATCACTGCCACTTTGTGATGAATGGTGGTTGTTGTTGTTGTTGTCAAGTGTTCTACCTGCATTACCAATCAAAACGTACAGACGTGACTTTGGCTGTCACTTTTGTTTCACGTTTAAGATTGGTTGTTGTGCTGTGATTGGCTGATAAGCGGGCCACAACGCTCACTTGGAAGGATGGACATATGAATAGAGGGACGGCTTTTTGATTTTATAAATTAATCATATATCTTGAACACATTTGGTGCCTCTTGCAAGTCAAAAGTAATAGGTCAAAATAATAATACAATCTGCTTATAGTGTATTTCGACAAAGTATATACACAATTCATCAGCACTATCGATGCCCATACATATAAGCTGTAATGATTAAATGACTAATTTTTTTCTAATTTCAAACCCTAGTTTAAATTTCACAGTGTGAAATACGTAAGGGCTCATCCGTTACTAAAGAAATATAATTACACACCAGGCTCAGTTAAGTAAAAAACTATATACACGGACACCTGTTCGTGTGAAGATTTAATAAGCTTCATCCCGATAAATCTCCACGTCTGGTATTGGATTGGCAACACATTTTGCCTTAAAATTTCACAGTCCCACGTGTTCACCAGCATCTCGGGTGGGATTGTGTCAAATGTTTCTATGTGCTGTTGAAGATCACTGAATATTTTCAGTGTCAGGCTTATTTGGAACCTTGAACTATGCTCGCCAAACTAACGTTCTCATGAGATCTGAACCTAATAATAACAACCCTTTTGCTGGCAGACGTATATAGAATGAAACTAGATCACATCCTCGGCTAATATGTAAAGATACACTGGCCAAAACCCACCGACCTTGAAGAAGGCATGGAATGTCAAGGGCGAAAGGGCCTTATAGAATGCCTTGTGGTATGGTAGGCTAATCCTTTCAGCCTGCCTTATCAACTGGGTCAGCTGCAGGCTTGATAGTGTTCTCCAGGGGGTGTGTGAAGTGGTGCCGCCTGTTCTCAAGCCCATAAAAGCATTCTCCTGATGACTGAGTCCTCAGTGAGATCTTGTGGCCATATTACTATAAGGAAAAATGTCAGCGTTAACGTGACATTTGTCAGAGAAGACACTGTTACGCTTTATTGGTTCACTTCTGAGAAGCGTTACAGTTATTTTAATACACAAGGCTTTATTGTATTTTGTAGATGCTTGTTTGTTCTGTTCATATAGATGGTATCGTAAGCCTACTCTGCGATATTTACTCTGGCAGTGATACATTTTATAAACATATATTTACCACATAACTAATGTATGTCCCATTTAAGTTTTTAGTGGAAAATAGGCATGTATACCTACTTCATGCTCACACGATGATATAATCATTAGATCACTTTAAATCATGCAATAATTAGCAGAGTAATGGATAGTGCAGTGAAAAATGTGAGGAAAGGTTAAAACTCATCAATATTATTTATTTAAATTTACAAGAGACATGTTGAGGAATAGAAGAGATACAGTACAACAAAAGATGAAGATGCAAACCAAAATATCAAATGCACACCTCTGTAAAACAATGAGGAAAAGAACGACGAAATTGATCAGAGAGCAATTTAACATTGTATAAAGGTGTCATAGCAAAATATATGATCTTGCATTTAGTGGAGGAATTTTGATGCAGTGCAGCTCTCTAGGAAAATACTTAATACAATTCTCAGGAAATCAAAGTATTTGTAGATAGAGTGTAAGAAAGTTCCAGATGTCGCACTTTAAAAAGTTATCTCTACTGATAGGTTACAAACTAAAACACGTTTCCTCTACAATTGAAGACGCATACACTGCCAAGAAAAATAACTTGTGCTCTAACAATACATACTTTCAAAAAGCCACGTGAGTTAAAAGTGGATTTTTGTTTAGAAGATCCCATCCCATTCATTCATCCAACACGCACAGTCAACGGAGGACCGTTGCAGAGCCAAACGTCAATTCTATTAATGGGGTGAATCTTCCTCCTTCAGCTTGAGCACGCTCCTGGTGGACCCCGCCCCTACCTCTAGCAGCCCTGCCCCCTCCCACATTGGCGCTTCCCCCTTCCCCAATCGACGGCACTCACCACTCACCAGAAACACCAACAACAACAACAACCGCCATTCGCCACTAAGTGGCAGTGACGTCACCACGTCGCTTGTGCCAGGCTATGTCCATGCCAAGGCCACGTGAAGTGTCGATTGCTCACCAGCAGGAGGTCACGGGGCAGACCCAGGTGCTATGGGTTGACTGACTGAGATGACTGGCCGATGCACCACATGTGCCCCCTACTGTGGCAACTTGCTGTGTTTTATACGCCTGGCACTCCGCTCGTTGTTGTGAGCGTCGCTCCTCTGCCCTTCGTTGTTGCTGGAGGGAGACTGCCTCAAACTGCCCAGTATCATCCTTCATGAGCCTCCTCTACAGAGGCCGATCTTGACACCGCTGGTACCAGTCATCGGCAAATCCACTCAGGTCCACGTCTTCTTGTACCACATCACTCCATTTCTTCTCTAGACCATTCTGCGTCCGTTTAGCCCCCTCTATCTGGCCGAATAAAAGCTGTTTAGGCATGCAGTGGCTAGGCATGCGGGCTATATGACCCAGCTAATGTAGCCTTGCCTGCTGGAGGAGCTCACCGATGGGACTTTGTCCAGATATTTCAAGGATTTGTGAGCTCCTCACACAATCCAGCTTGGTTAAATTCAGGATGTATCGTAGGCAGGCCAGCCTAAATGTTTCTAACTGGTGAAGATGTTCCATTAAAGGGGTCCACGTTTTGTAAGCGTAGAGAAGGGAGGGCATGACCGTGGCTGAGAAGACCTGAAGCTTCGTGTGGAGCGACAGACCAGGTAGCTTCCACACAGTGTTACGCAGCTGATGAAAAGATAATGCCGCTCGACTGATTCGGAGTGAGACATCTGCTATCAAACCAGAGCCGGTCATGAGCACACTGCCCAGGTTTGGGAAACTCTCCACTCTCTCCACAACTGCTCCATCACCAATTGAGAGTTGTGGGAGTAGAGTGTCTGCTGGTACAAAATGCCCAGGCAGGTGCTTAGTTTTGGTGGAGCTGATGGTGAGGCCTCACCTCTTAGTGGCACTCTCCTAATTCAGCAGAAGCGCCTCCGACTCCTCCTCTGAGTGAGCAGCAATCACCTGATCATCGGAATACGTAACATTGTTGACCAATAGGGAGCCATCCCTTGACCGCACCCAGGCATTGATCAGCCTCCCATTGTATTTGTACCAGATGAAAATTCCTCTGGTACAGCCATCGAAGGCTTCCCGCACTACGTGGTCAAAATATATGTTAAATAATGTGGGAGTCAGAGAACATTCCTGTCGCACCCCAAGGTGAACAGGGAATGGCTCCGACTCCCAGCCACATAGTTTTACCCGGGCCCGCTCACCATCATGAAGGTCATTAATGATAGTGAACAGAGAGTCAGGGACTCCGAAAGCACAAAGAACAACCCAGAGCCCAGGCCTACTGATGGTATCATACGCCTTGACTAGGTCAATAAAGCACAGATGTAGATCTTTTTGGAATTCCCTACACCTCTGATGTAGCAGACGGACAGAAAATATGGCATCTGTGCAGGACCGCCCTTTCCTGAAAGCACATTGGGGCTCCGCAAGCCTCTCCTCAGCGTGCCTAGCCAGGCGATGTTGAATAATCCTTGCCAGGACCTTTCCCAGCACACTGAGTAGTGGCATCCTTTCAATCCTGCAGAACCTGTCCAGTGGTCGAGACTGTTATTATGATGTCATATAGGGCAGTCTGTACACAAACTCCACCCTCCCACAGCATTTCGCTTGGGAGATCATCTCTGCCCGTGCTTTTCCTGGTCAACAGACTCTGAATCGCCTTCAGTACTTCCTCAACAGATGGCACCTCAGCCAGCCACTCACAGGGGTTGACTACTTCTTCCAATATTTGAGGCACCGCAGCCTCAGCAGGGTCATCCCCACTTTTCCTCATTATTTTTTCAAGACTGAGGGATTTCCCCTCCCCTCAGCAAATCTGCAAACCTGTTCCTCGGGGTCGGAGATTGGATCACCGTTCTTTCCCCTAATGATCGTGATAAGTATGGTGCTTCAAGTTACTTTTTTGATAGAATTAAAGAGTAATTTGTGATCGCAAGGCACGGAGGCAGATTCCATCTCCTCAACAACCCACGACCACCACCCATCCTTGTAGTGTCTCACGGCTCTCCGAACCTCAGAGCGAAGGCTTCGGTAAGCCTCCTCATTTTCTGATGTGGGATGCTGTAGACGGTGAGAGTGGGCCTGTTGCTTTTTCTCAGCCAGCCTGAACACCTCCTCTGTCAGCCAGGGTCTCTGGGGAGGTTAGGATCGTGTACCAAAAGCAGCCATTGCAGCCGCATGAGCCACAGTCCTAAACCTTGCCCATTTCCCCTCGGCATCAGGAGGAGTGGGGGGTGATGCCAACCCCAGCTGCAAGCGATTATTCATTTCTCGCTTGCAACTTTCATCAGCTAGCTGAGACCAGGCCACTGTGGGTTTGAATGGGGTCCTGGATGTACACTCACCACCGGAGTGGAAGAATGGCAGGTACATCTTACATATGACAAGTCGATGGTCAGTGGGCAGATCAGATCCATGTTAGGTCCTGGTGTCAAGGACATGGACCCGCATCCGCTGTTCCATCGCTATATAGTTCAGCAGATGTTCTTGCTTGGACCCAGCATGCATCCATGATTTTGTGTGGATGCGCTGATGCTCATGGGCTGCAGAAAAGTCTAGCAGCCTCCTACAGTTGTTGTTGGGCTGATCTGGCCCATGCCCTCCAATCACACCAGACCAGGTGCCAGCATCATGACTAACTCGGGCATTAAAGTCACCCAACAGGATGACTTTATCCCAAAGGGCCACTTTAGCTAGTACCTTTGACAGGGGATACTATAAGGCATCTGACTCATCGGCCTGGCCTACATCTCTCCACTGATGTTCCTCCTCGGTGGGGGCATAAGTAACCACGACCGCCACTCCTCGCCTCTGGTTGATGGGAAGGCGAGCCCAAAGTAGCCTGGGGCTTACAGCTTCCCATACTTCACCGCCATGCTCCCACGCCCCCTTTATTATTGTATTCAGAAGAAAAGCCACT